>NC_141695.1:223564193-224764193 GCF_964263255.1 Lissotriton vulgaris
AATAAAACCCCACTCTATATATATCAACTGCCCATTTCCATACACATAATTCTTAACCAAACAATTATTTTCTTTACTCTTCAAAACAGGACGACCATCATTCCTACTTAAAGATGTACATAAAGTTCCTCACTTTGATTAAGTCCCCAAGGGGTCAAAGTCCTAAAGTTCAATATTTGTCGAGATTCCCTCCGTCTGAGTTTCTTTTCACGGTCACCACCTCTCTCACCGATGGGTACCGTTTCCAGAGCATAAAAACGCAATGCTTTCCAATCGCTTACATGGTTTGCTTCCATGTGTTTAATTTCTAAAACTACATTTTACACTACATTAAGTGCAACAGTAGGAAAAGTGTTGGACAGCGTAGGGGTAAAAATTACTATTCCCACTTCAATGAGTGCAACAGTAGGGAAAGTGTTGGATAGCACAGGGGAATAATTTACTATTCCCACTCCAATGAATGCTGCAGTAGAGAAATTGTTGGATAGCAGGGGGTAATACATTACTATTCCCACTCCAATGAGTGCAACAGTAGGGAAAGTGGATAGGGATAGGGGAGGGGAGGGGATAAAACCAAAGATTACAGCGATTAAACCGCAATACCCAAACAACATAAAAACAAAACAGTTACCAAAAATATTTCTCAATTAATAAATGAAAATTAATGTTCAACTAATGAATATTTTTTTTAAACTAAATTTGTTTCCATCCTCTACCACAATAGACACCAAAACATACACCTAAAAATATTCACACAATTCCCATAACTAATTTTACATTAAAAAATTATATTGCCAATAAATTAATACTAATTAACAACCAATTAATACATAATTATTCATACATTAATTTCCACAATTAACAGTATACAATATATCCATAATTATTAATTAATACAAAGTATGAATTATTCATTATAATTAAATTACTTCCCACCCTATTCCCCCATAAACTCACAACCTGCTCTGGAACTAAAACCCAAAATGTACTTCAAATAAAATTAATAACATCTAAAAATGTGATACATATATTAAAAAACAAACGCAGTACGTAGACAAAAAAATAGAACACATACATTTAAAATACATACTAAAATACATAACACTAACTAAAAAAAAGGATATTTTTAACAACTATATCTTTGCAACCGATATTAATGACTTCAATATTTTTTTAATTATATTAATGACTTTGATATTGTTAAAAATGGTATTACTTACCTTAGACTCGATATTCTTTACCACGATATTCTGACAGTCGATATTTTTGTATCCCGATATTTTACACTCAATATTAGTGCGTTGAAGTATACTCAACTGTGACTTAGTTTACCTACAGCCAACATATAAATCGGGTCCTAAGTTTGTTCTATTAATGTTCGCACTGCCTCCTGCTCAACCCATACCCAGTTCCAATACAATGGGTATAAAGTAAGTTGATGGTGCATACCCCTGGCTATTTGTAATCACTTTTGACTGTCTTTTCTATTTTGTTTCTTCAAATAAAATCAATAATAAATGTTCCCAATGTTGCCTCCACGTATCCCCCTCGCTTCTGTCTTGTGCCAGTCTCCTGTTCTTCAATACATCAACCTGACCTCAGCTACCCATGTTTCCTCCACAGCAGGGTGTGGTGATCCTGGCAGATGACTGCTCTAAATCCTGTACCTGCAGTCCTCTTGGTGGCCTGGTGTGTGAGGACCACAGCTGTGCCTATGAAGAGATGTGCACCAACGAAGATGGAGTCATAAAGTGCATCAACAAAGGTAAGGGTGCCTAGTATTTAGACCGCCTCCTCCCACAGCGCCCCCCTCCTTCCAACAACCTTAACTTTACCTGAAATAGCAGAACTGAGCAATCCCTGTATTAGTTTGATTGTTTTAGTTCCCTTAGCATTCTGCTTATATTGGATTCTGCGTTTATTTGTGTTTTGTTTTCTGTGGCTTTGAATCGTTTCTCTAAATAGAGGCCTAAACTGAGCAGTAGTCATCAACTGTGGTCCCTATGACCATAACCTTGCTTGGTAGATCATCACTTGGACACCAAGAACTTAATGCTGAAATGGATTGCTCTGATCACCGTTGCCAACAGGTAACACTGTTTTCACCACCGGTAATGCTTATTATAAATGGCAATAAACATATGTTTAAAAAAACAAACAAAAAAACAAAGGTAAGGGGGGCTTATTTCTGTCAAAGTCCAAAAACGCAAGACCTTCATCCAATCAGGCATGTCAGAAGCTTTGGTGGGACCAGGGGCCAAAACATTTCTGGTTCCTTTCTTAGGTTTCTAAACCAAGAAGCAGCTAGTAACTAAAAAGATATGTTCTGTAGGGACTGTGTTTACCACCACATATGTAGGATGTCATGTTAGCTGCATTAAGAGGGGAGAAATAAGGCATTCTAGCTTACTGTAAACATATTGAACTAGGAGAGTGGTGTTCAAGAATGTGCAGGGGTTGGAGTAAGGAGCCACGGCTGCCCTATACTTGTGACATCCCACCATATAGTACATGGAGACAAACCAGATGGCCAGGTTACTAGGTGAGCCGCTGCGCCTAAGGAACCCAGATATGGAGCGGGTGTGCGGTGGACCAGATCAATCGCAATAAATGAGTGAAACAGTCAAATCCGACCATAGGAGCCATGTGAGTAACTTCATGATGGAGCAATTAGCCCTACTTGTACATCCTGTCAGAAAACCTCATGGTAGCTTTGGGAAGGGTAGAAATGTAATATCTATTGAAGATCATGCCTTATACTTCAGACGCCTCCGCACGTCTGATTCTCGACATCCCCCGCCGCAGCCACATGCCACCCCACCTGAGAGACCTGGACTGGCTCCCGATCAACAAGAGGATAAACTTCAAGCTCCTCACCCACGCACACAAGGCACTCCATGACACCGGACCAGCATACCTCAACAGTCGACTCAGCATCTACACCCCACCTGCCAGCTTCGGTCCACTGACCGTGCCCTCGCCACTGCCCCCGCACCTGAAGAGCGACTGCCGGCGGCAGATCATTCTCCCATCTCGCTGCCAAAACGTGGAACACACTCCCCATCCACCTTCGGCAGACCGAAGACTTCCTATCCTTCAGGTGACTCCTCAAGACCTGACTGTTCGTACAATAGCAGCATCCCCCCCACCCCTAGCACCTTGAGACCCTCATGGGTATGTAGTCTGTTTTATAAACGCTATGATAGATTAATTGGTTGATACTTCTAGAAGAGCAGGAGTATGTGATCAGTTCTGTAGATGGAGATGTTGGTTTCTGGAAAAAAAGATTGGTAATTTTTATACTTCCTAAAGGAAGATCCTCACAGCTTCTCACAGTCATTTCCAAATATGTCTGTGCACTGCATAGCTATTTGGGCCCTCTCTGCTGAGATTTAAGCTCCAATCTAAATAAGCTATTGCCTTTACATTGCATGTCTCTGTGCTCCTAATGAGTCACATCAGCCATTAATTGTGGCTCGGCTCGTCTGCCCGCTAAACACCCCCACATACGGGTTCCCCCTCTCTGGACTACACCAGCTCCTTTTTACAAACGCAGGTCTTTGTTGAGCTTTCCCCGTCCCTTCTCTGTGTGCGCACTGCTGCTACCTCTCTTTATCTCGTCTTCAGCGCTTCATTGTCTGAAGAGTTTTCCCTGGCTCAGGGCCGGTTCGGGGATTCCTGCTCCATCTTGTCTGTCTCCTGTGCGTCCTCCTGGACTACAACAGAGGCCGGGGATGCTGCTAGGAGGGGTTGGAGCCGAGAGCACTGCCTGAAAGGTGAAGGGAACGACTGGCGCTGCCGCTCCTGCACTCCCGGCTAAAACATTCCGGTGTCAACAGGAAATTGGGAGGGAGAAGGGGGGCAAGCCAGACTGATAAACTTATTGTGTGTGTAAAAGGCCGCTTTATTGAAACAGGTGCACATCGCAACTTTATTAACTGGCTCACCGCCTTACAAAACTAAAACCTCTCTAAACATCGAGTCACCTGACCATTTGCTTTTCCTCCCCCCGCCCCTACGATCCCCACATGATAAAACATTCCCCACCCTGCAAAACACAATACATAAAATGCAAATACATTACATAAATCCACCATAATACACAATCTTCCCCCGTAACCTTTGACCTTCTTACCCCCCAAAAACGTAACCTCCTATCCGTCTTCCTGCAACTGTAGCTAATGAGCACCAATATAAAACCTCCAACCTGTTTAACCTTTCCCCGTTCCTGAACACCAACTCCCCAACTTAACGCTAACTACCAAAACTCCAGCCAAACTTGGCCAACTTCCAAAACAAACACCGTCACTCAGGAAAAGTCAGGAGGATAGGAGGATCCCTACTTTTCCTGCCCCCCCTCCCACCGCTCTGCTCCCCAAAAACGGGCTGGACCATCTAATTCTCTAGCGAGCACCTAACAAACGCGACAACACCTCGCGAAGCTCCAGCAGTTAAAGATCCATGCCCATGTGGGACAAATGGACCCCATCACCCCTAAACAATTCTGGGGCATCATATCTAATATCCTTATGCCATATCCTAGAGAAACCCAGGTGCCTACAGAACTTCACCATCTCCACATTCACCTTCCTCTGCGCCTTGTCAATTGCCTGAGGATGCACCGCGCCCCTCCACACCCAATGCGGCCCAAACTCTGTCCACACTACCACACACCCTGCCCAGCTTCTCTTTATCTCATCCCAGGTCCCTCTTCATGGCCCTCATAAGCACCAGACCAGTCTCCCTCACCATGTCATTTTCCCCCAGATGCAGCACTAAGACGTCAGGACACCTACCCGCTACCACCATGGTGTTGAGTGTGGGGACCAATTCCCGCCACAACATCCCCCTTTACCCTTCCAACTTATGGTAAACATAGTAGGATTGAAACTCAATTTTTTTCCAAAATAACTGGAACAGGCCTGCTCTTGTGCCCTCCTAACAAAAGAACGCCCCACGATCCAGACCGCCATGTCACTGGCGAGGGGACGCGCCAGTTAACCTAGAAAAGAAACGAACATAAGTACCATTGTCACCAACTTCACCAAGCGATTCAAACGCTGGGCGCCCCCCGAATGTAACGCCAATAACAATCCGACGACCATCTACCCAGCCGCATGATGTCCCCTCACCCAACCCCTGCGGGTGCGCCTCTGACGCCGCGCCAATTCTAAAAGAATGGGTTCCAAAGCGCTTCCCATCCAGGCCCAGACCTCGCAGAGCCTTGCGCAGCACCACCAGTAGTTGCCCCCGACACCCGACGTCCATCCGCATGACGGAAAACAGCCCCCTCCAGGTGCCCCACCGCCTTCAGTCTCAATCCCCACATTACAGGGCACCTACCCCCTGCCGCGACCGCTGCCAAGGAAACCCAGCGACCCACACCCCTCTGATCCGTTTTCACTTTCCTCAACCACAAACGTACCTCTCCCTCCTCAAACGACACTTGTGACCACTGCAGCCCCGCATCCCTCCTTACCCCCAGCAACTCAGACACCCTGAAGGCCCCTGCAAACATCCATACCATCAGTGTGGCGAACAAACAGGCCTCTCCAGCGTCAAAACACACACCCGGCAACTCCTCAATGACCTGTTCCAACAAACCCAGCGACAAAGGCTGGAGGACCCTGCACCCCTCCCACGTTCTCGGGCCCAACCCTGCAGCAAGCACGAGCCCTGCTCCTCCAATGACGGCGCGTACCCCCACAACAGCTTGCCCATAAAAGCGACCTCGCCAGTTTGCCTGCGATCATGACCCACGTAAGACCCCTATCAAATAAGTAAAGAATAAACTGAACCACATCCTCCTGCCGCTCCCTTCCCGAGGACCGCCACTGCGCCCCGACGCCAAATAATCCTCCCACGCAGTCAGATACATCACCTTCGTAGACACTTCCAAGGACCCTAAAACCAGCTGCAACATCCTGTGTTGCCTAGGTACCACATCTGAAGGGGATGCTGGTCGGGTCCCGATCTGCGTCCTTGGCTAAGCAACAGGATCTCCCGCACTGCGAACGAGACAAAGCATCCGCTATTTAGTTGTCGACCCCAGGCACAAGCACCGCGCTAAAAGCAATATCAAAAAGCAAGCAGCCAAGCACAAACACACGCAGCAACTTCAAAACTTGTACATCTTTGGCCGACTGCCGATTGACCACCTCCACCACCGCCATGTTGTCCACGTGAAATGTTACCCTCCGGTGTGCCAACAGTTCCCCCCACAATGCTACCGCCACCACCAACGGGAAAAATTCAAGGAAGGCGATACTCCTGCCCCCTCCTGCCCACTTCGGGAGCCACTTTTCGGTGCACCACCGCCCCTGCCAGTACAAACCTGACCCGTCGTTCCCCGCCGCGTCCGAGAAAATCTGCGCGTCCCAAACCAGAGCCTCCCCATGGGGATGCCGTTGAAACGTTGTAAGAAAAAACGCCACATCGGTAAATCCTCCTTCACCCCACGGGGAGCCGGATGTGATGATGTGGTGGGTGCCACCACGCCAACTCCCTGGCCAAAAGTTGAGGTGGCCCAGCAACACCCGAATCTCCAAAACTGTAACCTTGGGTCGTGCCAACATTCCTGCCAGCAGCTCCAACATGTGCTGCTTTTTATCCATCGACAATTGGGCCTCCATAGTCTCAGAGTCCAGCTCAATGCCTAAAAAGGACAGCACCGTGCCTGGCCCTCTGTCTTTTCTGGTGCCAGACCATACAGGTAGTGCGTGAAACCTTGGTGACCCGTGCAATAAACAGCCACTGCAGGAACGTGCTGAAGCACTCAAAAAGTGCGCATGACATCGAGCAGCCCATCGGCAATGCTTTGTCCATGTACCAGCGGCCGCCGAACTGAATTCCCAGTAGGCCCCAATCGTCTGGATGGACTGGGAGCAGCCGGAAAGCCGACTTGATGTCGCACTTTGCCATCCTCGCCATTGCGCCCGTCGACACTACCATGGCCATGGCCGCATCAACGGAGGAATATGAGACCGTAGTCTCCCGTTCATCAAAAAAATCGTTCACTGAGCCCCCCTCAGGCCAGGACAGGTGCTGTATCAGCCGAAGGTTACCAAACCTAAAATGGTGGCTAGGCAGGCGCTGAGATCCCCTATAATCCCTTTGGGTTTCCTTACACCATTGGGCTGCTTTTGGGATATCCCAAAGCAGCCCAAAGCAGCACAACATGGCTTCCGCCATCTCACCCCCCTGCCTGGTGATTTCGCAGGGGAGGCAGAGGTACCTGCAGCAGGGAAGACACCGGCGGAAGGGGGGCGAGGGGCTGGGGAAAAAAAGCCCCCCTAATAGAGGGGGGGTGGGTGGCTTATTTATCTGAAGGAAGGGGCATTGTGATGCGACTGCTTGCCTTTAACTCACAGAAATCTCACTTGCATACATTGACAAATCCAGCCTGGGCCACTCAGGACTGAAAACAAAGGCCCTTTTGTTGATAAATATTTGCCATTGGCTCCCTAGTCGTTTGGTGCACTTCTTCACATGTTTATTTAGGGGCACCGAACAGAGAGCTGTCTGAATATTTCACTTACATACACAATTCATTCATTTCTAAATGAAAAATGCATTTCGATCAGTAGCGTACAGCTATTTAAATGAATAAAATGCAGCAAATGGTCGTGAGTGCATAATTGTATTGAGTCTAAATAAACGGTGTAGCCCATTTCTGAGTTTGATAGCACGCTGCAGCAAGGCGCTGTATCTCTCCACTTTGGATGCTTGCAGAGGGGCATTTGGCAAAGGACTGGTCGGCGATCCACTGCTGCTTTTGAAGAGCAAGGTTGGTATTTCACACACACCACCCGTCCGAGTTTGCAGCTCTTTTTTTATTTGGGTAAAATAAAATTGAATAAAGCTTTATTTTCCCTAGTGTGGACTCGAAGGTATCAGAGTTCCTTTCATGAGCACCAGTTGTTTTACAGACAGACACATTCATCTTTTGCTAGGCACTCAGAGTTTAAGTGATTTTCCCAAAACCACAGGATGTAGAGCGTCCCTGCCGAGACTCAAAACAGACTAGCCCCCACTCTCTGACATCACAGAGGTTAGAGAGGCCTGACAGGCATGCCGCCTGGCTCTGATCACTGACAGCTGTCAGTGGACCCTGTGGCTGGTTGTCCTGATGGACAAGGCTGCCCCTAGAAGGGGGGCAGGAGTCACACCCTGGGGGTGGACTGGGCCCCACCGTTGTGTTGGCCAGGTGGGTACTGTGTGAGTCCCCAGAAGTACTGGTGTGTTAGGCAGGTGTTCAACCACAGGGTTTGGTCCCTGGGTGGGGAAGCCAGGTTCAGGTGTTGCCTGACCTGGAGGCTTTGGAGCCTAGGTTTGAGGGCCAGGTCCGGGGTGTCCCCCCTGACCTGGAATCTCAGTTTCAGGATCGAACCCCTGAAATGGTGCAGGACACCTGCCACAGGTCCCTGACTATTCTAGAAGGGGGTACCGCTCCAGGTGGGAGTGTACAGAGCCCCAAGGAAGAGGAGGACTGGGTGTGGGGAAGCCCACCCCAGCCTGCTGTCCAACTGCCGGGTACAGGTCCGGGACTGGTGGGTCAGTGCCAGGACGTCAGACCTGACCTGACAGGAGGGAGAGTGGACAAAGGGTGCCGAGCACCAGGGGCTACTGCCCCCCACCCTCTGATGCCACAAGGGGTTAGCCCAGAGAGGCATAAGGCCTGGGTCTCATCTCTGACCACTGTTGGTGGCCACTGTGGCTTGCTGTCTGTCTGTTGGGACACACCTGTGAGCAAGTTAAGTGTAGGTGCTGCACAGGTGGTGTCCACCGGTGAGGAGAAGGGTTCCACATGGGTTGGCGTGGTGGACCCTGAGAGTATGAACAGAGGGATCCAACTGGGTTCAGGATGGCGCAGAACAGGAATAGTGCCCTGCTATTTGGCCCAGTTTCCGTGTTCTATCGCCTTAAGCAGGGAATCCCCTCGAGGTATCGTCTGGTCTACCCTGGCCTTAGGCTGGAAGGGGTTGTGTTGGAAATGGCCCTTTATGCAGGGTTATCCCCAAACTTTTTGCTTCTCCCTCCCTTATTTTTCCTGACCCGTGGTTGTTGGCAATAGGACTCTGTGCACTTTACCACTGCTGATAAGTGCTAAAGTGCATATACTCACTGTGTAAATTGTTATTGTGATTGGTTATCCATGATTGGCATATTTGTTTTACCAGGAAGTCCCTAGTAAAGTGCACTGAGCTTGCCAGGGCTGGTGATTCAAATGCTACTAGTGGGCCTGCAGCACTGATTGTGCCACACACATGAGAAGTGCTAAAATGGTGTCTCAGGCCTGCCACCGCAGTGCCTGTGTGCAGTTGCTAACTGCCATGCTGTCCACACTGGCCAGGCCTAACCCGTCCCTTTCTATACACATTGGTCAGCCCTATGGAAGGACCAAGATACCCCCCTAGGCAGGGTGCAGTGTATGTGAAAGTTAGAGCATGTACTAGTGTGGGTGACATGCTCTTGTAGTGAATTACAGCCATTTTCGTTTTTCACTATTGAAAGGCTATCTTGCCCATAGGCTATCATGGGGAATGCTGGCTACAGTAGCTACCTGCATATCTTCCCATAGGAGCAACATAGGACATACAAGTCTGGTATCCCTGAACTCAGAATTTAAGAACACATCTTTTAGGAAGGATGGTTTTTAAATCCTGTGTTTGAAAGCGGCACTTTTAGAAAGTGGCTGCTTTCTTGTCTGACCTTTCTGTGTGCCTTTGGCTTTTAGTGAATTGACTGACTGGTTTGTGAGTGACAGGGCTGGGGGATTCCAGGAGACAGAATGAGCCCACCCAGTGGTGAATAGAGAGATCTGCATCTAGATGGGAGGGAGGAGTTGCACCTGGGACCTGAATAGGACTGTGCCTGCCCCCCATAGTGCTGGCTCCACCCCCTGTGGTGCGTCTGATGTCTCTGCCCTGCACTGTGAAAGGAGAAAAGGAATCATGTCAACAAAGTTCTATCCGGGCTGTGCATTCCCTCCACAATGCTGGCTCCACCTCCTGTGGGGCGTCTGACGTTTCTGCTCTGCACTGTGAAAGGAAAGAAGGAGTCATGTAAACAGAGTACTCCAGAACTGGTTTGGACCAGGCAGAATCCTCCTGCACAAAGGGAACACAGACTTTTTGGGGTATATGTAAGGGGCCAAAGACCACTGAACTTGAGATCATCCTGGAATCAAGAAGGAACCTTTGCCAAGGAGAAAGCTGGAAGTATGAAGAACGAAGACTGTCCTGCTGTTGTTTTGCTGGACTGACCTGCAGTTGCTTTGCTGCCAAGGAGACGGGAAGGGCTTTGCTTTTTGCTGTGTCCCCTTGCTTGAAGGAATCTCCAAGGGCCTGAAGAAGAGCTGGCTCCCTGTTAGGAAGTCCCATGAACAAAAGGACTTCACCCCCAGCTTCCCTGAAATCTGCTGAGAGAGTTCTGTCCTTCCTAGAGTGCTTGGGCCAGTTTTGGTGCCTCTGGAAGTTGTGCTTGTGTTGGAAAGCCGGAAATCAAGAATTTAAAGAGTTTGTGCAAGTTTTAATGCATCGCTCGCTTGCGGAGCGCATCCCCGTCAGTGCGAGGAATTTCTCGCCGCTACGAAGGCCAAGATCGTCGCAGCGCCTGTTGCCGCTGCCAGAGTCATTTGCGGGACGCACCAGTCTGGTGCGGGAAGATTACCATTGCTGCGAGTATCGTCGCAGGGCCTGTTGTCACTGGGTGAGATCCTCACACCGCTTGCTTGCAGACCGCATCACGTCACTGCGAGAGTCGTCGCAGAGCCATCACATCGAGGGGCCGCGAGAGGAGAAGATCGACGCTGAGCCGCTCATCGTCGCTGCACCGTAGATCGTCGCCTCCCCGAAGATTGTCGCATCGCACCTTTTGCAAGCCACTTCCACCAAAACCTGTGCACCAGAATCCAAGCAAGGTATTGCATCCCTCCCCATACAGACCGGAGTCACCGCAACATGCCCGCTGCCTTCAGCGGGGTTGTCGCATCTCCTCCCCTGGGTCTTTGGAGGGACGCATCGCTTGCTTTTCACCGCTACAGCTTTCACTTGGAACTTTTGTTGCATCTAAAGGTATTGTTGGCTAAAACGTGACGCAACTGTGGATTATTTCAACGCAACCTTAAGAACTCATCAGAAACCATATTCTTGGACTGTGTATGTTGGATTTTTGACGTTTTGGTCTTGTGTAGTTTAGATTAAACACCTCTATTTTTCTAAACTGTTGTGGAGTCCATTTGTGGTGTTTTCACTGTGTTACTGTGGTTGTGGGTACAAATATTCTACACATTCCCTTGGATAAGCCTGACTGCTCGTACCAAGCTACCAAGGGGGCGAGCAGGGATTATCTAAAGAGTGTATCTCCTTACCCTGACTAGAAGCAAGGATCCCTATTTGTACATTGGTACCTACCTTTGCCAACTGGAGACCCCCAGATCTAACAGGCATTAAAAGTGTGAGAGTATTAGTACATATAGGTAAGAGAGGGGTCTCTGCAAATAAGTTAAAGGACATTATGTGCTCACATATGAAAGGTGCATTCAGGTGAATGGGGTACTAGTGCACACAGGTGAAAAAGGTGAAACATATACAAATCAGGAGTCCATACATAATAGAGCCTAGGTGCAAATGGGCCACAAAGGGGGTGTTGCTTACAGGATAGCAGTGGATTTATTCACACAGGTAGCAAGGGCTAAATGCCCACATATGAAGGGTGGTTAAGTCAACAAAGGTCAGCCGAACCTATGCTCACCCAGGTGAGAATGAAGTTAGATGCACACAGGTTAGAGGGAGCTACGTGAAAGGGGCGAGATTGGCCCAGAACACTCAATGTGACCAATTTAAGTTTGAGCAGCTGAGGGTGGCTCTATGTAAACAGGTGAGAGAGGCTATGTGCACACCGGCGAGCATGTAAAATGCACTGATGAGGTCTAGATGTGTATAGGTGAGGGCATTCCATATACTATTAGGTGGATACAGATGATAGAAATAGGTTAGTCAAGTTAAAATGGACACAGTGTGCACTAGTGAAAGGGAGCTAGGCACACAAATGAGATCAGGGTAGGGGCGCACAGGTGAGAGTGGCCTATGGGCACACCCATGAGAAGGGCAATACAAGTACACCGGTGGCATTCGGCTCAGTGAAAGCAGAAGCCAGAGAGCTAGGTGCACACAGGCAAGATGTGTACAGTTATACATATGTGACATGTCGTTAGTTGTGCACATGGTTCCAACAAGCAAGATGTGCAAATAAGTTAAAAATAAAATTAGTGGAGTCTCACTTATTAATAAAGTAACAAGTCCTAATTTCATGTGTCATAGGTACTACATAAATAAAGTAACACAATAAGACTATATCAGAGGTATCCAAAACACATGTTCAGGCAGCCTGATGTATTTCAGATGTTTATGATAGCTACATAAAATAAATATGCATGAAGTAACCGAATCTAAATGCAACTCGTTTTCAAAGTCCGTGCTAATTCAGATAATCTGGCTTTGATCAAGCCACCGTGAATTTATGATGGATACCCCTGATGCATATAAAACACAAACATTATAAATATTAGCATTCATTCAGATCAGTTAATAAACTAAACACACTGTTTTACAAACCATGCAATCACATATCATATGCACACAGACAGTTATGACAGCAGTAGGGCAGAGGATTGGAAATGGTAAGTGTGGTAAGTGTCTGCATTTTTATCTGGTGGGACATTTGTGCCCAGAGTTGGTTCTGTGTAGTTGTGTAGAGACTGGCTCTGATAAGGAGAGCCTGCATACATGTACCACCCAAGCTCAGACCCTGTTTCATGATCTTGTTTCCTCGGATTAGCATTGATCATATAGCATCATGTCTGCACATATATGCTGGGTTTGTTTTTGCATGTAGAGATTCTGTCTGGACTTATACATGTGACGCTATGTCTAGTGATGGATATTGTGGTTGTGCTTTGAAAATGATGGTTATGGTTAGCAAATGATGCCTGTGCCAGAGTATTTGAGGCTGTGACTGGATATTTGATGCTATGTTCAGGAATAGGATGACTAGTTAGCCTACGAACATTTGTTTGCTGGCCTGTGATAGCTGTGCTCCTGGCTTTTCATAATGGTACCGCAGGATATTATCAAAGCAACCTGCTCAGAATAAGGCCTATATGTAAAATGTATGTTTATCTACTGTAGTATCCATTATCATTTCTTGTGGGGTTTAATTTGAGTGATGTCACTTGCAACAATACCATCTTGACCACAGATCTGATAAGATAATTTCCTGTAATATCAACAGAGTCATGTAACACATGATGTCACTTCCTGTGACATCATCTAGGGGTCAAAGTTATAAAGGCATGATGCATTTGGGTAAATGAGCATCCATGTCTAAATGAGGGTTCACAGGGCCTATTTCCTTGTTACTGATTACTTAATGTTAAGGTATGCCAAACAAATTTAAGAGATTACCTTAAATTACTTTGAAAATTAATTGCATGAATAAAATGTACGAACACAGGGTGATTAACGTTGTATATTAAAAAATACTATATTCATGTGTAAAGTGTTTTAGGTTAATCTGGCAGCAAGTTGGATGGCATGCATAATCTCAGGATGTCCATTTGCAAAGACAGTCATACCCAGGAAGTGAAGTGGACTGTCAACGCAAACAAGTTTTCTAAACTGATGCAGATCACACATTCATGCCTGAGGCCTCACAGTATGTATTCACTCTAAGACTAAACTTGCTAAGACTTTGCTTTCTGTTGCAGATCCATGTAAATCTAAGAAGTGCCGTGCAAAGGAGGACTGCAAGTTGGTTGATGGGAAGGCCCAGTGTTTTCCGCAGTACACTGGTACCTGTTATGGACTGGGTGATCCACACATGGGCACCTATGATGGCAAAACGTATAGCTTCCAGGGTACTTGTTCTTACATCCTCTCTGAATACTATGGAAATGACACCACCTTAGTCCCATTCAGAGTTGTGGCAAAGAATGACCTCCGGGGAGGAGTTCAATCTGTATCATATGTGGCTGGAATACATACCACTATATATGGAATAGACATAATCATGAAAAAAGCAGACTACCCTAAAATAAGAGTGAGTAATGAATCATCACATATATCTAAGCCTGTTATTATAAGTTATTATATGTCATATCTTTGTGTAAGATCTTGGATGAGATTGTGTGAATGACTATTGCCTTTTTGCGATCTCTGTTCCAATACTTCTGGTCTGGGATACATTATCCTTCAGCTATTGGGAACAAGTAACTCTAGTTAAGAAGAGCTTTGTTAATTGGCTAGAATTGGTTCTAACAAGCATCAAAAAGGGCATATCACATAAACAGCAGTATGTCCCAGACCGGTGTGAGTTGGGTGTGAACTACGGACCAATTTACAAAAGTTCCTGAATCTAACTGGATTAGATGGCCCTTCATCAAATTTGCAAGGCCTGGGGCAAACACATACAGCGGGGCTATTTGAATGCTACTCTCATTTTTTTAAGTTTCAAAAGAAAGTTTATTAGGAATGCAATAAGTAAATAGCATCAGGTGACAAGTAATATAACATCAAAAGTAAGTAATACTTAATATATCTAACAGTGGCAACTCGGCTAGTAAATACATACAACGGATTAATAAATAAAAGTAAATAAGCATATAAATAAATCGAGGTCACATTGAATGGATTAGGATTACAATTAAACAAATCAAGGGGGTTGAGAAACTGCCTGAATAGATGGTTCTGGGGCAAAGAAGATTCTAGCACTGTTTTCTAAAAACACTGAAACCGAAGACCACAGAAGTAATCGTTTTTGCTTCAAGGACATGGGGAAAACAAAAGTTGTGTCAAGTCTATGCTTGTGACAAACAGAGTACCACCAAGCCAAGTATGAAAGTTTAGAGGTATCTTTCCAATTTTTTGTCATTTGCTGAGAAGCAGCAGCAATTAACAAATCAATATTTTGCGTTTGTGATTTCGGTTTATTCCAGTTATTAGAAAGACCACCCAGAAAAATATTAGCAAATAACAGGGAAGCGTTATTCATGAATATAGTGTTAATTTGGGACCATACTGCTTTCCAGAACTGCAGCATTTGTGGGCATAAAAAAAATAGATGATGAAGATCTGCTTGTGGTGATGCGCAAGACCAGCATGTGTCTTGGGTATCAGAATGTATTTTGTGTAAAGAAGCTGGCATTAGTAACAGAGAGAGAAAGAGAGTTTGTGTAGTGTATGCGGCTCTAGAAGATTTCCTAATCTTCGTCAAAATCTTATCCCAAACAGATATGGGCCACTGTATATTTAAATCAGTCTCCCAGAAAAGTTCAACCTTAGTTTTAGATCTTTGTAAAAGTGGAAACAGTAAACAAGTGTAACGGTTAGAAGCCTTCAGCGTTTTGGAGATGATATTTAACCATGCGTGATCTAATGGTAAAAGAGCCTGAGACAAGGAGTGAAAATGTGAATATGAATTTGGCATAGCAGTCCGTAGGAGTAAAAACTTATGTAAGAATGATTATGGTAAGTGGAAAAGAGATTGTGCTGTTGAGAAAGTAAGAAAAGTGTAATTTTCCAATAAATGATGTACCCATATAATGCCCTTATCTCTCTGGGTTCTCCAATAAATGGGTTTCCCCTTAATGCAGATGCATTTATTGTGCAATATGGAGGATTTGAGAAATGTATTTAAATCATGCGGTTCGACATGAAGGAGTCTATTCAGGATGTTATATTAATATTTAATGATCGGCGTATGTGAATCCTGCAGTTTCCTTGTAAAGGATAGATATTCTTGGAAAGAGAACGAGGAAAGGAAGGAGCTTTCCAGGTCAACTCAAAGAGGCCATTCATGGAGGGGGGCCGACACCCACTTGGATAATTGTTTCAAAGAAAACGCTTTGTGATATTCAGGAAAATCAGGGAAGCGAACACCTCCTTCAGATTTCAGATGCGACAATTTTAATAAGGACATTCTTGGTTTTTTATTCAACCATAGGAATGAAATAAGAATGGAATTAACTTTATGAAACCATATTGTGGGAACAGGCATTGGTAAATTAGAGAGAAGATAAAGAATTATAGGCGTCAACATCATTTTAATGGTGTCTAAACGACCCCACTATGAGAAATCTAACGGGTGCCATTTGGTCATGAGGGAAGTAAGCTTTTCAATACATTTATTAAAATTAAGGGGAAATGATAACTTGAGGGAAGAAGTAAACTATATGCCAAGGTATTTGATATGGAGGGGGTTCCAAGTAAAATTAGACAAGGAGAAATCTTCTTTAAAAGTGTATTTGGTTAGAGGCAGAATTTCGCAGTTGTAATTTTTTAATTTATACCCTGAGACTAAAGAATATGATTTAACTTCATTCTAAAAGGCCGGTAAGGAAGTAGTAGGTTGGGAGAGAAATGAAAGCACATCATCAGCATATTCTGCTAATTTGACCTGAAGCGATTTAGAGGAGTAGCCCATAATAGATTGATTCTGTCGTATTTTCAACAAAAAAGGTTCCAAGGCTAAGTTAAAAAGAAAAGGAGATAAAGGACAACCTTGTCTCACTCCTCTATGTAAAGTGAAATAAGGAGCTGTAAGACCATTGGAAAAATAGCGGCCTTGGGGTTTGAATATAACAAAGAAATTAAAGAGATGATTTTTGGACCAAAACCAAACCTTTTTAATGTCTGAAAAATAAAAGGCCAATAAACTCTATCAAAAGCCTTCTCTGCATGTAGGGATATGGCAGCAAGGGGTTCTGTAAGATTTGCTGACTTGGAAATAATATCAAAGAACAAGCGGGTATTATCATTAATAGAATGCCCTTTAACAAAACCTGTTTGCTCCTTACCTAAAAGTTGAGGTAATGATTTCAGTCTAAGAGTTAGTGAATTCAATTTTTTTTATAGTCTATGTTAACTAAGGCGATGGGTCTATAATTCTAGCAGTAGTGTAAATCCTCCCCCTCCTTTGAAATAAGACAAATTAAGGCTTCTACAAACATACCAGAGGAGTTACCAGAAGAAATAAAAGAGGAAATGAAGGTATGTAACTTAGGGATGATTATTTGGGCAAAGTGTAAAAAGAATTCGACAGTGAAACCGTCAGGACCAGGGGCTTTTTCCATCTTGAGGGACTTAAGAGCATTAAGTAGATCAATTGAAATCAAATCCGATTCAAATAGGTAGAGATGAATTCGAACATTTGGGGATTGGAGAAAGATGGAGGGAAATATCATCTTCAGTCTTTATAAAGTTCAGGAGTGTAAAGTTGTTCATAGAATTGAACAAGTTCTTGTAAAATACCAGCGTCTTTGTGTTTAGAAGTATTTGTGTCTGATATTATGGATTCAATATGAAGTTTATTTTGTTTTGTCTTTAGATAGTTAGCTAATAATTTACCAGATTTATTTTGACCATCATAAAATGTAGCACTGGTTTTTAAAAGAAACAAAGAGGCAGCATCTGTTGTGTCCTTATTATATTGGATCTTGGCATTAATAAGATCTGTTAGGCAATGCTTTGATTTGGAGGTGTAATAAGTATGCTCCAAGTTCAATATTTAAAGCCCGGGCAGTTTCCGTTTATTAGAAATGTATCTGATAATAAAGTCACGAACGGAAACCTTGAAAGCGTCCCAAATTATATGAAAGGGTATACTGTCATTGTTATTAAAGAGGAAATATTCATTAAAGAAAATAAATAAAGGAAGTATTAAAATGAGGGTCCAAAGTAGAGTATTATTAAATCTCCATCTCCTGGGATGAAATGAATGAGGCAATAAATCTAACAGGATGGAGACGGGGCATGATCAGTAATGAGAATAGGGCCCATATCTGCAGATAGCAGTTCTTGAGAGACATTGTGTGATGTAAAAAAATAATCTATTCATTATTGGGTCTGATGAGGTGCGGAATAAAACGTAAATTCTTGCAAGATTGGATTACATAATCTCCAGACATCAGTTAAATGTGAATGTTTAATAGTTCGCACAAAAATGTTATGTGCCTTGGAAGGTATGAAGGGTACTGTGGATTTACTATCTAGAAAGGGATCCAAAACGTGGTTGCAATCACGAGCTAAAATCACATTACTGGAAACATTTTGGGACATCAATTGTTGTAAATGGGACCAGAAGGGAGCATCACCAGAAGTAGGGGCATAAATATTAAAAAGAGAAAGTAAAACCCCACCAACCTCTAGCCTGGTATACAGCCATCTGCCTTCCTTGTCCTTCTCCTGCGCAACAAGAGAAGTCTGCAATGATTTGTGAACCGATGTAGTGACATCATTACGTTTGCCATCACCAGGGGAAAAGAAGAGTTCACCAACCCAATTCTTTTTAAGCTTTAAAGATTCAGATTCAGTTAGATGAGTTCTTGCAACAAAACAATTTAAGCATCAAATTTAGATAAATAAGATAAAACCCGTTGTCTCTTAATAGGGGAATTTAAACCTTTAACATTCCATGTAATAATTTTTAAAGCCATAAATCATGGGAAAAAATAAATAATAAGAAGAGCCATTCATAATATAATCACCAAACACATACAATAAGATGTCATGAAAAGCGCAAACAAATGTGAAACTTAAGGAAATGAACAAAGAGAAAAAGAGATGGAAAAAAAGAATAGATGAACTGAGATAATCATTCCAATAAAAGACGAAAAAATATCAGAACAACAAAGCAAGTAATAAGTCTGAAGGAGAAGAGGAATGAAAAAGAGAGAGAAAGGAAGGTGAAGGAATAGAAAAAGTACATGGTACAATAGAGAAGGTACAATGAACATTCTTACAAAAAATCCAAAACACATATAAGGTGGAGGGTGATGGAGCCACATGGAAGGGTGGCTACTCCAACTTCAAGCAAGTTCGGAAGGGGCGGGAAATGACGGGTGATACAATACAATCGAAAATACATCATAAAAGTGGAACCTGCAAATAGGAGAATGAAGATGATAAACAGATGAACATAAACAAGAATATTGGAACATTAACTACAATTGAGGAACAAATAGAAACATATAGAAACAACAACAGTAATCAAGCAGAAAACTCAATATTCAGAGGAGAGCTCAATCAAAAACATAACAGCAAGAGCTATTTTTTGATCGATGAGGACAATGCAGATGTATCCATAGAGTCTATGTGACAAGAATTAAGATAGCTCTTCAATTTTAGAGGATCTTCATAAGTGGTAGTCTTATTATTGAATGTAACTTTAAAGAGGCTTGGGTGAAAAAGGCCATATCGCGCTCCAATAGATTGAAGTTGGGGTCTTATTATTAAAAAGTCTCTACCTCGAGCTGCATTGTGTTATGAGTAATTCTGAGAGAAAAACAAAGTATT
This sequence comes from Lissotriton vulgaris, assembly GCF_964263255.1. Lineage (NCBI taxonomy): Eukaryota > Metazoa > Chordata > Amphibia > Caudata > Salamandridae > Lissotriton > Lissotriton vulgaris. The sequence goes on from NC_141695.1 coordinate 223,583,546, forward strand.
ACCAGCCCTAGATACAGTGTTTGCTACTCTAGCAAAAATTATGGTAGTGAAAACGACTTTTATTGACCACCTCAGCAATAAGTAAATCTAAACGTAGGCCAGAGAGTCAGCAATATTTGAGATAGCTATCAATGACCTACAGTTAAGAAGGATGAGGTGAATCCAGGGTGCAAGTATCACTTTATGAAGGTGCATGAGGAAAAACTCGCTAAGATAGTATAACATTACAGATATTTTTTTTTAAAGCTACCAAGCGGTCAGCGCAATATAGCATTTTTTGGTTGACGTATTAACAGCAAAATCCTCACGTAGTTTAAAATACAAAATGGCGGCCAGTTTTGTGAGGTAGGCACACCAACATCAAAAGCACGAAGGCAAAGTCATAAGGAACATTACAGGTTCAACTTATTCCCTCCACAACATCTCCAAGCTGTGATAAGCGCTTTAGCATTATTCTCCATGTCAGCGCTGGAAGTTAATGAGATGCGAATGCAGAAGAAAAAAGTCTTGAAGAGGAACGGACAAAATGGCGTCTGAGTCCATGTGGGAAACGCTCCGCTGTTAACAAAGTAAATAACAGCTCTTACACTTCACTTGAAGAGTTCAAAGGCATTTCAATCGAATCCTCCACAAGTCCGATGTACATTCCTGGGTTTTGTGAAGCTGTTCATCCAATTCGGCGCCCATCAGGACCACAAACCCCTCCGCCGTCTCGGGAGAGTCAGGCGCCGGCAGCCATACTCCTCGGGCGCAAGCCACTCCCCCCCACTCTCATTTTTTCAAGGACACAAGAACTGAGTCCAACACAACACAAAACACCTTGATCAATCCTTCAGAATTCTGCCACTCTCTCCCCTGCGAACAAGCCATTAGTTTATGTATTAGCTATTCTGATGTAGCGCAATAGCAATCTAAAGCATTTAGACACTTCACATCGAAATATGGAACCCATACAATGAACATTTTAAGACCATTAATCAGAAACCGACAAGAAACACAATAAATTAATTCGGAAGATGAGGGGTAAGGAATAAGGTGAAGAATGGAAGGAAAAACAGATTAAAGGGAAGGGTTGCAGAGGAGCAGAGTTAGTCCAACAAAATACAGAATAGGTACATAATCTGAAGAAAAAAGGGAAAATAACAGAGTACCAAGTTGAGACTGCTGACCCAAAAAAGGTACCCATTTGTGTAAAGGATTTAAATTTGGCTCTGTAAAGCTGAGAGACTTTGAGGGAGGCGCTAGTGAAACAGAGAGAAGTAATCAAGTGAATTGGATCTCATTTTACAGTGAAATAAGGGAAGAAAGAGCCGAAATTCAGTCTTGTTTGTTTTCAGAACTAAAATGTTTACTGGCATCTATTTGGGGTGCTCAAGCAAGATCAGAGGACTCAGATGCCCACAATGGTGCCGATTTTAGGGTAGAGTTACCTAATGTATGTATATTTATGGAACAACACTTCTTATTGTCTGGTGATCATTTGCAGTGTCTTGATGTATGGGTTGTATAGAGTGGGCTCAGTGTTGATCTCAGATTCTTCAGAGATGAAGTTCCTACTCGTAACAATTGACGACCGTTGGAGAAAAAGGATGAGTACCATTTAATGACACATTCTTTGAAGCTCTGAGATGTTCAAAGGTTCTGAGTAAACTTTTCTGATCCGATGTCTGGAACACTGCTGAAAAGTTTAAAACAATGACTAGATATGAGTTCCCCCTATCAAGAATGCGGGAACGTCATCCAATACATTTAGTGTTGCTGATACACTGCTATGTTCAGTTTGGATGCTTGATTGGAGAAGTGGGAGGTGGTGTTTTCTGTCGATGTAATCATTCAGCTGATTGGCAACACAACATTCAGCTGCAACCTGATTCTTATTAATTTGTAAATTATGTTTTATCTTTTTTTACTTGGGGTCCGGCCTTTTAAACATTAACCTTATTGATTTCAAAATTGCCAAAAACATATCCACAACCACTGGAAAAGACAAACATTTGCTAAATCTGTTTTGCATGCACCCTTTTCTCTAGTGTGATTACAAAACACATTGATTATCATCTAGAAACCACATATCCATTGTGGGTGGGCTGCTTGTGCACAGTTTCATGTCCTGTTTAAGAAAGAGTAAATTGTTACCCCCAGGTAAATAATGAAATGTAAAAATCTAAATATATTGTGCCCAAAATATCCATTACAGAATTTTGCATGTCGGGGAGATGGACAAAAGGGTGCAGCGTTCAAGGCATGCTCCATTCGTTGAGCATCACAGCACACTTACCAACTTTATCTAACTAGGTCCATCTCATTAAAAAACCCTCAGTCCCACCATAGTCTCAATAATCTCTCTGATTTCTGCAAAACATGGCCCTTCAATGGATCTTTTAGTGGCGCTGTTAGGGACTGGAATACTAAGAAACCAGAGCATTTATTGGTTTTGGTTCATTTATTTTATGAGGATATGTAATAAAATAATTGTTACCTCAAACCAAATGTAAACACTTTCTCAGCCACAGATACAAACGCCTTGAGACAAGAAATATGACCAGAAGGAAGAGACAAAAGCGATACAGATAATTCATGAAAAACATTTATCTAAAGCCTTGTGTTGCATGGACAAGTCAAGAAAATACATTTCAATTTGGTTTTGATAGCAAGATTATCAAACCGAGTAGTCACACTGCACCAAAACAGAACATTATTAGACAGTTGTAAAGTCCTCTGTGGAGAGAAACAGGGTAAACTTTGAGGTTCAGTTATTAATCAAACAAACCAAAGCAAAGCTGAGCGGTTCAAGTTCATCTTCAGTTAGATCTGGTCAAGTCTGATTTGCAGCACCATATTCCACAGTAGGAGTCAGTTAACCTCTTAGCCGAAAGGTTATTTCCCTGCACACTTTACCAGCCAGCAAAGTACAGGACTCGAGGTCGAAGTTAGATATAGTTCAGTTCATAAAGTCTATTCCACCCAGTCTGGATTGAATGGGGCAATAGAAAAGATAATAGGGATCAAAAGTCTGTCCGACTGCATGCCAGGCGGGACAGGACTATGATAGCCAGCCCCAAATCCTCCTCTGAAGGGGGCAATTATACCTCCAATGTTCTAGGTTTACACCCCTTAACGTATCAATTCCATCAGTCCATGGGGTTCTCATTGGTCACTCATGGGGGGCTGTTGTGGGGTGATCAGTAAAACACAAATCGAAGAGAATTATTATATCCTTTTTGCAAATTTCATTAAGTTCTTTTAGGTTAATTTGTGTTTCCATTTCGTCATTTACACAGAAGTAGGTGGAGTTTGACTTTGCTTACAGTCTGTCTGTTACCAGGTGCCTTTCCCTGGGTTTGCAACAATATTAATTCTATTATAAATCACACATTCTCATATATGTATTTCAATTCTCTCCATTATAGCATTTACAATTTCTTTCAGGTACTACTTCCCAATATTAGGTACTACTAAAAAAAATCTAAAGCACAATGTGTGCGTTATCTTTTATCAATTCCTATATCTATGAGTCACTCTCATTACACGTGTTATTGGTAGACGTCACAGAAACTCAGATTTGCACTACGTAAAATCTCTTTAGTTTAAATGATTTTTCAGTTCAATAACTTCATTAAGCATACATATATTTACCAGGTGCAAAGCACATTGACTCTCTATGTTAACAATGTTTTATTTTCTTACAACATGTAAATTACAATCATGTGTAGTTCCTCATGTTATTTCTTTCATTTTGTTTACATTTTCATATCACCATCTGGAGCTCTTTGCATGCTTTTATGATGCAGTATATATTCTCAAGTTTTTCGAAATAGCAAGTTAACATGTCTTCATCAGGAAATATTTGTCGTAATGGTCTTTTGCAGGTGAGAATTGATAAAAGTAGACATTAGATAATATCTAAGATCCATCAATCCCCCCTTTGATGGCAAAGCAAGCCATCACACAATCTTATCTTATCATTTGGTCATATTTTGATGTCACTTTTATAATGCAGTTGTCCTCATTCGTTACAACTAGCCTTATCCAAATTTTTCATGTTGTTATAGTATCCACATTGCTTATTTCCTAATTCAATTTCTGCTCTATTTCTTTTCTTTACTTTAGTTTCTTCTTCAACTCATTTTACCTTACAATAACAATATATGATTATTATGATTATTAAGCCCTTAAGAATAGTCATTAGTGGTGTGAGTAGTTTTCCAACTATACTTCCTCCCAGAGTTGCAAACCAACCACCCACAAATGAGAATCCCTTCCCAATGGTTTCCCAAGCTTCATCAGCTTTTAACTCTGTTAGTTCTTTCCCTAAGTTAGTAATGTTGCTTATATATCCCCACACATATTTGCCTTTGTCAGGGATATAAGTACAACACTGTTGAACCTTTAACATGCGACAGACTTCTTTTGCTAGAAGTAAATATAAAGCAAGCCAGTTTTGTAAAACCATAGGTCGGATAGCAACCATCTCTGTATGCTAGACTTGATAGTGGCAATTTTTTAAATAAAGTAGGAGTTAAGAGAATCACATAGGGTTTGAGAAGGGGGAGGTTTTGCCGTGACCCTATCCGCTTTGATAGGTCATCCACTATAGCAAAAATGCCCTTGGACTTATTAGCCAAGTTTAAAATCTTGTTAGAAAAATAGTCAACCTTAGTTTGTAAAATACTAACCACTAAAGGGTTTGACCCTCAATCAGTAAGGCTGGGCCGCATACTAGAAAACACCAGAAGAAATGCCAATACTAATATGCAATCACTGCTACTTTCATTCAAAGATCACGTAAACTAGTTACTAAGATCTGAAAAACATGATTTAATTTCTTACATTTTGATTTTGTGTTTTGTTTAGTATAAAGTCCTTTGGAAATCTTTGTTTGATACATACAAAACTTTTGAAAACAATTGGACATACACTGAAATCACATGAAATTGTAATAGACATACATATTACATAACACAATACATTTTCAATACACATATACATCATATTGAAGAAAATGACATAAAACACATGTATGGCTCAAGGTCTATCTAAATTTTAAACCACAATCATATCAAAATACCTCTGGCTAGTGTCTCGCTCAGTTATATTTCTAAATCATTTCAGAGGTAGTGGTTGAATAGTGACCCTACTACTCTCACTCTAATCATTTTATAAAAAGGAGAAATTGGTTTGTGAGTAAAAGTAGTAGCACATCAACATGAACATCTTTTTGGCCAATGTAAAAACAGTAGACACGTTTCAAACCCGAATAAGCTTCTTGGGGGTTCTCCTCAAGACACAGAACACTTGGAGAGCTCCGTCTTTAGTGGGTACTTCAATATCCTTGCTTCTGAGAGCCACATTTCACAGTCATGTAACGATAGCCACCAATGGAACCAATTTGTGTGGAGAGATTCAATCACTTCACTTGCATCACTTCCGTTTCGAAAATCAGTGATTTAACAAGATTTGGAAAACTTGCTGCGATCCATCAAAGCGGGGCATCCATGTTTCCCGGATTGCCAGTCTACTTAAGAAAAATTGCTGGATAAATGTATGTTGTTACTGAGGTTTTAAAGTGCAACTAGGGAGCTCCATTCGAACAATGTATTGGTGTGCATCTCACCACTCAGAAATCCTATGGCATTAAACTCAATTGACAGCCACGAAAATTGTTGTCCATCTGCTGTAAATGGAGCCCCCAAATACTGTTTTCAGTAATCTTTTGGAGGATCGCAAACTATACACCTTGATGATGACTGCAATATTTGGAATAACACAGCATGTCCCTTGCACACTAAGATCAAGTATCTTTGGCTTCATAGTATGAAATCATTAAGCCAAGAAACAGTCTTCATCCATCTTAAGAATATTGTTGTGTAGTAGCTGTCAATGGTATGAGCGATCCCAGCATATGCTCTATCAAGGATATACTTAATACGCATGCTTGCATCATATCTATTCAGGCATTGATGGCAGTTAATTTAACTCATGATCACCAAAGCAGATTTGATTCAGTTCTCTTGAATGAGCTGGAACTCAATCACCAAAAGTGGTTTTGGATGTTATCACTTTAGGCTTCACCCTCAATAATATATTTTCTTTATTCACCACATGAACAAGCTAGCATAGTGGGCTAATTGTTACCAACACTCCTTGAAAAAAGCATTCTCTTTGGTGCCAAAAATGACAAAATTCAGAGATGCTCAAGCTATGAAACTGTCTCTTTAAGGAGTCACAACAAATCCTTTGGAACTCCCTCCCAAATCTTTTTAGAGCTCAAACCTCCATCGTGGCTTTCAGGAAACATCAGAAGACCCATTGGTTTTGGTGATATCTGGGTTAATCTCATGTCTATCTTGGAATATTCCCCATTTTAAACCACCAAATAGAATCTACTCCCCAACTATCTACTATGACATTTGTGTATTATTGTATTCTTAATATCATGGGTCTCTTTTAGTTATCATTGATACATGGCTCTTGTGATCTTTTATTTGATTGTAAAGCACTCTACTGTTCCTGTGTGCAGACCAGCTCTAGGAACAGGTTATCTAAATAAAAAGATCAATTAAGTTGTGTGCAGGAGAAACAACCTTGGTCCTAAAGTAAGTCATGTAGGGTGCAAAGGGCACAAACAACAACAACTAAGCACCGGCTCTAACCTCTAGATCAGGGACACTGCATCCAGCGCATCACCAAAATGAAGTTAATGGATCCAAAGAAAGGGACAAGACAGGAGTGCCACAAAGGAGCACCAAGAGTGCATTTGCTCCCCAGGTAAGCACCTCAAATGTACTTTTAGATGGATCTTGGGCAATTACACTGGGCAATCTGGTTCAGTACCTATTGGATTCCTTGGTCTGAATAGGGTCTTAAATGCTGGCATGGCCAAGTTCCGCAGAACAAGCCAGCAGAGCTTCAACAAGGTATCAACAATGCTTTAACAAGGCATCACACTTAGTCTTAGCCTTGAAGAAGCAGACTGCAAGCTGCTCCATGGTAAAAAATGATTGCAAGCAGGATCCTAGCACGCACTTTCTAAATGTAGCTTTATAAAGTGCTTGATCTGGGCTCCACCTTATATTCACATACTACAGTAGAGGTCTACTGCCAATCAGTTCAAGTGCATTCTAACAGTTTACGGATTCAGCTATTAAGAAAGGAGGGCATGTTAAGCAGTTCTTAACCTCTATTATAGTGCACTGAAGGAATTGCTGCCCTGTTGAGAGCAGGCAAGTACATTTTCCAGGTGTTGGCCCTTCTGGAAATCCCTCTGTTTTTTCTCCCGATAGCCCCTGAGGAGAAAGGGGGTAAGAAAGAGGAAGACGTAGGAGCTGGGCTGAACATGTTGCTTCTTTGTTGGATCACTCTAATTGTTAATATTTGTATGGCATTTTTGGTCTTTTATACAGCGTGAACCGGATCAGCAGAGAAGATTTTGGCTCTCTCAGAGAAGTAACACTTTTTACCTCATGCTTTTGGCTGTATGGCAGTACCTACCCTACCGTCTTCTGTTACATGAGGGATTATTTGACTCTAAAGAAAACACTCAGCCATCACACATTCATTTCTTTGTCATATATTCACTGTACGCATAAAACAATCTTGTTTTTGCCATCTGTTTTCACTACATTAGCTTTTTTCATTATTGTCATTGTTATGTCTACACTAAAGCTGGTGTGCAAGCCTGACCCTAACTTTAAAACCGACTGCTATATTTTATACTTCCGCTCAGGCTGCCGCTTTAGGCTAGGTGAGAGAACAACAACATAATGACAACGCATATGTTTTCAGCTCCTGTTGACTTTTTCTAATTTCTGACATAACTGAGTATTTTTTTTCTTTTCAACTGAATTTTCCTAAGTGCCTCCAACTAAGAATTTGTTTAACTAATTTAGGCTCCTTGACCCTTCTCATTACTAACACTAAAGTCGATGTTTTCCTTTTTGAGGTAATGACAAGAAATCTTTAGTATGTCTTCTGCCTTTGCTTCTATGCTATAGGAACAAGGTTAGGATTCCATCCAATCTTCCTATCACTTAAAAACAAAAAAGACTATATTGAAAGTAGATGAGTCTTCAACATAGTCTTGTTTTCACTTATCTATAGGTCTGACTTTAATACACTAATACATACAAGCACAAGCATGCACAAATGGTCACTTTTGCCTGTTTGTATTGGTGTGTGTTACAAATTTAAAGTCAAACCTACTGTCTTTTCTAAAGCTGGTTTGCAATGGTAACTATTGAGGGTGAAGCAAGGATATGTATAGGTTTTAGCAGTATAAAACCACCTGTTCTATCTCATTGCCCTGAAGAAGCCCTTGTTTGGGCGAAACGCGTTGGCTGGTCCAATTGATCACAAAACAAGCACACCTGAAATAAAACTACCGAAAAAGACTTTGTTGATGACTTTTTTTCTGTGCTAAATTCTGTAACCTTTTATTTGATTATATTGCCTCTCATCCAATCAGTATATCAATCGAGTTGAGTTTAGGAGGTTGTTTGGTGAGGCTTAGTTTGAGCAGTTGACCATGTTTTTTTCCATATTATGAATTCGTTTAAGCCTCTCTTGAAAGAAGAGTATGAAGGACTTTTTCTGAGTTCAGGAGGGAAAATGCCCCATCTTAGTTGTTGTCCTTATTTACTTCCACACAATCTTTCTTCAATTTAAACAGTTGGGACCAGTCACAGATTCATGATTTACTGACCAAGTATATTTCAGAAAGCTAAGTCTGGAGACCAGGCTACTTAGTCTCTGCTCATGTAATGACAAACAAGAAGTTTGGAATGGGTTGGCACCATCCTTCTCAGAACCTATGGCATTGCACACCAAAAACCATTCATAAGTTTATAAATTGTTCTCTTTTCAGTTCTCACATTGTAAGACATGATCCAATTATGTGAAATAAAAAAAACATAACTGACTATAATCAGATAATTAATAAAATATTTACTCTGACTTGGCTTCATGGGAACATTTAACAAAAGTGCTAAGAATACCATCTCATAACACAATATAGCTTTTTCTTCCAGCCTCATGGCAGCAGCCATCTTAAGTCATCAATTGCTTTAATAAACTGCAGAAAATGAACTGGAAGGGCCTGCCATAAGTGGGCTTAAAGAATTCGGAATTAATACAAAGTAGGAATTATATGAGCCGATTTTTCAAATGTGTTGAAGATAGTAAACTTTCTGTGATGCTGTTAATAAACTGGAGGTTCAGAATGCTCATTGGGAAACAAAAATTGTGCAAAATAAGCACTTTTTATGAATGCTGATATTCCAACTTGAAAGATTCACCGGTATTCTCTTAAGCATGTAATGTCTATAGAATTGGTATTATGTAAGGTCACAACATAACTAGTTATTTTGTATTCATTTCAATTAGGTGAATGGCCTTTTATACAACTTGCCCTATGAGGAAGCAGGATTATTTAAAGTGTACCAGAGCGGCCTTCAGGTGTTACTAAAAGCAGAGAATGGTCTTGAGGTGAGCTACGACTGGATCTGGCACTGTGTGCTGACCCTTCCCAGCAGCTACTATGGCACCACTGGTGGCCTCTGTGGGGATTTCAATCAGAATGCAGAAGATGACATGTTTGATCCCAGTCGCAACCAGGTAACTGACATTGTAGCTTGGGCTCGTAGCTGGAAGGTATACGACCGAGACCCATTCTGTTGGGACTATTGCTCTGGGAACTGTCCTACTTGTGAGGAGAGCATGAAAAGCCTGTACAGCGGCAACCAGTTCTGTGGGCTGATCAGCGACAACACAGATGGACCGTTCCGCGAATGTCACTCCAAAGTGAACCCGGATAAATTCTTCGACAACTGTCTCTACGATGTCTGTATGAACGGAGGAGCTAAGCAAATTCTCTGCCAGGCACTGAGCGCCTATGCCAGCACCTGCTTGAAAAATAGCGCCATGCTATACGACTGGAGGATGCCATCTGGATGCAGTAAGTAACAACCGGCTAACTCCATTCTGTAGGAGGTCTTAGTTGAATCATCTCCATAAAGTCATAAACCTAACCTTAATGTATACCAAGGTATCTGATGGGAAGCTGCATGTAATGTGGGTCAAAAATATTTGAACCCTATTCTCTCTTGTGACTTATTGACTAACCTTGGTCCTATGTGGGTGAAAAGTATTTATACCCTGTTGTCTCTGCGCGAAGTACTGAATGGTCTTGGTTGATTCATGAAGGTGTTGATGAACAAGGTATGCTACTCATATTTCTATCACATGTCAACTCCTCAGAAATAGGAAATATCTTCATTATGATGTTGGTTACAGCCATAAGGAAGGAGATGAGTTTCAGTGCAAGTCCTTTTTTACCGATAACATGGCTGAAGACTAATAAGGCCCCCTTGTATGAGGAAATCTGGTATGTTATCTAAAACTGACAGCTCTTCCCTAATTTTATTTAAAAGCCCTCGCTTACAGGTGTATGTTAAAATTAGAAAAATAACATCCGGAAGAAGTATCGTGGCCTAAATACTGTTTAATAAAATTAGCCCCAGTGTCTATAGATTTTCTAATATCTCAAAGGGGCGATATTTGTAAACACTATTAAGGACACAATATTTGGGCAGCCTGTATGTTGGTTCTGATATTGTGCTATCACCCCTCGTGTATTTCCAAGCCAGGATTCTTTCACTAACCAAAAACATTCTCAGTGGGAACCTTGGGCAAAAAAACGAGGCAATACTTGAAAATCTGAGTCCAGCCTAAGCTGTTGACATGGCCTGGTCATGGCCTCTGGTGTTGTTTGGTAGTGGCCACTACAATAAGTGCACCACCATAACACAGCACCTGTAGTAGGTGTGGGGATACGTGTTTGCATGTGCCTCCCATATCTTTAGTTAATTGCTTTAAAGCATCAAGTCCCCTTCTGCTTTCTACCATACCAACAGTAGAGGAGTTTAGAAAAAAATGAAAAACATTCACATATCCTCTAAGGTTGTGGACTTGAAGATGAAAAGGGAGGTTTGACAGTGAGAGCAACAAGTGTCTTTAGAAGTGTAATAGTAAGTGCAGGAAAAAATATAATTCACGTTGATTAGAGACCTATTGATCCTTTGTTTACTTGAAATAAGTGTAGATGTTTTCGCAGAACCTGGCTCTATCCCTTCCTTCCTATCAGTCATCTCCTCATTTTATCTGTTGTACATTTGGTTAAATCAGGAATGGTACTAAACATAGGGCCCACATTTAGATTATCACATACAGGTCTCACAAACACTGTATATGGAACATAGCATTAACAAAAACCTCAATGATTATTGCCAGAACACCATAAAGAGGGCCACAGGGCTATCAGGAGCTACTGGACCCAAACGTGGGGAATGAGGCGTTTTACTCCTGGTGTACTGGGGCCCAACCTACTATGGGTCCTGAGCAACTGTACCAAGTACCCCTTCATCACTTGACTCCAAGTTGTAGCACAGGTGAAGCAGTGCAAGGCTAAGGGGGAGGATTGTGGGGGGAGGTAGACACAGTGGGGTGAACACAGGCTAACAACTGAAAATAAAGTCTGCAGCAATAAATGAGTGTCCAATCAAATACTTGCCTTTAAGAAAAAAATCAGTATTTATATGCAAAAGTAAAGTAAAATACGGCATTCACAAACAATACACACAGTCCCCTGAGGTCAGGGCTCCAGCGTATTAACAGACAGGTTCCTGAGTCCCACTCCTCTCTCCTTACTGGTAAAGGTTACTCCTCATTCACTACAGGCGACATTCAGGTTAAGCCCCAGAAAAATTTGAGCCTCAGGAGTCCTACTCCAAGTCTCTATTATAGTCAAAAGTGCTTCGGCACCGATATGTGGCAGGCACGTTCCTCCGGTGCCGTCTGGTCTGTATTTCAGTCTTACCTGCACCAGCAGGACCAGCACAACCGTAATTCCGGAGTGCATCCCGTTTGTGAGAGCTGGATGTGCAGCAAGTCAAGTCAAGTCTATTTTTATTGTTCAGTTAATGAAAATTAAAACCTTAACATTAAAAGTTGATGAAAAACTCATTAATGCATTTTCTTTTAAAATCATGCATACAATTTAAAATTCAATTTCATAATAATGTGATCACATAATGCTGCACGAGACATAATGTACGAGATGAGGTGTAATCTTAGGTGAACCCTTACAATTTAGTTTAACTGACACAAGTAAAGTAGGAGGCTTAGACATCATGTTAGTATAAAAGCCGGAAAGGAGATATCTATTTCCAGCTGGCTAAAGAAGCAAATGGGTCATTGTTAGAACTGGCTATTTCTGGTAGGCTAAGGCTGACGCCAAAGCCAGGCAGAATCCACCATTCTAGTCAGGGCAAGGAAGTCACACGCCAAGATAACCCCTGCTCACCCCCTTGGTAGCTTGGCACAAGCAGTAAGGCTAAACTCGGAGGCAATGTGTAAAGCATTTGCGTCAGCGCACAACAGCAACAACATACTAGGCACACCACAAAAGGAACTCCACACAAGGTTATTATAAAATAACTTTTGTATTGTCAAAACACATATCATATAAACATCACACATGTACATTGTGCCAACTGGCACGGGCAATATTCATAAGGGATTATTTACAAGACAGGGCCACATGGGCCACTGTCAGAATCAGATATAGTACTTTTAGAATAAGTAATACTAAACATAAAATGGTAATCAAAAAGATCACAACCAGTATCCACTGGTAACAGGAACCAGGACCTTACTAGGACCACCTGTACTAAAAAGAGCAACCACCTAAGAATAAAATACATTTAGGGGTATACACAAGAACACATTACCCATGATGCATGAAACGCATTCAGAGGAGTAATAAAGAGAAACACATGATGCCTAAAACATTCAGAGGTGTTAAGAATAAAGCACATGATGCAATAAAATACATTCAGGGGTGCAGCACAAGAAGACACATGATGCCTAAAACATTCAGAGGTGCAGCGCATGGAAGAAAAAAACATGATGCCTAAAACATTCAGAGGTGCCAGAACAACACAATAGCGCAAAAACACACAGTAGGCAATTACTATTAAAAACATAGAAATCACTTTGCGCATAACTTACATAAGCCACCACCTGTGGCAGTCCCTAGCCCAACTGGCCTTGTTGGGGCTCAGACGCCCTGAGTCTCAATGTCAGGGTGCGCTGCCATGCAGCGCCAGTCCAAGAACACGCCTAAACGTAGCAGCTGGCACTAAGTGCTGCGCAGCTGTGAAGGCCTGGCACCACTGTGCCCTCTCTGTCCCACCCAGGGACTCTCTCCTTAAAGTGTGCATAAACGGTGCAGCTGCCCACTAATTGCTGGGCAGCTGGAGAATCATCAAAGAAACTGCGACAGGGTCCTCACTGACCCTTGGGTGCAAACTGCACCCACTGTGGGAGCCACACAGGCTCTAAAATACTTTCCTCGCAGGTAGGAGAGGGCGGGCACCGTCAGTGTGCCCCGACGCCCCCTCTAACTGAAAATGGCCAAACGCTGGAGCCACACAGGCTCTGGGCATCACATGCCCCAAACAGTGGAGCTACACAGGCTCTGGAATAGCTCGTGCCCCTGGGGAGCACACTGGCTCCTAAACCCATGATGCCCCTTCAGAGCCTTCTCAAGGCTCTCTAACGTTGGGGCGACCCGCTGCCAATCGGGGCCGCCCTGACTCTGCCTAGAGCCTCTCTGGGCTCACGCACGTTGGGGCGACCCACTGCCAACCGGGGCCGCCCTTGAAGCCCTCATGGCTTCATGCTAACAAGAAGCACGAGCTCGCGATATTGGGGGGGGGCGCGGACACCGACAATGTGTCCCGGCGCCCCTCCGTCTCTTCTGCCCCACTCACCGGACTCGGGTGCGGGGCTCCTCCGGGCGGCGGCTCACTCTCGCCGGCTGCGGTAGGGGCAGGCACTGACCATGTGCCTCGCGCCCCCTCCGCTCTTCTCGCTCGGGGCTCCCTCCGCACACGGGAGCCCCAGCAGCCATTCTGCGACACGCCTTCCTCGGCGCAGCAGCTCCGGTCTCCCTCTCCTCATGGGAGACCGGACGGGCACCACATGGCTTCCCCCCGGCCGGGGGAGGCGGGAACGACGCCCTCCTTTCTTTCCTGGGCCGGCCTCGACCTCCGCAGCAGCTCCTCATCGAGGGGCCAATGCGGTCGCGGCTCGGGTGGCGAGCCTCCACACTCGTCACGAAGCGTCCAGGAGTCAGCCAATTGCAGTGCGGCTCCTGGACCAGGCCCCCTTTAAAGGACCAATCAGAGCACGGTTCTCCGGGGCTCGGCCAATCAGGTCGCGGCCCCTTCGTGGTTCTCCCCGCGGCTTCTGGTCACCTTCAGGCCCCCGGGCCGCAGCCGTGACAACACAGGGCAATGCCGGGTGGGCACCGGCCGCCATTAAATGCAATTAAAAGCGCTACTAAGTGCTTGGGCCAGATAAAGCGCTCCAAAGCGCTAAAAGGGCAAGAACACGCGCCCTCCAGCCCAAGAGTAAAAATAAAGCGCTAACAGCGCTAAGAATCAAACCACAGTGCCTCCAGCGCTACAAGGACATTCAAAGTCCAGTAAAGTTCTTCAGGGGTCCAGGACCTCAGCATTCCAGGACATCAGCAGTCCATCCAGGGTAAAGCAAAGTCCCCCATCAGCCCAGGTAAGGCAGAGGGGTCCCCCAGGAGTCCAGGAAAGTCTATCAGAAGTCCAGGGGCTGGGCAGGGCTCAGGGATTCCCCTGAGCCCCAGCAGCAGCATGCCCCTGGCAGATTCAAGTTAGAAACAAGAACCTTTTGGAAGGGGACACAGCCCCTTCTTATACAGTGAAAAGTCTTTGAAGTCTCAGTGTGAGAACCAGCTAGACTGGTTTAGAGGGAAGTCCCTTCAGTATCAGGGACAGAGGTGACAGTCGCCCAGCGGGAGGTGGAGCCAGCTTTGTAGTCAGGCAGGCACAGCACTTCACTATCAGGTGCCATCTCCTCCCACTTCCCTGGCAGCAGATGCTGCCTTTCATCCACGGGCTGACTCAGACAACCTCCTGGGCTCCCCAGCCCCTGTCACCCTCAAACCATACAGTCAATCCACAAGCAGGCCCAGGCACTCCTCGACCAGGCTCACCAGCCAATCCCACGCTACAGAAATTACACAAATATGCCAACTTCTAAAAGAGGCACTTCTAGACTAGACACACTCATGCCGCATATACCATTTTGCAGCATTCAGTCTCACGAGTTCTCTCATACCAAACTCGCCCCTGCACTCCCCACAGAACAGGAACTACCATGGGCATACATATTCCCCATTCATTCTTATGGGAGGGCAGGTCACTCACCACGCATACACAGAGAGCTCAAGCACTTTACACTGTACCACAGTGAAAAAGTGCCCAGAGGCCTAAAATCACCACCACCAGGTTCCAGAAACAGGCTAGGAAAAAGCAAAAAGTCTGGGGTGAACCTGCCCAAAGGGCCGGGTCCAACAGTCATTATTTTGCATAATCCATATATTTTTTTAAACCGTTGGAATCACCCAAGATGCATCCAGAAGAGAACCTGAGGGGATGTGCTTATATTAAATCAATTGGCATTGAGCAAAGTGCATTTTCAAGAAAGTGCAAAGTGCAGTTCCGAGAAAGTGCAGATAATAAAGCAAGGGCATGGGATTGTGCTTACTTTCGTGGGGATCGACTTTTTCCTCGTAAGCCTTAAGAATTTCATATATTGACAGTGGTAAATAGGGTCCTTAGGTTTTAGACTTGTGATTTCCAACTTTCCATCGATGTTCTCTGGGAAAAAGGGCAAAACAGTAGCGCATAAAGTACATTTTTAAATGTCTCCACCACATGGCTTCTAAGTAAACGTTGAAGCTTAAGTGTCTTGTACTAATTTAGGGTAGTACAGGCATGCAATTTGGAGGATAAAATCTCTTTGTCTGTTAGCACAGAAGTTTTTTTTATTATGCTGTTAACCAGCTTTTTAAAGGTGATTGGAGATGGGGAGTTTCCCCATATTGCACGAATGCCTAGATCTTTAATGGTCAAATCGAGGTAAGGGCGAGCAGGTGCAGTTTCATTTCTTTGCATTTCCTGACAGAGTGCTTGGCACAGGTAAATTCATGTGGTGGACCTTGATTATTTTTCATATTTTTACGTAGTTGCCTTTCCTTACTCTTGACGGATTTAGTAGACAGAACTCTGGCCATGTCAGGGCAGGCAAAGCGTTTGGGATGAGTTGAAACAGTGATCTAAGGGGCAGATTTACAAGCCCCTTGCGCCACTTTTGCATCACTTTTAACATGGGAAAAATGAAGCAGAAGTGGCGCAAAGGGCTTGTAAATAAGCCCCCTGGGGCCTCATTTATGAGAAATGACGCATCGCTGCGTGAAAGTTGCGATGCGTCACTTCTCAGTGCGCACTCCTTGCGACATTCCTGATGCGTCAAATTTAATGTATGATGCATCATGGCGCAAGGAGTTACAGATACGTCAGTATTTCTGACGTATCTGTAAGCGCAAAAGTGACACATTGCTGGAGTGTGTCACAAAAGTGACGCAACTCCAGCAATGCGTCCTTTCACATGGGGCAAGCCCCATGTGAAAGGGCCTGCGTCAGTCTTACGCCTGCTGTGAGACAGGCGCAGGATTTTGATGGAACGCCGTCCTAAAAGTGACGCTGTGAAATCTCATAGATTTCACTGCGTCACTTCTACGACCCTTTGTTGCGTCAATACGCCCCCCCTTGCATACATGATACCTGGCGCAGGTATGATGTGGCACAGGGGTTTACAAAGTGACTCATCCACCTAGATGCGTCACTTTGTGAATATGGCCAACAAGGCGCATTTTTTACGCCACTGGTGCGTCACAAAAAGTGACGCACCGGCGGCATAAAAGTGACGCACAGCCTCATAAATGAAGCCCTAAGTGTTTTAGATCAAAATAAGTTTAAGACTGCTTCATCTCTGCTGCTTAGGGCTTCACTTCTGTAAGAAATGTACGGGAAGAGCTTTGCTCCTATTACTTTCCGTAGGGGTAAAAAGCTTTGGCTGACCAAGGATCAAAGTGTTCCCTATCTCGTCAGGTGTTTTCGAATGCTTTTGAAAGGAGCCTCTTTCGTTAAAGAGTACCGCTAAGTATCTATAGTTCTTGCCAGCTCCAATGGTTCACTGTGTAGGAACCATTTATGGCTTGTCTTGATACTGCTGCTGACTTCCATGATCTTGCTTTTCTTCAGGTTTATTGTCATACCATTGGTTGAAGAACATAGGAAAAGCTTATCAATAAGTCGTTATAGCCCAGTTTTTATTTGACTAAGCAGGATCACATCATCCATGTATAGAAAGTTTGAAATGTAAATAGAACCTGTGGTAATGCGAGTTTACTGTATCCAGGGCTGGAAATAAGTCAGCTAAAAAAAAAAAGGTTCAACAAATGTGGCACCAAAAGACAGACTTGTTTTAAGCTTGTATTTTCCTGGATGAGATGGAAACGTCTCCGATGCTCACCCTTGTCCAGGTGTCCGTATACAAGAGCTGTATATCTTTTAGGAGGTGAGCCGGGATACTCCTAGATGATACCATTTGGCATGGAAGGTTGCAGTTCCCGCAATCAAGTGCAGCATTATAATCTACGTAACATTGGTGGAGTGGTTACTTTTTGCTTGAGCTTGACCAATAATTAAGAAAATGCCAGACTATAAGTTGACGTGCCAGTGCCGTGAGTGACCGTAGTTGGATTCGGAGGGACAATGTGATTTTCTTTGGCCCACCACATCAAATCTATAAGTAGCAGACTAGCAAAGTGTTTTGCCTTCATGTCTAAAAGGGTGATCAAAGAATAATTCACTGGTTGGTGACAGTGCCCATTCTTGAACACTGGATTAATGATAAAATACTTCTGAGAGCCAAGAACAATTTGTTGTTGCAGGGCAGTGTTAAATACTGCCCTCAGTATTGTGGATTTGATTCAAACAGAGTTTGCGGCAGACATTTAGGTCAGTGCGTCTGGAAGGGCTGTAGCTGTCTCTGGTGAGTGCTTCACATGGAGTCCAAATGGGCAGTGGCTGGAGGGTTCTCGATGCTCCTCCAGTGCAGGCACATTTACGAGGATCCTCCCCACAGATAGGGATGGTGTAATGCGACGCTCATGGTGCCGGTCCTCAGTGTGGCTTGGGCATGCTCCGATCATCACTTCGGCCTCCTCCTTACAATGACAGTCTCAAACTGACCCTACTCATTGCCATGTTCCGCTGGTCCTCCGTGACAAACATGGTCACTGTCCTCACTCTGTACACGGACTACAGTCCAATTGAAATAGCAGCAATCTTCCTAGTGACCCCACCTGGCATACGGGGGTCACCGACTCCACTTCATACTCGGGGTACTGCCTGATCAGCCTAACAGTAATGTTTAAGGTGGCCCCACCTGGCATAATGGGACACCCACATTACTCCGCATATGGGCTACAGCCTGGTCAGCACAGCGACAATCTTCATGGTGGTCTCACCTGGCATGCAAGATCGCGGACTTCA
Source organism: Lissotriton vulgaris (assembly GCF_964263255.1). Taxonomy (NCBI): domain Eukaryota; kingdom Metazoa; phylum Chordata; class Amphibia; order Caudata; family Salamandridae; genus Lissotriton; species Lissotriton vulgaris. The sequence continues at coordinate 223,602,043 of NC_141695.1, forward strand.
AACCTATACATGGAGAATGACCGGATAAGTGAAGAGCCGTCTCCACACACTTTGCTACAGGGATCCAATTGCCAGGATCTCCACTGGGCCTAGCTCCCTCCAATGCTGACAGGGCACACTGGTCCTGCGATCAGGCAGGCACTGGTGCTCTATCTAGGTTGCTGTGGCAGGTGGTCTTGGAGTCCCTGGGCAATGTTCCCTCACCCAACTGGGAGACTGGAAGACCTTGATCCCAAGGCCTGGTCATAGGCAGAAGGCTCTTCGATCTCCCCTTCTTACAGTACATTTCCTGACACCAAATGTGAGTTAGAGTCTGAGTCAATGAAGTTTATGTTGAGGGTCTGCTTCCTTTGGAAGTGCCTCTCCTCTACCCTTCCCTTTCTTCAGAGAGCACTCTAAAAGAGCTGACTCTTAATCTGATAGTTTCACAACACAGGCCATGGGAGTGAGTAGACGTTCACACCTGGAAATCAGCCACAGTAATATGAATATAAAAAGGTAACCATAGGGCTTAAGCCCTATTATTCATGTTTCTTTTATCAGCACCACTTCCTTCCTGAGGTGTGCCTAGCCCCCTTTCCAGTGAACTCTCTCTGAATCAAGGACCACTCTTTGAATTCTACTGAGGAGCTTGACTCTCCCTCCACCAAGTGGAGAAGTGTGGCTCAGGGGTTAGAGGCGGCAGACCCGGAAGCTGAGATCGGCCCTGGACCAGGGTTCAATTCCCCACCTCGGCGGGTCTTGGGCTCAAAAATTCCACTGACTCGATAATTCTCGCTCCGGTGCCTTCTCAACTCACGGGTTCACACTCTGCGACTCTGGGCAATAGCTTGCTTAATCTCCACAACAGCCCCTCGCGGCGGGATGCCTGGCTTTCACCTTGTGGATACCCTGCCGGAGTTATCTCACAGGGGAATACCAGGACGGGTTCCCTAAGCAAGTGCCGGGAAACCCTTTGTGGGTAGCTGTGCGCTATATAAGCTCAAATACATTTACATTTACATTTACCAATGTGTCTCACATGCAGCTCTCAGGAATGAAGCAATCCACAAATCTGCCTGGAGGGGGGGATTCCTCTACCTCCTCCTGTTCCTTCAGTCACCCCTGGGTCTCCCAAACTGGCACTTAGAGTCTTCCATGTATTGTACCTTTCACAGTCACACATACACCCAGTGTATGTATAACACACGCACTGCGCAGCGTTGCACGCCAAACCAATGTAGTCCAAGGTTGAGTTCAGAACTTTAAATGAGTGAGCCTGTGTCACTCAAGTGGCACAGGTAAAGAGACCTGTTCACTCCTACTGATCACTACGCGGTATGCTGCCACCACCACGCTCATGCTGATTAACTCCTAGCCTTTCACCAATATGAGCTAGCGCTTTGTGTGCTCCTCCAAAATTCAAAAAGACTGCAATCCTTGAGGCAGGCCTATAGCATGGAGCACATGCATGATCCATGTTTGCCCATGACAACAAAAATCAGCATCAGGGATCCAGGCATCATTACAATTGGGGCAATCACTGCAAATCCAACACCATGCGAGGAACTTTTTTGTCCCAAAAATCATATTACCATGAATTTACCTTTTATTTGGGAATAACATCCAAAAATTGTGAATTTCATATTTTTATGTATTTAAAAGTAGAGGTTAGCACTAATGTGTTGCTGGTGATAAACAAAAGCATGGATGTTTGCACAAGAAGTGTAATTACCGCCTTTCTTAGTGCACCAATACAGCCATAGAAAAACTGTGCTAAATGTGCATAAATCCGCTTCTTAAACAGTTAACACAATTGTTCAGAACTCCTCCTGTATCTATTTGAGGGCGTTAGTATTGTTGTTATATAAGGGTTGTTTTTGTTAGAAAACACAATAGATATCTAATTATTGTCGTTGAATCACTCAAGGGTATGGAGGGGAGGTCAGCATTTAAAATTGTACCTTGTTGTAAACAGATCTCAGCTACTGTGCTTATTTGACGAGATATCTAAAAAAATATCATGCATCACTTTCTGCTCATGAAGGGGCATGCCTACTATTACTGCAGTAGGTCCTGGATAGTGACTGGTATATGCACCCCAAATATAACTTTCATTGAAACCCAATACGGGTTAGAGAAAGCATTTTTGTTGCATCCATTATGGCTTAAACCACTCCTGCTACACCATTACACTCAAAGCATCCTTTAACATAACTTATAGGTTCTTTAGTGGTCTTCTCATGTTTTTGTGACTGTATTAATCACTGATTTATTTTGCTATTCCAGCCTTACCCTGCCCATCGAACAGCCACTATGAGGCTAGTGGAAACGCCTGCCCTGCTACATGCCTGGATAGAACTGCTCCAGACAGATGCACTGACCCGCCAGTTGAGACCTGCCAGTGTGACCAAGGTTTCATTCTCAGCTCTTGCGACTGTGTTGCTGTTGACAACTGTGGCTGCACTGACAACGGTGTGTACTACAAGCCCAATGAGGAGTTCTGGGGAGACAAGAACTGTGAAAGGCGCTGCAGGTGTGACCCAGCTTTGGGCATGGTGGTGTGCCAAGCTGTGAAGTGCAAAGACAGTGAAAGATGCATGGTGGCTAATGGTGTCCTTGGCTGCTTCCCAGTCAGCTATGCCCAATGTACAGCATGGGGAGTTCCTCACTACGACACCTACGATGGGAGACATATCAATTTCATGGGCACCTGTGCCTATCTACTGGTTGGAACAACATCCACAGATCCTACATTGACTCCGTTCAGAGTCATAGTCAAGAAGGACCACCGTGGCATCAAGACTGTATCATTCACCAAGGAGGTGACACTGGAGCTGTATGTGTCAGTGATTACCCTAAGCAAGGACTACCCTGGAAAGATCCAGGTACAGTATGATCTTTCTGTAACAAGAGTGATCTGCGTAGACTATAAGACATTGTTATCTGAGAAGGAGGGTAGGCTATGTCATATGTAGAGAGAGCCAGCAAAGCTACCCCATGTGAAGAGCATATTTTCTTGAGCTCCTAAAAGACCAAAGATTTTCAGGGCTGGTACATGGATGGCTGACACCTAGGAAAATGGTTTTTCCTGCCCCTAGGCCTTTACCCTTAAGTGCTTCACCACAAGCCCTTACATGATATGCCCTTAGTCTTACTTAACCCACCACTTTTACCAGCAGGGTTTATTTAACGATTGCACAGTTAGGTATTTGTGTGTTTGAGAAATCATTAACCACTACCCCTGGATACGGCAATCCCATCATACAGTGTTAGAACCTGAGAACATGATCAACCACTAGGCTTCATGCACCTGGAAATTCGGGAACCCACATCAACAATGAGGAACCAATTAAAAAAGCACCAAAAAGGGCAAATGAACAATTTGAAAGCAAACAAGTTTAATTTAACCACTTAACTTAGATACATTGGGCCCAATTCACAAAGGTATACTTACACTTTCAGTATTCTGCATGTGCAGTATTCTGACTCCTCACTCCCTATACTTATGTGTGTGCAGTTCTCTGCCCTGATTGCAGAATACACACTACTATATTTCTATGTTGCAACTTCAAACCACAATAAAGAAATGTAAACTTAAAAAGGAAAGCATGCCACTGTTTAAATGCTGAGGCCATATGGTTGTAATAAACATATAAGAAACATTTACAGTTGCATGTAATTTTGAAAGAAGAGGACAGGCACTTTCTCTCAGGCATTAAACCCTTTTTAGATCGAAACCCACCAAAAAGCGGAGCTAAGTGGTTAAAGGCATCTTGGGGACATTTAGAAAGCTGACCTGAGAATGTATTCCGTCCACTACTGACCATTGCCTTTGTGGTTTTTAACACACATTTTCTGGCTTTCTATTTGCTGGCTTTATTTGTTTTAGGCTGTCCAGCTTGAATTCGTACCCTTCCATTGCCCAAACCTTGTTTACCATATTCTTCCTCAAATTTGATTTCTGTAAACAGGCCTTTAAAACTTGTTCTTATCTTGTCACATTTGCTGTGCATTCAAAGACAGAGGTCAAATGCCAAGCTATCTTCAGAGTGTGCTTGGTGTTTACTTTTCTTTCTCTGACTTCAAAGTGGGAGAATTTATGTAACAATCATGTTGAGCACCCATGAAGAGGAGATGGTGTAGGATGTTTTTTTCTCTGGAACACAACAACAACAAAATAAATGGTGCTGATGTTTTAGAGTACATCAGAATAAGTACAAATGAAGCACTTTTGTTTGTAATTTTGAAGTGTGGTGGAAACGAACATTTGCATGCGATCAAAACACATCACTACACAGGGTGATGGCATGTGGACACATTATCAGTTGTGTGCAGTAAACCCAAATTTTAGTGCAAATGTAATGGTCATTTCAATTGAAAATTTGTTGTCTGTTATAGCAGTGCACTACCACATCATGAATACTCAACACTACGCCACTCCAGTTCATTCTATGCCCTTCCACTCTATACCACACTACTCCATTCTACCACAGTACACTCGACGACATGCCACTTCAGTATATGCCATTCCACTCTTAGGCACTCTATGGCACGCCACGCCACTCAACTCAACTCCAAGCCACTCAAATTATCACCACTCACTCCATGAAACAACAAGCCACTGCACTCAATGTCCCTCTACACCACTTACATCACTCCACTTTACTCACTCCAATCTACCCCACTACTGTGTACCTCAATGTACTCCACTCCAATCTTCCTCACTTCACCCAATGTACTTCACTCCACCATACTCCATTATATCCCACTCCACTACAATCTAGCCCACTCAAATCTAACCCATATGTATTGTAAATGTAAATGTAAATGTATTGGCATTTATATAGCGCACTACTTACCCGTAGGGTCTCAAGGCGCTTCGACCGCTGCAAAACCCTTCCTGGCTTCCCTGAGAGATGGTCCCTTAATGGGTATCTCCAGGGTGAGACCAGGCATCCCCGGCGGTCTGGTGGGGCCGTTAGTGAAGATGAGGCAAGCTAATGCCCAGAGTTGCCCATCACTCTAATCTGCCCTAGTTCAATCTACCCCAGTCTAACCCACTCTACCCAACACCACTCCAATCCATTCCAATCTACTCCACTCCAATCCAATCTACCCTTCTCAACTCCAGCCTACTCCACTCCACTCCAATCTACCACACTAAATTCAATCTAACTCAATCAACCCCACCTCACTCCAGCCTCCCCCACTTCACCCCCATCTGCAGCATTCCACTCATTTCTATTCGACTCTGATCCAATCTACCCAGTCTACCCCACTCCAGTCTACCCCAATCCAATACATTCCACTCCAATCTGCCCCCTCTATTCTACTCCACTCCAATCAATCCAATTCCAATTTACCCCACTCCATTCTGGTTTACGCAACACCTCTCCAAACTCTACTGCAATCGATTTAACTCCGCTCCACTCTAATCTACCTCATTCTACCCCACACCACCACAGTCTACTCACTCCACCACAATTTACCCCAATCCACTCCACCACAATCTACCCCACTCCAATATACCACAATCCACTCTACCCCACTCCACTCTACCTCAATCCACTCCAGTCTACCACACTTCTCAAATCTCTCCAACTCCACTCCAATCTAACCCACTACACCCCAATCCACTGCATTCCAATCTTTCCCGACCCACTACACCACAATCTACACTACTCCAATCTACCCCACCCCATCTACTCCCCTAGCTACTCTACCCCACTCCACCGCACCCTACTGCAATCTACGCCACCCCAATCATCCCTCTTCAACTACTGCACTTCAATCTACTCCACTCCATTCCAATGTACCTTACTCTAATCCACCCAATCTACCCCACTCCACCTTGTCTACCCCAATACTCTCCACTCCAATCTACCTCACTCCACTCTTCTCCAATCTTTAATCTCGACACGACTCGACTCTGTCCTACTTCACTCTACTCCACTGCAATGTACTCTGCGCCACTTTTTCCCAATCTACCCCACTCCAATGGATCCACTCTAATCCAGCCAATCTACCTCAATCCACTCTACCCAATTTACTACACTCCATTCCAATCTACCCAATCTACCCCACTCCACTTCACTCTAGTCTACCTCACGGCACTGAAATCTATCCCACTCTAGTCCAATCTAACCCACTCCACCCCAATCCAATATACCCCATTCCTAAAGTATCCACACTCGATACGACCCCACTCCAAACTACCCCAATCTACCCCACTTCATTCAATTCTATCTACCCTACTATAATCCACCCAATTCATCCCACTCCAATCCACCTCACTTAACTCCACTCCACTCAAATTTACCCCAATATATTACACTCCACTTGATCCCAGTATTCCAGTCCACTCTACTTAAATCGACCCGATCTATTCTACCCCTAACTACCCCACTCTAATATTCCTCAGTCTACTTCACTCCATTCTAGCCCACTCCACCCTAATCTATCCCATTCCACCCTAATCTACCAAACTCCAACCTAATCTACCCAATTCAATGTACCCCACTCCAATTTATCATGCTAATATATCCAACTCCCCCACTCCAATCTACCCCACTCTAATCTATCTCCTTCTAATCTACCCCAATCCGATCTACCTCACTCCAATCTACCTCACCCCAATCTACCTCAATCTACCCACTCTAATCTTGTTATAAAATGAAACCCCATGTGCAGACGCGTGGTTAGCACCGCACAAAAATAATTTTTGCTGCTAATCGGGGGGCTTATCGGGAATTGTGGCTACAAAGTGTTCTAACATTGAATTGTATCTGGTTGCTGTTTTTATACGGAATTTGCACTAAGCTTACTGTTTGGAAATTAAAGTATTTTAATTGAAGACATTTTTAATTGAACTCAGCTTTTTTGCACATCGAGATGTTGGAAGACACCATTTTGGTTAGCGCTCCAGTGTCTCTAGGTTCTCGTTTTAAAACGCAGTGGGCATGCCGCTGCCGCGCCAAAGACCCACCTAAGGAAGCCCATCTGCACCCGCCCGTATCTGACTAGGTTCAAGGGCCAGGAAGCATGCCTTTCTTCGAGTTTATTAGGCCTTCATATTTTCTGCTCAACTTTTAGCACTGCAGGGGTCTCCCAATGAAAGATGTTTTCACTTCCTGCGTTTATCTAAAGGAGAAACTATATGTCAACGTTGCTCACTTTCAAGCCTTCCTCTAAAATACAAACTATTTTTAGAATGTTTTTAATTAACTGTAATTTATAGCTTTTCACTCTTCTAGAAGAGGAATACCTAGTTGCGGTATTTTTGACAGAAACGTGGCAACATGCAGATTCTAATCCAGATCATGCTCAAATCCTCACCCCTGGATATTATAGTCACAGAGACCATGAACCAAGAATTGTAGCGGTATGGGCATCATCCTGAAAGATTTGCTTAGCTGTCTCATGGAACCTGCTCAGATATTACACTCTGAGCGTATGACTTTTATTATCTTGTTTTCCCCACTAGCACTTTTGCTGGTGTTTTAGTATATAGATCACCTAGATCCGGTGGTATTTCTCTAATCCCTTCCTGAAGTTGTTGCCAATGTTTCCACTACGACAGCAAATGTTTTTCTATTAGATTTCAACCTTCATCTGAATGAGCCTATGAACACCCAAGCTTTAGCTCTTCTTCAAGACCTTTTGGCCATTCAGCTAACACAAAGAGTGATAAGAGCTACTCACAATAAAGGACATCTACTTGATCCTGTCTTCCAACGATAATAGGTTAAAGGTTTTAGACCCAGTTCCTGTAATCTGGTCAGATAATTTTCTGATACCAGTTATTCTGCAAACTGTGTCGCTGCCTCATAAATGTAATTCTACTAGTGCTAAAGATCAACCTTGGTCTAAATTGTCAGTGAAGCAATGGATACAAGCTCTTATAGATTATAGACCTATATTAGATTCAAACCCTACCATAGTCAATGGAAAGAATTCTGAATTGATCCCCCTAAAAAACTTCACAAGGAGAACAAAAGAGAAAATTTCACCTTGGTATGTACTATGTACCCAATCACCCTAAGTAGAAAATAATCTGTAAAAGTGCCTAAATAATATGGGGGACAAGGAAATAGAAATATAGAGATTCTATTAAATTCTATCAAGCTAAAATTGAAAAAAACTTAAGCAGTTTACTTTGAAGGAAAATGTTACCAAGCCACTAATTCCCTACGTGAAATTTTCAGGAATGCAAAAGCCCTTCTTGAGCCATCTTCTTCAAGCCCTACTTTGGAACCTTCACCCTTACCGTGCAATGACCTACCTAGGTTTTTTCATAAGAAAATTCAAGATATTTATGACATGTTTCACCATCCTTACTCTACTAATATTTACTTTTTTGATGTTGATCTTCCACCATTTACTCATAGTAGGCTCGAAGAAATTCCCTTCCTGACCCCGGATAAGCTCACAGAGATCCTATATCAAGTCAAATCAGGATCCCCCATCAATCTGATTTCCCCACAAAAGCTAGAGAGAGCTGTAGACTCAATACTCTCTTGTCTGCTTGAATTAATAAATCTTTCCTTTACTACTGGATGTTTTCCACTGGTATGGAAGCCCACCATGGTCAAAGCACCACTAAAAAAAGCTTAACTAGGACCCCTTAATGTTGGGCAACTATTGTCTTATTTCTCTTCTTCCAGGGATTGCTGAGATACTGGAAAAACATGCTAACAAGACCTTGTCAGAATTCCTGGAGAGTACTGAAGTATTGCACTGCACTCAGACTCGATTTTCACCCCCTTCTTAGTACAGAGACAACCTTAATGGCAGTGGTCAAAGAATATGAGATGTACGGTCGCCATTATCTTACTTGACTTAAGCTCAGCATTTGATACAGTAAACCATAGTATCATTGTAAAGAGACTTATGAAGGTTGGAATTATTGGAAGAGCTCTTACCTGGCTACAGTCTTTTCTTGAAGATAGTATCTTTCATGTTTATGAAGAAGGTTATATGTCCGACATCTTCCCTTTAAAATGTCGAGTACTTCAGGGCTCATCCTTGAGCCCAACTTAGTTTACTATATACATTAGGCCACTTGCAGACATCGTCTCATCTATTGGGATCTCAAAAATTACTTATGTTGACAATACTCAACTAGTTTTCTCCTTCACTCAAAATCAATACTCACCTTCTCTCTCTTTAGGCCTATGTCTTGAAAAGGTAGCTAAGAGGGTAGAACACTCCTGTCTCAAGCATAACGGGGACAAAACTGAGCTTATTTTCCTCTGTAACAATTCGATTCGGGGTCGTCGACTGGACTGGCCAAGTTGGGTGCTTCTCCCCCCTCTAAAACAATAATCAAAAGCCTTGGTATGTGGCTGGATATTACCCTTAAATTTGGCCATCAGTCAGTGGCTACTAGACTGGCCGAGTTGCTTGGGTGCTCCTCCTCCCTCTAAAACCCTCATCAAACAGGCCTTGGTATGTGGCTGGATAATTGCTTTAAATTTGAACATCTGTCAGTGAAGCTTGCAGACATTTGCTATGGTTTAGACTGCTTTGGAGGATTCTTACCCTTAATTCTTTTTCCGCAAAAAGGCTGATAGTCCAGGCTCTTGTTCTGTCTCGCCTGGATTATGGTAATTCTCTTTACCTAGGATCTCCGAAGGCCACAACAATGAAACTTCAGGTAGTATAGAACTGTGCTGCGCGATTGCTTTTTAATATTCATAGGAACCAATCTGCCTGACAATCGCTGATCTCTCTCCACTGGGTCCCTGTAGCTGAGAGGATCAAGTTCAAATCCCTGTGTATTTTCTACAAAGCATTGAGGGGCAAAGTACCCCAGATTTCCCGTTCTTTACTATTCTATCTCCTAGGAAGAACCCTGCTCTTCTTCAATGCGTACCTAGCAGAAGTAACCTCAGTTAGAAGAGAAGGATTTGGAGGCCGCTCTTTCTCATATATAATGTGGCCAGGTTATGGAACACCCTTTCTATTCCTCTGCATTCTGCAAACCAGCAACTTCCTTTTCAGAAAAGGCCTAAAACTGGGCTTTTCCATCTTATTTTCCATTAATAGAGGCTATAAATAATCTTCTTGAAGTTTCTGTGCAGCACTATCAGAGCTGGGCTGCCTACGGGTAGCTAAGCCCTCTATAAGAGTTTAATAATAATAACAATCTACTCCACCCCCCTCACACTCAACAGCATGCCACTAACTTTTAGCTAAGGCGAACAGAAGCCACAATTGTGTACAACATGGCTTAAACACCTTGCCAATACCTCTCACATAGCTGAGAGCTGTTGGCTTTCCCAATGCTTGTTTTAGTGCATAGGAGAATAATATTGTTCTTGGCACAAAGAATATTTGCATTATACTTGGAATTCAAGTCACCCGAAGACATAGTTTAACCACACGGATGACTAAAAAAGGGAAAATAAATAAAGAATGGAAAGAAAAAGAAATTGGAAAAATAAAGTATCGACCAGCCAGCCCTATCTCTGACATGCACTTTCTTTAGACAGATGTGCACATGTGATCAATGGAACTGCTGTCACCTTCATCTGGCTATGTTGTAAATAGTCTTCTAATAGCCTAAAAACATGTGCCATTGTCAGCCCTGCAAACAGTGTCAGATAAAGACAGACACAATGACCAGAATTATTTCTTGGCGGGGATCCCCTTGGTACACCAAAGAATTCTGCTGAATTTCACCAGTTTCAACAGTTTTTGTGCACAGGTTCCACTTACTTCATAATAACGTGGTTTTCTTTGCTAAATAAATAATGATACTTTTTAAATATAAAACCTCTCTACTTTCCAGGGTCTGTAAATATTATATGTTACCATTATACAATCTAATGCCATCCAAATATACACAGGTGTCAGAGACTAGCATTAATTCACCTACATCCACCTGCATTGGAAAGAGAAAAAAATGGGGTTATCCACCTCCACACCAACATACCTCCCAAGGTCCTCGTAACGACCTTGTGCTTAAGCAGACATTGCCATATGCGTTGCTCGTGGATAAGCCACTTTCCATTTACAAAGAACAACATAGCTATTATAGCAGGCTATACTGACTATTAGAACATTGGAATGTGGAGCACTCAATTGAATACACAATGAGTGACATTCTACTTTGTTTTTGATCAGAGCTGTTGCAGTGAACAAAGGTCTCTTGGTGCCCTCTAGTGGGAGAATTTTCTAATAACCTTATAACCCTTTGCAGCTAGGATATACCTGCCATAAAAGTCCCGCTCAGCTGTTGCTGTGAACAAACATTGAAATGTTGATTCTTTGGACTTCTACTGGCGATTTGAAGCCTAGAGCACTCAATTGTTTTCAATGGAGGTCCCAAAATTCCAATGTTCCAATAAGCAATGGTTCCTCCTGCTCGACTGATGGACTTCTGAGCCCCATACAAAGGTGTACTCAAATAGATAATGTGCTAGGTAGCCATAGTTTGATCAGCACCATGTGGTGGGCCGCCGCTGTACTTCTGTCACAGATCCTTAGGGCTTGGAACAAGATTGCAAAGAGTAATTACTGGTGCCAGCATCCACAACAACTGTTTTAAAATAAAAATGATAAAATGTACTTTATTTAGGATGCTTGGCTATTGTGGTACTGATTACTGCTTTCTGCACTGAGTGTATTTGATACAAACGGACATTGATTTTTAGAAATATCTTTGCTTCATTTGTATATGTGCTTTTTTGTACTATTTATTTATTTTATTTATTTTTTGCTATTTTTAAAGCGCGCAAATACCCATACAGGTGTCTCGGCGCTAGTGATCAGAGAACTCCTTACTCTTTGAGGGTGGTTAACAAATCGTTTTTGCATTTGTGAGTTTTACCTTTTGAATTTTAAATTCAAATGCGACTATTGGCATTCAAGTAACTGTGTGCATCTTTTGAAATGCACCTTCATAGCCATACCTTAATAATAATAAACAAGTTTATAAAGTGCATGGCTACACTAGCTAGCGTGTCCCCGCGCTGCAGCAGAAAAAAAAGACCAGGTTCCGGGCAGTGAGGTAAAAGCAGCTACAGGTTAAACAGAGGGGCTTACAGGTGGAAAAAGGCCGGTCTTAATCTTTCTACGGAAAATTCTTCGATGACTCCAGCCGGAGCCCTATTGGGAGTTTATTCCAGTGTTTTAATGCTAAAAAGCGGAAGGAGCGACCTCCCATCCTAGCTCTTCTGATGGTCGGAATGCTAACCTGCCCCGTCCCACTTGATCTCAGTCGGCGGGTAGGAACGTACGGGGTAAGGAGGTCATGCAGATAGGTGGGCCCTTCCTTCTTTAGAATGCGGTGGCTGACACACAAAGCTCCAAAAAGAATGTGTTTCCTAACCGGGAGCCAGTGAAGGGAAGCCTGGGCCTTGTTAGAGGGAGCTCTCCTAGGAAGCATTAGAACGAGACGAGACGCTGCATTCTGAATGCATTGGAGTCTCTGTACACATTTGATATTTGCTCCTAAGTAGAGGGCATTTCCATAGTCCAAGTGAGATGTCACCAGGGCGTGGACCATAGTTTTCCTCGCTGTGACCTGCAGTACATCTAAGTTCTTCCGGAGTCCTCGAAGAACCCCAAAACATCTTCCCGCCACCCGCTTGGTGTGAGTTTCAAAGGATAGTTTGGTATCCAACCACATCCCCAGGTTCTTAACCTGATCGCTAGGGGGAGGGGTCGGTCCCAATGATTTAGGGCACCATGCTGATGGACAAATCGAGGGTGCTTTGCCTTTCACTAGAACCTCTGTTTAATTGCCATTAAGTGTCAGGCAGTTATGAGCCATCCATGTCGCCAGTTCTTTTTTTTATTTTTGTCCTCATTCGCCACCAATCTCGCTTCAAATCACACCCTAGATGTCTGTACTCACTCTTAGCAAGTTGAGGGATGTAGACTGTTGGAGTTGGAGACCCGCCTACTAGTACCAGACCAACTTGGGGATCAATGAAGAAACTACTGAGATACCTCTTCTACCGAGCTCTGGGAGTTAAATGACTCTTGTCTTAGAACTACCAGAGAATCTAGCAATGGCTGAGTAAGCCCGAAGAGTATTAACGGCATAATCATAGGACTCAAGAAAAGAAAAGAAGAGAGAAAAAAGAGAAAAAAAAAAGGAGCGAAACAAGCCCTTCATCTCGTCATCTCAGGGCCCCATCTAAGTTGCAGGAGATTCCAAAATACTCTCTTCTTATTACTATGTATAAACATGTGGGGAGCGCGTAGTTACACGCTCCACTCCCAGGTGCACTGCATATGAGGATTCCATATCCAACTCAATTTTAAACCATTCAACCTCTTCACAGTTTATGCAATGTTCTTCATAAATGTTTGGCATTCTGCTGTCATCACATTCGTCAAATCCACATGTTTCTCGTACTGCATTTAAGAAACTTCTCATATTTCCTTGTGTCCATCCAGACTTCTTTTGAAAATAAGATCTTAATACACTAAGTAGTTCAGAGCAGCATTCTTTTATTTCATTTCGAACCCAATGCATTTCAGGCTATAGTCCAGCCCTTCGTCAGGGGTAACTGTAAATGGATAATTTTAAGTAATGCATTATTGATGGATAGTGTCAATACCTTATTTACAGTCATTTTAAAACCATTTCAAATACAAGCGGTCTAATGTTCAGTACTAATCAATACTACATGAATATACGAAGTGCATCACTGCCCCAATCCTTGATTTCGTGCTAAAACAGTTAATTTGGCTAACCCAACACCTCCCTAAAATATATATTCTGTCACCCATTGGGAGGTCCCTTTACCAGGCATTGAAGAAAAGCTTATCTGACACTACGTCAGAAACTCAGTTTAACTTATGAGGTTGCATTCGGAAAGTATTATTTCTATTACTATACATTTCTCCTTCTTATCAAGACTACAATTGTTTTCTCTTTCTTCTAACTGGTACAACACTCATAGATTTTCATGCCTTCTTTGTGTGTCTAAACATTATTATGCAACCCCGTTTTCGTGCCTGACATACCTGCTCATTCTTTCATCTCTTTCAGCCTGCGCTGCGCGCTGCACGTAATTGAATCTCCCACGTGTGTAAACCTGAGTTTTTAACCACATCCTGCTCCGCCCACCTCCTCCCCAAACCTGGTGCCTTCGCAAATAAGAACCTAAACTACATTCCCCACAGTGCATCATGATATATGTGCTGAATTTCATACATATTCAAATAAAACACATGCTTGTAGAAAATGTCCGTAATCCACCTCTATTCAGAATTCTTTACTGTCCTTCCATGTATTTGTGGTTACCGCCACCTGAGATTGTAGCTCCGAACACGTTGTTCAGCTCCATGTGGAATCGTCGATATTCGTCAAACATCTTATTACTGCCTGATCTGGCAAGATCTAATTTGGAGCCTGCCAAGACTGAAGACTGACAATCCAAAAAAGTAGGAGGGGTTGATTCTGTCCATTTCATACAAATTTGCCTCCTGGATAGCAGAGAAAAGCAGAGCTCCAGCTGGCCAGATTTTTTTCCCCAGAGCCGAATATAATTAGGGGTAAATCTTTGTTGATATGGCAACCCAAGATGCTTGTCAAAAAATTACCAACACTTCCCCAGAAGGAATCCAGAGATGGACACTCATTGAACATGTGAATGTCAGAAGCAGAAACCTGTCCACATTTTTTGTAACTCACCGGTGGCCCGTTAGTGATTTTGAACAGTTTATGTGGAGTAAAATAGGCCATGTGAATGGTAAACAGGTGGTTTCTTTTTAGCCAAGCTTGTTTCACAACTTCATGTAGGGTCTTACAAGACTTCTGCCACAGTTGAGCACAGTCCTGTGTAGGTAAAGAACTACCCCACAGTTCCTCAGCTAGATTGAATTTGCTGTCCACTTTTCCAACAGAGTTAGATACCAAAAAGAGACTTACTTCCTCCCTGGGGGCTTAGTCACAAGCTGACGTTCTAAAAAACTACCAAGACCCATAGCGTTTTTCCCATTTAGCTGTGGGTGCGATTGAACCCAGCTTACCAATTGAACATATATAAAACGGGAGAGACCTACTCCTACCCTTGTTCCCATGAAACAAGAGTGCCTCCTGGGAGAAGGTTTCTCCACACCACCAACCCCGCTTCTCTCAAAGGTATTGCCAATCTGTCCTTTAAACACTCTGGAACACCTGGGGAATCCCAGAGGGGAGCCAAACTGGAAAGATACCTAAGCCAATGAACCCCTCAATTTTGCCCAGGTTTTAGCCACCCCCTGGGGAACCTTCAGCTTAGCCTTTTTGAAAAACTTCGGACCCCGAATTTAAACAGAAAGCCCTCTTCTGATGAATTGGCCCCCCCTGAGAATAGCCAAGAGCATCCCTCCAGCACCAGTATTCAGGGGTATTCTTAATAACATACGTGAACATGAGAGTTGGAATGCCCGGGCATACAACTAGAGATCTGGTAAAGCTAGGCCTTCCTTTTCTCTTCTCCACCTCAGCTTTTTCCAGGCAATCCTAGGTAATTTGGATGCACAGATAAATGAATTCATTTCTCTCTGCAATTTATTGATGGTAGATTTTCAAAATGAAGGGGAATACAGTTAAAAAGGAAAGTGATCTTTGGGAGTATCGTCATCTTATCAAATTGATTCTGCCTAAGATGGGTAAGGAAAGTAGGGTCCAAGATCTTAGTAGCCTCTGACAGTCCCTTGCCACTATGGCCATGTTGGTATTGGCAATCTTAGTGATGTCTTGAACAACATGGACTCCCAAGTATCTAATTTTGGAACTAACCTGGTTCGGCAATGGTGTCGAGTCTCTACAAGATTCCAGGTCATGATCTCCGTCTTCGAAGCATTAATTTCCTATCCGGAGACAGAGCCAAACTCCTGAGCTAAACTGATGACTGCTGGGAAAGCTGACTGTAAGTTAGCTGAAAGAACTGAAATAATCATCAGCATACAGGGCTACCTTCCTCTCCCACTCCCCATACTTAAAAGGCTGGATATTAGGATCGTCCCTTAGCCATTGAGCAAATAGCTCGATCAAAGGTCAAAAAGAAGAAGGGAGAGTGGGCAATCCTGTCTGGTCTCTCTTGTGATCTTAAAGGGGTCCATAATATTCCTGTTAACCAGGAGTCTGGCAGTTGGATTCTGATAAATCAGCTAAACCATTTGACAAAAGTTTCCCCCTAAGTCGAACTTCATCAAGACCTCTGACAGATAGATCCAATTCACTCAGTCGAAGGCCTTGGTGGCATCCAAAGTCATGGCTGCCAAAGGGAGGGAGTATGTAGAAGCGATATCAATAGCACCGATGAAATCAATGGTTAGGTCCAAAAGCTGCAAGTTTCTGACAAAGCCCTTCTGATCTCAGTGGAGGACATCTCCCATCCCAAGGCCCAATCTTGCTGCTAAAATTGAAGTAAAAATGTTATAGTCTACATTCAAAAGTGATATAGGTCTATATGACCCGCAGCTTGAAGGGGATTTCCCTGGTTTCAATATCAAGATTATTACAGCGTCATTCCATGAAGCTGGGAGCCCTAGACCAGCCTCTAACACTAGATTAAAAAGCAACGTGAGAGTGGGGATGATCTTATCTCCCAATATCTTATAAATCTCCGCGGGGAGGCCATCCGAGCCCACTGTTTCCCGTTCTTACAATGTTGAATAGATTCTCTGACCTCAGTTTGAGTGAAAACCTGGTCCAAATGCTGTTGTTGATCAAAACTCAAGCAGGGAAGGGGGATATCCCCCAGCCATCTCTGGGCACTAAGGACATCCAGACTTTTGTCCTCACTGTAGATGTCCTGAAAATAGATCTGAAAACCCTGACTAATTTCCCCATCTGAGGAGAAGGTATCATTACCGCTAATAATCTCTTTAATATGATTCCTCACCCGGTCAGCTTTAGATTTCCATGCGAGGAGCTTGCCTGCACCTTCACGGTACTCGAAATAGGCAATTTTACTGGCCTCCCATCTACGCATAAGCCTGGAGTGTAGAATATTCTCTAACTGCCCCTTTAAGCTATCCCAATTAGCTTTCCGTTCTTGCTGGATTTCAAGGGAGGCTTGGGAAATTAATTTAGCCTCTGCATCCTTCAATTTTCCTTCTATTGAAGTCACCTCCTCCTTATATCTTTTAGTTCTAAAACATGCCCTGCTGGTAATTTGGCCACGCAAAAAAGCTTTTAGAGAGTCCCATACATTATTCATAGGAGTAGACCCTAGATTTGTTTCCAGAAACCATTCGGTTTCTTGTAGCAAAAAGGACTTCTCTTCCTCCTCTAAGAGTAAGGAATGGTCAAACGACCATGTCCGAGGAGGACCCGCTAGTGGACATTCCAGACCCAGAAGGATGCCTGAAGGATCTGAAAGGTGGTTGACAAGATAAGAAATTTTGTTGACTCTGCCTCAGCGAATTACTTATCAGCATATAATCTATTCTAGATTGGTGCTGATATTTATAGTTTCGAAATGATGCACCAGGCGGTAGACCCGATCTTTCCCTCCATATATATAGAAAAGCAAATTGTTTAATTGCCTCTAATAGAAAATCCCGAGATTTTGAGGGGACCCTAGCTCTACTATTTGGAGTCTTGTCTAATGCCGGATTCAAGACTATGTTAAAATTCCCAGCTAGGATAATCGGTTCAGAAAAATATAATGAATGAGAAAAAATGGTCTTGAGGCAGGCGGGATCATCTTGGTTAGGTCCATAGTAACCAGCCAGAGTGAACAGAGTCCCCCTTATCATAACTTTAATGATAACCCATCTGCCCCCTGGGTCAACCAGTTGCTGTAAAATATGCGCTTTGGCTGATTTCTTAAATATAATAAGGACTCCTCTGATATTTGCTGTCTGGCTTGTACATACATATGAGCCCACCCATCGTTTATTTTTAAGTAGAGAAGTTGTCTCTTCTTTAAGAAGATGTGTTTTTTGAAGAATCATAACCTGAGCTGGAGAATCTTGAAAAAAATTTATAATCTTGTCCCTTCTCGGTCTAGTTTGCAGCCTGTTAACATTCCAGGAGAACATCTGTAAAAGACTCATGTTAAGTCAGCCAAACCGCTCAACATAAAACAAAAAATGTGAATTAGGAGTGACTCACACCAACACCGGGACCAGGCCAGCCCCAAAGCCATCACTTTAAGAAAGGTGTAAATACAAACATAAAAAAAACTCCCAACCCCAACCCAATGACCCCCCTCGCCCCCCCCCCCCCCGCCCCTGGACTGCCACCTCTCCCTCTGGGAACCCTTACCCTAATTATCTGGACAAATGAAGTACAGGCAAGTGCATCCAGGAGATACCCGCCCAACCGCTTACACTAAAGGGAGAAGAAAAACAAAAGGACAGAGAAGCTAAATGCGGGGAAGAAATGCTGAAGAGAGAAGAAGAGCAAAGAGACCCTTTCTGCGCTTCAGGCCATCAATATCAATTGGGAAGGTCAAGGAACCTAAATAGTTATACTCTTTTGCTCTCTCTTCATCTCCTCCCCTAATATTATAGTCTCTTCTCCTATTGGCCCCTCTCACTTATAATCCCTAGCTATACTAACTCTTCCTCACAGGAGGAGAAAGGAAAAATACCTAACCTACCGGACCAAATACTGCCCTATCGAGGCCCTTAAACTAAGCTCAACCTTTATAAACCTCCCTTACTGATACTATCAAGCAGTTCATCTGTTTCCTGCACTGATCTTATATTGTGCATTTTATTGTTATGCATCACCTTTAAAAAAGCTGGGAATTTTAGTTGGGCCACTGCACCTAATTTATATAAATCCTTCTGCCCAGTTCCCATTGCCTCTCCAAGGTGTACCTCGAGAGGTCAGACCGAATCTCGAACGAGAACTCTTTTGCGCAAACTGTTTTCAGTTTCAATGCTGAATTAAGGATTTTGTCCTTTAAGGGAAGAGTAAGAAAATGAATGTTGGCTTAGCGGCGATATTTTTATCGCCGAGCTGCGGCGATTTTTATCGCTTAGGAACCTTGCTATTATCCAGGTTTATCTCCTAAGCGATAAAAATTGGCCGAAATGCATGAATATCGCTGAAAAGTCAGCGATATTCATGCATTACCGAGCTAATGCTCTTAGCCATGTTATCCACCTACCATTGGATAACATGGCTAAGAACTGCTCAGGGGCAGGTGTTAGCTTTTGGAGATAATCGCGCTTAGCGCGAATATCTCCAAAAGTTGGTAATAGGAGATAGCGATGTTAGCAACTGTTTCCAGTCGCTAACATCTTGGCACGCCCACTTTGCATGTCATTAGTGATAAATATCACTGACATGCAAAGCGGGGCCCAAGATGGTCGCTATCTCCTACTAGCTGTCGCTAACTGTTGTTAGCGACAGCTAGGTAATAGGGAGATAATTTTATCTCCGCTTTCTTGGCTTTTAAAGCCAAAAAAGCGGAGATAAACCCCCTTGATAATATGCCCCTCAGTTTCTCAAAGCGTGTGCGCCTGAATCAATTTTTTTATAACCTTTTTTTTCCAACAGCAGCAAAATGCTGCGCTTCCACTTTAACATGGGTGCCACTGCGCCTATTGTCAGCATTGTCGGTGGTTTGTAACATATCAATATAAACATTTAAATATTGTGGTGCAAAACATCTCATAAATGGTATCTCTTATTGGAGAGAACATGCCAGGAAAGATATGTACATTTACTGACTTGAAATAACAAACAGAATACTGTACAAATTTATTCTCATACTATCATGCACATCAGTTTGACGTAAAACCCATAAAGTGTGTATAGAAGGTTATACTCGGTATCACATCCATTGTTGCTTCTAAGATATTGAGGGGCATATTATCAAGGGGGTTTATCTCCGCTTTTTTGGCTTTAAAAGCCAAGAAAGCGGAGATAAAATGATCTCCCTATTACCTAGCCCACTTCATCACTCCTTTTGCAGCGTACTTTGTTTATGACTTTGGCAAATATAGGCAAGGCCAAACAGCTACCCATTATGGCCGCAAAACATTATGCCCTCAATTTCTTAACTTTTAGCACAAGCATCGGTAAACCCATTAGGTTTTGCCGCAGTGAATAATAATAAGCTGTGTTTTGTTCTAAGGTGCAGCATGTAATGTAGTGTATTTTGTAAAGCGCACAGCTGCCCCAACAGGGCATCCCGGCTCTGTATTACGCTGGTGAACCCTTCCTGGCTCTCCCTGTTGGATGCCCCTCCTGGGCACCCCCAAGGTGAAGCCAGGCATCCCAGTCTTGTAGGGGCTGTTGTGGAGATTAAGCAAGCTATTGCCCAGAGTTGCAGTATGGGACCCAGGCGCCAAGGCGATAATGATCAAATCCGCGGACATTGAGCCCAAGACCCTGCCGCATCGGGACTTGAACCCTGGTCCCAGGCCTGATCTCTGCTTCAGAGTCTGCCGCTCTAACCAGTGAGCCACACTTCCCCACTTAGCATGCTGAGTAGTTGCACAATATAGTTAAATAAAGTCTATAAAAGTCTTATGACATGTTTATGTACAAAAAGGTAATGTTGTTGTGTTGTTCCTAATGGTATAGTGCGGGTAAGTAATAGCAAGATTTTAAAAAATGAAATGAAAGAGGGAAATTGGTATAATAGCAATATTATGTGTTTAGAGGAGTTCTGACAACTTTTGGGCCCGGTGTCAGTGCACCTGCTGTACCATTCAAATCATGGCCCTGTTGCCTGCAAGGTAACTGCCCTTGTGACTGCCTGCCTATTAGTGAAATATTGTAATATTTGGTATTTAGCGGGGTTCCTAAAGCTTTGGGCCCCGGTGTCACTGCAGCTGCTGCACCACTGGAATCATTGACCTAATGACTGCAAGGTAACTACACGTGTGACTGTCTGCTTAATAGTTAAATATAGCAATATTTGGGGTTTAGAGGAGTTCTGACAACTTTTGGCTCTAGTGCCACTGCACCTGCATCACCATTGAAAAAATGGCTCTAGCGCCTGCTTGATAATTGCACTTGTGACTGCCTGTTTAATAGTAAAGTTTAGCAATCTTCTGCGTTTGGTTGGGTCCTGGAGCTTTTGGCTCTGGTGGCACTGTATCTGCTGTTCCATTCAAAACAGTAATTGATAAGAGCCCCCTTTTAAATTATATTAAATACATGAGATTTCACAAGCTTAGAGAAAGATCTGTGCATGCGAAACCTTAAAATCAGGAAGTTTGACTTTGGGAATTGGCTCAGAACGGCTAATGAGTGATGTCTTTTGTTCTTCCTAGGTGAATGGGACTGTGGTCTGTTTACCTTTCTACTTCCGAGACCTACAAGCATTCCGTTGTGGCAACAAAGTGGTTGTGAAGACTGCTTTTGGCCTGACACTGAAGTTTGATTGGAGCTCAGAGGTTAGTGTTACCATACCCAACACCTACGCCAATGCGGTGTCTGGACTTTGTGGAAACAACAATGGAAACGCTGACGATGACTTGACCACGAAAGATGGAAATATAACATCCAATGAAAAGGAGTTTGGAGACAGTTGGAAAGTCGCTGATGTCCCAGGATGTGAAACCGAGTGCAATGAACACTGTCCAAGTTGCAGCGAAGAACAAAATCAAGCGTACACGACCGAGGAGAACTGCGGAATGCTCACCAAGCCTGATGGCCCATTCAGTCAGTGCTATGAAACCATTAACCCAACAAACTACTTTAAAGATTGTGTCTTTGACTCTTGCCAAGCCCAAGGACAGCTATCCACAACGTGCAATGCCATCAAGGCCTACGTCACTGCGTGCCAAGCCAAGGGTGTCGTGCTCAAGGAATGGAGATCAGACCATTTCTGCTGTAAGCTGAGCAATGGAATTTATGTTTCTATTGACATTTGTTTATATTAAAATAACCAAAACCTTACACGCTTACCCACACGCACACACACACACACCCCCACACTCTTTAATCAAGAAAATTTTAAGTAGTTCATAAGAGTATGGGTTGTGTTTGTGTAAATGCCTAAAGTTAGAGAAGACAACTCAACTCTACACTCTGACATGCGCAGTGTGGCATCGATACATACATAGCAGCAGTGTAATTCATATTTTTGGCACACTAAAGGGCAGATAATTTTGAGAGACGGGTGTGCACTAGGGTCCCACTCATAAAGCAGACTGTTTGGCGGCACCCCAAGTGTCAAATAGAAGATTCCATAAAATGATGCTTGCCTCATCCTTGAGTATCATGGGTAAAGATCAATACTTAACCTAAGAAAGTGTTGTGGGGTACAAGGAAGGATACGAAAATGAAAACAGTGAAATAGTTAAACGATAAAAAGTTTAATATACAAATCAAGTATAAAACAATAAACAGAAATGGATTACTACAAATAGATGTGGGGAAATGAGGACAGTAAAGTGGAGAAAAATAGGTTTAACTGCTCCATTGAACGTCAGTGCGTTCCTACAGGCCTCAATTCATTACAACTTTAGGGTCCTGATTACTTAAAACACCTGTGTGTGCAGGGAAAAGATGGCACCCTTTGTTGAATGTAGTCAGCTGAACCCTGCCAGAATTCAACAAGGAGAAGAAGCACGGTATTTACTGGGACAAGTGCAATTTGGTATGCTAAGCAGCAAAATCCAACTGTTATTCCCCAATAAGTCGGAATAGATAATGATTGCATTCCATACATTCTGAACACCTCACCTCACAGATCTGATTGGATGCGACCTGGTCACTTTGAAGCAGACCCCTGCAGTGGTGTAACACACAATGATGCACCCTCCCCTCTTCCATTCCCCTTCGCAGAATGTGAGCAAACATTTTCTTGCTCACTTCAGTTCATCATTTAGTGTTTATTGTGCATTGAGATATTGGGACTTTTGCGGTTCAAAACAGTGAATAAAATAAAAAGCAGCGCAAAGTGAGAGTGACAGCCCTTAAGAGTTATGCAGGTGTCTAAAGAACCCCTCTACCTAGACTGTGGGGGTAGCAGTGTGAGTGCAGGTGACTGAGCCCAATGCCTGGGCCATGTGCAGCACTTGATATAGTTAGTTAACTGTTCTAAAGCATCCATTATCCGTGGATTGTCTGATGAATGCCTTTAGACCTATTTCCAGGAAAACCCACTTAACTTCCATGCACATCATAAAGTAAACTGTTTTGGAGCACCTAATGAAGGAAAAAAGTTATTTGCTGTGTTTGATGAATTATATGTTGCTGCTAACTGGCTTTTCCACATGCCGTGCATGATATGTTTCTAAAAATACTATGACCCCGGCTTCAGACTTACCATTAATATGTTCCTATTTCTAAAACAGCTCTCAAATGCCCCGATAAGAGTCACTATGAGTTGTGTGGCAGAGGTTGTCCGGGCACATGTTATGGTCTTGCTCCACCGACTGGTTGTGATGAGCCTTGCACCGAAGGATGCTTCTGCGACAGTGGATACATACTGAGCGGAGAGAAGTGTGTCCCCATTGCAGACTGTGGCTGCACGTACAAGGGCAGGTACTACCAGAAAGGAGAGGACTTCTACCCAGGCACCACCTGTGAGGAGAGATGCAGGTGCACAGACAGTGGAAACACAGAATGTGTCAAGATCTCCTGTGGTGTCAATGAGGAGTGCAAAGTTGTGGATGGGATCCAGGGCTGCCACCCCACAGGATTCGGCATATGTGTGGCAGCGGGTCACCGACATTACTTATCCTTTGATAACCGTGCCATTGACTACCAAGGAACATGCACGTACACACTGGCGGCCATCGACAGTGGCAAGCAGGGACACAGGTTTTCAGTGGTGGTTGGCAATGGACGTCATGAAAAGGACAATGTGGCACTCACTAAAATGGTGATGGTGTCATTGGACTACCACAATATCACCATGGAAAGGGGAGTGAGCTGGATGGTCAAGGTAAGATTGTGAGCCCTCATTTATTTGCAATTACAAGCATTCCAACCCAGGCAATTACTTTGAGATAGATTTTCTTTTGAAAAAACTGTAGAATATTATTGCTTTGTAAATGCAAGGTTAAATATTTAGCTGCATCAGAAAATCCTGATAAAAGCAAAAAAATCTCATTTCACATTCAGCAGAGAAAACTTACATTTCTCAAGATGATTCATATTGGATGGAGGGACAGAAAGTAACAAATTACAGTGGCCAGATGTTTCTTCATTGGAATGGTTCATTTGCTCAGATGATATGCCCAGGCAAAGAAGACAAGGGGGAATAGTAAGGAGAGCTATATTGCATATATTGTCCAATTGATAAGTTGTTTTAAGTGCAATGATTTTTGCTAAACAAGCAATAAAGATCTTATTATTATGGTAAGTAGAGCTATCGACCTGGTGTGTGGAAGTTGTTAAGTAGATTAAACAAATGGAGCACATGAGACCTTGATGTCTGGGTAGGTGGTTTATATAAGCACGTGGCAAACCTATGGATATTGCATTTTTGCTGTACATTTAAAGTGAATGCCTTAGGACACTTGTTGTCAAATGCTATTAAACTCAACAACACTCATTTTGCCAATGCTGAAAGAGAGGCTGAGTTGTTGCCCCCAAGGACTGAAACCTGAGTACCTTATGTTTAAGGTAATGTCTACAGCAAATGTACATCCCATTGTTTCTCTTGATTGCGTTGTCTACTAAAATCCCTAAACGAAATCCTTGTCAAGTAAATTGCCTACCCTACTTCAACTCCACCACTACAATGACAGTTTTAAATGAAATTAACTTAACATAATCAATTGTTATATCATTGTACATCTCTCCTTAATAAAGTTTACATTAAATTAAATTAAATCCTATTATCCTTAACATAAATATTATGCTGACCCTAAACATACCCGGTAACTACTGTGAATTAAGTTAAATAATTATGCCCAAATTAACAGGTAGATTAAAACATCCATAACTCATTTTACTTTTAGATTCTTTTAATTAGAAAGTAACCTTAACCCAACCAAAACAGCAATCCTAAACCTTATCATTAAAGATTTGAAATTCGATTCAAATATAATAAATACATTTAGCCTAACTAATATCAACTGATTTAATTCAAATAAAAAAAAACTAAGTTACCTGTTTCCATAATTATCAATTATATTGAACGAAATAACTTTTGATAAGTCATTTAACCTGATACCAATGCCAAACTATTAACTACCTACTAACTGCACTCAGCAAGGTTGTTTGATTGAGTTCCCAGTTTCCCACTTTGCATTTGGATGACCCCCATCTCTATCCGACCCTCCCAACCAACTTACTGTTGATTTCCCACCTACATAATCAGATGGTGCACTTGAAATTGTTTGGAATGTTTTATTCACACCAGTTTCCCTTTTCTGATTGCCAGCTTCAATGCTGTTTTGATGTTAACTGTCCTGAGGAGGACCACATAATCACGCCACTGGGGTTGAAACAACATTGATGTTTCAGTTACCCTCTGTTTAAGAAACAATTGTTTAACGTTAACTTCTTTGTAATCTAAATTTCCTTACAAATAATTAGATTTAATATGACATTTTCTTTACCATTTTACGTCCAGTTTTTAAATTAGACATATCACTGATTTGTTTTCATAATTACTTTTTGCTTACCACCTTTATGCTGTATATTATGGACTGCATTGATAAATTGAAAGTTAAAGTTAAATTGAAAGTTATTAGATTTGTGTCCAGAACCCTTTTGCCATTTGTTGTACTTTTGTTAATTCCTGCCCATTGGATATGATGCTGTGCACACATCCTGAATATATCTGAGTTTTAGATAATCAATTTTGTTATCAACCTTTTTTCATCTTAATATATGTAACTCCATAGAGGATGTGAAGACACATATATGTGCTGGAAACTGCACTTGTCAGGCATGTAGACTATATGGCAAACAACAGTACAACTAAACAATCATTCTCTGGTGTTTTGCTAGGCTTTTTGTTGTGGTGCATACAATTAACTATTTATATTTATTGAATCATATGGACTGTTTAATAACACATTTAAATTGTAAGAGTTAACATGATGTACTGATTAGTTCACCAGTTGTTCTTGACTCTTCTCTTGTCTTGACAAAGATTGACCAAGAACGATACAATCTCCCCTTGACCTTGGATGGTGGACATGTCATGATAAATCAAGAAGGAAACAATATGGTGGTCCGCACAAGTGCCGGCGAGGAGGTCCTCTATGACGGAGCACATTACGTGCAGGTGAAGGTTCCAACCACTTACAAGGACAAGATGTGTGGCCTTTGTGGCAATTTTAATGATGATCCAAGTGATGATTTCCTGCTGCCGAGTGGCAAAACTAGCACAAATATGGATGAGTTTTGTGAAGCCTGGAAGATGCCAGTGAAAGATTCTCAGTGCACCGATGGCTGCGGTAGCAAATGCCCGGTCTGTAGCGAGGAAAGAACCGCTCCGTACACAGCAAACACCAAGTGTGGCATGATCACAGCAACAGACGGACCCTTCCACAACTGCCACACACTTGTTGACCCCACCAACTATTTCAACTATTGTCTCTATGATATGTGTGTGCTGAGCAACGACCAAGAAGCACTTTGTAGCAGCCTGCAGGCATACACGGCTGCTTGCCAAGATGCTGGAGCGGAGATCCAAGCATGGAGAGAGACTGCTTCCTGCCGTAAGTCAATGTAATGGTGACATGACTCACAGTGCCTTTACACCAACTGATGCTCACTTTCTGATATTTTCACCCATTGCCTCTTACAAAACTGTTCAGGAGGGTGGTCTTGCCTTTTATTGCATCTGGCATTTCACCGGTCAGCTGGAGCCCTTGGAGTATGGTTTTGAAAGCTCAGGTTCCTCTGTTATTTTCGTTTGCTCCTTGAGATAATGATTTGTAGCAGGCACAGGGAGCATGACCAGAGAGAAGGAAAGAGGTAGCGAGAGGGATGGATAGAGAGGGAGAAGAGAGGGAGAAGAGAAAGAGGATGGATGGGTAGATGGATAGATGGCAAGAGAGCCAACCTTAGGATTGGCATAAACTCCCTCAATTTGCACTCCCAGGGAGACTGGGAGCCTGCGAGTGCACTTTCCAACCCAGCATCGCAGCTCGGGTTGGAGACAGCTTCAGTG
Source organism: Lissotriton vulgaris (assembly GCF_964263255.1). Taxonomy (NCBI): domain Eukaryota; kingdom Metazoa; phylum Chordata; class Amphibia; order Caudata; family Salamandridae; genus Lissotriton; species Lissotriton vulgaris. The sequence goes on from NC_141695.1 coordinate 223,629,033, forward strand.
AGCATGAAGGTTTAGCTGGCCTGATACGGCTGGCAAAATTGTCATGCGCACTTCAAACAGTGCCCACCATTCCTCCTCAGTGCCTGCCATCCTCTGACCACACCCTTAAGACTCCACGATACGAGACAAATAAAATGCTGATAAACATTGTTTATTATCGTTTTGTTTTTTCATGTTTTGCAGCTACTGCTGCTGGTAGGGGGGGTGACGCTCCTCCACCATAGTGGAGGAGGCGCGCTGGTCAGCTCAATGTCTCCTTTCTGCCAGCCCAGCTCTGGAGTCTCTAAAAATACACTCCTCTCCTAGGACTGGTTGCAGCCTATTAGTGTTGTGCTGCTAAATTCCAAACTTGATTTACCCTGTATTTCCTTCCGCAGCCCTCACCTGTCCAGCCAGCAGCCACTACGAGCTCAGCACGCACACCTGCGAGCACACCTGTGCCGCCCCCTTAGTGTCACCCTCTTGTACTCGTCGAGGCTATGAGGGCTGCGAGTGTGACACTTGGCAGGTGTTTGATGGGAGTCGCTGTGTGGCCATGAAGGCATGTGGGTGTGTATTCAACGGCAGGTACATTAAGGTAAGCACTCACCTTTCTGTAACTCTTCCACGGTGGTTAGGAGTGAAAGGAATCATGCACACGCTTGACCTGGATGAATGTCACAGTCCAATGCTGCGTTTAACAAGCTGTCAGAAATCTGAATGTCATACTTCTGTTAGATAGCAGCCACCTGCTGTTTCTCTGTCTCTCACTTGACTTCAAAGTACAGAACCCCACGCCCACTCTTCTTTCAGCCAGATTTTTAGAATATAGTGGTGTTAGTATGTTCTGAATATGACACTTTACCCCGCACATGCTTACAACACATGCCATTACCCTGCATTTTTTACTCCGCAAAATGTTTTACAATTCCGGGCTTTATAACGCAATCCATTACAACGCATTCTCCATTACAACGCAGTTTACTATTTTAACTCCACCGGGTTGCAAGGTTTTAGAAAATAGTTCTTGTTAGGCCTGTTGATGTATATTGCTTTGTCAAATGCAGTTTCGTGCATATTTGTAATTTTACAGCTGCATGCACAATGGGTACCAGTTTATGCACACTGTCGAATTCAATGCCAAGCAACTGGTAAAGCCTAGAGGCCTTATCAGTACACTGGAAATATTTTAGGCAAGTTTCCTTAGGTGTAATCTCTTTATAAGGAAGAGCTATGATAAACCAAATAGGCCTTTCTTACTTATTGTGAAAGCATGTGCAAAAGGCAATAGGCTTTTTAATGGTGAATTTGTATGACTCTGTGCTAAAGCCTGTAGGCAGATATTCTGTTCCATGGAATAATGAAACAATTACCTTAGTAGCCAAGAGATTTGGATTTGGTGTTGGTGACCCACCCGAGCAAACCATGGGAATAGACTATTTGCACAATGGCAATTCTTTGAAGGCTTTGAACTAGAGGCCTGATTAGTTCACTAGGAAAAACTATTTTCACTGCCATAGGTCGAACCTGTTTATTATGAAAAGTTATGATAAACTCAGTAGGCCTGAAACATTGACTGAAAAAATCAATAGTTATTTGAGGGTGGATTAGTATTTCCATGTATTAAAGCCTAGAAATAGTTGTTGTTTTCAAAGTTCTTTTTTTTAAGGCATATTAGCATTTCACAGGATGGTTGTGCATCACATAAGGAATAATGCCACAACAATCCCCCCATGTGACAAATTATCTATCGAGGTTACAGTTTCATGAAGAGGAATGCACCTTGCCACATTTCACTCCTGACAGCCCACCCTGTCTGGCCCAAATGGTACAGAACAGGAGGCTTAGAACTTTAACCCCTCCTCCCTCCCCCTTTCTCCCTCCTCCCACAACAAAATAATTTAACATCCAGAAGGCGGTCCTTAAATGAGGCTTACACTGGACTCTAGGTCCAGACGAATCTATAGCAGTCAACAGTATGTACACTTCTGATATCAGGTTGGTTTTTCAAGATGGCCAAGTGCCCTTCATCAAAAACTGAAATAGGTGCATAGCTCGCAATAAGGGAGGGCAAACCGCCAAGGGAGGCTGCTTGTGAGGTACGCGACGAGAGAACTCCGTTTGTATTCAGCATTTTTATAGTTATCTCTAAAAATATCAGCCATCCTCTCAATCGAAAATAATTTCCTAAGACGAGCATGCCATTGTGATAGCACCAGTGCTGCCTTTTTCTTCCATGATCCTGCAATCGCTACTTTGGCAGTGCCAAAACAAGCCCACATTATGGCCCGGCCAACTTTCGTTTGATGTTTTAACTCTTGATCTCTCAGTCCTAGTAGGGCTCCTTCTTTGATGGTGTGTATAGGGTAACCAAGAATCTCTTTCACGAGGGACAAAATCTCCTCCCAAAAAGGACGTATCGAGGGACAGTCCCACGATATGAGACTAAAGTCCCCTAGACGGCCACACCTTCTCCAACACAGATCAGAGGTCTCTGAAAAAATCTTTTACAGTTTTGTTGGGTACAGGTACCAATTAAAAAGAATCTTATAGCGTGCCTCCCTGAGTTCTAGGGAATGGTTATCCTTAGCGATATCCCTTCAAAGATGTTTCGGGGTCTTGGCGTATGTGAAGAAGGTTCTAAAGAAAAGAGACCACCCCTCTCATGGACCCCACCCGCTGCACACATTTTTCTATTGACATCTTCTCTTGTGTTGCTGCCTCTCTGACCTGCGGCTGGAGAGCCCAGTGTTTGAGTTGGAGAAAATGGAAGCGTTCGCTGGGCTTTGAAATCCCACTGACAGCTGGCAAAGATGAGAATGTCGTAATTATGAAACAGATCTGATAGCACCAGGCAGCCCCTTTCCCTCATAGGTAAAATGGACCCTCGCGCAGCACCGGGGGTAATTCAGGATTAGAGTAATTAGGTGCATAGAGAGGGGAAACGCAGACCACTCCAATCCCCTGGTCACCTTATCCCAAACTTTAATTGTGGTTCGCATGGTATTGCTAATGTACGCGGTTGGTGGCCAATCTTTCTTAGGTTTCCATATCAAATCCCATATCAATGAATGCCTTGTAGACGAAGGAATTCTTGCAGTTGATGTCCCAGTTCACTTTTACATTGTCGACTACATCGTTGACCGAACCGTCGATGAAGATTAAAATGACCAAAATAACTAAAACTGCCTAAAGCCCTGAAGTGACCTCTCCAATTAGGGTCTCACCTTTCCTTACTATCAATTTGCTGTATGTGGAAGAGTTGGCTAATGATGGGCCCTCTGGTGATGCACAAAGTTCTTCAGAACTCCAGGCAAAATACCAGGAGGAAGACTCCGACGGTGAGGATGAAAAGCAATACTATCAGTCATTCTATTCTCCTCCTCATATGTAGCATTATGAATCTTATCAATACAACCCACACCCCCAGCCTACACTGGATAAAATGCACATGCTCATTTCTTTAGTGCAACATCTACAAGCTATGCTGCAGGATTATAAGAAGAGATTTCAGGACCTTACAGAAGAGCAGCACCCTGTGCCATCCCAGCCTACTTCTGCTGTTCACACCAAGAAATATCCCTCCACCAATAACTCCTAGGATGACACCTGCTTCCAGGAAGACCAATCGTCCTCTGACAAAGAGAGAGAAGAAGGAGAGATCCCTGTTCCTCAACACCCACAAGATGAATGGTATGATTACCTCGTCTCTACTCCATCCTCTCCACTACCTAATGCTGCAGACTACCCCGCAGAGGACATCGGCTGTTTTCATAATCTGATGGCTTGAGCTGCAGCACGATTTCTTATACCAACATCTGTCTAGCTGTCGAAGTGCTTTTTACTGGATTTTAAGAAGGAAGCCTTTAAGTCTGTAAGAGCCATCCCCATTATAGACTATATCTGGGATGAGGGAATAAAAGTCATGAAATATCCGGCCACAGGAGCACCAGTACCCCCTCGCCTTGACAAAAAATACAAGGCTACAGATGATTCCTCTGCTTGCCTAATCAGTCATCCCAAGCCTGAGTATGCCATCTCTCAAGCAGTGCAAAGGTGCTCTATTAATCCTTCCGCACCAATCTTTGCACCACCAGACAAAGAGGGCAGATACTTGGACAATGTATATGGGTAGAGTTCCTCCCTAATGTCTGGCATCACTGTTCGAGCAGCCATCTCACTAGAGATTCTGGAGGTCTATGACCTCTTGATGTGGTCAGATGTCAGCGGACTGCTGGACTTGATTTGTGAAGACAGGAAGGCGGAGGCAAAATACATTTTAGAGACAGGTGAAATTATCGACAGTCCTCTCGACATCGACTCCACAGGCTTTTGTCAATTTTCCAGAGTAGCAGTGTAAAGGCACCATGGCTACTTCTTTCAGACTGGAGATCCAAACAAAGATACTAGACATGGCCTATGACAGCAATACTTTGTTTGAGAAGCATGTCGAAGATGTCTTATTGGCCATCAAGACAGACACAGACATCAACAGATCTCTTAGCACACTCCAGTTCAAGAAGCTGTGCTTTGAAGGAGCAAGAGGAAAGGTTTCTCAACATTCAGAGGCGACTATCAACGACCTCAACCTTACCAGCCTCAATCCCAATATAGGCCTACCTATCAACAGGCCTACTACCAACCACCTTCAGTAGCCTACAACAAGCCAGGCACATGCTGAAAGCAACCCCCCAGGATTGCGATGCCGGCTGCAAACAGTGACCTAGACCAGGCACTGGCTACATAGCTCCTTCCATCCATGTTGGCGGGAATATTTCCAATTATCTACCCCAATGGAATGAGATAATATTGGACAGATGGGTGTTGGACTTAGTAACCTACGGAAATATCCTAGAGTTTGTGCAGAAACCACCATACAGTACTCCAAAACAATGGCATAGCTAGACCTCTTGCTGCCCGTGGCAGTCAGGCCGTTTGCCGGCTCGCGTCAGCCGCAGGAGAGAACAGGGGCAGGTGGGGGGTGTTGCTCCCTGCATTTGCCGTCTTTCCCCTCTACCCCTTTGCTACACCATTGTTCCAAAGTAAGCGCACCCAACTCGTCTTCACTTACTGAGGAAAGAAGCTCTAATAGTGCTGGCTAAGGGTACCATAGAGAAGGTTCCTTGTTCTCAGACGGACATAGGATTTACTCTTTTTTTCCTTAATCAAAAGAAATCAGGAGAGTGGAGACCCATCCTAGACCTCAGGAGGCTGAATACAATTCTGCACAAACAATCTTTCCATATGATTACTCTTTCCAACATTATACACCTTATAAATAACAGAGATTTCATCACCATTCAGGATTTACAAGATGCTTACTTCCATATTCCCAAACACCCAAAACATTTCAAGTATCTCAGTTTTACCGTAGCTGGTGACCATTGCCAGTTCATGCTCCTTCCATTTGGAGTCAAGTGTGCTCCACAAATGTTCACAACATGTCTTGCCTTTGCAGCAACCACACTTCTCAAGCAAGGTCATCAGGGATTCCCTTACCTAGACGATTGGCTGCTAAACATCTCAACACCACAACAAGCCTCTGAGGTTACCACAGACTGCCTTTCACTTTTCCACAGGCTTGGCCTCACCGTAAACCTGGCCCTAAAAATCTCACAAAGAAATTCAGTTTCAATGCTGATGTTCAAGTCGCTCCTTGGCATGAACTCCTTCGCAATAAGCCTGACCACTCTAGCAATGCTGAAAACGAGGCCAAGGCAAGAGGAGCTCCAGTTGCAATTAGACCAATCGACAGGCTCCTTTGAAGATTTGATCAGCATTACCTCAAAGATCTGGGAAACACAAGCATGGTGGTCTCAAGAATCTTGTCTCTACCGAAGCCTCACGTTCCTGACTTCAATACCAAACTACATCATAACCACCAATATCTCCATGGTAAGCTGGGGTGGCCATTTGCAGGGCCTGCAAATTCAAGGGAAGTGGTCCACATTCCATAAGTCGATGTCTTTTATGCACTTCATCGGACCTTTCATTCTCTCAGAACTGCAACAAACAACAGGGGACCAGCTCAGCCCAGCAATCATGTTATCAGAACTTTAACCCCTGGGCTCTGCTTCTCAGAATATAAATAGCATGGGGTATGTTAAAGCAATATTACATTCCAGATGAATATACACAGCTCTCTTTACTGAGCATTCTAGTCCTGTTGATCCCATTATAAAATCAGGACTAGAAGTGGCAGAAGGGAAAGAAAAAACGGGGATCCCCTGATGCATGTATCGGGGAAATTAAGGAACTTTGTTGGGCAAATGACACACAGATCCATCTGCATTTAAATAAAATATCGGGATACAGGACAAAGACAATATAGCGCTTCCATCGTGTTCTGTACTGAAAGCACCAAGAGCCTCAACCTCATCCTGCACAAGATGAGGAGCATACAGTGACTTATCTTATGGGATGAAAATAGTGCACAGTGCCTCCACATTACTGAAGAAGTGCATAGCACCTCCACCCTATAGTATTGAATGAAAGCATATTGTGTCCCACCCATACCCCTCACTCAATGAAAACAGCGTAACGCGCCTTCATCTTATACAGTGTTAGATGAAAGAAAGGACATAGTGCTTCTGCCTTATCTTGTATTAGATGAAAGAAAGTGCATAGTGCCCCCACCTTACACAGTGGTGAATAAGAGAAAGTACATAGTGCCCCCACTTTACCATGTATTGGACAAAAGAAAGTGCATATTACCCGCACCTTATCATGTATTAGATAAAAGACAGTTTATAGTGCCCCCACCTTACATAGTAGTGGATAAAAGAAAGTACATAGTGCCCCCACCTTACCATGTATTGGACAAAAGAAAGTGCATAATACCCGCACCGTATCATGTATTAGATAAAAGACAGTGCATAGTGCCCCCACCACACATAGTAGTGGATAAAAGAAAGCACATATTTCCCCAACATAACAGATTAGTGGATAAAAGAAAGTGCATAGTGCCCCCACCGTACGCATTTGTGGGTAAAGAAAAGTGTAAAGTGTCCCCACTTTATCATGTATTCAATTAAAAAAGTGCCTAACACCCCCACCTTGCACAGAAGTCGATAAAATAAAGAGCATATATGCCCCAAGGTTCCTAAGCGATAAAAATCGCCGCAGCTCGGCGATAAAAATATTGCCGCTAAGCCAACATAGCGATAATTGTCGCTAGTTGTTGGTAATATGCCCCATAGTGCCCTGTCTTACTCAATAGTGGATGAAAGAAAGTTCATAGTGCTCCTGCCTTATACAGTAGTGGATAAAAGGAAGCACAACATGTCTCCACCTAATGTGGTACTGGATTTCTTGCTACAAGGAGACATCATATGGCTGAAAATCCTTTAGAGGTGAGACTGAGGCATGCACTATGCCTCGAGGAAATCGAAAAGTTTGTGTACCTACGCCAGTTTCAAGATTTTCGCACACAAGGTTTGGGTTAATTAAACTGGCCCCACCTCTTACAATAACTCTTTACACCATGCGCCATGGTTTCTGGTTCTCATGGAAACCCTCCCCAGCCAGGCCTTGCAAACAGCCACCGCCAAACCAGCAAATATCAGGAAGCATCCACCAGCTGTCCCCCATTTATCACAAAAATCTGCACAGCCCACCATTCGACCATCATCAAACAGGTCTCCCCTGTCATGTGTCAGTGCCCTTCCTGTCCCCTAGTAGAGCAATCAAAGCAATTTATCCAGTTGGTGGAAGCAAAATTCCAGTACGTGCATTGGCATGTGTTACAATACATACAGGACTCGAGGAAGCATGAGCATGTTGCTATTTGCAATACACCCCTTTAAGGACATCGAGAACCTCAGCCACTTGTGTACTCTTCAATTAAGGGATGTCAGTAAATTACTCACATTACAACTAAATGTTTCATTGCAATCTGAGCTCCAAAACACCCTAGGTACTTCACTCGGGTCGTCTGGATCATAATGTTTTGTAGACGTGCCTCCCCTGCTACAGACGTATGTATGGGATACAGCTCCAATTTGTTGCCATTTAACTGGACCCTGAGTGCCCCACCACCCATGCTAATGTGCTGTATACAGCTGGCCATTTCTTGGGTTTAACAGTATATTGTCAACATATTATGAGATGACTTCCCGCTTATCACCCATTACTATACCATTGTTTGCATGTCAGATACGTATATTTGCACAAGTGGCTCTATAATTAGTGCAAATATCAGTGGAGAGGGAGGACCACCCTGGCGAGTCCCTCTCTCTATCGACCAACTGTCCGACACTCTTATTACCTAATTTCACTCTTGCCTTCCTCGTAGTATATAGCAGCTTTACCTATTGCAAGTACTCTGTCCCTAAGGTGTAGCATTGTAATGTGCGAGCCATAAATATCCAATAAACAGTATCAAAAGCCTTGTGGGCATCTAAACTACAAATTGCACTTGGTTCCTCTCTTTGAACGACCTGTCCCATAATTAAGAAAGCCTTAAGTCTTTCTCTTCCTAGACAGTCAAGCGCTATATCAGATGCTTGGTGTAACATCCCTCCCTCAACAGTTGCAGGATGTAAGCTCTGCAAGGCTTCGGTCTGTCTTACTGTAGGCACACAATACTACATGATTTTTATCATGTGGCTACTACTACAGCCACTTTGTTTAAACTGATAGGTGACTAGTGGTGTAGCTAGCCCTTCGGCCGCCCATGGCAGTCCCTGCTTTTGCCGCAATGGGCAGGTGGAGGGGGGGTTCTGGCGGGATTCCGCCGATGGTCGCCCCAATGCAGCAGGTAAGAGCAGGAGGAGGCCGCCACCCCCAAAACACGTGCTGACAAGGGCGGACTGCCTGCCCCCGTGCTACGCCACTATAGGGGACCCTGTATTCTAAAATGGGAACTTACTTTACCGTAATTTCGACACAGCTATGGATCCCTGAGATTTTTGTATTTTTTTCTATAAAAAAATGGAGAATGCAAATGTTTTCTCTGCTTTAGCTCCAGAATATGTCATAATATGTAAAAAAAAAAGTTCCAATTGGCATTGCATCCACAAGAGTTAAACATTCAGAAATGTAGCGGAAGCAAAAAAAGAGTGGAAAAAGCGTTATAATTAAGATTAAAAAAAGGAACTAATCAATCAAAGATAAAAAAATATATTTTATACACACAAATAGTTCAAAATACACATATAATAGATAGCTCTATATGTGCCCTGCATATAAGGTCACATTAACCCTATCAAATATCCTTCTTTAAAAAAATCACATAAATACAATACATTAAGGACACTTAAAAAAAATGAAAAACAAGGGAAGTAAGTTTGAGGGCATCAGTGTCCATGCTTGCATTATTGTGTTAAAAGAATGTCATGGTAGAGGAAAGGGTAAACTATATTGACACTTGAGGCCCGGGTTCAGTAACATCAACATGTTTCATAAAGGCATATCCCCAGGGGTATACTGTGGGCAGGGGGGATTGTTAACACACAAAGGAGCATATTACCAAGGCGGCGCTATAAAATTGCCGCTTTTGTGGCCGTTTTCGGATGAAAAGCGGCGATAATTTTATCGCCTTATCAGCAATGATGCGCTATCGCGTGTTTTGCTCAATTAGCGCCCCTTACAACATCGCCCAGCTTTGCATCTCTAATGAGATGCAAAGTGGGCGTTCCGTGCCAAAATACCTGGAGAGATGTTGCTAACCAACATTTCTCCAATTATCAAGCTGCATGCAAACAAGCAAAGCGTTAAGAAAAGTAGCGCTAACCACAGTTAACGCTACTTTCCTAACGCCGGCTTGTAACCTGATGTAGCCATGTAATCCAATGGGAGGGGGATTACATGGCTAAAATCACCCTGCCCTATCAACAAGGTTTCGCTTGTTGCAGTGTGATTATCGCTGGATTTCCAGCGATAAGCACATTGCTTCCTAGCTAACGCATGGATTCCTATCGCTTGGGAGATTAGCGTTGCTGATAGCACGCTATCTCTGCGATAGAATCCTGCGTTAGCCTGCGATAATTATCCTCGCGCTAAAAGCGCTGAGCGAAAATGATTGCAGGACCGTGCTAATATGCCCCAAAGAAACTAAAAATGAGCATCAGGTATCGTGCAATAAATTAATCATACAAAATGACTCTTGGAGTAGATCTGTAGCCTACCAACATCAGCTGAATACTGATATCTTTTTCAAGGGGACCAACATGTTAGGCATTGCCCCTGATGTCTCTAAGGCAACATATCTGTGTCTATATTATTTCTTGCAAATCCCAAACTATTGTACATTATTATGATCCTAACACAACATACTTATTTTAGAAAATACTGTCTACAGCCAAACCTAGGTGCATTACCTCCGACAAATGACTGACTCTATGGCAACACTATATGTCTTTCATCTTCAACTTCACACATAGATCTTCTAATGAGTGATTTGTTCTTTCTTTGGTTTTTGAAGTCCATCATCGCAATTGAGTATTCCCGGTCAGGTGTTTCTACCCTAGTTAAACAAAAATGACCTGGATATCATGTGCCCTGGCATGACCACTTCTAATTAACTAAACAATTTCTTTCCACTCTAGGGTGATGAGTCGATTGTTATGCCCATGTGTACTCAGCGCTGCTCGTGTGGGATTGATGGTGTTGCTGTGTGTGCACCACTTTCTTGTGGGCCTGATGAGGTCTGCGAGTACCGCAATAATGTGCTTGGCTGCTACAGGGCACATGCCAACTGTACTATCAACATGGGAGTGGACTTTATCAGCTTTGACAACCAGGGAGGCAAGGTGCCCTCCCCAGGGGCTTTCGACTTGGCCTTTGTCTGCGACAAGAACAGCATGGACTGGTTCCGGGTGGTGGTGGACCTACAGCAGTGCAGCATGGAGTCCACCAAGGCCGTGGTGTTTGTCTTCTTCTGGAATGCTTTCTTGGCAGTGAATGACGACAGACAATTGTGGGTAAGTGAATCTATTTTGGAAGTCAGTGGCCATAGCTTACCAGTGGTCGCTGTGGGAATGAGCACTCCTGGCCTCACTCTGGGGTGGGAGTTTGGTTAGAGAAATGAATGCGGACGTGAGATAGTTGTTCACAATCAGAAGCATAGACAATGGAGGACATATATATTGATTGATTCAAAAGAGTATAATGGTAGTTGCCGCAGAACACTGAGCTGAGATAATATAAAGACACAGGATTGAGGCCACTGACTTGGTATTAAATTGAGGGAATGAAACAAACCCAGCAAGTTGTTGTCATGAAGCATCCACCGCCACAAAACGAAATGGAGGAAAGTAACACAGTATTATTTACAAGTATATAATCGATACTAATGTGTACCTCAGTTTAAATAAGAGGTGTGAAGTGAGACAGTGCCCTTTCAGCAGTGGAGGGAAGGAGAAGCAAGATGCACTTAGACTGTGCTTCTACACTCTCATTGCCGAGTCACTTGCACCAGAGCCACTCCACGTTCAGCAGCGGCCAGAATAATACGGAGCCCTTTGTCACGATTCTTGGAATCCTTTAATAAGAACCGCGTTTTTGAATTACTCGACTTTGACAACAATGATACAACATCTCCAATCACAATCTAGCTGAACTTTGTTGCCCATATGGAAGGTCGATTTTAAATACTGATACCTTCTTTTCTGGACTTAAGCCTAAACCATTATGATGACCAATATATGGGTTGATAACCCCTGAGTCGCGCAGGGCACTTGTAAGCTGTTCACCCATTGCCCCAGTCCTGATGAAGACCCGCACTGACCATACAGTAGTGCAGTACTAGGGTTGAAACGTCGACGAGTATCCTACGGACCAGTTAAAAGACTCTGCGATGAAACCTACTCACAAAGTCCGCAGTTCTACTTAAAATCCTGCATCTCTGGCTGTTACCCCTGCATAAAATCCAACCCCCCACCTTTCCCCCAATCACTTTGTATATATTTGACACCATCACTGAATCACTGAGCACAAAATGTCACCATTTTGCACACTATATGATTGTTTTGACAGCCTTATGGAAAAAGTTATTTTGGGTATTTATGAATGATGCAATTTATAAAAGCTCATATATTACCATTGATGGTCAGTGTTTGTGTTGTTGAAATTGATTGATCTCACGTGTGAATTGATCACTGATTAAGTCAATTTTTTGAAGAAATATTGATCACCCGACAGAACCAATTGTGTATCTTTTGAGATAATATAAAGACACAGGATTGAGGCCAGTGACTTGGTATTAAATTGAGGGAATGAAACAAAACCAGCCAGTTGTTGTCAGGAAGAATCCACCGCCACAAAACGAAATGGAGGATAGTAACACTGTATTATTTACAAGTATATAATAGATACTTATGTGCACCTCAGTTTAAATAAGAGGTGTGAAGTGAGACAGTGCCCTTTCAGCAGTGCACTTAGACTGTGCTTCTACACTCCCATTGCTGAGTCTTAACATAGACATGCAGCATGAGAGGAGTGTACACCCACTGTGCATAAGAGATGGGGGCTCTTTCAATTTCACCCCAACTTCCTGTGTGTTTGTGTGTGTGGGGGATGTGGCTCTCTCTCTCTGTGCAAGTGAGAGTAAAGATCAGTGCACATAGCCATTGCTAAACATTTTGCCTGGGCTGTGTTTGGCTGAGGCTCACAGCAACTTAGCTATTTACTGGAGGATGCTGGAACCTGTGTGACAGAGTGAGCATACTGCTTGGTCCAGGCCCTGGCCTTGCTGCTGCCTCCTTGTCCTCATTAGTCCACTAGCCTATTCTACATCCTCTACCTGTTTGGTCCATCTGGATGCTGCTGCTAGACCTTCACTTTGCTTTTTCAATAGGTAAATTGTAATATCTGAAGTCTACTTTTGGATAATAAGTCATGCTATGTTGTTATAATCCATGGCATATTGTGCGCTCTTTGGTGGTATGATGGTCATCTTTGGTCTAAAGACGGCCATTTCTTTTAAAGTAGTGATTACCCCTGAAATAATGTCGACCATCTGTAAGATAGTGGTAGTCCTGGCATGTTGTGGCTCTTATGGGCATAGTGGTGTTCATTCTAGGCATAATGGGGGTTATGGCATAAGATGGCCATACTTTGTATATAGAGAGCATCCATTGTTGTAGCTGATGTCATAATGATAGTGGGGCTAGTAGACTATCAAGCAGTAGATTTGTTGCTTCTTGTTACCCGTGAGGGTATCCAATCACTGACCTATCCTAAGCATGCTGTGCAGCTCCTTTGCATTATCGTGGTCACCACTGACATAATGGAAGTCCTTTAATCTTATGGGCATCTTTTGCATATCAGAGGAATGCTTGGTATTAAAACTGTGCGTTCCTGACATTTTGGTGATTATTTGCTGGTCGTGGCTATGGTATTTTTAGTACATTATGGCCATCTTTGCCCTAATGCTTTCATATTTGACACAATGAGGGTTGTCCTATTGATTGTAGCAGTTAATTGCCCCAGCATATATTGGCTACCTTCCACAGTGTGGATACCCTTGGCATAATGGTGGTCCTCCCAACCCCAGGTTTGGCTGCTTGGAGACATCCTTGGCATAATAATGGCCTTTACAACCACAGGTTTGGCTCTGCTAGGAGTATTTGTGGAGACCCCTGGCACATGGCATCAATCCTTGGTTTGTGACAGATGTCCTACCGATATGGTGGGCTTCTCAGCAACTGATGAACTTACTCAGGGTAGGTGCTCCCCTCATGGATGATGAAGAGGTGATGCAGACAGTATGTAAGCCCAATCTGTCTGCATGCAGCAGCACAGGCCACATGCTGAAATATGCAAGCTGATAATTGGGGGACAAAACTCAATTATTTACTGAAATTGTAAGCTGTTTTTTTGGGGATAGACAATAACAAGCTATAATTGGGGGTCTGGAGTGTAATCATTCACTTTATCTAACACCCCTTCCCCATCTGTAAGTTCCCCCACCCCAGTATCCCTCTTCTGTGCTCTATCGTTTTCCAGGTTGAGTCCTCCTTCTCCTTTGTAATACTCCTCACATTTACAGCTCTTAGTTGATTTGCAGCTAGATTCATATTATTAGTAATGTACCTAGATGATTCATTTGGAAGAAAGATGTGAGCGCCATGAAACCGTACGGTGTCCGAGCGCGGTTTAAAACTTTTTACCATACCATACCATACCATCCGAAAAGCTAAGACTGGTGTTTCGGGAAAAGCTAGGCAATTGGTTTCCTCTCTGCCATAGGGAAATGTATTCTATCAATGTAAATTCATGGTTCATGTAGCAGCAGTTCATCATTGATGCAGATTGGATAACATTATCATCTCTACCCTTGTCTCTGTTTGAGACTGTAAGCTTGGTGCAACCTGAGAGATGTGTCTGCTGGTTGAACCTGAAGGCTGTCTGTAACTTGAGAAATCTGCCTAACCCGAAGAATAGCTCTGCTGTCCACGGCAGAAGAATGTGAGATCTATGTAACCTGAACTTTTCCCACCATACACTTTCTAACCCGATTCTCAGAGATATCCAATGGCTGAAAATCTACCTGAAATTGCATGATGGCAAAATCAAAGCAAATGAAGAAACAAGCGAGAGTCTGATTTCGCGTTGAGTGAACATGTTATTTTGTCACAAACGAAACTGATATCCCGTCCACCTGACTACAAGTTATGTTATGTTATGTTATCCGGATTTATTGAGCGCACAGATGCCCCAGCAAAGGGGCGTCCTGGCGCTTGACAGAACAGAAAAACCGGACAAGTACTCTAACAGAACCAAAACACATCAGCACTAAGGAGCTGGGGGAAAAAGGAAAGTTTTAACGGCCTTCCTGAAAGAAAAAAGCCCATCAATAGCACGTATGTGGGCAGAAAGGAAATTCCATAGCTTGGCAGCAAGAACTCTAAAAGAGCGGCCGCCAGTCCTGGATCTCTTAAAACGTGGCACTATGGCTAAGTGGAGACCAGAAGACCTCAGAGAGCGTGCTGGAACGTAAGGGGAAATAAGATGCTCCAGGATCTGAGGGGACGAGTGTTTGAGGATTTTAAACGACAGACAGAGAGATTTAAACATTATTCTCTGAGCAACTGGGAGCCAGTGGAGTTTGTGAATAGTTTTTCTGGCTGAAAAGAATTTGGGTAAGCCGGCCAGAGCCCTGGCGGCAGCGTTCTGGACGCGTTGGAGACGGGAAAGTTCAGCCTGATTAACTCCAAGAAGAAGAGAACTGGCATAATCTAACTTAGACAAAATCATGGCTTGTACCATGAGTTGTCTAGTGGGAGCGTCGAAGAATTTAAAGATGGATCGAAGCTGACGCAAAATCCCAAAGCACGAAGCAGCAACCTTTTTGGTGTGGGTAGAGAAGCTCAGTTGGGAATCGAACCACACCCCTAGATTTTTGACCTCAGTGACAGAGATAGGGGTAGGACCAAGCTCGTGCGGCCACCAATTATCGCCCCACAGATGGGTTTGTTTCCCAACAATGAGCACCTCGGTTTTCTTGGCGTTCAATTGCAGGAAGTTGTCAGTCATCCAGCGAGCCACAGATATAAGTCCTTCACGGAACTTAGCAGCCTCAAGATCGGAAGCCCCACTTATGGCGACCGCCAGCTGTGTGTCGTCTGCGTAGGACACCATGGACAGGTTCCCACGCATGGCGACAGCAGCTAGCGGCTGCACATAAAGGTTGAATAAAGTGGGACTAAGAGCCGATCCCTGTGGGACTCCCTGGGCGATCGCATGAGGTTTAGATTCAAAAGGAGGGGTGGTGACCCTGAAGGTGCGATCAGATAGAAAAGATCGGAATCACTCAAGTGCCAAATTGTCCACCCCGGCCTCTACCAGACGTTGGAGTAAAATGTCATGGGAGACAGTGTCGAAAGCGGCACTGAGATCAAGAAGAACCAATGCCGCTGTGTTACCAGAATCAACCAACATGCGAAGATGTTCAGCCATATAGAGAGCGCAGTCTCGGTGCTATGACCGGGCCTGAAGCCATTCTGCGAAGGATCTAAGATATTCGCAGAATGGAGATGATTAGCTAAGATGGTATTAACATGGGCCTCGGTCAGATTAGCTGCCCACAAGTGCATTACATAATATATGATGGGGCATCCTTCCGCCAACTCTCGATCAGGCCCATATTCTTGAAAAATGAAAGGTCTTGCCAGTTTATGTACTGCAGTTTTTAAACAGCCTGTTAACCCCTTCGCTACTTATGACGAGCCCAGCTCGTCATGCAGTACACTGCTCGTGGGCTCATGACGAGCTGAGCTCGTCGTGAACAATGGGATTCAAGGGAGTGCAGCTGCCAGGATGAATTGCTGTAGCATTGAAGGTGTTAAACCCATGTTATTTTTGCTGGCTTAAAGGAAGTTGTTCTGTAAAATGCCTGGGGTTGCCACTTTGTTTTCAAGGTAGTGGCGGTTTCTATTTACCCGAGGTGGTGAGGCAGGGTGGGGGGATGGGGAGGCCATCCTGCCGGCTTCCGCAGGAACAGGAATCACCCAGGCTCCTGATTCCCCTAGCCAATCACTATGCTGCAATGTAGCGCTGTGAATGATCTGAGCACAGTGGATCGGCACTCAGGCAGGGAATGGGAGCCTGGTGCATGTTCTGCACCCAGGCTGTAATGCAGCCTGGGAGCAGAACATACAAAGTGCGCATGACAGTTTGGCCGGCCCAAGAGGGTCAGTCAATGCGTCTTTGCCACCAGGAAAGGAAAGATAAAATGATAATAATGCTAGTACGGTGAGGCGCCGCTCCTCTGCCTCAGCGGTGGAGCCGCCACTGTTTCAAGGTTGATTTGGGAGTGGGAAGGTTGAGCATCCCTGCTATCCATTTGGAATGTCCGGCTTGTAGTGATGTGAGTTGTAAATGCCCTTTCAAAAGTGCCAATAAAAAAAGAAAATTCCAGAGTCAATCTATTTGGCTTTAAGTACATCATTTTTTTTGCCAATCCTTTTTGAGGGAGGAGTCTTCCTACACATAACCTTGATTTTTAGAAGTCAGGTGCAGCCCATAATGTATAAAAATACCTCTGCATATGTCAGCAGTTATGCCTAACCGTAACGTGTGCTCTTATTTCAGCTAAATGGACGTCCTCTTCCCGTCCCAATCAGAATAAATGGAGTCATTGCGGTGTTTAAAAGGGAGCAGCACCTGATCATAGAAGTGAGCGGTAAAGTGCAGATAAGCATCGGACCCAATGCAGATGTGAGAGTGCGGGTGTGGGACGTCTACGCTGGGAAGCTCTGCGGGGCCTGCGGTAACTTCAATGATAATTCAGACGATGACCTGCAGCTTTCAGTGGGAGGACAAGCTTCGGATGCATCTCAGATGATCGCTTCTTGGAGGGCACCAGATTTCTCTGCCTGGTAAGAAATTCTACATTGCCAGCAGTACTAAGAGGGTCTCCTGGAAGCTCTCACTTTCCCTTGTGATGCTTCCTCGCCTACTAACCCTTTGCTTTTGGTGATAATGTACGGAGTCAGTTGTAGATTGATTGGAAACCCCAATTCTTAACCCAACTTTTTAATGGCGGATATTACACATTTTTAGTCCACACTACTGGGTTGTTTCCCAGTCACAGGCTGTCCCTTCTATTAAGGGAGGGTCATTCTACAACTGGAAACTGCTCAGAGGATGGGCGGGGAATGGGGAGAGGTTATGGAACATAGGCTAGGGCTAGGGGGATTTGCTGGAATTCTGGGGATGTTATAGGTGAAGGGCAAGTGAAATCAGTAGTTCTAGTCACCAAAAATGCAAGCGTTTAGGGATGCATGGGCATGCTGGGTTTGGGAGCCCTGACCAAAGATGGGTGTTATGTAGAGCTAGTCCATCTGCTGCTCGTCTTGGCAGCAGGAGCAGCTTCTCGCTGTCTAAAGGAGTCACCAAAGCTGATGAATTGTTTACACTTCACGCAACCATGCTACTCTCTACACCTCTATCTATCCCCTACTTCTTACACTATGTTTGTGTGATCTTGCAAAAACAGTGTTTCATCTGAGCTGATGGTTGTAGGTTAGAATCACTAGCATTCATTCTCGGGCATCAGAACTTAATTTTCCTCATCAAACTTTTACCAAGCATGAGAGAGAATAACACACAAAGGAAAGAGGAAGAGAAACGTGGAAAAACTGACAAAATGAGAAAGCTGGAGCATGCGAGAGTAAGATAATGGGGCAGGGAGTGACTGGGGATGGATTAAAAAAGCATGAGGTGGAATTAAGACTACACAGCCTAGATATTAGGGATGATGATATTCATTAGTCCCGGCCAGGGGTTTCTGAACAAAACTTTGGGCCCTGACACTTATTCCTTTACAAATTAAGCACTGCACACAAATCTATGAGGATGTATCACATAACATTCACTTTTTCAGTGTTATTCGACCACATTTGGGGCCACATTGACCATTTTGCACTGAGTTTGGTCACAAAAGTGACCGTTACGTTTTTTTTGTGATTTACTTTCAGCAAAAAACTTGTTTTGCACTGGAATTTGGCTACATGTAACTCAAAGTACAGTAACATTCTGCTTTGCATTACTTGGCATAAAGGGGTTGTTACATGAGCGTTCCCATGCAACCACCCATGAGTTCTGATGCAAAACCCTATTTAATAAAAATTAGAGAAAGGGTATTGAGTCAACAAAGAACGCCATTTGAAAGCTGGATTTTAAAAGAGAAATGTTTTCATTTCTCGTTTTGTTTAATTTACATGTGTGCTGTACTATATAGCACAGATACAGAGTAGGAAAAGTTTTAGCTGTTGTCTAGGCACAGTGTTTTGTACTGGAAGGGTACCCTACCAGTAAAGACCTATGCTAGACTCACGCACCCACTATGGCGCAAAGGTTTGTGCATGGCGCTTGGTAGCAAAATTCTGTGCCGGCGCTAAGGAGAGAGGAGGAGGGAGACATTTCTCTGTAGGTATAGTACTCTCCTGCTCTCTCCTTCTCATACTGCGTTGCAGGAGAACTTGATAAATATGGCCCATAGTAGTCACAGTTTTAGTAGAAATAACAATCATGTTAAGTGTCACCGCCGTCTTCTTCTTCTTAGTCTGTTATTTTAGTGTTTGTGGCTATGTTTGCATCATGTCGCACCATAGTCTCATTGAGGTTGAAATTTATCAGACATGAATTTTAAAGCAGTCCAGATCACACTGAGTTTTACATTCTTTATATGTACTTTTGAATTTTGTTGTGACATATATATTAATGTGCAATTACCCTGCTGCTTTGATTTTTCTGAAGTTACTCTTCACTTTTAAATTTTCACACCCTAGATTCTCTGTTGGGCACTTTACCTGTTCATCTAAATGCTTGAACCTACATTGTGTACTAGTGTTGTATCAACGATGAACAATACATATTTTGCAATCTGGCACGAACCTCATGCCCAAACAAGTTACAGCTGAAATTCAAACAAGACTGATAAACAATTTTGTAATGACCCAGCCCAGGTCTATTGAACTTTTCCAGCCCTAGTCGTGCTCCAGGCAGTTTACAGGGACTTCAAACAAATGTTCAATGGCACAGGGAGTTTCATTTTCTGTGCTTTCTGGGGATTTCATGTTACAATTGAGAACATTCAAGAACATTTTATTTAAACCCAATCTCTACTACTCTTTGGCCCTCATTAGAAGTTGTGCATTCATCCTCAAACAAGCTTCTCGTTGGCTTTCCACAGAAATTCCCACTTATCCTCCTGTTTGGTTATCTCTGGAGAAATTTCTTATTTCACCTTTTGATTTTTCGGAGACCCTTGCCTTTTCTGCCAACGTTTCTTTCTTGAAATCCCCTGTCATTGCTCATACCCGTTATCTTTTAACCCCCCTTTTACCCTCCTCTTACCCCTCCCCTGCTTCTTTGTCTCCCCAACCCATTTGGCATAATAAACTACTCCGCATTAAAAACCGTTCTTTTTATTGGAAATCTTGGAAATCCAGGGGTTTATCTTGGATTTCCCAACTTCTACTCCATAACGTTCCTCTATCTTTTGCTGACCTTCAAACTCAATTTCTTCTCCCTGCTTCCTTTAGAAAACAATATGACCTGTTACTACCTGCTCTTCTTCAATATCTTCAATCTCTTCCTTCTTCCTCTGAGATACCCTCCTCTTACTCTATTATTAGCCCGCTTTTGGACACCTCTCCATCCGCTTCTCACATTTACAAATGTCTTATAACTCCTCCTTAGCGACTCAAATCGAAGACTGAATTGGCCTGGGAACGGGATTTGTCAAGATCTTGGCCTGTCTCTTTATGGGACAAGCTGTGGTTAAAAATACACAAAACGTCCAGAGCTGCTAATACTACCCAAACTCTTTACTTCTTATATCACCGTTTACTACTAACCCCGCAGAAACTGGCATCATTTTCCCAGGAATTTTCGCCTAAGTGTTGGTCCTGTCCTTGCCAGCCCCCAGATTTACTTCATATGTTGTTCCACTGTCCCAACATTGCTTCCTTTTGGCAATTAGTTTGGTCCCGCATGCACAATATTTTTGGTTTCACACTCCCTTTCTCCCTTTTCAACGTCCTTTTGGGTTCTTTGTCTCCTGATTTACCACTCTCCCCTTCTCACTATAAGTTGTTTGATTTATTTTTCGCCATAGCCTTTCACCTTATTACTTCCAATTGGAAAGACTCCACCAAAGTCAGTTATTCAGCTTGGTGGAATGCTATTCGTTTTCATCACAGACTTGATACCAATTATGTTACCCCCGTTTCCTTAGCTGTTAAAAGAGACCTATCGTGGATTCCTCTTACTACCTACCTCTCCAAGTTCTCTCCCTCTCCTCAAACTGCTATTGTTACCTACCAAAATCCATCTGATGATGTTCATAAACCGCCATGACTTTTCTTATTTGTCTTTTTCCTTCGATTTACAAACTTTTATACTTATTTATTATTCACTGTCAATTGTATACTATTTATTTCAGTTCACTATTTGCATACAATGTTTTACTTTACGAATTTGCCATACTTTACTTCCTTTTTGTTTGTTCTTTTTCCCCCTTTGTTTTCCCTTTCCATGATTTAGATATAGGTGTTTATTGATTCCGTTTTATTATACCTTCTCAATTTCTATTTTTGTTTCTCCTATACCTTCCATTGGTTGAGTGTATTACATTCTGTATTTTATGCTATGTTTTGGTTTCAATAAACTTGAACTTAAAAAAAAAAAAGAAGTTGTGCATAATGCATTGGGATATTTACAACATAGGACATATCATTATTCTAGGGTGAGGTATTTACCACTGAGATTTCTCGCAGAATTGATTTTTAAGACACCAAATTATGCATGCTTTGCCTTTTTTCCTGTCATTTATTGTAACCCCACCCCACCACTAATAGATTTCAACATGTTTGAACTGCCAAAATCAACTAGGGAGGAAAATGCAAGGTTGTGATAATTATCACATAACTCTTCATTCTGATCCCTGTGCAAACTCTTTCAGTATTGTATTCACTGGGTGTACTTAACAATTGTATTGTATTTGCATTTATATAGTACTTACTACCCCTGAGGAGGCGTCAAAGCACTTTTTTAGCAATTTGCACGTTACTCCATAACCCATAAAGGATTAGTGGTCAATTAGTATAGTGAAATATGAAAGTAATTTGAGTAGTGGATATGTTAGTCAGTTATTTGGATTGAGAAGGATAGTGGAGGGGAAAAAGATTTGCGTTTATATAGCACTGGCTACCCTTAATGAGGTGTTCAAGTGCTTTTTCAGCGAGTAGCACGCTACTCCGGAACCTGTAAAGGATTAGTGGTGAATTAGTATAGTGAAATACGAAATTAATTTGAATGATGGATTTGTTAGTCAGTTTTTAAGATTGAGAAGGATAGTGGAGGGATAAATGATGGAAAAAGGTTTGCATTTATATATCACTTGCTAATCCTGATGAGGTGTTGAAGCACTTTTTCGGCGAGTAGCAGGCTACTCTGAACCAATAAAGGATTAGTGGTGAATTAGTTTAGTGAAATATCAAAGTAATTTGAGTGGTGGATATTTTAGTCAGTTATTTGAATTGAGAAGGATAGTAGAGGAATGGAAGAGGGGAAAAAAGTCTGCATTTATATAGCACTTACTACCCATAATGATGTGTGGAAGCGTTTTTTCAGCGAGTAGTAGGCTACTCCGGAACTCATTTAGGATTAGTAGTGAATTAGTATAGTGAAATATGAAAGTAATTTGAGTGGTGGATATGTTAGTCAATTATTTGTATTGAGAAAGGATAGTGGAGAGATAGAACACAGCAAAGGTTTGCATTTATATAGCATTTGCTACCCCTGATATGGTGTTGAAGCACTTTTACGGTGAGTGGCACGCTACTCCAGAACCCATAAAGGATTAGTGGTGAATTAGCATAGTAAAACATGAAAGTAATTTGAGTGGCACTATGCAAGTGTGCAACATTTTAATCTATGTTTCTTTTTTATCTTACAGTGCAAAATAATACTTCATCAACAACTCCTTCAATCCTGCTCGTCTCTTAGTGTAACCCAGTCGTAGAGACATCTTGCCTTCCATGAACTGCACACATTTTACTCAAGCTTCGGCATATGCCTGATTCACCTAATACAGAATATGTTTTATGTTCGCTCTTTTTTTTTAAGATACTCAGAACTGTTTCATGCAGAATGGCTGTCCACGGATACGGCTTCAACTCCCTGCTACCACTGAATCCCATATTAAGACGCTCACTGGAAGAGTCCAATCCGATGGGACTGATTGGGACTGGTAACACCATTAACCACCCCATTGGAATTATAAGACTCGTGGGGTTGTTTGTTGCTGAAAGTCTTAGAATACTCTGTGTGAATTGGGAAATTACTTGAGGAATCAGACTCGACATTACAAATTCCCTGGTACTTATTTTTTCCTAATGGGGCCCTCTTTTTCCCATCCTTGGAGGTAACTCCGGAATGGGGAAATCTATGCCCTTTTCCAGCCCATTGGTAACAAGGTCCTAACGCTTGTATTTGGTTTGTCTGACTAAGTGCTGATTGCACCAATTACACATTTTAAACCTTTCTACAATCTGAAAAAATAAAATGAGAACAGAATGATTCACGACTACAGTGCAGCGCGAGCACTGCACTACCATGGCATCTGCTGTTTTTATTGCAGCCAGAATTAGAAATAGATCGTGTTTTCACAAAAATGTAGGCATTTGTAGTAACAGTCCTGTGTATGTTTAAGTATTAGTGCTTTGCTTTCTTTGATCATGTCAAGGCCCTCATTCTCATCACAATATTTCATCACAGTGCAGCCTTTTGCCTTGTGTAGACATAAGCTAATGAAACTGTATGATTAATTTGCAAAATAAAGACATTCAAAACTATTTGTGCAGCAAACTTGTTTTTTCTTTCCTTCCACTTTGTTGCAAAAAGTCAAACCACTCAATTGCCTTCTGGAGAGTTGACATCTACATAGCTTAAAGCCATATGTATCGAAATCAGTACAAACTTACCTGTCAATGGTTTTTCCCTCGATAGTTTGGCTACGATATTAGGGGATAACACAATTCTCTGCTCGATATTCAAGACCACACCATATGAGTTCATTGTAACTTGTACATTACCTCATTGTGTGTGTTTGCATGTGCTTTGTTGTGTGTATGTAAGACAGTTTGAGCTGAATGGATGTGTGTTTCTGTGTGCACTGGTGCCGGTATGTGAGTTGGTCTGGATAGGCATGAGCTTTCGCAAGAGGGGTAACTGTACGTGGCTAAATACGGTTGCCAGTCGCGCCATGTAAATACTGTTTTCAGTCCGAGGCTTTCATGTCATCCTAGTGCATTCTGGGTAATGTATGTGTGGCTTGTTTCCATGCCACACTGTCTGTATGTGTGCTGATTGTTTGCGTTGGTTCCTGTTATGTGCGTTGGTCAGGAGGTGCTTCTTCTATTAAGGAACAAGGGTCCCTGAGAAGTTTATTACAGATATAATATTCAGGGAGAAAAGTAACACCCAGGGATTGTCCAAAATACAATAAAGAGCTTTTTATTTACACAATAAAAGACAGTTTTGGAAATTGTACCCCTGCAGCAGTCATCCAGAACAAGATTATAAACCAGAGAAACCAGAAAAGAATCAGACAAAAAGCACAGAGTGACCAACAACCATATACAAAATTACTGTCACTTAATTATGAAACAAAGCACTGCTGCACCCAAATTTAGTTTAGCGGGTCAGATTGTAGGTTGACGACGTTTCTATCCCTGTCCAATGTGGGATCAACATCAGGACAACCTGTAGATTGCCTGGGATCATAAATCAAGATTTAATAATATTTATTAAAACCTGGGGCTAGGGTGTTTAAGGTAGTCAAGAACCACCATCAATGCGGGAGCAGGAGAATGCCAAATTTAGAGTTATCAAGGTATCTACGTCCAGTACACTGGGAGATAGGGGCTCACCAGGGGGTCTACGCTCATACAAACCATTCAATACTGATGGGATAGGGACCCCAAGTCATCCATATATAGTCCACTCATAATCCACAATGCAATACTGCAGTCCAGTGCCATATGTGTCAAGTATTCGCTGCGACAGGAGCCGACGCGTCAGAAAACAGCAGGTCG
Source organism: Lissotriton vulgaris (assembly GCF_964263255.1). Taxonomy (NCBI): domain Eukaryota; kingdom Metazoa; phylum Chordata; class Amphibia; order Caudata; family Salamandridae; genus Lissotriton; species Lissotriton vulgaris. Next base: position 223,653,560 of record NC_141695.1, read on the forward strand.
AGGGAGCCAAACACGTCTGTAAGGTGCCGCTGTGGACCATGGCGCAAGGGCACTAGGCAAAACACAGTGCATCAGCTCAAGAGGGCAGAAGAAATGCGCCATAACTTTGTAAATATGGAGCATTTCTGATGTCTCCCTTTCACGCAATGCAGCACAGCAAGTTGCGTTGCTGTGCTGCGTTGCGTGAAATGTTAGTAAATCTGCCCCTTGAGTTGAAAAGGCGGATGTCATCATTTTTAATGAAATTGCGGAGTAAACGCTCGAGGTGTTAAAGTCCAAGGAGTAAAGACATGCAAACAAACAATTTGTGGGCTAAACTATGATATTTGTCATCATAGGTATTTCCACCTGCTGTTTTGCAAATATTTGTTAATTGTGTGTAGTATTTAGTAATGCATATAGTAGATTCCTTTCCGTTTTATAAGAAAAGGTATGCCCGGACAGCAAATTATCAAGTGTTTTTGTTACATTGTTGAATTTTGAGACTCTAGCCCATGGCTTCCCTACTGGGTAAGCCGTGGGCTGCTCTGCACTGCTATCCTGAGAGTCAAGTGCTAAAAGGAGATACTTGGTTTCCAGCTTGGTGGTTCACATCACGGGAATCCAGTTGTTACAATTGGAGCACACTACCCCATGGCTCCCGGGGACCCTCCGACTCAAATTTATCACAGACATCAAGCATAACAGTTTTCTGAAACACTGATGAAACATCCAAAGTAGCCTTGCCCATTTTTATAAAATCAGCATCATATTCAACCCTTAGAGTGCTTTTAATGCCTTAACCGCGGCGGTTTTTCTGCTGCGGTGCAGGTGTTCTATTAGGTGGGAGGGCTGCGTCGGCCGTTGGCCGACGGCAGCACTAGCGAGTTGGTGCTCCCGTCGGCCGACGGCCGCATGCAAGGGGTTAAACATAATCTCAACCAGAAGAAGTTAATCGACTGTAATCTCAGTACCAGCAGGACTTCAAAATAGGCTCAGCTACTACGTGGGCCTGAAATGTAACTTAAACTATAGGTTGGATGTCAACAAGTAGGACATCCACAGTAACCTTATCAACTAATAGAACAACAGTTAATTGAGACATGAGTAGAACATCAATAGCCCCATTAGTATGATACCTGCATAATGCTCAACTTCTAACCTTAAGTGCAAGAACTAGGAGAACATCAACACTAATGTTGATCACCAGCTGATCAAGGGGAACCTCAACCATCAACAGTAGAGCAGCAACAGTAACCTTGACCACTACCAGGACATCAAAATAAATCTAAACCACATTGAGGACATCACCTGTAACTTCAACCACTTGTAGGTTGGCAGCAGTAACCTCTCTTACCATTATTAGTAAACCTGTGGTGGTAGAGGTTAGGGTTCATGGCACCAAAATAACCTCGGCCACTGCCTTGCCAGCTGCTGGATTTGTGACCCTCATAGGACATGAGCAGTAACGACAAGTATGTCATCAACATATTAGCCAACCAATTGTAGGACTTGAATCACAACCGTAACCAATGGACGGAATTAAACAGCAACCTTAGCCACTAGCAGAAAATCAACATAAAGTAAATCTGTAGTAGGACATGAAGCATAGGCTCAACCATAGGATATCATCAGTAACCTCAACCAGCAGCAAGGACTCAACAGGAACCTTAATCGCTAACAGGATATCAACAGGCAGAGGATCAACAGTAGCTCCTGCGGTGAGAAGGGAATCACCTGGAATCTTAACCATAAATAGGACATCAACAATAATGTGCCCACTAGCAGGACATCACAATACGCTCAACTTTTATAGGAACATTAGCAATAAAACCCCCATGCATTTCAGAGACCTCCTCTTCAAGGTTCATCAGAGTATTTTCTATGCTAGGATTATTATAGCTCTTCATCTCTCAATGGGCTATTCTGCGTTCCATCTCCTCCATCTTCTTGCATGTATCCATCTTTTTCAGAGGTCTAACTTGCTTGTTCGAGCTACTAGGTATGGTGGAACCAACACTCGCCTCTCCAAATAAGAGAGGACTAGTTTTATTTCTCCACATATATGTATTGTCTGAACATGAAGGTGCTTGATACATGGAGTGTGAATATATGAGCTAGGATACTTTATGCATAAGAGCTCAACTTTACATAATGACAGACAAGGCCCAAAATGATAACTCCAAGCAAACTGCATGTGAAAGGTCAGCATAGGCAACCAAACAATTGCTAGTCTTCTCTAGGCTGTAATTTCTTGAGAGGTAACTAGGTGTAATTCTTGGAGAGGGTGCAGCGTGCTTAACTTGGAAACTGGTCTCTAGCACAACTGTACTCTAGGCACTTCCTTAAGTAGAGAGGGCCAGGATTCTAAGAACCAGGGATGCAGACCCAAATTTATGAAAGACTTGTGTTGTCATGTGTGACACAAGTCGTTCTGCATCACGCATAGAAAGAGGAAATTACCTCTTAGAACTGTACTTGTACAGAACATGCCTGTAACGCGGGCACACTTGCAGTATACCTGCGTTGGCGCTAAGCTGCCTCAAATGCAGCGTTGCATGTATAGAGGTGAAGATTACGATAAATTAATAGATAGGGCGCTGTTCTACTCTCTCCCCTTCATGCAACGCAGCCGTTTTGCTTGCGGCGTTGCGTGTGTTTAGTTAAGATGCCCCTCTCTGTTACTCCCCTCTAATGTATAAGGGTAAACTCTCTGTAACGAAACACACCATATGGGCATGCGCACTGCCACTACAAAAGTCCCTTCTATACCACATGAAGGCTTGTGCAAAAAGCAAACACAGTGAGTTCGGTATATGGCATCACTTTAAACAGGTGCAAAGCTGCCAGCATCATTAGTGGGCGGTCATCCGGCAACTGTTTATTTACTGTGTATCATTAGATCAATTGTTTCTACGAGAACACAAAGTGCTCCCAAAAGCCTAATTAAATGGTGTTTAGCCTGCTATGTGTCATGATATTCCGGACATCACATCAGCTGCAGATAGGCCTGTAAATAACCGTGCAAACAGCATCAGTGCAGGACAATGGCAGAGCAGTGGGGGTGCATCAGCCAAACCATTTATCCTCCGCAAAGTAAACACGGCAGCCAGGCCTGGCCGTCTCGCTCCTGCCTTGCACCGCAGGGTGACTGGGCAGCTGGGTTACTCGAACAATAGAGACAGGCCCAACAGGGAGGACTTCGGCACTGAGACAGAGCAGAGTGAGAGGTTTCAACCGCACAGGATGGATCTGGGGCCTATTCTGCAGCGGCTGGATTCACAAGCAGCAGCTCTGTTCAGCCATAGCTCTCCGGTGCGGGGGGGGGGGGGGGGGGGGGAGGGGGGTAAGGAGCAGCAGGGTGCATCAGGGAAGCCACGGGTTACTAGGAAGCGGAGCTTAAACAGCCTTGAGTGAGGGTATTAGGCCACACATGTGGACCCATAGGTCGAATAGATACATAAGCTATGACCAGGATGACGTCAGTCTGCAGGTCTTGGCAGTGGCTGACCTGCCTTCCGCATGTGCAACCATAGAGCGCTGCCAAGGACCGAGGCACATGGGCTGCACTCCCATGCGCCCTAGCAAGGGCTATGGACTAACAGACAGACCCTCTTCTCGTTGCTGACCCTGGTAAGTACTCGAGGGCAGTCCTGTTGGATCTCTTCAGTCGATCCCTGTAGGGATCCTCTCTGTCAGCATCCTTCTGTTCCCACTGGATCCCAGCGCTAGATGCTGCCTCCTCTTCTTCACGAATCACCATCCTGTGGACCACTCTGATGCAGTGTTCCTGGTATATACATCACATACATGCATGCACAGATACATACATGCACACAGGCAGACATTGGTGCACAGGGACACTCAACTCGATCATTTCTCTCTCAGGGAAGTAAGAAGGACCAAGGAACCTAAAATGTGAATATTTTAAAGCACTACTTAGTGATGGAGCCCTTCACTGACAAATCACCTCAAAGGGTTTCATAGAAACATCTGACTTCCCCAAAAGAAGCCAATAACGTCGAGGAGGCCTTCCCAGCATACAGTCCTAAAATACACCCCTATAGTTTCTCCCAAACATGTATCCCAGGCCCTTTAACAGGCCTTTTACAGAAAATGTATCGAGGCTTTTAATCCAAAACAAACTCTCGGTCCCCTTAAGCACAGGTAATAGGAGGACTTTTAAAGCCTTTACCCAAAGGTGCACCCAGACACCTAGGGACAGATTTACAAGCCCCTTGCGCCTCTTTTACGCCGCTGTTGCATCACTTTTGGGACGAAGCGGCAGCGCAAAGCCAGTGCCATGCTGTGGGGTATTTACAATGTGTTGAATCTGGGAGATGCATCGCGTTGTAAAGCCCTGCGCCACATGAAGGCGATCCTGCGCAGGGGGGGGCGTTCCGGCGCAGGAACGCCTCCTAAAAGTGGCTGAGCGAAATCTACAAGTTTTCACTCAGTCACTTTTTAGGCCATGCTGCGTCAAAACCCTGCGCCTGCCTGAAGCAGTATAAGGATTGACGCAGCATGATAGGGATAGGGCACCCCCGAGCCTTGCTGGAGCTGCGTGGCCCTTGCGACGCAACTCCAGCAATGCGTCGCCTTTCCAACGGGGAATGCGACACGCATCTGCCCATCCATGCGCAACAGTGCGCCGCTTGGTAAATGCGGCGCATCATCTGGTGGCGCACGGGTGGGCAGATGCATCGCAACCCTTCTGGCGCATCCCTGCTGATTAGCAGAGATGCGCCAGAAGTTGTAAATCTGCCCCCCAATGTGTGTGGACCGGAGGTAACACCAAAGCTTTTCACCTTAAGCCTCTGAATGAAAGTTCTGGTTCTTGGGAGGGCATATTCATGGATTTGGCCCTATAAAAGGAGTACAATTCCTACAAGCTAGAAAAGAAAAGCGCAGAAGCAAGTGAATTACTATAATTAAGTTTGATAGAGAGAGAAGTATAAGAGCAGTACAATCAAAACAGTGCCACGTTACCTATCCAACAGGCAGCTTTAGTTTATTCGAAGTTCACTTCTAAACAACTCTCACAACTTCTACACAACAAATACATAAACAAATATATATATATAAATATATTTGTACATATGTAGGCACATAAATATATACACACACACAGATATATATTGGATGTATAGAAGTTATATGAACGCGCGTGCAAGAGGCACATTTTTAGAGCTTCACAGTAAGCACATCGGCACACAATACTAGCCCCTTGCACCGCTGCTGCATCACTTTTTTTTACGCAGCGGTGGTGCAATCAGTCATCCACACTGCCCCATATCTACAAACTGACGCATTGTGTCCAATGCATCAGTTTGTAGAGCCGTACGTCATAATATACCTGCACCAGGTATAATTTATGCAGGGTAAGCATTTCCACACAAAAAAGGCTAGTAGAAGAGGCGCAGTGAAATCTACATTTCACTGCATCATCCTTCTAGGACTTGACTGCATCAACATTCTTACCCCTGCTCAGACTAGGCATAAGGATTGACGCATTGCTGGAGTTGCATCAGTTATACGACTAACTCCAGCAATGCGTCACTTTCGCACCAACAGATGTGTCAGAATTTCTGATTTATCTGCTAGCTCCTTGAATCAGAAGGAATCCCTTTCACGGGAGGGTGGTACAGAGCCCCTATACATGTACCAAGCCCGGGATCCTGCAGTGCTCTTGCATCCTGAAATGGCTCGTTTGCGCAGTTTCAGTTATGTTGGCTGCATGAATACTGATGCGGCAGTCTCATTAGAATTGTAAAAGGCCCTAGGAGTTCAGTGTTAGTGGAACATCAGCACAGGGGACACAGCTATTTTACTGGCAAAATCATTAGACACCATAACGAGTAGAGAATCCCATATCAAAAACTTTAAAAAAAATACAAAAAACATTATGTTGTGGTTTTACTGAACACAGTGCCGGCATTAAAAGTGATGTAAATATGTTATATATTCAATTACAGGAAGTAACCATAGAGCCAATATAAGGTCACCTTGCATGATGGCTTCTGCAGACATCTTTAACAATGCCTGTACATTATGGGAGGATGAAGCAGCAGCAATATTAGTGCCTATCCAGTGGAATACACCATTGTGACCTGGGGACTCGTGAGTCAGACACCTGCACCAGCAAGTCATATCTCCTGGAGCCGGCCATGCATTACATCTCAGGACCCTCCAATGAGCATCCATTGTCCCATCACTCAACACCCATTCAACACAATGAAACACAACAGCCGATCTCTTGGAGGGAAATACCACAAACTCGGAAAAGTACTGGATCATCACCTGAGAGATTAAATGAAATGAAATGAAAAATTCCACTTATATAGCGCATAACCACCCGGAGGCCTCGCAGCGCTTTAGACTGATTACTGTGTCGGGTTGCTGGGTGAATTAGTACGCTTTTGAAAACAAGTGGGTTTTTAGCTCTCTCCTAAATGACATTCGGTTGTTATTTTGTCTAAGGGTTAGAGGCAGGGAGTTCCATAGCTTCGCCGCTGTGTGAGTGAAAGAGCGGCCGCCCCAGCGGGCTTTCTTGATTTTTGACATGGTTGCCAGATGCAGTGAAGCCGAGCGAAGGGCTCTGGATGGTGAGTAAGGTAGCACTAAAGGGTACAGAACTGCCGGGCCAGTTCGATGGAAAGACTTGTGCAGAATGCACATGGCCTTAAACTGTGTTCTGGCAGCCACTGGGAGCCAATGGAGTTCTTTTAAGGCATTCCTCGCTGAGTGCCAACGGGGGATGTTGAACAATAGACGGGCGGCACATTTTAGGTGACTTGGAGTCTTTTAGTCACTACTGCCGGGGCTCCTAGATATAGAACGTTTCCATAGTCCAGGCGAGAGAGTATCAGGGCCTGAACCATGACCCTTCTCGCCTGGAATGGAAGTAGGGGGAGCACTTTGCGGAGCATTCTCATTAGCCCCACACAAGTGGAGGCAGTTTTAGTGGCTTGGACTGAGAAATCCAGCGCTCTATCAAGCCAGATTCCTAGGCTCTTTATCTGGTCTTTAGGAGGAGGGGGGACGCCGAGGCATGAAGGCCAGCTAGACGCTAAGCAGGTTGGGGAGGGGTTACTTAGTAACATGATCTCAGTCTTCTCCCCGTTGAGTTTGAGGTGGGAGAGTTGCATCCACTTAGCGACAGCCTCCAGACAAGGGCCCAAGGTGTTAGACGAACCCTCATTGTGGTCCAAAGAGACCACAAGTTGGGTATCGTCTGCGTAGGTGACAATCCGCACTCGGTTAACGGTTCCAAAACCGAGGTGATGCTCATGGGCAAACAATGGGCGACCATCCCCCCGGCAATATGGCCAGACGTGTTCGGGGAAATCCCCACCCCGAAACACGAAATCAAGACCCTCGGAGTCTGGCTAGAACCCGACCTTTCAATGAAGACCCAAGCGGCCAAAACCGCCGGAACCTGCCTTGGGCTTCTGCGAACCATTCGCAAAATTCTCCCCCTCCTACCACTCGTGTCCAGGAAACTACTAGTACAGGGCCTCATATTGTCACGGCTAGACTACAGCAATCTGGTCTACCTAGGTGCGCCGGAAGCCACCTTAGCAAGACTGCAAAGAACCCAGAACGCTGCAGCCCGCCTAATCATGAGTGTACCTCCTAGAGTATCCGCCAAACCCGCCATTAAGGCCCTGCACTGGCTGCCAGTCCGCCAAAGGGTGGAGTTTAAGGCCATGTGCACGGCCCATAAACTAATCAATGGATCGGGACCTGCGGTTCTCAGCGGTCTGGTCACCCCCTACATTGCACCAAGGGCTCTACGGTCGGAGAACGAGCACCTGGCCAACATCCCCAAATTCAGGAGAACTCGTACTGGAGGCCGACGTTTCTCTGTCAAAGCGTCCGCTGGTTGGAACTCCCTCCCACGCCCCCTCAGACTGGAGCCCAACCACCTGACATTCAGGAAAAAACTTAAAACCCTTTTGTTCCCTAAATAAACCCTTCACCTCTCTCCCCCTCAGTAGGACTCAATGTTAACAGCGCGGGGATGCCCTCGGGTCACCAGGCGCTATACAAATTGCTAAATAAATAAATAAATAAATAAAAGGAAGGACTATCTTCTCTAGAGGCTGCATATAGACATTAAAAAGTGTGGGGCTCAAGGAGGAACCCTGCGGAACCCCACAGCTAAGCGGATGCTTTGATGAAACCACCTCGCCCTCAAACACCTGAAAAAAGCGTTCCTCCAGAAAGGAAGTCAGCCAAGTCAAGGCCGTGCCCGACACCCCTATGCCCTTCAAACGATGTAATAGTGTGGCATGGTTAACAGTGTCGAACGCGGCACTGAGGTCAAGAAGTATAATGGCTGTTTTTCCTCCCTGGTCCATTATAGCTCTAGCTGCCTCTGTCACTGCCAGAAGGGCAGTTTCGGTGCCATGCTGGGGACGAAACCCCACCTGAGAGACCTGTAGAAGATTATTGGACTCTAAATAGTCCCCTAAGATTTTATTGATATGTCTCTCCAACAATTTGCTCATCCATGGAAGCAGCGAGATAGGGCGGAAGTTGGACAGATTGTTCTGGTCCAAATTCTGCTTTTTCAGCAGTGCCCTTACCATCGTGCACTTCCATGTGGCTGGGACAGAGCTGGAGGTAATAGAGGTGTTAAGAGCCTCCAGAATGAACGGGCGGATAGTATCGATCACTTTCAATAAAGTCTGTGGAGGGGCTGGATCGTTTGGAGATCCTGAGGTGACTTTATGGACCTGTATATCTAAAGTGCTGGGATCCAGAAGTGGAAAAGTGACTAACGAGCAAGATACAGGCAGGTCAAAGTCCAAAGTCCCAAAGGACGCCCTATCTTCGCTACAGGTCGAGAGTTGAGAATAAATGGCCTGAATCTTCTGGGAGAAGAAAGTGGCCAGATTCTCGCAACGGACCTGTGCACCCTCTGATGGCAGAATCTCAGAAGGAGGGGAAATAAAGATTTTGCAATTTTGAAAATTTCCCTAGGGGAGTTAGCTGCCATATTGATTTTGGTTTCATAGAACTTAGCTTGAGCAAGTTTTATTTCATTCTTGTATTGCCTTATTGCCACTCTATACTCCAATTCCTTCAATTGAGAGCGGTCTTTCCTCCAGGCTCTCTCCGCTTTGCCGCAGACTTGTTTCAACGTCCTAAGGGCAGGAGAATACCAAGGTGCAACTTTAGATCTTTTTATCACTTGCAGAGAGCCCTTCGGGAGAACTTAATCTAATGTAGTGGAAATCCAGCTGTCAAAATTAAAAGCTGCCGTGTCGGAATTCCTTGTTTTTTGGGGTGGCTGTTCAGAGAGGGCCTGTTCCCACTTAAGAAGCGGAAGAGAGCTCCGATTCCTGCCCCAGTGCCTGTCATGAGTTTGTGGGGTATAGGGCGTGCTAGAGGACCAAATAAAAGGAATTAAAAAATGGTCGGTCCAGGGTAGTGGTAGTGGTACTTCTACCGATAATGAACAAACTATCTTCCATAGGCAAACCCCTTCAAACCAAACTGCATTTTGTAGTAAGGAAAGTAGTACTACAGTACTACTACTAACATACTACAGAATACTATTCACAAACCGTTGAGTGTAAATCTCCACCTCCACCTCTCCTATCTTTTCCAAGTTCCTCACACTAGGGATGCATCACCTGTGTTGCACCAGGTGTGATGCTCCAGGGTCCGCAGCCCTAATGGGCCCATTGAGCCCTGATAATTGCTCTATTTTGGTAACCCCATAAACAGTGAAATGGAAAATGTTCCTTGCTTGCACTAGGGCCCGTGGGATCATTGCTATGGTGCTGCCTCACACATGAAGCTCACTACTTATGGGCATGATCGGGGATGAAGTGGCGGGAAAAAGGAGAATGCTTATTACTAAATGGGAGAGGGATAAGGAGGAGTTTAAAAAGGGTCAAGAAGAGGTTTAGTGAGGGACATGCATGCTCACACCAAAAAAATGTAAGCCCATTGCTATTCACAAAATGCATTTCTAAAGTTACTACGGTTAAAACAGCACCCATAAAAGTAATACGTTACTCCACCTCAGAGCTGGAGCAATTCCAGCCTCACATATGGTCAACCATTTGTAATAAAACACCTTCCCAAAAAAAATAATGGAGGTAGCGACTTAAAAGAAAACCCCACAGGAAAATATGTTAAATATAAAAAAGGTATTTAAAATCATTAAATATATAAAGAAATATAGTTTCATTTTAGCGAAAAAATCTAAAAATAAAACATGAATTATTTAATTATACAATATTTTAACAACTTTTTTGAACTTGTGAATTAATGTAACATAAATTTGTATTAACAATATGACTAATTTACTTTAAATTCTTTCTATACATCACTTTTAGTAATTATTAATGCTTAATAAAACATATGTTTTCACTTGAGGTGTGAATTTTTTTTATTTAAACTTTAGAAAAAAAAATATTATTTCATTTAGTGTATTAGTGTATTTCAATCAACTAAATATTTAATTCAAAATTAGATTTATAGTGTTTAGCATTTGTTTTATTTGTTTCTACCTTTAACATAAATATAAGAAATTAATTTACATTAATATTTAACATAAACATAATTGTATTTTAAAAAACATATACTTAAATAGGCTTTTCTACTTTTTAACATGTACACACTCCAGAGTTAGTGTGGAGCTCTCCCGATGGTGAAGCATTTATTGAAATTTATAATAAAAAAAATGTCACTCAATATTTTAATTAAATAAACTTGTTTACTTTTCCCTATGCTTTACTATGGGGACACTCCACAGTTTGGTGAAGATGTCCCTATAAAAAAGTTTAGGGATATTTTAAAAGTCATTTTTGAACTTTACATTAAATTATAAAAATATTGCGTTTTTTTAAAGCAAAGCCCTGTCTACTAATTTTTGTAGGAATTACTTTGCGTAAAAGACTATGGGTGGTACTATGGAGACACTCATGTGCCTATGATGAGACATCTCTTTGATGAAGAGAAGCTCAGAGTAGCACAAGGCGCAGCTTGCATTCATTTAGGGCCGCTTTCTTAGTTACTTGTGTACCTCGACTCAGTGCTGGTTTGCATCACTTTTTGTGACACTGCAACAGCGCAAAGCCTTGATAAATCTGGCTCACATCATGCAAGAAATTATAGCAAACTTAGGGAGACTTTGCAAAAAAGGGCTCAATTTAAGACGTGCAGGTTTAGAGCCAGGTCATCAAAGTTCTTCAGAGTCTGCTCTTTATGTTATAAATATAATATATCCGAGAGATGGAAGGATAGCTTGAGTGTTGGAGAGTGAAGGAGCGAGGCGCAGCAGACACATAAAGCTAGGCAGCTAGGCCCAGGGCTTTAAGTGGAAAAAAACTGGGGGTGCTCTAAAATGGGCGGGGCAAACCTCTTAAATGGGCGTGGCCTGACAACGTAGGGGCGTGGTCTCCACTATAACTGTTTTATTTAATGAGATATTCACCAACCTACCAAAAAAAAAGATGGCACTGGTTTAGCTGCCGAGTGTTGCTATATAGATCGTTCTACTAAGTCATTTCAACCAATATTGTCGATGGCTGCCTCATTATCCCAGCAATTAATTATTTATATTAATTGTGTTTGTATACTAATTGTGTTTGTATGTTGGAGGTCCACGGCTACTTCAAGGCGCTTTGCTAGGAATGGGCGTGGAGTTATAGCAAGTAAGGTGGGAGCTTAACATCATCAGAAACACTTTAAATAACTTGCAGTTCGCTGCTACAGGTGCTGGCAGTTTCGATGTAATCCAAAAACGTGTTTTAACATCGCTTTCAGGACTTTCCTGAATCTTGAAAAGTCTGTAGGAATAAGGCCCATGGAGCCTCTCTCTCTCTCTCTCTCTTTCTTTCTCTCTCTCTCACACTCTCTCTCTGTCTCCTCGGGTGGATGGGAAATCTATTTTCGTGAATCCACGCCAGGGGATGAGAGAAAACAAAAGTGACGAAAAGAAGCAAGTCGAGTAGATGGTGAGACAAGCCTCAAGAGAGAGAGAGTTGCGGGGAAAGGGTCGAGGATAGAGACGACGGATGGACAGTTCAGAAATGATGGTTTGAAGATGAAGAGAAGATAAAGAAAAGACGACCACTCAGGAGGCCAGATATAAATCAGAGGGACAGGGCATCAGAGCAGAGGGAGGAGGGGACCGAAAAGTTCAGATTTGCTAAACCAGAAAGCTATTTACAGAAAATAGAAGTTGAAGGAACTGCAGAGAAACAAAGAAGACGGGACTCGAGGTGGAGCGAAGGCACGACGGGTTCAAAGGGAGGACTAGACAGAAAAGGAACAAAAGGGAAAGGAGGTCGCAAAGGTTACACAGAGGGAAATTATACAGAACACAAAGATTACAGAGGCAGAAAGCAACAAACAGCTGGACTGTGGGCACAACTGGGCAGGGGCGGGACGGGGCAGGAGGCAGAACTGGACTGAAGCAAAGATGAGCCGGAAGAGAGCTGAAACTGTAGCACGAGCTTTGAGGGAGGCAGAGAGGATGTTTTTTGACTGTGGCAATTCAAGTGGCATTTTCGAATACGGTCATTTGTTCTCTGTTGGAGGCGTGGCCTTTAGTCCATTGGTCAGGTACTCGTGTGACCGTGTCTATAAGAGTACTCAAAGAGGAAAAGGCCCAGGAACGGAGAGACTGCGTCGCAGGTAGGTGACTCTGCACTCTCTCAGAGTGTGCCGCCTCACTCTTAAAACTACCCAAAGCCAGTGCACTCTAATTGTGTGCTTTTTTTCTTCAACTGGGAAACGGGGGGGACTGTTCTCTATGCTAGCTGGAGGGCTTGCCCCACTACTAGTCCCTCAGTGTGACATATGATACATGGAAAACTTCATTCAGGGCCACTGGAATTATGCGGCAGATGAATGAGGACCACATTATGTGGCAGGGCTGACAATTATGCAACAGGAACTAAATCAAATTATGTGGGCTAATGCATGATATTTTGTTAGTATTTCATCATTATTTTGAAGTAGTTACATATGTTAACACTATCTAGGCAAAGGTTTTTATCTCATTAGTACCACGTCGACACCCAAAAACAGAAATAAGCAACAGAAAGGTGACCAGTCCACCTTTGTAAATGCCCTTTCTCTGTGTGGCAAGAAGCGTCACCACTTTTTAGTAGCTTTTGATCGGTTTGAGCTTGAAACAACATGTTTTATTCAGGAAATCTGCAGATTAGTGATTTTGTGGCAAATGCGCAAAACAATATTTATGCGAAATATGTGACAGCCGAAAAATCGTATAATTCTACTGGCTCTGTTGAAGAGAAGCAAATTGAGCCGTGCATGCAGCTGCCTTGGAGATACTCACAGGAAGCAACAAGAGATAAAGCGCCTTGAAGCATATCTTTCTTGACCCCTCCCCTCCCAAGAAAAACATGTGAATGCATCGGTCAAAACTTGCTTATACTTTCAGAACAACTGAGACTGAATTGCAAGAGGAGCCACTGCCTGAGGGAAGAGATACGCAAAGGGTTTATATTTGCACTTTTACCTCACAAGCGGGGCTTCCTGCAGCCACACCCATTGAAGATGATGAAATAATTGAACATATTAAAAAAGATTTAAAGAGCGTCCCGTTTTCCACTTTTACTTACTCAAATGTATTTATTAACACTTTCATACAGCACGAATCAGACGTAAAGAGTCCAGTTTGCTTTATATTGGGACACACTGTATATAAAAGACAGCAGGAGAAATGGATGCATGAAAGAGAGCTTTCCATGATTTCTGAGCACAGATGAAAAATCGACCACCCCTCTGCTTGTTCAATTTGACTCCAGGTACGTGCATTAGGAGGCGCTTTACCGATGGTAGGACATGTTGAGGGGTACCTAGTGTACAATGCCTGTCACTTAGAACTAAAGAGGCCGAATTATGTCTATGCTTGAAAAAGCCAGGCATGCAAATAGAATACTATGTTGTCTGACGCTTGTATAGCACACAGCTGCCACTGATGTGGCCTCGTGGCGCTCTCACTGTCCAAAGTGAATGCAGCTAGACCTGCATGTTTGGTTGTAGAAGAGTGTGCTGGTCGTATGACCTGCTTGAGAAGGGTTGGTGAAGACCTGGCATGATGTGTTTGTGCTGCGGTGAATGTGGCACGGCTCGTGTGCTATCAGACCCCGGCTTTAGCGCTGGTGGTGCCCTGTGAAACAATGTCTATTGGCGCCCCCCCAATTACCACCTCTGTCACAGATTACCTCACTTGCACCCTTTAACAGTGCCTCTCAAGTCTCCATAACCACTGGTTCTCAGATTCATTTAGTTTTATAGCACCACTCATACCAGTGTAAGGTGTCAGAGCACCTTCCCTACACTCACATTGCACAATCATATATGTGTAAATCAGTGTAAAGGAAATGTCATCGATACTGGTATGCATTATAGTTAAAGTTCGTATACAAGAAAGGCACAAATTCAGAATTTAAAAGGAAATATCGCTGAGGGAGAGGTGTGGCACCGCGGCCAGGGTGACTGACGTTGGAATCTGGGGATCACGATTTGATCCCCGGTGCTGGCGGCAGATTAGCCCAGCACCATGTGACTCTGGGCAATAGTTTGCTTAATCTTCCTGACGGCCTTCAGCGCCTAGAGACCTTGATGGGTGACGGTTTGCCCCTTTACATATGTGGATTATTATTATTAGGGGCTCTCTTTCCTAATAAGAATTGTTTTCTAACCAAATGAACCCTTTTCACAAGATTAGAAAATTGAAAGGCTTGGCAAAAAAAACATATAGCTTTATCATATACCTTTCAGTTTGCATGCAGCTCTTTGCTGACAGTTAATAGCTTAATGTTCTAGATTAGGATTTTGACTTATAAACGATAAGTAACAAAAGGAGCTCTCTTACAGAAGCAGTAACACACTGAGCCATTGCCAATATATGCACTTTGTTATCTGCATGGTACAGGTTCTTAGCAGAAAGCATTTTAACCCTCTGCGCTACCTTAGGATGAGTCAAAACTTCCATTAGACAAACCTCTGGTCTCTTTATTTTATTTATTGAACTTGTATTGCGCACAGCTACCCGCAATGGGTTTCCCGGCGCCAGGGACAGACTGAAGAAGAAAACAAGCAATTGCTGAAAGAAAAGAAAAACAGAACCGAAGAACTTAGAACAGAAGAGTCTTCAATTTTTTGCGGAAAGCAAGAAGACTAGTTTCTGTTTTTAGCGCCAACGGGAGAGCATTCCACATCTTAGGACCTAGATATGCGAATGAACGGCCTCCCATTTTTGCCAGTCGGATTCTAGGAATCACAAGATTGCCATTGTTGGATGACCTAAGAGAGCGGCCAGGCTGATATGGCTGGGCAAGATTGTGCAGGTAGATGGGAGTTGTCTTTCCAGCAAGACAATTAATCACTGGACTTCTCTTGACATTGTAATTGATGTCTGAAAGTTGTTGGATGCCAGGAACTAGGCAGCAGGTGCTTTTAAAATGATAATACACATTTTAAAAAATAATGCCCCCACCCCAAGTCAACGCCCTAGAGCTGACACTGTGTGCTATGATACTGAGAGGGCATCTGAGGGGGACAGAATGCACGCTGTGCAGCTATATGCAATTCTTGATTCAGACTCTTTAAAGGAGGAACCAGGGAGTCATTCAGGTCAACCATAAAACATATTTTTTTGGTGCCATTTGCTGTCCTTGCCAGGCAGGCAGTGTGGCAGAGACAGTGCCTTCGTAATGCACCGTGGGTTTTACAATCGCTCACACTGCACCTTTCTTGCTGTTCAGCCAACATGAGCGGTAGCAGCTAGCAAAGCTGGCAGGTCTGGCTTTAATGTGTTAGGACATGGAAAATATGGCATGCAGAGGAACGATATAAACAATGTGCCTTTCTGCATGCATTTGCTTACATTAAAGGCAGCACTATTGCCTTTGCATTTGTGCATGCATGTGCTTACATGCTTTAACACACGAAAGCCAGACCTATTGCCTTTGGCAATGATTTTTAATGTTGTCAGTGATGTGAGGCACAATGTCTCTTGTGTATTTAAAATATATCTTAGATTGATGGAAACACACCAAATACTTGGGTCAAGTAGAGGGAGGGGACCTTGAGGCATGGGGATCCTCGTATGATTGAGATTACTGTTTCTTGAGTTTGCCTCTAGGATATGGGACTGCTATGTCTATCCTTCTACAAGGTACACAGCATAGTTGTGAAAACCCTTCATCGCACATGCGCAGAACAAGTAAACTACGTCACTGCAAGCAGCACACATCAACAGCACATATAGCTACAGCAGTGCTTAATTTGAGCAGGTTGCTTCCGGTGCCGGGCACCGGCTCTCAATTCTCAACACTGGCACTAGTAACAGCTGCCACATGGTGATGCTGTTAGTGTAATTTAAAGATGAGCAGAACAATGGTTGTTTATTAGTTCAATGTACATTAAAACAATCAATATCTGCTGTGCAAGCCATTCTTACAGCTTTGGGGGCCTGGAACAGTCTAAATTGTCACACTTGTAGAAGAGCGATGGCTGGTAGTTCTGTAGGTACTGTCATTGGCAGTGCTGGCAGTGGCAATGGGTAGTGCAAGCTGCAATGACCTCTTTTTTTAAGTAAAAAAAAGGGTTTATTGAAGAAACAGAAAATATAAATACAAGGGGCCCGATGTAGGTCGGTCGGTAACGGCCGAAAATCAGTATTTTCGGCCGTTACCGACCGGTATTCAAGAATTGGCACGTAGGGGCACAATTTTACAGAATCGGTAAAATTACTGATTCGGTAAATTTACCGATTCTGTAAAATACAGAATCGGTATTTTTACCGATTCAGTAAATCTCACATGTAGGTGGGACTCTTCTGAGTCCCAAAGGCCCTACAAAATCGGTATTTTACCACACAATCCTATTGTGTGGTAAAATACCGAATTCAGGTGTGCATGCACATGTGTGCATGCACACCTAGCCATGTGACAGACAGACATGCCCTTAGGGCATGTCTGTGTGCCACATGGCGCACATGCCTATTTCTGGGGTGCCAGAGGGTGTCAAAGTGACACCCCCTGCACCCTTGCAAAATTCGGTATTTACCGATTCTGTAAATACAGAATCGGTATTTCCCATTGATTCCTATGGGCTTCAAAGCCCATAGGAATCAATGGGAAATACCGATTCTGTATTTACAGAATCAGTAAATACCGATTGTTACAGATTCGGTATTTCCACATCTGAAATACCTACATATCCACCCTTCAGATTTACCGATTTTTAATTACCGAATCGGTTAAATTCGGTAAATAAAAATCGGTAAATCTAATTTACCTACATCTGGCCCATAGTGAAACAGTAAGCAATATGTAATTGTTAGACCTGGCACCTTGGCGTGAGTCTCCCTTCCACGTTTTGCTGATGTGCCTCAGATGTTTTTGCTGGTGTTCGATGCTCAGGGCACTGTGCCACGGCCAACCCGTGCCGCATTGCAAGTGCTCCCTATATAAAGTGTATCCATAATTGATTTCCACGATTGGCTTATTTGGTTTACTGTCAGTCCCCAGTAACGTGCACCAGGAGTGCCGGGGCTGGTAGATACAAATGACGCTAGTGGGTCTGTAGCGCTGGTTGCACCACCCACTGAAGCGGCCTTGGAAAAGATGTCTCGGGTCTGCCATTGCAGACCCTGCGTACAGTCTGGTACTGTCACGCTGACTGTGCAAGTGCCCACACTTGCCAGTCCCTTAACCTTCCCTAACCTTCATATCAGTCACCCCTATGGTAGGCCCAAGGGCAGGGTGCATTGTAAGCGTAAGGTAGGACAAACCCTGATGTGAGTGGCATGTCCTAGTAGTGAATTACCACCCTTTCTCGTTCTTGACTATTGAAGGGCTGCCTGTTCTCCTAGTCCAGGTGAGCGGCTGGAACTATTACACGCTATAGTCCCGGCCGGCTCAGGGAACACGGTGGCATGTTGAGTTTGGTATGCCTGAACTCAGAATAATAAAATACTTCCTTTAGCAAGGTTTATTTTAATATCCTGTGTTTTCAACTGCTACTTTTAGAAAGTTAGCATTTGATGGCCTGACTATTTCAGCCCGCCTCTGCCAGGATGTGTATCTGTTGTCTGGGTTTGTGTGAGTGACAGGGCTGGGGAATTCCCGGGGACAGACGGGGTTACCAGGTGGTGAATAGGGTGCTTACACCAGGATGGGTGGGCGGAGTAGTCCTTGACTCTGAAAAGGGTTGTGCTCCACCACCACAATGCTGGTTCCACCTCCTGCGGAGCGTCTGATGTCCCTGCCCTGCACCCTGAAAGAAGACTGCAGTTTCCTGTCAACAGAGTACTCCAAAACTGGGTTGAACCAGGCTCAGGCCCCCTGGCCTGCCAAGACAAAAGAAACCGAGTATAAAGGTAGTAGCCCGGCTCCTAAGAAATTAGATCCAGTTTTGACCACAACGAACCTCTGCCTGACTAGAAGGACCAAGAGAAGCTGAGGAGAAGGAAACCTGCAGTGGTGCCTTGCTGAGGACGGAGAGGAAAAGACCAGAAAGGACTTTGAAGACCTGTGCCTGAAATTATCTCCAAGGGCTTGATCAAGATCTTGCCCCCTGAACGGAACCCCAGGACCATTGGGTTCTATTCTGCCTGTGCCCGTTTGCTGTTAGGCCTTTAGTTCTTATTCCCTCACCGGAGTTGTGACTCGGATGCCTTCGCCCTCCAAGGTCGTGACAGCTTGGAGCCTGGCCGCCCCGCTGCAGAGAGCCCCGCTCAAGCTTGAGTCGCTCTCCACTTCAGTGCTGGGCCGCCCGCTCTCCTGTCACCTCGCCTGCTACGGAGCACGCTGTACGCCTCTCATCTTCTCCCGCCGGAATCTGCACGGAGTGCATCTGATAGCCTCGGATGCCCCCCTGCATACCAAGGCTGTGCCGTACCTCAAGTAGGCCTTCTGTACTGTGGTATCGAAGGCCTGGTGCTGCACCTGTCTGCCCGAGAACGCGACGCCACACACAGATCCACAGGTACGACCTGGTGTGCTAAGAAGTAGTATGCCCCGCAGGCCTCAACTGCGACTCGCCCAGTGAGCTGCATCAGATCCCGGATCGCCACAACCCTCCACACCGTCCCGCTCACCCGCCTCACACCTCGAGGGGGCTCCGAGCCGGATAGATCCTTTGGTGAACCATTGGCCTCGTCCAGGGTCTGCCCTCACCAGTAGCCGCGCCTGAAACGCCTCGGACACTCATCGCAAGGTACATTGGAACTCTATCCCAAGTTCGCATCGGATCCAGGGTCTGCAACGTTTGTTTTCCCTGTCATCATACCTTGCTAACCAAGAACACTTAAGAACAATCGCCTATTTAAATGTGGTGGCCTTCATTTGCTAAACGTTATATGGTCTTGTGATAATTCTGCATATA
Organism: Lissotriton vulgaris; assembly: GCF_964263255.1. NCBI lineage: Eukaryota > Metazoa > Chordata > Amphibia > Caudata > Salamandridae > Lissotriton > Lissotriton vulgaris. The sequence goes on from NC_141695.1 coordinate 223,672,931, forward strand.
TTTTTACATGAAGTCTAGGTATTTTTGATACAATCCTACGACTGGTGTCCGTTTGTGGTGGGTCAGTGGGTTTCCTGTATGTGATCATAAATGCTTAACTAACTATTGCCCTGAAGATTAGCCTTGTCTGCTCACGCCACACTACCTAGAGGGTGAGCAAGGGTTATTTCTAAAGGAGTAGTTATCTTACCCTGACTAGAGGAGAGGGTCCCTGTTTGCCACAAGTGCATACCTGTGCCAACCAGAGACCCCCGATTCTAACAGTAATCATATAAATTGACAAATAAACATTAAATACAACTTATTAAGTAAAAATACCATTTATACATGACTTAAGTGGAGTGCCAGTACAAATAGAAAGAAGTAATAATATAATTCTTAAAATACTGTAACCTTTTTAAAGGAAAGAGAAATGACATAAAGTGATGCAAAATCATATGTTTCTAAATTAAGGAATGTCATGGAGGTTGGGCAACTTCTTGTTGAATGGGAGTTTGGGAAAACAATTTTCTAGCACTAGCCTCAGTGTGTTTTGTAACAGGTGACTATAAAATAAGGCGTTTTGTAGCTAAATGAGTGGGATTGACAAAAGATGTGTCTAGCCTATGATTAGAGCATACAGCATACCACCAGGCCTGAAAGGATAGCTTAATAAAGTCTTTCCAATTTTTGGTGATCTGTTGGAAGGCAACAGCTATCAACAGATCTACAATCTTTATATTATATGTATAAGTATCCCAAGTGGATGATAACATTCCCCCCAAAAAATGAGCAACTGAAAAAGGGATTATAGAGCCAAAAAATAAGTTAATTTGAGACCAAACACTTTCCCAAAAAGTGAGGACATGCAGACATGTAAAGAGCATATGTTTTAGATCAGCAGAAGAGGATGAACAAGTGCAACAGGTGTCAGAAATGGGAGAGTGTCTTTTACGTAAAATAACCAAGTGTAAAAAAAGTCTATTGTAACCCTCCCCACTGAGATCAGGCACACCGAGGAACTCCTACCTTTCAGAAAAAAGGTTAAAACTTGGCTCTTCCCGGGCTAGCCCACGCCCACCTCTTGTTCCACCCCTCAATTCTCCCCCTCAGACTCTGTCAGCGCCAGGATGCCTGCAATGGCGACAGTTTGCGCTCTACAAATTCTTAAAATAAAATAAATTGTCGATAAAAAATATTCAGAGCCATGAAAATAACAATATGACTATACATAACGATAATAATTTAGGCAAACCATGAAAGAAGATATAAAATATATATATAAAAAAATTGTACATCAACACAGTTATGTGTGGTTGTAATGTGATGATAAATGAGTTCCAAGAAGAAAGAGTTTAGACATAGCCCTGAAACATTAGACTAAATAGAAAGAAAAAGAATAGGCAAAAAAGAATCGTAAAGCAGAACAAATGAGATAAATGCGAGAAAGAGAGAGAAGCGTGAGTGTGTAGATAAAATACTAAGACATAAGAATAGCAAGAAAGAGAGAGAAATTCATAAGATAGAACATAAATAAATGTGAACAAAAAAGAAAACGAGCCAAACATACCTATGAAAAGTAGAATCCAAGGGAAGGTTGGTGGGGATGAGACAACATGGAACAGATGGAAAATTGGGGATCCACGGGAAGGGCACAAGAGGAACACAGGACAAGTACAAAATATAGGGAAGACCACAAACACGAATGACAAACCTGCAAGGAAGCAAAAAGGGGATAAATTATCAATATTAAGTTATAATAATGTCTATATAATTTTTTTTTTTTTAATGGGTAAATGGCACCAAGGCCCCTGAGCAACCTACATTGGCAACAGTTGTTTGGACAAATCATCGTCAATACATAAGTAACAATCCAACATTCAAAGTTAAGGAGTTATGAATGTAAAAATATAACAAGAAGAAAACACCGCTCAAGAAACAGAAGAAGGTCCTGAAGTATCCATGTTTTTGATATTGAATTAATTAATGAAACTCTTCAGTTTGACCGGATCCTCGTAAGTAGTAGTCTTATTTTTGTAGGTAACTTTAAATTGACAAGGATGTAGCAGTCCAAATTGAGCACCAAGTAAAGGGAGATCTGGTCTTAAGTTGAGAAACTCCTTGTGTTTGTCAGAAGTAGATTTGGCATAGTCTTAGGAGAAAAACAGAGGTTTCCTGACTAGGAAATCCGCTTCAAAGTCTTAACAGTGGCAAAAACTTTGAGAAGATCTGTATTTTCAAGAAAGTACATAATGACTCCTCTTGGTTTAAGTGTATGGGAGACATATGCGGACTGATGACCCAGTCTATGTGCTCTCCGAATGTTGAGTTGGGAATCTTCAGACGTATGTAAAATCTTGGGACGGAAAGATTTAAAGAAGGAGATGGGGTCAGAAACTTCTGACCTTTCGGGCAGACCATACAGGCACAAATTGTTCCTTCTGTTTTCCAAATTTTCGACCTGTTTATGAAGAGAAGAAACCTGGGTCTGAAGAGATTGCAATTCAATGAGCTAAGCGTGGTAATGCTCTGCTCCGCTGTATTCACCCTTTCTTCCATTTGGGACCATTGCCACTGAGAAGCTGCAATTTAGAGTTAGTTTATTCTACAAATGGCAAAAGGCACATATCTCCTCCAGCAAGAGCTCCATTGAGACAGGTGAAGCACATTTTGTAGGAAAGGGAGGGTATTTTTTTAGGCGTTTAGTGACAGAATTCCCAGTGGTAGATACAGCAGGATTGCTGTTAGATTCAGATGAGGCGGGACCCTTGTGCAGAGCGACCAATGAGTCTTCCAAATTTGATAGTTTTAAAAAAAGAGTGGAGTTCTTAATAAATCTATGAGCTGAGGTTGGTAGTGGGATATTAGCTGTTCCCAAGCATCCCATAAATATATAAAAGTATGGGATAATGACTTATTGGAGTCAAAATGCAGTTAAAAAACAGTATTTTCAGCACACAAAAAACCCACACCGCAAAAATATATCCAAAAGGTTGAACAAGTTCTTTTGTATAGGCAAAGTCACTCAGAAGAGAAGAGTTCTGTCTCCACATCAATAAAGTGAGGAAAATCCATTATGAGCAAAAAACAGCAATTAAAAAAAATAGAGTTCATAAAACATGAGTAGCACATGTTGGAAAGTTAATAACAAGTGAGACCAGTGAAAAAATTAAGAAAATAATGCTGCCAAAGGAGAAACTCATATCCTCATGGAATCATCAGCTGCGCATCACTGCAGAATATGCAAAATGGCAGCCGGCTTCATGGAAGAGAACCAAGCCTTCAGTAGGAGGAGGACTCCTCAGTTAAAGCAAAGGTCGGCCAGCGCCAAAAAACATCCTCGGGCCTCACTGCAACATCTGACACCTCCTCTGGGCAAATCGAAGCCGCAGGGAGGGTCGCAAGAGTGCTCGCTCGCGCACCGTGTCCTGGAGTTCTAGCCCAAACACAGGGGCGTAACAAACGCCCCGCAGACCCCGCAGTGCGGGGGGGCCTCACTCTCTACAGTTAATGAAGGGGGCCCCCAGGGGGCCCGGCCCCCTCAGCTCTTCTGAGGGCTGTGAGAGAGGCCTGCGCTGAAGTAAGCCTCTCTCCTTCTGTGTCTGAAGCAGGTGCAGCCTGCTCCGTTCCCCTCACCCCCTCCCTCTGACTAAAGAGAAACAAAGTATCAACATTGTTTCTCTTCAGTCAGTCAGAGCCGGAGGCAGGCCCAGGCCCGGGACAAGGACGGGGCCCCAGAGACAGCAGTCCACTGCTCCTCTGAGGCAGCACAGAGCCCGGCCCCCCACTCTCTCCTCTCGATAAGCAAAGCCCACCCCACAAGAGAAGAGACAGGGACACAGAGGGGGTGGGGGCCCCACCCCACAAGAGAAGAAAAGAGACAAGGACAAGGATTGGGTGGGGGCCGGCCCACCCCACAAGCGAAGAGAAGAGACAGGGACAAGATGGGGTGGGTGCCCCATCCCACAAGAGAAGAGACAGGGACAGGCCCCCACCGAGAAGAGACAGGGACAAGGATTGGGTGGGGGCCCCACCCCACAAGAGAAGAGAAGAGACAGGGACAAGGATGGGGTGGGGGCCGGCCCACCCCACAAGAGAAGAGAAAAGACAGGGACAAGATGGGGTGGGTGCCCCATCCCACAAGAGAAGAGACAGGGACAGGCCCCCACCGAGAAGAGACAGGGACAAGGATTGGGTGGGGGCCCCACCCCACAAGAGAAGAGAAGAGACAGGGACAAGGATGGGGTGGGGGCCCCATCCCACAAGAGAAGAGACAGGGACAGGCCCCCACCGAGAAGAGACAGGGACAAGGATTGGGTGGGGGCCCCACCCCACAAGAGAAGAGAAGAGACAGGGACAAGGATGGGGTGGGTGCCCCATCCCACAAGAGAAGAGACAGGGACAGGCCCCACCCGAGAAGAGACCGGGACAAGGATTGGGTGGGGGCCCCATCCCACAAGAGAAGAGAAGAGACAGGGACAAGGATGGGGTGGGGGCCCCATCCCACAAGAGAAGAGACAGGGACAGGCCCCACCCGAGAAGAGACAGGGACAAGGATGGGCTGGGGGCCCCATCCCACAAGAGAAGAGAAGAAACAGGGACAAGGATGGGGTGGGGTGGGGGGGGGGGGGGTGGGGGCCCCAGAGACAGCACTCTCGACTTCCCCTCTGAGGCAGCTCAGAGCCGGCCCCAACGCTCTCCCCTCCGTAAGCAAAGCCCACCCCACAAGAGAAGAGAAGAGACAGGGACAAGGATGGGGTGGGGGCCTCAGAGAGCAAGAGCAGGAGACAGCACAGAGCAGTGCTCGGGACTCTGACAAGGGTGGGGGTGGGGGCCCCCAGAGAGAGCATTCTCCAGGGCAAAGCTCACATGAGAAGGGACGAGGCAGCAAAATGGTGCCCTCAGGTAAGCCCTCTTGTTAGAACACACCATGGGCATCCGCAGGAGGGGAGGAGGGGGGCCGAGAAGGGTGCAAGGCAGAGGGGGAAAAGGGTGCAAGGCAGAGGGGGAGAGGGATGCAAGGTAGAGAAGGGTGCAAGGCGGAGGGGAGAAGGGTGTAAGGCAGAGGGGAGAAGGGTGCAAGGCAGAGGGGAGAAGGGTGCAAGGTGTAGGGGAGAAGGGTGCAAGGCAAAGGGGTGAAGTGTGCAAGGCAGAGAAGAGAAGGGTGCAAGGCAAAGAGGAGAAGGGTGCAAGGAAGAGAGGAGAAGGGTGCACGGTAGAGAAGGGTGCAAGGCGGAGGGGGAGAAGGGTGCAGGGTAGAGGGGAGAAGGGTGCAAGGCAGAGAAGAGAAGGGTGCAAGGCGGAGGGGAGAAGGGTGCAAGGCGGAGGGGAGAAGGGTGCAAGGCAGAGGGGAGAAGGGTGCAAGGCAGAGAGGAGAAGGGTGCAAGGAAGAGAGGAGAAGGGTGCAAGATAGAGAAGGGTGCAAGGCGGAGGGGGAGAAGGGTGCAAGGTGGAGGGGAGAAGGTGCAAGGCAAAGGGGAGAAGGGGGCAAGACAGAGGGGAGAAGGGTGCAAGGCAGGGAGGAGAAGGGTGCAAGGCGGAGGGGGAGAAGGGTGCAAGGCAGAGAGGAAAAGGATGCAAGGTAGAGAAGGGTGCAAGGCGGAGGGGGAGAAGGGTGCAAGGTGGAGGGGGAAAAGGGTGCAAGGCAGAGGGGAGAAGGGTGCAAGGCAGAGGGGAGAAGGGTGCAAGGCGGAGGGCGAGAAGGGTGCAAGGCAGAGAGGAAAAGGATGCAAGGTAGAGAAGGGTGCAAGGCGGAGGGGGAGAAGGGTGCAAGGTGGAGGGGGAGAAGGGTGCAAGGCAGAGGGGAGAAGGGTGCAAGGCAGAGGGAGAATGGTGCAAGGTAGAAAAGGGTTCAATGTGGAGGTGGACTAGGGTACAAGGGGAGGGGGAGAAGGATACAAGGGGGAGGGGGAAAAGGTGCAAGAGGGAGGGCAAGAAGGGTGCAAGGCAGAGGAGAGAAGGGTGCAAGGGGGATGGTGATGAAGTTAAAAATGTGCCCCCCCCTGGAAACATTTCTGCGGACACCCATGGAACGCACACTACTTTGTGAGGGAGAGTGGGAGAGAGTGGAGAGAGAGAGAGTGGAGAGAAACAGTGGAGAGAGAGAGTGGCTAGAGAGAGCGAGAGAGAGTGGAGAGAGACAGTGGGAAGAGTGGAGATAGACAGTGGAGAGAAAGAGAGTGGAGAGAGAGTGGAGAGAGCATGGAGAGACACTGGAGAGAGTGGAGAAAGAGAGAGTGGAGAGAGAGAGAGTGGAGAGAGAGAGAGAGTGGAGAGAGAGAGAGAGAGTGGAGAGAGAGAGAGTGGAGAGAGAGAGAGAGAGGGGAGAGAGAGAGAGTGGAGAGAAAGATAGAGTGGAGAGAAACATAAAGTGGAGAGAGAGAGAGTGGAGAGAGAGACAGTGGAGAGAGACAGTGGAGAGAGCGAGTGGAGAGAGCGAGTGGAGAGAGCGAGTGGAGGGAGCGAGTGGAGAGAGCGAGTGGAGAGAGCGAGTGGAGAGAGAGAGAGAGAGGGGAGAGAGAGAGTGGAGAGAGAGAGTGGAGAGAGATAGAGTGGAGAGTGGAGAGAGAGAGAGAGTGGAGAGAGAGAGAGTGGAGAGAGAGAGAGTGTGGAGAGAGAGAGAGAGAGAGAGTGGAGAGAGAGAGAGAGAGAGTGGCGAGAGAGAGAGAGTGGAGAGAGAGTGGAGAGTAGAGAGAGACAGTGGAGAGAGAGAGACAGTGGAGAGAGAGACAGTGGAGAGAGAGACAGTGGAGGGAGACAGCAGAGAGAGAGTGGGTGGAGAGAGAGTGAGTGGAGAGAGAGTGAGTGGAGAGAGAGTGAGTGGAGAGAGAGTGAGTGGAGAGAGTGAGTGGAGAGAGAGAGTGGAGAGAGAGAGTGGAGAGAGAGAGTGGAGAGAAAGTAGAGAGAGAGAAGGGGGAGAGGGTGGAGAGAGAGGGAGTAGAGGGAGACAGTGGAAGGAGACAGTGGAGGGAGACAGTGGAGGGAGACAGTGGAGAGAGAGATAGTGAGAGAGTGGAGAGAGAAAGTGGAGAGAGAGACAGAGGAGAGACCATGGAGAGAGAGACAGTAGAGATAGAGTGGACAGAGTTGAGAGAGAGAATGGAGAGAGAGTAGAGACTGACTGACTGAGAAACTGACTGAGAGAGAGAGTGACTGACTACCAGAGAGAGAGAGACTGATTGAGAGTGAGACTGACTGACTGACAGAGACTGACTAAGGTAGAGAGAAACTGACTGAGAAAGAGAGACTGAGAGAGAGAGGCAGAGACTGACTGAGAGAGAGATAGACTGATTGACTGTCAGAGAGACTGACAGAGAGAGACTGACTGAGAGAGAGACTGACTGAGTGAGAGAGTCTGACTGACAGAGACTGACTGACAGAGCGAGAGAGAGACTGACTGACTGGGGTAAAGAGAGAATGACTGACTGAGAGAGACTGACTGACTGGGAGAGAGAGAGACTGACTGGGAGAGAGAGAGACTGGCTGACTGAGAGAGAGATTGACTGACAGAGAGGGAGACTGACTGACAAAGACTGACAGAGAGAGAAAGAGACGAGAGACTGACAGAGAAAGAGAGACTGACTAACAGAGAGAGAGAGAGACTGACTGACAGAGAGAGAGACTGACTGACAGAGAGAGAGACTGACTAAGAGAGAGAAACTGACAGACTGAGAGAGACTGATTGAGAGAGACTGACTGAGAGAGAGAGACTGACGGACAGAGAGAGAGACTGAGACTGACAGAGAGAGAGAGACTGACTGACAGAGAGAGAGACTGACTAAGAGAGACTGACTAAGAGAGACCGACTGAGAGAGACTGACTGAGAGAGACTGACTGAGAGAGACTGACAGAGAGAGACTGACAGAGAGAGACTGACTGACAGACAGATAGAGCGCGAGAGACTGACTGACTGACTGAGAGAGACTGAATGACAGAGAGTGATAGACTGACTGACAGAGAGAGAGACTGACTGACAGAGAGGGACTGACAGACTGACAGAGAGAGACAGAGAGAGAGAGAGAGAGAGACTGACTGACTGAGAGTGACTGACTAAGAGAGACTGAATGACAGAGAGAGATAGACTGACTGACTGAAAGAGAGATACTGACTGACAGAGAGAGAGAGAGACTGTGATGGAATTGGGGTCAAAGTGTGTATGAAGCTATGCAATGCCTCTTAAGATTGCTATTGTCTAATAAAAATAAAAATGTATTATCAAAATGTGCTCTTTGTAGTTATATCTGCTTTTGAAATACTGCATTGTCGCTTTGTCCAATGTTTTAAAACGGAAACGGGAAGGAGCAGTGAATGCACTTTTGTCAAAACTAAACGATGAGTGGGCCCGATGTTGTATATCATGACAGGAGTCTGCATCAGGAAACCCACCTAAAATTGGGCAAACTTCCCCGTCCTACTGATGGCAGGGACCCTGTAATGAATGGACCACCACCTATGACAGCCTGCTGGCAGACTAAGCCCAACCTTTAACTCCACCATCCAGTGTTACTATTAACGGCTGCATTGGTGACAGTGGCGTAACAATCGCCCGCATCCCCTGCAGTATGGCGGGTCGCTGGCCTGAGAGCTCTAGACAGGCATGGAGGATGGGAGGGAGGCCCCCTCCATGTAGTTTGCAGGGGGGCCCCCTCATGTTTCGTTACGCCACAGCGCCATCCGCAGAGTGATCCAAGCCACGCCCCTCTTCCGATGGCCTCTTGACGAGGGTCTTGTCACTTATTTTTCTACAAATTATACTCTGACTACAAGACACTACTCTTGCCAGAGATACCAGAAGAGATGGGCAAGTGGGTTTCTCTCAGCAGCAAAGGAAGGGAGCACAGAGTTTTAAACACTCTCTTAACAAGTACAAATTGCAGTGTTTGCTGTATAATAAATAACATGGTTTGTGGTGGCCCGGGCAATTTTTGGTCCGGGCAATAGAAAAATTGCCCAGACCCGCTGTAACACGAACGCGCCGGAAGAGGTTTCTCCCGGGAAAAGCGCCATCAGACGGATTAACCACGAGCATCGCATTACCGGGGGACAATACAAACTGAGGAAATAACCACAAGCGTGCTAATCAGCCATCAGGGGAACACCCACAAGGATTATACTCAGGGAGAAAAATAATTGTACATGAAAGAAGAACTCGAATAGAAGATTGAACATATTTTCAGGCCTTGAAGTGAACCCAGCGAGTTCTTCATATATCCAGAAATAGATCTACTTGACACGGATAAGCAGTCTTAAAGCGTAACAATTGATGTTGAATACAAGAAAAAGATAACTAGAAAAATAACTTCAGACCGCCGTGTGCGAGCACAGATGATGCTGCACTAAGGAGAAGTTTACTATATTGGTCCTGAAGAAGGTGGTTGTAAACCGATTAAACCGCCAAAACGCGTCGATGCTTCGTTAACAGTTAAATCAGGAAGGGTCAACATTAGTGAGGGCATTGGTCATTAAATCCAACCTTATGTTGCACTACATGATTTCTTGATTAACATTTCCAAGACAGATTATAATTGTCTTTTTGCTGATCTTCTCCAACTGAATTGTTAATATTTCAAATTATGTATTGTACTGTTTTTTAAATTATGTACTTAACCTCATAACTGCTATGGAACGTCCAGCTCCAGTGCTGGACGTTCCATTGCGCAGGTGCAGTTCGAACGTTCAACGGCAGCACTACGGAGGTAGTGGTGCCGTCGGCCGGTGAACGTGCGCAGCACTTAAGGGGTTAATCTATATTTGGTGGAATGTGTTTTTAATGTTTTAATTTAATTTTACAATAAAGCAGGCCGTTGTTTATATATATGTTTGCAATTATCACTTTTTTTTTCCTTTTCAAATGTTTCATGTATGAATGTGATAGTCTCCAATATTGGTTGGAGTAAACTCTATTGCACAAGGTGTGCTATGATAATTAGTATAATTTTATAATGAGAGGAGCACTCACTTGATATTTTCCTTATTTGTCTTTTTTTAAACTGTTTAAAGATTTTAACTTAAGCGTGCAGCTGAGGTGGCACGTCTGCCCTAGAACATGCCTAACAATAACCAGCCTTATCTTAAGTGTGGTACCACACTTAACCTTAGCGCACTGTTGCTTTATAGCGGACACCCGCTAAAAATTATAAACACCCTTAATGTTGTTTTCAAAAAGAGTTTAGTATTTTTTCCACATCAAATAAATTTTTCCACATCAACATAAACACAATCAAATATTGTTATAAGTTCAACACAAAATCTGTTAACAATATAACATTTCAAAAAAACTTCAATATCAGTTTCTTGAGACTTTTTACATGTTCTCTGTATATGCCCAATGCATTTCGAGCTGTATGCAGCTCTTCGTCGGGGGCCTGTAGAAATAAGATACAATACAATCACTTCAAATCTTTTTAACGCATGACGGAAACTAAACATACAATCAAACCAGTTTAGTAAAGAAAGCAGTTATGGTACTACCAGACAAAGCCATCACCAACACCTAAGTGCATGAAAAATGTAAATCCACAGAAAACTTACTAAATCCGCGCTCCTCAAGAGCTCAATCTTTCTGTAAAATTAAAACAAACCAATCTAGCTGATCTTCATACTAAGAATCGGTTTCACACCCAAAACAAGAACCAATGTCTAAAACTGTTCTTACCTTGAACACCTACTGGTGTTCAAACAACGAAATCTTGTCCCCAGCTATCCGCTGTTAAGCCTGCAAAATACACGGAAACCATATCCTGTCAGCCGGGATAGATAACCCTGACCCAAAAAATTAATTAAACTAGCGGAAACTCTCAACAACGCTGCCTCTCGCAGCGCGCTCACCTGATTCTTACGTGAAACAGCTTCTACAATAATCGGTCTACTCTCTCCTCTACGCTCGTCAATCTCAGGGAACAGTGAATGCGGGGCAAGTACGCCTCGCCTAGCTCTATACTCGAACAAGCTATCGGTAAACATCAAGGGAGGACTAGCGAGTCTCACCTCATACCCTAAACCAGCGCCATCTTGTAATGGCAAAATAATGACAACAAATGGTTCAGTGAAAAGAAGGAAAATAGAAAATAGAAAAAGAAAAATGCAAATAAAAGCAGTGATAGTACCAAAGATGAAGTCATTTGCTTTACATATACCATGTTACAATATCAGATACAAACATCATACTCCTATGCAGAAACAGAGTTGAGGATAATTATAAAAAACATGAAAGATCGACTTTTTCATTGAGACCCTTCGGTTCTTGTGATGCTAAAAATTTAATCCAATGAATTTCTCTCTGGAGGAGGGATCTGGTGAGTTCAACCCCCTCATGACTTTTAACGACCTCTAGGATGGAAAACCTTAGCTGGGCTATGCTGTGATTATTATCATTCCAATGTTTGGCTAAGTTACTTTTGATGTTTTTGTTCCTGATCGTACTTTTGTGTTCTGAGATCCTCGTTTTCAGTTTTCTTTCCGTTTTACCCGTGTAAATTTTTCCACACGGGCATTTAATGTAATAAATCAGGTTTTTTGAATTGCAGTCACCATTATAGTGTAATTTTATCTCTCTGCCAGTTTGTGGATGATGTAGCGATGTGCCTACAATTACATTAGAACAATGTACACAGTTTTGACATTTTTTCATGCCTCTGTTTATTTCTTCTGTCGCCCTTGTCGGGGTCATTAAAAGTTCTTTTAAATTTTTTGACCGTTTGTAAGCAAAAATGGGCTTGTTGTCAAATATCCCATTAAAATCCACTTCATTTTTTAAGAGATCCCAGTGTTTTAGTATTATTGTTTTGAGCTTCTTAGATGTGGTAGAAAATTTGGAGACAAAAACTTGTCTGTCCTTAAGTTTTTTGGGTTTTTGAATCAGCAGGTTTTCTCTGCTGTACGTTTCAATGCGATCTTTGGCTTTCTTCAACACTCCATCAGGGTATCCTCTGTCTTTGTAACGTCTGTGTTGCAGGTCTAAGTTCTTTTTAAATTCATCCTCTTTGGAGCAGATTCTCTTTATTCTCATATATTGAGATACTGGAAGATTGTCTTTGAGATGTTGAGTATGGAAACTTTGATAAAGTAGAGAATTATTGACATCCGTTTGTTTTCTGTATATGGTGGTGTGAATTTGTAGGTTATCAATGTTCACTAGAACGTCCAGGAAAGGAAGTTCATTTTCGCTGATGGCGTAAGTGAATTCGATGTGCTCAGAGCAATGATTTAGCCTCTCAATTTCTAGTTCTAAGCTTTGTCTGTTGCCTGACCATAACAGAAAAATGTCATCTATAAACCTCCTATACAGAGTTGTGTGGTCATTCCATATTTTGTTATTAAAGATGTGATCTGCCTCAAATTTCGCCATGAAGGTATTGGCATATGCCGGAGCCCCGGCAAATCCCATGGATGTACCATGCTGTTGGAGATAGAACTCAAAAGACCATTGAAAATAGCTGTGGTGTAAACAAAAATGTAACAGTTCTAAAATAAACACTTTGTTAGCTCTTATGGGATTTTGTTGTAACAGAGCCCATTCTACGGCTTCCAGTCCTGCCAGGTGGGGTATAGACGTGTACAATGACTTGACGTCAATTGTACAAAGCAGTGTAGGACTCGTCAAAGTAACGTTTTTCAATGTCAACAGAAAATCATTGGTGTCTTTAGTGTAAGATGGCCATTGTTGGACGAATGGTTGCAAAAATGTGTCAATATACTGACCGAGTGGTTCAAAAATGGTGCCACACCCGGTCACAATAGGACGCATGGGGGGATCTAACAGATTCTTATGCACCTTCGGGAGCATATAGAGGGATGGTCTCCTCGGATTAGATACTGTGAGAAATTGTTTAGTGGTGGTAGTTATATGACCTAGATCAAAAGCTTTGGTCAGGATTTCATTTAGAGTCAGTTGTAATTCGTCTGTAGGATCTTTATCCAGTTTTAGGTACGTTGTCGTATCCTCTACGTGTTCATTCACCTTGCGATGGTACATAGATTTATCCATAATTATTATAGCACCTCCTTTGTCTGCCTTTTGTATGTGGATATTTTCATTCTCCTGAAGTCCCTTTATGATAGATCTGTCATAAATGGAAACATTTTTCCTTTTTGACTTCTTCAGGTTCATGCTCTCCATATCATTCAACACTGAGTTTTCAAAAGCGTCCAGGATCTTATGAGATACTGGAGCTTGGAATTTCGATTTCGGTTTAAACTCAAGGAATTCTGGTTCTTCTTTAGCAGTTTGTTCAGGTACCACATTCGTGAAAAAATGTCTGAGTTTAAAGACCCTCATGAACTTGTAAAACGCAACTTCATTTTCCAATTTGTTTGTGTCATACGTTGGAACAAATCCTAAACCTTTGTTCATCAGTCTCATTTCATCTTTAGTCAGTTCTGTTTTTGAGATATTTAGGACCAGATTTACCTCGTGCTTCGTGTTCGAACTCCTTCTCCCTCCTCTCCTTGTTTTGATTGTTTTTTCTGTTGTTTCCCTGGTGGTTGACTTGCATGGTATATGTAAAGCAAATGACTTCATCTTTGGTACTATCACTGCTTTTATTTGCATTTTTCTTTTTCTATTTTCTATTTTCCTTCTTTTCACTGAACCATTTGTTGTCATTATTTTGCCATTACAAGATGGCGCTGGTTTAGGGTATGAGGTGAGACTCGTTAGTCCTCCCTTGATGTTTACCGATAGCTTGTTCGAGTATAGAGCTAGGCGAGGCGTACTTGCCCCGCATTCACGGTTCCCTGAGATTGACGAGCGTAGAGGAGAGAGTAGACCGATTATTGTGGAAGCTGTTTCACGTAAGAATCAGGTGAGCGCGCTGCGAGAGGCAGCGTTGTTGAGAGTTTCCGCTAGTTTAATTAATTTTTTGGGTCAGGGTTATCTATCCCGGCTGACAGGATATGGTTTCCGTGTATTTTGCAGGCTTAACAGCGGATAGCTGGGGACAAGATTTTGTTGTTTGAACACCAGTAGGTGTTCAAGGTAAGAACAGTTTTAGACATTGGTTCTTGTTTTGGGTGTGAAACCGATTCTTAGTATGAAGATCAGCTAGATTGGTTTGTTTTAATTTTACAGAAAGATTGAGCTCTTGAGGAGCGCGGATTTAGTAAGTTTTCTGTGGATTTACATTTTTCATGCACTTAGGTGTTGGTGATGGCTTTGTCTGGTAGTACCATAACTGCTTTCTTTACTAAACTGGTTTGATTGTATGTTTAGTTTCCGTCATGCGTTAAAAAGATTTGAAGTGATTGTATTGTATCTTATTTCTACAGGCCCCCGACGAAGAGCTGCATACAGCTCGAAATGCATTGGGCATATACAGAGAACATGTAAAAAGTCTCAAGAAACTGATATTGAAGTTTTTTTGAAATGTTATATTGTTAACAGATTTTGTGTTGAACTTATAACAATATTTGATTGTGTTTATGTTGATGTGGAAAAATTTATTTGATGTGGAAAAAATACTAAACTCTTTTTGAAAACAACATTAAGGGTGTTTATAATTTTTAGCGGGTGTCCGCTATAAAGCAACAGTGCGCTAAGGTTAAGTGTGGTACCACACTTAAGATAAGGCTGGTTATTGTTAGGCATGTTCTAGGGCAGACGTGCCACCTCAGCTGCACGCTTAAGTTAAAATCTTTAAACAGTTTAAAAAAAGACAAATAAGGAAAATATCAAGTGAGTGCTCCTCTCATTATAAAATTATACATTTTGGGAATCTGTCTACAAGGAGTGAGCACCATGGCCTATGACCAAATCTCAAGCATGACAGACAACAGAGCTAAAACTTTAGCCTACACATCTGAACAAGCAGATAGCATTTATACTTTGATACAGGACGTCAAATCTTCAAATGCGCAAGGTAATACTATTATGCAACAATTAAAGCAACTGGAATTTCTTGCTAAACGTGAGGTAAATCAAAAGTTACATGCATCAACCCTTGTGCAGTACCACAGGGTAAAGAGGATTCCACGTGGCCTAAGGATGTCTATTAAACCAATGTTGCACAGATTCCACCTGAATAAGGAGTTTATGGAGAAATGGTTCTCAATTTTAAACAAATGCTCGCTGGACCTGATCCTTTTACTGATTGAAGAGCTCGCAAAAGTCATCAATGAACTCACAAATGAAATTGACGAAATAAAACACAATCTGGAGTCTCGGATGGACAAAACTGATTTGGACAAATCACTGGAGGACTTAAATTCTAAGCTAGAGAGATACCAAAAGGAACTTCAAGAGGGCAAACTTAGAAAGTTCAAACGTGATACTTTGGACTATAAATTAAATGAAGTGTACACATGGGCTGAAGTTTATGCCCAACGTAGAACATTCCAGAAGAAAAAGACAGTGGTAACCTCAGAAGAGAGCTTAGTATCTGAAAGTGAATTGAGCGCAAATAGACCGGCAGCCCAAACCCAAATCGCAGAAACCAGCTCTGGACAAACGTCAACTGATACTGTTAAAACTACCACTCCAAGCCAGCCTTTTTTAGCCCAGGGAGGGGATGCAAGTCAACCACCAGGGAAACAACAGAAAAAACAATCAAAACAAGGAGAGGAGGGAGAAGGAGTTCGAACACGAAGCACGAGGTAAATCTGGTCCTAAATATCTCAAAAACAGAACTGACTAAAGATGAAATGAGACTGATGAACAAAGGTTTAGGATTTGTTCCAACGTATGACACAAACAAATTGGAAAATGAAGTTTTTTTTTCAAGTTCATGAGGGTCCTTAAACTCAGACATTTTTTCACGAATGTGGTACCTGAACAAACTGCTAAAGAAGAACCAGAATTCCTTGAGTTTAAACCGAAATCGAAATTCCAAGCTCCAGTATCTCATAAGATCCTGGACGCTTTTGAAAACTCAGTGTTGAATGATATGGAGAGCATGAACCTGAAGAAGTCAAAAAGGAAAAATGTTTCCATTTATGACAGATCTATCATAAAGGGACTTCAGGAGAATGAAAATATCCACATACAAAAGGCAGACAAAGGAGGTGCTATAATAATTATGGATAAATCTATGTACCATCGCAAGGTGAATGAACACGTAGAGGATACGACAACGTACCTAAAACTGGATAAAGATCCTACAGACGAATTACAACTGACTCTAAATGAAATCCTGACCAAAGCTTTTGATCTAGGTCGTATAACTACCACCACTAAACAATTTCTCACAGTATCTAATCCGAGGAGACCATCCCTCTATATGCTCCCGAAGGTGCATAAGAATCTGTTAGATCCCCCCATGCGTCCTATTGTGACCGGGTGTGGCACCATTTTTGAACCACTCGGTCAGTATATTGACACATTTTTGCAACCATTCGTCCAACAATGGCCATCTTACACTAAAGACACCAATGATTTTCTGTTGACATTGAAAAACGTTACTTTGACGAGTCCTACACTGCTTTGTACAATTGACGTCAAGTCATTGTACACGTCTATACCCCACCTGGCAGGACTGGAAGCCGTAGAATGGGCTCTGTTACAACAAAATCCCATAAGAGCTAACAAAGTGTTTATTTTAGAACTGTTACATTTTTGTTTACACCACAGCTATTTTCAATGGTCTTTTGAGTTCTATCTCCAACAGCATGGTACATCCATGGGATTTGCCGGGGCTCCGGCATATGCCAATACCTTCATGGCGAAATTTGAGGCAGATCACATCTTTAATAACAAAATATGGAATGACCACACAACTCTGTATAGGAGGTTTATAGATGACATTTTTCTGTTATGGTCAGGCAACAGACAAAGCTTAGAACTAGAAATTGAGAGGCTAAATCATTGCTCTGAGCACATCGAATTCACTTACGCCATCAGCGAAAATGAACTTCCTTTCCTGGACGTTCTAGTGAACATTGATAACCTACAAATTCACACCACCATATACAGAAAACAAACGGATGTCAATAATTCTCTACTTTATCAAAGTTTCCATACTCAACATCTCAAAGACAATCTTCCAGTATCTCAATATATGAGAATAAAGAGAATCTGCTCCAAAGAGGATGAATTTAAAAAGAACTTAGACCTGCAACACAGACGTTACAAAGACAGAGGATACCCTGATGGAGTGTTAAAGAAAGCCAAAGATCGCATTGAAACGTACAGCAGAGAAAACCTGCTGATTCAAAAACCCAAAAAACTTAAGGACAGACAAGTTTTTGTCTCCAAATTTTCTACCACATCTAAGAAGCTCAAAACAATAATACTAAAACACTGGGATCTCTTAAAAAATGAAGTGGATTTTAATGGGATATTTGACAACAAGCCCATTTTTGCTTACAAACGGTCAAAAAATTTAAAAGAACTTTTAATGACCCCGACAAGGGCGACAGAAGAAATAAACAGAGGCATGAAAAAATGTCAAAACTGTGTACATTGTTCTAATGTAATTGTAGGCACATCGCTACATCATCCACAAACTGGCAGAGAGATAAAATTACACTATAATGGTGACTGCAATTCAAAAAACCTGATTTATTACATTAAATGCCCGTGTGGAAAAATTTACACGGGTAAAACGGAAAGAAAACTGAAAACGAGGATCTCAGAACACAAAAGTACGATCAGGAACAAAAACATCAAAAGTAACTTAGCCAAACATTGGAATGATAATAATCACAGCATAGTCCAGCTAAGGTTTTCCATCCTAGAGGTCGTTAAAAGTCATGAGGGGGTTGAACTCACCAGATCCCTCCTCCAGAGAGAAATTCATTGGATTAAATTTTTAGCATCACAAGAACCGAAGGGTCTCAATGAAAAAGTCGATCTTTCATGTTTTTTATAATTATCCTCAACTCTGTTTCTGCATAGGAGTATGATGTTTGTATCTGATATTGTAACATGGTATATGTAAAGCAAATGACTTCATCTTTGGTACTATCACTGCTTTTATTTGCATTTTTCTTTTTCTATTTTCTATTTTCCTTCTTTTCACTGAACCATTTGTTGTCATTATTTTGCCATTACAAGATGGCGCTGGTTTAGGGTATGAGGTGAGACTCGCTAGTCCTCCCTTGATGTTTACCGATAGCTTGTTCGAGTATAGAGCTAGGCGAGGCGTACTTGCCCCGCATTCACTGTTCCCTGAGATTGACGAGCGTAGAGGAGAGAGTAGACCGATTATTGTGGAAGCTGTTTCACGTAAGAATCAGGTGAGCGCGCTGCGAGAGGCAGCGTTGTTGAGAGTTTCCGCTAGTTTAATTAATTTTTTGGGTCAGGGTTATCTATCCCGGCTGACAGGATATGGTTTCCGTGTATTTTGCAGGCTTAACAGCGGATAGCTGGGGACAAGATTTCGTTGTTTGAACACCAGTAGGTGTTCAAGGTAAGAACAGTTTTAGACATTGGTTCTTGTTTTGGGTGTGAAACCGATTCTTAGTATGAAGATCAGCTAGATTGGTTTGTTTTAATTTTACAGAAAGATTGAGCTCTTGAGGAGCGCGGATTTAGTAAGTTTTCTGTGGATTTACATTTTTCATGCACTTAGGTGTTGGTGATGGCTTTGTCTGGTAGTACCATAACTGCTTTCTTTACTAAACTGGTTTGATTGTATGTTCAGTTTCCGTCATGCGTTAAAAAGATTTGAAGTGATTGTATTGTATCTTATTTCTACAGGCCCCCGACGAAGAGCTGCATACAGCTCGAAATGCATTGGGCATATACAGAGAACATGTAAAAAGTCTCAAGAAACTGATATTGAAGTTTTTTTGAAATGTTATATTGTTAACAGATTTTGTGTTGAACTTATAACAATATTTGATTGTGTTTATGTTGATGTGGAAAAATTTATTTGATGTGGAAAAAATACTAAACTCTTTTTGAAAACAACATTAAGGGTGTTTATAATTTTTAGCGGGTGTCCGCTATAAAGCAACAGTGCGCTAAGGTTAAGTGTGGTACCACACTTAAGATAAGGCTATGATAATTAGTAACCAAAAGGGAAAAACTCTGTTTTTACTTTAAGTGCACTAGAGACAGATTTAATCTGGGGACCCAAAGGTGCCAACTTCATAGACTGCATAATCTTTTGGGGAAGATACATTGACGACTGCATTCTCATTTGGTCTGGCACACAAGAACATTTGAATGAGTTTTACACACACCTGAACCACAACTCTTGGGAGATGAGCTTCACCATGGAGTCAATACAACCAGGGTAGAATTTCTAGACCTAGAAATTTTTGTAACTAATGATTCTCTACAGAGCAGATTTTTTAGGAAAAGTACTGCCTGCAATGCGGTTTTACACGCCACAAGCTCCCACCCACCACACCAGATCAATTACATCCCCTATGGTGAATTTTTAAGGGCACGCAGAAACTGCAGTGATGACACAGATTTCACCAGGCACTTGAGCCAAATGCAAGACAGATTTAGAAAGAGAGGCCACACAGAGGACATACTGAATAGGGCCACTCTAAGGATCAAGAAAATCAAAAGAGCAGACACACTCAAGGTCAAAACCAACACACAGAAAGACGCCGCACAAATACGAATGATCACAGACATCAACAGTCAACACCAATCCATTCGTAAGAGCTTTGCCAGGCACTGGGGCATACTAGAGCGGATAAGGGTATTTAAGATTACATTACAGAACACCCACAGATTGCTTTCAAAAATAGACTCAGTCCCACTATTCCACTGGGCGCCATGGCGACCACATGGCTGACGCATCAAAGAGTGGGTTTCTACAAATGTGGGTTTTGCTCTATGTGCCGATGGGCCAAACTCGGTACGCAGAAATTCCAAGGTACCAAAGGAGAACTATACACCATTAGGACAAACATTAACTGCACGACACGATTTGTAGTGTACATTATTGAGTGTATCTGTAAGAAGTTCTATGTAGGTAGCACCATTCGACCACTCAAGGACCGAATAGCTGAACGTATGAGGGCCATCCACAAACAGGATCCCAAATATCCAGTGGCATTACATGCGGCCGCATGCCAAGAACAATGGATGGACAAGAGAGTAATTTTTTGGGGAATTGACACTGTACAACCTGGAATACACGGTGGTAACAGAGAGCTCAAATTGAGACGCCTAGAGGCTATGTGGATTCTGCGCCTCCGTACGGTGGAACGGGGTCTCAATTTTGATCAGGAGCTCCAGTACTTTCTAGGTGACTGATCACATTGGTGTAATACCTCTGTGTATCTCTTTACTATAATAGTGACCGACCAAACCAACATAGCAATCTAATGTTGCTATACAATTCGTCTTACCTAGGGAAATTTCCCTCCTTGTTAAACAAGGGAGTACTCTATAAGCAATTGTCTGATTGTGATTGTGATTTACTTAAGATAAAGATATGGTTTTCCAACATATATTATTTGCCTATGCATCACCAAAATGTGTTTACTTTATATTAAGATGTCCATATAATATCAAATATGACTCAGCCAGCATTAAAATGACCACTGATAACTCCCTAAATAATGTGTAAATCATAGAAAAACTGGTGGTTCAGACTTTAACCACTGCTCTGGGCGTAAAAAAACACTGTCATGGAAACAACAGGAAATATTCATGTATGCAAGCCAGCTATTCTGGTATTTTGGAGGATCTTAACTGTAACTGTGACTAACGACGTATACATCTCCTTATGTTATGCTTATGTTATGCTGGATTACTCCCAATTCGTGTAGTAACTGAAATTTATAAAGGAACTGGGATTTGGAATTTGAAATCAACAATTTGTATGTAGGATATCACCCACTGCACGACACGTTATCACATCTTATCTACTCACACACACTGGATTAATTTTTTCCTTTTGTTGATTGACTCGATATTTCACACTTTTAATTCTTGAAAAACAACATAAAATATCTCATAAGCCCTTATTTCCCGCCCACCACCCAATAACACTAACTTGACAGGATCGATCTCTCATCACATGAGACATTACGATCCAAATCATGGTCAGAGCGCACTACACTCTAGTCGCATACATCCGGGGCCCTCGAACACCACATAAACGCTTCGGGGTTTCGGATCACGTGTCCGAACCCGGAACAAGGCTCACCATAGCTCTGCCGAACAACGCTCTTCGAGGCATTGCTCCCGCACTGGGTAAGTAACACTGTGACCGGCGGGGTGGGGAAAGGCAGGAGACGAGTCTTGGTGATGTTCAAAGCAGGCTTTATTGAGCTAAACAAACAGTCTGTGCAAGTTTTCCTGGAGTGTGTTCTTCTCGGCGACCTGCTTCGTTCCCGTCGACACTTTCGTAGCACGCCTTCCTCTCGTCGTCGGGTCGGGCTCCTCCTCCTTCTCCTCTCCTCAGTCTCCATGGTGACCCAGGCTCCGCCGAAGGGGGCGAGACAAGAGAGGGAATATCAGGTACAGGCGTAAACCACAGACTGATTCAGGCAAAAGTGGCGAGGACAACCTTAGTGCTCGGGGAGTTATCGGTGCAGTGCAGGACGTGCGTCAGGGGATTAAACTAGGGCTATGGGACACCTCTTCCCTTGTATCGAACCCAACCCGCTATCCTGTCACGCACCTCGGTTAGCCACGCCCCTCCAGGGGAGCGGCTGGGCGATGCGTGTGTCCGTTGGCCTCCTGGCTCCGTTGACCCCGCTGCTCTCCTCAGGATTCCTGTGCCGCGGCGTCCCGGAGTCTTCTCTGTTACCGGGGAGTCCTCCGTCCAATACTCCGTTCCGATTCGCTTCTCCTCCTCCGATGTTGCTCTCGCCTCTTCCTTAGCTCCTCCTGTCTCCTCGACGAACACCACTCTCGCCTTCCTCTCCACTTCTCCTTCCGCCTCCTCGTCCACGCTCTTGCTCCACGCCGCTCCTCTCCACTCACTGACCGCTTCTCCGGTGTACAGACACACCTGGTCCTGCTGGCGGTCATCTCTTAAGGCGTGTCCTGACTCCTCCTCCGCTATACTAGTAGTAGAAAAACAAGCTTTATTTCGATATATTAATCATATCTTAAAAAGCATTACAATACAAAAAGAACATTAAAATACAATACATTATAGCATTTTGTTCCTTAATTAAAAGCATACAAGTTAGCCGTTTGTTAAAAGCATGCAAATTGGCAATAGGACAGGTACAATATATATTAAGGGAGACTCAGTTGCCTATAGGATCTGGTAGAAGCATGCGAATTGACAGTAAGACAAATACAATATATATTAGGGGAGACTCAGTTGCCTAGAGGATCTGACCCGCCACTCCCAACCCAAAAATGTTGCCAGGCAGCAAGCAAACAGAGGACAGGAATCAGATCTTAGGATGCGTAAGGCCTCCAGATGGGATCTAGTACCGAGACTCCTACAGAGTGGCTTCAACCAAACGTGGCGCGGGGCTGCATATGCTGGGCACTCAAACATTAGGTGGGCAACTGACTCATGCCTATTTTCACAAAAAGGGCAATATGGTGTAGTTTGCACCGGTGGCTTCCAGCTTGCAGTCAGCTTCCCCAATGGCAATAGGCCCACCCTGAATTTAAAATATAGTGCCCTGTCCCAAGATTCAGAAATCATATCTAGATATGGTTCTCTAAAGGGGAGCTCCTTGACCATCAAAAATTCTGCAGTGGATCTACATAATTTAGAATTACTGTTTCTAACATCCACCACCCAAGACCAATATAGCTTCTCTAGGGTCGGTTTGGGCGGGGCAGTTCTATTAACCCAAGGCCCAGGTCATAAAGAAGCCGCTTAACTTCTTTAAGCCAACGTACCTTGTGCCAGGCAGGTGTTAAAAGGAGTTCCCTTAGGCCTTCAGCATAGCTGGACAGTTCTGGTACCCTCCATATTCGTGCCCATAAGAGAAGGGGACGTAACCTCGCCTGCTCACTTATTGGGCGAGTGCCCACATCTAAAAGAAGTGGAAGAGAAGGTGTACTATGCGGTAAGCCCATAAGGTCTTTGTGGAATTTATTTTCCGAGTGCATCAGAAAGTCAACTTTCTGAACACCCCACAGTTTGGACCCATACAGAGCCGCGCTCACCCCCCTTGCCCTGTAGATGTCCAATACAGGACCAATTGGTTTGAGAGACGAAGCACGTTGTTCCTTCAACAGGGCCCCTACCACCCTCTTGTGGGTCAGCAAAATCTTTTGGTGGTGGGCTTTCCAGCTCATGGAGTCACATAGGCGGATACCTAAATAATCGAACTCTTTTACCCTTTCGAGTGGAACAGAGTCCAAGGAAGGGGGGATGACAGTTTTCCTTGGGGGGTTTAGAACCAGGAATTTAGTTTTACCTACATTAATAGCAAGACCCCTAGAATCGCAAAATTTCTTAAAGCTAGAGAGTAAACATTGGAGGCCTGCTGGAGTTTTTGAGATCAGGAGGGTGTCATCTGCAAATAGGAGGGTCGGGATTTTCCTGCCAGCCAGGGAAGGTGCATCTGCTGGATGTTTAAGAAGATGCTCCACCACTCCATTAACATATAGTGAAAACAGAGTGGGGGCTAGCACGCAACCCTGGCGGACACCCCTATTTACAGGGATACGTGATGTTTTTTGGCCCTGATCACCCCACTTGATCTGTGCAAAGTTACTCTCGTGAAGGTTAATAAGCATGTTAAGTAGGTAAGAGGGAATTCCCAAGGCTTCAAGGACACTCCACAGTTGGGCACGTGGGACCAGGTCAAAGGCAGTCCGTAAGTCTATGAATGCAAGGTACAGACTGCCCTTGCCCAGTGCAACCACTTTCCAGTATAACATTAGTAATCGGAATGTCTGTTCGATGGTCCCCGTTCCGGATCTAAAGCCAGCCTGGTAGTCTGACAGTACTTGATTTTCTTCGACCCTGCCTAAGACTACCTTGCCAGCTACTTTCTGGGTGGAGTCTAACAAACTGATTGGGCGGTAGTTGGTGGGGTCGTCCCGACTCGCTTTTTTGAAGATCGGGACGACCTCCGCGCCCCTCCAGGAGTCTGGCAGACACCCACCCATCATGGCCGCGTTCAGAAGTAAAGCAATAAGTCTGCTCCACTCTTCCGGGTTGGCCCAAATTAAATCACCTGGGATGCCATCAGGTCCCGCAGCCTTGTTGGCGACCAGGCACTTAATCGCCCCCTCAACTTCCTTGGCAAGAAAGAAATTGTCCTCATTTTGGTGGTCAATACATTCAAGGTGTGGCAGATCCATCAGACTGTCTGAAGGACCCCCAGATAGGGAGTAGAGCTGGGAAAGGTGGGTAAACCACGCCTCCCCAGTGATGTTGCATGTCAATAGAGAATCAGCGGGTTTATCCCTCTCTCTCAGCAGTCCCCAGACGGCCTTCGAGTCTTTTTTGGAGCTAGCCGTCATTAGATCATTCCAAAATTTAGTTTCATGGGCACCCCTAGCCGTGGCTAGAGCTTTTTTATAGCCTTTCCTAGCAAGACTGATGTGACCAGGAACCCTGGATTTCACTGCTCTGATAAGCTCACTTTTTGCAGCGCAACAGGTAGGAGAATACCAACTTGCGCTGCTCTTAGGTGTACCTCTTTTCTTAGCCCTTACTCCTGCTCGCTGGGCCGTGAATAGTTCACCTAGTGCTTTGGTTGTTTCTATAAAAACTTTAAGGATATCAGATTTGCTAAGATCCGGGGAGTCTAACCGCAGCTTCACGGTTGTCATTATAGATTTTGCCAAAGCCATCCTTCCCTCATCCGCTGCAACTTTGTTCCATTTCAGCCGCCTACCACAATTCGAGGGGCCTAGTTCATGCAATGATTTCCATGTGTGTGGTGGTGGAATTGGGGTCATACCTTGCCAAGGGGGAGAGAGAGTCAAGGCAAGTGGGTTGTGGTCACTATCAGAAGTTGACAGGACCTCCATATCTTGGAGATGTGCCCAGAGCCTATGGTGCAGCAATATGTAGTCGATCCGTGAGGTGTGACCCACCTTATTGTATGTGTGTGCTCCTTGGGTATCAGACTTGGATCTGCCATTGGTTGCCCTAAGGCCATATTCCATACAGAGGGCATTGATGTCTATGGCGCTCTGGGTCCATTTTTTAATTGGTTGGAGAGAGAGCACGGGGATACCTCTCCTAACATCATCTTCCAAGATATCTAATATATCCTCACTGGCAAGTGGTTCAAAAGAACAATTGAGGTCTCCAGCCAGTAGAACAAGGGAATCTGCATTACAGGATCCAAGCTCCTCCTCAATTCCTGTTAGAGATAACATAGAAGCACCACCCCTTGCCCCCCTAGGTAGAGGTTAAAAACTTCTAGCTTTTTTCCCCCGTGACATTTGATTGATAATCTCTGCAGATCAAGTGATTTTGTGGGTAAGTGCCTTATAGTTAGCCCCAATGCAATACTAACTCAGATCAGAAGGCCGTCCGAAGGGCGACCTTTGCTACCAGATGGTTGAGATGCAGGCACAAAGTAGGTTGTGTAACCCACCCTGTGCCGGGGTTCCAGGCACCAAGTTTCTTGCAGAAGACAAATCCCAAAGGATTCCACAAAGGAGTTCCAATCGGGAATGTCGGTGTTACGTGCAAGTCCTGCTACATTCCAACTGAGAACCCTCAACGGTGGATTTCCTACGACCCTCGGCCCCAGTATGGGGGCAGATGTAGGGGGATCAGAGACAAAGCTAAGCCTTCTTGTCCCGTGAGGCAACACTGTAGCCTCAGCATCAGCCCCCAATCGAGTTTGTGTATCCTCCCCCTTACAGGAACAGTTACCCGGGTATCATGATTGCTAACAACATTATTTCTATTGCTGATTAGCGGGACCAGTGGCTGTAGTGTTAAGGAGGTCTGTGGAAAGGTGTCTAGCACATGGGCTGTGTAGAAAAAAAGGTAGGGCTGATGGCCTTTTATAAAGTTGCCCGGCGCTAACCGCCTCTATACCATTCTAGTTACCAAACAAAGAGGCAGGCACTGGAGACTGGAAGGCAGGAAACAGAAGTTTTATTCCGACGGAGCAGAACACATCAGATCAGACAACAAGGTATCGTTACGAGGTGCTCTAACAGCCTCTCTGAGGCTTGGCCTTTTATACACTGGTTTATGGCATGTGACCATTCTTTATTACAATGAAGACACTATGAAGACATCCCCGGAATCCCTGTTTCCGCCCATTCCCACACGTAGCTATAGTAGAGGTCCTCACCCATATACAATAGGAAGGGGGCTATCACGCAGCTGGATGTTCCGCCGATTCTTTAGAATGTGTGCGCCTGATCGGATCTCAGGGGGTGGGGAGGCCATGATCAATAGTAGCCTCTTTGAAGAGGGGCGACTTCATACAGTAGGGGCAATAAACTGTATCCTCCGGCTAGGGGATGGCCTGGGACCCGTGCAGACAATCGGGCTCAGAGGAAGGGGTCATCAAAGGAGAGGTATTCATGAAAGGAATGGTCCGCGTGGACAATTGAGCGTAGAGGGAGGGTTTATCAAAAGAGGGGTATTCATGAAGGGAAAGGAGGTGTTGGTCAGGCGCGGGTGTGACTCCCAAGGACAGAGTCATGCAGAAGGGGAGGGTTTATGACTTATGCATGTGAGAGCAGGGGCAGCCAGGGTGTGCGGGGGATGCTCGCAGGGTCAGGGGAGCGCGCTGGCGATCGATCGTGAACAGGGAGACCATGGTACCTAAAATGGCTGCCGTGCATATTGTACGTGAGTGACAAGATGGCGCAGATGGTGTTCAGTCCGTAAACTAAAATCCCACAGTCCTCCCTTTTAACATATCTCGCCAACTTGTCAATTCGGATCTATCCCCATAAGGCCACGTATTTCCACCTCATAGAGGGGACTCATGTGCTTAGTTCTGAAGTCCAAAGTCTTAGGGCACACGCAGTTAGAGATCAGTACACACAAAGATGGCAAGCATTGAATACCTAGGCAACACCCACATATTACTACAACCGGTATCAATATAAATGTAAACAACCTCCATCCCCAGTCCTTCAAAGTATCCGAAAACCAGCTCCCAAGCGACCATCCTTCTTGCTCTTGGTGGACCTCCGAGGAAAGTCTATGGAGGTGTTCAATTGCTTTGTAGACTGAGGGCGAGTTATCCGGCACGTAGGTGCAGCAGCTAGATCCGATGATGCAGCATGCTCCTCCACGGTCGGCGAGAACCACATCTAGAACAAGGCGGTTTTGAAGGGCCACAAGGCGGACCGCCTGAAGCTCAGCCGTGTTGTTAGCGAGGATGCCAGCAGTGATGTTGATGGTTGTTTCTACTGCCTGGGTCAGGTGTCGGATGGCGCGGCTGTTCGCCATTGGGCCCCACAGGGGAACAAGTCCCTTCACTGCATCCAGGAACTGTGCTCCAGTGGAGTCGGCTTGTCCAATGTCACTTGCGCGCCTCTGCCGGTGATGGTTAGCAGAGGCTACGTACGTGGGGGGAAGAACGAAGGCGATGTAGCAAGTACCCCTCCAACCTTTCGGGAGCCAAGTATACGCTTTGGTGCCACAAACAAAGTACATATTCGGAGAAGCGACAAATGAGGGGGGATCAATTGATTCCAATGACCTGGTGATGTGGCAGGCACTGTGACCCACCAGCTGCGTTCCCAGTCCTTCGATGCACACAAGACCCGTGGCGTTGATAACGGACAGAGCCACAGTCAGAGTGGCAGCGGTTCGCTTCCGTAGGTAGGAAAAGGTGGGTCTAGCTGGATTATGGAGCACCTGCATTTCCACCCGCTCTTTGGCAGGGATGTCCATATGGAAGGCGGAACCGGAGAGCACGGGGCAAAAGGGAGCAGATGTCCTTCCGGTTTTGTTCAGCCAGAACCCATAGTAGAAGTGTGACACTGTCTGACCAGAAGTGGCGTTGTCCTTGTGGCTTTCTTGCATGAGGATCAACCAGGCAAGGCAGGAGCCATGAACTGAGAAAGGAGAAGGGATGAAGGGGATGGAGTGACCGGTGGCATGTGGGAGCAGTCCGCAGATCCAGCAGTTGGTGGCATTTGCAGCAAGGTTGTGCTGGTGCAACAGTTGTACAAAGGAATTGTTCCAGACCTCCTTACGCCTCTCTCGGAGCTGAGGTGAGAGGGAGATCAGGTGATGCTCTTTCATAGTCGTTGGCTGTGCGGTGGTTAGCAATATCTGATGTGCAGGTGTGCTTTCCTCCAAGATCCAGAAGGAAGTCATGAGGAGGAGGCAAAAGAGGAAGACAATGAAGAAGGCAATTGTCTTTGATTTGTGCATATTGTCAGTCTTTGGGTTCCTGTAGTGGGTATTTCCGGCTGCTTCCATCATCTTCTTATCTGGCGCTTCCATCATCTTCTTATCTGGCGCTTCTATCATCTTCAAGGTGCTCGGTAGTAGGCAGAACCACAGACTTTGTTTAGCTTCTCTCCGGGTAACCCTTGGTGGTGTTTAGGTCACCGTTCTGAGATTTAACTTAGTCCGTGGTCTACTTAGCCGAAGCTCCCTCCTTTCGATGCAGGAAATACCCTTCCCTGGATGGCACAGTGGGATCAGGGAATTTTGCAAGTTCAAGTGCCTCGGTATCAGGATAGCAGTTCAGTGATGGCCGATCCTTGTTCAAGAGCTCTTCCTGGTTGTCGATGTTTTCAGTTGTGGCCAGGGTCGAGGAGACCTTCTTGCAGTGGTGCGCGTGCAGCCAGTACCATTTCCCCTCCACTCGAAGAGCCATCCGGGTGGTGATCAGTACTTGCCAGGGGCCCGTCCACCGGGGTTCCAGACTCTTCGTCCACTGAAAATTCCGGACTAACACATAGTCCCCCGGTTGGATGTCATGGCCCGGACCCCTGGAAGCATCGGGGATGGCCTGCTGCACCTGCTGATGAATGACAGACAATGTTTTACTTAATTTGTACAAGTAATCAGACAGTAGGATGTCCGGGACGTCATGGATGGAGGTCGGTTTGGGGGCAGTCCAAAGGTTCATTGGTCGTCCGAATACAACCTCGTAGGGGGTCAAATGGTGTTTAGTGGGAGTGGAGCGCATCAATAGCAATGCCAGTGGGAGGGCATCTGGCCATTTAAGTCCTGTGGTGGCCACTATTTTTGACAGTTTCAGCTTCAATGTAGCGTTGTGTCGCTCCACCAAACCAGCAGATTGGGGGTGGAAGACCGCATGGACCCTTTGCTTCACACCCAACCCCTTCAAGATTAGTTGGATAACCTCAGCTATGAAGTGGGGGCCGTTGTTGCTCCATAAAATTCGACAAAGGCCGTAGCGGGGGAAAAACTCTTTCAGTAGTACTTTGGCAGTAGTCATGGCAGTGTTATCACGGGTTGGATAGGCTTCTACCCATTTACTGAAGGCACATACAATGACTAGTACATACTTCAAGTTTCGGCATCTCTCTAGCTGGATGTAATCCATCTGGAGGACCTCAAAGGGGTGGTCGGGAACCCCAAACCCTCCCCGGGGCACCACAGTTCCTTTCCCGGGGTTGTGTTGCAGACAGATAAGGCACTGCTGGACCAGGCGTTTGGCTGAGTTGGGGATTTTGTCGTTGTGCCAGACTTTGGAAATGAGTTAAATCATGGGGGCAGATCCTATGTGTGTGGGGGAATGTGCCATAGTCAGTATGGGGATCAGGTATGAGTCAGGCAGCAACCATTTGTTTGCATCTTTTGTCCGCCAGCAGCCTTCATCGTCCTTTAAACCCACCCGTGCCCACTCGGTCAGTTCGTGAGGGGTGCTGGCCGACTGGATGTCTCTAATCGTCTCCCTAGCGTCAGTCCATTTCTCTGCTTGTGACCTGGTCACATACATGCGCGTCATTGTCCTATTCTCAGCTGTGGTTCATGCAGTGATATCAGCCAGCGCGTTTCCTTGTCCAACTAAGTCCGTCACCTTCTTGTGTGCCTGACACTTGATCACTGCTAATCGTTTGGGGAGGAGAACTGCTTCAATCAGAGCGGAAACCAGGTCTCCGTGGAGGATGGGTGTGCCGTGGGACGTCAGGAATCCCCTTTCCCTCCACAGGAGCCCAAAATGATGAACCACCCCAAAGGCATACTGGCTGTCTGTGTAAATGTTTGCCGTGGTCCCTGTTGCTATGATACATGCCCATGTGAGGGCAATTAGCTCTGCCGCTTGCGCGGATCGTTGTGTGATGCGGGCTGTCTCAACTACTGTTCGGGCTGTCGTTACCGCATAGGCGGCTGAAGTGGTGCCATCTGGGAGTTTGATGCATGAGCCGTCTACCCATAGCTCTCCATCAGGGTCTGTAAAAGCAGTGTCTCGGAGGTCAATTCTACTCCTAGTCTGTTCGTCCGTGAGGGTCACACAGTCATGTATGGGAGGCACATCGGGGTCATTTTCAGGCAAGGGTAGTAGTGTGGCAGGGTTCAAAGTCGTACATCTCTTCAGGGTGATGTGGGGAGCAAGTAGTGTTAATTCGTACCCCGTCAGTCGTGCACTAGTCAGGTGTTGAGTTTTGGTCTGGTTCAAAAGGGTGTCGACCGCATGGGGTACTAGCACAGTGAGGGAGTTCGAAAGTACGATTCCCTCGCTCTGACAGATAGAGACAGCAGCGGCGGCTACTGCTCGAAGGCAGGCAGGCAAAGCTCTGGCTACGGGGTCAAGAGTGGCAGAAAAGTAGGCACAAGGGCGCTGCTTAAGGCCGATGGGCTGAGTTAGAACAGACAACGCGCATCCCTCCTTTTCGTGTGTGAAGAGGGAGAAGGGCTTGGAGTAATCCGGTGTTCCCAAGACAGGTGCTGAACAAAGGGCATCCCGCAACTCTTTAAAGGACGCTTGGCATTCGGGGGTCCAAGGGAGCAGGAAGGGGACATCTTTGGCCAACAAGGAAAGTAGGGGTTTTATAATGAGGCTGAAATTTGGCAACCATTGTCTGCAGAAAGAGGTAAGACCCACCAAAGAACGGACTTGCTTCTGTGTTTTTGGGATGGGGGTGTCTAGGATGGTTTGGATCCGATCGGGCGTAAGTTTCCTCCCTTCTTTGGACAGGAGATGGCCTAGGTATGTCACTTGAGGCTGGCAGAACTGCAATTACTTTTTGGAGACTTTGTGGCCATTTTCTGCAAGAAAGTGTAAGAGTTGGACAGTGGCTGTGATTGCAAGTGGAGTGGTGTCGGCCGCCAAAAGGATATCATCGACATATTGGATCAACACCACCCCATCAGGTAGCTGGACGGCGTCCAGCTGTCTTTTGAGGGCCTGGCTGTAAATGCTGGGACTTTCAGTGCAGCCCTGGGGAGCTCTACAAAATCGGTACGAGCGGGATTTTAGGGTGAAGCCGAAGAGATAACGGCTGTCTGGGTGGATGGGGATAGAGAAAAATGCATTTTTGAGGTCAATGACAGTGAAGGTGGTGGCAGTGGATGGAATGAGGGTCAGAATGGTGGTGATGTCTGAGACTACGGGGTACTGGGGTACCACCACTTTTTTAACTTCCCGTAGGTCGATGATGAAGCGGTACGCTTTCTCATCTCCCTCGCCTTGCTTTTTAACAATGGGTAGGATAGGGCTGTTGCAGACATTGCTAACTACTTCCTCTACCACTCCTGCATCTACCAGGGACTGAATGATCGCTACCAGTGCCTTCTCACCCTCGGGTGATATCCGATACTGTGGAAGTTTCGGGAGCATTGCGTCTTGTCTTACAGTTATGTGCACAGGGTCAATCATCATTCGTCCTACATCAGAGTCATTTTTGGCCCATAGGTACGGGGGCAGGGTGTCGAGCAGGGACAGGTCAGCGTCAGCTATGGAGTACATGTGTCGTGCTGGGCAGGATTTGGACATGCCCGGGTTGTCGTACAGGATGACTCGGACTCCATCTGGGGAACACCTAATGGTAGCTCGAAAATGCTTTAGTAAATCAATGCCCATAATGGCGTCGGGGGAGTTGGAGGAGATCAAAAATGTTGTATCAGTGAGGTTGTTTTCTAGGTCAAAGGAGATAGGTACGGACATGGGGTTAGTGGAGGGCGTCCCATCGAAACCTATCGATGTAATGTGTGAGCCAGACAAGGGTGCCCTTGGAATCAGTCGTTTCGATAACACACTACGTGTCGCCCCAGTATCTACCAAAAATGGAGACTTTGTACCCAGGACCTTAGCGGTGACGTAAGGACCTTGCTGGTCAACACAGAGCTCGACTGGATCCCTCCCTTGCCCCTGGCAGTCCTATGCAAAGTCGGGGGCATTCTCACTGTCTGATAGGTTGATACTGGTTCTGTCGGGACGGTCAAACGTGTTCGATCTCCCTGGTCTGTCGGTGTTGGTGTCATTTGTGTACCCTCGTCCCTGTCCTTTATTTCTCGGTCCACCCGCTACGTCCTTGGGGTCCCTATTTCTGTTCATCTCCAACAGAACCGGACACTGGGATTTCCAATGGCCAAATCCTTTGCAGAAGGCACACTGGTCCTTGCTAATGTCTCTACGTCCAATGTGGGGTGTCGGGGTGCGATCTTTAGGAGGTGTATTTCTAGGGGCGGTCGATTGGTAGTTCCCCCTGTAGGGCTCTCTTCCAACCGCTACCCCTTGTATCTGGGCTATCATCACCCTTTCTTTCAAATCTTTCTTCTTTCTCTTGGATGCCCTATCACTCTCATTCTTTTGGTGTTCGTAGTACTGGGCCATCTGAAGGATAGCTGCGGGTTTGGAGGCCCCCCAACTACTCTCGCTCGTCTGTAACTTTTGGGAGACCTCTTGCGACAGACCCTTTACATAATTTTGCACAAACAGGTGTTGTCCAGTGGCGGTGGTCATGTCTTGGCCACTGTAGTCGGAGAACACCGTCTCAAATCGGGAGAAGTATTCCGATACGTCTTCCTGGGGTTTCTGACGGCAAGCCGTGACTATCGACCAATCTACCTTTTTCTCTGGGATCAATGTCTTTAGCTTCTGAACTATTTTGTCTGGGAGTTCCAGTACGTCTTTTACAGGTTTCCTTCCGGGCTCCCGTTGTCTATCCAGCTCACTGAGTTGATTCCAGGTATGTCCGAACAGATCTGTGTGGTCGGCTTTCCGGATTTGCTTCCATACGTCAGCCAGCAGACATAACCCAAAAAACAAGTCAATGTCCGCTAAAGTCATTATCGCCGAACCCAAGGCTGTGCCTAATTCGGTATAAAATGCTGTTGGGTTCTTTCTTATATCGGGCAGGGTTTGCCTAAAAGTTAAGATATCTTGTCGATCCCATGGTTGATAAACCCAATTGTACACAACCCTTCCCTTTGCATCTGTGTGATTGATATCGTCGTTTGTTCCCTGACCTCGTGGCGGAACCCAGTAAGGGGCCGCTTCTCTGATCGGCATCATAGTGTTGGCTACTTCTAATGGGGACTCTGTCGTTTCAGGGACTGTAATCTTGACTTCTGGTTTCTGTTCCGTGAGGTGGCGGAAGACTTCAAGCGTTTGCATGAAGAGGTCCGTCACATTGTGTTCAGTCCCATCCCCGACATCGACCTTTCTATAAAGAGCTGTCAGTTTAGCGGGGCCCTTATTCTGATACCTATCCTCATATGCGTTCAGGGTGTGGTAGCTGAATCGTAAAATGAAATGCCGTCTGTGGCTACCGGCATGTGAATTGTGCATATCCATCGTATATTCTTCGCTCTCCTTCCGTTCTACTAGTGTCTTCACTATCTTGTCAATCCCATCCCGCTCATCTTTGCTCAATCTATTCGGTCTGGCTGGTGGCTGTTTGCTAGCCTCTGGGTCATCTGATGTCGTTACCAATGCGGCCGGTGCGGAGGCCGCGAGGGCTGGGGCACTAGCGCTAAGGTCACCCTCGTTCCCACTCAGAGCTGGCGGGTGCTGTTGGCAGGGGGCATATGGAGGGGACATGTAGATGATCGGAGGGTCTAGCAGTAACTCATCGTTCTCCCGTTGTTTGGAGGGCAGCTCGGGGTAGAGCGTAGAGGGAGTCCTAACAGGGCATTGGCCTGTCGACCCTGATTCTTGCCTTTGTTTAGCTTCCTCTCTTTCTTTTGTTTCTTCTTCTTGTTGCTTAGCGGCCAGGTGGGCTGCCTTTCGTAATTCTTTCCCTATTTTTGCTTCTTCTCTTTTCTTCCGTTGTTCTGCTTCTTTGCGCCACATGCCGACACTATCGAGCATGGTGGGCGTAGTCTTATTTTTCTGGAGCGCTGCTTCTAATGTTTCTATTTTATGATCATCAAAGGAACCTATCAGTGGCCACTGATTTTCGGGGTCCTTCTTTGTATATTTATGCCATAACTTATTATAAGCTATAGCGACTAGTCCATGCTTAATGAACATGTCCTTATTAGGGGTGCCTTCCAGTGGAGCTGGATGGTTCATCTCTAATAAGCGGTCCGGGCTAAACAGGCTACCAATCAGTGGGGAGAAGATAGGCATGACGGATTACAACGGGGACAAAAGTCTGCACTACCTATCTTATCACTGCGTGCAAAGACTAGACAGAATATTTCTATTCTTCGTTGTTTGCAGGCGGTGAATACCTCAAAAGAACCAATATCGAACAGTCAATGTTCGGTCAATCAAACAATCAATGGGGAGAATGAGTAGGCACGACGGGTTACAACGGGGACAAAAGTCTGCGTTACCTACCCTTTCTCTACCTGCAAAGAGAGAACCTGTTCTTCCCTGTTTGCAGACAAAGAATCTCCAGACAACAATCCGCGAACAATAGTTCGGGCCAAACAATCAATCGGTGGGGGAGGAAGATAGGCACGACGGATTACAACGGGGACAAAGGTCTGCGTTACCTATCCTTCACTGTCTGCAAAGAGAGAGCCTGTTCTTCTCCGTTTGCAGACAGCGAATCTTCAAAAGAACCAACAATTCAAAGAGTAATACTAGTATTTTCCAAATCAAACAATCATTTCGCAATTTGTCGCATTTACACGACCTTACCCGGACCGCATGGACAGTTTCCTGTCTTCCGAATCCAGCGCCCGATCGTCCTCTATTCTTCGTGATCTTCGCGGCACTCCTGATGGTTCCCAGTCAGGACCGTAGATCACTCGAGAGAGGTCTGTTCAGAACCAGTGAAGTTCGGATGATCGGCTGTCAGACGAGGGTCTATCGGACAGGAGCTCTCCCGATCGTTGCAGTCGTTCACTCTGTCTTCAGGACCTCTCCCACTGGATCCACAAGTCACTGATGGGCCCCACGTTTGGGACGCCAATTGTAGAAAAAAAGGTAGGGCTGATGGCCTTTTATAAAGTTGCCCGGCGCTAACCGCCTCTATACCATTCTAGTTACCAAACAAAGAGGCAGGCGCTGGAGACTGGAAGGCAGGAAGCAGAAGTTTTATTCCGACGGAGCAGAACACATCAGATCAGACAACAAGGTATCGTTTCGAGGTGCTCTAACAGCCTCTCTGAGGCTTGGCCTTTTATACACTGGTTTATGGCATGTGACCATTCTTTATTACAATGAAGACACTATGAAGACATCCCCGGAATCCCCGTTTCCGCCCATTCCCGAACGTAGCTATAGTAGAGGTCCTCACCCATATACAATAGGAAGGGGGCTATCACGCAGCTGGATGTTCCGCCGATTCTTTAGAATGTGTGCGCCTGATCGGATCTCAGGGGGTGGGGAGGCCATGATCAATAGTAGCCTCTTTGAAGAGGGTCGACTTCATACAGTAGGGGCAATAAACTGTATCCTCCGGCTAGGGGATGGCCTGGGACCCGTGCAGACAATCGGGCTCAGAGGAAGGGGTCATCAAAGGAGAGGCATTCATGGAAGGAATGGTCCGCGTGGACAATTGAGCGTAGAGGGAGGGTTTATCAAAAGAGGGGTATTCATGAAGGGAAAGGAGGTGTTGGTCAGGCGCGGGTGTGACTCCCAAGGACAGAGTCATGCGGAAGGGGAGGGTTTATGACTTATGCATGTGAGAGCGGGGGCAGCCAGGGTGTGCGGGGGATGCTCGCAGGGTCAGGGGAGCGCGCTGGCGATCGATCGTGAACAGGGAGACCATGGTACCTAAAATGGCTGCCGTGCATATTGTACGTGAGTGACAAGATGGCGCAGATGATGTTCAGTCCGTAAACTAAAATCCCACAGCTGCCTTGGTGATAGAGATACTCAACACCCCCCGTTCTGCCGAAGCATCCACGGTTAATTGGCCAGATGGATAGGGAGCAGCTAAGCTAAGATCTAGATTATTAGTCATTGGCTCGTTTGTAACCGCTTCTGGTCCTATTAAGGGGCAGCTCTGCTAGGTTTGATCGCCAGAGGTGTGAGGTCAGGGACCGCGAGAGACAGGTTATCCTTGGCATTTGGTGAAAAATCCAGAGGCATGGAAAGTCAATCTACTTCTTCAAGACAACCAAACCTATTAGATGTTGGTACCCCAAGCCACCTTCTATTTAGGCCTTGCCATTTGTCTCTCGCCCCTCCACGAGCCGGATATCGCACCGATGTCCTTTCCCCCCCATAGTTTAAGTTAGGGCGAGGGGGGTAAAAGAAGGTTAAAGGTCTGGCTACAATGGATCAGTTTTCCCCATAGGTAGTCCACGAGCAAATGTGATGGGCCGTATGTGGATCCTCAAAAGACGCGACAATACAGTCACCTGGAGTGGATTTACGAGAAGGACCTATCCAAGGAACTCTACGCACCATTAGGATTCTACTTCTCAAATGGTTAGGGATCGGTCCATTCACATTCAGCCAGTGGATAATCTTATTCTTCAGGGACCAGTGGTTTTCTTGGTGGTCACTCTCAATTTCTGGTACACCTGTCAGTACCACCACATATGGCTTTGCATCTGGGGGAAGATCTATATAGCCCCCGCGAAAATTACTTCTATGTTGTGGCCCCTGGGGGATAGTACAATCAGCCTTGTTGTCATTCAGCTTTGGGGCAGCTCCTACTTTGTGGTGTGAAATAGGTTGTAGGGTAGGGTGCTGCGGTGGCTTTGGTGGGGGTTTGGAGGCTTTATGATCATAACCCTTTGTGCGTGGTTTGGGTATTGGCCTGCTTAGGGACGGTACTGGAGGGGTAGTGGTGGATGTTAGTGCAACTAGATTATCGTCTGGCACGCTAGTATTTTCATGGTCCCGCAACCTAAGGGTTGCTAGGCTTAAGATACTCTTTTCCACCTCTAAGAGATGGTTTTCAATATGTGAGAGTCTTAAATCCAGGGGGGAGGAGAGCTTTTTTAGGGTTTCCCAAACTATTTTTATAAAGTCCACATCCTTTCCCTCCGGCTCATCTAGTTGTATCCCGATGTCCTCTATTACTGCGTTCTCCTTGGTGATATCCAAGGTTGCGCAGTTCTCATCTGCACCGGGGGGCATCTGCACAGGGGAGACAGTCCTACCTTCAGCAATGTGTACAGGGAAATTGCTAATATTGGGATGGTGAGCCCTAGCGACTTTAGCCTTCTTACGTGAGTAGGCAGATCTTGTGTTGCGTTTTCTTTTGTGCGCTGTACCCTTAGTGTTAGTACATAGGGAGTTTTCATGGGTCTCAGTGATCCATGGGGTGTTGGCATTCAATTGACCGTGATCTGGTTCAGGAATGATCACAGGTGAGTTCTGACTAGAATGCGGTTGAGTGGGGCTTAGAGTTAAAATTGACACAGGAGACGTAGCTAAAGTGTGGTGAACATCAACCTGCGTTGTGATGTGTCGAGGGTTAGGCAATCGCTCCGGGGTTATTGCAGACGCTATATGGCCCAAGGATTCTTTTTTTGATTTGGCAATATACTGAGACAATCTTCTGGCTGCCTCTAAGTCTAAGGAAACACGGTTTTGCATTTTAGTAATTTCCTTGTCTATAGCAATGTTCGTTCTCGTTATAAAGGCATTGAGGGACCCGTTTTGCTTCTTCCCTCCCTTAGCAGCCCTACATCGGCTTACCCGTGTACATATATTTCCTACAGGGATGTACAAGACAGAAACTACAGCAAGAAATAACAAGGAGATGGTACCAATGGCGCAAAAAAGGGCGAAAGGGATAGGGCCCAGTCCATCTCTTCAGTCCTCGAACGGCCTCAAACAGCCCGCCCTTTGCCCGGGCTTAGAGAGGGGAGGGGCCTGCAGGGAGAGCGGCCCAGATGTTGGCTGTTGGGTCTGGCGGGCGCTCCTGGGACTTGAAGTCCTGCGCCCGCCCTCGCTCGCAGCCCTGATCGAGACTGCACCCACTGACACCGCCTCTGTCGAAGGGCGGCAACCTCCACGCACGACTCCCTGTCAGATGCTGGCTGGCAAACGCTCCCACGCGAAGCGGGACCCGCGAAGCGGGTTGCGCAAGCTGCTGCGGCAAAGTCAAGTGTCTAGAGCTCCGTGTCCTGGCGTGAGCACAAGGTAAAAGCGTCCCAATGATATTCCTGTGGCAAGGGTATTTGAAGATGGGGATGGTGGGGAGGGGCGTGCAGGGAGAGAGGCCCAGGTGTTGGCTGTTGGGTCTGGTGGGCGCTCCTGGTACTAGAAGTCCTGCGCCCGCCCTCGCTCGCAGCCCTGCACGAGACTGCACCCACTGACACCGCCTCTGTCGAAGGGCGGCAACCTCCAATCACGACTCCCGGTCAGATGCTGGCTGGCAAAGGCTCCCACGCGAAGCGAGACCCGCGAAGCGGGTTCCGCAAGCTGCTGCGGCAAAGACAAGTGTCTAGAGCTCCGTGTCCTGGCGTGAGCACAAGGTAAAAGCGTCCCCCTCCGCTATACTCCCACCTGGCCACTTAAAGGGCCCGTGGCCCATTTCTTCATGGTCGCAGCTGTACCTCTCCTCGTACCTGTTCCAGGTAGGGGCCGCGGACACCTGAGGAAACAAGAGGGAGGGGTCACATGTTACGGGCTCACTCCGGGGCACCGGGGGCGGGGGCCACCCGTCCTGGTTACAAACACATTGAAAGAAATGCAGCGCCTGCTCTCATAGCAGGATTCCTTTGAACAAATCCAGGTGATTTTGCTTCAATAAAGAAGTGAGCAATCTAACCTACACTCTATTTGTTTTTCATGTCGCAATACATTCAGGAACCCAGAACATTTGGGAGCTCACGGACTCCCTCATCTACACCATCCAACGGACTTAACCACGCGCTTCGAGGCATCTCCCCGAACCAGGTAAGCCGTATAATGACCAAGGGGACCCCCTTTGTTCTTAAGGCGAGTTTCTTTGTGCAACTCTCCGCACATTATTCTTTAGCGAACAGGAGAGCAACTTGATTTACGCTCTCTCAGTTCTTTTCTTGTCTCAATATTTCCAGGACTATAGAACGTTTGGGAGCTCATGGACTCCTTCACCCATACTACTCTAAAGACCAGGCATCGATTCCCAATTTTAAAACACATCATAGGTAACTTTCCTTCGGTCGTTTTTTGCGGGAGTAGTTACTTTCTCTTCTTTTACTTGCTTATAGTGGAGAAGAGTCTTGCCGGTGGCAGTGGCAGGCTCTATCCGCTCGCGCTGTGTGTTACTAATGTGTCACACTGTTAGCGCTGATCCATAGCGTGTTATTTTAATTTTAGCGAGTAAGGCTAATTTTAAATGTTTTGTGTGCATAATTAATTTCTTGTCACTCACATCCTTGCCGACTCCCGCCCCGGTCCGCCGCGTCCATTTCTGGGCGTTTGTTTGCGGAAGGTGAGGAGGAGCCTAGCACTTCCGGGCTTGGGCGGCCAGGTCAGCGTTCTAGTTGCCCCTACTGCCTATAAATGTGTGTTGGCCAGCGACCGCGCAGTGGACGCGTGCAGCGGGCACGCCGGAAGCTCGCCGAAGTCGTGCCAAAGTCAAGCCCGTCTGCGCCCGTCTGCGACTGGACGGAGCGCGGGGCCATACACTCTGGTCAACCAAAGCCCCTTCACATACGGTATGATAAACAAACTCTGTTGAATCTCCGTCCTGCTATAACTCTACCATGTTTACATTCTATGAAGGCTCTATCATTACACAACTGTTCTATGTGCCCTTTTATTCCAGAAACTGGCTCTATAAAAGACCCCCCTAAAAGCCTGATAAAAGCAGCACTGCTTAACTGTAGATCTCTCAGTAAACACTGCATCCAAGTTTATCATCTACTCGAGGATGAAGCACTCGATATTTTGCTATTAACTGAAACCTGGCTTGGCGAACACTCTGACCCAGACATCATAGAGGCGTTGCCTCCTGGCTATTCACTCGCCAGGCTTGACAGGCAGGACCGTAGGGGTGGAGGAATAGCCATTGCTGTTAGAGCCCCACTGGAATGCTCCTTATCTCCCCTGACAATTGACCATTGCGAAGCAGCTTCATTCAGTATCACACTGGGGCCTCAACACTCCCTATCAGGTATTCTTATATACAGACCCCCAGGCAGACTGTTTGATTTTACAGCTAGCCTAGTAGAGGCTACAGCACATCTTGCCTTGAGGAAATCTAGACTCTTGGTGCTTGGCGACATGAACATCCATTTTGACGATGTCCTAGACAAGGATGCCTCCTGCATAAAAGTAGAATTACTTTCCTTGCAGCTAGCTCTTAAAAACCAGGACCCTACTCACAGACAAGGTCACATGCTCGACCCTATATTTGGTAACTGGAATGGAGTAGAAGCGCTTCCTCCAATACCCGTTCCCTGGTCTGACCACTTTGTCATTCCCTTACAAATATGGGTGTCTGAGTCTGAAACAAGGAACGATAGCACGCAGATTTACCAAAGTCGAAAGTGGAAAAACTTTAACTTAGACACTTTCATTGACAAACTTGAAGCGGCAGGACCTCCTGGAGGGTCCGATTGTGAGACCGCCTATACATGCCTCAAGAACTGTGTCCTAACTGCCCTAGACAATACCGCTCCCATTCGTAGGTCAGTAATTAACAAGAAAACGAGAAAGCCCTCCCCGTGGTTTACATCAGAACTTCAGGTTGCAAAATCTGCATGCAAAAAACTGGAACGCGAATGGCGCACCAACTTCTGCCCCACAGCTAAAAACCACTATAAAAAAGCGCAAGCGAGCTACTATAAACTAATTCGTTCCGCTAAAGCACTTCATTATAAGACCCGTATTGGAGAGGCTGAGAACTCCTCAAAGGAGCTCTTTAAAATTTTTAAAGAAATCTCTGTGGTAACTAATGAGAGCACTGCCCAGAATGACTCTGTTGAAATGTTGAAACGTGCAATAATATTGCTAAATACTTTGCCAGTAAAATCACCAACATCTACGCAAACTTCTCTAATGATTTGCCCTCTGGCTCTGACTTTACTGAGAACTTGGAGATCACCCATGCTAAGACTTGCCTAAACTGCTTCTCAGTCCCTCCTACCACGATTCTAACAAATATCTGTAAAAGCATCAAATCAGGCTCCCCTCGGGATCCTGCCCCTCCCAAGATACTAGCAGCTAGCCTTAAAGTCTTAGAACCACACTTTAGACACATTCTCCAACTCTCCTTTTCTACGGCCACCCTCCCTGCGGAGTGGAAGAAAGCCATTGTACTTCCGATAAAGAAAAAACCGAACATCAGTCAGGACATCCTAGAGAACCTGCGGCCCATCTCGTTGCTACCATATCTGGCGAAGGTGGCCGAAAAAATAGCTAACAGTCAACTCATGGCCCATCTAGAGTCTAATAATGCCTTCCACAATTCTCAATCAGGGTTTAGGTCAGGATATTCCACTGAAACCGCCCTTCTGAGAGCGACCGAAACCTTACGGGCAGGCGCTGATGAGGGCCAGACCATGGCATTGATTATGCTGGACCTTAGTGCCGCGTTCGACACTGTGGCACATTCCATCTTGCTGCAGAGTCTGAACAAAGCCGGGGTCACCCAGGAAGCACTGGGCTGGCTGAAAGCTTCCTCACCAACCGGTGCTTCCAGGTTCAGAGAGGCATGTACCTCTCTGATAGCATAGCCTTAGAACAGGGGGTACCTCAGGGCTCTGCCCTGAGCCCCACCCTGTTCAATCTTTACATGGCCCCCCTGGCTGAAGTGGTTCAATCGTTCGGCATTGAATTAGTTTCATATGCCGACGATACCCAACTTCTCATCTCCCTGTCCCAAGCCCCCTCCATTGCTGCAGACAACTTTAAAACCTGCATGCAGGCTCTGGCAGGATGGATGACCCAGCACTGCCTGAAGCTAAATGGTTCAAAAACGGAGGTTCTGGTAATTGGAGGCAGGGATACGAGCTGGACCAAGGAGTGGTGGCCATCATGTCTGGGGCCGTTACCCACTCCCTGCAAAGCAGCCAAGAACCTGGGGATCTGGGTTGATCCCAGACTCTCCTATGACAGCCATGTGCACAAACTGGTAGGGAAATGCTTCGGGGTTATGAAGACCCTGAACCGTACCCTAGACCTCCTCCCTCTTGAAGCCAGGCGCACTATGACCCAAGCTCTAGTGAACTCGAGGATAGACTATGGCAATGTGCTTCTGCTCGGTACAACGCAAAAAAACATCAGGAGACTCCAAGTACTCCAAAATACTGCAGCACGCCTAGTCCTTAGACTCCCAAAAAGAGCAGCCTCCAAACCTGCCCTTGCCACTCTGCACTGGCTTCCCATAAAAAAGAGAGTCCTATTTAAAGCACTTCTAATGTGCTACAGGATCATCTCACACAAAGCTCCCCCGTACATGACTGATCTGGCTATCCCCTACGAGCCTAACAGAACTCTCCGCTCTGGGGGAACTGGACTGCTTAAAATTCCCCGCATCAAGAAAGCCAGAATGGGTGGTTGCTCTTTTCGTGTAATGGCCGCCAAAGAATG
The DNA here is from genome assembly GCF_964263255.1 of Lissotriton vulgaris. Lineage (NCBI taxonomy): Eukaryota > Metazoa > Chordata > Amphibia > Caudata > Salamandridae > Lissotriton > Lissotriton vulgaris. Next base: position 223,715,486 of record NC_141695.1, read on the forward strand.
GAACTCTCTCCCTATGAGCATCAGACTAGCGGATTCAGAGACCACTTTCAGAAAACGTCTGAAAACCCATCTGTTTTCCCTTTAATCTCCTCTCCTGGCCCTGACTTTTCTCCACAGCGCGGGGACACGCCGGGATGGCGTCACCATGCGCTTTACAAGCCCCTTTATTATTATTATTATTATTATTATACCCCTATGTCACTGTATACCCTGTGACACATATTCCCTTTTCCTTGATCAAGTGTAGTGATTCTTGACTGAAGGACCCTTCAATGACCGTATTGCCTACAAGCTCAATTTGTGATGACCAACAAACTGACTTTTAAGTAACTCCCAAGGTGAGACACCAACTGTATATTACACCCTCCTTTTTCCTTTCCCCCCTTTCTCTTTTAGAAACCTCCATAATATTAGACCTTATGTTACTAATGTTCCACCTTCTGTCCCCCTATAGACTCCCCCACCCTTTTCTACTTTTTTTTACCCAATTACCGCAGGAACCTGCAGATCCACGCAGACTTCTTACGGACCATTATCCACTCACCTGGTCTTGAGCAGGGCCGGGTTGGAATTATCACCGGCTCAGCGGTGAGCATTTTTGATAGTGCAATGTTCACCTTACCACTTATGGCCACCTGTATTCTATGTGTTTACACAATCGCTGATCTGGTTTTTACAATTCTGTCCCGTTTCCTTCTTTGTCTTATGTTACAGACCTACGGTACGCCAACCTGAACTTACAGGTATAGCGCACATCTTTACACTATATGGACAACATACCCACTGTCCTTCAGCCTTCTACCCACTAATCACTATGATTAGTATTTATTATGTGTTATCAGGAAACTACCTTCTTCTCAACATCTCTAATTTCACTCAGCCCTGAGGAGTTGCGCAATTATCATATTCCCATGCGACGAAACACGTGTCAGCTGGTTCTAAAGAATATTAAAGAAAGATATAATCATAAAGACATTGGTGTTCTCTCTGACAGCTGCGATTTAACCTTTTAGGTGTCCATTGGTGTGTGCAATTGGCATTCTGTTGTCTTTGTTTAGTGTTTAGTCTTGACTACACATTTGCTGAGGTGTTATAGGACTCATCCGCTTGCCTTACTGCACCACCACTTCCACCATGATTACACAATACCTTGCGTGAAATAGGAAGCTGAGCGCCCAGTATTTCCCCCATCCTAAAAACCCTCCTCTTTCGTTAAACTACTATCGCAGCCCGCAGGGTCAAGTGAAATGAGTATGGCTTGAGAAGCCTTCTGACAGCTACAGTGGAAGGCAGAGTGTGGGTGACACAGCGCAGGTTACAGAGGGTGGGCAGTGTGCCTCTAAGAACCATAAGAGAGCTCTAAGCAGCTCACTGAAGGACCTTGGTCGGGTTCACTGGTACTATTGCGCAACAATAGAGCGGGAACCAGGTAATGGCCTTGAAAAGACAAAGGTTATTAAGGATACAGATGTCAGCCTTTTAAGGGTCCACTGAAGAGTGTGAGGCTAGAATTAGTTCTATGTAATTAATCCATTAATTTTTGTCATATATTTTTCTTATTAATAAATTCTGTTATGTACAAAATAGGGTCGTTTCTTGGCATTAATTTCTTATTTTTGTTAATCATCAATTCATGGTAAAAACATTTGTTTTTATAATTTGTTCAGATAAATCAAGGTAACTCAAGGTAAAACAGAAAGTGTTTCAAATTGCACTTGAAATTGTAAATAGGGTTGAAAGTCTGCTGCTGTTCTTTGGCAAAAAACATGTGAAGTCCTCAAGATGGCACATGAAGATTCCACCCAGAGCTTTTTTCTCTAGACTAAATAATGCAACTCCAATTGCCACAACTAACTAGGTGTCCCATTTGACCTATTTTGGCCACATATGATACTGCACCCTGCAATGACTAGGGGCAGGGTATGGCACAGTGGTGAGAGCTGCCGACTGGTGTGCGAGGATCCCGATTGGAGTCTTCTGTTGGGCTCACCATCCTGTGATAATGGGCTTATTGTTTAATTTCCCTGAGCCCAAAGCTGTTTCTAAAGTAACAGAAAATAAAAGAGATCAACAGCAGTGGCCTCGGAGCAGTGTTGTGGTAGGAGTGAGGTGAAAAACAAGCAAAACAGCAGTAGCCTCTAAGGGGTAGTGGAGGCCGGCAAGCTGTGTTGTGGGAGGACCTTCCCCTCTTCAGCAATGCCCATGAATACCATATACTTCACCTTTTTATCACTTTGTTTCCCTCCTTTCTTAATTTTGTTCATGTCACCAGTCTCTTAAAGGTCTGCACTGCCGAACCATGGGACCTCAGTCGATGTCCGGCTTCCTGCTCTGGATCCTCCTGCAATGTGGTGAGTGACAAATTGAACACCATGATGTCTTCAAAATAGACCTTTTAACCAATGTATTTACCCTGAGCAGGTACAGTAGCACATGTGGAACAATGCCATGCAGACACGTTGTTTGAGGTTAATGTGAACTCCATGTGCATACAAATTACAACTTTCTAGATGAAAAAACTTCAGTCTTCCAATGTGCTGACAGTCTCTGAGTCAACCAGTCATCTCCTGTCTTAAACAAAAAATGATCAACTTTGGACATACAGTGTCCAAAGCTATGCTAGGCCTGTCCCAAGCGATGATAAATTATCAACCAGGGTCATGCTCTTTCCTAATCTGTGTTGTCATGCACAGTCTATGCAATCCAACTACCTGTCCTAGTGCTACTATTATAAAACCACTAGCTACAGGCTTTAGAGGGGCTGTGTAGGGAGCTGGAACAACTTCTAGATGAGGAGAAGGTGTGTGAGATGCATCGCCACACACTAGGGGGCCGATTACGATGGCGGGCGGACAAAGTCTGCCTGCCATCACAGCTGCAAAAGGGACCGCCTGTCATAGTTGTGGCGGTCCTGCCATACAAATTATGTTGCGCCCGTCAGTATGGCGGGCACATCCTGTATATTTTAGTATATTGCAGTCCTCCTGTGGGCACCTCCAACAGGTAGATTGGTGTAAAAAACCTGCTGACTTGAGTTTTTGAGGTGACCAGTACCAGTTATAAAGAAATTTGAAGAGATAACATTTCATACTGGTCTCTCTGATTCCCTTATCCTTGTTCTTAATAACGTACTACCATTCCTCATCGGAATAAGCTACAGTAATTAACCATTGCCATTTGACATGAGTTATGCTAGTTATGGGTATGAGTGTAATTTATGCACTATGAGATTATAAAATCCAGAGACTGTGTCTTTGAATTTCCCCCATGTTTAAGTATTGTAACACTGGGGAATCCTCAACTATCCAAGGAAATGGTCCTAGTCTACGAAATAGGGTTTGTTTTAGTTGTAAGTATTTCCCCTCTTGGGAGATAGGGAGTTGAAATTCTATCGGAAGCATTTCAAAGGTTTTAAGCTCACCTTTTAAAGTGAGTAAGTGATCCAACATTAGAATATCTGCTCTCTCCCATATAGCCCAGGATATAGTCAGTTCACCTAATCTAATATCAGTGTTATGCTTTATGTGGGCCTTTTCATGCAGTCTTGCATTACTCTTAAAGAGTTTGTGGGCATGTATCCAAATCTTAAGCATAGATTGAATAATAGGGTTAGAAGTTTGTAAAGCAGGTGATTTATGAGTGTAACATATGTGCAAACCTGAAGTTGCCTGTACAGTTTGTCTTTCAATGAGAACCCATAGTGGGAGATCATCCAGTCTGGGCCAAAGATAAACCAATTGAGATAAATGGAGGGCTGTATAGTAATGCTCAATACTTGGTAAACTAAGACCCCCATATCGCCTGTGAGCAATCAATTTTGAGGTTTTAAGTCTAGGTCTCAGGGATCCCCAAATAAAGGTTTTAATATCTTTGTCAATATCTCGCAATATTGTTAGTTTAATTGTCAAAGGCAACATACCTAAAATATGAGTGAAACAGAGCACTATAATCATTTCACTGCCTGTACTCTACCCCAAAAAGTCAAGTTAAGATGGGACCATTTTTCATACTCTGATTTTGTTTTGGCAATAAGTGGATCTAAGTTATCTTGAATCATACGTTCTAAACCTGTGCTGATATAAATGCCTAAATACTTCAAGTGGTCCACTTCCCATTAAAAGTTATAGCCCAAAATAGCTGCTTTCGTTGTACCCCTGGACAATGGGAGAGCTTCACTCTTATTCCAATTGACTTTGTAGCCAGAAATGATCAAGAAGCGAGAAATGGTAGACATGAGTCTAGAGAGTGAAGTAGGCAGATCAGTAAGTGTGAGCAATATGTCATCTGCATAAAGAAGTATTTTTTAGATCCCTGCTGGCGTAGGAATGCCAGCTATTTGTGAACACTGTCTTATTGCCGCAGACATCGGTTCAAGTGAAAGCAGGAACAAAGGGGGCGAATAAGGGCAACCCTGGTGGTTTTCGCTTTGCACTAAAAAAGATTTTGAAAGGAAACCCCCACAATACACTTGTGCAGATGGAGTCTCATATAACCACTTGACCTTAGAGATATTTTTTTGCCTAATCCCAGTGTATGTAGTGTACGGAATATATAGCTCCATTCAATATGGTCAAAGGCCTTCTCAGCATCTAATGATAAGGCTACTCTGTCTTCCCCAGCATCCTTGGAAAGCCAGAGTATGTGAGCCCAAGTGCATAGATGGTTACGAACGTTTCTGCCTGGCATAAATCCCACTTGAGAATTATGTATGAGTCTTTTGGCAAGAATGGTGGCCTACTAAGAATGGTGGATAATAAGGTTTGTTCTTTTTAAGTTATGAAGAGATAACATTTCATACTGGTCTCTCTGATTCCCTTATCCTTGTTCTTAATAACGTACTACCATTCCTCATCGGAATAAGCTACAGTAATTAACCATTGCCATTTGACATGAAGTTATGCTAGTTATGGGTATGAGTGTAATTTATGCACTATGAGATTATAAAATCCAGAGACTGTGTCTTTGAATTTCCCCCATGTTTAAGTATTGTAACACTGGGGAATCCTCAACTATCCAAGGAAATGGTCCTAGTCTACGAAATAGGGTTTGTTTTAGTTGTAAGTATTTCCCCTCTTGGGAGATAGGGAGTTGAAATTCTATCGGAAGCATTTCAAAGGTTTTAAGCTCACCTTTTAAAGTGAGTAAGTGATCCAATATTAGAATATCTGCTCTCTCCCATATAGCCCAGGATATAGTCAGTTCACCTAATCTAATATCAGTGTTATGCTTTATGTGGGCCTTTTCATGCAGTCTTGCATTACTCTTAAAGAGTTTGTGGGCATGTATCCAAATCTTAAGCATAGATTGAATAATAGGGTTAGAAGTTTGTAAAGCAGGTGATTTATGAGTGTAACATATGTGCAAACCTGAAGTTGCCTGTACAGTTTGTCTTTCAATGAGAACCCATAGTGGGAGATCATCCAGTCTGGGCCAAAGATAAACCAATTGAGATAAATGGAGGGCTGTATAGTAATGCTCAATACTTGGTAAACTAAGACCCCCATATCGCCTGTGAGCAATCAATTTTGAGGTTTTAAGTCTAGGTCTCAGGGATCCCCAAATAAAGGTTTTAATATCTTTGTCAATATCTCGCAATATTGTTAGTTTAATTGTCAAAGGCAACATACCTAAAATATGAGTGAAACAGAGCACTATAATCATTTCACTGCCTGTACTCTACCCCAAAAAGTCAAGTTAAGATGGAACCATTTTTCATACTCTGTTTTTGTTTTGGCAATAAGTGGATCTAAGTTATCTTGAATCATACGTTCTAAACCTGTGCTGATATAAATGCCTAAATACTTCAAGTGGTCCACTTCCCATTAAAAGTTATAGCCCAAAATAGCTGCTTTCGTTGTACCCCTGGACAATGGGAGAGCTTCACTCTTATTCCAATTGACTTTGTAGCCAGAAATGATCAAGAAGCGAGAAATGGTAGACATGAGTCTAGAGAGTGAAGTAGGCAGATCAGTAAGTGTGAGCAATATGTCATCTGCATAAAGAAGTATTTTTTAGATCCCTGCTGGCGTAGGAATGCCAGCTATTTGTGAACACTGTCTTATTGCCGCAGACATCGGTTCAAGTGAAAGCAGGAACAAAGGGGGCGAATAAGGGCAACCCTGGTGGTTTTCGCTTTGCACTAAAAAAGATTTTGAAAGGAAACCCCCACAATACACTTGTGCAGATGGAGTCTCATATAACCACTTGACCTTAGAGATATTTTTTTGCCTAATCCCAGTGTATGTAGTGTACGGAATATATAGCTCCATTCAATATGGTCAAAGGCCTTCTCAGCATCTAATGATAAGGCTACTCTGTCTTCCCCAGCATCCTTGGAAAGCCAGAGTATGTGAGCCCAAGTGCATAGATGGTTACGAACGTTTCTGCCTGGCATAAATCCCACTTGAGAATTATGTATGAGTCTTTTGGCAAGAATGGTGGCCTACTAAGAATGGTGGATAATAAGGTTTGTTCTTTTTAAGTTATCCCAAGGATTCAATTTACAGGTCTAATGAATTATCTATGACGTTATGATGGGAAGATACATGTCTCACCCTTTCACTCCTGTGTTTCTCCATCCAGGTGTTTCGGCGGCAAATGACCTTGGCAGAGAGTTCATAACAGGCTTCATGCAAAACACAAATTCCACAGAAGTTGAAGACAGTCTGAAACTGATCATCACTGCCTTCTCAGGCCCAACATTCGTCAGTATCAGGGTCTCCAGCAACACAGAACAGTGGGCTCTTTTATTACAACAGGGGGAGACCCAGGCTGTGAGAATCCCTCAAAGCTCGGAAATGATCGGAAGCACTCGCTTTCCATCCAGCATCCTCATCAACAGTGACAAAGACATCTCTGTGGTTTCTGTGAATGAGAAGCCCCACTCTTTGGGGTCAGCTGCCCTTCTGCCGGTGCCGAAGCTTGGCACTCGATATTATGTGGTGACCCCAACTGGAAAGTCAAAGTGTTCATATAAAGAGTTTTCAGTGATTAATTCTGGATTCACCAACAAGATCATCATCAACTTCAAATGTCAGATGATGTTCACTGGAGAGGTGTTTTCTCCCACAAAAAATCTTATAATCACGCTGGAGCCTTACCAAGCGCTGCAGCTACAGAGTGAAGACGACATGTCAGGCACCATGGTGACTTCTGAGAAGCCCATTGCGGTGCTGAGTGGTCAAAGCTGTGTCTGGCAGGACAACATGTGTGACCATGTCTACGAACAGCTCACGCCTGTCTCAAACTGGGGAAAAGTCTTCCTTGTGCCCCCTATGGAGGCCAAGTCCAACTTTGACATTGCTTATGTTGTGGCTTCTCGTTCGGACACATACCTGACATACATATCTGGCCAAGCTAAGTACAGGAAGAAACTGGGTAATGGTGAGGTCTTTAAAATAGAGGTCAAACCCTCAACTCCTATTTCTATGTCTGCCAGTGCACCCATTCAGGTCCTCTACTACCAAATGAGACAGTCGCTGGAGCGTGGGTCTTTTATCATCAGTCTGAAGGACACTTCTACATTTTGCACCTCCTACAGTGTCTATGGACTTGTGAACTTTAGCAACTCAGCAGCCATTGTGGCGAGGACCTCAGCCATCAGCGGAATCACCGTAGACAGTCAGCCCCTCTCAAATATCCAGTGGGGAAAGATTCTAGGGACAGAGTATTCCTGGGGCTTGGTCAGCTTCAACAGCGCACTTACCTCACACACCGTGGAGCACCCCAACACTGCATTTGCCCTCCTGAGCTTCGGGAATGCATACCAGCGGGCATATGGAACCTCAGCCATTTGTTCCCGAGGTAAGTGGGGTCATCAATGGTAAGACAAATCCGGGGGATGCCACACTGACAGGCCCACCCTTTTTCTCTTTACATCTTATCCCATTTGGCCAATTCTAGAGTCTCTGATCTCCCTGGCACTGTTCAACTGTTGGCATCTCCTACAGACCTAAAAGCAATGAGGTGTCACCATGTTCCTAGAGGTGTAGAACCCAGTTCCACTTGAGATCTGTAGTGCCTGTGACTAACAGTAGAATATAAATTGTGAGGTAAACAGTGCAGACTGTGCCTTTCAATTTACCTAATGAGTATGCTTGCTTGTTTGCGTGTCTGCATAGGTATATTACTGCAAGCACATCCAGCAGAATTATGTTTTTTCATTTCTGCACAGTGTTTAAATGATAGCTGTCTGTCTGACATATAGATATGTAGACGAACATTGTTTCCCTGTGTGGTACACTTCATTTGTAATGTACAAAGTTATCTCACATAAAAGGAGTGCTATACATTACACTGCTGAGCGCACGTGTATTGGGGTTTCACACATCTGAACTACAAAATTAAATTACGTTTCATAGTTTTGCAATCGTGTTACATTTGCAATTTGATGTAAAGTGAGATTAATTGATTTGTCCAGAATCACACAATTTTCAGTCAAGTACTGGAGCCGGTGTTGTTAGCAGGTCCATAAACGCCCTCGCAAAAAATATTTAAGCTAACCCTCGTCTTGTGCCCTGGTCATGTTGTATTATGCAATGCTTTTTATGTTAGGTTTTTCATGGGAGGTTTCTTTTTTTTTCAAATCTTTAGCAAAGAAAATAAACATGTTACACAATTATAAACAATATGGGCCCGATTCACAAAGGTAAAGTGAGAAGAAAGTCTAACTGTACGAGTTTTGGTATTCACAAAGGATATTTACTACTCGTAAATGCCCTTTGTGAATACAAAAGTTTAACTTTACAACATTTGGTATTCACAAATAGAATTTACGAGTAGTAAATGCTCTTTATGAATACCAAAAGTTGTAAAGTTAGACTTTAGTCTCACTTTACCATTGTGAATGGAGCTTAATGTGTTCCCACCAAAAACAAGCAGTAAAAGGAGAAAAAGAAAAGCCATAAAACAATAATATAGTAAAGGACCAGTTCCACCTCAGCTTGGCTCACAAGACCTACAATAGCTACCAAACCCAGTGGGCGTACATGTATCTGACCCATAAAGCTATCTTTCACAAAGTTCAAAAAGGGGTTCAGATTTAATCAGAGGGCAACTTCTTATCTTTCACAGCTGCAGTCAGGCTCTCCATTGCATAAATATTCAAGATCTTTTCCTACCACAATTGCATCGTAGGGAGTTTGGGTCCCTTCCAACGAAAGGCAATCACCAAGCGTACTGCCACCAAAAAATTTAATCAATTTACCTTAAAGGGATTAAGGGCCAGATGTAGGAGCCCTAATACCGGTCGGAAACGGCCGATTTCGGCAGTTTCCGACCGGTATTAGGGTTTTCAGATGTAGGGGCATGTTATTTGAAGAATCGGTAATTTTACCGATTCGGTAAATATACCGATTCTGTAAAATACCGAATCAGTATATTTACTGAATCGGTAAATCCATATGTAGGTGACACTCCTAAGAGTGCCACAGGCCCTTAAGAGTCGGTGTTTTACCACACAATCCTATTGTGTGGTAAAATACCGAATTCAGGTGTGCATGGACATCTGTGCATGCACACCTTTGCAATGTGACACACAGACATGCCCTTAGGGCATGTCTGTGTGCCACATGGCACACATGCCTGTATTTGGGGTGCTAGAGGGTGTCAAAGTGACACCCCCTGTAACCTTGCTGTAGTCCGTATTTACCGAATCAGTAAATACCGATTTGGTAATGCCCATTGATTCCTATGGGCTTCAATGCCCATAGGAATCAATGGGCATTACCGAATCGGTATTTACAGAATCAGTAAATACCGAATCTTAACGATTGGGTATTTACCGATTCTGTAACACCTACATCCCCCCACCCCCCTCTATTTTACCACTTCTTAAATACCGAATCTTTAAAATTCGGTATTTAAGAAGTGGTAAAATAAAATTACCTACATCTAGGCCTAGGTCTGTAAAGTCCCTCTTCGTCCGGGGCTCCCAAGAGTGCCTGTAGAGGGTGAAGAGGTGAGCGTGATCAGGAAAATTTCGGAAATTTGACACAACATATTTCCAAAAGTCAGAGATTACTGGACTTTCCCACCACATATGAAAAGGTGTGCCACGAGCCCCACACACTTGCCAACAATTATTGTCCGATCTCACCATGTGAGCCAATCGGGCTGGAGTGAGATACTAGCGCAGGAGCAATATATATGCACTCTTACTGTACTGAATGCACATTGAAGATTTAGTTGCCAGATGGGACTCTATATTAACATATAATATATCCCACATACACATATTAATATATCCCCTATATTAACCCAGAGGCCCAGGTCAGTCGCCCCCTGTATAATATAGTCTGATTTGGTCACATTTAGAGAGCTCTCTAGTGCCCTGTAGAAATGAGAAATCACTTTCCATTTGTCTCCGCCTCTCAAAAATATCTTCTATCAAATTAGTCCCCTGTGTACCTTCTCTTAGGCTGACCGAATGGCAAGTCCAATGGAGCAACTGAGTAACTCTGTAAAGATCGATATGATGTAGTGGAAATTCAGTCACACACCGATCCCTGGTCTTGGGTGCAACTTCAGTATATAGATCTTGAAAAGTGAGATCAGCCCCCTTTCCCACCTGCGGAACCCTCCATCCAACCAGCCCGGGGGGACATCTGGATTACCCAGAACCGGGGTGTGCAGGGACAGGTAGAGCTTTTACTGATGTGTACTAATGTCTTGCTTCCTGTGGTGCAGAGTAGATATGGTGGATGATAACAATGTGCCAGCAAAAGGAAGGCTGTGATGCAGCAGCCTGAGCAAATGTTTAATAGGAAATCGACGCGCTAATTTTTCCGGTCGTACCCAAGGCCTAAATGGGAGCAGAGACCAAATTCAAAGCCGGAATATGTTGTGCAGCAATGATACAATAGGCTACATTTGGGACCCCAAACCCAACTTCTAACGAAGAACGGTACAGAACTACTGTGGCCATCTGGAGAGGTTTATCGTTCCATATAAAGGATCATAGCTTCTTCTGGATGGGAGCAACCAACGACTTTGGTATCTGAAGCAGAAGAATCCTGACAGCATAGAGGAAACATGGCAAGACATTTATTTTGAGGCAGTTGACCCTACCCATCAAAGAAATCTACAGCCGACCCCATCTATGGAGGTCTTTGAAAAGAACATCTAAATGCGGTGGGATATAAAAATCAAGCTCCTTAAAAGGCTTTCAAAGTGGTTGCAAGTGCATCCAAAGAAGCAACAGGGTCGAATGACCCCAGCACTTAGACAGATCTGCTCCCTACCTCCCTTCAATACAAAAAACAATGGTCCTGGTTCAAATATGACTCATGTGCTGTGACAGGTGTCTATCACATCAATCTAGCACTCACCGCAAAGTCATTTACCATATGTAAAAATCACATTAATATATACACATTAAACCAAGTGAACGTTTTTTAATGCATTTATTAATGCATAGTCCATATTGACGCAATAGTATTTTTGCGAGCGTTAGCTTGTATCAGATATAGTGAATAACACAGAAATATTTGAATGCAATTGTATAATCATTACATTTCAATGTGCTCTCAGAAGAAAGGGAAGGGAAAGTGTGCAGGTTGTGAGGGACCGGGTAAAGGTGGTGTGACTTGTTAGGAACGTCACGTTAAAATCAAGATGCCTTTACAATCAATATGTACAAGGTTCCAGAAATGCATCAAACATAGGTTTAAATTAATAAATGTCTTTATGTCCTATGATGTGCTACCTCCCTTCAGCGCCTTGAGACCCTCACGGGTGAGTATTTCGATTTACCAACCTTTGACTCATTTACAGGGTTGGTTAACCCCTTGGGTGCTCATGACGAGATCAGCTCATCATGAGCCACAGCGCTCCGGTGCTCATGATGAGCTGAGCTCGTCATGACCGCGCCCGTTCCGTGGAACGCTCGCATGCTTGGCTGATTCCCCTGCTGTGCTGAGCGTTCAGTTGGAACGGGTGTGGCCATGACGAGCTCAGCTCGTCATGAGCACCGGAGCGCCGTGGCTCATGACGAGCTGACCTCGTCATGAGCACCGGGGCGCTGCACGCCCGACACCCAGCACAGCGTTATGTGCCTGAAGCAGCAGTCTGCAATCTGATCCTCTTCCATGCAAGACTCGCCGGAGGCGTAGCACCAGGAACACCTCTCCCTTAGTGCCAACATCGGCCCATACCCCAGCCCTCCCACAACAATTACTGAATAACAGACACAACACAATTGTTTGGTGGAGAAAGTTGCTGCAGGTTTATTTGCATAACAATATGCCAACATGTTGGGTTATCTTACAGGCGATCCAGGGTCAGGCAGCCCCTCGCCACCTGCCCACCTGATGAGCCATAAAACCCCAGTGGTATTAACCACGGGGTGTTGTCAATTTGAGGGAAGGGATAGCCCCTCCCACCGGCGGACCTCCAGTCCACCCCTTACTCACGCCCCTCGTGAGTAAGGGGTAAACCCCCGGTTGCTCAGGTCCACAACCGCGGTAGGACTAACGGGGCGCTGTCGCTCCTCCAGGATCCCACGCGAGGACCTCCCTGGGGAATAATTGGCTTTAGCACCCTTACTGTGCTCCTGTAGAGGGTACCCTTATGTACCTAACAGCCTTTGGATTGCCCTGTAACTCCGCCTGCAACACAAAGCAAATAGTATTAGATGAAGCACTCCCCCCGCTGCTCGACCTCCAGGTTCGTGGTAGGGAGAGAAAACAGCGATCGGGCAGCTCGGCTCGGCAGGAGGAGGGGGACTGTCCTCGTCGACAATCAGGACCGAAAAGGGTGATTGGTGGTCGGCGACGTTACGAATACCTCGCCCCCCACTCTCCTCCTCCCTCGCCGGAAGTGACGACACCAGGGACTCTCCCAGGTCCCTGCCACTAGAACGCTGACTGGGGTCTGTGCCATTGTGTGGCACTAAGGGTGGCCACCCTCCTAGGGGGCCCCCTTCAGTGGCCCGGGGCAGACTGGCAAATCCCAAGGAAACCATGCCTAACTGCAGGGGACCTCGTCATCACAGGAGAGAGGTCCTGCATAGCACCACAACCAGCATATCCAAGAGCATGCATGCTTGAAAGAAGTAGGGCCCCGGGGCAGCCGGAAATTACATCACATACCCCTTATTGCAGAGTAGAGAACAAATCCAGGGACCCCAAATGCAGCAAAGAGGAACCACTTTGTGGCCGCCTTCAAACCTCTGTCCTGGCAAGATCGGAGCTGTCCTCCGCGTGGTGGAATCTGACTCTGCTGATTCACTACCTGTTGCTGTAGCTGTCGCTGTTGATTAAACTCATTTAACTGTCGCTGTAGCTGTTGCTGCGGATTTATCTCAATCTGCATCTGTGGATTTAATGATTGATTTTTAAAATTTCTGGGCGGATTTTTACACTCACGCTTCCAGTGTCCAATTTCGCCGCAATTAAAACAAGGCAATTTCTGCTTTCATTCTTCAATATTACCCATTAATTTTGGTTTATTAAAATTTCCCTTAAATTTCCCTTGATTCTGTTGAATATTTTTGTTTTCTAAAGCTGCAATTTGTTGTTCAGCCACTTTTACCTGTGCCCATATTGCTTTTTCTTTTAACTTTTTCTGCTTAGCGTCTATCTCATCACTGCAGTATTTTGCCTTTCTCAGAATATCATCAACTGTGAGAGACTGCCAACCAACAATTCCTGATCTAATCATCTCACCAATTTCAGGTCTTAAGCCATATACAAATCTGTATATAAAATGGCTCATATCTTTCTCACTCAGTTTCTCATAACCACTGTATTGTTTAAATACCAGCAGTAATCTTTCATAAAAGGAATGTACTTACTCTTTTGGCTCTTGATTTGTTCTGTCAATTTTAACCCAATCCACTTTTTTGGGGGGAATCTTGTTTTTCAGCCACACAATTACTTTATCATACAGGCTTGTAACATCAGGTGAAGGAGCACCTGTTACTTTATTTCGAGCAGGTTCTTCTTTGGGCCAATCTATAGAAATTTTACATTCTGTCCAAAGATCTGAAGGAACAACAATGTCAAAGAATCCATCAAGATCAATCCACAGAACTTTTGAAACCTTAACAAACCTGTCAACCTGACGATACCATTCCACAGGTTTTTCTCTCAATTTTGGAAAATCATTTGTGAACAATAAAATGTCCTGTCTTGACCAAGGAACATGAACATATCCTCCACCAGCTATTTCTCTCATAGGAAATTCAGTTGCAACTTCCCCTCTTTCTCTTTTTTCTTTGTCCATTTCACTCTCCATTTGCTTAATTCACCTATTCTTTTTAGAAACACTATCAAATCTTTTATATGAATTATCCTTCCTGTGGTGTTCATATTTTCAATATCCTTTTCAGAGAAATCTACTCTATATTGTTTCTGCAAATTTTTCTGTCTACTCAAGTCTATTTCTAATTCAGCAGCCATTTCTTCTAATAAATCATATTTATTTTTCGTTTTCCATTGAATGCTCTTGCAAATAAACAGCAATTCATCATCTTGATATAACTTTAAACTGTCAGGACCAATTGTGCCAATAATTAATTCCTCCAAATCTGCTTTCAATTTTGCGACATCAAGTAATTAAGATTCTGAGGACCTATTCATATTTCTTTCTCTTTCTGGAGTTCCAGAATCAGATTCTGCAACAATTGGAGATTGACCATTTGAAAAACTTTGATTAAAAGTTAAGTCTGGCATCTTTTTCTCTCTGTGAATTTCTGATAAATCTGAATAAAAATTTTCAGCCATTTTCTGAATTTCTGCATTTAAAGGGACAGTTAGAGCAGAATGTCTAATTTCTTTTTGATCAAAAACTGGAACAACGGGTCCAATTGTTACTGGTACCGTTACTGCTTCCATGCCTTTAGTTAACTGCTGTATTAATTCTTCTTTTGATCGAAGATATTCTGAAATATCTCTAGTATCCTCAAGTCTTTCTGTCCTAATTATGTTACTCAGGATGTCATTTCTCCGAACTGGAGTTTCAGGATATTTTCTACTTTCTCCAGATGTACTAGAATTAGTTCTTGTTTCTACTCTCTCAGGAAATTTTGCATTATTCTGATTTAATCTAAATGGAGGTTCACTAGAAATTTCTCTAGGAGGAGCACTTGGGGAAGTTCCTTGAGGAACACTCGGGGTAGACCATGAACAATCTGACTGATAAGGTGGCGGTTGCGGTTTATGTTTTGTTGTAAGGATTTCTTCTAAAACCGCATCATCTAACTCTTCATCAATATTACTTTTCTTTTCAGTACACTTTTGACCAGTTGCCTCACCAGGTAGCCTTGTTATGTACATGCCATTACACTTATCCATACGTCTCCAACGACGCATTCTATCTTCATGAGTTTCCCTATTTATGTCCAATCTAGTGCCTCTTTTTACACCCCTGTTTTCTTGTTCTAGTTCAATCATTTCATCTTCCCATTCAACTAAAGCCTCAAATTGGGTAGGTCTAGGTTTTGGTATAAGAGCCATCATTATTTCTCTCAGGTTTTTCAACACCTTAATGTTAAATGACCCATCTTCCAGCCATGCCAATACACCATCATCTTTGGTATATTCCATCCAATTCTCTAGCCAAAGACAAGTATGATAACCATATTCACCTAGCATATAAGCTGTAGGTGTTTTATACTTATGAATTAATCTTCCAATTCGAGTTTCAATTTTCTTGTCATTTTTAAAAATATTTTTCAATTTCTGAACCCATGAAGGCTTCTTTTCCTCTTTCCTTTGATAATAATCCATGTTTTAAAACAATTCCGCTTACTACGAAAAAGATCGTAAATATTTTATTGTTGTTCCGCTACTCTAGCCAATCCGTCCACGAAACTCACCAACAAGCCAATCAGGTTAAGCTACGTCTGTTCAACTAACAGAATCACTGTATTTCTGGATGAGCCAATCAGCTACGAGCCTGACTGGTCACATGAACCAATCGGTGCGCGAATACTGTGACGTATGCTAGCCAATCACAGCGCGAACCTGGTGACGTATGCTGCCGCTGCAGCTTCACTGTCTCCGATTCACTCCTTGAACTGACCCCTCCTTTACAAAATATTTTCACAGCGCCATATTTTTACAAATCCTTCAATGAAAATCAGTTAGTAACTACACAAATAACAAACCATTTGTCTTTCGCTAAAATAGATAGTTTTTACAATCAAACAAGTATCCTTTCACGTGAAATAGACGACACTATTTTCACAAAATATTTCACACGCATTCATAAAAAAGAATCCCTAACTATTCATACGTGATATTTTTGGTAGGACTTTAACCCGCCAATAAAAACCCTCATTTGCCAGTAAGAAAAGACGACGCTTCTTTACCCTTCACTTAAGCTTGGATAAATTCTACTACTCTATTCACAATAAGTTTTAAAACAGGACAGTTGTCCCTATACTCGAAAGCTACGATTTCATAGATAATCCTCACTATACATTCAACCTATCACACCTAAGATCCCTAAACTTGTGTTGTACGTCCACAACACTAGTGATATACGTCAATACCACTATTTTGAAACAGAACAAATGCACTGTGCAACTTCACCTGTCACACTACTCTGCTCTGGCCAGAATAACTAGGAATTTTTCACACTGCTGGAAAAGACCTTTCGACTACATGTAACAAGTGAACAAACTTAACATGTTTCAGACATGTATCCTATGTAACTACATGTAGCATGTCAGTTACCATAGTAACCGTAACTCTGCTACCAGATATTTGATCCAGCGCTCCTAATGAAAAACTGTCTCACAAACACTACTCATTACCACGATACTCACCATTAATCATAAATCACTACGTAGGCCCATAAACTAAGGAGACAATTTTGAGCGACTGAATCATGTGACCTAATTAAAACACTCTGTTCAAAAACTATTTACAAAATTATATACAACTGCAGTTTAATGTAATTTACCATGGTTTTGCTCTCACAACATTAATTAAGTCACATAGGCGAATGGATCTAATAATGATAACTAGACCATGAATAAACAAGACCAGCTTGTCATTTCAAAATCTATTTTATTAGCTTTATTTATTTCAAGAAAAGAGCATTTATTCTGAAATCATTATTTTTATTAGCAAATTGAAAGTATCATTCAAGGATGGCTCATTAGTCTGACACTTCAAAGAAAATCATTAGCATGAATTAAAGCAAAATATAGTTTTCATTCTTTAAATTCTATTACCCTGACTAAACTCACTTCACCTAAAAATATTTAATAAAGACAGCTTTCCTTACGTGCACCAGATGTCCAACAGCACGTCATTCAGGAATCAGAAAGCAAGAACCCCCTCCTTTCTGTAGGGCTAGTTTTTATACCTTTCTAACTAGCTAATCTTTTCAAATGTTCATATTTTCTGCCATTCAGAGTTCCCATTGGCTGACAGATGTCGGACCATCCATGTCATCATCGCTTTCAAACTATGCACGGGCTCTTCTTTAGTCCTATTGTTCGTGACATCTCACTTCCTCGAAAATGTAACAGAATAAGTTCTTTCGAGTTACAAGTCATGGCTTCCTTGCTCCAGCAATCCTGCCGCTTCCTGTCCTTGGACAAAACTCCAAGAGCCTACTATGCACGTCTTCATTTCAACAATATTTTTCATTTGTCAAAGTTATCATTGTGGTAAAACTTTTCCACTTCTCGAGTATGCAAGGCTCCTCTCTGGACAGGTTTCAAAAGCGCCATCTTTATAGGTCCAAAAGAAAGGCCTCTCACGGTAACTAATATTCAAACAAACATAAAACAGTAATTAATGAGAGAATTGACACCCATTCTGTTTCCCTCCCCTTTGCTAAATATTAACCCAGTTAATTATGTTACCTAGCCAAAGCACAAATAAGCAGCGTATATAAAAACCTTCTTCTTTTAGGCCTCCAGGATTCTCCACAAGCTTTTGCCACAGAAAAGACACGACAAAACATATGCACACGAAAATAGCACATGCTATTAATTAAACAGCTGCATTTAATACTGACAATAACAAGAGACAAAGTTAGTTTATTAATTTTTCACGAACTTGCAAGTGCAACATTGAAAGCACGTTAAACCCGCGTGTAGTGTGTGCAATTTTTGCTCTAGGTTGGTTATTTATTCAAACACATGCTATTAATACGGTTACATTATGGAAGTTTAACTTTGCGAGTTTTAAACAACATCTCGCTCCATCAGGCTAAATATAACCTGTCTCTAGGCAGATTTCAAGAGCAGACAACAGCAAGGTAGGAAAGAGCACATGGCATATACGTGGTAGCACATGGCAAACAAAATGGCTGCCAGAAATACAAAATGGATTCCACAAAACGGACAAGATAGCCTCTAAATACAGGATGGCTTCTGCTAATGCTAACCCAATCGCTGCCAAATTACAACAGTGGGCCAGTCCAGACCTTCAGGAGGGCACTTTTATTCAGCCCTGCACTTTCCCCGCTCTCCTCACAGGATCACTGGTGGCGCACTGCTCCAGGATCTTTGCTACAGCTGGGTCACCAGCGGCAAGCAGCATTGGTCAAAGGTCTTCATAGCAGACTCCTTCCAGAAGACAGTTTTCTCATGGGTGACTTTGCTAATTATGATCACTGGAAGGAAGACTACTGGCTTTACAGCTTCCCGAATAAAACCCTACATTCAAGTCAGGTTGGGATGCAGATCTTCCACTAACCCCTGATTTACCTAAAAGCATAACTAGGGCAGAGAGGCATCTTGTAACAACACATTGTAAGAATATTGCAAGTCACCTCTGCATTCCATGACATTATAAAGGAACTTATCCTTTGCTCTCGTCACTCTGTACAGTTTTACATTTTTGTAAACAAAGTTTTATTAACTGTTTTTTCATATTATACAATACAATTACTATTTTTCCCCTCAGACATATAGGCTGTATCCCCAACTCTGTAGTCACAGCATATATATCTGTCGCAAGAGAATCTGTCATGCATCTCTAACTGATGTCATTAACATTTCTACCCACTCTCCTAACAAGTCATGGATCATTCGTATTAGCAATGCCAAATATATTCATAGCAATGTCCGGGCGGCTATGACCACCTAGCCGGGTATGTAGCTCTCGTCTCATTGTGGCACTATCTGCGTTAACAAAAAACCTAATATCCCCAACCAAATTCCCTCCCCCCACCCTCCAGTCCTTTGTGCACCTGTAAATAAACATGGTTAGAATGGTTGTCTCTACAGAGCCCAGCTGACTTATCCAGTCTGAAACCAACAACAGTATGGAAACCAATAAATCGTATTTTTGTCCGACTACAGGCAGTGGAATATAAACACATGAATATTAGTAACATGTACAATATAGGTTCCTAGGAACTGTAGGCATTGCTGCGAGTTACTACGAGATTCCACCACGTCCACCTCTTCTGCTTTTAAGGATTCTAACATTGTATCCCACTCCAGCGCTATCTGGGTTTTATGTAATCCTCTGGCCTCCTCACGCCTTAGGACCTCACTTTCTGCACTGCCCCACCTGAGAACTTCGCCATGCCACATATGTAGGGGGGTGGTTTTTTGGACTTCTATCACATAGTGATGGCTCGTATTGCTAGAATTAATGACAGGTTCGCAAATCTGTATTGTACCTTGTGTTTTGAGGGGGACTTATGAAAGCCCAGGATACAGTCCTCCATAGTGTTGGCTATTTCACTCTGTATGGCTGCAGAAATGAGCCGTCTGACCGTGTCTCAGAATTCCCTTAGGTGAGGGATAAATTTAAATTTGCCATTTCTGGTAAGTTTTCTAGGGTGTTTCATAATTTTCCCCCACTCCTTCTCTTCTATGTCCCACCCGATGTCTCCCGACCAAGCATCCTGTAATTGGGGGAGGGCTATTCCTGTATGTGCAAGGATCCCTATGTACAACCACTTCACTAAGTGCCTGCCCTGTCCCTTGTAGTGTAGCATCTTGACTAATTTGTGTGTACCTGGTTCCTGTTGGTGCAGGGCCTAATGCGTTTTCATTTTGTGTGTCATAGCCACATGTAGGATGTACAGATGATCTGGTACTCCTGTGTTCCTGACAAAATCATCATAATCTAGCAATTGCCCCTCATGGAAGTGGTCTGATACCGTGCTAACTCCTGCTTCAGTCAAGGGGGCAATGGTGCGGCGCGGCACGGTATATGCCCAGCCATCAATGGTATGCCCACTAGGGGAATGTTTCCTGCGTAGGCAGGGTGTGTATTCGTGTAATGAAGTGCTGCTTTCCAGCACTGTAGTGCTGTGCGCAACAATGTAGGGAGCAGTTGGGGGAGTTTACAGCGCGATAGCAACAGCATGTGTAAGGCTCCTGCTGCTGTGTCGCGCTCGGTGTATCCTATCTCCTGCAGATTATGCCCGGCCGTCCAAAAGTATAGCCACTGCAACTGGCAGGCATAGTAGTAGGCCCTAAGGTCAGGAACCCTCAACCCCCCTTTGTCCGTGCCAAGTTGGAGCTTCTTGAGGCTAATCCTCCGTCTGCTGCTCCACCAGATGAGATCAATTAGCAGGGTGTTTAAAAGTTTAAAAGTACGCTGTGGGAGCAGTATAGGCAGATTCGTACGGTAGTAAATCAGTCTCCGAAGGACCACCATTTTTTTAATGGCTATCCTACCTATTTCCGATAGCGGCAATGTAATCCAAAAGGCAATACTAGAGCAAAGGGCTCTAATTGCCCTGTGGAAGGTGCCGTCCAACAGATCAGTGGGAGTCTGGTACACTTGTATGCCCAAGTATTTGAATGTATGTGGTGCAGCTTGTATCGTCATTGGCCCGAATGGAACTATCGTAGGCAGTGTCTGTTCTCAGAAGAAAAAGGCTTGAGATTTCGTCGGGTTAGTGGCCAGTCCCGATATACTTTCAAATACAGTAAATATCTCCGCCAGAGGCTTTGAATCGGACCGGAGTTTTTTGACATATCAATCAATCAATCAATCATGGCATTTATATCGCGCACTACTCACCCGGAAGGGTCTCAGGGCGCGTGGGGAGGTGGGTCTGCTACTGCTCGTACAGCCAGGTCTTGAGCTGTTTCCTGAAGGCGAGGTGGTCCTGGGTCAGCCGCAGGTGGACAGGCAAGGGAGTTCCATGTCTTAGCCGCTAGGTAGGAGAAGGATCTTCCTCCGGCGGTGGCTCTCTGGATGCGAGGGACGACGGCGAGGGCGAGGTTTGCCGATCACAGCTGGTGGGTGGGCGTGTAGAAGGTCAGGCGGTCGTTGAGGTACCTAGGGCCCAGGTCGTGGAGGGATTTGTGTGCGTGGGTGAGGAGTCTGGACGTGATCCTCTTGTTGACAGGGAGCCAGTGTAGGTCTCTCAGGTGGCTCGAGATGTGGCTGCGTCGGGGGACATATAGAATAATGTCGTCCCAGATGCCGAAAGCAGGTGTATGCTGAGCCCGGTCGGAATACCCATCTCTTCTGCCTCCGCTCGCAGTTTGATAGCCAGGGGCTCCAGCGCAAATATAAACAAAATTGGTAATAGTGGGCACCCCTGCCTCGTCCCGCGGAATATTGGATATGCAGCTGAGATATGGCCCCCCAGTGCGGACCCGAGCCGTAAGGGCCTGGTATAATAGGCGGAGCCATTTAAGATAATCCTCCGGTAGCCCAAATTTGCCCAGTGCCTTAAACAAGTATTCCCAGTTTAGCGTGTCAAATGCCTGGCGGAGGTCCAGTGACACACAGCCAGCGTGAGTTTGGTGGGGTAGCTGACCTTAGGCAATGCAATATTCTGGTATTCAAAGATGTGCTACGGGCCATAGAAAAACTGTCTCATATATGTGTATTCATTTATGTAGGAAGGGTAGGAGCCTGTTTGCTAGAATCTTGCTAAGAATTTTATATTCCGTTGCCAGGAGCGACAGTGGATGGTAGCCTGCCATGTCAGTGAGGTCCCTACCCGGTTATGGGAGTGTGACATCAATGCCTGTGCCGTGGTAAGTGGCAATCCCCAAAAATATCATAAAATTCTGCAGGCTACCCATCCAAGCCAGGGGTTTTATTGCGGGGGAACCCTTTGATTGCCGTTTTAATTTCAGCTTTTGTAACCAGGCCTGAAAGTTCTTTTGGTGCAGCTGGAGTCGGTTGTGGGCACGTCAGTGGTTGTAGGAAGCTGTCTATTTGTGTGTCCACACGATCTGCAGGCTTGCTGTAAAGCATGGCATAGTAGTGGAAGAATGCTGTGTTGATGTTGTGTTGTGTATGCGCTGTATCACCCTCAATGGCAGTGACCTCACTAATCACCGTGGCCGGGGTTTCATCCCTCAGTAATTTAGCCAACAGCGCCCCTGATTTGTCTGCCTCAGTGTGGGTTCTCTGTGTGTATCGCTGATAGTCTATACTGCAAAGGGATTCTAGTAGTTCTGCATGTTGTATGCGGACTTCCTGGACTGGGCCCTGCTTCTCCTTGTCTCGCGCTGCCTCCAGTTTTAAGCGATCCATCTTGCATTCCGTCTCTATTAGGGATTTATTAACCTCCTGCCTAGCACCCACAGTCATGCTGAAGGCCCTTCCGCATATTACCATCTTACAGGCGTCCCATTCAATCAATCCACTAGAAGCTTTATTGCTGTTTTCAGTAAAGTAATGGGTAAAGAGGTCGGCCATGGTGGTACGGAACACTGTGTCCTCTAACAATTGTGGCCATAAGCGCCAGATTGGCACCGGAGTAGGTACTCTGCCCCATGTAATAGTTATCTCCAACGGATTGTGGTCCGAAAAGGTTTTGGCGAGATAAGTAGTGTGTGTAACCTGCATTGCAATACTGTTTGAACAATAAATCATATCTATTCTGGTGTGCAGCACGTGAGCAGGGGAGTAAAACGAGTATTCCCTTTGCATTGGGTGCCGTATCCTCCACACATCACACAGGCTCAACCAGCCGCCCAGCCACACAGTGCCTTCCCTTGTTTAATTACGCTTGCACCATTCAGGGGGGGATGTGACCTGTCTAAGGAAATGTCCATAATTGTGTTACAGTACCCTCCTATAATCCATGGGTGTGCTTCCCATCCAGCTAGTGCTAGGTTCAGGGTGGTAAGGAATCGTTCCTGGTCGGTGTTTGGCGCATACATGCTACTGAGCACCACCATTTGGCCATCCAGGGACTCACGTATAAATATATTGCGCTCTTGTTTGTCGATTCGGTGTTCCAGTGGTGTAAAGGGCATCCCATGGCAAATCCAGATCATGACACTCCGTGCATACCCTGAGTAGCTAGTGGTGAACACCTGTCCCCTCCATTTCTTACGGAGCTTCACTGCCTCTTGATCTAACATGTGGGATTCTTGCAAATACACTATCTGCGCCTTCCTTCGTAGTAGTTGGGCGTGTATCCTATGGTGTTTCTGTATGGAGCCCAATCCCCTAGCGTTCCACGCTACAATGTTATATTGACTAAGTGTATGAATTGGGATATCTTGTTGGTCCTGTAGTCAGACCATGACATTTTTGTGACTGTGACAGGTGTTCACCAGGCTATCAGACAAGTAGGACCATACCCCTCCCCAGAACCCCCAATACTCGACCGGACCACTAAACTAAACACAGTAAACATAACTAAACCCTGTACTACAACAGCATTCGCAATTTGGGGGACATCGCCCACGCCGTCCACAGAGCGCGGGTCACGCTCCATTGTGTCAGCGAGTTCCGAACCTCACGCAACTCGGATTCAAGAGAGTAGAAACACAGTACATAGTACATAGCTCTGCACCTTACACGTATTATAACAATAGACAAAAAGGATATCACAGCAGTGGTCGAGGTCAGTTAGTAAATAGTGGCACCATACCAGTTTCAGCCAAACAAACAATCTGCCGTTTAAAGGGTTAAAGATAGAAACAGAGCCACGCTACCCTAAGAGTCCGATTTGGTCAAATCTTCTTCAGATGAGGCTAAGTCCTCCACAGGTGTAGGCTGTCGAAAAGTAGCGGCCACTATAAGTGCCTGCTCCTTGCCCTGTCACTGTTGTTACGATGAAGGATTAGGCTGTCAAGAATTTCCACGTATCCGTCTACTTCGACGGATGCCAGTCCGGTCCGTACGATTGGAGCTGTATTGAGTACTTTGGGAGGCGTTTTCACCAGTCTCTGAGGAATCCATTACCTCCAACCATTCTTCGGCATCCTACATGACTTTTAAACGGGCTGGGAAAAGAAGAGCATATTTGAGGTTCAAATCTCTCACTTTCCTCTTTACGGCCATGAAAGAAGAGCATAAGCATGTAGTCCAGGTACAGTGATATTCGTGCATTTTCAAAGTTGATCTGACCCAGCTAACGCGCTTTTTGCTGTAGTGTGTCTCTGTTCCTATAATTTAACAGCCGGACAATAAGGGGCAGCGGTGGGGTGCCTGTTTTGGGCTGGCCAGTGGTTATTCTATGCGCACGTTCCACACAGTATTGGGTGGAGAGACCCGCCAGGGTAATGGGATAGCGGAACCACTGCTCCATGTACGTCGCTGGGTCCCATCCCTCACAGCGCTCCGGCAGGCCAATGATGCTGATGTTGTTCCGTCTTCTCCTTCCTTCCGCATCTCCCACCCAATCCAGTAGAATTAATTTGCTTTTGTAGTTGCTGCACATGTGTCGTTGTCTGAGTTTGATGAGGGTAAAGGACTGCCAGCGCCATTGTATTATCTTTCACGCTGTCCGCCAGTTTAGCGTGGTCCGTCTTGAGTAGTGTGAGGCCTGTTGTGAGAGCATCGATTTGTTGTTCAATGGTCTTCCTCGAGTCCCTGACCTCCTGCAAAATTAGGTCCACTTTGTCTGTAGGCGGGATGCAGCTGGGCAATTGCGACACTCCACTGAGGTCAAATCTGAAATCTCAGTGCAGACACAGGGATATTAAGTTCTCCGGCCAGTCAAGTAAAACTCTAATGACTTTTCTAGATGTTGAGATCAGTTCAGAATCGAATCAGTTGAAAACATCACTGTATAAAAAAGACACAGACAAAAATACAATCTTGCATTACAGAAGTGATCATCCAAAAAGCCTTAAAGAAAATGTCCCTTATGGGCAGTTATTAATAATAAGGAGAATCTGCACGGAGATTTCAGATTTTGAGGAGCATGCAGCTTCCTTTTGTAAAGAAATGACAGCAAGAGGCTACCCAAAAAAACTACTCAAGCACTCCACGAAAAGAGCAAGATTTACACCCCGAGAAAACATTTTACCGGTGAAGCAAAAGGAAGAACTTGAGAAATTAGTTTGCGTCACAACATTTGGCCCAGACAATGATAAATTTAGACAGATGTTATGTTATGTTATTTTTATTTGTATCATGCACAGCTGCCCCAGCAAAGGGGCGTCCTGGCGCTTTGACAAGGTCAACACAACACAACACCGCAAAATACTAGAGGGACCATAGAACACAGCAAGGGGGCTAAACAAATAAAATAGTTTTGATGGCCCGTCTGAACTGAAGAAGATTGTCCATAGCTCGAATATGCACCGGGAGAGAATTCCACCAATTTGCCGCTAAGACTTGAAAGGAGCGGCCACCAGCTCTACTAAGTCTAAAACGCGGAACCACAGCCAAATTTTGACCTAAGGATCTGAGGGCTCGCGAGGGGACATACGGTGTCAACAAATTCTCCAAGATTTGGGGAGATGTACCCTTGAGAATTTTAAACGCCCGGCATAAAACCTTGAATTTAATCCTTTGGTGTACAGGAAGCCAGTGAAGCGAGTGTAAAGATTTAGCGACCGAACTACGCCTTGGTAGACCCATCACTACTCTGGCTGCAGCATTCTGAACTCGCTGCAGTTGAGAGAGTTCGGATTGGTTGATCCCAGCCAGAAGTGAGTTGGCATAATCCAGCCGATGCAGCACTGATGCTTGAACCACCAGCTGCCTGGTGGGAGCATTAAAGAATTTAAGGATTGGCCTGAGTCCTCTAATAATGCCATAGCAAGAAGCTGCCACCTTCTTGGTATGGCAGATGAAACCGAGGGACGGGTCAAGCCATACCCCCAGATTCTTTATCTCCGATACTGGAGACGGAGTCACACCCAATTCAGAAGGCCACCACTTGTCATCCCACAGTGCCGCCTGCTTGCCGACTACCATGATCTCAGTCTTCTTGGTATTCAACTGGAGACAGTTGGTATTCATTAAGTTGGCCACCGCCAGTAAGCCGTCACAGAACCTGGGGGCCTCCGTGTCTGAGTCCGAACTCAGCGTGACTGCCAGCTGCGTGTCGTCAGCATATGAGACCATCGTCAGGCCCCACAGCTTGACGACCGCAGCCAGCGGCCTCACATAAAGGTTAAATAGAGTGGGACTCAGCGATGACCCCTGTGGGACCCCCAGGTCTAGCGGATGAATTTTCGACTTACCGGGTGGGATCGCGACCTGGAATGACCTGTCAGCAAGAAAAGATCGAAACCAGCACAGGGCGGAGCCTGTAACCCCCACCTCCTCAAGTCGTTGAAGCAGAATCCTGTGCGAGACCGTGTCGAACGGGGCACTAAGATCTAATAGCAACAGTGCCGCCGTTCGACCCGCATCAAGCACAGAACGCAGGTGTTCGACCATGGAGAGTAGGGCCGTCTCCGTACTGTGGCCCGCACGGAACCCATTCTGGGTAGGGTCAAGAATGTTAGCCCTAGCTAGATGGTCTACCAGAATGGTGTTCACATGGGCCTCCGCGACTTTCGTGGCCCGAGGAAGCAACAAGATAGGACGGTAGTTCTCAGGCTTGAGAGGGTCCAGAGTTGGCTTTTTCAGAATAGGCGTGACTACAGCCTGCTTCCATCTGGCGGGGACTCTCCCAGAGGAGAGCGATAGGTTGATCAAAGAGAGCACCGGAGTGCGGCATGACGTCGATAGCTTCATCAGCTGGGCCGGTTTCAATGGATCTGCCGGAGATCCTGATTTGATTTTAAGGCTAAGAGAATCAAAGGCCTCCATAGACAGGGAGGCAGAGTCGTGAGACACTCACTGTCTCTCAAAGTCCAGCTAACCCACTCTAGTGTTGGAGATCCCATCGGGAAAGAACGATAGATAGCCTGTACTGTCTCCCGAAAAATAGAGGCTAGGCCCTCGCAGTGGGAATCGGAGCAGATTTCCGCCCCCACTGTCCTCTTCGTCATCAGATCTTTTAACACCTTAAAAATCAGTTTTGAGGGGTTCGGGTTATTCTGGAACTCGTGAGCATAAAAGGCTGCTCGTGCTCTACACACAGCCCTGTGGTATGCTTTAATTTTGGCAAGATAGCAGACCTTCACATCGGGGTCGTACGCTTTCCTCCATAGTCTCTCAGCCTGTCTGCAAGCTCTTTTGAGTAATGCCAAGGCGCTATCATACCATGGACTAGGCTCATTTCGACGACACTTAGCCCACCTCATGGGGATCAAAGAATCGAGGGCACCCGAGATCCACTCGCAGAAGGAGTTATACCCATGATCCACCTCAGTGAAAGGGCCTAGCGGTGCCACCTCGAGCAGGCAGTAAAAATCCTCCAGACTAAGTTTGTTCCAATGTCGTTTGAGAACAAGTCTGTCATGGGGTATGAAAGGAGATTTCAACATGGGGCATGTCAATTTCACCAACATATGGTCTGTCCAAACCAGTTGGGTAGGACAGTGAGCCCTAACTCCCTCAAGATTCGTAAAGAAAGGGTCGAGTATATGACCATCTCTGTGCGTAGGAGTATCGATCAACTGAGAGAGCTGCATACTTAAAAATTGCCATCTCCTTGAAAATCTTGAATATCCTTTCCCTAAGCCAATATTTGTGATGAAAAATAAATCAAAGCATTGGACAGCAGATAATAAGGGCCGATATTTCTTTACCAAAACCAAAGAGCGACTTGATTTCAAAATGGAACTTGGAACCAGTACAGGGACATCATAAGTGTGGCAATTGTATGGTGTGCAACAACACAATAGAAGGAACAGGGTTCAACCACAATGGGGTGAAGTGGAAACACAGTGACTTCATTAATTGTAAGAATAAGAATGTGGTTTATGCTATATTGTGCCCCTGCAAAAAAGTGTATATCGGGAAGACAAACCAACAGGCAAACATAAGAATCACGCAGCACAGATCAAGAATTAAAAAGAAGGTAACCACGGCGCCACTGGTTGAACATTTTCTTCAAAAAGCTCACAGTGAAAATGATTTTCACTGGACAATTCTAGAAACAATCACTGTGGCAAACAGATTGATTGATTTAGAAAGTGCGCTGCTACAAAAAAGAGGCCTATTTCATAATGAGGTTTAATAGCACTGTCACTGGGTTAAACAGTATGAGCAAGTTAAATAAAACATGAAATTACATAATCCAGAACGCACCATTACGGTGAAAAGAAGAGGTTTAATAGCGCTGTCGCCAGTTTAAACATCATGAGCGAGTTAAATGGAATATGAAACCACATAATCCAAAATGCACCTTGTAAATAAATGTAGCGTAGTCCATGTAGTTTCTTGAAGCTCCTTTATTCAAGTAAGATGGTAAGTCATGTATAAGAAGGAGAAACCCCACCAGGAGCAGCCTCCGGCCACTCAACCCTCATCCAACTGCCAGACATCCACACAGAACATTCTAACAGGCTCTTACATCATACATTCTATGCTGAGCAGCAGGAATAAGTATAACACATCTCCCTTCTTTAATTTGAAGAACAATATGTAGGAATAGAAATTGCGGAGAATAAGTCAGATCACAAGTCGGATCACGCAATTTCAAAATAAATATAAAATCAGATAAGATCAGCAATTTAACATTCACTCAAACAAATCACGCAAAACAGCAAATAACATTCACACCACCTTCTCTCTTCCTTAAACAAAACATTACTCCCACAACGAAATAACCAACACACTATCACGCCAGCGCATCACATACTCAACCCTAGAAACCAAACAAACCGACTGGCCAGGTCAGTAGGAGGCAAAAGGGTCCCAACACACGGCGTGACAATACAAAACTTACATATGTGACATCCTTCACATCACTTAGGTCAAATAGAAAGTCTGGTAAACATCCAGAAATGGAATAAGTATAACAGCACAATTACGGTGAAAAGAAGAGATGGGCCGAGATTGGTGCTTAGAGCTGAGAACGACCCTCCTCTCTTTTTTGATTCATGTAACTAAGGACGCAAAATGGCCACCACCGCTAAAGGCGTCAAAAAGCTGTGATACACATTGCAAAAGATTTAGCCATAAGGTGAGTGCCTGGATAAATGCAAAGAAGAATGCTAAAATTAGAGAAAAGCAAAACAGAGGATGTAATCACACTCGCATATTTAATTTCAGATAAATGCGAGTGTGACAAGTAAAACCGTGAAGATCGTGAAGCGGCGCCCTCCGCGTTAACCAAGTCTAAAGGTACTTATTGGCAACATTGTAACAGTTAGATTGTCAACAAATGTTGCAGTACTAGATTACGAACAAATAATTCTCTACCGCAGACATGAGGCGTACGCAAGAGATTTAATAAAGACCAAAAACGGCTGTCGAGAATGCTTTTAAACCAGGTACCCAACTTTGTCGCTTTAAACTGCTGTTGAGAAGACAAGGAATTAAGCATTTTTGAATATTAAAATGGGATATGCACATTTTTTATAGGCACCTTTTTGCTCGTAAAGGGACTAGAGAACAAAGTGCTGCCACATTTAAGGTAGGCAAATGTGATCAAAATCGCAAATGCGATTTGAAAATGCCAAAATGTACAACACTAAAAAATGCACACTATTGTGTATAGAAAAACGAGAGGCCTTCAAACCACAAACGCATCGATTTGAACAGCCAGCTGGAATTTGGGTGATTAAAACACCAGTACTCAGGTATAATGGCTTATAAGGAAGTAATCGTAGTAGGAAAAACGACTAGAGGGAGAATCTAAAACATTTTTTGATGTCACATATATCTTTTACAGATGTAAATGAGAAAGCCCTGATGAGAGTCCTGTGAAAGAGATATCAGTACTCGAAACGCGTCGGCACATTCCTAGAAAATATGGAGGATTTGTGGGTAAATTTCACTGTTCAAATAAGAACTTTGGGCCATATGTAGGTAACTTGGAAATACCAATTCCTAAATACCGAATTTTAATGATTCGGTATTTAGGAATCGGTATTTCATATGTAGGGAATAATTCGGTAAAAAATACAGAATCGTTATTATTCCTCATGACCGAATCAGTAATACTGATTCGGTTATAAGAAATCACCTACCCATTCATTCCTATGGGCTTGGAGGCCCATTGTAATGAATGCGAAGAAATTCGGTATTACTGATTCGGTATTATTATTTGAAATTTGATTTGATTCGGTATTATCGATTCAGTAATCGTGGGAGGTATTTCAACGGTGCCAGGGTGTCCAAAGGACACCCTCTGGCACCCTTGAAATGTGCATGTGTGCACATGTGGCGCTCATACATGCCCTAAGGGCATGGATGTGTGTCACATGGCACACTTCAAAAAGCAGAAAAAGGCTTTTTGAAAGGAAATCGCTATTTACCACCAACTAGGAGTTGGTGGTAAATAGCAATTCCTTAAGGCTGAGTTTCACTGTTTTAAGTGCTACCTTCATTGCATTTAAGGAATCGGTATTACCGATTCATTAAATGCAAGGCCATAAGGAATCGGTAAAAAGAAATCAGTATTTACTGATTCCTTAATACCAAATCCTCCCTTCATCTCAAATGCCTAAATACCACTCTGTAACGGTGAAATTTTACGAATTTCACCCTTACCGACTGGTATTGGCTCACCTACATATAGCCCTAAATCCCTTCTTTTTCAAACTTTATTGAAAAACATTAAGGAACATTTGTAAAAATTGGATAACCTTTTGAGATATGATAAAAGCAGTAAATGTTTGTTTTTGTTTTAGTATATTGTTTTAGTCACAAATGTTAATCAAAAATTATGTGATGTCTTTTGTAGAGCAGAATTAATCACTCGTATATTCGAAATGTTTTATGAAACATTCTGTTACGTGGGTATGATTTGACAATGTTTTCACTCTCCATGTGTTAATACATTAAAAAAAATTCTAAATAAAAGAAGAAAAGGTAAAATAAAAATTTCAGGATAAACAAAAATCTTAGGTGTTTGTCTATAGAGCTGAGATCACTTATGCTTTCTAAAAATCCAAGGTATATACGCACCCCCAGTTGTTCTATAGAGTTGTCATTGCAGCATGCAGCTTTAAAGTCAAAGGCATCTTGCCAAGGATGTCACATCTCCAATGTCTGTCGGTGGAGCCCTTATTTGAATTAAACATTCTGATCCTGGAGATCCATGCTCTGCTATGGTTAACCCAGTGAGTGTGCAGCTGATCCTTAAAATGCCTTGTTGAACTATTAAGAGTTCCTTCTCCAGCTCAAACCCATCAACCAGAGGTAAAATGGCGTCGGCAGATGGAAGCCTGACTACTGTGGCTGGAGCAGAATTTGGTAATGCAGTTCTGGAGGTGCCAAGGGAGAATTTGACTCTCATCAGTTTAGGAAATGACTTGAACATACCTAGGTATAGCCAATAACCATCAGTACTTAGTGCCAAAACTCTGATTTCTGTTATGTTATGTTAGGAAAAATTATAGAACACACCTACACTCAAAGTTTTTTTTGGGGCTGTTACAACTAGGAGGGAGAAGAGAGAGGGCTCAGGGTAATCAAACGTTTTCTGAAGTTCTTTGTCCACTGATAAACTCTGTGGAGCTGCTGATAGCTACACTCTTATGTAGTCCATATTGTCAAACCTGATAACAAAACATACCGTACAAGTAGGCTTAAATGGATAAACTGTGTGGATGATTTATCCAGCACCACAATTTTTGGAACTCACCTCTCAGTGGCAAGACAGGATATCCTGCACTAATGCTCAGTGGCAAGACAGGATATCCTGCACTAATGCTTCTTACTTACAAATATGGGGTTATTTTTATTTTTAAAGATAATTTATCAACCTAGGGCTTTAACAGAGTGAGGCCAGGCCTGTGTCTGTACTGAGAAAACAAAAGCAGACACTGTGACTGAGCATAGGGCTTCCGCCTTTAATACAAGTGTAGCCCTGGACACATATCCTATTACTGCAAGTGCCCAATAACAAGCTCTACAGTCTGCTTTTGCTGTTCAAAGCTGAAACATGTGCTAAATAATAGATGTTAAGTTGTTATGTTTTGAGTTATGTTGTTATGTTTTGTTATGTTGTTTTTATGTTTTGTTATGTTATGTGTTGTTTTATTATGTTATGTGTTGTTATGTTTATGTTTTTATGTTTTTTATGTTATATGTTGTTTTGTTATGAGTTGTTATGTTGTGTTATGAAGTTATATTTTGTTAGGTTGTCATGTATTATTATGCTTTTTTATGTGTTGTTATGTGTTGTGTTGGTATGTTATTCATTGTTATGCACTGTTTTGTTATGTTTTGCTTTATGTTTTGAATTGTTATGTGTTGTTTTGTTATGTATGTTATGTGTTTTCATGTTCTATGTGTTGTGTTGTTATGTGTTGTTTTGACATGTTTTGTTATATATGTTGTGTTGCTATTTGTTGTGTGGTTATATGTTGTTTTGTTAGGTGTTGTTATGTTATGTTTTGTTATATGTGTTGTTATGTTATGTTGATTTGTATAGCGCACTAATCACCCAAGAGGGTATTCTATCCAGGCACTTGGGCTGGTGTGTAGTCACCAAAGTGCTTATATGAAAATCCAGGTCATCAGCTTCTTCATGCAGGGCTGCTTCTGATTTCTGTCAAGTTTTGTGAGCTTAGTGCTAAAATAGTTGTTGTCTCTCAGCATAAATAATTACTGTGGTATAAAAATAATGTAAGCTTCCTCTGTTGTGCTTACTACTGCTGTCTTGCCATTACTCTGCCCTGCAAAGTAGCATGTTACTATTATTCAACTTTCATTAAGTCGAAAGGATGGAGGGCTGAAATATCTTGTTGGATTTTGAAAACTGTGATTTACAAGGTGCATACACGTCTCAGTAGGGAGCCCAGGAAGCACCATCAATATCTGATGTTCAGCATTAGACAGGCCCTTCCGAACGATTAAAATGCATGCGATAAGAAACACAATATGGTATATGTTCTGCATAAACACGCTTTATGCGTTTACTACTGAATAGTGGTTCCTGAGCAGCACATATTCCCTCATGTCTCTATTTACTGAACATCTTATACTAGGAGGAGAGGCCATTGGGTATGTGTTGTGCCATGTAGCTCTTTCATTTACTTAATTTCTGATACAACTCTCCCCAACAGCGAAAAGTCAGCCTTCCTGCAGCTTTGTGGCGTGCCGAAGCGATGAGACGTGCAGGATAGTCGACGCCAGCCCGGTGTGCGTGCAGAACTGGGAAAGTGTCTGCACCGCGTGGGGGGACCCCCATTACATCACCTTCGATGGGATGAGATTCGACTTCCAGGGCACGTGCACCTACACCATGGCGCAAACCTGCAGCCAAGACGGCACCCTCCCCATCTTCAAGGTCCAGGCCCAGAACGAGAACAGAGGCTCGCGCCAGGTGTCCTACGTCGCTATGGTGACAGTCCAAGTGTTCGGATACACCGTTGCAATGTTGCGGTCCGAAGACGGCCTCGTGAGGGTGAGGGTCGAACCATATTTATCATTGTCACAGCTGCCATTTCTGGGACTACTTGCTGAATATTTTAGAAGGTGTCTTACCTGTGTTTATGATAGGATGATGCGAGCAAGGATGTATTGGCATATCAGATATTTGCTGAATGCAAGAGAGGGAAAAACACACAAATCGAAAAAACGAAGTAAGAAAAAGACATCAAAACTGTCAGAAACAGAGAGCAGGAAGAATATTATTCTGCAAGTGCGAGAAAAAGGAGCAGGTAGTGTCTGGTGACGGGATGGCCCTCGGGTGGGCTGTGCTGGTGACGGAATGGCGTGTTCTATTGAGCGGGCGGGGCCGTGACGGAAGCGTTCAGTCACAAGCACAGCTCACCCCAGGGGCGTGACGGAGCGGTTCCGTCACCAGCGTCAGAGCGCCGCACACCCCCCCCCCCGCCCCTTAGCACTGCGGCGGAATAGCCGCCGCAGTTAAAGGGTTAAAGACTAGGGAGGTTATCTCTAAAAAAGTAACACAGTGTGCTGCACAGCACTACAGCGAAAGGGCAGAGGCACAGTGTTTTTATCCATTTCTGTCCTTTCCTTGGTGCTGGCGCACAATGGGCTGCCTGTGTTGCAGGCAGGGTTGTTTTGATGCAGAAATGGGCACTTTCCTGCACAAAAACGCGCTGAGGCATTTTCCTCTTTGTGTGCTGCAGAATAATATTTCTCCTCATTACAGCTTCCGCAGGGAGGCGTATCACTTTTGCGCATTCCCAGGTCTACCAGGAATGGTAAATCTGAGAATGCTTCAAAATGTGGAACCCCCCACATCATCCATGTAATACCTCCCTCGGGCAGAGTAACTCAACACAGAGACTGTGCATGTAACATGTAGCTTGGTGCAAAAGCGACGCAAACCCCTTCATTAATATGCCCTAGCGGCCTTGGTGTTCGACATTCCAATGTTTAATTGCACTGGCACTGCACTTGTACGCAGAGCTTTGGACACCAATGATCTTTCTTTCACAAATTAAGCACTGGCTTGTATCATATAGCAAGAGTGTTTGCAGATGTAGATAAGTGGCTCCACAGATAACTCATTACATAAGTCGACTAGTTACCTAAGCCCTAGTCAGAGAGGTACAGTTAAGCAATGAGAAAAGACTAAATGGATTTCCCTGGAGCATCAAAGGCCAAGTCCTTGGTGCAAAGATAATCTGCTAGTGCATGGGACAGGTGGTAATATACAGTAGGTATATATATGGTCGCCTGGTATTATATGTTGGGATGGGATAGAACAGGTGTATGACTGCATACCAAATATTGCTCAGACTATCATTGGTACTGAATATCGAGGACAACATATGGAGAGAAGTTGAAAGGTATGTAAGTCTGGATTTTCTACACCGAACTCTACCTATATGTACCAACACGGTACATAAATCTTCACGGTACGCATATGTGGAGTTAGGAATTGTAAATGTATACTTCCCTATATGCACTTACCTTTTGATACTTTGTCGCTTGATAGTCTCTCCTTGATATTCTTGAATGTTGATAGCCTGCCTGTTTATGTTCAGTAGTACACTATGGGGACATACAAAATATGAGCGTTAGAGTATGGGAGGAGGAGGACAAAGTGTTGATGTGATTTGTCCAATAAAGATGAAGTGACTACTGAAAGGAACTCTTGGCTCACCTTTGGTAGCATAGCCCACTTAGGTGGCTTTCTGTGCAACAACTAGTTAGAAACTAGGGCATATAGACCATTCAAATGTATTAGGAGAAAACAGAAATGCTTCATGGGAATGCATTCCAAAAAGGTATTCAAGTTGGTCACTGGGACTCGGGCCGTGGGCGTCGGGTGCAGAAGTGGGTCCAGAAGCAGTTTTGTAGTTCCTCAGGGCAGAGTTCTTTGTTCTTCAAAGTTGATTTCTTCTGGATAGGTCCACTGTCCAAGGGGGAATTAGAGTCTTTTTGAAGCCAGTCAGTTCTCCCAGGGTTTTGGAGGGCGCTGGGCCTAGAGGACGAGTCAACACTTGTAGCAAAAGATGAAAGGCAGCAGACAGGTAAGCAGGGCTGGCGCCAAGTCAGTCACTGGTTATTCTTCTTTGTTGCTAGTGTGGCTCTTCAGCATCTGAGCTTCATAGGTCATCAGGAAATTGACTTCAGGGTCTGGGAGTGTCACCTAAATACTTGATTTAGGGGAGTCACATGGGAGTGACTGGTAGGGACCAATGGGTTCCTTACCTTGGGTTTCTACACCCTCTATTATGCCACCCTCCTGTGGGAGGGGGCATAGCCCTAGTCCTGAATGGATAAGAACCACGATCTTCAGTTGGTAGCATATTCCCATTTGAAAGTTACAAATTTTAAGTCACATTGCATTTATATTGCAGGAAATAAGTCTTGGGGCAAAGCATGCACCATGCAACTTATAATCACATGTTTTGCTTTAGAAGCAGGTTCAACATGTATATCATTAACTCTTTCTTTCCATATCTGTTCTCTGGACAGGGGCTTGTTCCAAGACAAATGTCTCACCACTTCAACATCTATAGCAATTTGGAAATAAAAATGTGTATGTTTTGAAGTGACCATATAAATGAAACTGGCCAATTTGCTGCAGCTTCTGCGAAAGTCAAAATACCAGACGTTCATAGAAAACAATTTGGGGGTACATTGCAAAAGATAGGTTTCCATGCAATGCATATACAGGTAGGCTTTTATGAAAGTAGTGAGCAGATACAGGAGTGTGGTCCCTAACAACACTTCAAATAACTCAAGTAATTTGTTTTTCAGCATGCTAATATATCCTCAAATGAAATACTAACTTAAGGCCATCTAAGTTGAATGGGTATCATTTTCAAATGTTTTTGAGCTCTTAAATGAAACTCAGATGTGCAAAGAAGGTCATTTTAGAGGATCAACATCCCATTCCTAAGTTGCAGGATCAGCAATGGGTTTTCTCGCAAATGGAAGTTGCCCAGACTGAAATTCTACCTCTTTAGATGCAATTCCCTTGTGATTGCTTTCTGCACACTCCATCACAACAGTAGGCGAACTCTATAAACTCACAATTAGCTGGCTGATTTGAAGACCAAAATGCTTCTAAACTGTTATTAATGGCAGGAAAATGAGCATAAGTTCTGTTAATAGAAGGTAAAGGGGTTAGGGGTATGGGGCTATACTATATATACTATAACACTTTATTAGCAAAATATGTACTTAGATCTTTCAAGAAAGGAAGATTTGGCTAGGAGCTTGTGTTGACATCGGACTTGCTTTGAAGGCTCATCTGATTAACCCACATTTTT
Source organism: Lissotriton vulgaris (assembly GCF_964263255.1). NCBI lineage: Eukaryota > Metazoa > Chordata > Amphibia > Caudata > Salamandridae > Lissotriton > Lissotriton vulgaris. The sequence continues at coordinate 223,752,336 of NC_141695.1, forward strand.
ACATGGAAATATGATTATTTATTTGAGATAAATCTGTTAATGCTTAATGTCAAGTTCCATTAAATATACTTTCTTATACTGGGGGTGCCAGAGAATTCTGAAGGACATACTCCGGATCCATTCGTGGACAATCTTATTCTCAAACACCTTAACCCTAAGGTTTTGAGTAATTTCTTCATTGTCGAGCGTGCCCACAGGATTCCTGGAGGTAGACCTAGACCGGGGGCCCCTCCCCGTCCTATGATCACCAGAGTTCTGAATTTTCGGGACAGAGATGTGATCCTTCAGATGGCGCGGACCGGAGCTCCATTGAAATTTGAGAACAAGACTCTCTTCTTGTTCCCAGACTTCACTTAAGCGATACAAAAACAAAGACAAAGCTTCATGGCGGTGAAGAGGAAACTGAGAGACAAGGGTATAAAGTATGCCATGATGTTTCCGGCCCGCCTCAGAGTGGAACTCAACAGGAAGGCCTGGTTTTTCGATAAACATGAGGTGGTGGCTAATTGGTTGGACAGTACTCACATGCCTGGTATGGATATTCAAGACCGAGAAGAGGCGGAGGAACAAAGAACTTGTTCATATCGAACTTAATTGGTTCAAATTGTCGTAAGATGCTGCCGGGCTTAAAGGGGCGTGCAAATATTCCCCTGATTAGCTTTGTTTTGTATTAAGTTTATGATTAGAGCAATACAGGGGATGTTGGGAGGGGAAGGGGGTGGCTGGTCTTCCCGTTGGCCCTCCTCTGTTTTCTACTTTTAGTTACCGTTACACTAGATTAAGGGTGACAGGCACACTGCTAGTTGGGATTTGCGTTGTTTACATGCAGGGGTGCAGGGTGGGGGGTGGAGGGATCAGTTTTGTGAGTTGGATTGGGCTTTAGTTTGTTCATTGTTTATTTCCCTTTCTTTTGCATCAGGTGACAATATCATATCTCTATGTTGATGGTGTGGGGTGAATGTCGAGTGCTAATCAGGGATCGGGGGTGAAGGTGTTGAGTTGGAATGTCAATGGGCTGGGTGACAAGATCAAACGTGGAATGGTGAATCACCTAATTAGGAGGTACTCCCCAGAGGTGGCTTTGTTGCAGGAAACACACCTGATTGGAAATCGATGTCTGGCCCTACACAGAGGTGGATACAAATTAGTAGCGCACGCTGGGTTTACATCTGGTTCTAGATGGGTTGGTATTCTGCTTAAAAACTCTTACCAGTTTGAGCTACAGGCTACATGGTCGGACCTGAGGGGCAGATATGTAGGTGTTTCAGGGCAGCTAGGGGGTAGGATAGTTACCTTCTTATCTATATATTTGCCTCCGGGCCTTCAGGCCGACACCTTTAAAGATGTGAGTTCTATCTTTCTGACCCTGCCTTTGGCTCTTCCTGTTCTGGGGGGTAACTTTAATGCCATGTTGGATGGTGGAATTGATAGATTCCCTCCACGTCCAAATGTAACATCACAGAGGTGGCTCCCTGACTTTCTTGAATCACTGGGACTGGTAGTTTGCTGGAGATTCCATTACGCATGTCTCGACCGTGCACAATAGCATGTCTAGATAAGACATGGCGCACACAATTAGAGAGGTAAGATACTTGGGGAGGGGCATTTCTGACCACTCACTGGTGTGGTTGCAACTTGAGGTGGGACAGCCAGCAGTGGGTAGAGTTGCACCGATCAATGCCTGGCATTTGAGAGACCCTGCCACGAAAAAGGAGGTATGCCAGATATCGGAACATTATTTTCAGGACAACCTAGGTACGGTGGATTCAACACAGACCCTGTGGGAGGCATACAAGGTAGTATTGCGGGGTGTGGTCCATTCTTTGATTGTGGGGAAGCAAAAGAGGCACCAGGCCGAGGTGGTCAAAGTGGGGGCGGAGGTAGTAGATTTGGAGAAAAAGGTGGCAGATTTGGCGACTCAGGAGGATGTGCATTTGTTAAAATTGAAACAAGATGAATATAAGGGCATCTCGAGGGAACGTGTTATCGCACAGAATAATGTTGTGCAAAGCCGAATATACGAACATGGAGACAAGGCCGGTAAATTAATCGCTTGTCTTGAGCATGGGGAGCGTGCCTCTCGTCTTGTACCGGAGGTGGAGGGGTCGGGACCTGAGAAAGTCACAGATCCACAGGCAGTGGCAGACACTATTTCTGAATATTATAGGGAGGTGTACACTTCTGCGAATTGTTTTACCGAGACAGAGAATGGAGAGATGATTAGAGATATAGCCATGCCCAGCCTGTCAGAAGAAAATAGGGAATACTTGGACTCCCCAATTACAGACGACGAAGTTGCACGAGCAATTAGAGGCAGCAAGTCCGGGAAGGCGACAGGCCCTACTGGACTGCCTATAGAACTGTATAAACTGAATGCCAATAAAATCGCTCCCCATGTACATGCCATGTTCCTTGAAAGTAGGGACCTGGGGCAATTGCCTTTTGACCAACGGGTGGCAAATATTGTCATCATCCATAAAGCAGGCAGGGCTAGGACGTCCCCTTCCTTGTACCGGCCTATCTCGCTTCTCAATGCTGAACCCAAGATACTGGCAAAGTTGCTTGCCATTAGGTTGGTCAAGGTCATCACTACTCTGGTACACCCCGATCAGTCGGGCTTCATGCCGCGTCGGAATACAGCTCTGAATCTGCATAGACTTCATGGCATATTGGGCTGCTCTTCAAAAATACTAGAACCATCAGTCTTGGTGTCCTTAGATGCCACCATGGCATTTGATCGAGTTGAATGGGCCTATCTCTTTGCTGTTCTAATTAAATTGGGCTTTGGCCCTGACTTCATTAGATGGATTAGATTGTTGTATACCGCTCCACTGGCCAGAGTGATCGTAAATAACTGCAAATCAGCCGACTTAGCTCTTGAAAGGGGCACGAGGCAGGGATGTCCATTGTCCCCACTTCTCTTTGCGCTAGCATTGGAGCCACTGGCAGTATGGGTCCCGTGGGACCGGTCAATATGTAGACTGCGCTGGACATTGGACTGGGAGGATAAAATCTCGCTTTATGCAGATGATATCTTGTTATATCTCACAAAACCCAGTGTCTCCCTGAATAATTTCCTAGATGTTCTGGAGATATTTAGCAGATATTCTGGGTTCGCAATAAACTGGACTAAATCAGTGTTTTTTGTCATATCTGGTGATCCGCCTGTTTGTCCCGCAGGCATGCCCTGTGAGGATAGAGTGGGTGGGATGTAAGTACCTAGGGATATATATAACGTTGGATCCAAAAGTGAGATATACTAATAATTTAGAACCTCCCTTGAGTCGGCTTAGAATGGACGTGGTACGATGGAGGGCCCTCCCCTTGTCATTACTTGGTAGGGTGGTCCTGTTCAAAATGATGGCCTTGCCCCGGTTTTTGTACATGCTCCAAAACTCAATGGACCCGGTGCCTGTTGCTTATTTTCGTGAAATTGAAGCACTCCAGCGGCAGCTTCTTTGGGGCGGCAGTGCTCGTATAGCCTTTGTCAAACTTATTCTTCCTTGGTATGATGGTGGAATTGGACTGCCAGACTTGAAGAAATACTACTGCGCTGCTCAGCTCGCGGCAGTAAATCACGTGATCTACGGCCCTCACGGAGACCCTGGCTTTGCCATGGATCGTGGACTCGCCCAGGGTGGTGACATAGAGCATTATATGCCAGACCAGGAAGATTTGCTCTGTCAGGTCAGACGGCGCATGCAGTGCACATCTGGCATGCGGCCACCAGGGGTTTGGGATGGGAAGGGAAGTTAACGATGGCTACTCCCCTGTACAACTCAGAGAGGCCTGGGAGTCTGTGGCGTACCAAGGGGTTTGATAAATGGGACCTCATTGGTTTCAGTCAGATTAAGGATGTGTGGGGGAGGGGCTGTGTGCAGACCTTCGAGTTGCTCCAAAAGCAGTATAACTTGCATACCAATGAACACTTTCGATATCGTCACATTAGACATGCCCTTCTTGCTCATGTGCCGCTGTATACAGAGCCCCCGGAGGCTTCCCCCCTTGAAGATCGAGTACTTGATGGGCACCTCCCTGAAAAGACCGTTTCGCTGATCTATAAGAAGCTAATTAATAACATGGAAAATCCACTTGGTAGTATCAGGGGTGCGTGGAATGCAGATGGATTGGAACTGGACGATGATGATTGGACAGAGGCGGTCTCTTCCCCGAGGGTTGTAGCGGTCCAGATGAGGCTCAGGTTGGTGCAAATTAAAATCCTACATAGATCATACGTCACAGGGCCAAGGCTGGTTAAGATGGGGAGAATGACTAGCGGGGATTACAGGAGGGGGTGTGGTGAAGTGGGCACGTTCATACATATTTTGTGGCACTGTGACGAGATTCAAACTTACTGGATGAAAGTGCATGATGTTATGGGAGAAGTACTGGGGATGGTGATTCGACTGGAAGCCCGTAGATGTATATTGAATGTGTGGGAACCCACTGATTTAAATGGCTACCAGAAACAATGGGTGACATTGGCATGTATGGTGGTGAAACGTAAAATCGCTCAGCTATGGGGAACCAAACAAATCACCACAGCCAGCCAAGTGGGTTCAGGATCTGGACTGGTGCATGTTTCGGGAGAGGGCTGTGTATGTGGCTAGGGGCTGTCCCAAGAAATGGGGGAAGATTTGGGGGGTCTGGAATAGCCACTGGGGCGAAATATGTACGCCCCCGCAGACACTGAGAGATGATGCAGCGCTGGAATCCCCGTGATCCCAATTACAATATATACTGTAATGATTATTTGCACGATTGACAGTAATACCCCTAACATATTGTCAAGATTTGCGCACCTGATGTTTTATTTGTTATGTTGTTTTTTGTTTAATAAAAAGATATTTAAAAAAATAAAAAATAATATATACTTTCTAGGCCAGATGTCTTAATCTTTTGGCTTCTGAGGACCCCAATGATTCACTACTGAAAGTCGGGGACTCCAACCTAACTCCTTCACTACTAGTTTCAAAGCAGCACTACTCAAGGTATAAGTGAGTCACCCTTCTAGCAAACCTTAGAAGCCCTAAGGCAGGGTGCATTATGCCTCAGGTATGGGCATGTCTGCATGAGCAGATATAACCCTACAAAATGTAGGTCTATTCTTAATATTCTAAGTGCCAGGGAAGCCATGAAGAGTACATGGGCTGGAAACTCGACAGCTCGAGCTCCCCAGCATCATGATGGCTTCAATGAACCTAGGAGTTTTTGATACCAAACAAATTCTCTTAATAAACCCACACCGATGCCAGTATTGGATTTATTAAAACATGTACTAGGAGGGCGCCTCAGAGGTACCCCCTGAAAACTGACCAACCTTGGTGTGGTCTCTGACTGGCTTTAGGCAGCCTGCTACCACAGACACATTTCTGGATCCCTGGGTCAGACGTTGTTGCTCTCTGAGTCCAGAAACAAAGCCATTATGGGCAGAGGTGTCACTCCTCCTCCCCCAGGATGAGCACAATGCTCAGGAGGGAAGCTTCAAAGGTCTTGCCCTTTTGTAATGCGACCCCAGCCTCTGATGCTAGCAGCAGATGGCAACCCCAAATTCAAACCCCCCACCTTTGGCGGGAGAACCATCGGGAAAACTTGGTGAGAAAGGGAAGTGCATCCCCCTACACCAACTCTACCTCTCAGGTGCTGTAGGTAAAGTGAAGCACATTTATTCTAGTCTGTAATGTTCTTTGTGTCTGATATTGCGATAGTAATGAATTCAGAATATTCTTCAAATTTCCTCATGACATTAAGAACATTTTAATGGCGATGTAGAGAATTAATCCAGCTGACGTCCCTCCATGATTACCCTTTACTGCATTCAAATTATATATTAGGGGATCATTCATCAACACATCCTCAGCCTCCCATATTACCTGCAGAGCTCTAATTACAATGTCTTTTGCACTTAGGAAAGAGATAGGAGATTTCTAATTTCTTTTCAAACTAACTATGTTTCAAGAGATAATGTGTGTGATATAATTATCAAGACATGCAAGGTAAGGCTTTCTAGACCTGATGGACTGAATTTATTACTGCAGCAACCCAGTTCCGGCCTTGGTCATACTTAAAAAAATAAAAAAAATTAATTGGAAGTTTGGAACAATTCAATTCATCCTTGTTGGTTTCTGTTTTACCCATGGAAATGACAATAAAAAAAGTTGAACCATAAAAAGGCATTACAGTCCTGCATCGCCAACAACCATCAAGAATAAGCATTCTAGAATGTTATTGTGGTTGATGACATGTGCTGGGGTTTTGAGAGGTATTGTGACCTGATTCACTGCATAGGCCCTTTAAATTGTACCCGAGCCAGATCTCTCACACAACCAAGCAATCAAGTACTTCGTATAAATACTGAAATAACTTACCAGTCAATGTTTCACTACCTCCTAGTGGTTCTTTTCTTATAAAGGATTACAAAGTATTAGCAGCTGCATCAGTAACCTAGAAACACAGTGCTGCCAGTTGATAAATTCTGTAATTGCCACTCCCCAATATGATTTATTTCACATTCCAGACACATTTCTGCAAAAAGATTTTTTCCAGTGTGAGACTGCAATACAAAACAAATGAATTCGATTCAATTGAGGCCACGGGCCGATCATACTAGAGTCCATATCCTGTGCCTTCGGAACTCAACATTTTAGCCTCAAATTCCAAATTAATTCCCATTTACATAGAATGTTTAAATTTAAAATTTCCCATTTGGCATTTTTTAGATGTATTTATAGTGTATCGATCTGATAATGGCCTTTCATTTACTAAACAGTTGCGAACCCCTGATAAAGCATCATGGACACCCAGGCGTAAGGGACCACAGGTTAAGAACCGTTGTTCTAGGCTTGTGGATCTGTAGAAAGGCACAATAGTGGTTAGGTGCACAAAGTGCTATATAGGTTTAACAAGCATTTGCAAAGCAATCGGTCTCGCCTTTGTGACCTTATAAGTATTTAGCTATGCACCCATATTATCAATTGGACCACCTGCACTGACTTTTCAGTTAAAGTCCATTACCATGTAGTGTGATGCCAAAAGCAAACTCCGTTATGGAATTCTTTGGCTTATGTTTACTGCGATAAAGTGAAACTATGACTGGAAAACATTCAATACAAGACAAAAAATAATATATATATTTCTATTTCAGTTTTCATTATGTTGTTAGCAATAATTCAATAAAATACAATACAATACAATTTGTAGAGCGCACTTCATACCCGCAAGGGTTCCAAGGCGCTGATGGGGTGGGAGAGGGGGTCTTGCTGTTGCTACTGGTCAAACAGCCAGGTCTTGAGTTGTCTCCTGAAGGTTAGAAGGTCTTCGGTTTGTCGTAGGAAGAGGGGGAGGGTGTTCCAGGTTGTGTCGGAGCGGTGGGAGCAGGATCTGCCTCCGGCTGTGGCTCTACAGATGTGTGGGACGGTGGCCAGGGAGTAGTCTGTGGAGCGGAGTTTCCTGTTGGGTGCGTGGAAGGAGAGTCGACTGTTGAGGTAGGCTGGGCTGGGCTTGTGGAGTGCCTTGTGTGCATGGATCAGGAGCTTGAAGGAGATTCTTTTGTCGACAGGGGGGCAGTGCAGATCCCTGAGGTGGGGGGTGATGTGGGCCCGGCGCGGGATGTCGAGGATCAGACGTGTAGAGGCATTCTGGATTCTTTGCTGTCTGTTGATGAGCTTGGTCGGGGCGCCGGCGTGAGAGGGTGTTTCCATAGTCGAGACTGCTGCTGGCTAGGGCCTGGTGACTATTTTCCTTGTGTCTGTCAGGATCCATCTGTAGATCTTGCAGAGCATTCGGAGGGTGTTGAAGCAGGTGGAGGAGACAGCGTTGACTTGTTTGGTCATGGTGAGTTTCGAGTCGAGTATGTCTCCCAGGTTGCGTGCGTGGTTGGTGGGTGCGGGGTGTGTTCCCAGTGACACGGGCGACCAGGAGTCATCCCATGCTGAGGGGTTGTGCCCAAGGATGAGGATCTCTGTCTTGTTTCTGTTCAGCTTAATGTGGCTGTCCTCCATCCATTTGGCGACGGCCTTCATCCCCTGGTGGAGGTTGGATTTGGCGATGAGAGGGTCCTTGGTGAGGGAGAGGATCAGTTGCGTGTCGTCGGCGTAGGAGATTATGTTGAGGTTGTGATGTTGGGTGATGCGTGCAAGGGACGCCATGTAGATGTTGAACAGCGTCAGGCTGAGGGAGGAGCCCTGCAGGATGCCGCAGATGATCTTGGAGGCTTAGTGTCGAAGGCGGCGGAAAGGTCCAGAAGGATGAGGGACGCTGTCTCGCTTTTGTCCAGTAGGATCCTGATGTCGTCTGTGGTGGCGATGAGGGCGGACTCGGTGCTGTGGTTGCTGTAGAATCCTGACTGGGAGAGGTCTAGGATGCTGTTGTCTTCGAGGTAGTGGGTGAGCTGGATGTTGACTATCTTCTCGATGACCTTAGCTGGGAACGGAAGCAGGGAGATGGACCGGACGTTTTTGAGTTCGCTCGGGTCCGCCTTGGGTTTCTTCAGTAGGGCTTGATCTCGGCGTGCTTCCAGCTCTCAGGGAAGGTCGCGGTCTCGAAGCAGAGGTTGATGATGTTGCATAGGTGGGGTGCGATGGAGCTTTGTTGAAGATGTGGTGTGGGAAAGGGTCAGACAGCGAGCTGGTGTGGATTGTGCCCATGGTCTTGATTATCTCTTCGATGCTCATGTTGGCCCAAGTTGTCAGGGCCATGGGTCGTGGTCGGTGGGGTGAGGTGGGTCCGGCGTGTTGGGGCCTGTTGGTGACGTCCGGGAGTTGAAGCTGTCGTGGATGGTGGCGATCTTGCAGTGGAAGAAGGTGGGGAGCGCGTCGCACAGGGCTTGCGACGCGGGATGTCGTTGGCACTGGAGCTGGGGTTGGAGAGTACTTTAACGACGTTGAAGAGCTTCTTGCTGTTGTGTGCATTACTGTTGAGGCAGTTTTTGAAGGAGTGGTGTGGCTCACTGGTTAGAGGCGACAGACCCGGAAGCAGAGGACGGCCCGGGACCAGGGTTTTTTTTTTTTCTTTTTTTTGAAACACCTTTATTGAACAAATGCAGATATCACAACCATGCGCCTACAACCAACGTAGTGGCCGGCATTTCAATGCGTGTATCATCACACTATGTCATTACTCAGCAATTTTACAGCATCTGTGTACACAGCAAGCCGCCTACAACCGCTGCGGGCCGGCCGCGATCATTCTACCCGCTGTCATAATCTGCAAATCTACCTTACCTCACCCATTTATCCCTTGTGTGATGCCTACAATGTATCATCCGTGGCAGGCGCACCATACTTGGTGCCATTATATCCCATCACCCTTGCTCATGGTAACCCACACATTTGCACGACCTCTTCCAGTGGTCCCCGCCCATCACTTCCAAGGGCAATGGTGTATGCATTAGCAGAACTTTGTTAACTCAAAACTTTAACTGCACAACAAAAGGGCCAAGGGCTCAGTGTTCAGTGAGGGTGGCTGTTCGACCAATCTCCACACATACCTAGACCAGCCGTCCAGTATTGCAACGTCTCGTACTAGTGGACATTCACCACTCCTGTGGTCCTTTATGGCAACATCTCATGATCTCACACCCCCTCCGCCGTAGTTGGGGATCTCGCTTCGGATTGAGTCTCGCTGCACGTCAGGAGGTATTCCCGCAGGGGGGCCCATATGTCTCTGGGCTTAGATTTAGTGGGTAGCTCCTCAGCAGAGTACTCTAGTTGATCCCTACAGTACACCATGTCTTTGAGCCAGGTCTCCACTTTTGGCATGCGCGTACTGTCCCAGGTGAATAATGTGCGCCTCTTTGCCAACAACAGTGCGACTTGTATCAGCCGGCCCATCACCCCCTTCACTTGCGGAGCATACCCCAACAAACACAGTTCAGGGACATTTAACAAATCTATACTGGTCATTCTCCCGATGCACTTCAACACTTCTGCCCAATACTCCTGTACCGCTGCGCATACCCATGCCAAATGTACGAATCCTGCAGCTCCCTTCCCGCACCCTTTGCATGTGTCGTCGCCCCTCAACCCTATCCTGCAGAGCCTGAGAGGTGTGTGGTATGTCTGGTGCAAAAACTTCAGGTGTATTATTCTCAGGTTGCTGTTGGGGGTCAGTCTTCCAGTCGTCGCGCATATCTTTTCCCATTCCACCGCCGTTATCTGAGTGTCTAGTACCCTGTTCCACTTCTCTAAGCTAGCGTCTGCCGTGCGCGGCGTGTCAGCTTGTGTCGCCCTGTACAATTTAGTGATCATTTTCTTTCTGGAGGGTGCCGTTATAACCGTTTGCAGCGGCAGTGATGTCTCGGGTTCTGACGGGAATGTGGTGTAGTGGGCCTGCATCGCTCTCCTCAGCCTGTAACATGTGAATGTGAATAGCAATGTCGGGTTCACTATATATGCCATGTCCTCCCTTGTGATGTATCGCCCATCTACAAATAGGTCCCCCAAGTGTGTCAGGCCTACTTCTTGAAGAGCCCTGATAGATCCCTTATCCTGTGCCACCGACAAAGCTGCGTGACCCTCTATAGGTAGCATCGGGGCATAGAGCGGGAGTTTTTCCGTCATGCGACCTATCGCCTGCCAGGCCGCCGTAGTGGCATCGATTGTGTTTATCTCCGCCCTGGGCGTGTGTCTGGCTGTATGTGAAATTATCCCTTTCAGTGGTATAGGGTCCGCATCAGCATGTTCCACCGCCACGTGTGGCATGCAGGCGTGCGGCTTAAACCAGTAGTGGGCATATTGTGCCTGGCAGCACAGGTAGTATAGGTACATGTCTGAAGCCTTAAACCCCTCATTTTCAAAGGGGAGTGTAAGTGTGTGCCAACTGATCCTGGGTTGTTTTTTCCCCCACACTAGGTGTAGCAGCTGTGTTTGTACCGTTCGAAAAAAATGTCTAGTTAGAGGGACGGGACGTTACAAAATAGATACAGAAATTTCGGCAATATCACCATTTTTATAACAGCTATTCTGTCTGCAAGCGATAACGGCAGGTTGATCCATTTGTCTACTTGCGCGACTAACGCCGTGTATGCTGCCCCATAGTTTTCGGAAATTACTACTGCTGGGTCTCTATGCACCCATACTACCAGATATTTAACCAGCTCCTCAGACCACACCAAAGGGTAGTCCATCGGTACAGCTCTAGTGGCTACCGTCAGTGGTATAATCACCGATTTTTTCCAGTTGATGTGAAGCCCGGAATAAAGACCAAAGCGAACATACTCTTGAAGCATGGGGGAAAGTTTGGTGTCAGGGTCTCGTACGTACAGAACCATATCGTCCGCATAGAGGGATATTCCTACCGGTCTTAGTTCGAAATTCAACGCTGCGGTTTTGTGCAATTGCCGTATCTTGCATGCCAGCGGTTCCAGTACTATGGCAAATAGCAGTGGCGACAATGGGCACCCATGCCTTGTTCCACGCCCAATACACACTGGTTCCGATGTCTCTCCTCCTATGCGCACTCTCGCCGATGGGTCATTGTATAGCAGTTTTACCCAATTAACAAAGATGGGGGGAAATCCCATTCGGTTCAAGATGTGCGCACCATATACCCCCACTCGATAGAGTCAAACTCCTTTGCGGCGTCGAGTAGCACCGCAACTGCTTTCAGCTCAGGGTTGAGGACATGCAGCAGGGAAAATACAGTTCGCAGGTTCATGGCTGTAGAGCGATCTGGAATGAAGCCAGCCTGGTCTGGCAATACCACTAGCGGCATCAATGGCTGAAGTCTTGTCGCAAGGATTTTCGCCAAAATTTTAGCATCTAGATTTATGAGTGAAAGGGGCCGGTATGACTCACATTCCTCCGGGGGTTTGTCTTTTTTCAAGAACGTTATGATCATAGCCTGTCGGAGTGTAGGTGGCAGTCTACCCGTCTCATATGCTTCCGCATACATTCCCAATAAATGTGGTGCCAGTATCTTATCGTATGCTTTGTAGAATTCTGCCGTCAGGCCGTCCGGCCCCGGTGCTTTCCCATTAGGAAGTGAACGAATGGCATCCTCTACCTCCTCCACATCAATCGGATGGCTTAAATAGGCTCGATGTGCGTTCGATAGCCAGGCGCATGCTATGTCATCTAAGTATTCGTTTAGTGTGTCGCTGTCTGTGCCCCCCCCTGAAGCATACAGTGTACTATAGAAGGAGCGGAACTGTTCTAGTATGTCCTTGCTTGTGTGGTATTCCTGCCCAGTGCTGTCTACTAGGCTCTCTATCTGCGGCTGCATGGCCCGCGTCGTTAGTCGGCCAGCTAGTGACCTACCCGGTCTCCCTCCTTCTCCGTACCTCCTTGCCATGTGTCTCTTGGAAATGTATTTAATTTCGGAGTCAGCCAGCTTATTATATTCGTCTATTCTTTCGTGTATCTGCGCAAGTGTCTCTCTATCAGGCAGTCTATCATATTGTGCTTCTAGATCTCTTAGTGTGCGCTCCAAGCTGTGTATTTGATTACGTATGTCTTTCAATATCCCTGCTGATGTAGCTATGCATACGCCCCTAATTGTAACTTTGAACGCCTCCCATGGTGTCTCTTCGCTGTCTACAGAGCCTACATTGTCTTCAAAATAATGTTCAATTGCCAGCCTCACTGTCTCCGCAAATGATGTGTCCAATAAAGCCTCTGCCCTGAATCGCCAAGTGAAGGGAGGCCGCTGTGTCATTGGCAATGTGCATGTTAACATGACCGGGTTGTGATCTGATAGAGTTCTCGGTAGTACCTGTACATCCCCCACCCACGTGGCCACCTTATTGCTAATAAGCCAGTAATCCAGCCTGGACCAACCATTAGTCGCTGGTGTTATATGTGTACCTAGACGTGTCTGCGCCTCCATGCGTCTACCAGCCAAAATTCTGTCATGGCGTTTGTGATAGATGCCGCCACTTTAGTCATTCTGGCCCCTTGCGGGTTAGACCTGTCTGCTTTCGGGTCCAGTTGCGTGTTTAAGTCTCCTCCCAACAAAATCAGCGTGTCAGGCCACGTCCGTAATACCCTGTACAGGCCATCATATGCCGTTGTTTCATCTACTACTGGGCCATATAGATTAATGATGGTCACTGTTGTGTGCCCCAGCTTTCCCAGTGCTATAGCCCAACGCCCCTCCGTGTCTGTGGCTGTCTCTAGCAGCGTAAATTTTACTCCCTTCTTTATTAGGATTAGCACCCCCCTTGCATACGAGAAGTAAGACGAAGCCACCCTGTGACTAGCCCATCTACGTGCCACATGTTCTTCCGATTTCTTGGTTAAGTGTGTCTCCTGCAGTAAAGCAATCCCAATGTTGTGTCTATCTAAATAAGCCAGTACTCTCCTAATTTTCTGCGGGGTGTTGAGACCTCTAACATTCCATGCTGCCGCTCTTATAACTTCGCCCATTTCAATGAAGATTGTGCCTTAGCAGTGAGTCCATATGCCAGACCTGTTAGTGTGTACCTTTGATCGAACCCTTCCCTATTACACACAGCATGTGTTGTGATAGCCCTTTGCCAAACATGAAAACTAACTTTCCCCCACCCCCAGCCCGCCTCCCACTTCAGCATACCCCAATTGCTAAAGCCATTGCCCCTCAATAATTCCCACTTCAAGAACAGGTCAAACAAGTAAACATCAGATTGGGGAACACCCATCGGGGCTCATGGCAGCTTCCACCCTCACATGTTGTATAAGGGAAGGGCCGTTAGATCTATTTTCAAGTTCCAATATCCCCACTTGGCCCGCCAGGGGTGGCCATCTCCGGAACCGCAAATGTTTCTACCTGTGATGCATCATCCCTCGTGGTGTGTGTCGCCATTTTCATTTTCCCAGTATGTACGTCCCATTACTTATACCGCCCTTCACACCACCTTACTTGTCAGTCGTCAATGTCCGACGTTCTGGCTTCTGCAGCGTCCTTTTTGTTACGCAGCAGTTCTTTGGCGTGGTCCATCGCCTGTTTTGGAGTCGAGCAGATTTTACCTTTCTCAAATGAGCCTATTCGCAACTTGGCGGGTACAACATTGCATAGGGTATTTGTTCCATCTGCAGCAGCTTCTTAACGTTCAAATATTCCTTCCGCGCCGCTTGTACAGCCGTCTGGCCACCATGTCTTGGCGCTCCTCCTGCGCCCAAGTCCCAGATAAAGAGCCTCGGGATCTGGCTTGACACTGCCCTTGATTTCTCTGTCCAGGCTACTAAGACTGCTGCCACTTGCTTCGGACTAATGAGGATGCTCCGGCGGGTGCTCCCTTTGCTCCCTTTCCAGGCGAGGAGGATCATGGTCCAGGCCCTCATTCTCTCTCGCCTGGATTACGGGAACGCTCTCTACCTGGGAGCACCGGCTTCGGTCCTTCAGAGGCTCCAGGTCACACAAAACAGTGCGGCCCGCCTATTGTTCAATCTGTCCCGTCGGCAGTCGGCGAGGAAGGCTCTGAAGGACCTTCATTGGCTCCCAATGGCTGCCAGAGTGCAGTTCAAAGCTCTGTGCATCATGCACAAATCCTTCCACCGTGTAGGCCCAGCGATTCTGCACCCTCTGGTTATGCCTTATGTTCCAACACGCCCCCTTCGGTCTGGTACCCTGCAGCTGGCCACCTCCTCTAAAATTAACAAAGCCCGTTGGGGTGGCCGCTCTTTTTCTCATTCGGCGACCAGACTCTGGAATGCCCTCCCCTTTGCCATCCGGGGTAACAGCAACCTCCTCTCGTTCAGAAAGGCCCTAAAAACGCATTTCTTTGCTAAATCTCTCTGATCTGCCCCGAGCCTGCGCTAAAACCATTTTATCTTCAAGCGCTGCGAGGCCCCAGGGCGGTTATGCGCTATACAAATGCAATTTTTCATTTCATTTGATGAGGGTGCTGGCGCTCTATCGGAGGGGACCTTCATGGCTGGTGAGGGGGGCGGTCTGAGCGCAGACAGGCACAGAAAAGCTTATCTTAGGCACGCCTTCGGCATGCCAGCGGCACACCCGCTGCGCGTGCACGCTGAACAGCCATGCAGCGGCCGCCATTTTATGGGGAGGTGGGAGGGAGGAGCAGCTGGGAGGCAGGGGGCGGGTGGCAGGGGTGGACAAATGGGCGCGGGGCCGCAGGGGCAGCAGCGGCGGGAACTTCGGGCGGGAAGGGAACGGGGGCTCAAAGGGACAGAAGGAAAAAAGGAAAATGTTGCACCCAAAAAGAAAATGGGTACACAATAACTGCAGCAAACTGGGCACAGCGGAACGGGGCACAGGGGCACTTAAGGAATGGCGGCCGCAGCGGGGGGGGGAACGACCTACCTTGCAAGGTGGGGGAGCGACCTACCTGGCAAGGTCAGGGTTCGCACTCCTCACCTCGCAGCGGCCGCCATTTTATGGGGAGGTGGGAGGCAGGAGCAGTTGGGAGGCGGGTAGCAGGGGTGGACGTATGGGTGCGGGGGCGGGGCCACAGGGGCAACAGCAGCTGGAACTTTGGGTGAGAATGGAGCGGGGGCTCGAAGGGACAGAAGGAAAAAAGTAAAATGGGCACCCAAGAAGAAAATGGGTACACATGAACAGAGGCAGACTGGGCACAGGGGCACTCAAGCACTGGTGGAGCTGCAGTGGGGGGGAGCGACCTACCTGGCAAGGTCAAGGGTCGTTCTCCTCACCGCGCAGCGGGCACCATTTTATGGGGAGGTGGGAGGAAGGACCAGCTGGGAGCCGGGAGGCGGGTGGCAGGGGTGGAAGAATGGGCATGGGGCGGGCCGCAGGGGCAGCAGCGGCGGGATCTTCGGGCGGGAAGGGAGCGGGGCTCGAAGGGACAGAAGGAAAAAAGGAAAATGGGCACCCAAGAAGAAAATGGGTACACAAGAACAGAGGCAGACTGGGCACAGCGAACCGGGCACAAGGGCACTCAAGCACTGGTGGAGGTGCAGCGGGGGGGGGAGCGACCTACCTGGCAAGGTCAAGGGTCGCTCCCAGGATTCAGGATTCACACGATCCACAGAAACACCATATATTAAGGCACACATTACATAAAGTAATTATTTTAAAAACATGTAATTTACAATAATACACTGACTACGGAGAAAAGTAGCAAAAGTTTTACTCAGACATGATGCAAGCCATAGACCATGGGTGATTTCCAAACCCAACATTATTAATATAATTAACGCGTTTGTTAAACCTGAATGCTTCGAACGCCTCTGGCCTGCCAATGTGTGAATAATGCATGCCAAAAGATGGTTAAGTACACTCCCTAAGGGAGCCGAGCAAGCTGGCTGGAGCGCAGGGTTCTTTGAAGGGGAACTGAGAATAAAGAATGTGTCTTGTGTAATGTAACTGGTGGTGAAGTAAAGCGCTCAGGTCGAATTTGCGCTATAAGCTCATGAGAGGGCGACGGACCCAGCCAGGCTCGATGGTGATAAGCCCCGAGCCTCTGACACCTCCCAGGACCCCAGCATTCAGGCTATTTCTCTGCAGAGCACCTTCTCCAGGTTGACGGTGCCAATTAAAGAATTTGGGCCATATGTAGGTGGACAAATACCGGTCGGTAACGGCCGATTTCGGCCGTTACCGACCGGTATTTGTATTTTCAGATGTAGGGGGCCTGAAAATTACCGATTCTGTATATTTACCGAATCGGTAAATGTGCAGAATCGGTAATTTGGGATGTAGGTGGCACCGGAAACAGTGCCACAGGCCCTTAGAAATTCGTTATTTACCATGAAATACAATGGCATGGTAAATAACGAATTTCTGTGTACATGCACATCTGTGCATGTACACCTGCCCTTAGGGCATGTATGTGTGCCACATGGCACACAAGCCAGAATCAGGGGTGCAACAGGGTGTCAAAGTGACACCCTGTCCCCCTTGACGAATCAGTAAATTTACCGAATCGGTATTTACCGATTCAGTAATTGCCATTGATTCCTATGGGCCTAAGGGCCCATAGGAATCAATGGCAATTACCGAATCGGTAAATACTGATTCGGTAATTACCGAATATTAACGATTCGGTAATTGTTAAAGAATTATTACCTACATGGCATTTACCGAATTGTAAATACCGAATCGGTAAAATTCGGTAAATTTACGATTCGGTAAATGCCATTTACCTACAAAACTTGAAAACGCCCTCTTCATCTAACTTGGCTCTCTGGCCCTCTCTTGAATCAGACAATACAGCGCTACGAGGCCTCCGGGTTGTTTGCGCTCAACAAAACCCTATTAATAATAATAATAATAATAATAATGATAATAATATGGCCCTTAGTTAGCAGCCACCTTCTCCCAGCGCCACCTGTGGGGCTCCAGGGGGAGCCTCAGCCATTCACAAATCCTTCCAAGAATGTCTGTACCCTACCTTTGCTGCTTTTATAAAACTTCACGAGAAGTGCAGCAGAGGTAGAATATGAGCCGCTACGATTTACAGCAATGAACGTCTTCTGTACTTCTGGTGACAGTGGTGCCCGCCTAACGCTGTATTGCGCATGTGTTCTGGAGATTGCCATGTTTTGGTCAGACAAAATGACACGGACACAAAAAAAGAGTGCAAATTCAGCCAGCCAATCCCACGAAAAAAAAGCATTTGCAATGCAATAGGACTCGTATTTACGAAAGACCTATTGGATTGTAAATGGGATTATGTGCCTCCAAGAAGGCACGAACAAGAGTTGTGGGGAGTGGGGGGGGGGGAATCACGGACTGCTGAAGGGGTTGGGGGACCACAGGAAAGAAAATACTGTTGGAGTAAAGGGGCCAATAGCCTCGGAAGTGTACAAATGACGACATGGACGTGAGGAGGAGGGACAAACAACCCTAAACAATCAGATATGATGTAAGCCAATCCAAAAGATGGGCGGAGCTTAAACGAAGCTTCCTCACTATAGTGTACTCTGTATGCCTTTCTTTAGGAGCTTTTCAGGCTTCTAACACATCTTACGCACAAACATTAAATATATTCCATAATTGTATATTATTATACTATATTGCCTGAGATACCTGTTGATTCTTTGGAACCATCAGGATGCAGTGAATGTAAAAACACCCCAGTGCAGATAGCATTAGCGTAGGGATCGTTTTATTGTCTAGTTAAGACGTCAGTGGTAAGTCAATGTGTCTTGTGAGAGTAAAATGCTTTGGAATTTATTTGCTCATATTATTTCGATGAATGTTCTCAAGATGGCCCTTTCTCACTTGATTTAAACTTTGTTCTGCTCAGGTGAATAACGTAAGGGGACCGCTGCCCATCACCCTGCAGGGTGGGACATTACAGATAAACCACCGTGGCCAATATGCTATGCTGGAGACGTCCTACGGCCTGCAAGTGCTCTACGACTGGAAGTCCTACCTCATTGTGAGAATTCCCAGATTATTCCGCGGGAATGTGTGTGGGATGTGTGGGAACAACAACCTGAACCCCAATGATGACTTCATGACACCGTCGGGCAGACAAGCGGGTGATGCTGGACAGCTAGGGAGCAGCTGGAAGACGAGTGCTCCTGACGCAAAGTGCAGTGATGACTGTAATGGCGCGTGCCAGGTCTGCCCCGCTGAACGCGCTGTGATATACGAGGCTCTGGAATTCTGTGGCCCTCTAGCTGACACCACCGGGCCCTTCAGGCTCTGCAATTCTCAAGTAGACCCTCAACCTTTCCTGAAGGGCTGTGCCTATGACCTGTGCATGAACAATGGATATCGGAATATCTTGTGCCAGACATTCACAACATATGCAGTTACCTGCCAGAACCGAGGCCTCCCAGTCTACGAGTGGAGAACTCTAACTGGCTGCAGTGAGTCATTTTTCTTTTATGTTGTTACTATTACAAGTTCATAACATCCATTTGTCTCTTGACTAGCTTTCCCAGATGTTGTTAACCCTGGTTGAAACAAAAAAGTGACTTTTGGGGAGTCTGAAGCATTTAATGTTCACTCAATGATCAGTTGCCGCTTGTATGCACCTGTGAATCTAAGACTATATATGCTATTTATACAGAACAAACCTAATCAAAAAGCAGAAGTGTGCTGCACAGGGTCCAAGTCAAAGGCACAGTCAGCATGGGATTGGAGGGGTAGCTGCTTTCTAAGGGCCAAAATGGACCATACTACAACATGATGTAGTGTTCTTCAAAATGTTATGTTTTGTGTTATGTGATGGTTCATGTTACATTACATAATGTTATGGTATCAGCTTTTTATTGGGCACGTATCACCCGTGACGGTATCCAGGTACTTTATAGCAGGTGTGTGAAGCCAACCCTTGAGGGCTTATGTGAAGAGCCAGTTCTTCTGGAGTTCAAAAAGAGAGGAGGAGGCTCCGATGTGTTGTGGGAAAGTGCTACAGGCTTTAGGAGCCAAGTATGGGAAGGTGCAAGCCCCTGTTCTGCTTTTGGGTATGGGTGGGGCGGGGCTAGTGAGAGTCCGAACAGAGCGGAGGTGTCTAGAAGGTTGATGGAAATGAATGAGGCTACTCAGGTAGGCTGGGACTGTGTTGTGGAGTGTTTTAATGGGTGAGGAGTTTTGAGTGTTTATGCTTGTGTATAAGGACCCAGGGAAGTTCCCTAAGGTTTGGTGTGGTATTGGAGGCTTGAGTACAAGCCTGTCTGCTGTGATTTGAACCCTATGCAGTCTTTTTGTGAGGTGGTTGGATATCCTAGTGTAAAGGGTGTTTGCATAGTCTAGTCTGCTGGTGATGATGGGTTGGAAGGTTATTTTCCAGGTGTTGTCCGGTAACCACTTACAGATTTTCTTCTGCATCCTTAGTGTGTCATATCAGGAAAAAGCTACTGTGCTGGTTTGGGTGGCCATATCCAGTTTGTTTTCTAACATGATTCTGAGGTTTCTTGTCTGTGAGCTAGGCATGGGAGTGGGTCAGAGGTTTGTGCACCACCAGGTGGAGGTCAATGACAAGGTTTGGTCCCAAAAAATCATCACATAAGTCTTGACAAAGTTGAGTTTGAGTCAATTCAATTCAAAGAATCTTTATTCGGTGATTAAAAAACACCATAAAAGCACACACATATTTACATAAATAAAAAGTCATTAAACATTTTCAAGATCCTTTGTACTAAGTGTTAGTGTTAACGTGAAACACAGGCAGTAAAAAATATATAACACTTTAAAAGGATAAAATCAGAAGCATTTCATTCATCTCCCCTAGTTAGCCTTAAACGGACCGCTACCTTAATGAAGTTCATAATACAACACAGTGTTAAGGGGTCCGAAGCTTTTTGTAAAAAGACTAGTGCCTCCCTAGCGTGTACCAGTTTGGCTTTTTTTAAGAGATTTACAAGAAATCTGCGCCTGGGCATTGAGAAAAAAGGACAAAGTAAAACAAAGTGAAGGGAGTCCTGCGGAGACCTATTGTCGCAGCCGCAGGGTCCCTTCTGTTCAATTGGTGTTACAAATCCTGCTGGTGATGCCAACATAAATGGGAGTAAGTTCAGTCTAAAACGGCACATCAAGAATCTATCCTGTGCGTTATGCATGAGGTACAAGTATGGCTCCATACCCTCCACGCTCTTCACCAGGTTATGGGCCCTCACTGTCTTTTTACACCCTTCAGCCTCAGCTCTGCATTGGTTTTTCCGCTCTAGGAAAGTTTTCCCTACTTGCATCTTATTCTGGGCTACAATTTTTGCGGGGTTAGTGAAGAGGTTCCCAAACCCTAGTTCCTCTAGGGTATTCTTTACATATAGAGCCAGGGAATGCGCATACATTTGTCCATCTCTAAACAGTCCGATAAGATTTCTCTACTAAGAGACGCATCAGGATTAACCCAGATTTTTAACAAGGCCACAATTGGCCTAAGTTTTACCAGGTCTTCTATGTATGGCCTCCCTAATTCCCTATGTGCTACAAATCCAGCAGTACTTTGGGGTGCCCTCAGGATAGATTTCAAATATTTGTTTTCTTCCCGTTGGATTCTTGTGGTATTAGCAAAGCCCCATACTTCTGCCCCATAGATTACTTTGGAGCATGATACAGAGCTGTACAAGTTCATCACCTGTTCCGGGCACCATCTTCCTAGCCTCCTGCCATAGCTAGCTATTGCCCCGTTAGAGGCGATCATTTTACCACAGCGCTCCTCCACCAAGGAATTAAACTGTAAGGCACCATCAAAAGTTACACCAAGATAGGGAAACGTTTTGACCTCTTCTACTATGTGGCTTCCTATTGTGTAAGTGAATTTGGAGGAAGTTTTTTTGCCAGCCAGGAGCACATAGGATTTACCCAGGTTAACAAAAAGATCTAGGGCACCCATGAACTTAACAAATCCGTCGATCAAGATTTGTAAGCTCCTGGGTGTGCGTGCAATCAGCACCGCGTCATCTGCGTAAAGCAGAACAGGAATATGACGCGACCCCACCCTTGGGCAATCTGCCTTTAAACCTAACAGAAACTGCTCCAAATTGTTAATATAAAGGGAGAACAAAAAAGGGGCGAGAATGCAGCCTTGCCGGACTCCACTCATACAGGGAAAAGAGTCGGTCAGTCCCCCCTCCCTGTTGAATCGAACCTTAGCCGTGGTGTCGCTATGTAGTTCCCTCAGTATATTAATTAGGCCACTCTCTATCCCCATACTAGACATCATGTCCCACAGTTTCTCCCTGTTGACGTGATCAAATGCTGCTGCCAAATCCATGAATCCCATGTAGATCGATTCATCGCTGGCCATGGTATATTTGGCAGTCAGCATGTAAAGGTTCAGGCATTGATCACTAGTGGACCTCCCTGTCCTAAATCCATATTGAGTGTCCGAGAAGATGTTATTTTCTTCGGTCCACTCGGACAGTCTGTTAAGGATCGCCCTACCCAGGAGTTTAGCCGATACGTCAATCAGGGAAATAGGGCGATAACACTTGGGATCGTCCCTATTGCCCTTCTTGAAAATCGGCACAATGATCGCTTTGGACCAGGACGGTGGCAGACCACAGGTGATGGCAGTATTTATGACCCTAGTCATTAAAGGGGCCCAGAGTTCTATGCTGCTCAGAAACAGGTCGGGGGGAATTCCGTCGGGGCCCGGGGCTTTGTTTTTAGTCAGACCCTCTATCCCAGCAGTGATCTCCTTGATAGTAAATACAACCGTTGAAGCCTGAGTTGGGGTAACAGGTAACTCTACAATAGTACCGGGCTCATGGTTATACAGACCCCTATAATGGGTGACCCACTGTTCTGGGGGGATATTAGCCCCTATCTCCGGGGTGTCGTTTTCCTGGAAAGTTGGATTATTAATGATTCTCCAGAAACCCGCTAAATCCTTTCTTTCCCCTGCTTCTCTTAAGTATGCCCACGCTTCTGCCTGCAGAGCAAGTTTCCTCCTCTTAATCTCTTTTTTATATTTTTCCCTACACGCCTTGATTTTTTGGGGGTCCCTTGGTTTAGATTTAAGGCAGCTTTTCAGCTCCCTCAGAGCTTTGGAGCAATCTTTGTCGAACCATCGAGGGTTACCGTGGTTCCTTAAGGGCACACTAGTCTTTAGTAAGCCATCAATCAGGTTAGCAATCTGATCGAATGCTTCCAATAGCCTCGATCCATGGACTTCTGTATCTAAACAGTCATTGATGGCAAATTTGCCGGCGTCCACAGTCAGGAGTTTGAGTCAATTGGATTGGATTTCAAGCGGGTGGCCATTTTGGTAATGCATGTGGTGAAATTGTTCCTGGTATTATGTGTTTTGTCCAAGAGGCCTAGAATCAGTTGCTTGTCATCAGCATATGGGATGATAGTTATATTATTTGTAAGAGCAATGGGCTGAGTGAGGAGCCCTGATAGATTCTACAGGTGTTTCAGAGAAGTGTGACAGGGGGTGGGGATAGTAATCGTTTGCGATTTTTCTAGTGAGAAAGGAGCAGATCCACTCTAGGGTGTGTCCCTGGAGTCATACTTCAGGATGTGGTCGTATCAGAATGAAAAAAAAACAGTGTTGAAGCCTCACCTGGATGTCATCCACTGCTACTATGAGGGCAGTTTCCACGCTGTGGTTCGACCTAAATCCTGATTGTGTGGCATGGAGAGGCTGACGATTGGTCAGGTGTTTGGAGAGGTGCCTTTTTCCGAAACTTTGACTGTGTAAGGAAGTAGTTGGCAAGCTTGGTTGAGTCAGCTATGGGTTTCTTTAAGAAAGCGTTGACATCTGCATGTTTCCATGGTTCCAAAAGGTGGCTGTACTGATGGAGATGTTTAGGATGGGGATGAGGGCCTCGCTGATAGGGATCCCTCTTTTGTCAAAGGTGTGACGGGGTAAGGTTCTGCCGGGGCCCTGGAGCATATGGTCTACATGATTGCTGTAGTTTCTTCTGTGAGGATGGTGTCCCAAATGGTGATTGTGTTGTCTTAGTTCATCACTGGGACACTTCTGGTGATAGTCATGTTGGTCTGGTTGTGGGGCGTGGTTGCTGTATATGGTTGTGATGTTGCTGCAAAACACATTTCAAACGTTGTTCTGCAAATTCTGGGTTAGGCTGATGCTGCCTTTGGCAGCTGTGGATGTGCTGGAATCCTTGACAATAGCAACGATTTCTTAGCTACTGTTGGAGTTGGTGTTTATTCGTTCAATTAGGGCCTTCCGCTTAGCTTTTTGTGATTAGCTGGTGGTACCTTATTTGGGGGACTTTACTCACCTAGGTTGCTACCTATGTATGTGCCAACTGGCAGATACTAGCCACAGTCACAGCCTCAGGCATGCGCCCACATCTTGCTTAGTTGACTCTCCTTTGAGCACCTCTGCTGCTGGTTGCGAACATTTTATTGTAATTTAAACATGTTTAAACGTAAAACCAATGCCATTATTTAGTTACATACTGCCGGATGAGTCACACATTTAAGGGTGCATAGACTGCCTGTATTTAGAGTGTTTTAGCTCCCTTGTGTGTCAAAGTACTGTAACAGCAGCCACTTATATATATAAAAAAACATCATTTTGACAAGATTCGAATTTTGTTAGTGTTCCTATACACAACTCAAGTTTTCTGTTGGAGCCATTCCCTCTGATGAGGTCAACTTCTCCTCTGGCTTCTCATATCATCTATAGGCTAAATACACTCCAACATTTCTTTCTTTCACTACTTTCTCACCCCTCTCTCACCCATGCACATTCATTACCTCACAGCTATATGTCACTAGGAGGATGTACGGCTTTAAAACGCGTACATTTACATCGCGTGCCGTTACAACGCGGTTTATTCAACGCAAGTCGTTACCACGACTTGCGTTGGAGGGGGTGCGGACTTAGGAATTTTTTAATTTACTATTCCAACACCAGCCTACGTACAGTAGGGAAGGTGTTGGATAGTAAATTAAATAATGCTTTGTCCTGCAGCGCCCTCCATCGCAAGTCGTGGTAACGACTTGCGTTGAAAAGACCGCGTTTTACCGGCCCGGCGGTGTAACAGCCGCATCGTAAAGGCTGTTCACCTCCATGGAAAGGATTCTTGCCATCCTGACAATAGCACACTCTGCCAGAAATGTCTAAGCGTCAGACCTAAGGGAGAGTTGTTTCAATTGCTGCATTTGGAGCGCAGCCAGTCCCAATTATTCAATATTCAGATGACTCTATCCTGACAGGCAGGACTAGTGCTGGGTTGAAACACCAGCTCTCTGCTCTTCTCCTCCGTAACCAAGATAAACAATGGTTTTGGTTGGTGCGGAAAAGCTAGGATGCTGGCATCTGAAAAGGCAATCAGTTAAGGGACATCATCAATTTATTTTTTGTTAAATCTTTTTATCTGGGTTTCAAGTAATGAAAGGAGCATTACACATATATTCAAAACGGAAGTGGAGATATAACATGTCAAGTAAAGGGACATCATCATATAAGTATTTGGGGGTCTGGTTTCACAAAAGTCGTGGCCACTACTTTCTGATAGCTGTTCATAAGTTGAAGCCTGCGTCCATCAAATTTGCTTTTCATAACCGGTCTACCCAGCTTTCGAGTCCTTTGATCGTCCCATAAAAATGAACATAACTTCATAAAGATTCTTTAATCTGAAATGGATGGGCATGCGCCTTCCCTGGTAGAATATTAAACTGCCTTGATCTAGAACAAAGGAGCCTCTTCTTATCTGCCTATTGCATCTAATCTTACAAGTTTTCCATTGTGTACCGAGTAGAGACCATTTCATATGGTGAAATATGTAGAGTGAAAAATGTGTGTCAACGAACCTATGTATTTCTAAAATTGGGACACAATATGGAGTTTATGGAGCAGTGGTTATTTGTACATCTCTGAATTTGTGGGTACCATACTAGCATGTGATTCAGAGGGCATTTTTCAAAGTGTCTTCTTTCTTACACACTGGCTTACATTGGAAGGCAAAAATGCAGTGAAATCCCATAGGTATTCTACTATTCTATATTCCCACATGTATTCCGATACAAATGGTACCCTGTTGTGAGGGTAGGCCTAGCGCCTGTGACAGAAACCGGGCCAAAATGCAACATGGACACATCACATTTTTCAGCTGAAATCGGACCCTTTTTTTGTAATGTGTGTGGCTGTGGATTTGGTGCCCTACCTCAGCAGGCACCTAAGCAAACGTAGCAAACCTGTACATTCTTTAAAACAAGACACATAGGGAAATTATGGGGGACTTTTATGACT
Source organism: Lissotriton vulgaris (assembly GCF_964263255.1). NCBI lineage: Eukaryota > Metazoa > Chordata > Amphibia > Caudata > Salamandridae > Lissotriton > Lissotriton vulgaris. The sequence goes on from NC_141695.1 coordinate 223,777,867, forward strand.
CTCTTCAGCTTTTTTACCCAGAATTCCTTGCAAACCTCAAACTATGAATATAAAATCACATTTTCCTCACATTTCAGTGATAGCATTTTCTGAAGTCTATGTAAAACCAACAATTCCCTTCCCCCAGCACTTCAAGAAGGCTCTTGATGAAAACGGTATCTCATTTCTGTGGGCCCAAAACGCAACTTTTACACATCACATTTTTCCACTGAAAACAGAACCTTTATTTGCAGCATGGGTAGATGTGGATTTTGGCACTAGCTCAGTCGGCATCTAAGGAAACCGAGTAAACCTGTACATATTTTAAAGCAAGACACCTAGGGGAATCCCTGGTGGGGTGGCGTGTTAGGCTCTCACCAATAATTCTTACCATAAGCCTTCATAATCCTCAAACTTTGACTAAAAATATAAATGTTCCTCTATATTTAGTAGGGAGCCACAAATGCCCTACCACCTCGCATTACCCCATGTCTCTTGATACAAATAACACCTCACTTGTGTGGGTAGGATAAGTGCCCATGACAGGAAAGTGCCAAAAATGCAATATAGACGCATAATATGTTTCCACTAAAAGCTGACTATTTTTCTGCAAGGTGGGAGGCCGTGGATATTGGGCACAAGGCAGTGGCGTAACAATAGCCCTCGCAGTGCAGCATGACCCAACCTCCAGATTTGCACCTCTGGTACTTTGCACGTGAGTGCCTGAGAGCTCCTTACTGAGTCTGTAGCATGGGGGCACCCCCTCTATGAACTTTGTTGGGGGCCCCCGCAAGTTTCGTTACGCCACTGGCCCTTGCTGAGCGGGCACCTAGGGCAACCTAGCAAACCTGTAAATGTTTTTAAAATAGACACCTAGAGGAATTCAGGGTGGGGTGACTTGAGTGGATTTCACTAGGTCCCTTTACCCAGAAGCACTTGCAAACCTCAAAACTCGACCTCAAACCTGTGTGTTGGGTGAAAAAACACATTATCCTCACATTTCTATGACTGAAAGATCTGGAATCTGTGGGAGCGACAAATGTCCTACCACCTGGAATTCCCACATGTCTCCCATTAATGGAACCCCATTTAAGTCTGTAGTTCTACGCAAAAGGCCCTAAAGATCTCAGTTTAGAGTTAATTAATAGGGGTAGCAGTGGAATTTAGGGCCGTGCTGTGGCAGGGCCTACGCACAACTACCAACCACAGCCATTTTTCAAAACTTCACAACCAGGGCATTTCATAGTGGTGTGCCTTTCAGAAATCCCACAAGGTTTTTTTTACCCACAATGTTCTGCAAACCTCAAACTTTGGCTAAAATCACACATTTTTCTTACATCTCTGTGATGAAAACATCTGGAATAAGGAGGAATTCACATAATTTCTACCACCTATTGTTCCCCCACTTGTCCTGATAAAAACATTACCACACTTGTGTAGATGGGCCTAGTGCATGTCACAGGAACCAATCAAACCAGGGTCAATGGAAGTGGGGCACTAGGTCCAGCACGTCCACACCCCCCAGGGAAAGAAAATCATATTATATAAATATATGCCCCCTGGAGGGGTCAATCATGGCCGGGGGAGCTGACCTCTCACTTCTAAAATATTATCCCTGGTGTTCAGTGGTCCTGCTCATGGATCGCAGTGCATCCGCAATCCAGGAGCAGAGATCATTTGAAGAAGGCATCACCGGAAAGAGGAGACTCTCCCTTTCCAACAATGCCTTTATACATTTTGTGCTACCTGGGAAATCTGGAAAGGCCCTGGGCAGCACAAAACAAAAAAACATTATGGCTGCTAATTTTTCTCTTTGCCCTTTTGTCCACATTTCATATCCCAGGCCACAGCTGAGGTAATATCATCTAGATTGCAGATCCGTTCGGGAACCAGACAGGGGTGCCTCTGTCTCCTCTTCTTTTTGCCCTGGCAATAGTACCACTGGAAAACTGTGCGCAATGCGGTGCCAAGGTCTTCGGGATTTGACTGCGGATTGACAGATGAGGACAAGATAGCCCTCTACGCAGATGATGTCCTTCTTGGCCCGTGTCCCGACCAAATATAACAGGCCACGCCGCTTTCATATTTGAGACACATATGGTCATCATCGGCACTGCAAGTGAACTGGTCCAAATCTCTGCTGGTCCCCTTGAGAGGAGACCAAGGGGACAAAACCTAGCACATAACTCTCCCTTTCCAATGCAGGAATTTCCGTTATCTGGGGATTCACATGGCCTGGGAGACAGAGCTGGAGCCGGAACCTCCAGACAGTCACCCTTGTTATCCTGAACGACCTAGACGAATGGATCAAATTACTTCTCCCACAGATGTTGTATGTCCTCCAGTCCTACCCCTTTTCTATCCCGCACTATTGGATCATACCCATCACCTCCAAAGCAAATGTTATGTTATGTTATTAGTGGTTTTGTAGCGCGCTCGATAGCGCAGAAATGCAGTTAAGCAGTGGAGAACTAGAAAAGTTATAATGACATTTTAAAAAGGTGGGTTTTAAGTGCTTTTTAAAAAAGATTGAAATTCTGTGTAGTGCATAGGGACTGGGGAAGGGTGTTCCAGGCGATGGCCGCTTTCATGGTGATAGACTGTCCACCAAGGCAGGTTCGTTCAAAGCGTGGAACAACCAACATAAATACATTTAAATGGGCCAACAGCTCCAAAGAATATCATTCAGTAAATATGTCAGGTCCACATTTGATGATCTGATGCCAATTAGCCAGCACCTGAATGTAGGGGAGCCATGCACACAGGTTGAAGTCAATGTACCCCAGTGAAATGTTGGGGGCATGCGCACCATGGCTAAGCATTATGCTGTTTGTGCCTACCTTAAACTTATCCAGAAGGACCTGAACAAACGAATCAAATTTCCATTTAATTTTTTTAGGCAAAATGGTCCTGTATAACATGATGCTTCTCCCATAGATGTTTTATGTCCTCCAGTCCTACCCCTTTTCCATTTGTTCATACTCATAACCTCCAAAGCAAATAAGTATGTATGGGCCAACAAACCCCAAAGAATACCATTCAGTAAATGTGCCAGGTCCACATTTGAAGGTGAACTGGCCATGGCTAATATTTATCTTTATTATTGGGCCGCACCAACCCTAGTGTGGAATGAATGGCTACACAGTGAATGGGGGAATTCTGTCTTCAGGAATGAGATCTCGCTGACAGTCCACAGAGAGCAGATGATGTTTTCTAACCTATGCCACTCGGAAGGACCACCTCCCATCTGCTAGACTTCCTTGATCCCCATGCAAACCTTTGATTATCGTGATTTCCTGGTTTCTGTCAAATGGACCAATCCACCCTTGTGGCTTTTGATCTTGCAATAGGGCCCTAGGCTCCCTCCCTTGACATCATCTATGGTTTGGCCTTTCTCTGCATGGCTTGTTCCTAATTTTTGTATTCTATTTGGATATGGTCATTTGCTTCATGCCCTTTTTTCCACAAGTGTTAATTTTTGCACATGGCTGCGGACGAAGAATGTCTTCCCTTCGTTGCTGTAGTAAGTAGGTCCACGAGCAGATTAGTTTCAAGTAGGCTTTATTCAGGATTAAGAACAGCTTAACATCCACAGCAGGGTACAGCAGGGATAACGAACCACTCCCTTCAGAAACCTCTATCTTCCGCCCCCACATTCTACCATGACCTCACAGGTTCTAAGAACCACAGACATGACATAAGCATGGAATACCACACACCTCCCCCCTTAAACAGAAAAAAACACAATAAAAGGAGAGAAAGAAAAACAAAAAAAACCCACTAAAAACAAACAAAATCCCTGAATTTCAGAGGAGTAAGTTTCACACGAGAACTCCTACGTGAAACACCTGAATCCTGAAAACAATTAGTGGAAACATCAGTAGAAGCACTGTCATGAAGGGGAAAACTAGAAGAACTATCATTGGAAACATTTTCATGAACAGTATTATCAGAAGCACTAACATTAGTTGCAATGTCATGACAGGAACCTTGACTCTGAGGAGAACGATTATCAAAAACTTCATGAGTACCAGAAAAGCAAGAATCATCATTCACAACATGTGGGTGCTCAGGAAACTCCAGATTGGAATGTTGAAGTGTAGACTGAGAAAAATTAGATTTGCATAAGGAAATACGTCGAAAATTCCAAATCTTACCACCCTCAACTCTCCCGGCTTTACTAAAAACCTCAGTCACAGCAACAGGACTAGACCATCTAGAAACACCTTTGCGAACAAGACCACCAAATTTCACACGCACAAAATCACCAACACGTAACTTAGGAGAGTTGGTTTTCTGGGGAAAATTCTGTGAAACTTTCGCTTGGTATTTGCTAACACGATCCCTAACACCTTTAAGATCCAAGTCTAAATAATCACTATCCTTTGGCTTCAACCACCAGGGCATGAGCTTGGAGCCAGGTTTCCTACAACGCAACATCTCAAAAGGAGATAACCAAGTCACAGAATTAGGGGACATACGGTAAGTGAAAAGGGTAGCTTGCAAAGCTTCTCTCCATTTCAAACCACTGCGTAAAGCTAACTGACAAGACTCCTAATGACTCTGTTAAAACGTTCAACTTGACCGTTTGCTTGTGGAAAATAATTGGGAACTCTCTTGTGAGTAATACCACAGCTGGAAAGAAAAGATGTAAAAACAACACTGACAAACTGAGGACCATTATCGGAGATAATTTCTTCAGGCAAACCTTCTCTGCAGAAAACTTCATTCAAAAATTCGATAATGACATCAGAATTGACCTTCTCAACAATTTTCAATTCAGGCCACTTAGAAAAGTAGTCGACCAAAACAACAGCAAACATATCTTTTCCAGACTGATAATTAAAAGGACCAATAATGTCAATACCTAACTTACGCCAAGGGCTCTGGGCAAACTCAATGGGGGTAATGCCACCAGCAAAAATGGGCTTAACAGTTTTATCGCTCAAAGAAAAAGGAGTACAGTTCCTGACCCATCTGTCAATCATAGCATCCATACTAGGCCACCAGTAAAATTCCCTAATCCTTCTCTTCGTTGTGGACATCCCCATATGCCCTTCGTGAGCAAGATTGCAAATAGACTCTCTGATATCCCTGGGAGGAACAATTTTATCAGATCTAAAAACCATGCCAAGATTTTCCATCAATTCATCCCTAACTTTAAAGAAGGAGGCCAAATCGCCACACAACTTCCTCTCTTCAGGCCAACCATCCCTTAAAAAGGCTCTCACCTTCAACAAGACATCTTCTAGTTGCATAGCTTGTGCCCATAAAGCTTCAGAAATCAAGTTGGAATGATCATTACCAGATATAATGTTAACGTCACAAAGAGTAAAAGCAACATCACATTCCTCGGGGTGCACAACATTAGAGCTATCACAAACAGGAAATCGTGACATGAAATCTGCATGAACATTTAGACGTCCTGGAACATAAACAACTTCACAAAGATACTCTTGCAACTTTGCAGCAAGTCTCGTTAAGCGAGCAGTAAGAATCCTACCCCCTCCCGCTGATAACATACTGACAAGGGGTTTATGATCTGTCCTCAAAGAAAATTTAGTACCCCAAAGAAATTGGCAGAAATGCTGGACCGCCCAAGTACAAGCAAGTAGCTCCTTTTCTATTGTAGAGTAATTAAACTCAGCACCACGCAGAGTCCTAGAAGCATACGAGACAACATATTCTCCAAATGTATCTTTTTGCATCAAAACTGCACCTAGACCAACATTACTAGCATCCACACACACAATACACTCTTTATTACCAGAAAATGGTTTTAGAAAAGGAGCCTCAACAATTTTACTCTTGAGAATGTCAAAAGAAACTTGTTGGTCGTTACACCATACAAATTTTGCCTGTTTCTTAAGTAAAGATCGCAAAGGATAAACAATTGTGGAATAGTTTTGTACAAATTTCCCATAGAATTCAGTTAGATCGAGAAAGGATAACTACTGTTCTTTGGAAGTAGGAACAGGAGCTGAGGTAATGCTTTTAACATGGTTGATTTGGGGTTTGATACCATCACTAGAAATTTAATCGCCCAAATACTCAACTTTAGATTGTCTAAATTTACATTTGGAAAACCTCAAAGTGAGACCTTTCGCTTGCACATTGCTTAACACAGAACGAAGATTGCAATCATGCTCTTCAAAATCCTTACCAAAAAGTAGGATATTATCTTGAAACGCTATCGCACCTTTACAATTTTTTAACAACTCTTTCATCAACCGTTGAAAAACGGAGGCAGCACTAGCCAGTCCGAAAGGCATCCTCAAATATTGGAACATGCCTTCCGGGGTAACGAATGCAGTTAATTTTTTGGAATCTTCATGCAATTCCACTTGGTGGTATGCGCTGGCCAAATCAATTGTGGAGAAAACAGTAGCACTAGATAGAGAAGAAATTAATTTGTGGATATTGGGTAGGGGATGTTTGTCAACCCAGATTTCTTGATTTAGACTGCGAAGATCAACACATAAGCGGAGATCTCCAGAACTCTTAAGTGACAAAACAATCGGAGATACCCACGGGGAAGATTCAATGGGCTCAATCATTTTTTTAAAAATAAGGTCCTCCAAAATTTCTCTAAGTTTGCTCCTGTAGGCTAAAGGAGCCTTCCTAACCTTATGTCTAACAGAGAATGCATTGTCATTCAAAATTATCTTATGTTTAAAATCAGAATATTTACTGCCACTTTTATGACCACTGCCAGCCTGTGATTCGGAGAAACTCAATGCCACTACCTAATCATTAGGGCACAAGTTCCAAGGGGTGACCCTACTCACATTAGCAGCTCATCTTCATCTTGTGTGTTTTATTGTAAACTATCCCACAGTAACCCTCTGTATTTGGAAAGCACACACTACTCACCCTTACGGGTCTCAAGGCGCTGGGGGCCATCGTGGAAATTAAGTGAGCTATTGCCCAGAGTCACAATGGTGCTGAGCTGAGCTGCCGCCGGGGATCGAACCCTGAACCCTGTGCTCCGATCTCAACTGGCTCCTGCACCACACCTCTCCGCTAAATCCATCATGGAATAACCCTTCTTTCCTTGGCCAGGGCACTTACTACCCACCCAGAGGTGTGGCTAGGATAATGGGCAAACCCAACCTGATAGTCACACCAAGCTAGTGCTGGATCATGAATCACTGACAGAATATCGAAGGTCAGAATATTGACCTACAATAATATCGAAGCAAGAATATGGAAGTCAAGAATATCAACATCATATCTACATCATGGTAAGTACAAAAATATCCCCCCAAAAATATCGTTGTCAAAAATATGGTTGTTAAAAATATTGTTTTTCATTTAAGTAAAAAAAGTATGTAAAATATAGTAAATAATACATACAATTAAAATAAACACAGTTAACAATATTTCAAAATGTTAAAAAATGATAAGTAATATATATATATATATATATTAAGTAAAAAGAAATTAAACATATACATATAATATATAATATACATGCTTACCTATTAATATTTTTTAATAATTATTTTAACAACATATGAATTGTTTAAAATATCTTATGAATTCTAAATACATCTATACACATAAAACAATAATATAAATACAAATTAAATAAATATATATAACAAATTAAAAAAGTAGAAATTTATTTTTAATATTTTTAAAATTAATTATATACAACATTAACTAAAATAATACAAAAAAATATTAGATAGCGGAGGGATTAAAATTACTATTCCAACTACAAAAAATGCAACATGAGGGAAAGTGGTAGCATAGGGGTAAAAATGAATGTTCCCACTACAGTGAGTGCAACAGTAGGGAAAGTATTGGATGTCGTGGGGGTAAAAATTACTATTCCCACTCCAGTGAGTGCAACAGTAGGGAAAGTGTTGCATAGCGTAGAGGTTAAAAATACTATTCCCACTACAGTGAGTGCAACAGTAGGGAAAGTGTGGGATAGCGTAAGGGTTAAAATTACTATTCCCACTCCAGGGAGTGCAACAGTAGGGAAAGTGTTAGATAGCGTAGGGATAAAAATTACTATTCCGACTCCAGTGAGTGCAACAGTAGGGAAAGTGTTGGCTAGCGTAGGGGGTTCAAATTACTATATCCACTCCAGTGAGTGTAGCAGTGTGGAAAATGTAGGATAGCATAGGGGTTACCTTAACATACTTATTAATTAAATAATTTTTTTAAAATGAATAACATATTAATAATTATTTAACAACAATTTTTATGATAAAGGCAAATAAAATAAAATTAATATTTACTTAAGTATCATTAAATTACTTCCCACCCTATTCCCCCATAAAACACACCGCCCGCTACACATAAAAAATAACACAATTAATGTAATTATCAATTATTAAATTCAAAAAAAGTATTACAATACATAATACATTTACAATATATCAATTAACAATAACAATAAAACTAAAATTTTATCATAATTAATATCATGAAACGGTAATACATAAATAAAAATTAATAATTAATAACGGTACATTAATAATCTATAACAATAAATTAAAACATATTAATTAGTTAATTATAATTAAATTACTTCCCACCCTTTTCCCCTCTAAACCCACAACCCACACACATAAAAATCAATAACAATAAATAACACATATTAATTATAATTAAATTACTTCCCACCCTATTCCCCCATAAACCCATAACCCGCTCTGATACTAAAACGCAAAATTTATATTAAAAAAAATTACTAATTTCTAAATATTGAATACATATATTTGAAAAAAATTAATAATAAAATACATTACGAAAAATGTTAAACATACATGTAAAATACACACTAAAATGCATAACACTAATATAAATATCAATATTATAACAACTATATTTTTGCTAACGATATTACTTACTTCTATATTACTTACTTTGATATAACAAAAACACTATTACTTACTTTAAAGTCGATGGGCCCGATCCACAGAATGAACTTAAGACTCAATCCTAAACTTACTACTATTTTGGTATTCACAGAATGCACTTACTACTTTTGGTATTCACAGAATGAACTTACTACTTTTGGTATTCACAGAAGTTAGGATTTTGTCCTAAGTTTGTCTTAAGACAAACTTAAGATAGACTTAAGACAAACTTAAGACAGACTTAAGTTAGGATTTTGTCTTAAGTCTGTCTTAAGTCTGTCTTAAGTTTGTCTTAAGACTGTCTTAAGTCTGTCTTAAGTCTGTCTTACGTTTGTCGTAAGACAAACTTAAGACAAAATCCCAACCTCTGTGAATACCAAAAGTATTACGTTCATTCTGTGAATGCCAAAGGTAGTAACTGCATTCTGTGAATACCAAAATAGTAGTAAGTTTAGGATTGAGTTCATTCTGTGAATCAGACCCGATATTCTAATCACCGATATTCTTGACATTGATATTCTGTCCCTATGGTATTAAAAAATCGATATTCGTGTAGGTCGATATAAAAAAATCGATATTTTGACTGCGGACCCTGGAACATATCCCATCTCCAACTGGTTTGGAAGTCAAGATGACTAGGAAGGCAAAGGGAAGCAGGCCTAGATGTGGGCTTCATCTTCCAGGAACAGGGTAGGCATCATTTGACTTTAACTCTTCTCCACATCCAAGCCTTTTGTCCACTGTCTGGCAGCAATCCATATCCATATCTCACCATAGGGGAGCCATTTAACACTGAGGTGACACTGGGCAAAAGGCACATTTGCCTTAGGCAGGAAAATTACAACTTTCTAAAAGTACAAAAGTAGTGAATCCTGATTAGGGGACATCCCCCTGAGCATTGCGTGGAATCGGTGTTGGAGGAATGTATGGAGTCTGTTAGCAGTTTATGCGAAAATAGTGAACTCAAAAACTGAAGCTGAGCTTATGAAGATTTATTAATGGTTCAATATTAATTCATTCATATTGAAGGCTGATAATATCAGCTTGAATACAACTGTCACAAATTTCAATCATAACTCCTGATGCAATTCAGGCACTGTCTCCCCTTCATCAGGGTGTAGTATCGGGTTCCCAAGGCCTACATGCTCCGAAGATAACCCACTTACATTGAAAGAACTGTTGGCACGGAAACTGAAAAATTCAAAGAACAAGTTTATTAAGACCCCATGGGGTGGTGGTACATTCCTACAGCACCCTTCGGTAATGCAAGAAGTATCACACCGAACATCGGTGTGACCCGTTCTTTTATACAATTTGCAGGTAATAAAACGATAGGCGGTACAGAATTACAGAGCGTTATGTACATATATGGTCATTTTTGGAACACAGCCAGCTCATTGGAGGGGTTACAACCCCGCTGGTCAGTTTGGCGGCACATTCCTGAGGGGTGACTGGTCAGTCGGAACTGCGCATGTACAGGCTTGACCGTTCCTAAAAATAGCCTGTTGCTGGGCATACTCGAGTGGTCAGTGGCAATGACAACGGACTAAGGGGCATGCTGGCCACGAGGCCGCTCATGATCTAAGATGGCCGCCGTAACAAACAAGATGGCGTTTCCAAGTATGGCCAAGTTAAGCGGGAAAACGTGTAGCACAGCTAAGCGCTAACCCGGCCATTGTCAAATTACGACAGACGACCCTTTTAGCGTTTAGCTGAAGCTACCTCATAGTAAACATAATCAGGGTGTTCATCTTCAATATCAATTAGCATTATTTGAGCTACTTCTTTATGAAGCATCATTTTGTTGTGAGCAAGAGCTCGTCTTGATGGTATGCAAGCCGATAAGCACATGGAACATAAAGCTGGGCCACATTGTATACATAAACATACAAAAAACAATATCCCGACAATAATGCATAGAATCGTTAGCAGTTTCCAACCCCAAGTGGTAAGCATTGCCCAGAACCATCCTGAAAGAGTCCAAGTTCCATTGTCCGGGTGTATTTAAGCGTCAATCTTATGCAATTTCGAAATAGCATCATAAACAGATGGGGAGTTATCAGGCACATATACGCAGCAGCTACTTCCGATGATTCTACATGCCCCCCCACGGTCAGCTAGAACCACATCTAGAACCATTCTATTCTGGAGCGTAACAATCCTAGAAATCTGGAGTTCTTCAGTAATATTCCCTAGTGCAATAGCAGTATCATTGGCCACAGCCTCAACAACACGAGTCAATCGTCGTATTTTCCGACTATTCAAAGCAGCCCCCACAAAGGAAAACAATCCCAAATTGAAGTCCACATATTGTTGCAAAGCAGTGTCAGTCTGGTCGATGTCGTCCAGAACAACAGCACGTTTAACACGATTCAACACGAAGTCGTGATAAAGTACATAGTCATTATGATACATTGGTGGGGCAATTAATACAGGGGGCAATACAAAAGATACGTAACAAGTGCCTAACCATCCCAACGGGAGCTGATGATAACCCTTCGTTCCACAAATAAAATAAGTATTGCGAGATGCTACAAACGATATGCCATTTGGGCTGTCAAACGTAAGTGTAGTGTTGCATTCACTTTTCCCAACCGGAATTGTACCTTTATTGCGTATACACAAATCAGCTTTAGTAGCAATAACATTAATACCATGTGAACTGGATACGTTGATGTTCCGTTGGTTGCTGTAAACACGTGGGGCAGACGCATTATCGGGGCGTTACTCCTCCCATTCGAATCGGGTACCCTCAGCTCGTGGATACCCATCCCGGTCATGGTAGCAAATTTTATTCAAACGGAAAAGCACCCCCCCTTTTGTTGGCCATCTCAAAGTGAAGAGAAGAGTGTACCAGGCATTGCAGGATCCATTATGTGAGAACGGGAGTGGAATGAGTGGAGTGCCCCCTTTCTTCTGGTGCCCAGGCAACATCCCACACACCCAACAATTAGACGTATTTGGCATGTTATGCGTATGATGCAGGATCTGAATAAAGTTATTGTTCAGATAAGTCTGTCGGTGCCGTTCTTCATGGTAAGGCAAGGTAAAGTGAAAATGTTCAGATGGAGCCGGGGTAGTCGGCAGCAAATGTTCACGTGCAGGCACCACAAGTTCAACTACCCAAGCTATCACTGCTATTACCACAATTGTCAAGACGAAAAGGATGGCACCAAGTATTCTTTTGTCTCGTGATGCAGAAGACGCCATAGTTCAATGAGTTCTCAAAATCTTAAATAGTTCGAAAAGTTCACAAAGTCTCAAATTTACATGTGTGTGTATTTACACCTAAAAAGGAAAAATACGGTGCTGAGCTCCGAGGTAGCCGTTGTTTTCTTCTCCGGGGTCAAGACGGGTGTCGCTACTCTTGGCAGAACTGATCCCCCCCCCTTGAGATTCCCGGCTTCCGTTTCACAAACCCCAGAGCGGTAACCAACCAGTCTCGAAAACCAAAAAAATCTTGTTATCGTGGCCGCAGATTATAGCGCTCTCGTCCAGAAACAGTATGGTCCGGGAAGGCTCCCTCAACTTCGGCCGATGTCACAGCTGGGCTCTTTTCTTTCTCCAAAATCTCCTTGTAGTCAGTCAACACAGCAGGATTCACTAGATCAGGAGAAACACGACGGCAGTGGGTTGAGTGCACCCACCGCTTTCTGTTGGTCACTCGTACAGCTGTTCGAGTTGCTAGGAGGACCTGCTCGGGGCCACGCCACCTCGGTTCCAAGCTGTTCGCCCTCTCAAACGACTTTATCATGACAAAGTCGCCAGGGTGAAGATTGTGGCCCTCTCCAGTAGAGTTGTCAGGGAGCGCTTCTCGAACCTGTTGATGAATAGAAAGGAAATCATTTGTTAATCGTGCCAAATAATCGTTCATCATTATACAAGGCACATCATGTATCAATCGCGGCTTAGGCACTCCCCAAATATTCATAGGCCTTCCAAACACCACTTCATATGGTGTGAGGCCTGTTCGAGAGTGGGGCACTGATCTGAGAGAGAGCAATGCTAGCGGTAAGGCATCCGGCCACTTCAATGTCGTAGACGCCACAATCTTAGCCAGTTTTAGTTTCAACGTGGCATTATACTGCTCAACAAGACCTGCCGACTGAGGGTGGAACACAGCATGAAACTTCTGCTGAATCCCCAGGCCTTTCAGCACATACTCCACAATTTTCCCGACAAAATGAGGCCCATTATCGCTCCACAAAAATTTGCAAACTCCAAATCGAGGGAAGTACTCCTTAAGCAACACCTTAGCTGTTGTCAAAGCGGTATTGTCTTTCGTGGGGAAAGCCTCAACCCATTTACTAAAAGCACATACCACCACTAAAACATACTTCAGATTGTTGCAACGCTCAAGCTGGATATAATCCATTTGGAGTACCTAGAATGGTGCAGAGGGTGGAACGAACCCTCCTTTCGGAGTATGGGTCCCCTTTGCAGGATTGTGCTGCAAACATATCAGGCAGGTCTGCACTACTCTCTTAGCAGTATTGGCAATCTCGGGATGCTCCCAAACTCGTGTTAACAATCGAGTTATTGTAAGAGCCCCCACGTGCGCCAGCCCATGTGTCATCTGGACCATCGCTTGCAAGTAAGCTGCAGGCAATTTCCATCTCTCCATGTCCTTACTTCTCCAACAACCTTCATCATCTAGCACCCCTTCTGCTGCCCATGCCGCAAGTTCTGATTCAGTAGCTGATTTCTGAATATCTAGTATCTCTGCTCTAGCATCATACCATCGCTCAGCCTGTAATTGTGTTACGTACATGGGGGAGTCAGTTCGGGACATAGCCGTTTGTCTCGCTATGCTATCCGCAAAAGCATTTCCCTGACCCACTTTATCGGTGATCTTTTTATGGGCACTACATTTGATTATCGCTACTTTCTTTGGACAAAGCAACGCGTTTAGGAGATCACGCACTAGTTCTCCGTGCATAATGTGTACTCCATGAGAAGTAAAAAACCCACGTTCTCTCCAGAGTAGTCCGAAGTCATGGGCTACTCCAAAGGCATACCGGCTGTCTGTGTACATGTTCACACATAGGCCAGCACTCAATTCGCAGGCTCTTGTCAAGGCTATCAGCTCTGCTGCTTGAGCCGATTTCTGTGGTATTCTAGCTGTTTCTACCACTATCTTAAGTGTCGTGATCGCATAGGCTGCGGAAGTCATACCATCTGGCAGCCTCACACACGATCCATCAACCCACAGTTCCCCATCCACATCTGGAAGTGGCATATCCTGTAAGTCAACACGACCCTTTGTCTGTTCCTCAGTCAGGAAAACACAGTCATGATGTTTTTCTTCCTGACCCTCCTCAACCGGATAGGGCAATAAAGTGGCAAGGTTCAGGGTAGCACATCTTTTCAGTGTGATATGTGGCGCCAGGAGTGTGAGCTCATATCCTGTCAAACGTGCGCTCGTAAGATATTGGGTCTTTGTTTGATTTAACAGGGCATCTACTGCATGGGGAACTAACACCAACAGTTTGTGCGATAACACTATTCCCTCACTCTGTCGTATAGCTATCGCTGTTGCTGCAACTGCTCGAAAACACCCAGGTAACCCTCGTGCTACAGGGTCAAGAACCGCAGAGAAGTATGCACATGGCCTTTGTTTGTCCCCGTGTGTTTGCACTAACACTGATAACGCGCACCCATCTTTCTCGTGCACGTACAACGTGAAAATCTTTGTATAATCTGGTGTACCTAACACGGGTGCAGAACAAAGGGCTTGTCTCAATTGTTCAAAAGCGTTTTGGCATTCATTTGTCCATTCAAGGGGCATTGGTGTAGATTTGGACAATAACACTAACAAAGGTTTTATAATGTGCGAAAACCCCATGATCCACTGTCTACAAAAAGACGTTAAACCTATGAAGGCACGTACATCTCTCTGCGTGCGGGGGACTGGTGTGTCTAAAATCGCCTGAATTCGATCTGATGTTAATGCACGCCCCTCCTTAGACAAAAGATGACCGAGGTAGGTCACCTTGGGTCTACAGTATTGAAGCTTTTTCTTAGAAACCTTGTGATTGTTATGTGCCAAAAAGGAAAGCAAAGCAATCGTACTCTCCTCACATTGTGCATAAGAGTCTGCAGCAAGCAAAAGGTCATCCACGTACTGGATAAGGACAACCCCAGACTGCAACTCAAAGGAATCAAGCTGTCTTTTCAGAGCCTGACTGTAAATACTAGGGCTCTCAGTGTAACCTTGAGGAACACGACAAAATCTATACGATTTATTATTTAACGTAAAGCCAAACAAATATCTGCTATCAGGATGGACAGGGATAGAAAAGAATGCATTTTTCAAATCAATAACACTAAAAGTCGTTGCCGTTGGTGGCACCAGTGTAAGCAAAGTCGTGATGTCGGACACCACCGGGTATTGGGGAATGACAATTTTGTTAATTTCTCTCAAATCAATGATAAACCGATAGATTTTGTCGTCAGTATCTCTCTTAAGGATCGGAAGAATAGGGCTGTTGCAAACATTGTAAGGAACCTCCTCCACCACTCCTGCAGTGATCAAATCTTGGACAATGTGGGTCAGGGCAATTTCGCCTTCCCTGGAAATCTTATACTGTGGCACACGTGGCAGAGAGGCTCCCTCCTTTACAGTAATTCGAATAGGCGGAATACGCATCTCTCCCACATCCGTGTCTGAGGTCGCCCATAACGAGTGCGGGAGAGATGCCAAAGCTGGAATGTCTAGTATAGTGCAAAACCTATCTAATTCAGGATAATTGTCATTCAGGATAACCCGCACTCCCTCGGGAGCGCAGCGTATAGTCGCTCGGAAGTATTTAAGCAGGTCAATGCCCAAGATGTTATCTGGTGTATCGGGAGATAGCAAAAATTGACCAAAACTGAAAAATGTATCGAGGCAAAGTGCAAGAGGCTTCGTTAATGGGCTGGGAGTGGGTGTGCCATCAAACCCAATACATGTAATCATATCGCCAGACAGGGGAGCCCTCGGAACCAAGTTTTTAGACAAAGCGCTACGAGTAGCCCCTGTGTCAACTAGAAACTGATCAGTAGAACCCAAGATGCCCGCTGATACGTATGGACCACTCTGATCTACTGGCACTTCAACTGATTCCTTACCCCATCCTACGCAATCCTATGCATGTACATAATCCTGATGCTCCACATTCTCGCCTTCCGATATCTGGTACTGATTCCGTCTATCAAAGGTGCTACGCTCATCCTGGCCACGGCCCCTCTCCTCAAACCTGCCACGATCACCTCCACTACCTCTCACCCCCGAATAACTTCCCCTCGACCGTCCCCCTCCACGACCACGCTGACTACGTTGCTCACGAAGTACCGGGCAATCATCAGCCCAATGCCCAAACTCCTTACAATAGGCACATTGATCCTCCGCTATATCCGTACGCCCATACGACGCATTACCCCCTCCTCGTCTGCCTCTATCGTACCCTCTAGATTGCGTTCCCCGAACCTGCGCCAACATCACCTTTGTTTTCAATTCCTTCGCTTTCTTATCAACACTTTCCTTAGCCTCCAATTCCTGTCGCTCATAATACTGAGCCATAGTTAGCAAAGAAGCAGGGGTCGCCGTGGCCCAGGAACTTTCACTTGATTTCAATCGTTTTGCAATCTCCGGTAGGAGATTAGCCACATACTTATCTACAAACAAATGCCTACCCGTATCGTCTGTTAACGATTGACCACTGTAATCATGAAACGCCTCTTCGAAGCGTGTAAAGAAATCTGAGACCGTTTCATCTGTCTTTTGTTTGCACAAAGCTAACATGGTCCAATCGATCTTTTTGAATGGGACGAGCGTTTTTAATTTAATCAAAATAGCCGCCGGGAGGTCTAAAATCAACTGACATGGCTTACATGCCGGTTCCCTTTCTAAATCAGCTGCATTTATTTCTTTCCATGTTCCTCCAAGTATTGTTTCATCATTATTTTTTCGAATTAGTCTCCACATATCAGGCGGAAGAATTAGCCCAAAAAACAAATCTATATCAACCAAAGTCATAACACAAGACGAAATAGCCCCTTCAACCCCTTCATAAAATGCTGCCGGATTTTTACGAAGGTCAGGCAAAGAATTTTTCAACGCCATAACATCCGCTCTATTCCAAGGCGTATACACCCAATTATATATAAAATATCCCTTCGCATCCTTTGACATTTTATCATCATCTGTACCCTCCCCTTTAGGCAGAACATACAAAGGTGCGGCTTCACGCATAGGCATAACATGCACGTTAAAATTCTTATCTGAACCCCGGAGAGAACACTCCTTAGATTGCCCAGTAGACTCCGGTCCGGACTCCTTATTCTTTTTCCGCTCGTCCCGCAATCTGGACGTCTCATCCCGCAGCTGGATCAGTTGCTTGTAAAAGGCATCAACATCTGAAAGATCAAATACACCTTTTTCCAAATTCTCCCGATGAACTGACACAGCCTTAGATTCTAACGTATCCGAAAATTTACGGTACGTAGTAACAACTTCATCTGCCAAAGTAGCCAAAAAATACAGTAATTCCTGTTCTGTCCATTGACCCCTTTCAGTAACAACCTCGGCCTGAGTAACAAAATTCGTATTCACTTTACGAGCCCAACTACGCAAATTCGCGGATTTCTCCGCAGAAAACCTGACACCAGACGTATCCCTTTTTCCTGGCTTATCCTGTCCTTCGTCATCAGAGTCTGCAGTTGGAGCCGTAGGCGAGACATACGGAGGCGGTGATCGATCTAGCAACGAAAAATCATCAATCTCATTATTAAGGACAGGATAAAGTGGTCGGCGAATAGGAAATTGACCAGTCGTTTGCAATTTACGTTCCCGTTCCTCCCTCTCTTTCTTCTCCTGAGTCTCCTTTTCCTCAAGCTGTAAAGCCTTATCACGAGCAGCCTTGCGCTGCTCTTTGTCCGTCAAGGCAACCTCACGTTTCATTCGCTCACGCACCGCTTTCTCCCACATCCGCACACAATCAAACATATTTTGTCTAGACCTTCGTTGAAACAAACATTGCTCCACAAACTGAACCTTACGTAAATCGAACGACCCATGTAGTTGCCATTGCAATTCAGGATCTGATTTAGTGTATTTATGCCATAGTTTACTGTACATTATAGGGGGAAGGCCGAATTTAATGTACATCTCACGGTTTGGTGTACCTTCTGGGGGAGCCGGCTGTGATTTCGCTAACCGAATTGTGGTACCATTCCCAAAACAGCACATCCCTCGGAGTGTGCTTAAAACAGGCATGTTCAAAAAGTATCACCAAAGCGTGATACCGTATAAAATGGCACTTACAGTACTTCACACAAAACGTGCCGCTCAGAGGAAAGGAAAAACAAAATTAGAGAAACATCTCTACATGCCTGCCTATGTGAAGTGCACTACACATATAGATTCAAAGTTCACAAATTCACAAATGTTAGCTAACTCAAATCAAAGTCACAAGTCATAGAACTTCGGCGAGCGTCCGGAGACTACCTCACCGATCACAAAATCATAGAACTTCAGTAAGCGTCCACAGACTACCTTACCAGTCACAAATCTTACCCAAAGTCTCAAAGGTCCAGATTCCAACTGCCAAGGTCTTTTAATCGAATCAGCAAAACAGCACTTTATCCAGCAACGCAGACGATCAAGAACTCAGTCGGAGACCGGCGCCACCTGGAAGGTCAGATCAGAAGGAAAGGAAGAAACACCGCGGGTGCCAAGACTCAGGTCACTCGGTGGCAGCGTACGCGTCCATGGCGAGTTTCCAAACCTTCGTCACGACCTCTCCTTCGGGCATCCGAGTCGCCGATGAGTCCCTTCGTGGTCGCCAACTTGTAGTATCGGGTTCCCAAGGCCTACATGCTCCGAAGATAACCCACTTACATTGAAAGAACTGTTGGCACAGAAACTGAAAAATTCAAAGAACAAGTTTATTAAGACCCCATGGGGTGGTGGTACATTCCTACAGCACCCTTCGGTAATGCAAGAAGTATCACACCGAACATCGGTGTGACCCGTTCTTTTATACAATTTGCAGGTAATAAAACGATAGGCGGTACAGAATTACAGAGCGTTATGTACATATATGGCCATTTTTGGAACACAGCCAGCTCATTGGAGGGGTTACAACCCCGCTGGTCAGTTTGGCGGCACATTCCTGAGGGGTGACTGGTCAGTCGGAACTGCGCATGTACAGGCTTGACCGTTCCTAAAAATAGCCTGTTGCTGGGCATACTCGAGTGGTCAGTGGCACGGACAACGGACTAAGGGGCATGCTGGCCACGAGGCCGCTTATGATCTAAGATGGCCGCCGTAACAAACAAGATGGCGTTTCCAAGTATGGCCAAGTTAAGCGGGAAAACGTGTAGCACAGCTAAGCGCTAACCCGGCCATTGTCAAATTACGACAAGGGGAAACATTTTTACAAAAGAAAAGTGAGCAATGACATGTTGAGAAAACCAGACCAAAGGTTTCACTTACCTGCACCTCCACCCGTGTGAATAATGTGGTCCGAATCACAATATGTGAAAAAACATATGAATACAGAATAAAATACACTCAGAGTAGTGAACAAAATACGGGATGCAATTCTATAAAATGCTACACAGGTGTGTCATCATGTGGTTTGTACTTCACTGTGTGGTCACAAACGGGTGTGCGATAGGTTAGAGTATGAAAAGACACAGGTATGTGAATGGCGTGGTGTGAAAATGACATTGTCGGTGTGATCACTGTACCCAAAGTCGACACGTGATCAACAAAAAGTGAGACGTTGTTAAGCGTGAATGCTTAAAAAGCTCTGAAGGCAACGCAACAACTTAAACACCTCGCTCAACTCAGTAGTGTGTGTTCCACCACTTATAACTTTCTAAAACTGTCATTTTCAAAGGATTGATATACAAATCAACCTACTGTTTAGCTGCATATTAAATTGTATTAAGATGTAACCTTGAATATTCTTTCTAGCAGCTCTAAAGCTGATATTGAGTACTAGATGTTAGCCAGATTGAATGAGCTGGCCCCTCTACAGCCACCTAGATCCGTTACTAAACGTACCTCTGCCCCTTGGTTTACGGCGGAGTTGGCCCACTCCCGTAGACAATGTAAAGTCGCCGAACGCGCATGGAGAGCCAAATATGACTCTGAGGCAAAACGGACCTATAAACTCACGATGAAAGCATATCATGCTTTAGTGCTACAGGGAAAGAAGTGCTACTTTTCTAAAAAAATTGAGGAAGCAGCTAATTCCTGTAAGGAAATTTTTTCGATCGTACGAGAATTTACTACCCCGCGTTCGATCTCAGATCAGGAGGCTCCGAATGAGACCTGGGCTGATACTATTGCTAATTTTTTTACGACCAAAATTAGACAGATTCAGGACTCTTTTTTTCCGAGGCCGACAGCTGATTCTTTGATCCTGTCGAACGAGATAGTTCACCAGCCTTTCTCTGGTCCGGCTCTGTTGGACTTTCCGCCTCTCACGACTGCCTCATCTTTAGTTCTGATGAGGAATCTTAAATCTGGTTAACCATGTGATCCCCGCCCGGCTAAATTTTTAGCTAGAATGGCCGATGTTGTTAACCCCTTAGCCAATCCTATTCTTAACCTGTCCTTGAGTCAGGGAGTGCTGCCTAATTCCTGGAAACAGGCTATGGTGATACCTCTTCTCAAAAAGCCCAACCTTGCTCCGGAAACCCCGTCCAACTATCGACCAATTTCGCTCCTTCCAGCACTGACTAAAATCCTGGAAAAGCACGTCCATAACGTGCTATCCAACTTCCTGGAGTTGAATGAGCTACTCCATGCGTCTCAATCGGGCTTTCGATCCAACTTAAGTACCGAGACGGCGCTCTTGGAAGTTTCAGAGATTGTAAAGGAGGTGCTGGATGACGGAGGCAGGGTGATGTTAGTCATGTTAGACCTGTCGGCGGCTTTTGACACCCTCCCCCATGAGGATCTCCTCATAAGACTACATGACATTGGTCTAGGGGGGACGGTGCTCAACTGGTTTCGCTCCTTCTTAGCCAACCGCCGACAAACGGTCTGGGCCTTTTCTGGATCTGCCGAAATGCCGCCATTGGGAGTCGGAGTCCCCCAGGGCTCAGTATTGAGCCCTACTTTATTTAACATCCTCATGACCCCTCTGGCGACTTTGGTGGAGTCCTACAGGGCCCAGATCGTCTCATATGCTGGCGATACCCAGCTCCTTTTCACCTGCCGTAAGAGCGAAGAATTCGATGGGGGAAGTATCCGTGAGTGCCTTGGGGCTGTTTTCAATTGGTTCCATCTGAACAGCCTCAAGTGCAACTCGGATAAATCTGAGATACTTTTCTTTGGATGTCCTTTGGAACCGGAATGGCATGGTTGGTGGCCTGCCGACAAGTTCCCTCCAGCTCAGGCTTCTAAATGGGCAAAGAACCTGGGAATTAAAATTGATAATGGGCTTACGCTCAAATCCCAGGTGGCAACCCTTACAGGGACCTGTTTCGGCATCCTCAGGATGCTTCGAAAGTTTTTTCCTTTGTTGTCCGAGGAACATCGGAGAATAACTGTACAGGCCCTTATCGGATCCAGATTGGATTACGCGAACATTCTGTATCTGGGTCTCCCAGAATACCTTTTACAGCGTATGCAGGTGACCCAGAATGCCGCAGCACGAGCTATTTTCGGCCTGCATCGTCGAGCCAGTGCCTCTAACCTGCTGCAATCCCTCCATTGGCTCCCCATTCGGAAGAGGATAATGTTCAAGGCCCGACAAAGCACTGCACGCCACGGGTGCAAAATACCTACAGAAGAGGCTGGCTTTTTACCGGCCGACGCGATCTTTAAGATCGGAGTCCTTAGCACTTGCTGTAGTGCCGCGTATAAAGAGGACACGTCTGGGAGGTTGGTCCTTCAGATTCCTGGCCCCTCAGTTGTGGAATTCTTTACCTTTGTCCTTACGGTCCACATCCAATCTGCTTGCCTTTAGGAAGGGTCTTAAGACCTGGTTATTTTCTGGTTAGAGCTCTGTTATCCTGTTCTCTGTTTTTTAACTTTTTTGCTGTTATGTTTCTCAGTCTGTTTTTCGGGTCTGTAGCACAAAGCGCCGGGACACTCCTTTGGAGTAGCCGTTGCGCTATACAAGACCCATAAATAACATATAACATAACATAACATAACATATAACATAACATATATAACATAACATACTATGAATTGTTATAGTGTAACCCAGTGTTTTCTATGGGAGTGCCAGCCTTTTCACAGTGAAAAATTACTTTGTAGGATTCACTGACAGGACATGTAAACCTTTAAATATTCATTACCTACTTTTTAAATACCGTGAGCCCTGCCCTATGAGCATTTTGGGCCCACCTTTCTGGTGACTTATAAGCACTAAAAAGAAATGTTTAGGCCTGACAAAATGTTTATCTTGCCAGGTAAACATGGCAGATTCAAACTGCATGCACAGGCAGGCCTGGAGACTTTTTTGTACAGTGCTACTTTAGTAAGAGGCACACTTGTAGCCCACTTGTGGCATTAAATGTTTAGGCCCCACTTACAATTAGTACCGTATTCTAGGGGCTTATAATTAAATATGCTAATAAGGTGTATGACAATTTTACTATGTTTATGGGGAGAGCTAAATTATTTTACCACTGGTTAGCATGAGTAAGGTTCGTAGAGTCCTGTGGCCAACAAAAATTTGTTTGGTTACAGAAAGCAAACAAGCGGTGGGAATACTGCTGAAAAGATTGTAATTTCCAACAATGGTGAAAACAGAAGGGAGAGATCTTAGTTGTTTTAAAATCCACTCCACGTACACACATGCATGCATAAATTAAAACACACACACACAGACCCTCCCCCAAGATGAAAGGAATGACAGAAGAGTACAAGGCTAGAAGTAAAAATTACGACAATGTCAAAATTTAGGATTAGGAGGTAACCCCAAAATAAAACACTTATAATTCAATGCCTCCTCTTGAGAGGTGAAGAATGTCATGAGGAATATTGAGGTCAAAATATCAAAAGGTAACTATATCATGACCCGGATATCAAGGGGGAAATTATCGAAAAGGTACGTGCCCAGAGAGCGGTAAGGATATACTATTCTTAACTGTACATCTATGCACCTTGAAGATATATATATATATCACCAAGGTGCGTATATGTAGAGGTAGGTATAGAAAATGTATACATATGTACCTTTCGATATTTGGTCCCTCGATATTCTGGTCACGATATTGTGACGATTCCATATTTTGTAATCATTATTCCTGACCTACACCAGAGATGATAACCTAAAGAGTACAGCTTTATATGAAGAACAGTCGAGGAGGGATGGATATTGCTATTTTGTGATAAGAAATAGAGCTCTTGGAACCCGAATGTCAGAGAAATGTATTTTATTGTCATATGGTCCATACTTATATTTTGGTTCTTCTTTTATTCCAGCCCCAGAATGTCCGCCAAACAGTGAATTCCAGACATGTGGATCTGCCTGTCCAGAGACCTGTATGACTACCACCGCTCCAGCCTCATGTAACCAACTGTGCGTAGAAACTTGCCAGTGCAATGAGGGCTTTGTGCTAAGCAACGGGATGTGCATCCCTAGAAGCCGATGCGGCTGTGTCTATGAGGGACGCCTGTATGACCCTAACGTGCATTTCTGGTTAGACAATTGCCAGAACCGGTGCTTCTGTAACCCATTAAGCAGGACGGTACAGTGCAAGAAGAGCCAGTGTAGGAAGGAAGAACAGTGTGGCGTGAAGAATGGAATAATTAACTGCTACCCAATCAACTACAGCACTTGCTCAGCCTCCGGGGACCCACATTATACCACCTTTGACGGTCTCAAGTACAACTTCATGAGTACTTGCTCATACCTGTTTTCTGGACTGTGCTATTTGTATACAGGACTAGTAGATTTCAAAGTCTATGTCCAGAATGAGAGGAGGAATAGAAAACCTGTCTCCTACACCAAACTCGTGGGGATTACAACTTACAACACACAGGTGGAGGTTAGCAAAGAATACCCAAGACAAGTCAGGGTAAGAGGAGTTATGCATGCAATAGGTTTTGTAATTTTCAATGTATTTTGAGTTTTATTCTATTTCTGTAAAATGTTCTTGAACTAATGATCACAATTCAATAAGTTAAAATATACAGAGCCCCACTTTTCTTCTTAGGAGGCCTCTGCCCCAAATGTTCATTTATGGGATTGCCAAATACCAAGGTTGCCTAGTTTGATTTCTCACCATACCTCGTCCTGGCTTTCTTCTGCTACCTTCCGCTACCTTCCACTTTCTGTTTCTTGTCTCTTTCTGCCATTCCTACAGGTTTTTTTTTCATCCTGCTTTTCTGTCTCTTGCTCTGGGTAAAGGCTTGCTATAGGGAGAGATGAAAATGTTTTTTTCAAATCATTTGAGAAGTCTGGCATGTCACAGCTCATCTTCTCATTCAACCCATAGTACGACCTGCTACACTTCGACTTACGTGTCTTTTCTTTGGCTATTGCACAGATTAATGTATTTAAACAGGGAAGCAGGGGAAGTAGGGAAGATGGGTGACCCAGTGCTTTATTTGTAAAAGAATAAGTGCCAGGGCCCCAAGCTTTATCCAGAAGTGCGGCCAGCAATGTCAAAGGCCAAGGGGCCGAATACCAAGGCTGCATAGTCTTGATGACATATCATGCCTCTTTCATCCACCACCAGTCACTCCCTGCCTCTTTATCTCACGCTTGCAGCTTCTGTTTCATCCCTGCTGTCTCCCTTTGTCCGTGTTCCAGTTCAGGACTTTAATCAAGTCAAGTCAAACCTATGTTTTTAGACTTTCAGGAATTTCCCCTAATGCCCAAGGCCTACAAATCAAAGGCTGCTCGTGGGCTGAAGCACTGATTGTGCCACCCACATAAGCAGCCTGTAAATGTAACTCAGGCCTGCCACTGCAGAGCCTGTGTGCAATCTAGTACTGCCATGTCGAATTAGCAAGTGCACCCACTTGCCAGGCCCTAACGTTCCCTTTTCTTACATATTAGTCACCCCTAAGTTAGGCCCAAGGTACCCCTGTGCACAGGGTTCAATGGATGTCAAAGATAGGACATACACTGATGTGTGTGGCATGTCCTGATAGTGAACTACTGCCAATTTTGTTGTTCACTATTGCAAGGCTATCTGTTCCCATGGGATAGAATGGGAAGCTTGCTTATACCATTTTATAAACATAACTACCCCTGGGAACATGATAGGAAAATAATGTTTTCTATGTCTGAACTCAGAATGTTAATATGCATCTTTTAGTGAGGGTGATTTTTACATTCTGTGTTTGAAAATAAAATTTTTAGAAAATAGGTATTTTGTTGCTTAGCCATCCAGTGTGCCTCTGGCAGGATGTGTATTGACTGGCTTTAGTGTGACAGGGGCTGAGGAGGTACAGTACCTCTAGAGAGTCTGGATGAGTAAGGACTGGGCTGAATAGATTTGGGCTGCATTTAGAGTAGGGGGAGGAGATTTTCTTTCACCTGAAATGGCCTGGTCTGCCTTCCACAATATTGTCTCCTCCTCCTGCCAGGAAACTACACCATTGAGGACAGAACTGGTTTTGGCTGGGCACAGGCACTCTCTGCCTTCAGAGAGCAAAGATATTTATTGTATAAAAAGAGGGGTCCACTCCACACCACAGACTTTTAGATCACTTCTAGGAAATCAAGCGGAACCTTTGCCAAGGAGAAAAGCTGGAGAAACCGAGGAGGAATACTGCCCCTGTGCTGTTTACTGTCTGGGTTTGGCCTACAGTGGCTACTTTCTGCCAAGAAAGGGAAAAGGATTTTGCTATTTGCTGTGTCCCCTGCTTAAGGATGATCTCCAAAGGTTTGACAAAGAGCTTGCCTCTTGCCTCTTTGTCAAGGTGAAGTCTTTGTGTCTCAGGGACACAAAGACTTCACCACCTGTGGAGTGGTGTGGCTCACTGGTTAGAGGCGGCAGACCCGGAAGCGTAGAACGGCCCGGGACCAGGGTTCAATTCCTGACGCGGCAGGGTCGTGGACCAGGGTCAGCGGACTTGATAATTCTCGCCTCGGTGCCTACTCTAACCAGGGATCACAATTGGCAACTCTGGGCATTAGCTTGCCTCATCTCTACAACGGTCCCCCACACTCGCACCTTGGAGATAACCAGTAGGGACCATCTCACAGGGATAGCCAAGACGGGTTCCCCAGCGGTCTACAGCGCCACGACGCCTTAGGGCAGCAGTGCGCTTTACAAGACACATACATACATACATACCAGCAGCAACCCTGAACTTCCTTTCTGGGAGTACGGTCCTGCTAAGAGGTGCCTGCTGCTGTTTTGTGACCTCTGAAGGCTGTTTGCCGCTGGGAGCTGGGAAAGTAACGCAACTTCAAGCGTGACGCATTAGCTTCTGTTTCCCACGCTTCGCTGAAAAAATAATCGCAGCACCTGCCGGCAGCTCGAGAAATCGCTGCATGCCACATAGAGTGCACCGGTCTCCGAAATCCGAGGACACCACACCAATTCTGATGCAAGGCCTGCTGTGCGGCTGCACGAACTCATGCATTGTCCCGGATCATTGCATTGCACTGAGGCACCAAGTCTGTGGCATCGCTGTGGGGGGACGCAGTAAGAAACCGACGCATCTCCACCCCATGCAGAAACTGACACCTCACCTCCTCTCCGGTAAGTAACCAACACATCACCTCCCCTTTGCAGCAGAAATGAACCGACGCATCACCTCCTCATGCAGTAAGACACCAATGTCTCAACTCCACGCCGGTAAGGAACCAATGCATCAGCTCCCCTGCGCAGCAGTAAGGAACCAACGCATCACCTCCCCAGAGCAAGGAAGCGACGTATCACCTTCCCTATGTGTACGGATCCGATGCATCATCTTCCCTGCAACCCTTTTTGTTTGTGTGCATAACGCATCCAAGGTACTTTTTGTGAAAAGTGTTGCATCTGCAATTTGCTTTGAACTGAACTACTTCTACCATTTGAAAGTCATATTTATATTACTGTTTTGTGGATTTTTGTTGCTTGGTCTTGTTTAGTTTAGATAACGATTACTTATTTTTCTAAACTGGTGTGGTGCCTATTTGTTGTGTTTTCACTGTATTACTGTATGTTTTCACAAATGCTTTACACACTGCCTCTGAGATAAGCCTGTCTTCTCATGCCAAGCTACCAAGGGGTTGAGCAGGGGTTATTTTAGGAGTTTATCCCCTTACCCTGACTAGGAAGAAGGGTCCCTACTTGGACAAAGGTACCTACCTCTACCAACTAGAGACCCCCATTTCTAACAGAAATACATGCCAGTTGTGCAATTGGCATTTTTCTGAGTTTGTGTTTGCTCAAGCACAACGGGCTCCTGTAGGATGTGTTTTGGTTTTTTAATTAAATTCTTAAAATCAGGGCACTTAAACGAGGCAGTAATTCCTAAACAAATATTATCTCTGTGTGATTTGATATTCATTTGTGATGTTTCTAAATTAATGATTTTTAAGAGGTTATTAACACCTTAGCTGCGTGTAAACATTTCTCCCCAGTGCTGCGCTGTCCATTAGCACTAGTGCTGAATGGACGTTCAATGGTCGTGAGCAGCACTGGGGAGGTAGCGCTGCTGACGACCATTGGCCGTCAGCAGCACTTAAGGGGTTAAAGAGGATATAAAGCGCATGTTTTTACATAATCAGTGTTTGAGCTTTTTGGACTGAATGTTAACATACACATATAAATTCTCCTAGAAACCAGAGAGTTGTAGAGTCTGTTCCAGGGAATTCATTCCTGCTCAATAAACTGGTAAGAGAGAAACCTAGCCTGCAGACACCACACTTTTCATAAGTCCAAGACAATCTCTGCTCATGGCCTTAAACATTGCGACAAACAACACGGTGATGGAAAGAATGCTTGAATTGATCAAAGCCGCTAGCTATCGCTTCAGACTGTATTCAAGTCTATCATTATTGACCCTTTATGCCATTCTAGACCAGACCTTCTTTATGCAAATCAGTCTTGTTCCTGCTCCAGTCAGAACAGTCCAGACCGCACTGCCAAGCTAGGTCCCAACGAGAAAGGAGCACAAGCATCCCAGGTTGGTTTTGGCCTATGTAATTCTCGGCAGTGAGTCATAGCGAGAACAATGAGCACAGGGCGCAGTTCTGGGCTTATCTCTATCATTTTATGACTAAAATAACATCACTCAAGTCATGTTCAATGACATCATTGATGACATCTCAGTTGGCATCTCTCATGAGTCAACCCTCTTAGGTATTGGCTCAATGACCTGTCCATCCCTTTTTGAGTCAGCTCACAGTATATTGAGAATGATTACATATGCAACAATGAGGCCCTTGTCCGTGATGGTAGTTATCCTAAAACCATATACAGAGGTATGAAATATGGGGCTGTTTTTAGTCGTAACTAAAGCTCTGCATTTGAAATGCAGCAGCATACTGCTTTCGACTTGAGCCTACTGGCACCTTCGTGATTGGAAAGACAAGGTGGAAGTCTTGCCAACCACAATAGGGATTGTCACCAAATGCACTGAAGCCCTTGTTTCTCTCAGTCATGGAAGTACAAGCATCACAGAAATGCTGCTTTCCGCCTCCCTTCGTCTAGTGCTTAATTTATGCCAGTGTTCAATGCTGAGCTTGGCACTTAATTCTTAATACCAGCTCATTTATATGACTGTCAAGCACCTAGTAGCACTATCAGCTATTTCCAGGAGAACATATTAGTTCAGCAATATAATCTTCACTAAAAATAAATAATAGAAGGGCCCTAGAGCATTGGTATTGGCATTTAGCAGGACTGGCATGGTCAGTGGTTATACAAACTGAAGTGGCCTCCTAAGTTATATATTCCTGCACCCCTGGGACTCTGCACAGAGAATTACCATTTGCTCGTTTGCTAGAGAAGAACTGTGGCTGCAGAGATATTGAATACTAAATCAGCAGGATGCATTGTGTCCAGCTCGTTTAGTGTACAGTAATCCCTCAGTCCCAACATGTTGAACCTGTGGCAGCTTCATTAGCTGCTGCCTGGGTTGTGGTTCAGGACTGAACCCTGTTTGCAGGGAAGCTTTCATGCTCCACACCCAGGACAGTTCCCAAAGCCTCCACACACACTTTTATTGTGCCAATATTCAACAAATTCAATTCAACTTTATTTATGATTTGGAACTCTGATGGAGAGACTACACGGAACAATCACATATTCCACCATACAGTATTTCAAAAGAAAACGTGTAGCACATTCCCTTACATTCAGAAAGTGATTAACATTGTGCAGTGTTGCTACGCATTCAACATACATATTATAAGCAGATTATTGCCAAGCAAATCATCACTACAAATTTGAAAACATTGAAAAAATAATTATAACTTTTTACATTGAAAGGAAAATGTGATGCCGTGCAAAGTGCTAATATAACTTCACCCTACATTGAGTCAATAGAAGTGGAGGAACAATTAGGCCTGGGCATGAGATTCCACTCCACTCACAGAGTTTGGAGAGTTTCTCGCACTCCACATAGCGTGCAGAGTTCTGAAACCAGAGCAGAGTTTTTCCTCGTTGGCGAGTGCGAGTGAGGAAAATGGCCGCTACTAATCGCTTTGAGAAACCTGTTCTCTTTGAGGAAGCTGCCACTCAAGTAGAACATCTACTCAAGCGGGAGAAAGAAGAAGCAGCCTCTTGTGCTGCGCATGGTGCCATTCACTCAGGACAAACACCCAGCACTAAAAATCAGCGAAAAGCATGACCTAACTTGCAGAACTCTGCGTAGTGCAGCAGAGTATTTGCGTCTCTTCACAGAGTTCCGAACTCCGTGAACTCCACTCAGGCCTAGAATAAATTAGTCTTCTTCCCCTAGGAAGAGTGACAGCATCTAATAAGCAATCATGAATTCCAACCTACAAAATTACACAAAGACAACACCAAACATTCATCAGTACAAATTTAAGAAACATTGAATATTGTAATGAATTTTGCACATTCCATTTCATTGGGGGAAGGGGGTTATAAATATTGATGAGCTTCTGGTACTGATTGTACATTACCTTTTAAAAACACAGATTTTCAAAAGTAACAGCGTGTGGAGTGCAAGGAAGGGTATGCAAAATGTACATGATTTAAATGTTTTACATGGAGAATAAGTAAATCACAAACTCTCTGCATCCTCGGGACGGTGCCCCAAGCACCCATTTCTATGTGAAGATTTAGCAAATGTAATCTCAACAATAAAATCATTCCCCGCACCTCATGTGAGGTATTGAACATTGGATAAGGTTGCGTTTTTTTCCAAAGACAGCTTTCTTGTCTAACCACATTTCTCTGGTGGCACTTACATAGTAACACGCTTAAGGCACTGAGCAGATTCTTCCCTCTGCTCCCCCAGCCGGCGAAGGAAATGGTGACTCGGGCACTTATCCAATTCCCGCTTAGATTATGCCAATGCGCTTTTCGTTGGCATTCCTGGATACCTGGTGAATAAACTGCAATTGATCCAGAACGTGTTGGCCAGACTCTTATTTAACATCTCTAAGAAATCAAGTATCAGATCACACTTGTATGACCTTCACTGGCTGCCCGTGGTCCAACGGGGGCAATTCAAGGCCCTTACACTAGCTCACAGAGCTCTGCATGATTTAGAACCCACTTATCTTAAGAAACGGGTGTCCTTTTACACCCCCGCCGATCCCTACGATCTGCTTCTCAACGCCTGATAGCCACGCTTTCGTCTTTCTAGGATGGGGGGTCAGTCACTTTCAGTCAAAGTATCTACTCTTTGGAACGACCTTCCTGTCTCGTTGCGCCACATCCAGGACCTCCGTTGTTTTAAGAAACTTCTCCAAACCTATCTTTTCAAACAAGCTTTCTAAATTATTTTCCATCTGCATGTCTGTAGCCTATATTGCGCCAGGATACTCATGAGTAATTGTACTGCAAATGCCACATAACATAACATATAACATAAGATAACATAACATATCCCAATTCAAACTTACTTTAAAAGAAAATTGGTTTAAATTACTTTTTAAAAGGATTTAGGCATATCCGATCGGATCTGAGAAAACAATCTATAATACCTCTCACAAACATCCCTTCCCCGCCAGAAGCACGGAGGCCTAGGTTTCCACTATTTAGAGAATGAGATGAAAGCTTCGCAATCCATAGAATCCCTAGTGGTACGAGTGCTGCTCTATAAAATAGTCAAAGAGGGACGACCTTTTGACCTATGAAGGAGATGCCCCAGCTCTTCACTTGAAACTACGTCGTGGGACTTTAGGATAACCTCCACCTCCAATGAAATTCTCCTGGTCAGCTCGATATCCGACAGTGTAAAATCTTACACCTTGCTTGGGACAGATATGACCACCTCCTGATGAAAAGAAGAACTTATGGAAGCACTTACACCAGAGCTCCTCTAGGTCTTTACCTTGGCCGCAATCCTGGTCCCACGCCAGTGATTTTATAGCGAGGACGGATTCCTTCAATCCCCCCACCTTTCCCTCCTTTCCAGCTGGTATTAGTTGAGAAACAGAAAGGGGGGAATCTTCACACTATTCTTGACCATTAGCTATCAATGACATCATAATTTCCGAAACTCATACTAAAGTGAATATTTAATTGGTCTGAAGGACTAACTGGAACTAAGGGGGAATCAATAACTTCTGTGACTTCTGCAACTTCTTTAATGGACTTAGAAAAGAAATCTGAAATTGCTGGATAAGATTTAAAATGTAACACTTAAGAACTTTTATTGCGATAATTGATGTTTTTACTTTCAGAGAAAGATTAGGCACAATTATATGCTCAAAGCACAACTTCTTCAGTGTCATCTTATCCAAAGTACCCAAGCAAATAATTAGGTTCCACCACACCAGGGGGAGAAAACCACAAGACACAACCTCCTAGTAGGCACGCACAGCCCCAACAAAAAGGCAACTGAGGAGCCTCTTTTTGTCCTTTTCAATTGCTGCTCATTCGTGCCAAACAAAGAAGACTCTGGGGGGTCATCTATCTAATCTCCCTGATTTTGTCCTCTGTCAGAAGGCAAAGTGGTCATTCATCCATGTCCGAGGTCTCCCTCCAGACTTTTGAACTGGTCCTATTGATTGAATGAAAGAGCTTTATATCGATCTCTTACGTATTAGTAAATAGACTCCCCAGACATTTTGTCTTTAAATACAGACTTCCTCTAAATCATCTATCGTCAACTCGATATCGACAGCATAATCCTGGACAATTAATAAAATGCAAATACAAGTAACATGATACAATCAAAATATAATAAATAAATAAATACAATAGACAGAAACCTCATACTATTTTGAAAAACTCTAAAATGTTAGCAAACCATTTATACAGGGTGTAATGCTAACCCCCTCTTTCATTATAAAAATTAGAACAACCACAAGCTTCTAGTGGAGTACTACAACATCTCTTCTCAATATGGCTACTTATAAATCAGTTAAAGTTTAAAAGTTAACAAAAGTTAGAATTAGATATAAAAGTCCTATTTACAACAGAAATGTCATCAGTGAATAGAGGATTCAGCTAAAACTTTGGGGGAAGGAGGGCGAATAAATGTGGCACTCCGTACATGTTAAAGAGACACTTGGCCATTTGCTCGTAAGCCTTTAGTGCACCATATCCGAATAGACCCTAGATATTTTACAAGAGCAAACACTATAATTTGTTTGTGCCTGTGCTAAATATCCTAAAGGCCTCAAGATACCCTCTGGTTCCCAACGACCTACAGAAAGGCAGTAGCCATTTGTTTCTTTGGGTAGCATTGGCTGGGCAAAAGAATAGAATGTGGATTAACGTTTCTGAGTTTCCCATAGAGGCTGGACATGGATAATCTTTAACTTCTATATCTGACCACTAACTACAGAAAGGCTTCGTTGCTAATGACTAGCATCTAAAATGTATATACAGTCTACGTGCTCTCATCGCTACTGTTTCATCTACAGTGGGCTCATATCTTGGTGGAGGTTTATGATCCATAAACTCCCAAGTTAAACTACCTGTATTTCCGGTGGCCCGTAGGACTGCCACAGATTCCCAGTAAGTGCTTTTTAAACTGACTTTAGATATGGACAATAGATCATCTGTGTTTAGCTATAGACTCTCCAAGTCAGACTACCCAACAGATTTTTCACAACTTTGAGCCATGGTATTTCCATTGCTTGCCCTGACACCAATACCTCTCTTAGGTCCACCCAATAAGATTCAAGGGCCGGGGAGACCAAAGTCTATGCCATTAAATCCAAATTCTACACTCAATTCTTTCCCTTATATTCCTCCGTGCTAAATCAAGGAAAACTGGTACCAGTGGGGGATGACTGGTAAGGCAAATAGAGATTTTAGGAGCTTATGTTCAGCTGTTTCAAGTAGTTCAATATTTATTTGCACAGCCTCAGATTTCCAAACCATATTAAACCTCTCCTAGTACCTTCACATTATATATCTCAAGGGCTGGGTCCACTCTCTTTGAAAATATCTTTTTTTCCAGTTTCACAATATTGGCAGTTTGGTAGGTTAGAGATACATATGCTTTTTGGATTTGTAAATCCCAATTAAGGTTAGACGATATTCTTATTCCTAAATAATTGAAGCTGGTCACTTGCTTAATTTGGCTAGAACCAACATGCATCTGCCATCTACCTAATTTCTTTTAATAAGATGGGCTAAAGATCATAAACTTATTTTTGGTGCTGTTTAATTCAAGCCCCCATTCCCACATATTGCAGTAAAATCATTAAGCAACTTCTGTAACCCCCTGGGGGATTTCGATAGCAAGAGCATATCATCGGCGAAAAGCAGTGCGGGAACCCATTGGGCTGCACCCGCCCTTGCCAGATGATCTACAACTCCATTTATAAACAGAGAGAACAGGGTTGGTGCAAGGACACAACCTTGTTTGACACCTCTACAGGACTCAGTCAGCTGTCCCTGCTTCCCCCCATCTGGCTTTGTTGTCTGAATGACGGCCAATAAGAATATCCAGGAGATTTTCAGGTATACTCCTTTTTTGGCGCTCCCTCCATATGATATCCCTAGGAACTAGGCCGAATGCAGCATGCAGATCGACGAATGCTACATATAATTTGCCTCCGCCATTCACTGCAGTATTCCAGAATATACAATTAAACTGAAACACCTTGTCAATGGTACTAATGTTACTACGGCAAACCCACCTGGAGATCTGATAATATATTATTATCCTGTATCCACGATTGAAAATGAGCCAATACCTGTTTGCAGAAAATATTTTGTAGTGCCTTAATCAAACTGATTGGTCTGTAGTTTGTTGGTTCATTGTCTGATCCCTTTTAAAAAATTGGTGTAATCTCTGCAGACTTCCAAGATTAAGGAATGCCCACTCACTGTAATAAGGCATTAGAGATAGGTTTATGTAAGGGTCCCAAACTTCAGGGGCAGCCAGGTATAAATCTCTGGGAAGCATATCTGGCCTAGGTGCTTTAGAGGCAGGACACGATTTTATAGCAGCTACAGTTTCCCAGAGCTCAAATTTCATACCACTAACACTGTCTACATCAGCACTAGGCAAATGGGCTCCACTTCCCCAATCTAACACACCTAGGCGTGAATATATGTTACCAAAATGAGAGACCCATTCCTGAGGTTGGATAAAAAAATCCACATCCCTTTTGTCATCAGTGGTATTATGCGAAGCGATTTTCTGAAAGGACCTAGTATCCTTTTTTATCATAGCAGTATACATGTTATCCCACAGTTTACTTTCTTGAGAATATCCCCTACCAGCCTATTGGCCTTATCTGAACTTCTCAATATCCTTAGCACCCTCTAAAGTCAGGGTAGGGAGTTATGAGCCATGTCCTTCAGAAATGGCCAAAGGCGTAATCCTACTAAAAAATAATTGATACGACTAATAAGCCCCATTCTATTAAACATAACTTTACCCTCTCTATCAGACGTAGTCCTTCCATTAGCTGGTCTAAGATCATGACTAAAGTTTAGTGATAGTTATTGACCTGCTCTTGCTGACCATCTCACCACAGGTAGATGTAATTGTGGAATGAGCCACAAATTATCAAGATCAGAAGTCAGATTTTATAGAACTACCCCAATGGGTTTACAATTTGTTTTAAGGCCAACCCCCATTAAAAGGAAACCATCATCAGGCAGGGCTTTAAGCGCCTCATCAATTACCTTTAACCCCAGGGTCTCAGATGCTCAATTTCCATTCCTATAATAAACATTAAAGATGGTTAAATTGAGGCCAAAGGACAAAGATAATCTAATTGCCAAAACAGTAGGAGAAGCAATTGTAATTTGCTATATTAGACAGCCTAGCATTTTCTTGACCCATACCGTTAGTTCTCCTGAGGGCCTCCCTTTACCAAACTGCATAGCATCAATTCAATAGGAAGAAAACCCATTCCTGTATATAGGGCTTGTGCACCAAGTTTCCTAGAAACGGAAAATTTCATGGGCATCAATGAAGGTACCCCAGTCAGTTTTGGACAATTTCCTACTAATCCCTGCAACATTCGAGGATAAAATCTTTACATCATCTAATGCAGTCTCAGTTCTGCTACTAAACTCCCCCAGCCTCCATCCCCTATACAGTTATAGTTCATACGTTTGAAAGTATCTGTTGTTTCTTTGGGAGTTTCAAGAATATCCTTACTATTACCATTATCAAAGCCCACATCTCTGCACAGCTACTAACCCGTTGTATATAATGGCGCTTTTCTGGTTTACAAGAGTGCCCACATTATTTGGATCTCCATTTTTCTACCTTTCCAGAAAATCCACTGAACTGGTCTCTTGCATTTTGGGGATCTCTTGTGAATCATGGGATTTGCTATAAGAAAGGTTGTCACCAGACAGGTACGCCACACAGAGTTTGTTTCTGAGCTGATTTTCAGTATAAGCTTTTGTAATAGACCTCGTGCCTATCGCCATCAAGCCGCCTACTAGGGCGGTATTCTTGAGAACAACTCTTAACATGTCTCTAATGTCCCCCAGGCCTGACAATCTTTCTACATCCACTATATCATCCCAAATGATTGAGTAGCATGGGCACACACCCCTGAACCAGTGTTTAACTTTGTTAGGGAATCATTCCCAGTCCCCTGCAAAACAGCAATAATGGTGACTGATTTGTTGCAGTATAAACCTCATCCCAGCACCCCAACCCTAGTCTCCATTCCTCCTCTTCATCCTCTAGCAACTCCAAATCTTGGAGCTACACGCGGGTGGGGGGAATTTATGCCTCTTTCAACTCCTCTCACTGACCATGCAAAATTACACCCGGGGGATTTGATGATATGGGTTATAAGTTGGGTTTTGGGTGGGGGGGGTTGAGATGGGGCACTCCTGCTCCTGTTCCGCTGTAGGCTAAAACACCCATACCCTCAGTGGATTGATATTTTGTAGTGCCTTAATCAAACTGATTGGTCTGTAGTTTGTTGGTTCATTGTCTGATCCCTTTTAAAAAATTGGTGTAATCTCTGCAGACTTCCAAGATTAAGGAATGCCCACTCACTGTAATAAGGCATTAGAGATAGGTTTATGTAAGGGTCCCATACTTCAGGGGCAGCCAGGTATAAATCTATGGGAAGCATATCTGGCCTAGGTGCTTTAGAGGCAGGACACGATTTTATAGCAGCTACAGTTTCCCAGAGCTCAAATTTCATACCACTAACACTGTCTACATCAGCACTAGGCAAATGGGCTCCACTTCCCCAATCTAACACACCTAGGCGTGAATATATGTTACCAAAATGAGAGACCCATTCCTGAGGTTGGATAAAAAAATCCACATCCCTTTTGTCATCAGTGGTATTATGCGAAGCGATTTTCTGAAAGGACCTAGTATCCTTTTTTATCATAGCAGTATACATGTTATCCCACAGTTTACTTTCTTGAGAATATCCCCTACCAGCCTATTGGCCTTATCTGAACTTCTCAATATCCTTGGCACCCTCTAAAGTCAGGGTAGGGAGTTATGAGCCATGTCCTTCAGAAATGGCCAAAGGCGTAATCCTACTAAAAAATAATTGATACGACTAATAAGCCCCATTCTATTAAACATAACTTTACCCTCTCTATCAGACGTAGTCCTTCCATTAGCTGGTCTAAGATCATGACTAAAGTTTAGTGATAGTTATTGACCTGCTCTTGCTGACCGTCTCACCACAGGTAGATGTAATTGTGGAATGATCCACAAATTATCAAGATCAGAAGTCAGATTTTATAGAACTACCCCAATGGGTTTACAATTTGTTTTAAGGCCAACCCCCATTAAAAGGAAACCATCATCAGGCAGGGCTTTAAGCGCCTCATCAATTACCTTTAACCCCAGGGTCTCAGATGCTCAATTTCCATTCCTATAATAAACATTAAAGATGGTTAAATTGAGGCCAGAGGACAAAGATAATCTAATTGCCAAAACAGTAGGAGAAGCAATTGTAATTTGCTATATTAGACAGCCTAGCATTTTCTTGACCCATACCGTTAGTTCTCCTGAGGGCCTCCCTTTACCAAACTGCATAGCATCAATTCAATAGGAAGAAAACCCATTCCTGTATATAGGGCTTGTGCACCAAGTTTCCTGGAAACTGAAAATTTCATGGGCATCAATGAGGTACCCCAGTCAGTTTTGGACAATTTCCTACTAATCCCTGCAACATTCGAGGATAAAATCTTTACATCATCTAATGCAGTCTCAGTTCTGCTACTAATCTCCCCCAGCCTCCATCCCCTATACAGTTATAGTTCATACGTTTGAAAGTATCTGTTGTTTCTTTGGGAGTTTCAAGAATATCCTTACTATTACCATTATCAAAGCCCACATCTCTGCACAGCTACTAACCCGTTGTATATAATGGCGCTTTTCTGGTTTACAAGAGTGCCCACATTATTTGGATCTCATTTTTTCTGCCTTTCCAGAAAATCCACTGAACTGGTCTCTTGCATTTTGGGGATCTCTTGTGAATCATGGGATTTGCTATAAGAAAGGTTGTCACCAGACAGGTACACCACACAGAGTTTGTTTCTGAGCTGATTTTCAGTATAAGCTTTTGTAATAGACCTCGTGCCTATCGCCATCAAGCCGCCTACTAGGGCGGTATTCTTGAGAACAACTCTTAACATGTCTCTAATGTCCCCCAGGCCTGACAATCTTTCTACATCCACTATATCATCCCAAATGATTGAGTAGCATGGGCACACACCCCTGAACCAGTGTTTAACTTTGTTTGTTAGGGAATCATTCCCAGTTCCCTGCAAAACAGCAATAATGGTGACTGATTTGTTGCAGTATAAACCTCATCCCAGCACCCCAACCCTAGTCTCCATTCCTCCTCTTCGTCCTCTAGCAACTCCAAATCTTGGAGCTACACGCGGGTGGGGGGAATTTATGCCTCTCCCAACTCCTCTCACTGACCATGCAAAATTACACCCGGGGGATTTGATGATATGGGTTATAAGTTGGGTTTTGGGTGGGGGGGGTTGAGATGGGGCACTCCTGCTCCTGTTCCGCTGTAGGCTAAAACACCCATACCCTCAGTGGATTGATCAAATGCCTTTTGTTTAATTGCATCCTCAAAGCTTCTTTCCAAGATTTTAATGACATTTTTCAATGTAGCCACCTCATCGCGTAGGGCACCCACAATTTCCATGAAATTGCCTAAAGACTTCAGGACACCCTGGTACATCCCCCCACTTAGCAATTTCCTATGACTGACCCCCCAGCCCTTTCTTTAGTTACATCAACATTGGCATCATAATCTAATAACAGTAGACTTTTATTACTCAAGGCAGTAAAGCGATTATTACACTCAGTAACTGAATTGTCGTCCGAGGCCTTAAGCAGCAACTCAGTATTGCTCAAAGATTCAGGGCAAAAATAGAAACTTTGCTGTTGGCTGTACGCTTGTCCAAATCAATCTTTTTTGCCTTGGTCTTCACAAATATAGAATGAATTTGATTTTGGTTTAATTTTTTGGTTGTCAGAAAGCTTACAGATGAAGGCGAGGTTGCCTGAGGCAAGAGAAGAGGGGAATTTAATATATCCACACACTCATCCAATATGGTGTCCATATTGTCTACATTGTCCAACACACAGTTACCTCCTGTTGATTTGATCACTTTCTTTTTAGGGTTTACTATACCCGGTGCACCTTCAGTAGCTTTCCTTTCCCCTATTTTAGTAGCCAGCTTTTGGGTTGGAACCATGAAAAAACCAGAGTTCAGAACCACCTCCCTTTCTCACGCTGATCAAATTCCCCCATCCTAAAGAGCACGTTCGAGGGGGAGAGCACACACACAAAGTTCCAGAAGCGTTTACCAAGTCTTAATATCATAAACTTCAAACTGCAACAATAGGAAAATAAAATGGAGCGTATCGAACTATGGATCCTTTGCCAAGATGTTAGGGGGGTGGCCTGGCCTCCTCATGGCTTGGACGGCTAAAGACAGGCCCGCCCTTGGCCTGGGCTTTGCCCGGGTGCATCCCACGCAGCAGGGGCCTGTGACGAGCATTGTAGCACAAAGGGTGGGCAAGGGCATTCCCCTCCCTTTTCTCATTTTGGCACAGCCTCCAGGGACAAAAGTCCCGTCATAGGAAAACACAGAGCCGAACACCCCAGAAAGAGGAATCCCACGATATACCTTGTAGTGCGAATGGGGGGTGGCCTCCAACTCCCCTGGTCTCACGCCAGTGCTGCCTCCTGGGACACAGAGTTCTACCACAGGAAAACACAGAGCGGAGCTGGGCCTTATGATGTGGCATTCAGTCCATTGTTCAATCAGGGCGTTGTTTGTAGTTGATGACCTGATCAAGGCGGTGTTTGTATTTGATGACCTGATCAAGGCTCAGCATTCAGACCATTGTTCAAGCAGCTTGATTAAGACTCTGCATTCAGACCATTGTTCAATCAGCTTGATCAAGGCTCCGACAGTCAGACCATTGTTCAATCAGCTTGATCAGGCTCAGTGAGTCAGACCATTGTCCAGATGACCTGATCAAGGATGTTTACCAAGCAGGGAGCAGAAGATGAAAAACAAGCTTGTTTACACAGGGCGTAGGTGTATCCTGGCTCTCTGTTGATGAATTGGTTAACTGCGAAGAACAGGGGGCTTGGGTATGTGATAGTTTTTTTTGCGTCAGCAGAAATGGAGGCTGTAGGCAGGGTTTTGTCACGAGATGGCAAGAAATGGAGGAATGTAAGGAAATTATTAGGACCTAGTAAAAACGTATTTTCTTCAGACCCTCCTTTGCCATTGAGTGGCAAAACATGTTCTTGGGAAATGTCTATCTGCATTAGCTCGCCAATATCTTGTTGAAGCATTATCCTTACGTTAGTGTCACGTGTACTGACCAGGGAACTTTTAAGGGCCTGTGTACACATAGCACAAAGCATAAGTAAGCACTGGATACACAGGCAGCATGAGATGATGACTGCTGTTCCTAAGGCAAAAAAATGAGGATCCCCCCTCCCCATATGGAAAGGAGGCTCCAAATAAAGCCAATGAGGGACCAGTCATCTTGTTGTTGATGAATCTCAGAGGAAAGTTTATGCAGACGTTGGAAAGCTTGATAGACTGATGCAGCGTTATCAGGTATGTAACTGGAACAGCTGGAGCCGATTAGTTTACATACACCACCACGGTCAGCAAGGATGATGTCAAGTACCATTCAATGTTGTAGTGTCATCAGGCGGTCCGCCTGAAGGTCTGCGGTGATGTTTCCTAATGCCCCTGCTGTTTCAATATTGGTTGCCTTCACCACTTAGGTAAGGTGTCGTATGTTGCAGCTGTTGACCATAGGACCTGAGAACGGCAGGAAACCTTTGAATAAGAATTCCCCGCCTCCTGTCCTGCAGTGTCATCGGCCTCAATTACTCTCCTAGGCATACGATGGTGGAGGTGGGGATTGGTCAAGTGATGTGTCCCAACAGCAGTAAAGGTAGGGGGAAGAAGAAAGGCCAAATAACACACACCTGACCAATTTCCTGGAAGCCAGGTATAACCAGACTGTCCACAAACAAAATAGGTATTTGGAGAAGCAATTAGGAGTGGTGTTGAGGTAATATTCAGTGTATTGACTATTGCGCAGTCAGTGACTCCTACCTCCTGGGTCCCCAGTCCTTTTATGCACACTTGGCCATGCGTGTTGATCACATTGAAAGCTTGTAATTTGGTGGGAACTTTGCGTCTGGACCGAAAGCGGGAGAAGATTATTGTACTTGAGGTGTTGAACACAACCATCTCATTGCGTTCAGCACGAGAGATGTTCAAGATGTCAGATGTCGTAGTAGGGCAGAAAGGATTACTGACATTGCCTGTTCTGTTTTGGGTGAAAGTGCCATAAAAATCGCCAATGATGGAGCTCGTTGTTCCATTGATCATATATGCATTGTTGACGAGCATCCTCCAAGCCAGAGAGGACCCAAAAACAGAAAATGGATAGACGAAATAGGGGACAGTGTGTGCCATAGAGTTTGGCATGAGCCCACATACCCAACAGTTCGAGGTATTAATCACAAGCTGATGCTGGTGCTATGATTGTACAAAAGTATTGTTCATGAATTCCAGGCGTCGTGGTAGTTCATGTTGTGGCAAGGTGGCGTGGTGATGTTCTGTAGGTTTCGGTGTCATAGCCAGAGGAGCTGGGGGAGAGGTCAGTAACAGAAACCATCCCACAACCAGCAAGATGAGGAGAGCAAACAGTATATCTATCGTGGAATGAAAGCATTTATTGTTCAGAAGTTTGACATATTTCTTGTGCGCTTCAGACCCTCGGACCGCTGACATTGTGCTCAGCCTGTTGTCACTAGCGGCTGTCTGTGATTGGTGGTTGCTTCACTGGATGTGGATACCAAGAGTCCTACAGACTTCCCATTTGTCCAACAAACTAGCACGGGTCTCAGCCGGATATATCACAGCCCTACAGCCTATTAGACACCAGACAGAGTCAAGGGTCAGCCCCTTTTCTTGGTCTCAAGTTGTAGCGAGTGGAAGAAGGTATGGAGTGATCTGGAAAGAGAGATTCTTGTTCCTTCCTCTGGTCCTGCAGAGGAGGGATGACTGGACCCCCTAAGATTCGATCAGTTTCGGCTTCCGTAGTGGTTTAATGAAGGTGAGCATCACTGAAAGGAACAAAGG
Source organism: Lissotriton vulgaris (assembly GCF_964263255.1). NCBI lineage: Eukaryota > Metazoa > Chordata > Amphibia > Caudata > Salamandridae > Lissotriton > Lissotriton vulgaris. The sequence goes on from NC_141695.1 coordinate 223,819,884, forward strand.
TCTGTACTAATTCTGCGTCACAATCCGGCAGTCCTTCTTTCACCCATTGGTTGTACAGGAGGGGAAGAGACACCCTTTTACAATGGGTAGCATGTGTCCAGTTCTTTCTCCTTTCGACTTTTACAGCAGTGTGGGTAGCCAGAAGAACCTGTTGGGGTGCGACCAGAGGGGCTCCAGACACTTGAAACGCTGAAAATGTCGGATCACCACCCAGTCACCTGGTTGAATGGTGTGACCTGGGGCTTCGCTCTTGTCAGGGATAGCAGCGTGTACCTGATGATAAAGAGTAGGAAAAAAATCGGTTAACTGGTACAGGTAGTCAGTCAATACTGGGAACTCAACATCAGACAATTCCTTTGGCCTTGGTATGCCCCGTACATTAGCTGGTCTACTGAATACCAATTTGTTGGGAGATAATCCTGTCCTTACTGACAAGAGAGCAAGGGGTAGGGCATCTACCCAGGTAACGCCTGTTTCCGCCACTATTTTGGCCAATTTTAATTTTAATTTAAGTACCCCATTGTATTTCTCCACCAATCCGGCTGACTGGGGTTGATTAGCAGCATGAAACTTTTGTCTGACACACAAACTGGACCACATTGGCTGTAAAATGTTGGCCATTGTCACTCCAAATCAAACGGGGCAACCCAAATCCGGGAAGGTATTCTTTCAATAAAACTTTGGCCATTGTAATAGCTGTGCAATCCTTGGTGGGGTAGGCCTCCACCCATCTGCTGAAGGCACAGACCACTACAAGGACATATTTCAAATTCGCACACCTGTCTATGTGGATATAATCTATCTGGATGGCCTCAAAAGGAAACGTAGGTGGGTAGAAGCCACCAGCGGGGGTAACGGTACCTTTCCTGGATTGTGCATAAGCAGATCATACATGACTTAACCACTCGGTCAGCATATAGGGGTATTTATGTCATTATACCATGTTGTCTCTAGTATCTTGCATATTCCCTTTGCACTGATATGGGCAGGGCCATGGGCAATAGAGACAACTGGGGGGACCTGACTGTCTGGTAACATCCATTGCTTCCCTTCGGATATATGCACCCAACATCCCTCTATCTCTTTCTCTGCCAGATGTTTCTCCCATGTGTGCAGTTATTTTGCAGTGGCATGAGATTGAATCTCGACCACACTCTGACTAGTATTTTCCAACAGTCCTCCTTCCACCACCCATCTGGCTGGTCCTGTCACAAACATTTCATCTGTTTTACTTAGAGCAGTCTGTCTTGCTGTTTGGTCTGCAAGGGCATTGCCTTCCCCTACATCATCAGTCACTTTCTGTTGGCCTTACATTTAATCACTGCAACTTTTCTAGGTAATGTCAAGGCATCTAGAAGTCTGTGTATCAGGGGGCCATGCTGTATTCTGGTCCCATGTGAGGTAAGAACATTTGTTTCTTTCCAGAGTCTTTCAAAATTGTGAGCCACCCCAAAGACTGTCCGTATAGATATTAACAGTCATGTTTTTACTGATTTCACAAGCTCGTGTCAAGGCCATTAGATCAGCCGCTTGGGCTGATGCCTGTGGAATTTGTGCTGTCTCAACTACTGTAACAAGAGTGGTGAGGGCATATGCAGCAGATGTAGTTCCATCCGATCTTTTAAGACATGAACCATCTATGTATAGTGTTCCCTCAGCGTCTGTTAGGGGGGGTGTCTTGTAGGTCCACACAACCCTTTGTCTCTTCTTCAGTCCGTAATATGCAGTCATGAGGGTCAGAATTTTTCCCTTGTGTCTCAGTAGGGAGTAGTGTAGCTGGGTTTAGAATATTACATCTCCTAATGTCAATGCGACTGCAAAAAAGAGTGAGCTCATAACCTTTAAGTCGTTCACTGGTAAGGTGTTGTGTCTTGGAGTTGTTGAGCAAGGTATCTAATGCATGTGGGACCATTAAGGTCAAGGGTGAAGACAAAACAATACCTGCGCTCTGGTGGACCATAAGTGCAGCAGTTGCGTATAAACATCCAGGGAGGGCTCGGGCTACTGGGTCAAGTGTAGCCAAGAAATAAGCTAAGACCGCGCAAGTGCAGCCATGTGTCTCATGGACAAAAAGGAAAAATTGTTTGCCATAGTCAGGGGTGCCTAACACTGGAGCTGTACATAAGGCATCTTTGAGTGTCTGAAAGGCAGCCACATGTTCAGTTGTCCATGGAAAACCTCTTTCTGGCATATCTTTAGTAGTGAGAGCTAAAAGAGGTTTGACAATGGCCGAGAAGTTAGGGATCCATTGTCTGCAATAGGAAGTGAGCCCTATAAAGGCACGTACTTGTTTCTGTGTCAAAGGGGGAGGCATGGAGGTAATAGGGGACACTCGGTCAGTGGTAAGTTGTCTTCCCTCCTTTGTAAGGAGGTGGCCGAGTTAGGTCACTTTCTCTCAACAAAATTGCAATTTGTTCAAGGAAACCTTGTGATTGTGGGAGGCAAGGTGGTGAAGCAGATGTACTGTTGCTTGTTCACAAAGTGGAGCAGACGTGGCTGCAATTAAGAGGTCATCTACATTCTACATATTGCAACAGAGTGTCTCCTGCTGGGAGCTTCAGTGAGCCCAACTGATTCTTGCGAGCATGACTATAGATGCTGGGGCTTTCAGTAAAACCTTGGCGGGCACGTAATAACCGGAAACTCTGCTCTCCAAGGGAGAAACCAAAAAGATGTCTACTATCCAGATGTATGGGAATGCTGAAAACACATTCTTTAGGTCAATAACAGAAAAACGAGTGGCTGTCGCTGGGACCATGGTCAAGAGGGTTGTGATACAAAGGACAACGGGATACTGTGAGACCGTAATTTTGTTGAGAGCCCGCAGATCGATGACAAACCAATAAATGTTGGGGGCCGCGGGAGAGGAATCAATTCATTTTTAAAGAACTGGAATAATTGGGCTGTTACGCTCATTACCCCGTGTCTCCTCAACTACTCCCGTCTTCATGAGATCTGATATTATAGATAATAGGGCAGCCTAACCTTTCTGGGGAAGGCGATACTGGCGAAGCCCGGGCAGTTGGGCTCCTTGCTGGATACGGACAGTATGCGGAGCAATGTCGAGAAGTCCTATATCAGTGTCAGAAGTGGCTCAAAGTGATGAGGGTAAGGCCTGCAGAACAGGAGGGAGGGGTCCAGAGAGGAACATAGTGGCTGAGGAATCTGGTGATATGGTAAGGGGCACGCCATCAAGACTACAAGAAATGGTAGCATGTAAAGCCTTTGACAAATCCATACCCAGTAAATTTTCACTACATCCAGTCATGAGAATCAAAGGAGCATCCATATGAGCTGGACTCAGATCCAGCGGGAGAGGCTTAGAGACGGGGTTGGTGACAGGGACCCCAGGAAAAACCACAGAGACATTGAGAGAGCCAGAAAGGGGTGCCTCCGGTATCAAGGTGTGCGCAACAGAGGATCTAGTAGCCCCGGTGTCTAGGAGAAACTTATTTTATCCCCTGCAACTGACATCCGGACATAAGGGCCTCGCTGATGCACAGGAATTGGCACTCTTACATTACCCCTTTCCTGGATTTCCTATGGCTTGTAGAAACCTGTCTCATCGGTCTCATCATAATCATCGTTAAAATATGTCCTAGTGGCCTCGTACCCAATGTCAAATCTGTTAACTGTACCCTGGGGCATACCCATACGGGGTCGAACATTAGGATCTGGTGCACGCCTCTGCCTAGGAGGTCCCTTATTTCCTTCTCTTTGATTTCGGGGCCTAGTTTTTCCTGACTGAATATTCTGGGCTAATACCGGGCATTCACTAACCCAGTGGCCATAAACCTTACAGTAGGCACACTGGTCTTTATCAACAGGACCTGCCAAACTGATGGACTTCTGTAAAGGAGACTGAAGGGGGCGCTGGGGCAGCCTCTGGAACTGGGCCAAAGGCGGACCTTGTCCTCTAGCATTTTGTCCCCGGGGTGGATAAGCTTGTTGTAGCAAAACTTTCGGTTTAAGGTCCTTGTTCTTCCTAACCTTTTTGTCTTTATCTTCATTCTCTCTATTCTCATGATATTGGGCCATGGCAAGGATGCCTGCCATAGTCTGAGCTGGTCACGTACTCTCAACCTTCTTAAGGCGGGCCGAGGGATCCGGTAATAAATTAGATACAAATTTATCAATAAACACTGAGCCCGAGCCAGGGGCTTTAACATCCAATCCACTGTGACTTTTGTACTCAGTTTCGAAGCGGGTAAAAAAATCAGCAACAGACTCATCCTTACTTTGTTTACATGCATGTATCTTGTCCCAATTAACAGCTATTTCGGGCAAAAGGGTCTTCATGAGTTGCAACAGATGGCCTGGGACAGCGAGAATTGCCAGATCAGGCTTAGTCCCACCCTCTCTGTCATTCTTCATCCTCTCAAAGTCGGTCCAGTCACCATGCAAAGCGGCATTATGGTTGGCATGACTTATATTGTCCCATATGTCGGGTGGTACTACTGACCCGAATAATAAGTCAATATCAAGGTAAGGACACCAGAGGAAACAATCTGACCTAATTCCTGATAGAAAAGAGCCAGATTCTTACGGGGGTCTGGTAATGGGATTTCAATTGAAGAACATTCGCTCTTTTCCATGGGACATGCACCCACATCCTATGCCAGTGGGCTGGGCTACTCCAACACCCTGGTTATTGGCGAGCACTGCAGGGATAAAGACGGGAGCTGTCTCTCTCATAGGCATAGCTTTCTAATTCGGAGATGGCGGAAAAGCCGTTGTGTCTCTGAACGCAATCATGGTAACAAGGGCTTCATGCATATCATCTCCCTGAACATGACCCTTAGCAATAGTTAGTTTTAAATCAATGCCCTAGGAGTATCTTTGAACAATGCTTCGTATCTTTTCATTATAAGTGTGCACATGTACTCGGCCATGTCTGTTTGTTGTTTGGACGTCCATTGTCTAAACGTCGACCAGATATCTTTAACACCATACATATTACCATTATTTACCCAAAATGCAAATTGTTTTCGCATAGCTTCCCTTTCACTACCCCCAGTGAGTTCAGCAGACCTCAAAGACTCCTTTCTAGGGGTACCGAATAATCCAAACAGGGTATTGGGCATTAGGGAGGACCATCTCGTTCGGTCCGGAGTGGCATAAGAATCACCAACAGGAGTACCAATAGACTTATTGTCAAGCAGACGGTAATGTATGGTTGGGGTTTGGTCAATAGGTGGGGCGGTATGAACTGTCGGAGGGAGGGGTGCTGGCAGGATGACTGGAGTCAAAGGATCAGGCAGTGGTACAATGGGTGGGGCAGCCTCAACCACCAGTGGTGGGGGTGGATCGTTAGGAACATTTTGAGGAAGAGCAGGATACATAGGAGCAGGACCATAGACAGGAGGTGGACCTTCAAAAATAGCATTCAACAGGAGTACCCCTCTTACCCTTCAACCTCAAGGTCCCTGGGAGAACGAGCGGGGTAACATTTTGTCGCCTTAGGCCTATGATGCCTATCTGCCATTTCAACCCCTTCCTGAACCTTATTTTCTAAATGCGCTTTTGCATGATCAGCCATAGACATTCTCTCTTTCTTTTGATTCAACGCTTTCTTTTTTCTAATCTTTTTATCTATTTCTTTCCTCCATAACGTGGTCGCATCAAACATGGCTTGGCAAGACCGTTTGCGGCGCAGCTGCTCCTCCAGGCTCGAGAGGGCCTTGAGATCAAAGGAGCCAAACTGTGGCCACTGTAATTCAACATTGCTTTGTTTCGTATATTTTACCCATAAGGAAGAAAACATGATAGCAAATGGCCCATATTTAACATACATCTCATTACTTGGAGTTCCTTCTGGAGGAAGTGGGCAGGCTGCCTCCATAAGGGAGTCCTCTGTACACTGGCAACAACTTAACTTTCGGAACATACTACTGACTGGCATATTTTTACTTCAGGCAGACAACAGTGGGAGAAAAATACTCACCTCACTGGCTTGGTTTTTGCAAAAGTCGTTACAGGCAGAAAACAGAGCACAAGTGATGAATGATCAGTCCACCCTTACCGAAAATGTTGTTCTCTACTGCAGACGTAGGCACAAGTCCAGATCCAGACAGAGACCGCACTTAAGGGGGGACCAGCGGGACACAGTCAGGTGGCCCAGACCGGATGGAGAAGACCGTGTGCAAGACTTCTGGTCTACAGGTCTACCTCGGGTAGGGTACCTCCATCGGACTTCCACCACGGGCCCCCTCATGACCACCGGGCCAGACCTACGTCTCCATGGTGTCCCTGTTTAGGTGCCATTTGTAGAACATAGAAAAGCCCACTTCAAGGCGGAGTGGGGCTTGGCGGTGCAGAAATCACCGAGTCTACTCTTACCCTCCTTATATAATAAAGTGGACCCGGAAACCTTCATCTGCAGAGAGAAACATTTTTATTACAATAGCCCGGGCTATGGAACAGAGTTCCAAGCTAGTCAGAGACAAAACCCAGGAGGCTGCTGCTTCACTCCACAGCGAACAAGCCTTATATACATTTTTTTCCACTCTTTTGGCATTCAGTCCATTGTTCAATCAGGGCGGTGTTTGTAGTTGATGACCTGATCAAGGCGGTGTTTGTATTTGATGACCTGATCAAGGCTCAGCATTCAGACCATTGTTCAAGCAGCTTGATTAAGACTCTGCATTCAGACCATTATTCAATCAGCTTGATCAAGGCTCCGTCAGTCAGACCATTGTTCAATCAGCTTGATCAGGCTCAGTCAGTCAGACCATTGTCTAGATGACCTGATCAAGGATGTTTACCAAGCAGGGAGCAGAAGATGAAAAACAAGCCTGTTTACACAGGGCGTAGGTGTATCCTGGCTCTCTGTTGATGAATTGGTTAACTGCGAAGAACAGGGGGCTTGGGTATGTGATAGTTTTTTTTGCGTCAGCAGAAATGGAGGCTGTAGGCAGGGTTTTGTCATGAGATGGCAAGAAATGGAGGAATGTAAGGAAATTATTAGGACCTAGTAAAAACGTATTTTCTTCAGACCCTCCTTTGCCATTGAGTGGCAAAACATGTTCTTGGGAAATGTCTTTCTGCATTAGCTCGCCAATCTCTTGTTGAAGCATTATCCTTACGTTAGTGTCACGTGTACTGACCAGGGAACTTTTAAGGGCCTGTGTACACATAGCACAAAGCATAAGTAAGCACTGGATACACAGGCAGCATGAGATGATGACTGCTGTTCCTAAGGCAAAAAAATGAGGATCCCCCATCCCCATCTAGAAAGGAGGCTCCAAATAAAGCCCATGAGGGACCAGTCATCTTGTTGTTGATGAATCTCAGAGGAAAGTTTATGCAGACGTTGGAAAGCTTGATAGACTGATGGAGCAATATCAGGTATGTAAATGGAGCAGCTGGAGCCGATTAGTTTACATACACCACCACGGTCAGCAAGGATGATGTCAAGTGCCATTCAATGTTGTAGTGTCATCAGGCGGTCCGCCTGAAGGTCTGCGGTGATGTTGCCTAATGCCCCTGCTGTTTCATTATTGGTTGCCTTCACCACTTAGGTAAGGTGTCGTATGTTGCAGCTGTTGACCATAGGACCAGAGAACGGCAGGAAACCTTTGAATAAGAATTCCCAGCCTCCTGTCCTGCAGTGTCATCGGCCTCAATTACTCTCCTAGGCATACGATGGTGGAGGTGGGGATTGGTCAAGTGATGTGTCCCAACAGCAGTAAAGGTAGGGGGAAGAAGAAAGGCCAAATAACACACACCTGACCAATTTCCTGGAAGCCAGGTATAATCAGACTGTCCACAAACAAAATAGGTATTTGGAGAAGCAATTAGGAGTGGTGTTGAGGTAATATTCCGTGTATTGACTATTGCGCAGTCAGTGACTCCTACCTCCTGGGTCCCCAGTCCTTTTATGCACACTTGGCCATGCGTGTTGATCACATTGAAAGCTTGTAATTTGGTGGGAACTTTGCGTCTGGACCGAAAGCGGGAGAAGATTATTGTACTTGAGGTGTTGAACACAACCATCTCATTGCGTTCAGCACGAGAGATGTTCAAGATGTCAGATGTCGTAGTAGGGCAGAAAGGATTACTGACATTGCCTGTTCTGTTTTGGGTGAAAGTGCCATAAAAATCGCCAATGATGGAGCTCGTTGTTCCATTGATCATATATGCATTGTTGACGAGCATCCTCCAAGCCAGAGAGGACCCAAAAACAGAAAATGGATAGACGAAATAGGGGACAGTGTGTGCCATAGAGTTTGGCATGAGCCCACATACCCAACAGTTCGAGGTATTAATCACAAGCTGATGCTGGTGCTATGATTGTACAAAAGTATTGTTCATGAATTCCAGGCGTCGTGGTAGTTCATGTTGTGGCAAGGTGGCGTGGTGATGTTCTGCAGGTTTCGGTGTCATAGCCAGAGGAGTTGGGGGAGAGGTCAGTAACAGAAACCATCCCACAACCAGCAGGATGAGGAGAGCAAACAGTATATCTATCGTGGAATGAAAGCATTTATTGTTCAGAAGTTTGACATATTTCTTGTGCGCTTCAGACCCTCGGACCGCTGACATTGTGCTCAGCCTGTTGTCACTAGCAGCTGTCTGTGATTGGTGGTTGCTTCACTGGATGTGGATACCAAGAGTCCTACAGACTTCCCATTTGTCCAACAACTAGCACCGGTCTCAGCCGGATATATCACAGCCCTACAGCCTATTAGACACCAGACAGAGTCAAGGGTCAGCCCCTTTTCTTGGTCTCAAGTTGTAGCGAGTGGAAGAAGGTATGGAGTGATCTGGAAATAGAGATTCTTGTTCCTTCCTCTGGTCCTGCAGAGGAGGGATGACTGGACCCCTAAGATTCGATCAGTTTCGGCTTCCGTAGTGGTTTAATGAAGGTGAGCATCACTGAAAGGAACAAAGGTCGGTACTAATTCTGCGTCGCAATCCGGCAGTCCTTCTTTCACCCATTGGTTGTACAGGAGGGGAAGAGACACCCTTTTACAATGGGTAGCATGTATCCAGTCCTTTCTCCTTTCGACTTTTACAGCAGTGTGGGTAGCCAGAAGAACCTGTTGGGGTGCGACCAGAGGGGCTCCAGACACTTGGTACTCTGAAAATTTCGGATCACCACCCAGTCACCTGGTTGAATGGTGTGACCTGGGGCTTCGCTCTTGTCAGGGATAGCAGCGTGTACCTGATGATAAAGAGTAGGAAAAAAATCGGTTAACTGGTACAGGTAGTCAGTCAATACTGGGAACTCAACATCAGACAATTCCATCGGCCTTGGTATGCCCCGTACATTAGCTGGTCTACCGAATACCAATTCGTTGGGAGATAATCCTGTCCTTACTGACAAGAGAGCAAGGGGTAGGGCATCTACCCAGGTAACGCCTGTTTCCGCCACTATTTTGGCCAATTTTAATTTTAATTTAAGTACCCCATTGTATTTCTCCACCAATCCGGCTGACTGGGGTTGATTAGCAGCATGAAACTTTTGTCTGACACACAAACTGGACCACATTGGCTGTAAAATGTTGGCCATTGTCACTCCAAATCAAACGGGGCAACCCAAATCCGGGAAAGTATTCTTTCAATAAAACTTTGGCCATTGTAATAGCTGTGCAATCCTTGGTGGGGTAGGCCTCCACCCATCTGCTGAAGGCACAGACCACTACAAGGACATATTTCAAATTCGCACACCTGTCTATGTGGATATAATCTATCTGGATGGCCTCAAAAGGAAACGTAGGTGGGTAGAAGCCACCAGCGGGGGTAACGGTACCTTTCCGGGATTGTGCATAAGCAGATCATACATGACTTAACCACTCGGTCAGCATATAGGGGTATTTTTGTCATTATACCATGTTGTCTCTAGTATCTTGCATATTCCCTTTGCACTGATATGGGCAGGGCCATGGGCAATAGAGACAACTGGGGGGACCTGACTGTCTGGTAACATCCATTGCATCGCTTCGGATATATGCACCCAACATCCCTCTATCTCTTTCTCTGCCAGATGTTTCTCCCATGTGTGCAGTTATTTTGCAGTGGCATGAGATTGAATCTCGACCACACTCTGACTAGTATTTTCCAACAGTCCTCCTTCCACCACCCATCTCGCTGGTCCTGTCACAAACATTTCATCTGTTTTACTTAGAGCAGTCTGTCTTGCTGTTTGGTCTGCAAGGGCATTGCCTTCCCCTACATCATCAGTCACTTTCTGTTGGCCTTACATTTAATCACTGCAACTTTTCTAGGTAATGTCAAGGCATCTAGAAGTCTGTGTATCAGGGGGCCATGCTGTATTCTGGTTCCATGTGAGGTAAGAACATTTGTTTCTTTCCAGAGTCTTTCAAAATTGTGAGCCACCCCAAAGACTGTCCGTATAGATATTAACAGTCATGTTTTTACTGATTTCACAAGCTCGTGTCAAGGCCATTAATTCAGCCGCTTGGGCTGATGCCTGTGGAATTTGTGCTGTCTCAACTACTGTAACAAGAGTGGTGAGGGCATATGCAGCAGATGTAGATCCATCCGATCTTTTAAGACATGAACCATCTATGTATAGTGTTCCCTCAGCGTCTTTTAGGGGGGGTGTCTTGTAGGTCCACACAACCCTTTGTCTCTTCTTCAGTCCGTAATATGCAGTCATGAGGGTCAGAATTGTTCCCTTGTGTCTCAGTAGGGAGTAGTGTAGCTGGGTTTAGAATATTACATCTCCTAATGTCAATGCGACTGCAAAAAAGAGTGAGCTCATAACCTTTAAGTCGTTCACTGGTAAGGTGTTGTGTCTTGGAGTTGTTGAGCAAGGTATCTAATGCATGTGGGACCATTAAGGTCAAGGGTGAAGACAAAACAATACCTGCGCTCTGGTGGACCATAAGTGCAGCAGCAGCAGTTGCGCGTAAACATCCAGGGAGGGCTCGGGCTACTGGGTCAAGTGTAGCCAAGAAATAAGCTAAGACCGCGCAAGTGCAGCCATGTGTCTCATGGACAAAAAGGAAAAAATGTTTGCCATAGTCTGGGGTGCCTAACACTGGAGCTGTACATAAGGCATCTTTGAGTGTCTGAAAGGCAGCCACATGTTCAGTTGTCCATGGAAAACCTCTTTCTGGCATATCTTTAGTAGTGAGAGCTAAAAGAGGTTTGACAATGGCCGAGAAGTTAGGGATCCATTGTCTGCAATAGGAAGTGAGCCCTATAAAGGCGCGTACTTGTTTCTGTGTCAAAGGGGGAGGCATGGAGGTAATAGGGGACACTCGGTCAGTTTTAAGTTGTCTTCCCTCCTTCGTAAGGAGGTGGCCGAGTTAGGTCACTTTCTCTCAACAAAATTGCAATTTGTTCAAGGAAACCTTGTGATTGTGGGAGGCAAGGTGGTGAAGCAGATGTACTGTTGCTTGTTCACAAAGTGGAGCAGACGTGGCTGCAATTAAGAGGTCATCTACATTCTACATATTGCAACAGAGTGTCTCCTGCTGGGAGCTTCAGTGAGCCCAACTGATTCTTGCGAGCCTGACTATAGATGCTGGGGCTTTCAGTAAAACCTTGGCGGGCACGTAATAACCGGAAACTCTGCTCTCCAAGGGAGAAACCAAAAAGATGTCTACTATCCAGATGTATGGGAATGCTGAAAACACATTCTTTAGGTCAATAACAGAAAAATGAGTGGCTGTCGCTGGGACCATGGTCAAGAGGGTTGTGATACAAAGGACAACGGTATACTGTGAGACCGTAATTTTGTTGAGAGCCCGCAGATCGATGACAAACCAATACATTTTGGGGGCCGCGGTAGAGGAATCAATTCATTTTTAAAGAACTGGAATAATTGGGCTGTTACGCTCATTACCCCGTGTCTCCTCAACTACTCCCGTCTTCATGAGATCTGATATTATAGATAATAGGGCAGCCTAACCTTTCTGGGGAAGGCGATACTGGTGAAGCCCGGGCAGTTGGGCTCCTTGCTGGATACGGACAGTATGCGGAGCAATGTCGAGAAGTCCTATATCAGTGTCAGAAGTGGCTCAAAGTGATGAGGGTAAGGCCTGCAGTACAGGAGGGAGGGGTCCAGAGAGGAACATAGTGGCTGAGGAATCTGGTGATATGGTAAGGGGCACGCCATCAAGACTACAAGAAATGGTAGAATGTAAAGCCTTTGACAAATCCATACCCAGTAATTTTTCACTACATCCAGTCATGAGAATCAAAGGAGCATCCATATGAGCTGGACTGAGATCCAGCGGGAGAGGCTTAGAGACGGGGTTGGTGACAGGGACCCCAGGAAAAACCACAGAGACATTGAGAGAGCCAGAAAGGGGTGCCTCCGGTATCAAGGTGTGCGCAACAGAGGATCTAGTAGCCCCGGTGTCTAGGAGAAACTTATTTTATCCCCTGCAACTGACATCCGGACATAAGGACCTCGCTGATCCACAGGAATTGGCACTCTTACATTACCCCTTTCCTGGATTTCCTATGGCTTGTAGAAACCTGTCTCATCGGTCTCATCATAATCATCGTTAAAATATGTCCTAGTGGCCTCGTACCCAATGTCAAATCTGTTAACTGTACCCTGGGGCATACCCATACGGGGTTGAACATTAGGATCTGGTGCACGCCTCTGCCTAGGAGGTCCCATATTTCCTTCTCTTTGAGTTCGGGGCCTAGTTTTTCCTGACTGAATATTCTGGGCTAATACCGGGCATTCACTAACCCAGTGGCCATAAACCTTACAGTAGGCACACTGGTCTTTATCAACAGGACCTGCCAAACTGATGGACTTCTGTAAAGGAGACTGAAGGGGGCGCTGGGGCAGCCTCTGGAACTGGTCCGAAGGCGGACCTTGTCCTCTAGCATTTTGTCCCCGGGGTGGATAAGCTTGTTGTAGCAAAACTTTCGTTTTAAGGTCCTTGTTCTTCCTAACCTTTTTGTCTTTATCTTCATTCTCTCTATTCTCATGATATTGGGACATGGCAAGGATGCCTGCCATAGTCTGAGCTGGTCACGTACTCTCAACCTTCTTAAGGCGGGCCGAGGGATCCGGTAATAAATTAGATACAAATTTATCAATAAACACTGAGCCCGAGCCAGGGGCTTTAACATCCAATCCACTGTGACTTTTGTACTCAGTTTCGAAGCTGGTAAAAAAATCAGCAACAGACTCATCCTTACTTTGTTTACATGCATGTATCTTGTCCCAATTAACAGCTATTTCGGGCAAAAGGGTCTTCATGAGTTGCAACAGATGGCCTGGGACAGCGAGAGTTGCCAGATCAGGCTTAGTCCCACCCTCTCTGTCATTCTTCATCCTCTCAAAGTCGGTCCAGTCACCATGCAAAGCGGCATTATGGTTGGCATGACGTATATTGTCCCATATGTCGGGTGGTACTACTGACCCGAATAATAAGTCAATATCAAGGTAAGGACACCAGAGGAAACAATCTGACCTAATTCCTGATAGTAAAGAGCCAGATTCTTACGGGGGTCTGGTAATGGGATTTCAATTGAAGAACATCCGCTCTTTTCCATGGGACATGCACCCACATCCTATGCCAGTGGGCTGGGCTACTCCAACACCCTGGTTATTGGCGAGCACTGCAGGGATAAAGACGGGAGCTGTCTCTCTCATAGGCATAGCTTTCTAATTCGGAGATGGCGGAAAAGCCGTTGTGTCTCTGAACGCAATCATGGTAACAAGGGCTTCATGCACATCATCTCCCTGAACATGACCCTTAGCAATAGTTAGTTTTAAATCAATGCCCTAGGAGTATCTTTGAACAATGCTTCGTATCTTTTCATTATAAGTGTGCACATGTACTCGGCCATGTCTGTTTGTTGTTTGGACGTCCATTGTCTAAACGTCGACCAGATATCTTTAACACCATACATATTACCATTATTTACCCAAAATGCAAATTGTTTTCGCATAGCTTCCCTTTCACTACCCCCAGTGAGTTCAGCAGACCTCAAAGACTCCTTTCTAGGGGTACCGAATAATCCAAACAGGGTATTGGGCATAAGGGAGGACCATCTCGTTCGGTCCGGAGTGGCATAAGAGTCACCAACAGGAGTACCAATAGACTTATTGTCAAGCAGACGGGAATGTATGGTTGGGGTTTGGTCAATAGGTGGGGCGGTATGAACTGTCGGAGGGAGGGGTGCTGGCAGGATGACTGGAGTCAAAGGATCAGGCAGTGGTACAATGGGTGGGGCAGCCTCAACCACCAGTGGTGGGGGTGGATCGTTAGGAACATTTTGAGGAAGTGCAGGATACATAGGAGCAGGACCATAGACAGGAGGTGGACCTTCAAAAATAGCATTCAACAGGAGTACCCCTCTTCTCCTTCAACCTAAAGGTCCCTGGGAGAACGAGCGGGGTAACATTTTGTCGCCTTAGGCCTATGATGCCTATCTGCCATTTCAACCCCTTCCTGAACCTTATTTTCTAAATGCGCTTTCGCATGATCAGCCATAGACATTCTCTATTTCTTTTGATTCAACGCTTTCTCTTTTCTAATTTTTTTATCTATTTCTTTCCTCCATAACGTGGTCGCATCAAACATGGCTTGGCAAGACCGTTTGCGGCGCAGCTGCTCCTCCAGGCTCGAGAGGGCCTTGAGATCAAAGGAGCCAAACTGTTGCCACTGTAATTCAACATTGCTTTGTTTCGTATATTTTACCCATAAGGAAGAAAACATGATAGCAAATGGCCCATATTTAACATACATCTCATAACTTGGAGTTCCTTCTGGAGGAAGCGGGCAGGCTGCCTCCATAAGGGAGTCCTCTGTACACTGGCAACAACTTAACTTTCGGAACATACTACTGACTGGCATATTTTTACTTCAGGCAGACAACAGTGGGAGAAAAATACTCACCTCACTGGCTTGGTTTTTGCAAAAGTCATTACAGGCAGAAAACAGAGCACAAGTGATGGACGATCAGTCCACCCTTACCGAAAATGTTGTTCTCTACTGCAGACGTAGGCACAAGTCCAGATCCAGACAGAGACCGCACTTAAGGGGGGACCAGCGGGACACAGTCAGGTGGCCCAGACCGGATGGGGAAGACCGTGTGCAAGACTTCTGGTCTACAGGTCTACCTCGGGTAGGGTACCTCCGTCGGACTTCCACCACGGGCCCCCTCATGACCACCGGGCCAGACCTACGTCTCCATGGTGTCCCTGTTTAGGTGCCATTTGTAGAACATAGAAAAGCCCACTTCAAGGCGGAGTGGGGGCTTGGCGGTGCAGGAATCACCGAGTCTACTCTTACCCTCCTTATATAATAAAGTGGACCCGGAAACCTTCATCTGCAGAGAGAAACATTTTTATTACAATAGCCCGGGCTATGGAACAGAGTCCCAAGCTAGTCAGAGACAAAACCCAGGAGGCTGCTGCTTCACTCCACAGTGAACAAGCCTTATATACATTTTTTTCCACTCTTTTGGCATTCAGTCCATTGTTCAATCAGGGCGGTGTTTGTAGTTGATGACCTGATCAAGGCGGTGTTTGTAGTTGATGATCTGATCAAGGCTCGGCATTCAGACTATTGTTCAATCAGCATGATCAAGGCTCGGTATTCAGACCATTGTTCAATCAGCTTGATCAAGGCTCAGTCAGCCGGACCATTGTTCAATCAGCTTGAACAAGGCTCGGTCAGTCAAACCATTGTCTAATTGACCTGATCACGGCGTCAAGGATGTTTACCAAGCAGGGAGCAGAAGATGAAAAACAAGCTTGTTTACACACGGCGTATGTGTCTCATGGCTCTCTTTTGATGAATTGGTTAACTGCAAAGAACAGGGGACTAGGGTATGTGATAGTTTTTTTAGCGTCAGCAGAAATGGAGGCTGTAGGTAGGGTTTTGTCATGCGATGGCAAGAAATGGAGGAATATAAGGAAATTAATAGGACCTAGTAAAAACGTATTTTCTTCAGCCCCTCAACCGAATGAACGGAGGAATGCAGATGGGTAAAGTCAATCGGGGGAGAAAGGTCCTATCACCCCACAACTCATGGTCATTTGTTCATGGTGGGCAAGCACCCTCAAACAGCAGGTCTACACATCTCCCGGAAGTGCATCCGGTCTCATGTTAAAACAGCTCCTTTTATGCAGGACCCCAGTGTTTCCCTCTTCCTCCAGCATTAGCAGTGTTCACTCAAATCTGAAATCTTTAATGTCCATTTCAAACCTGCTGGGTTAATTACTTAAAATTAGGGTCACCTTTTCATCAGCGAACAAATACCCAGCCTCTTCCTTTCACATGCTTCTTATTACAGCAGTACAATGCAAACTAATAGTAGCATCTTTGCCAGTAATCAGAAGTGTTAGGTATGTGCTGCAGATACAGGGAACGCACAGGCAGATAGATATACATGACTAGTGACATGGTAGTGTATCTGTATGTTGTAGCCAATGACACCCACTGTTAGGAACTGAGGTGTGCTGCAAGTTGTATTTAATAAAGAAAACAAATTGTATATTCATAAATATAATTTGAAAATTCAAGGCTATAAAAAGACCAAAAAGCCATCTGTCCAAAGACTGTTTATTGAACCATGCACATAGTGAGAAGCCTTTTAAAACTGTTTCATTTGAATGTACTTGTAGAAAGGTAGGTCTTTCCTCTCAGTAGGAACACAGGAAACCCGGCAGTATGAAGAAAGATGTTTATTTTCAGAAGTACACAAAAGGACCCCAGGCACAGCTGTCGTCCTGGACACACTCTCGTCAATGCTCCGCGCATGGAACTCAAAATAGAACGTTTCCCCACTGTGACATTCTGCTGCATGTCACAGTGGTGTAAACCAATACAACAGCAGGGTAGGAGGGCGGGTGACACGAAAGAGGTTCCCCCACAGCGGAGGATACCACACATCCCTTTCCGTTACACATTAAAGGAACGTAGTGTAAATGTGGTAAGAACAAGGTAACTGAAACTATTTGTCACCATGGTGATCTTAATACTTAGGGCGGCAAACCTTCCTGCAACTTGCTCTGGAAAAGTCGAAAACCCAGTCTAGCCCGTTCGCTGCGGTGGTAATTCCCCCGCTGTGCTGGGGGGGAAGGGTTGCGCGCACAGTGCCCGCATGCTCATGACGAGCTCAGCTCGTCATGAGGCAGGGCGCTCCTGTGCTCATGACGAGCTGAGTTCGTCACAGGTGCTCCGGCTCCCGTGGAACACTCAGCACAGCAGGGGAATTCTCCCCGCACCTGTGCGTTCCACGGCCCATGACGAGTTAAGCTCGCCATGAGCACCGGAGCACTGTGCCTCATGACGAGCTCAGCTCGTCATGGTCATGGTAAAGGCTAGAACACCCTTGGCTCTGGCTTTCTGTCCCTAATCATGGTCCTGCTCTCATTCCCTGATGCGTTCTTGGTGTCCACAGTGGGAGTTGTGTACTTCACTGCCCTCCCCAGGTTCCAAATCTTCCCTTCTTGGGTCTTCACAGCATTCTTGAACAACTTTATAATTTTGGTGGGATCTGTAAACTCAGACCAATTTGCTGTGCCAGTGGGTACAATCATTTTGACTAGATCCCCCACCCGGAACTCCACGTCTTTGACAGCATTCAGTCTATCAAATCTAGTTTTCCTCTCTAACATGGCTCTACATTCTCTGTCCTTCCACTGCGACTGTTTAGTGTGACATGTCCACCCTTTTAAAACTTCATCCGCCCTGGTACTAACCTTGAGTTGGGTTTTCTACCTTTAAGCAACTTGAATGGTGTCATGCCAGTGGTTTGATGAGGGGTCAATCTGTAGGCTTCAAGACGTTTCAAGACCTCATCCTTCCAGCACAACCCACTGGCCCTCGCTGGTTGGATACCCTCCTTGATGGTCTTGTTGAATCGTCCGACCATCCCATCAGTCTCTGGGTGATAAAATGTGCACCGCTTGTGTTCAATCGCATTGCACTCTAGAAATTCTCTCATTTCCTTTGAGCAGAGTTGCACCCCATTGTCCGTCAATAAACTTCTTGACAAACTTTACTTGATGAACACTTCCAGCAGGAAGTCTATGACAGTCCTTGTAGGGATTTCAGACACAAATTTCACCTCAGTCCACCTGGAGTAGAGATCTATCAGTACCAAAATGTAGGGTGTGCGATGTTCCTCTGTCAAAGGACCCACAATCTCTAAAGCCACACCCACCCACAGACCTACGGGAAGAGGCCTACAGTGCATTGAGGGTGTATGTTGTTTTAGAACCTTGTTACTGGTGGAGCATGGCACACAGTCCCTTATCTTCCCCTCAATTTCTAGGTCCATGCTGGTCCACCAGTAGTCCAGCCACAACCTTTGTTTGGTTTTGGTAACACCCAAATGCCCCTCATGGGCTAAGTTGACCAAACTCTAACTCAACATCTCTGGGTGGACTAACCTCGTACCCCTGAAAAGACAATTTACAGCGATAGATAGTTTGTCTCTGACCATCCGGAAAGGTTTAAGAGTCTCTCCCAGCTTGTCTTGATCCATCCAAGCACCCTTAGTCTTCTCACAAACTCTCTGTAGGAGCACATTAGCTCTTAAGGCTTCTATCCAGCGTTCCTCATCAATGGCCCCATGGGTGAAGACCCACACGTTCTCCGCCTGCATCTCATTGTTGACCTCATCATCAACCTCCATGTCGACAGTATCATCATGATCCTCACTCACCAGGTGAGAGAGGCAGGAACGTACTCAACTTCAAACGTGTACTCTTGGAGACCCACGACCCATAGTCTGGTCTTGCTTGATATGGCGTCGAGCCCCTTCTTGCTGAAGTCTTCGACTAGAGGCTTATGCTCGGTCCTCAGGTTGAAATTCCTTCCCCAAACACAATCTCTGAATTTGTTTATGGCCCAATATGCCACCAAGGCTTCTTTCTGGATCACTGAGTATTTGGACTCGGCCTTGCGTAGTGAGCGTGATGCAACCACTATGGTTTCTTCCCCACCTTCTCCTATTTGCGTCAGGACTCCTCTTAGACCTTTGCAACTGGTGTCGGTGGTCAGCATGGTCTTCCTGCCAGGAACGAAGGATTTGAGGTTGGGGGCTTCAGCTAATGCCTTCTTGGTGTCTTTGAACTCCTTCTGGCATGCTACTCTCCATTCGAACGTCACTCCTTTACTTAGTAGGTTGCGATGGCATATGTGCATCTGGCAATGTTCTGCACACATTTGCTGTAAAATTCCACCATTCTCATAAAGGATTTGATTTCTTCTCTGCTTTTGGGTGGTGTAGGCTTGATGATGGTATTTTGCAGATCAGCCTTAGAGTGAATTTCCTCTGTCATCACTTTGTGTCCCACCCTATCTTGCATTTTTCTCTCTTCACTGTGAGTCCTTGTTCTTGGAATCTCTTTTAGGACCTGTCTGAGTCTGAGTTTGTGTTGTGTGACATCCTCTCCGAAGATCAACACATCGTCCTGATAGCACAAAACCCCATAAATGCGCTTAAGGAGGTTTCTCATGATCCTTTGAAAGACTGCGGCAGCAGACACTAGTCCGAATGGCATACAGTTATATTTGTAAGCCCCCATGTGCGTTATGAATGCTGTGAGGTATTGTGACTCAGGGTGGAGTCTGACTTGGTAGTAGGCAGATGTTAGATCACCCGCTCATCATCGGTGTAATTTTCAGCAGAGGGTAGTTATCAACTATGACTTCCTTGATTAGTGAGATGGTGATATTTTTATTTGGGTTTTAATATGTACAGTGAAAAAACTAAGCTCTCTCTTATACAGTGGAAAGATGGGAGCATTTGTGTGCTTTTTAAAATAACCCTCACACACTAAAAAAATCCAATAGTGTCATGCTTCATCATAGGGGTCTTCCCGTCCCTCTACGGGGCGGGGCGTGCTGCGACCTACAGACTACGCGCAAGCACTATATATTTGTGACAAAGGCTATGTGATGGCGCAGTGTGTCAGTGAAGTGTAGGGACCTAACTAGTGAGTGTGATAAAAAGGAAAAAATTAAAAGTTCCCTGGCTAGTAGAAAAAATTATTTATTCACTTCTCTGGCTGGGAATATATGGAAGGGGGTTTTGTGGTAGAGCTGTTAGCAAGCTAACTGCTCTACCACAAAACCCCCTTCTTAATATTCCCAGCCAGAGAAGTGAATACATTATTTTTTCTACTAGCCAGGGAACTTTATTTTTTTTTCCTTTTTATCACACTCACCTGTTAGGTCCCTACACTTCACTGACACACTGCGCCATCACATAGCCTTTGTCACAAATATATAGTGCTCCCGCGTAGTCCGTAGGTCGCAGCACGCCCCGCCCCGTAGAGGGACGCCCCGCCCCGTAGAGGGACGGGAAGACCCCTATGATGAAGCATGACACTATTTGATTTTTTTATTGTGTGAGGGGTATTTTAAAAAGCACACAAATGCTCCCATCTTTCCACTGTATAAGAGAGAGCTTAGTTTTTTTCACTGTACCTATTAAAACCCAAATAAAAATATCACCATCTCACATTGATAGAATCTCTTTGTTTATATAAACTTTTTAGGAGGGTGATTCTATCATTGCCTCTACGCTCCCTCTTTTGTTTTGGAATTCCTTGTTTAGTGCCCTTAGATCAATGCATAAATGTACTGCACCATCACCTTTCCTTGCTGCAACAAATGGTGCCAACCACTCAGTGGCCTCTACTGGTTCGATTACCTCCAACCCGCACAACCTCTCTAACAGCTTCCTGTATCAAAATGGGAAGATTCCTACCCTTGGCTGAGACAGGTTTGCAATTCTCTTTGTGTTTTATACTGTGAGCATATGTTTGAGGCATCCTAATTTGTCTGTGAATGGGAAACATCCATTACATGGCAGTTTAACACCGCAATGCAGTTGCAAAGCAGCTGTTACAACGCAAGCGTTACAACGGCTTGCGATGGATGGTGCTATAACTTAAGGAATAGTAAGATTTACTATTCCAACACCTTCCCTACTGTACGTAGACTGGTGTTGGAAGAGTAAATCTTACTATTCCTAAGTCCAGCGACATTCTGCACAAGTCGTTGTAACGACTTGCGTTGTAAAGACTGCGATGTAACATACAGCGATCATTTTGATCGCGTTGTTACATCACATATTCTTTGCGAATACATCCTTGAACTCTTCTTCTATCCCTTCTAGTGTTTGGTAGATTCCTAAATCTTTCTGTGCATGCCAACCCAGGATGTTATCTCCTTTCTTGGACATTTAATCTTAGTAACCGCCAGCCTGCGCCTTGAAAGAAATAAATATTTGCACTTAGCTTTCCTTTCAAGGATTAAAGGCTTCGGTGATCGCCGATTGCCGGTTTTCCATCCGTTCTTTGAAGTCCCCTTGCGAAGGCCCCAAGTGCGAATTTTCCTCAATGCTGGGCGGAAGGCAAAGCGTCTTCTGGAAGGTTGGGTGCGGTTTAAATAGGGAACCGCACCCAGCCGCGCACAGACAATGTGCGTGCGTACAAACGGGACTCGAACTCAGGGCTCTTACCTGCAGGGTGGCTGGCATTAGCACTCCCAGGCTGTGCACAGGCAAAGGCTCTCTTTAATTACACTAAACGAGGATCTTTCCGACCTCACTGGGATGCATGAAAAGCAAGGCAAAATAAATAGTAAACAGAACAAAAGGAAAGTCATGAGTTACAGAAATAGTCTAACGTTACAGTACAAAAGGAGAGTCATGAGTTACAGAAATAATTTAACGTTACAGTACACAATCACACTGATTTTTGTAGCGTGCTGGGTGCACGGAAAAGGGGTGGGTTTTTCTGAAGGGGTCTATGGATCTTCTTAATGAAGAGGATCTATGCTTCATGACAGTACTCCCTCCTTAAGATCCCCCCAAGGACTGTAGATATAGGTTTTGGTTTGTCAGGGTGTCAAAGATGAAAAATCCTTAAAACATTCGGAGCATTTTTTAGGTGTTCCAAAGGTTCCCATGATCTTTCCTCTGGGCCATATCCTCTCCAATCGACGAGATAGAAAACTTTTCCTATGACTCTTTTGGAATCTAAGATTGATTTTACCTCGAATTCTGGATGTCCCTCAATATCAATGGATGGAAGTGATTGAATCAGGCGGGTTTGGGAATGGAAAGGTTTCACCAAAGAAACATGGAAAACTGGATGTATCAGATATTTTTGAGGAAGATCTAATTTTACACAAACAGGATTGACGACTTTTACTATTGGAAAGGGACCTATGAATCTAGGGTTACATTTCTTATTTTTCTTTAGTTTTAAATTCCTGGTACTTAACCATACCTTGTCTCCAGTCTTGTATTCTGGTTGTTTGGTTCTATGTTTATCAGTTGCACCTTTTTGAGTTTCTTTTGCATTAGCTAAATCATATCTAGCTTCTTCTTGGATTGCAAAAAGTTTAGAAACATATTCAGAAACTGCTGGTACAGACTCAATTTTGTAAAGTAAGCTTAGGAATACTTTTGGGATGAAATCCGTAATTACAAAAGAATGGAGACATTTTGATAGAGGAATGTTCCAAGTTGTTATAGGCGAATTCTAAGGGACTTAAAAGATCTGACCATTCTTCTGATACTCCATACAGCATGCAACGAAGGAATTGTTCAATGGTCTGGTTGGTTTGTTCAGTTAGACCATCTGTTTGAGGGTGGTAACTGAAAGACAGTTTCACCTCCATGTTAAGCAAAGAACTTAAATTGCGCCAAACTCGAGATATAAATTTAGATCCTCTATCTGAAATTACCACAGATGGAATGCCATGTAAACGAATTATATGTGTCATTATTAGGTGGGCAAGTTCCATAGCAGAGGGAAGACCTTTTAGGGGAATGAAATGAGCTATTCGAGAGAATTGATCTACCACAGTTAAAATTGTTGTAAATCCCTTCTTGGTTTCAGGAAGTTCAACAATGAAGTCTAAAGATAGTGTATGCCACGGCAGTGGTGGAATAGGAAGTGGCATCAACAAACAACTAGGAGCTTGATGAGAGACTTTGTTTTGAATACAGATGCTACATGTCTCTACAAATTGTTGAATGTCTTGGAACATCGAGGGCCTCCAGAAATCTCTTTTGATGAGCTCATAGGTTTTCATGATACTGGGGTGAGCAGTTAAAGGAGTATCGTGATGAAGATGAATAATGTCTTTTCTAAGTGATTCAGTAGGTACAAAAATAAGATCATGAACCAGCATCAAGTTGTCTTTTTTCTGAAGGAAAGGATGTTCTCTTTTCCATAGATCTAAATCCTTTACTTCCAAGGCCTTTTTTATTTCTGTAATTATATCACAAATGGATAAACTAGCCTGAAAACAAGAAATAGGGATCACAGGAAGTATTTTATCTGGTTGATCAGGACCTTTATCCCTAATTCGGGATAAGGCGTCAGCTTTTAGATTCTCTTTCCCAGGTCGATAAGTGATTACAAAGTTATAATCATTGAAGAATAGTGACCAACGTAACTGTCTGGCATAAAGAGCTTTTACGGATTTTAAAGCCTGAAGATTTCTGTGATCTGTGTATGTAGTTACAGGATGACGAGCTCCAAGCAAATAGTAACGCCATTCTCCAAATACCGCCTTGATTGCCAATAGTTCTTTGTCAGCGATTGCATAATTTTGTACAGCTTCAGAAAATTTTCTGGAATAATAGGCTATTGGATGCATTTGACCTGTATCAAGATCTCTTTGAGATAATATGCCACCCAAAGCAAATTGTGAAGCGTCAGCTTCTACTATGAAAGGTTGACGAGGATCAGGATGGGACAAAACTGGAGCTGACGTGAATCTCTTCTTTAGCTCTTGAAACGCTTCTTCTGCAGGGGCTGACCAAAGGAATTTTACGCCTTTTCTTAACAACTTAGTAATGGGAGTTATTATCTGTGAAAAGTCTTGTATAAATCGGCGGTAAAAATTCGCAGATCCTAGAAAGCTTTGAATTTGTTTTACAGTAGTGGGACTTGGCCAAGAACTGACTGCATTAACCTTGTTTGGATCCATCTCGATTCCCATGGGACTGATGACATAACCAAGAAAATCTACTTTAGAGACTTGAAACAGACTCTTTTCAAGTTGTACGTAAAGAGAATTTAAAAGCAATTTTTGGAGAATGGCGCGAACTTGCTGCACATGTTCTTCTTCTGAGTTGGAGTATATGAGAATATCATCTATGTAAACTACACAGCATACATCTATGAATTTGTGTAAAACCTAATTTATAAAAAATTGAAAGGCTGCTGGAGCGTTGCAGACTCCGAAAGGCATAACTTGGTACTCGAAGAGACCAAACTTAGTGCGAAAGGCAGTCTTCCACTCATATCCCTTTCGTACTCGTACAAGATGGTATGCTCCTCGCAAATCCAACTTTGTATAAATGGTTGCCTTTTTTATCTGGTCCAAAAGTGTGGGAATGAAAGGCAGTGGATACCTATTCTTAATGGTTATATTATTCAGGGCTCTGTAATCTATGCACAAGCGCAATTCTCTTCCTTTTTTCGGAATGAAAAAAAGAGAAGATGACACTGGTGATTTGGAATGTCGTATGAAGCCATTTGCAAGGTATTCATCAAGATACTCTCTAAGGTGTCCGACAAGGATGTATTTTAGCACCTTTTCTATTTTTGGTCTATACGAATGGCTTAGAGGGCTTCTTATTAGAAACGACTGCTGATTTCCCAAAGATAAACGGAAAAAGAATCCCAATGTTGTCTTATGCAGATGACACTGTTTTAATGGCACTTACCCCCAACAGCATGCAGATTTCTCTGAATGCTTTTGATACATTTATGGGCAAACTAGAACTAGGTGTCAATTTTACTAAATCTTTTGCCATGACTTGCGGTCAAAAAAATGTTAAAATACGGAAGTATGTGGTGAAGAACGCTAATATTGAGAAAGTGGATAACTTCTGCTATCTGGGTAACCTTTTTAACAAAAAAGTGAATTGGGAACCTTTGTTGACAGCCCGGGCTCAGAAGGTTGCACAGTTAATTGAAGCCCTCTTCCGTTTTGCCAGCAAATTAGGCCTGCGACGTGTAGCGGAAATTACATCGTTATACAAAGCTAAGTGTGTTTCTGCCTTGACCTATGGTGCAGGGGTTTGGGGTTCACAAAACTGTGAAAAAATACAAATTGTGGAAAATAAGTTTGTAAAACGTTTATTATCTGTTCCACTGGGCACATCTAACATATTTTGCCACGGAGAAGTTGGAATTGAGTTTATAAGTGATATTATTCCTGTTGCCCCTTTAACATTATGGGCTAAAGTTTGGCGATCTGAAGAATTGAAATTAACAAAAGATATTATTCAAGATTGCCTTAAACTTGAACACTACACCCAAATCCTGTGGCTACGATATGTTAGAGAGACTTTTAATAAAATTGGTTTAAGTAAGATGTTTGCAAATCCTGAAATGCTTGGTAAGGATGCTAAGGAGATTATTAAAAATGCCTATAGTCTCAACTTAGGTTCTTTTAAGAAAAATGATCATGTACTAAGCGTACGGGGAAAACTAGTTGGCCAGTTTTATCTGTCATATATTATGAACACGCAATGGCGTTTTTATCTTACAAGATTTCGCCTTGGCACTTTACACTTTCTGTTTGCATTCCCAAAGCAGGGGGGTTGGTGGGAGAAGCTACCCTGCTGCCCCTGTAACAATAGGGTCTCGCAAAATACTCTTCACCTTCTTCTTTTTTGCACTTTGTATAAAGTTCCAAGAAACACTTTCCTCAAACCATTATTAAAATCATTTGGAACGCGTTATTACAAAAAAGCGTATGACCTCTTGTTATCTTTGTCAACTGCACATATTTGTAATGCTGTTTTAAACTTTATCAGATCAGCTTTGGTGATTAGAAATAGATACTGAATCTTGATGGAAATTAGTTTTAAAAAATTGTGTAAACATGTACTGTGATTTTATGGTGGATTGATTGCAATGTCTTTTAAAATTTTCTATGTACACTTTTATGATTTCTATATGGAATCGAAATAAAGTTATTTGACTTGAGATAATATGCCACCCAAAGCAAATTGTGAAGCGTCAGCTTCTACTATGAAAGGTTGACGAGGATCAGGATGGGACAAAACTGGAGCTGACGTGAATCTCTTCTTTAGCTCTTGAAACGCTTCTTCTGCAGGGGCTGACCAAAGGAATTTTACGCCTTTTCTTAACAACTTAGTAATGGGAGTTATTATTTGTGAAAAGTCTTGTATAAATCGGCGGGAAAAATTCGCAGATCCTAGAAAGCTTTGAATTTGTCTTACAGTAGTGGGACTTGGCCAAGAACTGACTGCATTAACCTTGTTTGGATCCATCTCGATTACCATGGGACTGATGACATAATCAAGAAAATCTACTTTAGAGACGTGAAACAGACTCTTTTCAAGTTTTACGTAAAGAGAATTTAAAAGCAATTTTTGGAGAATGGCGCGAACTTGCTGCACATGTTCTTCTTCTGAGTTGGAGTATATGAGAATATCATCTATGTAAACTACACAGCATACATCTATGAATTTGTGTAAAACCTAATTTATAAAAAATTGAAAGGCTGCTGGAGCGTTGCAGACTCCGAAAGGCATAACTTGGTACTGCGAAAGGCAGTCTTCCACTCATATCCCTTTCGTACTCGTACAAGATGGTATGCTCCACGCAGATCCAACTTTGTATAAATGGTTGCCTTTTTTATCTGGTCCAAAAGTGTGGGAATGAAAGGCAGTGGATACCTATTCTTAATGGTTATATTATTCAGGGCTCTGTAATCTATGCACATGCGCAATTCTCCTCCTTTTTTCGGAATGAAAAAAAGAGAAGATGACACTGGTGATTTGGAATGTCGTATGAAGCCATTTGCAAGGTATTCGTCAAGATACTCTCTAAGGTGTACGTTCTCTTTTTCGGTTAGGGCGTAGATCCTACTACAGGGCAGGGTGGCTCAAGGTACCAGATGTATTCTGCAGTCAAAGTCCCTGTGTGGTGGTAGTGTGTTTGCCCTCTTTTTGTCGAAAACGTTTAAAAGATCTGAGTATTCTGAAGGTACCCCATCTAAAACAAAAACATTTGGTGCTGCTTCTGTTCTAAAGTCAAAACCCTGGATTACGTCTTCTTTCTTCTCTAGCAGAAAACAATGTTGTGAACAATAAGAAGATTTAAAGGTCACTGTCTTGGACACCCAGTCGATGAAAGGGTTGTGTTGAACCAACCAAGGAATTCCAAGTATTAATTTGAATTGAGGAACATCAATGATGTCAAAATGAATTTTCTCTCTGTGAACATATGAACAATCCATTTCTAATAATTCAGATTGTCTATTGATTGGACCAGAGGACAGTTCCTTGCCATCTACCGCTCTAACTGTTTCTGGATGTTCCTTAAGGACTGAATTAAATCCTAATTTCTGAAAAAAGTGTATATCGATAAAATTCCCTGTAGCTCCTGAATCAATTATTGCTTCTACCTTTCTAGAGTAAGAGGCTGGAGCAGGCCCTCTTAATTCTACTAATATACTGAAATGCTTATACCCTAGAGGTGGAAGAGTAGAGGCCAAACTGGGATCTTTACTCGATAAACTGGCCTCTATCCTTACCGAGCATTCTCGTTTCCCGAACCTTCTTGGGTGATGGCTATCTCAGAGGTCTTAGTCTTCACCTTATTAGGCCGTGCCGGACATTCTTTGACAAAATGTCCCGTCTTACCGCAGTAAAGGCATTGGTTCAATCTCCGTCTCTTTTCTTTTTCCTCTTTAGAAATTGGGCCTCGAATTGTACCTATTTGCATTGGTTCTGCAGGAACAACTCTGGGACAGACCTCTCTAGAAGTCTTTTCCTTTAGGAAAACTAATTTGTGATCGGATCTTCCCTTTTCTCCTCTTCTTTCAGACAAACGGTGGTTTAATTTTACTACTAGATCTATAAACTCACTGATGTCATCTGGAAGTTCTAAAATTTGAGTAATCATGTCCTTCAATTCGTCTTTTAACCCTCTGTAAAAAATTGAAACCCTTTTGTCATAAGGCCAATCAGCTTCTAAAACCAGGCGATTAAACAAAGAGATGTAATGAAGCAGATCGGAGGATCCCTGTTTTAAACTAAGAAGTTCATTATCCGTGGATTGAACAAATACATGTTTAGCAAACATCTTTTTTAATGCACGCTCAAATTCCTTAAAATTATATAGTATTTGGTCATCGTTTTCTACCAGAGGGACTGACCAAAGAGCTGCATCACCACCTAAATAAGATAACATAAATGCTACCTTGGATGAATCATCAGGAAATGCTGAAGTTTTAGCTATGAAGTGTAAATGACACTGCTGTAAAAATACTGAGAACTTATAACAGTCCCCATAAAACCTCTCAGGCTGCGCTAAGGGAGTAGGAACTGGCGTTACCACTTGAATCTGAGTTTGAGACCCAGAATCCAAAGAGGACCTCTGATAGGTTGCTGAAGTCTGAATTGTATCTTGGAGGGTAGACATTTCCCTACGTAAGGCTACATTTTCCTGCCTTAAATCTTCCAAGATAGTTGCAAGATCTTGTAAGGTCACTTGATCCATTGCGTCTGGGCGAAATGATTCTCATGGGCTTTGCCTTCTGTCAAGACTGGCTCCCCCCCCCCTTACCTTGTCTTGAAGCTGAAGCCTCGTGGAAGACGTAGAAGATTTCGCAGAGACGCAAGGGACCAACTTCCCAAACTACTTACTAAAACCTTACTGAACAACTATTCACAGGAAGATTTAAACTAGAAATTAGGGAGGAGGGCCGGTACTGGACGTGAACGTTGAGTTGTTGGTTTGTTCTTGCTGTCGACCTGCGAATCAACAAGCACCAAGATATTACTCAAGAGCTACCTCTGATCTTTTTCTTAACTACCCTATGATCTAAAGCACTAGCTTTCCCTTCCTACCCCCTCCCACTGTTTTAAGAGTGAGTGTCTTGTTTGCCTAAGCGCCTACCTGCGATCAGTGTTGTCTTGTCTTCGTCCAGTATTTCTTTGTCTTGTCTTGTCGTGATGGTCAAGGCGTCAGATACTTCTTGTTGTCTGTTTAGAGCAGTCTTTTCTTGAGAGATGACCTTTTTGGGCTTTGAAACAAAGAAACCTATATTAGAAAGTATTTCTCAAATTCTTTCCTCAAATCAAAAAGCTCCCAGACATTCACTTACTGTGTGTTTCTTGTTGGTCACCTTCCAATTAGGGATTCTTTTTTAGGCTGCAGAGAACTGATTCAAAACGCAAAACATTCCAAAAGGTATCTTTCTTTTACATCACAGACTTTAGTTACTTTTTCGAAAATAAAAACTAAAGATAAGGTTTTGCACTTTTCATAGAATAACAATAGCGCTTTTACAATGATACAACCGAGCAAGATACTTCAAGCGCCAAGCATTTGCAAAATCAAAGAAACCTAAATATCACAATATCTCTTGTAATACAGGATAGCCTTTAGGACACGAGTGGTTCTCAATTTGAAGTCCCAAAGTAACCTTCGCGTGTCCCAGGGAAAGTGTTTGTCCAAAAATTACTCTTGACCTTTCTTGTGAAGGGCGCCTTGAAAGAAATAAAGATTTGCACTTAGCTTTCCTTTCGAGGATTAAAGGCTTCGGTGATCGCTGATTGCCGGTTTTCCATCCGTTCTTTGAAGTCCCCTTGCGAAGGCCCTAAGCGCGATCCTTCCTCAACGCTGGGCGGAAGGCAAAGCGTCTTCTGGAAGGTTGGGTGCGGTTTAAATAGGGAACCGCACCCAGCTGCACCCAGCCGCGCACAGACAACGTGCGTGCGTACAAACGGGACTCAAACTCAGGGCTCTTACCTGCACGGTGGCTGGCATTAGCACTCCCAGGCTGTGTACAGGCAAAGGCTCTCTTTAATTACACTAAACGAGGATCTTTCCGACCTCACTGGGATGCATGAAAAGCAAGGCAAAATAAAGTAAACAGAACAAAAGGAAAGTCATGAGTTAAAGAAATAGTCTAACGTTACAGTACAAAAGGAGAGTCATGAGTTACAGAAATAATTGAACGTTACAGTACACTATCACACTGATTTTTGTAGAGTGCTGGGTGCACAGGAAAGGGGTGGGTTTTTCTGAAGGGGTCTATAGATCTTAATGAAGAGGATTTATGCTTCATGACAACAGTGCCCCAGAAGTAACCCTTCACCAGATGGGTTGCCCACCATAGCCTCCCTGTTTTACATCCATTCCCTGCAATGTCAATTTACCCTTAGAAACTTTCTCAAAATCTTCTGCAGGTGGGCATTCCCTGACATTCACTAAATGTCCCTGATTTCCACACCAGTAACAACTGCTTTTATTCTCCTTTTCTTCTTTCTTTTGAGCTTTGACTGCAAGCATGTTCTCACTCTCAACAGAAACCTCACTCACTTTGGCTTTAACCTTGCAATCCTGTTTCATCTCACCCACACATTCCATCATGTGTTCTACTTGTTTTGCTACGATTAGCACCTCCCCAAGGGGTGGGTCATCTTTTAACCACAACTCCTCACTTTTATGTTCAATCTTACACTTTAAAAAAAAACTGATCACGTATCTGCTCTTCACAAGCTCCACCAAACTTGCACGTAGCAGCCAACTTACATAACTCGGCGACAAATTCCTCTACTGATTCGCCCTCCTTCTGCTCTCTTTCAAAAATGGTATTGTTCCATTATCGTGCTCATTTTAGGCAAAAAGTGGATATCTTAATTTTTTAGACTAATTTCATAGTCATTCAAAACTCTCACGTTATTTGCATTCAACTCAGGAAGATGTTCCAAAATCTCTTGCCCTTCAGCCCTTAGTGCAACAGTAATGCCACTTTCCTTTCCAACCCCAAATTCGGACCACATACCAATGAATAGTTTTGAAAAACTTTTTTCCACTTATTCCATTTTAAAACTGGCTCCCCTGGAGTGGTTAGAAAGAATTGCGGTGGTGTAACATTCTGCATGATACCACAAATAATTCTGGGAACACGGTGTACAAAGATGTTACCCCGGATTGATCAGTCTAAAATGCAAAGTCTTTTGCACCATACAACTTACCTAAAAACCCTTCAAACTGATCAAGTGAATAGCGGGGACTAAGAGCAGCAACAAACATTAGGAATGTGAACAAGAATATCTCCGGTTGACCAGAAGTGAGAAGAAATAAAAGAGTGAGAAAAGTTCATCTCAAACCACTAAGTGGCAGTGTGCACTTGATGATCGGTTCCTGCGAGAGTCACAACTCCTCTCACTATCTCCTCGTCATATTGTTCAGTATTAGTTTTATTTCCTTTAAGTAAATCAAAAAGCACAAACTTTTCTCCTCCTGGAACACTCTCCTGGAGCAGCAGAGTCACTCTCTAAAGATTGCCCTCACGTTAACTCTTGCAAGCTGGCGAAGACCATGGCAAATTGCTCTTCCTCACTGAGCAGAAAATACATGTGAGGTAACTGACATCGACCAGCTGGTGAGAGGAAAAGCTATGCCAATCAGCGTGATCAGCCGCTGTTTTGAAGCTACCAAACAGGGCAAAAGTTGTGTTTACTTAAAATTTCTAGAGTTGTGCCAGTCAGCGCAACCGGCGATGATCTAAAACATAGAACCCGGTCTTCGGGCGGAATGAACTTCCTGTCACAGCGGTTGCACACCACACGCCTGACTGGATGAAATTGCATCAATGACCCATGTTGGATTCCACCAAACCGCCGACACAAGCTGTGTCAGTCAGCGTGACTTGCTTGGAGTGACCTTACTGCTGCCTACTCAATAAAGACAGAAAAGGTTCCCCCTAGTTTGATTTCAGGTCCAAGCGAATACAAAGTGGAAGAATACCTCTAGCTGACCTATATTTATTTGAAGTATAGCCAAAAGGCTTAAAAGCTGGGTGCCAGCTCATAGGTTCCTGCATAGCATAGTCTTTCGAGTTCATTTCATGCAGGAACCTTGTGAGGCGATCCCATTGCAGTTCTCTTTTAAAAGGCACTGCTACCTTTTAAAGGGCAAAGCAGGGGGGACCGCCACAAGCTTTGGTGGAGCGGCGGCGCACTGCTGTAAGGTGGTAATTAGGCCCAAGCTTGTTTAGCTCATCAAAACAACTTGCTTTACAGTTAAAACAAAACATGAGGGGACATGTTGCTGTCTTTGGAGAAGTAGATGAAGAAGAGAATTCTGTGTTGTATTTAGGGAACATCTGAGTAGGAGTTTTGAACTCTGTTACATAGTGTCCATGAAGAGAAAGTCTATCTTAGCAAAGTTCCTTATAAATGTTCACCTGAATTATTTGTTTATGCTGGGCTGCATTCATAAATTTATTGTGTAATGCTCATAACTAAGGGCCCTGAGCAGTCTGACGACAAGCTGGCGGTGCCAGGAGTGGATAGAAGGGATGATGCAAAGCCATGATGCAATAAAAGTCCAGTCAACAACCCAACTTCCTGTCCTATTATTTGCTGACTTTAACTCTTTGATCATGGACATTGCTCTGCTGCCTTTTCGCTAGGTTTATGCTAAAGAAAACCATGTACATGCATAAATACTGTACTAAATTACCATCTTTTGTGTGGTGCACCCCCAGGTTTTTGCCCTAGCTATTTTTACTGTCTACAGAAATCTGTGCAATTAACCCTTGCTGAATAGTTGTAAAGTGCCTGTGCTCCCCTTTTAACATGGTTAAAGTAGCATAACTCTAATTGGCATAGTTAACTTACCTATAAGTCCCCACTATAGTCCTAGCCAAAAAGGGCCTGTAAATTAAATGCCAATAGTGTATTGCAGCAACTAATGTGCCATCCACTTCAAAGGTAGTACAAACATGGATTCAGGCTTCAAGCCTACCATTGTAGCCTGACTGGATCAGTTTAAAAACTACAATCTGACCTTGCAAAATAAACACTTTTCACAGATCTAAACTTTTCTTTAAACATTAACATTTCACCCCTGAGTATGCCTTATAGCCTATAATGCAGGATGCATGGTATTTAAAAGTATGATGTGTAAAAAATTAATACTAAACATATCCTTATAGTGACTAGCACCTAAAAGCTATTTATATTGTAGCACAGCTGATGTTTTCATTGAAAACAATTCGATGAGCTATTACATTTTATAATGGCATCTTATTAGCCTATAGCTGTAGCCCTCTAAGAGTTCAAACCCAGAAAGAGGTGCAAAAACTGCTCTCCGACCAGAGACAAAGGATGGTGTGTGTGTAGGGGGATGTTTGTGTTCTATTGATGGGATGACCAGTGGGGCTGTGCCCAGGAACTTTACTTCAAAGGGGCCTCCCCGTCAGAGTCAGGGGTCAGATGTAAGCTGGACAGGCCCCTTCTTTTGTTCCCCTGGTCAGACAAGGAGCCATTCCAGTGGGGAGGGAGTTCCCCTAGAACTGCCCTGGAGTGGTCACAGAGGTGTTTCGGATTCCCCATGTTTAATGAGGTGGGCAAACAGGCTCAGGAGAAGGTGAAATGTTTCACAATATTGGATTTAGGATGAGAAGGACTGATATTGTTTGCAGTAGGGCACACAAGAAATTCAGCAAAAGTGGGTAGGTAACCGCAGGGCCATTTTACCCCATTACTAGTGAATGACCAGGAGTCATCCCCACCCACAAGCTGATGCCAGGCATAAATGTGGTATCCTTAGAATATTTTGTGGTCCTGCGAAACAACAGAAGATGAATGGGCCTTCTGTCCATGACCTCAGAGAAGCCCCAAAGGGCTGAGCCTTCTCCATCTTGTATCCAGAACAAAGAAGTGGACTCCAAGGGACATAAGGCTTACCACCTGTTCAACATACAGGGATACAACAAACTACATAAACACATTTCCTGCAACTGCCCAGATGACCAGTTCCAACCAGACCACACCTGAGCTCTACTATTTTGCCTCTGAAGGATTGAGTCCTGACCTCCAAGGGCTGTTCCTGAGGTTCTGGAACACTTGGCTTTGTCTGGCTGGACACCTATGACTTCTGAAAACCTGGGACTTAGACACGTTTCCAACTGCAAGACCTCCAGAGGAAAAACTTGCCAAGAGGATCCAACCAAAGTGCATTGTCAATGGGCTGAAAATTCAGGTTTATCCCACTTGGAACTTCCTTACATCAGCAAATCTGATTCAGGGGGACTTTGTGGAGAAGGTATCCAGTCCTGTTGGCCCTCTTTGGCCACAGACACAGACCGCAGCCTTGCCGTGCTGAAGGATTCTCAACTCCAAAAAAGGGTCTAAGTGGGAAACGTAGAAATCTTGACTGAGAAAAGGTTCTAAAAGTATACAACCGGCAAGGGGCCTCCCTTGGGACCAAAATTCGAATTTATTCTGCTCAGGATTTTCTCACCAGAAATGAGCACCTTCACAGGGACTACGTCCAATGGCAATACGATTTTGTGGAGCTCTCCGGTAACACAGCCTGCTAACTTGTTCCACTGAAGACATTGGACTTCCATTTTTGAAACTAAGTTCTAAGATAAATCGCCCAAAGGGATCTAACTAGTCCCTATATCCGACCCCCTCTCTCCATCATTGTTGCGCTCAAATCACAATTAGGTCCCAGACTACTGCAAAAAATTGACTGTGGTTGGTTCGTATCTGAGGTTCCCCTTATTAGATTCTTGGTGCGATTTTATTTATTAAACGTTACTCTATCCACTCTCTACTTTGCGCATAAGATTATCAGCATTATGAATGATTTGATGCCCATGTCACCTAGCTGTGTTAGGGCGAGTTTCCAGGGCATATGTGAACAGACCTTGGCATTGCTGTAGAAGGACGTGTGGATCAGGTCACCTTCATTGGAGCACTTTGCCAGATTTCGGATGAAAGCTTCCAAGAGCTAGCATTTTCCATCCCTTCCCCCCGCCAATCTCTCATTAATTCCATCCCGCTGAGAATGTGGCAGCCTCTTGCCATTACCATGTCAGCAGTTTTGGGGTCTATCTACAAGGACTCCTTGTCTTTCAGGGCTGTTCTGTTAGAATTGAAGAAGACCTGGGTGGTGTCCCTGTTAAATAAGGTCACTAAGGTCCCCATCATTCCCAAAAAATTTCACTTCTTCTGCTCCTAGTCAAGATCCTGAATTCAAATTTCTCAGCTTATTTTGAGATGAATAATCTTCTGGATCCCACCTAGTCTGGCTTTCATCCCCCAAGCTGAACCAAAACCATGTTGGTCTCTGTTTTAGATACAAAAAGTGCAATTGATGCACCGTCTTGATCCTGCTCCATAAGGGACCATTCCAGCCCGAACTGCAGGCCCGGTCCTCCCTGGACTGGAAACAAGCACCCTGGTACCAGTTTCGGGGCATCACCCCATATCAGACAGGCTATCTTGAATCCAGTTGTGCAGAAAGCACAGTACACACATCTGGGCATATCTGACACACTGACAAATGCAAAAAGAAATATTGATTGACAGAATGCTGAACAATATCAAACATTCACCCCAGTACAGAGATCTGGGCTTAAATCAGTTGTTTTTTCATCCCCATGCCATTCCAATTTGGAAACAGCCATATGCAAATCAGTCTTGAACCTGTTCCTTATGGGAACAGTCCAGCCCGAACTGCCAGGCCAGGTCCTCCGTGGACTGGAATAAAGCTTCCTGGGACCTGTTTTGGAGTTTCACCCCTCATGAGCCAGGCTAGCTTGTCTCCAGCGGCATGGAAAGCACTGGACCCAAGTCTGGGCATACCCGTCCCACTCGGGATGGAAAATGCATCACAGGATGCTTGGTTCCGGTCCTGACAGGACTCGGCATGGCAGTTTGGGCTGGACTGTTCCAATGAGGAACAGGGTCAAGACTTATTTGCATATGGCTGGATCTAAACTGGGGTGGCGTAGTGAGCAAAAGAACAATGGATTTAACCCAGATCTCTTGACTGGTGGGGAATGTTTGATTCATTAAGCATTCCGTCCATCATTTGTTGCTGAAGCACTTCTGTTCTGGATGACATTAGAGGGTAGCTGGCAAAGGAGATTTTGATGTTCTGGTATTATTGGAACTGTTGGCTGCTTTTAACACTATCTCCCATGAGATCTTGATCTCCAGGTTGCCGAAATCCACATTAAGGACACTGCTATGAAGAGATGTACTCCATACAGATTACAGAGCTCAGGCGGTCCATCTCCTGCCGTTCCACTCTGAGTTCTGCCATATTAAATAGGGTTTCCCTCAGGGCTCAGCAATGAGTCCTATTCTTTTGGCCATTAGCTCAGCTAATTCAAAATAAGGGTACTATCTTCATTAACTAAGCAGACAACATCTTGCTTATCATCTCAGTAGACTCTATGTCACCTGCTCCTTTCAAAATTTCCATCACTCTATGCATAAAATCAGGAACTGGTTAACCTCTAATGCTCTCAATTTATTGTGGATAAAACTAAGGTTCTCTGATACCCCATAAACACGATCCTGTATATTGTCCGCTCACTCAGTTAACTTTCCTACAGTGGGATCATCTGTTGTCAGGCACCTGAAGTTTCATTTGGACTGCAATTTATCTCTGATGGCCCAAATTAATTGGTTGGCTTTCATTTGTATCTCACTTCTAAAACTGCTTAATATGATGCTAACTTTTCTTCCTCCGGTTCACACGACTGCTGATTGACTATTAATCAAGTTCCTTTTCTGCATTCAAATTGCTGCCACATTTCTGGCTCTATACCTTTCCAGATCATCCTCTGCTTCTGCTGCTCTCAACAAATTGCACTGGCTTCCTCTGTCAAAAAGGATGCTTTTTAAGTCTCCATGCATTGTCCACAGGTCCTTCTATTATGTCGGCCCTATTTATCTTCATGACAAGTTATACCCTGGACACCATCTCTATTCCTCAAATGCCAATGATGCATCTAAAATTTACTTCAAAAACAAGGAAGATTCCCCTGTCACGTATACCAGGGTGGGGGATATTACGTCAAGAAAGATTGGAAGTCCCTGTAGTAATCGTAGCAGACTAGGATCGCTGAAAGAACTTTTTTTAGGGAAGGGTTTTTTTTGTGTATGTAAGGTAGTGGGGGTATTACAAAACAAGCTCCATAGCTAAGACAAAGTGAGTAACTAAAGTAACTGGCAAATACAACAAATTATAAAAACAATGTGCAAAATGTATTCACAACCTCCCAGTTGGGTTACATTCTAAAATAATACCAAACATTAAAAAGACCACCAAAAGTGGGAGCACAGTCTATAAAATTACAGTCAAAGAATTAAAAAAGTCGACGCGGCGTTTCGGTGCTAGTTCAATCTTGAAACCTTCATCAGGACATTAAGGACATTTGACTCCGTATCTGTATTTTTGGTTGAGAGAGCTTTTCAATTGCTTTTCAACTCGATGTGAGCTTCTCAAAAAATTTCCACTGTTGCTTTAAAATCTTAAGGATAATACACAATATTTTCTGTGTGCACGGAGGAACCACCGTTGTTGATAGAAGCGGCTACTTTTTAGACACTTTTTCTTAGGTTAGTTTTTCTTCGTGACCAACTTTGTATGAGTTGGGTGTATGAATATAGTTAGTCATTAGAGCATCCGGATATTTTTCAAACTCAGGGAATTGATCTCTTATGATTCGAAATCGGCCTCCCTGTTCCTCCGTGCTGTTGCCTTCATTCCAATGAGAGGTTTTAACCTCTCCCTGTTCCTCCGTGCTGTTGCCTTCATTCCAATGAGAGATTAATTCCCTGAGTTTGAAAAATATCCAGATGCTCGGTGAAGACTAACTATATTCATACACCCAACTCATACAAAGTTGGTCACGAAGAAAAACTAACCTAAGAAAAAGTGTCTAAAAAGTAGCCGCTCCTTTAAACAACGGTGGTTCCTCCGTGCACACAGAAAATATTGTGTATTATCCTTAAGATTTTAAAGCAACAGTGGACATCTTTTGAGAAGCTCACATCGAGTTGAAAAGCAATTGAAAAGCTCTCTCAACCGAAAATACAGATACGGAGTCAAATGTCCTTAATGTCCTGATGAAGGTGTCAAGATTGAACGAGCACCGAAATGCTGCGTCGACTTTTTTAATACTTTGACTGTAATTTTATAGACTGTGCTACCACTTTTGGTGGTCTTTTTAATGTTTGGTATTATTTTAGAATGTAGCCCAACTGGGAGGTTGTGAATACATTTTGCACATTGTTTTTATAATTTAGTTGTATTTGCCAGTTACTTTAGTGTACTTTAGTTTCTCACTTTGTCTTAGCTATGGAGCTTGTTTTGTAATACCCCCACTACCTTACATACACAAAAAAAACCTTCCCTAAAAAAAGTTCTTTCAGCGATCCTAGTCTGCTACTATTACTACAGGGACTTCCAATCTTTCTTGGCATCTAAAACTTAGACATCTCATATTGGTGGTAGGGTATTTATTGTACAGGTCTTCCATGCCTATATTTCTCTGGTAGGTCTCATACCGTAGTCAATTCAGGAAGTTGCTCAAGACCTGGATTTTCACCCTGTAACTGAATATATAAATGGGGTATGGGGTCATGCTCGGACGCCATTATAGGTAATCGTGAACTCTAGAAATGCTGATAATAATATAATAATCTTAATTATTCAGATTGGTATTTTTAGTGTTTTTACTTTATTGCTCTTTTAGTACTGCATACATCTTTACACATTGCCACTAAAGAAGGCTTGCCTTGCTGTGTCCGATAGCTAACATGGAGTTGAGCTCAGGTTAATTTGGTGACTTTATTGGTTAACCCTGACAAGGATTGAACTTGTAGAGACATATTTTATAGTTGTTTTCCAAGGTATGGGAGGCTTCCTGCTTTTGTGCTTGCTACAGGCAATATTTGTGGTAATATCAGAAAAAGAAACAGTAACAACTGACTCAGATACCATAAAACAGGTCCACAAACAGTACAAATATTGACCTACATATTTATCTGTAAGGTCAGCCCTGGTGGTACTGCTAGACCGCCTATGGGCCAGTCCCTTCTGCCACCTACTACAGAACGACCATCCTGCTTAATAATGTTTCTAGGCTAACATAACATAACATAGTATGCTTATTTGTAAAGCACACGTTTACCTAACAAGAAACAGTTTGAGCTATAGGCCCCATTAATTTCTCTGTGCACTTACTAACAAGGACTTATTTAAGATCAAACACTCTCAGCTGTATCTTGGTTTGGTGTGAAATTACTGTGATGGTTTCTTGTGTTAGCTTCAGTGTTTATTTGTCCAAAACATAGGGTTCCTGTGAAGTGGGAGATAGAGTTATGATCAGTAACTGATGCACCCCTCCCCTCCTGCATAGCTAGGAATAAATATATTGCATGTCTGTTAGGTAGGACAGGATTGTTCTATTTAGCAGCACTTCGTATTTCGGATTTTGTTATGTTTTTCTAATTTCCAGACACAAATTAACTTTTTAAAATTTGCACACCTAGGCCCAACTTTACTAAGGACATGGGTTGTCCTTGCATCACACAAGTTGATGCAAGCTAACATATGTCCTAGGTGATGTGTACTAAGCCCTGCCACCTTGTGTGACTTTGTAAAAGAAATGTAATAAATCAATCAATCAGGACTTATAAAGCGCGCCTAATCACTCAATAGGGTATCCAGGCACTTGTAGGCCCCGTAGGCTTATTCGAAAAGCCAGGTCTTGAGGGCCATTCGGAATTCTGGAAGTGATGGTTGGGAAGTGCTTGGGGGAGGCTGTTCCAGGTTTTTGCTGCAATGTGGCAGAAGGCACGTACTGCAATTCTGCTTCATTAGATGCGGGGAGTATGGGCAAATGAAAGCGAGGTGGAGCATAGTCTTCTCAATGGTTGGTGGAAGTTCAGGCAGTAGTTAATGTAGGCGGTCGTTGGTTGTGTACAGCTTTGTGTGCCTGGGTCAGGAGCTTTAATTGGCATGTCTTCTGTACGGGGAGCCAGCAGAGTTTCCTCAGTCTGACTGCGGCGATCTGTATGGTCTGAAGTCTCCGTAGAAGGTGTGCATCGATACCAACGTAGAGAGCATTGCCATAATCCTGTCGGCTAGTGATGAGGGCTTGTGTCACTGAGCATCTGAGCACGTCCCCTTGGATGTCGATGTGTTGGAGTCTTCCGATCAGTGTGTGGTGGTTGGACTTCGGCGTGTTTTCAGGCATCGGGAAATGTTGCATTGGTGATAGAGCTGTTGAGTAGGGTGGTGAGTTCCTGGCTGATCCTTTTGTTTCAGAGGTCGAAGATATGATGTAAGCATGGGCCTGTGGGAGCTCCCGAATGGATGGATTTCATGGTGGAGGGGGTGTCTTAGGTGTCCTAAGTGGAGATAATGTTCCAGGTGGTCAGTGAGTGATTCGTTATGGTGGTGGCATATCTGTCAAGGAACTCTGTAGATGTGGGTTGGGGGTTCGAAGTTTCAGTGTATGGTTGCAATCTTGTTGTGGAAAAAGTTGGTGAGGTTGTCGCACAGCTCCTTTGAGGGTGTGATGTTGTTTTCACTGGCAGACGGGTAGGAGAATACCTTAACTATGTTGAAAAGTTCCATGGTGTTTTTGGTGCAGGTTTCAATGTGTGTGGCAAGGGTTGTCTTCTTTGTTGCCCTCAGCAGGCGGTGGTAGAGATTAAGGGAGGTCTTGAAGCCTGCCCTGCAGGAGGTGTCCTTACTGGTGTGCCATCTCCTCCCCAACTGTTCTGAGTTCTTAGGTGTACCAGCCAGCCTTTTTGGAGATTTATCTGGATGTTGCTCTTGATGGGTACCATGTAGTCTGCGCAATTGGTGATCCTGGCGTTGAAGATTTTCACTCCCTGTTCGAGTTTTGTGGTGGTAGCAGCGTTGGAGGTGTTGAGAGTATTCGTTCAGCTGATCTGTGAGATTTTGTTCCACCCCCCGGTGAGGTGCATTGGCCATCTTGGGGTGGCGGTGCAGCACCTGGAGATGCTGAAGTGGGAGATGGAGTGATCAGTAACTGATGCACCCCTTCCCTCCTGGCTATTTAGCATTTTATCGTAAACCTACCCATTGAGGGCTGTGGTAAGTTGCTGGCATGCTGTGCAGTTTTCATCTCAGTCGTGTTCCCAATGAATTTGTAACCCTCAGGAGCACCTGCAAATTGGCCTGAATTTAAATGAAATTAAGGATTAGTATTAGTAAATTATTTATTATTCAGAGAGCATGAGGTGGAGAAATGGAAATGTGAAAGGTAGCAATATTTTAATATCATCTGCCTACAGTGATGGGTTCCTCCTTGTTGTTATATTTGCATGAAAGCAAATGCTGCTTTTGAAAAAGGTGCCCATGACAAGGGAGGTAACATGCACAAAGGAAGCAGAGTTACTGCACCTTCCTTGAAATGTGGTTCTTGTTCAGTCTAGAATGTCTCACACCTTAGGAGAAATGGGAGTCCTATAAGAGTTGGCTAACAATTTATAACCAATTATTTGTATGCATGTGTATGATAGGTTGTCCCAATGCACCACTAGATTTTAAGATCTTGGTCTTTCAACGCAAGAGGCTCACATAAAAGCCCACAAACGAGCTGTAGATTTTAATTTTGACAAATTATTAATGAAAGCCCAAATACAAGAAGTCTTCTGCGTCTGGGTTTACAAATACTTAAATTTTCAAAGAGGAACAATTTGGATTGTAGTCCACAGATGAGCAAAGCCAAGGATGAATACAGCTGACACGTGTTTCATCGTATGACAGCTTTTTCAAGGCTGTCAATTTCAAAATATACATGCTATAAAACTTCAATAATCATAGCAATCCAAAACATTCAGCAGTAACATAATGTCTTGGATTGCTATAATTATTGAACTTATATAGCATGCATATTTTGAAATCTACAGCTTGTTCTTAGACTACTGTTTGGACCTGTCAAGTTGACGGACCAAGATCTTAAAATCTGGTGGTTCTTTCGGACATCCTATCATGTATTGTGTATAGGGAGGTTTCTAAAACTATCTAACACTAGTTGGGCGGCATAGTGTAATCAGTCCTTGTACAGCACACATGTCCTTTTTTTATTCTGTTTCTTTACTTACTCTTAATTTGTGATGTGTGCGTTTTTTCTTTTGATAACTGCATCACAATTTAGAACATGTAACTAATTGTTTGCATATGTATTTTTACATTTTAAATTAATATATATACATATATTTGCTGTTACAAATGGTATTACTGGTTGGCTTAGGTATGTACCCAGGCCATACCGGAACGCAACTCTAGCCAGGGTAAGCTAAATACATAATAGAATAACCTGTGATCACTCTAGTAGCTTGGCACAGAGCAGTCATGCTTATCTACAAAGCTAATATGTAAAATGTGTGTGCAACACCCATGCACACGCTCAGTAACTTAATCTTTGCACCACAAAAAGACACCATGCGGCTTCATGAAAAATAGATTATTATATTATAAACAAAACAAGTGCTTAGAAGTTACTAGTGGTCAAAAGTTTTATTGAGGTCGTGAGGGACTGGTGCAAATCCAAAGTTCATGCTCATCGCAATGGAGGGCAGGCGGGCCACAGGACCCATAGAAGGCAGAGGCCAGCAGCACCAGCAGATTTGTAGGAAGTCTTTTTGGTCCCCAAGACTTCAGATTAACAAGAGGCAAGCCAGCAGGACCTTAGATATCACATGGAGGGAAGGCAGGGTCCTTCCAGCAGAGTCAGGGAGCAGAGAGATGCAGGGCAACAAGCAGATAAGTAATCCTTCCATAAAAGCAGTCCAGTGGAGTCCTTTAAGTAGAACAGCAATTCTTTGGACAGAGGCTCAGTTCAAAATCCAGGCATTTCTGGTTTATTAGGGTGAGAGCCCCAGTACTTATACCCCAACGTGCCTTAGATGTGGGGGTGACGTCCAAAGAACTCTCTGAAATGCACAAGGATCCCATTTAACTCAGTCCTGCCTGCCAGGCAAATCCTGGTGGGTAAATCAGTGCTCTGTGTGTGGGCAGGACACACTCTATTAAAATTTAAGTTTCAGTCCCACCAATTCCTCCCTGCTCAGGAAGACCCATCAGAATGCGGATGAATGAGGGTAAGTGCTCAGAATGCAGATGAGCCTCATCCTCAGCTCCTGTGTTTGTGGCTGTCTCGAGGGAATACACAAAGTGTAGCTGTTACACAGCCCAGACGTGTATTGGAGAAAGGCTGCAGGCATATAGAGCAAAGCAGAGAAATATCCACTTTCTAAAAGTGGCATTTTTAACATAGTAACGTCAAGTCCAACTTTAGCTCTAAAGAGCATTTATCATTATCATTCCAAAGATATGAAACATGACTTAGCTACTCCTTTCTAATCAGGAATTACAGCGTAAAATTGTTTTAAGAAATTCCTAATGCTAGAGGAGAGGAGTAGGCCTCACAGTAGTGAAACACTAAATTAGCTGTGTGTCACTACCAGGACATGTAAGACTTACACGTACATGCCCCACCATTTATTTACAAAGCTCCATGCCCTTTGGGCTACCTAGGGCCTAACTTAGGGGTAACTTAGGTGTAATAAAAAGGGAGTAGAAGGCTTGGCAAGTGGTTTTAAATGCAAAGTTGCAGTGACAGTAACTGTGCACTTATTGATAGGTTTGAAAGGCTACATCTGTGGGTGGCACAATCAGTGCTGCAGGCTAAGTAGTAGCAATTAATTTACAGGTCCAGGATATATCGTATACATCTGTGCAAGGGAC
The DNA here is from genome assembly GCF_964263255.1 of Lissotriton vulgaris. Lineage (NCBI taxonomy): Eukaryota > Metazoa > Chordata > Amphibia > Caudata > Salamandridae > Lissotriton > Lissotriton vulgaris. Next base: position 223,863,409 of record NC_141695.1, read on the forward strand.
TTACAGGTAAATCAAATATGCCAAACAGGTGTAAAGCAATTATAGCATATTTAGAGGAGAGAGCACATTCACTTTAGCACTGGTCAGCAGTGGTAAAGTTCCCCCGGAGTCCTAAAGCCAACAAAAAGAGGGTAAAAAAAAAGGGAAAAGAAAGGCCATACATTTGGGGTGACCCTGCAACACAACCCCTGTAGCATGAGGCTCAGTAGTTTGTAATTAATACTCTTAAGCCATGTTAGCAGATTGTGTAATAAAGTTGGGCGTAGATGCGTTTCAATGGGTGGTTACATAAAGAGGTGGCTATCCAAAAAACACAGTGACGTAGAGATCTAAAGAGATCTTTAGTGGCCCTTGGTGGTCCCATAGTTACCACAAAATGAAGGAACCTTGAACACCCCGTGGTGCCGCACAAAACACTTTGCCATGGTAGACTGGGGCTAGATCAGATTCATTTGATATTGTGCCCTACCATCACCCCCCCCATCTACATGCCTGCACAGAAAGATATTCAGCAGTTAAATTGGTTGAAACCTTGAGTCGACATCCAAATCCAGCAAGGGCTGGTTTTCAGTGTGCAAGCTTGGGGAAAAGAAAGTGAAACAGTCTTCCTCCTGCATAGTCTAGTCACCAAGGCCCATATTTACTAGGCCGATGCATTGTCATTGCGTCTCACATACTTACAAATGACATCACCGCCATCTCCTACGCTGATCACACCCAACTCATCCTCCCACTAACAGAGAAGACAAACACTGCCAAACCAACCTCACCAACTGCATGACCATGGTAGTAGACTGGCTATCAACCAACTGCCTGAAGCTCAACTCCCAACAAAATGGAACTACTGGTCTTCGGCAACAAGGCCTTCCCAAGTGATTCCACCTGTTGGCTGTGTGAGCTAGGACCGCGACCTACAGACCACGCATCATAGATGACAGGCTCAACATGAAAGTTCAAGTCAACACAGTGTGCACCTCCTGCTTCTACTTCTTATGCATGCTGCAAAAGACCTTCAAATGGTTGTCTCAGAACACCAGACGGTCTGTCACATAAGCACTCATCACAAGCAGGCTGGACTACAGCTACACTCGCTATGCCGGAATCATCAAAAAACTCCTGCACAGACTCGAGACTGTCACAAACACTGCCGCAAGACTCATACTTGACCTCCCACACCACACCCATATCACACCACACCTCAGGAAGCTTCACTGGCTCTGACACACAAACTCAGCCAATTCAAATTTTTCACATACACTCACAAAGAGCTACACAACACAGGACCAGAATACCTGAGCAGCGGCAAACACTTTCACCAACCCACCAGATGCCTGCTTTCTGCCTCCTTCTCACTTTCCCAGCATCATCAAATACAAAACTGGAGATCTCTCATTTTCCTACATCCTACCCAAGACGTGTAACGACATCCCTAAACACATCAGAGCCTCCTCCTCACTTATCAAGTTCCGCAAAAAGCTCAAAACTTAGCTCTTCATATAAGCACCTTGTGACCACCCACCTACACACTGTGCCCAAGCACCTGGATACACGTTTGGTTGATGTGTGTGCCATACAAATCAACATAAGGCTTAAGTTACATTTAATCAGCCATTCAAAGCCACCTTGCATGGCTCTTCACGGCTTAGTAAATCCAGAGTAACGCAAGGAAGCACAAATCGCTGTCTTGTGTCACTCTGCATTACAAGGGTATACCATGGGTGGGGTGTAGGCATACCCACGCATCCGCCCATTGATTGTGGCACATTCCCAGATTTACCTAAACATGTGACTGCATCAAAATGCTACACCAGCCCAATAGAGGCGTAACATGGAAATATATATATTTTCTTCTCGTTATTTTCTCCTTTCTATGTTTGCCGCATTCTGCAGAACACATAAAAAAGGAAACTGCCTCTCAGGATTGGTTTTGTGCAGGAAAGCATCCCTACCTGCACAAAAACAATTCTGCCTGCAAAGTAAGCACCTTTGCACCATCGCTCAAGGTTGCCTATGTTGGCACTACAGTACAATGGATAGTTGTCAGGTAGCATGGGACAATATTAATTAAACATGGTAGATCACATCCAAAACAAAATAATTCCTGAAGATACAATCTCAGATTTATTGTGCCATTTTTTGCCTCAATTTTCATGAGATATTAATCAATATGTACAAATATTTACAGGATGGTGCTCTGGGTATGGGAAGATAAACATTAGGGGACAGTTGCAAATTTGCATAGCTCAACAGGTACACTGAACATTTTTTCATTATTGTCCTTGCTTGTACTTGTGCGTATATGTCGACGTTTTGACTCCAAATGATTAAGCTAGGTGAGTGCAGCCTTAGGAAGGGGTCTTCATCAGGACTGTAGCGGAGCACCTAAATTAGTCAGCTAAATGCTTGATGCTGAACAAAGGGAAGATGAGGGCTCAGCCGGGCTCCTATTAATGGTTAATGCGGCCTATGTGCTCGTCAAGTTCAGAAGGATGGCAGGTCAGGTCGATCACTGTCATCTGTGAATAAATTGGTATTGAAGAGTGAATTCAGTCGTCTCTACATCGAGCATCGTTGGCACTAGGCAGCACGCAGTGCACCAGCGCAGAGAGAGCAGGAATGCTCCTTATCGTAGTTAATATGGCACATTACTGCTCTCCCCATTTGCCAAGTTGTCTTGCTGCATTGTGTTGCGTCAAATGTTAGCAAGTGTGGCCCCAGATTTGAATGAAGATCAGTACTGGACTGGAGGTGCACTAGACCTCAGAATTGACTTGTGGGACTTGTTGAGTCATCACAACATGAAACTGTATGTAGCCCAACTGCCTCCAACTGGAATTTAGAGCTGCCTGTGATGACTTCACTGCTTCACACTCCCAGGGAACTGTTACTGGTATTGACACTAGCCCTGTTTGAAAGTTTAAAAATTGGACTTTAGTGCAGGGGTCTAACTTCAAAGGTAGGCACCATCCTGATCTCTTGGGAAGATAATTCTCTTTCCATAACTAGGCTCATTCGCATGATCACATAAGAGAAAAGAGTGGCCTTAGTTATTTTGCTAGACAATTGCCTCTCACTAGATTTTAGTCAATATCTTTCAGGGAGGGACAGAGTCTGAATGCCTCCAGCAATTTAATGGTTTCATCATCCTCCCTTTTTACCCTCCTTTAAGAATATCAAAATATGTAAGTAGTGCATCACCATGCAATTTAAAACCTGGCGAGGAGGTTTTAGAAGAGACAAAATGGACCCCAACTTGAGGTTCCCAGTGAAGAGTCCAACAATACATGCCCAATACATCCTGGAGATTGCAGATGCTGCAACAGTGAAGGAAAGGTTTTGTGGTGGAGCTGATCCAAGGGGTCATGGCAAGAATTATTTATAAAAGACCAACCAATGAGTTCCACAGTTTTCACCACGCAGAATTTCAACTATTATTACTCATTTAGCCTCTGAAAGTTTTTCTGTGCCCCACAATAGTATGACACAGTTGCTGAGTTTGATCTATTAGCCCTCTCAAGTGTCAAGTGTTGGTCTGCTGGAGACTTTGGCTGCAGCTAAGCCTGTTCTTGCTGCACCCTCAGCCTGGTCTCCTTTTGCTGGAGCATGGCTAGTGCTATGGTTCTTCTCTTTGTCCTATATTGCTGTGTCAAGGAACAAACTATAGTGGACATGCACCATAGCCCACTATCATCCACTATTTCATTCTGGCCATTTGCTGACTGGCTAACCATCATCAAATTGTGAACTCGGATGTCTCAGTCAAGAGAACTGTCCTGCCATCAAACACTTTTATGGTGATTTATCAGTTAGAACTGAATGCCTCCCTCAATACCAAGCTACTCTACAAGCGATGGTGGTGGCAGAGTAAAGGTGCCATTGTATGTGCTGTGATAGTTCACATTTTAATCAGTACACATCTGGATCCTATAAATATCCTGCATAGTTGTTTATCTGTTGACCTTATGTTAGACCTGTCAGCCTTAGTGTGGTCTTACCCCAAACCTTTTGCCTGCTTACCACCATTTGTATTGCTGAAATGTTTTTTTTGCATTAGGGCTCTGTGCACTTTACCACTGCTAACCAGTGCTTCAGTAATAGTGCTCACTCCCCTAAACATAGTTTGGTTGGCTTATACCTTATTGGCATATTTAATTTACATATAAATACCTTGTAGTGGGGTATACCTTATACCCAGGACCTGTTAATTACATGCTTCTAGTCAGCCTGCACCACATATTGTGCCACTCACTTAAGTAACACCTTAAAACACATCCCAGGCCTGCCATTGAAGCCTGCATGCCAACTTAAACTGACATTCAACTTGCCAATATACCCTCCTTTCCAAGACTTAAACTCCTCTTTTATTGCCTATAAGTCACCCTAAGGTAGGTCCTAGTTCGCTGATAGGGTAGGTTGCATTGCAATTAAAAGACTTTACATGTACTTTTAAGTTTTACATGTCCCGGTAGTGAAAAACTCCTACATTATGTTGTCACTACAGTGGGGCATACTTGTCTCAAAGGGTAACATTGGGTCGCCTTAGTACCCTTAATAACTGCTAACTTTTAAATGTGACCAGGTAACAAGTTCATGTTTGGCATCTATGACATTGTAATGAAAAATCCTCTTCCATGCTAAAGTCGGATTTTTAATTATAATTTTGAAAATGCTACTTCTAGAAAGTTAGCAATTTCCTGCCCTTAGCCATTTGGTGTCTGTAGCCTCTTTTGGGTCCCATTAATGTGTGTAAATGACAGTTTGTGAAATCCTCCCAGACGGTTACAAAATAGAAGGATTAGGTTTGCCTGAATGGATATCTTCTGACAAGATGGGGTAGCTGAGCTGAGCACAGCCATGCTTGCAACTGAATAGGCTGTGCTCTGCCTGCACATAAAGGGCTTACCACCTCCATATTGTCACCGCAGCCAGCTGGGAGCCAGACAAGGAAGTCAGAAATGCACTTCAAAGTAGAAACCTCTTGCTAGAATTGTAACTTGCTATAAAAATAGGACCCTCAGACTCACTCTGCTGTTCACTTTCTGGACCTAGGGGAGGACTCTCAGAGGACTGCCTGCTGTTGTAACCTGCTGTTTGAGCCCTGCATACTCACCTACAATAGGACTACCAGAGTGACTTCACTGGCTAGTTTGCTGCCTGTTCCGAGTCACAGGGACACAAATGGCTCAATTGCCGTCCCGCCAGTCTGTGGTACCTGGATTGTGGTGCTAAAGGTGCCCAGATAGGCAACATCCCAAACTGAGGACAATTGTTGGCTAATTCCGCCCTAAGAAATGAAGGGAGACTGCGTACAACCTGCTCCTCTATCCGCTCAAGGTGCATTGCTGTTGGCCTGACTTCGCAGCTGCTCCCGCTACATTCTTCTCCGCAGCAGTAAATGCTTCTCCATGATTGTTCCCCAAAGGGGTATCTGGGCCATTGGGAGTGTCTTCGGCAACCATCTCATGCCTCATCCCGCTGGGGATTTTCAACTTCTAAAAAAGAGACTAAGTCCGAATGTAGAAATATTTACAGTGAGGCGATCTGACAAAGATGCTCCCTTCTCAGACACTGCCTGCAGCCTTTCCCTGGTGAACCTTCCCTTCCCAGAACATTTTATTCTCAAAATGTCTTTTAAGCCCAAAGGTAAGCTCTGACCGGGCTTTCATTCTCCCCTTCTTTCCCAAAGGTAAGAATATGGTAGCCAATGCCAGACCTATTGGCTTTTTTAAGTCTGTGTTAGCCAAGACATTTTGATTTTACTAAAATTATATATAACTTAGTTAGTTATATGGGTTTTCAGCCAGACTTCATCCATTAGTCTGTGGTTCTGTCATTCAAATTTTTCTTCCACCAGCTCCAGCAAGCATCAAGGTGTAATGTGTCAGCCCACTCCAGCCAATGGCTGACTTTACTAGTAGTTACGGCTTGCTGCCCTCCCACATGGAGCACATCAACATACAAAGTAGTTCCCTTCAGTGAGTACTATGGCAGTGTGTGCTTACTGGACATGAAAGTGACATTTTTGCCTTCAAACAGTGCTTTTGTCTAGTTTGACGAGGGCCAGGCAGCTTTCTGAACAGAAAAGGTTTGCAAAAACCGCAATAAAACAAAACAAGAATTGCCAAAGAGCTGGCGGCCAAGATCAGAAATATTGGCTTTCCTATTGTTTTAAGTTGGGACCCATGTTAAAGAGTGCAATTAAATGAAATGCACTATTCAATAACCAAAGCTATTCACAGACCATATTGCTGAAGTGGCACAATGGCAATCCTAGTGTGAATGCATACTAAGCTATGTGAATATGGCATTGCTTTGTGCCACTTTGTAATGCTGCACTAGGACATGTTCATCACTTATTGTATTGTGTAGCATGTGTTTATTATTCATCTAAGAGGCCAGGCTCAGCTATAGCACAAAGGGTTTATAAAAGTGTCCGTGCCCAGGACAAGGTGCTGAAAACATATCTGTAGCTAGGCTCTACTATCGCAAAAAGGGTTAATAATAGTGTCTGGGCAAGGGCCTGAGAACATATTTGAGGCCTGGCCCTGCTCCAGCACAAAGAGTTAAGGAAATTGTCTGGTGTGGACATGGTCATCTCTTATCTGTAGGCACAGGTTGATTAGGGTCAGCAGTTTCTATGCATGCCCAAAACTTATTGGTTTGCTAGCAGTGTCCAATTACACCCAACATGACTGGGCGTCAGAGCTCTGTCCACTCCCAGAATGGGCACAAGAGGAGAGGTGCTCCCTAGTGGGATGAAAGCCATCCTTGTTATGTTTGGGGATATGCTAAGAGCCATCCACTTACAGATAATATAGGAGGATGGCCCATGGGAATGTGCTGAATATGGACTTTTACAAGCATTCCCAAATATTATTCACATGCTGCTTGCACATGCAGTAATAGTGCTACAAAAGATTGGAACAGTTGTGAAAATTGTACGTGAAAAACACGCAAGAGATGCATTTTCAATGGTGATATGGGAAAATCCTTTGGAGGACGGGCTGTGGGAGGGAGGTGGGGTGGTTAAAAATCACTGAAATCACAGTAAACTTAGTGAATTTTTCAATTTCCTTGCGAAGCTGTGATTTGTCTGAAGCTAGACAACAGTTACAATCTTACAACATTAGAAGAGCTTCTAGGAGGGAAGAAGAGGATTTCAGCTCATTCCTTCTGAAATGGGAGATTGCTGATATATGTACCAACTACACTAGCAGGCATGACTAAAGCTAGTTTGTAGATCTGGCTACAAACAGCATTAGTAGTTTGAAGAATTTAGGGGATTGCGCCACCGGAACAAGATTGTTCCACCAGCCTCACAGAGCTTATTTTAACAAACAGAAGTGTTAATTCCCAACACCAGAATGTACAACCCTGGTATCTTGATATATTGTCGTGTTTTCAAATTATATCAAACTGTGAAAAATTATGTAAAGACATCTTTCATGACATTTAATAGTTCAACATGGCCACTGCAATGAAGATGCTCTTCTGTAACCCCTTTCTTCGATCTCTCTGGTCCTTCACTGCCATCTATCCATCCTCTGGCTACTTTCTTCATGCCCAAAGAGGACGGTGGGAAATTTCACTTAGAAGAAGAAGTGGCATATAGAATGTTGACCTTTAGTTTCGTGTTTGTTTGTTATGGAATAATTTGAACATAAGGTGAGATTAAGTGATTCCATTATGCACTGGTGCTGGATTATGGGTGAGTTTTAAATGTGAGTGCGACAAGATCTCTGTTAAAACACCGGAGTACGATGAGGCCTATTCATAAAAGCATTTTGAATAATATAAAGTAGTACTCCTAAAGTACTCTTTTACGTACTCTTACAAGCATTTGAGCATTAAAAAACATCAAAAATGGGATTAAATTGGACATATTTAGGTTATAGACATAAATAATTCAAACAAATATAAAGGACAGTACTCTATCTTCACATTTTCTAAAAGGCAGTTAGAAATTTGGTTACTCAATTTATAAAAGACTGTTGTGGAAAATATGGTGCACTAGTTAGACATTTCTTGGACAATTCACAAACACATGTAGGTGTAATGTTGGAGTACTAATTTACGCAGTGCAAATTGCCTTTGTGAACACGCATCTTTGAGTTTATTTGCCTATGTTAAAATGTTCTTTTTTTTAATTACTTTTTTTTCAGTTTTATGTATGCATGAATAAGATATACAGTACATTGCAGTATATGGCATCGGCAAAACCAATAAACATATGTAATATGACACGTGTTATATGCTATATTACAGGTACAGGTGTTCGATGGAATGGGGGCGAAAAAATCAAAGACATATAATAAGGTGTTCAGCAGAGTGACTTGCAATATATGAAAAAAAAAATACCCCGAGTCTAAACCTAGCCCTGGTAACATCACAATAAGAGTGGCAGTTATCTAAGACTCTACGTCCTAGAGCATGGGTACTCACAAACTTTCTCTCGGGGGCCAAATTTATAGTGTGGTTTGTGTCTGAGGGCCGCACCAGTGGGGGCGGGGCCAGTGGGGGAGGGGGCGGGGCTAGACCAACCCAAAAAAACTGACCATGAGGTTGATCGCTGGTCCCTGCAGCGGACACCTTCGTCCACTGAGCCACCAGACCCGGCATACCCACCTCTCTCTCTAGCTCTCTTTCTCTCTTTCTCCTTCCCTCCCTCTCTCACTCTCCCTTACTCTGTCCGCCTCCCTCTGTCTCCCTCCCTCTGTCTCCCTTACCCTCTCTCACTCCTTCACTCTGTCTCCCTTTCCCTCTCTCACTCCCTCACTCTGTCTCCCTTTCCCTCTCTCACTCCCTCACTCTGTCTCCCTTTCCCTCTCTCACTCTGTCACTCCCTTTCCCTCCCTCCCTTTCCCTCCCTCCCTCACTCTGTCTCCCTTTCTCTCTCTCACTCCCTCACCCCCTTTCCCTCCCTTCCTTTCCCTCCCTCCCTTTCCCTCTCTCACTCCCTCACTCTGTCTCCCTTTCCCTCTCTCACTCCCTCATTCTGTCTCCCTTTCCCTCTCTCACTCCCTCACTCCCTTTCCCTCCCTCTCCCTCTCTCACTCCCTCACTCAGTCTCCCTTTCCCTCTCTCACTCTGTCTCCCTTTCCCTCTTTCACTCCCTCACCTCCTTTCCCTCCCTCCCTCCCTTTCCCTCTCTCACTCCCTCACTCTGTCTCCCTTTCCCTCTCTCACTCCCTCACTCTGCCACTCCCTTTCCTTCCCTCCCTCACTCCCTCACTATCACTCTCTTTCCCTCCCTCACCCTCCCTTTCCCTTCCTCCCTTTCCCTTTCCCTCCTTCCTGCTCACTCCCTCACCCAGACTCCCTTTCCCTCCCTCACTTTGTCTCAACTTCAGGGATTTCGCACTCCTTGATTTGTTCCATAATTTCCCTGCAGTAAGAAGAATTCACATTTATTACCAGTGTATTAGTATTAGGAAACTATTCTTGAATCAAAGCTAATAGGGTCTTGAATGCAGTAGACTCAAGTGCAAGGGACTCTGCAGTAAAGCACATGGCACCCTCCTAAACTTCACATGGTTAAATATGAGTAAAGATAAGCATTTTAAAATTCGTAATGCTCCATGATAAGTTTATCCGCCTACTCGAACAGGGGCCACCCACATTTAACCAACAACCCAGTTTCTCATAATCCATCATTCCATCTTTAACCATTCCATTCATTCATCCACTCTGCCACTAATCCATCTACCTACTCATCCATCCTTCTGTCTGTACATCTATCCATCCATTCACTCTGCCATCCATCTTTCATTCATTCATCTATCCGCTCTTCCATCCACCCATCCATCCATCTACTTTTCTATCCACCCATCCCTCCACTCTGCCATCTAGTCACTCATCCTTTCACCAACTCATCCACCACCTTGCTATGCCATCCCATCTCATGTCCATCCACATATTAATCCCTTCATTCTCTCATCTTTCACCTGTCCATCCATCTATTCATTCACCCCTTTACTCTGCCATCCTTCCACCTGTTCATTCACTTATCCATTATCTCACCTATACATTCACCCATCCAACCCTTTACTCTCCCCTCCTTTCACCTGTCCGTCCACCTATCCATTTACCTATCTAGTCACTCATTCATCCATTCATCTGCCATTCTTTCACATATCCATCCACCTATCAATTCACTCAACCTTTCACCCATACATCTACCTAGTCATTCATCCATTTATTTATCCACCTTTCAATATTCCTTCCTTCTTGCATTTACTCATCTTTCTTGTTTCCTTACTCCTGCTTACGTTATTTATGAGCATTTGTCTTCTGAGTTTCAGGCAGAAGAAAACCCCCAAAAATCCCACTCCCAGTGTAACTGCAAAAGCGGGGGTTCACAACGCTCCTGCAGGTGATATGTTTAAATGTTTGTCGGGCGCATGGTAGCATTAGATGTCTTGGGGCAATCTATACAACTGATGATTAATATCATTAAGAGATCTCCTGCTCATTAATGGCAAACAAAGGTAGGACGCAAGGCAATAGCACATATAATATTCAGACAAAATTTGAAGGAAGTATACGGCAGTGCGACATGGTGTGAATTTATATTTCTCCATAAGCGGGACGATGTACTTTTTGTGATACACCGTATAAGATTTACAAAAAAAGATGAGGTGCAAATTAGATTGTGGTGAAGTTCCATCGCCCGAGTGGAGACAGCTTCGGAGCAAACACACACAGCCGCACCGAGCGCATTAGCAGGTCTTTAAAAGACCATTATTATGTGAATGAGGCTGTGTTGTTCACCTCTTAGGCCCCTGCAGCTCCACTGTAAGTATGGCAGCAATCGCCCGGCCAGCCCCCACAGAGCAGCAGTCTCCAAGTCGCGCTGCTGCCACTTGTGTTGGCAGACACTCTTTAAAAAAAAAACAAAAAAAACACCGGTAAGATATGTGCAAGGTCCGCGGGCCGCCAGGGAAGGCTTGCCGGGCCGCTGTTGGCCCGCGGGCCGTACTATGAGTACCCGTGTCCTAGAGTATAGATGTCCCTTGTCATGTGTCTAACCAACCCCCTCAGGGACAATACCACTAGCTATCTGAGAGGCTTGTTCAGATTGTTTCTTAGCACTGTAATTCCTGTATGGGCCCCAAATGTCCACTGGTCGCGATAAGCTAGGGATCAGTGTAGAGTATTCCTCGCAATTAATATTGCAAAACGCTGAGCTGCGAAGCCATGATTGTAATGACGGGACCCGTTTGCTGCCCCACAGTAGAGCAATCTCCCCTTTAGCTAACAACAATGCTGCCAATTTCCTGACCTTCTTAGGTAAATTAACCACGTATCCCAACAGTGCAATCTCAGGAGTGGGTATCAGCTGCATGGAAATTATGTCACCTAACGTGGTATTGACCTCGGTCCAATATTGGTGTATTATAGGGCATGTCCAGGAGAGGTGGCCAAAGTCGACAAATGGAGCCAAGCATTTTTGGCAGTGGTGGGGCCTAGTAGGGATTATCCTATGGGATTGTGCAGGCGTGCGATATATTCTGCGGAGAAACTTAAAATGAAGCAGCTTATGCCTGCTGTTTATCAAGACCTCTTTGTTCGCCCTACAACATTGTTCCTATTGGTCGTCGGTTATGGGCCTGCCCAAATCTACCTCCCAAGCTGTGCGCACTTAAATGTCAGAGAATGGTCTGGATGTCCCACATTGCTTGTAGAGTTTGGAGAACAGATGTGTGCATGTAGGGCTTTTGATGAGCAGTGTCAGTGGTGGGGCAGGCTCAGGGGCCGATAGGAAGGAAGGGAACGTGACCCGAAGAATGGAATACATACGTGTCAGAACAAAGGTGTCCATAAAGGAGCGCTCACTGAATCGGGCTTCCTCCGACATGGTCATCAGGAAAAAGATTGCCTATTGTGTGAATGTGGTCCGTCTCAAGTGTGCGTTGGATCAAGACCTCACCCGTTATGGGAAGCAGTGAAAGGTTTGGCAGGGGCAGCTCTGGGGAATACAACTGAGCAAGGCTCAGCAGTCTACGCAGCCTGTCCCATGCCCAGCACGTGGTGGAGACAGTTTGAATGTCGCAGGGATCCCTAGGGAAACCTGTGGGTAAAATGGTGGAGAGATGTCGTGCGAGCACCAGGTCAGCTCCGACTTCAAATATGGGACACGTACGTCCGGATGGTACCAGGAATATGCATAACAGCATTGGGCTGTCAGGTAATACAGAAACATGTCTGGAACCCAAAAGCCCTCCCTCTCATACGGCAGAGTCAAGGTCCGCTAGTTCACACTTGGTGTCTTTTCCCTCCAAATGAGACGCAAGAGGAGTGTACGCAATTGGAGAAAAAAAGTCTTGGTAAGAGGAATGGGAATGTTATTGAAAAGGTATATGAACCGGGGGAGGACCACCATTTTAATTATCGCCACTCTCCCGGCCAGTGACAAAGGTAGCCGCAGCCATTTTACAATCTGCAATTCCAGGAAAGTAAGAGCCCTACTATAATTTAGCCTGATCACAGTAACGGTGTCTAAACGGATATAGACTTCAAGATATTTGACCTCATCTTGGCTCCACTCAAGCAGGAATTCACATTCCCAAAGAGTCGTGCCAGCGGTTAACGGAAAAATAACCGATTTGTGCCACTTGACACTTAGCCCAGAAAAGCTGCCAAATTGAATCATTTCCCTAATCACGGGTTCGAAATTAATATGGGGGGTTCTAACATACAAAATTGTATCATCTGAAAAGAGAGACCAGGAGAAGCCCAGTGCGAAAATGTAGGCCACAGTGCAGATGTTTTTCCTGAAAGTGTCGAACTAGAGGGTCCATTGCCAATATAAAAAGTTATGGGGACAATGGGTATCTCTGCCTCGTGCCACGAGACAGAGTAAAAGGGTCAGAAAGAGTACCATTCAGGCGTAATCTAGCTGTTGGTTCAGTATAAAGGAGAGCAACTGTAGAGACAAAGCATGCGGGCATACCCATACGTCTCATGATAGACAGGAAGAAGGGATTCGAATGCCTTCTCCGCATCAAGGAGAACAGCGCCAGCGGGCCTGCTGGGATCAATTCTGTGCAGCACTGTGATGTGGACCTATGAGGCACAAAGCCCGATTGGGCCGGGGAGATGATGGATTCCATTAATAAAGATAATCGTATTGCCATTGCCTTGCCAATATTTTATAATCAAGGTTCAGTAGGGACAACGATTTTTAAGAGCTACAGAGCTTAGGGTCTCTGCCTGGTTTGGGAAGAAGAATAATGACCACTTTTCTGAACGTTGGAGGAAGAATGCCCACCTCCAGCGCCTCAGTCCGGGGTCGAGTGTCAATAGCCGCACCTGCAACTCACGGAACAAATCTGCGGAGTCCACGTTAGGGCCGTAAACACAAACCAGGGAGATCTGGTGACCCATCAATGAACCAGTAACAATCAGAGTTCGGCCCTCGCCGTCGACCAAAACTTTGTGTAAGAAGAAGGGGACTCTTCTATGTATGAATATGGCAACCCCCACTGCATAACAACTGTAATGGGAGCCCCAATTTGTTGCAACAGGTGTGTGGTCAGAATTGGACACATGTGTCTCCTGCATAAACACAATATCAATATTATGTCTGGCAATATAGTTAAGGACTTGCCTACGTTTTCCAGTATTGTTTAAACCTCTAACATTCCATGTCATCAAAGAGATCCCAGAAGGACCGGGCTGGCGCCCTAGCTGTACCATTAGAAAACCATCATCTCAATCGCACCGCAATGCATATCAACCACACGCCGAATACCAGCAACCTGGGCAATGACTACAAAAGCAGCATGGAAACCAAACAAATGTCCCCCCCCCACCACTCCACACCCAGCCTCCTCCCAACACCGTAGAGGCATACCCCAACTGTCTTAGCCAAATGCCCTTGCAATGGAATCACACACATCAATGTAGGAAATAAATATGCACATTGCAAACTTAGAATGAGAAACAAAGAAACCTTGGTATTCACCATGAGGCGCGGCAACTCCATTCCGGTCGGGCAGTAAGAAATGTAATAGTATCAAATATGAAAAAGATGCATATACCAATTAAGCACAGCAGCACACAACAATAAATGCAATAACAATTCAACAAGTCCCTGCATTAGAGAAGAGTTTGACACTGGTCTGCGACCCATTTTGTGGCGGGGAAGTGAAGCGGGGAGAGGACGACGCCCCAAAGTGCTTTTTCTTGTATCCTTGGCAGAATTCCTGTGCCTCCGTCAGTGTATCAAATATACGGAATCTGCCATCCACATCCACTTTTTACCTTGCTGGGTAGAGCATGCCGCATTAAAGATCCAGATTTTTCAGGGTGCCTTTGACTCCATGGAATTTGCATCTCGCCTCCTGGACCATGATGGTAAAGTCAGGGAAAAAAGACAACTGGCTCCCCTGCCATTGGATGACCCCACGGTCACGAGCTGAGCGGAGAGCTGCATCTCTGTCCCTAAAGTTCATGAGTCTAGCAATGATGGGTCGCAGAGCAAATCCAGGCCGAGGGCGGGGGCCCAGCAACCTATGAGCGCGTTCTACTACAAATCCCTGAGTGAAGGCTTCTCTCCCAAACAACTCGGTCAATAGCTGCTCCACATAGGTGTCCATTCGCCCAGTAGTGGTCGTTTACAGCACTCCAATAATTCAAATGTTATTTCGGTGGCTGCGAGCCTCCAAATCTTCGTTCTTAATAGCCACATCCTTAAGGATCTTCTCCACCCTGTCCAGCCACTTCAGTGAGGCGAATGCTCCTTCTTCGATGTCAGAGACCCTTGCCTCCACCACATCGAGCCTCCGGTCATGTGCTTGAACTTTTGCGACTATATCAGCCAAATTCTTATCAAGCGCATCAAATCGACCGTCCAGTGCCCTGAACCCAGCTCTCATCTCTTTCAGCATAGCCGCGGTAAGGGAGGCAGAGTCATCTGCGTCGTCTGAGCCCAGTGTCCCATCTGCCAAGTCAGGAGGGTCATCTGAGGTGGGGCTGGGGTCCTTATCGAATTGCAACATGCGTTGTTTAGGGTCTTTCTTCCCCATAGTACAGGGAGGGCAATGGGAGTTATTGTTTTTGAATTAGTCCAGCAAATACCACAAAACCAGAAGTCCAGAGAAGTGCAGGATCGATGCGTGGGGGCACCCCTCCAGAAAAAGACACTCAGTGAGATCTCCAAGTGGCGGCCAGTGTAATGGGCCTCTGTGGCAGCATTTGTCCAATGATGGGATGCAAGTAGAATCCCAGTAAGGTGGGGCGCAGCCCCGCAGGCCACTCACCCAGAGCAAAGCACCTAGAAAAGCGCAGGATGACAAGTCCACGCGGTGAACCCCGCCCAGGTCATGCAGAGAGTGACTGGAAATGGCGGCAAGCTGAGGCGACAGAGCATAAATGGAAGGCCAATATTTGAGGAGGCAGTAGCAATGTCTAATGTATCTTGGAGAACTAAATCCTCAGTAGCAGCCGGTACGTTGGGGAGATTAAAGTGCCACTCACCCTGCTGGCACCTCCACAGTGTGATAAAAAACCGCCGAAACAGCGAGCTCCCCGCTGCAACAAACGCCCCAAAACAATCCGATTCAGCCGCCATTGACGGCGAGGAACGAGGCCACGCCCACCCTTAGGCCACGCCCACTCGCCCAACGAAAAACAGTATAAATACGCTGCTCACGGCGCTACAACTCAGAACCTGACTAACTCCTGAGGCGGAAGCCGGGAGATCACCTGCCCATTTTTAAAAATTGTTATTTCTGTGTCACATTCTAAATTGAATTGCTTATTTTTAAAACTTCACTCACCCTGCTGGCACCTCCACAGTGTGATAAAAAAAACCGCCGAAACAGCGAGCTCCCCGCTGCAACAAACGCCCCAAAACAATCCGATTCAGCCGCCATTGACGGCGAGGAACGAGGCCACGCCCACCCTTAGGCCACGCCCACTCGCCCAACGAAAAACAGTATAAATACGCTGCTCACGGCGCTACAACTCAGAACCTGACTAACTCCTGAGGCGGAAGCCGGGAGATCACCTGCCCATTTTTAAAAATTGTTATTTCTGTGTCACATTCTAAATTGAATTGCTTATTTTTAAAACTTCACTCACCCTGCTGGCACCTCCACAGTGTGATAAAAAACCGCCGAAATAGCGAGCTCCCCGCTGCAACAAACGCCCCAAAACAATCCGATTCAGCCGCCATTGACGGCGAGGAACGAGGCCACGCCCACCCTTAGGCCACGCCCACTCGCCCAACGAAAAACAGTATAAATACGCTGCTCACGGCGCTACAACTCAGAACCTGACTAACTCCTGAGGCGGAAGCCGGGAGATCACCTGCCCATTTTTAAAAATTGTTATTTCTGTGTCACATTCTAAATTGAATTGCTTATTTTTAAAACTTCACTCACCCTGCTGGCACCTCCACAGTGTGATAAAAAACCGCCGAAACAGCGAGCTCCCCGCTGCAACAAACGCCCCAAAACAATCCGATTCAGCCGCCATTGACGGCGAGGAACGAGGCCACGCCCACCCTTAGGCCACGCCCACTCGCCCAACGAAAAACAGTATAAATACGCTGCTCACGGCGCTACAACTCAGAACCTGACTAACTCCTGAGGCGGAAGCCGGGAGATCACCTGCCCATTTTTAAAAATTGTTATTTCTGTGTCACATTCTAAATTGAATTGCTTATTTTTAAAACTTCACTCACCCTGCTGGCACCTCCACAGTGTGATAAAAAACCGCTGAAACAGCGAGCTCCCCGCTGCAACAAACGCCCCAAAACAATCCGATTCAGCCGCCATTGACGGCGAGGAACGAGGCCACGCCTACCCTTAGGCCACGCCCACACGCCCCTCTTCCTCCCTCTAAAAGATGTGCAACCACCGGACGCGCAGCGGACGGGCGCAGCGGGCGCGCCGTCAGCGCGCCGAAGGCGCGCCAAAGGCAAGCCCGTCTGGGCCCGTCCGGGCCAAGACGGCCTTAGGCCTAGCCACTATGCCCAATCGGCAAAATGGCATCTCATACCCCAGAGACTCACTGCTTGCCTGGAACCGTGGAAAACACCCCCAGTGCAAATACATCCACAAGGAGGACACACCCTATGTAGGATGCACCCTCTGTAATAACCTCGAGGAAACGGAATGCCACCCAGGTCTCCGGCTCGGTCTTCTGAACTGCAGATCCCTGGTAAAGCATGCCCATGAAATCAACATCCTTGTCCAGGACTCGCGGCTAGATCTGCTATTTTTGACAGAAACTTGGCTAACCCCGCACAACGACTTCGATGTGGCCAATGCAACTCCCCCGGGCTACCAAATATGCTGCCTAAATAGGCCAATCGGTAGAGGCGGAGGCCTAGCCATACTCTTCAAAGACCACCTCAAATGCAGAATCGAGACCGGATCTGTTAAAGACTGTGAGAACTGTTACTTCACAATCCAGATCTCTCCTTCCACCTCCCTTTCCGGAATACTTGTGTACCGACCCCCAGGATCCCTAGGGGAATTTACTAGCACTCTGATTGACCATATCCTACTCAAGTCTATCTCGGTCTCCAATTTCCTCCTCTTAGGGGACTTTAACATTCATTTCCTGGACCCCACGAATAACACCGCAGCAAACCTGCTTGCTGATCTCACCACAGCTGACCTCCTCCTGCAAAATCCTAAAGCCACCCACGAGAAGGGCCAACTCCTAGACCCCATTTTCTCTAACATTGCGAACCTGTACGCCCAGGACCCCACCCCCCTGCCTTGGACAGACCACATGCTGATTCCTATGCACTGGTCACTCGACACATCTCCAGGGCCTTCTCATAAAACTAGGGTACAAACCAGACGATGGCATAAACTAGTTCCAGAGGAATGGGAAGCCAAACTACGCAATACCATCTCCCCTTTGTCCACGGACCCTAATACCGCGGACAGAGAACTCATGGATTGGCTAGTCCAACCTCTAGACAGCTCCATTCCATTGACGAGCTCGCTAAAACACATGAAAAGAATTAGTCCCTCCCCCTGGTACACACCCGCCCTTGCCTCTCTCAAAAAGCATTGCAAAAAGACAGAACGCCTATGGAGAAAACACAAAACAGCTGAAGAGAAAAGCGCCTACCTCTGCTCCATGAAAGCTTACAAACAAGCCCTTCATGACGCTAAAAGGACTTATTTCGAGGAAAAGATAAAAAACTCTGCCTGCTCATCCAAGGAGACCTTCTCCATTTTTAAAGAACTCCTCCGTGTCCCTGCCCCCCCCAGAAACCCTTGGACTCCAAAGAAGCCGAGGATAAATGCGCCATGTTGGCCTCCTTCTTTGATGAAAAAATAAAAAAAATACTCTCCTCCCTCCCACCTGCCAACTCCAACATCTCAGAAAGAGCCAAGGAGCAGACGCCTCCCGTAGACAAACCCTTTCTAGAGTCGCTCGGCCCGGTCTCGGAAGAAGAAGTAAGAACCACATTGGCCTCAACCAAGAGCGGAGCCCCTAGCGACCCGGTCCCCATACGCTTCGCAAAAATTATCATGCAGACCATAGTCCCTCAACTGACTGCCCTGATCAATATCTCACTGGAACAAGGAGTGGTCCCTTCCACCTGGAAGGAAGCCGTAGTCAAAGCGCTTCTCAAGAAACCGTCGCTTGACCCCACTAACCTCTCCAACTACAGACCCATTTCACTTCTCCCCTGGATAGGCAAAGTCGCCGAAAAACTAGTTAACAAAAAGTTGTCGCAATATCTCGAGTCAAACCATCTTCTCAACGACTCGCAGACTGGCTTCAGACCTGGCCAAGGCACAGACACTGCACTCCTTGTGGCAGTGGAAAGAACCAGGGAAATCATCGACTCAGGAGGATCAGTGGCAGTGGTCCTCCTAGACCTAAGTGCGGCCTTTGATACGGTCAGCCACCAGGTCCTAATCCACCGCCTCGGGACTGTTGGAGTTAAGGGCAAAGCCCTGAAGTGGCTCTCGTCCTTTCTCTCCCGACGCTCCTATCAAGTATGGGAAGGCGAAAGCCGCTCCTCTTCCATCCCCCTCCAGTGCGGTGTGCCACAGGGCTCTTCCCTGAGCCCTACGTTATTCAACGTTTATATGGCCCCACTGGAGGAACTTGTCTCACCCTTCGGAGTCACCATCGTCAGTTACGCTGACGACACGCAACTGGTGGTCACTCTTTCCCACCCCAAACTCGAGCCCTCCAACCTCCACGACTGCCTTACCAGCGTATACCAGTGGATGAGCGACTCCGCCTTGAAGCTTAATGGCTCCAAGACAGAGATCCTGGTCCTCGGACAAAAAACCACTAACATCCCTTCCAACTTCTGGCCCGCCTGCATGGGCGATCCTCCCACTCCCAAAAAGGAGGTCAAGAGCCTTGGCGTGTGGCTGGAGACCGACCTTACCTTCCGGACCCAGGCCAGAAAGACGGCCGGAACCTGCTACGGGTTACTTAAATCCTGCAGGAAAGTAATCCCTCTCCTACCCTTCCAGTCGCGCCTTATGCTGATCCGGGGCTTAATCCTATCCAGGTTGGATTATAGCAACGCCATCTACCTGGGCGCCCCGGAATCCACCTTCCAAACTCTGCAAAAGGCTCAGAACGCCGCCGCCAGACTCCTAACTAGCACCCCGGCCAGATCATCGGCCAAACCCGCTCTTAGGAAGCTACACTGGCTCCCGATCAAAGAAAGGGTCACTTTCAAGGCCCTCTGCCTGGCCCACGAGGCTCTTCATAACACCGGCCCCCCCATACTAAACAACTGGATCACCCCCTACAGACCCACGAGAGCGCTTCGCTCAGAGCACGGAAACCTTATCACGATCCCCATGGTGAAAAAGGCCCGGATAGGGGGCCGCCGCTTCTCGGTAAACACCGGACTCAAGTGGAACGCACTCCCTCTGAACCTCAGAACAGAGCCCGATCTACTTCGGTTCAGAAAAACCCTCAAAACTCTCCTCTTCCCCTAAATCCGGTCTCTTACCTAGCCGCTCCCCCTCCTGAGTAACAAGGTTCTAGCGCTGGGATACCCTCGTGGTGACTACGCGCTCTACAAAACTCTAAAATAAAAATAAAGAAGCAGGCGGTGTACCTGTCACGATGACACGCCAGGAGAAGGAGTCCTACGTCACAGGTATTGTTGTGCACCTCACTATTAGGTCAAGCTGCACTCCCCTATCAAGATCGAGAATCCGGGAGGGGTGGAGGGGGGAGCCAGCTCACTCGATGGGGCCCAGCGCCACTGCAGCTCCTAGTCTGAACACCAGGGCCTCCTCGCAAGCCTGCCTCGCCCCCTGCCAGAGTCGGCACACCAAGTCCTGGCGCGGCAACGCCCACAAGGCCTACAGAGCCTCGCGAGTGCCCCGCATTCAGCTAGACCAGCGGTTGTCACAGCGGGGGGGACGGGGGGAGGAAAGCCAAGCAGAAGGAACGAGGGGAGTGTTAATCAGTGCCAGGCGCCCACCAGGGCCACACTCACCGGCACCTCCGTTGTCAGCTCCTCAGCCAGGGAAGGCCGCAGGGCCGTGCTCATCTAACGCACAGTCCGCTGCATTTCAACCCCGTCTCCCACAGCAAGTCGGGCCGGTCATCGGGATGCTCCTCTCGTCCTCCAGGAACCAATGGATGGTGTCTGCAGGTGTAAAAAATGCTCCTACATCATGTAAATCTGAGTTTGTAGAGCGCGTCCGGCTGAGCTTCAGACAAAGGCGGTCATCTTGGTTGCCTCCGTGGCCACCCCCCCTATGTTAACATTTTCTAACTTCTAAATAGTCTATAATTCTGCCGAGTATATATGAAGTTTGTTCTACTGGTACAGTCCTTGTACACTGGGTTGTTGCTCAATTCCTTCGGAGACTTTGGGCCTGATGTGCAAAATTTCCATTCAGAAAAAAGTGGTTGCAAATTGTGCATCGACATTTTTAGAATGGAAAGGAATTTTCCAAACTGACCTGTGTACAAATTTCAAAACCTACTGGGTCGCAATATGACCTACCTCATCAAAATCCATGAGGTAGGTCACAAATTGCATCTCTTTGCAAATGGATACCATCACAGAGATGATGGCCTGCTGCGGTCATCAGACAACCATTTATGTGATCACATTTTAAATAAAGTCAACCTTTTTATTTTTATTTCATCCTGTTTACCTTAAAGGGAATAGGGCTTCATTTAAAAATATTTTTTATTAGACACAGTTGGTAATGGCGTACTCTTCCAAAAACTTTTTTTAACATTGTCAAAGGTGAAGAGAACCCTTCCTATTTGACAATGGGTGGTCAAATTTCACTGTTATCCATCCGGATTTCAGTTGCAAAACATTTATTCATACCTCAACATATCACTCTTAAGAAGGGATGTTCTCAACTCATTCCTTCCGAATAGTGACTTTTTTAAAGCTTTCTAAAGAAACCCATCTTGGACTTTGCTGATGTGTTACTAAAAGGAGTTCAGTACATAATACAGGTATTATACGGTTATGAAACTGTGTGATTTTGGCAACCATAGGCTTTGTACGGTTCACGTTGCTTTTTCTTTGTTCTATATATATTGTGAACTTCCTGAATATTTAGGGATCTACATTTACCGTATTTTATGTTTTCATGATTATTGTTTCTCTTAGATCTTTCTAATTAATTGCTGATTTTAAATTTGTTTACATTTTTTAAGAGCTTCATTTTTATAGTTATTGATGATGGCAAACGACATTCCTCTTAGTAATGAGGCCTACAGACCATGCGGTTAGGGTAATGTAGAAGTGAAAACAAAGTGATGCATGCTGTTCCCTGACTTAATGCATAATGTTTGCCTGACCATGCCTGACATTCATTGATTTCCACAGCTGCTAAGTTGCTCTCTTTCCCACAGGTCAATGGCCTGCTGATCAATCTTCCATACACTGTGGACCATGGAAAAATACAGATGTACAGGCAAGGTGGCAAGGCGGTGATCGAAACTGACTTCGGCCTCCGGCTGACTTTTGATTGGTGGAGCTCCCTCACCCTGACCATCCCTAGCACATACATCAAAGCTGTGTGTGGGCTCTGTGGAAATTTCGACAGAGACAAAAGCAATGATTTGATCTTGAGAGTGGACAGTGTGGCATCTAGCCCCACTGTTTATGGAAACAGCTGGAATTTGGAAGATATCCCAGGGTGCACAGAAGAACCTGTGGATGACTGCCCTAATATGGCGTTCATATCAGCCCAGCAGCAGCAGAACAGAAACAACTGCGGCATTCTCCTAGACCCTAGCGGGCCGTTCCGGGATTGCCGCAGCAGAGTAGATCCGGCGGGATACTTCCAAGACTGCATTTACGACTACTGCTTCTATGAAGGCAGGCAGGACATCTTTTGCCAGGTGATTGCGGCTTACTCTGTGGACTGTCAGAGAGCAGGCGCAACAGTTTATCCCTGGCGAAATGAACAGTTTTGTCGTAAGTAATTTCATTTGATTACCTAAAAACAAAGCAGGTGTGCCTGTCATTCATTCACCATATCTGAAGTTGCTCTTCTTTTAGAAAAGCAGTTTTAGGGGCAGATTTTCCATTATTCATGCAGTGCAGTGCAGCAGCAGCAAATGCACCATATTTACAGAATTATGGCACTTTCCTCCCCTTTCCTTAGCGCTGGAACTGAAATCAGCTGCTGTTCACCACGGAGACACCTTTGTGCCATAGTGCAAGGGAGTCTCCATGGGCCTCATTTATGAAAAGTGACACATCGCTGCGTGAAAACAGCGATGCGTCACTTTTCACTGAGCACTCCTTACGACATTCCTGATGCGTCAAATTCAATGTATGACGCATCATGTCGCAAGGAGTTACAGATACGTCAGTATTTCTGACGTATCTGTAAGCGCAAAAGTGACGCATTGCTGGAGTGTGTCACAAAAGTGACGCAACTCCAGCAATGCGTCCTTTCACATGGGGAAAGCCCCATGTGAAAGAGCTTGTGTCAGTCTTACGCCTGCTGTGAGGCAGGCGCAAGATTTTGACGCAACAGCATTCTAAAAGTGACGCAGTGAAATCTCATAGATTTCACTGCGTCACTATTACGAGGCTTTTTGTGGGGGAACGCCCCCTCTGCAATCATTATACCTGACGCAGGTATAATGTGGCGCAGGGGTTTAAAAAGTGACGCAACTACCTAGATGCTTCACTTTTTAAATATGGCGCAACAAGGCGCATGTTTTACGCCGCCGATGCGTCACAAAAAGTGATGCATCAGCAGCGCAAAACTGACGCAAGGCCTCATAAATGAGGCCCCATGAGTTTAGCATACGGTTTGTACTGGAAGGGTACAAAATTCCCCTCCAGTACAAAATACTATGCATAGACTGATTTGAACCCTTTTCCCTTTTTGGATGTGTACTGTAAAGTGCAGCGCGTGTACAAAGTAGGAATAGGAAGGAGAAATTAAAGTACTTTTCCTTTGTTGCGCCTACTTCACATGGGAGCAGTTTTCTGACACTAAACCCTTTCTACTTTCTACTTTGTTCAGTATATAGGGTTTAGCATCAAAAACACTGGGGGCCAGATGTAGGTCGGTCGGTAACGGCCGAAAATCGGTATTTTTGGCCGTTACCGACCGGTTTACAAGATTTGGCATGTAGGGGGCAATATTTTACCGAATCGGTAAAATTACCGATTCGGTAATTTTACCATTTCGGTAAAATAAAACATCGGTAAATTTACCGATTTGAAGCCACCCATATGTAGGTGGGACTCTTCAGAGTCCCAGGAGCCTTAACGAATCGGTATTTTACCATCAAAACCAATTTGATGGTAAAATACCGATTCCGGTGTGCATGCACATGTGTGTATTCACACCTATGTCATGTGACAGGCAGACCTGCCCTTAGGGCAGGTATGCCTGCCACATGGCCCTGTGCCTGTTTTGGGGGTGCCAGAGGGTGTCAAAGTGACACCCCCTGCACCCTTGTGAATTCATTAATTACCGATTCAGTAAATACCGAATCAGTAATGCCTAATCATTCCTATGGGCTTCAAAGCCCATAGGAATGAATGGGCATTACCGATTCGGTATTTACCGAATCGGTAATTAATGAATTGTTAAGGATTCGGTAACGAATCCAGATGTTGGGACCTACATCCCATTTACCGATTTTGAAATACCGAATCGGTATAATTCGGTATTTCAAAATCGGTAAATGGGATTTACCTACATCTGGCCCTTGGTGGTTGCATGGGAACGCCCATAGTCCACCCGTGGTATGCCCCCTTAGAGCTAAGTAATGCAAAGCAACTCTAACCTCTGCTTTGCGTTACTTTCACGTTATTTCCAGCACTAAACAAATTTGGCACTGGAAAGTTAATTGGCAAAAAAACATTTTGTGCCAATTTGCATCACTTTCGTAAAATAAACATGGAGTAAAATCTTAGTAAATCTCCTCAGTCTCTATCAGAATTGAACAGTGTTGCTCTAATTAGAAGGGTAGTCATTTTAATATTTCTCGAACCAGTAATAAAATCGAAGAAAGTAAAAAAGCTTGCATCAAGAAAGCTACAGTAACAAATCCACAAATTCGATTATATTTTAAACAAAATATAGTCTAGATATATAGTTCACCATGTGAGATCTACAGGACCACCTTTCAACCACATGCTAATGCTCCTGTTTTCCCCACACTTGTCATCCCAACATGTGCCTTCACTCGGCCACTGAAGTCCTGGAATTCTTCCTCCTTCTTACAGGATTCGACCAAATGGCAGTGGTCCCCCATGCTGCCCACAGCACACTAAAGTGATGCTGCCAGGCTAGCTTCATTGATTTGATTTTTGCCAGTGCTACGCTGGGCAGTCACTCGTTCTCTTTCAAATAGGAGGCTCTTGAGGCTGTCCTGCTTGATTGCCCCCTCTTCAGCTACTCCCCTAATACTCGTTTTCTGATTAAGCACAGGTGACTAGAAGAAAAACAAGTGTTTCAGGGTCACTAGGGGGGAGGCAACAAATCTGAATAATCTTTAAAGGCTGGTTTCTATCTCTAAAAGGGATCAGTAAGCTGAAGTCACTACTGGAATCGAGAGCCGGGTCCATTAGGTGCAGTTGTGGCTGGTGCAGGTAAGATCGGTGGGGCGGGGTGGGGGGGAGTCATCAGACAATGAGGGAAAATAAAATAAAAAAGAAAAGATAACTACTTGCCTTGCCCTCATTGCATCGAGTGCAAGGTAAGTGGGTATCTTATCTTTTTTCTTTTATTTTCCCTCATAGTCATCTGTTGACTGCCCCACCGATCTTACTTGCACCACCTGCGGCTGAATAGGTGTCTGCTGATGAGTAGGACATCATGGGAAATGATAAGACAGCGAAAGACAGGCAGAATGTCTCTGCTCCGCCTGACGTCCAGCAGTTGGCACTGGACTAGTCATGATGCCTCTATCTGGCCAGTGCTGATGCCTTCTCATCTGAGAGCAGACTTTGCATCAGTGCAAACCTGTTCTCTTAACGTAAAAGTCAGGTCGTGTGTACTGTTCCTGACAGTACTGTTCCAATAACACCTATGCCCTGTTTATGAGTTAGGGGGAGAGGAAGAACCATATGAAACTCTTCCCCAACCTGATTTAGAGTAGGCCAGTATTCCAACACAGGCCTTCCCAGGCATGGTATGGTATGGTATTGCATGGTATGATATCAGGATTTGTAAGGCAAGCTAATCATCTGAGAAGGTGTCAAGGCACCAGAGAATGAGTGAACTTAACAGCCTAAAATGTTCCTAGTTTAAAAGTCAGGTATTCAAATTGCTTGAAAATTCAAGGAGTGAGTTGGTAGCCCTGTGGGAGAAGGCGCAACCTCCTATTTGTTTGCACCTGATGCAGAGGATATAGGCCTGGAGTTGTCCAGCCAATCTTAGGTGCCAACCAGGGCTCTGGAAGTGGTTGTGGTCATTGGGGTAAGCAGGTACTATGTTGTGGAGTGTTTTTTTAGGTGAGGGTGATGAATTTGGGACGTGGCGCATTTCTGGATGGGAAGCCAGTGGATATCCCTGAATTACCTGGTGACGTATGGCCTTGGAGGGAGGTTAAGCATGAGTCTGGCAGTCATGTTTTGTACCATTGTTGGTGAGCCTGGTGGAGATGCCTACATAGAAGGTGTTGCTGTAGTCTAGTCTGTTCTTTGAGTTCTTGTGTGACTGTACTGCTGATGTACAGATCGAACTCTCTGAAGGATTTCGGATCATCTAGAGTTCACGGCTGCTACTGTGTTGACTTGACTGGCCAAGGATATTTGGCTGTCGATTATGATATCCAAGTTCCTGGTTGCATTGTTTGTGGTGGGGACGGGCCTTGGGTGTCGGCCACCAGGTGGGGTTTCAGAGAGGCGTGTGCTTGCCAAAGAGTACCACTTCTTTTGTGATACTTTTGAGCATGAGGTAGCTTCTTTTCATCTATTCTGGTATGCTGGTTATGCACATGAGGAAGTTGTATTGTAAGGTTGTGTGTCCTCTGAGCGGGAGAGTATGAGCTGCATGTCATATGTGTATGAGACGATGCTGCTGCAATGTAACCATACGATGGAAGCAAGTGGAGCCATGCAGATATTCAAGTGGGAGGAGCCCTGTGAAACTTTGAAGATCTGTTTGGTGGCGTCGACTGGAAGGGGGCAAGGTTGACTGCTTGAGTGTAATCTGCGATGGTGGAGCCAATCCAGTGTAGGTTGAGGACCCAGAATCCATCCTCGTGGAGTCTATTGATGAGGAAAGGGTGGGAGACAGTGTTGAAGGTCGCCAAGATGTCCTCGAGGATAAGGCCTGCTGTGTCCCTTGTCAGTGGTGTGCTGTACATCTTCCGACGCTGGTATGAGGGCCGTGTCTTTGCTGTGGTGGCTCTGAATCATGACAGAGACGGGTCAAGGAGGAGGTTGGACTCAAGGTAGTGAGTGAGGTGAAAGTTGATGGGATTTTCCAGGACTCTGCCTGTCTAAGGTGGAAGAGAGATGGGCCTGTAATTAGACATGGTCATTGAGTCAGCTAGTGTTGGTGATGGATTTGAAGTTGAGGCTTGAGGGATCTGTTTGGTGGGCAAAGTTGTTGTAGATGGTTCTGATTTTCTCTGATAAGTGGATGGAGAATTTGTAGCCTACGTTGTGTGAAGGACTGGCCGCCGTGGATCTGGTGTGTGGTCAAGTGAATCACTTGACAATGGCGAAGATCTCTTTGGCAGAGTTCAAGATGTTCTGTATGTGGCATGAGTGGGCTGTGCATTTGGCGGTTTCGAGGCATTGAAGATGGAGCCTGAGGGACAACTGGTCAGTTGTGTCATGGGTGAGGTGCCATCATCATTCAAGGTGCTTGCAGTGGCTTTTCGTAAGCTGGAGGTCTTTGGCGTTGCAGTTGGCATAGGGCGTGGTCAGAGGTTTGGAATTTGTTTCAATCAGGGCCAGGGAATCTGCGCAGGTGATTATCCAATTGTTGAAGTTGGAGACTGTGTGAGTGAGGCTGGTGGAGCTACAACCGAGGAATTCCAATTGCTGCCTGTAATTTTCTTCCATTGCTGTCAGGAGGCCTGGATATTTCCAGGTTTAGCTGGGTTGGAGAGTTAGATGTTAAAGTTGATGAGGAACTGGTCAGTTCACTTCAGAAGGGCCAGACTGTCCACTGAGACTTTAGTGAAGATGGATCAAAGAGTTGTCTAATCTTGTAAGCAGGGCTGTTGACCAGTTGGGTGAGGTCCAGTACCTGAGGGGATCTATGAGGTTGGCAGAGATGGTGTCTGACTGGTCCTCTGGGGGAAAAATTAGGCTACCAACCAGGATGGTGGTGGATTCTAGTGTCCAGGGGACAATGAGGTTGGAGAGGGTTGGCTTTATCTGCATCCAGGAGGTTGGTAGATGGTGGTGACGCCTATACTGGAGGTGTTGGGAATGTTAATCTTGAAGATCAGATGTTCCAGACAGTTATTTATTATAGCTGCGGGTGCAGTGTAGTTGATGTTTTCTTGGTCAATGATGGCTATGCTGCCACTGGGTTTGTATACTGTGCATTGCTTGGTAATTTTGTAGCCAGTAGGGGTGATAGCTACGTCCAGGGCCATATCAGGGTTGCGTCAGATTCCTGTGAGGAACAAAAGATTGGGGGAGAAGTCGTCCAGGCGATCGCAAACTTCAATGGTGTACTTGTCCAGCAAGCAGGTGTTGAGCAGGAGGCATTTGAGTGTGCAGTGTGCTTTAGGGTTAGTCCCAGGGTGGAACTCAATGTATGTGGTGTGCAGGGTGTGTCAATGGAGCATATGAGGGGGGATAAAGGAGAAGTGGAAAGTGAAGCAGCAGAAGGCTCCAATCATCTGAGCAAGGGATACCCTGGTTCTTTGGGGAAATGGTCAGCCAGGGATGAGGTAAAGGAGTTTGTGGGCCGAGGAGCAGTGAGGCGAGCTGGGGTGGAGTGGGTGGTGAACAGAACAGAGTTCCAGGCGCTGGCACTGGGTGATGGTAAGATGACGGGGAAGGTGCAGGAGAATTGGCAGGTTGAGCAGGTGAAGGCTCCAAACATCCAGGCAGATGAAGCCCTGGTGAGGTGAGATGAGAGGTAGCTGGGTTGAAGGAGAGGAATTTATTTTCTGTAGAGGAAAATGGGGCAAGGTGGGTTGTTGAGAGACCAGGGTCTGTGGCACTGGGTGTGGTATGGGGAGGCACCAGCAGTGAAACCAAGGCATGGGTCCACTGTATAACCTTACTGTGCCCACCATTAACACGTCGTGGAGGAGAGGAGTATCCGCGTAGACGGGCGGGGTTAATTCTCAAGAAGCGTGGGGCAGGAAAAAGGCAGCCTGGAACAGGTGGAAGAGGCTGGAATCATGCAAAGAAGGAGAAAGTTAGTAAAAAAATGACAAAAAAGAGGCAAGACATGCACAAGACACGTGAAGCAGGAAAGAGATTGAAAGGGGCCACAATAGGCACAAGAGGCAAAAGTGAAACACACCGTAAAATTGAGAGGAAAGGTGGCAAACAGAAGAGGCATAAATGACAGAAAACGAGAGTGACAAAAGAGGCAGAACTACCAGAACAAGCAAGATTGGTAGACAGAAATAGAAAACAAGTGTGAGAGACAGAGGGAGACAAAGACAGAAGTGGCAAACCTAGGGACAACAAGCATAGGAAGGAAAGAAAGAAAGAAAGAAAGAAAGGAAGAAAGAAAGAAAGAAAGAAAGAAAGAAAGAAAGAAAGAAAGAAAGAAAGAAAGAAAGAAAGAAAGAAAGAAAGAAAGAAAGAAAGAAAGAAAAGGGTGGAAGAGTGCAAAAAGGAGTCGAACGCAGCAAAAAGAGGTCAAGAGGCAAAGGAGAGAGGGGCTGGAGGCCTCAGAGGAGCAAAGCGGTGATCCAAAGGGCCAGGTCTGGTCACAGTACAAAGGCAAGACTGTCAGGCTTGGCGAGGCAGAACCTTCTAACCAGGTCTTCTAGTTGGGGAACACTGGGCCTGATTTTTCGCCTGAAAATGTTTGCATGAGGTTCTGGCTTCTGTGGCAGCCAAGCCTCCTTCTCTGTTTTTCTTCCATGCAGTGTGGGTGCGGAACCCCAATAATGAAGTGAACCCCAATAGTTTCAGACACCCCAAAATGTACCTTGATGATACAGCACCACATCTCCAGTTGATCTAGTGGATAGAGTTACCACCCTCTTTACTTACCTCATGGAATTAGCAGAGTATGACAAATACGATCAAATAGTGACTGGGACCACTCAGTAACTTGTTTCTAGTTCATAAATAAATTTAAAGGATGTCTTACAAAAAATGTCATTAGGCATTACAGAAATTAGTTTGACAATGTCATAAAGGCTTAGTCATAGAAATTACAAATTAGCATCAGTAATACAAGTGTTAGTAGAAGCTATTCCCTAAGCTTAGAAGTCATGCTCATAAAGAGTTCTGACCGCATTCTAGACAAGGAAAAACATCAATAAAATGGAACAGGGTTTCAGGAACAAATGAGAAGTCGTCCCTGGTCCTTCAAATGCATTGGCATTAATTAGGCACAGACGGAGATCACTTCTGTTTATCACACTGGTTAGAGGTGCAATTCAGTTCAAAACTTTCCCCCCAGCCTTGGAGACTTAAGTCCATAAGGGAGATCCTTCTGCATGTGTTTAGTCCCTTGTTTACTTTGCAGCTAAGCCCCACTTTACCTGCTCGATCGTTGTTGCATATTTAGCAGTGCAGCTCGCGTTACTGCTGTTCTCAGCTAGAACTTCTCACGGTGAGGGCCTCAGCGAAGACCTTCCTTCAGAACAGGGTTGCTGGATGGAGTCACTGCAGCAGGTCCTGCACAGAACCATATCTTGAGGACCTCGAGGGTGAGTGCATATGGGGTCCCAGGCAGAAGAGTTGCAACCTCAGCTTCATTTCTCAGCTGTGATGCTTTGGCTGTGGCAGCCTCTCAGGCTAGTGGAGCACCCACTTCAGTGGTGATGCAGCTTCTCTGCTTCTCTTCTCTGGTGTCAGCAGTACCAATTCTCAGACACATGGGGGCTGCCAGTCTTTGTGTAGTTCACATGGAAACCTTATAGCGACGGCGAGAACATGCTGGGCTTTGTGCAAAACAATTGCTCTCACTGTAGTTGGCAAATGATCTGAAGCCAAACTAGAGTATTCAAAGGAAGACTCAATGGACTATATGTAAAAATGTAAATTGATACTTGTATAGCGCACTACTCACCTGCAAGGGTCTCAAGGCGCTTGTACGAATACCGCTGTGGAACCCGTCCTGGCTTTCCCTGTGAGGCATCCACTCCTGGGCACCCCCAGGGTGAAGGCCAGGCATCCTTAGCGTTGTGGGGGCCATTGTGGAGATTAAGCAAGCTATTGCCCAGAGTTGCAGAGTGGAACTCAATGATTGGAACAGGCACCAAGGCGAGAAGTATCAGGTCCGTCGAATTTTGAGCCCAAGACTTGCCGAGGCGGGGAATTGAACCCTGGTCCCAGGCTAGACCTCTGCATCAGGGTCTGCCGCTCTAACCATTGAGCCACACTTCTACACTTGAGCCACACTTCTCCACTGTGATATCTTGCTGTAATGACCCTTCGTGAAGTAGTACTCTGGGGAAGACAAAAGATCAAGCCTACCGAGAAACAGCCTCACCTTCAACAATAAAGGCAGCAGTCTTATAACTCACATCGATTTTCTACCAAATGGCAATGCTCAGGAAGAACTCATTAGCAGGCTTGTCTTCATCCTTCTCGGTTCACTGCTGAACATCCATCCTCAAGCCACTTGAATGCATGCAATCCACTTCCATTGGCTGTAAAAGATAAATCCATCCTCCATCTTGTCTCATAATAAAACATGGGCCTACAAAATGTATTCCACTGGTCCAGTTAATCAGACTCACTCTACACACAGACGTACTTCAATGCATGTGCTACACACTCACTGCACACACATTTATTTATTCATAGAGCGCTACACTCATTCCGAGGGATATCAAGGCGCTAGTAGCGAATAGGTTGGTTGGGCTGCTAGGGGGGAGGATAGAGATGAGTCTTAGTATTTGGGAACAGATGGGTTTTTATTTTTTTCCGGAATAATACGTAGTTGGATGTAAGCCATAGTTCCAGAGGCTGTTCATTCCACTTCTTGGCTGCCAAATATAAACAAGATCATCCTCCAGTCCTCACTTTCTAGATGCGCTTTGTTCTGGCCAGCGCTTGATGTAATGACCGCAGGCTCCTTGTGGGGACATAGAACTCAATTTTCTCCTGGAGTATTTTAGGGCCGCTTTAGTACAGTGCTTTATGTGCATGACTGAGTAATTTAAATATTGCTCTTTGACGCATGGGTAGCCAATGCAGATTCTTCATGCACATTGAAGCTGAACTTAGCCTGCTTTTGTTGCAGACAAGTTTGGCAAGGGCGTTTTGGAGTACTTACAGCCTCGTGAACAGGAGCTCGATCATGCCTACAAATAATGCTTTCCCATAGTCGAGCTGACTTATCAGCCGGGCCTGCGTGACTGATCTCCTGCAGTCCAGCGTTATCCATGGGAAGAGTCTAGCTAATAATTTTAGAGTCGCAAAACGCTTGCCACAAAGGATCCGCACATGGCCCTTCATGGATAGGGTGTCATCAATAATGATGCCCAGGTTTCTTGCGCATTGTTTGGGAGTTGGGGCAGTGCCAAGTGTTTGTGGCCACCACATGGTGTCCCAATATGACTTGGCACATCCGAAAAGCAGGATCTCGGATTTCCCCGCATTCAGCTTAAAGCAATGCTTGTGCATCCATTGTGCCATCTCTGTAAGGCAGTTATGTAGTTTTAGTTTGGTAACCTCAGGTCTTTCTTCCAACGTTACCATCAGCTGCGTATCGTCGGCATAGGAACATATGCCAATTCCCCACTTCCTGCTGATTTTGACCAGAGATGAAACGAAGGCATTGAATAAAGTGGGGCTTAGCGATGCCCCCTGTGAGACACCTCAGCTAATGGCGCTAGATTTGAATTGAAATTGACCCAGGCGAACCAATTGTATGTGGTTGCTTAGAAATGAGTTGAACCATTTCAAAGCGTTGGAATGGATTCCTTTTTCATAAAGGGTTTCCAGCAATCTATTGTGTGAGACCATGTTGAACGCTGCCGACAGGTCCAACAGTATTAAAGCAACTGCTCCACCTTGATAGTGCACGATCTGATGTTGTCCAGCACTGCCAGTAGCGTTGCCTCCATACTGTTGGTGGCCCTGAAACCCGTCTGTGAAGGATCTAATAGGTTGTTTGTTTCTAGGTAGTTTGATAGTTGCCTGTTTACCACTCTCTCCAAAACTTTGGAGAGATGAGGAAGTTGGGAGATTGGGCGATAGTTCTCGGGTTGAGAACGTCCGTTCCAGCTTTTTTCAGCAAAGGGATTACCATGGCCTATTCCAATTATCAGGAAAGGTGGTAGTTTTAAGAGAGTTTTTGAGGAGCTGGGTAACATATGGACAGTGATGGAGTCAGTCAGAGATAAAATAAAAATGCGGGCAGGGATGTAAGGGGGAACCAGACTTCACTTCGCCCATTGCCTTTAAAACCTCGATTTCTGTAAGGAGGGTGAAGTTGCTCACTGCTAATGAGGTTTTTGGATTTTGTAGTGGGACTGAATGTGGAGTAGATCTTACTTATTTTATCCGAAAATAAGTTGCTTTTTTTTCGCAAGCTTCTACTGATGGGGATAAAATTTGAGACATGCTGGCTGGTTTACTAAGTCCTTTAACTATTTAATATAGCTCTTTTGCTGAATTGCAGTTATCATTGATTTGTTGTGCATAGTAAGTCTTTTTGCATTTTTATTGCGTGATTGTAGGATTTAAGTTCGGACTTGTACTGTAGTCTATCTGATTCCTTTTTTGACAGTCTCCATTGATGTTCCATATTTTGGCACTTTCTTTTGAGTATTTTGAGTTGTGGTGTGTACCACTTCTCCGTGGATGGTCTTCGCAGTTGCTTGGGTTTTAGTTTAGGGGCCAGTTGATCCAATGTTGCACTAATTTCTGTCCCAAGAATAGCTGCTCCCGTGCTTACTGGGAGATCAACCAGGGCCTGTATATTCTGGTTGGTGAAGTGGGATTGGAATGATGTTTCAGTAACTAGTCTCCAGGCTCGATTCGTCATCAGTTGTGGTTTGCAGGGTTTGATTTGTTTGGCTGGTTAACCCAGTGTGAAAGAAACAAGCGAATGGTCTGTCCATAATAATGGTTTAATTTCTTGGATGAGAGTAGCTTCAATATTAGTAAAGAGTCGGTCAAGGGTATGTACTGCTGTGTGAGTGGGCCCCTTGATCCACTGCTTGAGTTGGAGAATTTGCATGTCGCTCTCTAATTGAGAGAAGACCGGGTTATCATTGTTTTCATAGTGTACAATGAAATCCCCTATCACTATGTGATTCTTGTACTTCAGGCAAACTGAGAGGAGCTGAGTAAGTAGCCTGGTACTGAGATCAGCTTGGTGGCCTGGGGGATTGTAAATCACAACGCCCGCCAGAATGATTAGCCCTTTATGAAGCAGTTGGAAGGATAGTGTTTCATGCTCATTCTGTGGCGCCACTTGAACAGGCTGGCAGATCAGATGGTCTTTAAAAATGATTGCTACCCCCCTTCTCACATACCGGTGGAACTTTATAAGAGGGAACCAGTAGGCCAGTTTATCCTTGACACAGTGAAAAAGGCCTGGACATGTTACTGATTCACAAACAAAAAGAATCCTACTCATAGTGAACAGGGAGAGTGTAGACCACAGATGTGGGGGACACTCAGTGTTTTGTAAAATACCCCTCACACACCAATAGGCCCCTTGGTGTCATGCTTCATCATCGGGGTCTTCGCACCCCTCTAACGGGATGTGGCGTGCTGCGCCCTGCGACTAGGCGGGAGCACTGAAAGGGTAGACTATGTGTGGTGCGTGTGATGAAAGTGATTGGGTATTATGGATGTGAGTGGTGGGGTATGGTAAAAGTGTAAATACCTAAAAGTGAAAGATTATTTACAGTGATAAACTAAGGCTATAATGTGCCTACAGCGGTATTGGTCAATGCAGTTGCATGACCTGAAAGGAAAAAAATAATGAGTAAATTTGGTTGCCCCAATGGGCTGGCTCAGACAGGAGCCCCAAAGATGCATTGATCCTGTGAGGAAAAGAAAAGACATACACTACACACAACAAAAATGACACATTAGGTCAAGATAGCCCTATGAACATACTCATTATGCAATGTTTTCTGGCTTCATGAGCATTTCAAGAACGTCGGGGTTGGTTGCTAGATTCGTAATCTATATGGACAAAGAGATGGTTTCAGTATCTTTTACTCACTGTTTTGGTGGAAATTGGTGATTTTTGTTTGTCTACTCAATACTCACAGAATCAGGACAAGATTACCTCTGTGTTACCCCTTACACTGCTCCGCTGGTAATGGTTGTGAAAAAGCGCCAATCAGTGAAATCGGGCCTATATAAGACTGGGCGCTTTTTCACAACCATTACCAGCGGAGCAGCGTAAGGGGCTTAGTTTATCACTGTAAATAATCTTTCACTTTTAGTTATTTACACTTTTTCATAGAAAAACGTGAGTAAGGTGGGGAAGTTGTGCCCCCGTCCTGAAGAAGGAGCACAAGCTCCAAAACATGTCGACGCACACCAGAGGTAATGTCCATAATTACGACAACTAAACCTCACACTGCACTTCTTTTAATAGTACCAGCCCGAGGTTGTGAATAAAGTTTTTTCCTGACACCTACGAGCCAGGTACTTTTTAAACCTTCACCATACCCCACCACTCACATCCATAATACCCTATCACTTTCATCACATGCACCACACATGGTCTACCCTTTCAGTGCTCCCGCCTAGTCGCAGGTCGCAGCACGCCGCATCCCGTTAGAGGGGTGCGAAGACCCCGATGATGAAGCATGACACCAAGGGGCCTGTTGGTGTGTGAGGGGTATTTTACAAAACACTGAGTGTCCCCCACATCTGTGGTCTACACTCTCCCTGTCCACTATGAGTAGGATTCTTTTTGTTTGTGTAACAGTGCCCGTGGAGTAAGAATCCTATCTCTATACTCTACCTCCCTTCTGTTGTTATTGTATATCATGTTACTGATTCACAAAATATAATATTCTGCCGCCGCTGCTTTATGTGATGCACCCAGGGCATTGGCAGTATTCCAATGCCCACTCTTGGGTATGCTTAATGCACCCTTCTAGGTTACAGAACAGGTTCTGGTCTTCATATTACATGGGTTAGGCCATGGGCTTCTGCATACACTCTAGAGTTTTATGATGCCAGTGCAAAACAAAAAGTCAGGATCTCAGTTTTACATGCAGTTGACTCTAAGCACAGAGCTACACACCCACTCACCATGCGGGGGACATTCCTCATGTGAAATTTTGCGTTATGTGGTAAAAATGCCACACAATTCATGCAATAGAAAATATAAGAAAAACATTGAACAGGCCTGCTAGAAAGAGGAACCTCAATAGGTGGGGGTTACTAAGGATTGACGACCACCCTGCCCACGAACATGGAACATTGACAACACAAGGCCTGCATCCTGATTGGCTAGCCAGTGGGAAGATTGGGCATTTAGATACATTCCTAAATGTCTAGAAGAGACTAGAATGTGGACATTGATCAGCCTCAATTGCAAATGTTAGACGTATTTTCTATGCTTGGATTCTTAACAATCGGGTGGCAAATGTTTTGTGTATCACCATAATTTCCCCCATTTTGTACATCCTAGCTTAGCACACAGTACAACCTATATCTATAATATTGTGGTATTTCTTGACTTCTTAGAACCAAAGGTTGGAAACCTCAAATAAACAAATGACCCAACAAGAGTAACGGGAAGGTCTCGAGGAGCCTCAAGTCTTATACGCCCCCCACTTAGTCCATGGTTAGTCAGTGAAAACCGTGCCAATTTTTTCCTATTCTGCAGGTTCTCAGGCTGTTTATGTGACTAAGAAATATAAGCAGAGGGGGCAAAAACACTTTTACTGTGAAAGAGAGGAAGGGCAAGCTTAAACGAAGGAATCTAAAGAGGAAGAGGTAAAGGGAGGAAGGAAGGGGTGAATAAAGGAATATAGAAAGGACAAAAGAAAGAAATAGAAGGGAAAAAAGAAATTAAGTAATGAAGAAAGGAGGGGAGGAAGAATAAGTATGAGAAAAGAATAAAGGAAGTGAGGAAATGCAGGCAGGAAAGGATACATTAATGAGAAATGGAAGGGATGAATAAAGGAAGGAAGAGAAAGAACCTCAAGAATGCCTACACAAATATTGCAATGCAATACTAAAAGGAAGGGACAAAGAAAGGAAGGAATGGATAACTTGTTGAATAAAGAAAGTAAAATATGGATAAATAAAATAATCAAGGAAGGATGAGAGGAAGAATGGATGAAGGAAGAAATGAGGGGCTAAAAAGCTGTTAAAAAAAGAATAGGGTTGATGAATGGAAAATTGAGCTACAATGCTGTGCTGCTGGAAGGATCGAACCTAGGTTTTAAAGTTTTAAACCAGAGGTAATGCTAACCCTAGCATTGTTGTAAAATGGAGCGAAGGTGTAAAGTGCTCAGAAAGTCCCTGTTTCTGAAGAGATAGTATCCAGAGTGTAATATTTGTGTGCCAAGTCTCTTTTATGAGTTAATCATGATGATATTACATGCTTAAAACTATGTTACCACCAGAAACAAGAAAGAGCAAAATGAAAATGACTTATGTATAGTACACCACATACATCATCTTAAACATGCTTCAATTACCCAGATCACTAAGTATAGTTAAAAACTTACTAGTACTCATTTTATCTCACTTCACCATGTTCATACTGATGAGCAATATTTCTGAAAAAAAGTTGGATGAAGTCATGTTGATTTGGTGTAATTTAGAATTATGAATTACAGTGTGATTGCCTTCTCTTTGTTACAGGAATGAACTGCCCCCAAAACAGCCATTATGCGCTCTGTGCCCCAGGATGTGGGGCAAGCTGCAGTGACCTATTCACTCCATTCGGATGTGATACTACTTGCACTGAAGACTGTGTTTGTGATGATGGGTTTCTACTCAGTGATGATCAGTGTGTTTCCATCTCCCAATGTGGCTGTCTCTACCAGGGGCTCTACTACAAATCTGGCACAGTGTTTTACCCAACTGCTTCGTGCAGCCTGCAGTGTTCTTGTATGAGCAGTGGACTTGTGAATTGCACCACCTCCTCATGCGGCCCCTATGAAACCTGCAAGGTGGTGGATGGTGTGAGAAAATGCCAGCCAATAGGCTCATCAACCTGTTGTGCCTCTGGGGACCCACACTACTTGACCTTTGACAAGCTGACCTTTGACTTCCAAGGCAACTGCACATACACCCTGGCCAAGACCTGCTTCACCCGTTCAGGACTGGAACCATTCACTGTTACGGTGGGAAATGAAAAATGGGGTAACAGGAAAGTTGCTGTCACAAAGCTGGTATCTGTGGAGGTCTACGGAGTCAATATAACACTTATGCAGCAACAACCTTGGACTATCAAGGTAGGTAAAGGCTAACATTCTCATCAAATTAATAGCAAGTGGAGTCTTATGTTTCAGGAATGATAGATGAAGCACTTTACACTTTGTATAACTCATACTTTTATTATTTCTCTGCACTATGTGTAGGTCAGGGCATGTTAACCCGGGGGAGGCATGACACGTGTGTATGATTGCGTGCAACCAAATCGGCTTCTCCCAGTTTAAAGAAGAATGTGCAGTCTACTATTCCTGCTCTGTCACTGTTCACACACTCATGTCAAAGTGCTTAGCGGACACTTACACAGAGGAGGGTCCACCCTTCTTTGGGCCATTAAGGGCCCTTCATGTGCATTAATGGAGAACATGCTCATATCCTGTCAGCCCGACGCTCTCACACTGACACACTGTTAGCATTTGTATTGCCTGCCTCATTGTGGGGGATGTCTGAGGTCGCCCCCCTCTGAGAGTAACATCTGTTTGATGCTCTTGTCGATGAGGATGGTCCCTGCTGTGTTTCTCTAGCAAGGTCCCAAATCTCATATTAGGGAACACTGAGTGTTTGCCATCTCCCCAATGGGGCACATTATGTTCTTCATCCTATGAACTTGCTGTGGTAATACTCCCCATGACAACCTCCTCATTCTCATGGAGATCCCCCCTTTGAATGCAGAAGAGGCGCCTCTTCAGTAACACCAACCTGTGGCCTTTCTGGGCACAGGTTGGTGTTACTGGCTATGGGTCCATTTGATGGGGAGGCAGTTTCTATTAGATGGCTTTGATGGAGCACTGGGTCATTCTTACCATTTATCTTGCAATGAATCTTGTAGTTGCCTGAGAGGTGAAGGGGAGTTAACATCAAAAACAATTCAATTTACAGTGGAGCCCATGTGACCACACATCAATGTCCGAGAATCGATAAATAAAGTTAAATGAGTTTAATTACAAATTAAGGGCAAAACTGATGTAACTGAATGTCAAGAAGATATTGCAAAGTTACAGAATCACCAAAGGTATACTAAATCTTCCAATTTAATTAAGTCTTATTAGCATAAGGTATACAATAAATTCATTTGCAGCAATACAAAATATAAGAAATAGGATTTGACGATCCATGTACAGGTTACGATCCTCCTGTACATGCATGAGTACATTCAAAGTCACCTACACTGGTTCTTTTTTCAAATATATTTTATTAGTAATCTCATTTTGATAATTCATGATACAGAAAAGAAAAGATCATCATTTTACCCCAGTTATAAAAACCCCGATCCCCGCCCACCCCCGCTACCCATTTAAACAAAATCATTTCATAACCGTAGTACAGATCATACTTCTTAATTGATTACGAACAAGGGGAGAGTGAAAACAACAAGACCAATATACACAAATAGGAGCCAAACACTTAACTAAAGTGCATTGTGCATAACTTTCTCACCTCCTTGATACTATCCAGGCAATTAGTGGTCCCCATCTCAGAAGACCTTTCTTTTTACCACAAACATATTTGCTTGAAAAGATTGATTTTTCCAAATTACAAGTTGCCAGCACCTGGGCTAACCCCTGTTGAAAAAATGGTGGGTTATCTAACCATCCCAAAGCTATACATAATTGAAAAATGGTCATGGCAATAAAAACCAATGCCATACCCCTTGACAACATTTCTCCGTCTGATACACCCAATAGTAGCACAGCGGGGGTCAGGGATACCCAAATATTTAATGTTCCATTGAAAAACTCTGCAATTTGGGTTTTAATGGATGTTAATGATTGACACATAGCAAACATATGTACAATATCAGCCCCCTTAAATTGACATCTGGGGCATAAAGAGCCTTTACAGTACCTCTATTGAATAATCATACTAGGAGTGTAGTAAAGATTAAGGCTGGTTTTATAACACTGTACTTGCAGCTTTGAAGAAAATAATGTCGTTTGAGCCAGAGAGAAGGATTCCGGGAAACTAGATTCAGGGATAGCCAGCTGCTCTTGTCACTTCAATGAGTGTTTGTCTATATCATCTTTCATACATTTATTGAGGAGGGAATAAATACTCCAATAGAAGGTTTGCACCCCACTACCAATACATCAACCAGATCACATCTTTTAAATCCAATCGGGCCACCTCCCTTACGATTAAAAAAATCCCTGACCTGGAGATACTTAAAAATATCAAAATAATTCCTAATCTCTTGGAACAAACTTATACCCAAAGAAGAGAAACAAATCCAACCTTATTTAAGACAATTTTAACCCAGTGTAGGGTATTCTGGTCCCTAAAGATTTCAGGCAAGTACTTATTATCACTTAATGGGGTGTAACAATGAAGTCTACCCAAGCCCATTAATTTACAGACCATTGACCAAACTGTTAAAGCATTCAGTATGGTCTTAAAGCGGGCTCTCTTAAAGTAGTTACGCTCAATTTGCCTCCATACATTTCCCGCCACCCCTTTACCAATCAGTAGCTCAAACGCAAAGAAGAAGTACTCAACTCCTCTTTGTAGGGGTGGTTTATCATGTAGCAGGGGCTCTAAATTCTGCAATATAGAGTCCTTGTAGTATAGTTTTAAATTTAGTAACCCCACCCGCCTCTACCTTTAGGGAAGGTCTGGAATTTTAGAGCTCTTCTCAGTTTTGCGTATGACCAAACAAATCGGAAGATCAACTCTTCCAGTTTTTTAAACCAGAGGTTTCCTAGCTTAAAGGGGATAGCTCGAAAAATATAAAGACATTTGGGAAAAAGAATCATTTTAATGACATTGCATCGACCAGCCATGGATAGGTGTAGGTTATTTAACCTGTATAAACCTTTTTTGGACTTTTCAATAAAGGGCTCAAAATCTTCTTTAAAAATTACACCCAGATCGGGGGCAATGGAAATTCCTAAGTATGCAGCGCTTGTGGCTACACGAGAGTCCACCACGGAGATCTTATTATTAACCCAAATCACTGTTTTTTCCTTATTTAATGATTAGCCTCAGATACGCCCAAACTCACCCTCCTCTTTCTCTATCTCCACAAGTGGAATATATGGTTTGAGCGTGACTAGGGCTATATGTGGAGAAGTGTGGCTCACGGTGTAGAGCAGGCAGACCCGGAAGCTGAGGTCAGACCCGGGACCAGGGTTCAATTCCCGACGCGGCAGGATCTTGAGCTCTAATGTCCACGGACTCGATAATTCTCGCTTCGGTGCCTGCTCTAATCATGGGTTCTCACTCTGCAACTCTGGGCATTAAGCTTGCTTAATCTCCACAACGGCCCCCTGCGGCGTGATGCCTGGCTTTCACCTTGGGGATGCCCTGTAGGGGCTATCTTACACGGAAAAGCCAGGACGGGTTCCCAAGGCAACCTCCGGGTAGCTGTGCGCTCAATAAATGCAATAATAATATTAATAATAATAATATCATCTGTGTAAGTAAGGGTTTTTGTGGCCCAGCCATTAAAGACCATAGGGGGATGCTAGTGTTTAGCTCAAGCCTGCGTATCAATGGATCTAGGTATAGGCGAAACAGGAGTGGGGAGCATGGGCACCCCTGCCTAGCCCCCCTTGAAATCTCAAATGATTCTGAGAGTTCCCCTGTCACAAACACTCTGGCTTCTGGTTTAAAATATAAAGCCTTAATAGCTAGCTGGAACTTGAATCCAATGTTTACCTTCTATAACACAATCCACAGATAGTGCCAGGAGACCCTATCACAAGCTTTCTCCGCAGCAGAATCTAAGCCATAGGGTCTCCCGCTACCTGGGCTGCATTGAACATAGCGATTACATGTCTGATGTGGTCCGTAGTGCTTCTCCCAGGTATAAACCCATGTTGCCGTCCATTCACTACGTTGCTGATGACTGGGGACAATCGGGAGGCAATGATTTTTAAATATCTTTTAGAGTCCCCAATAATCAAGGTGATCAGTTCGTAGGACCCGAGTTCCGATGCCAATTGTATTTTTAAAGAAACACCACAATCTTTGCCTGTAACCAGGATGGTCGGGATTGTTTCCTTTAAAAATATGTGTAAACAAACTTTTTAGGCAGTCCCTCAATTCTGGCACAAATACCCTGTGGAATTCTGACGGGATATCTTCGAACCCAGCTGCCTTCCCTGCAGCCAGAGAGGATACAGTGGCTAAGATCTCTTCCCACAGGGGACTTCCTTCTAAATCCTGCTGCTCTTCTTCACCAAACCTCGGGAGATGTATTGAGTTCAGAAAACTGATTATATCAACGTCTGCCCCCTTGCCAGTTTCTAAATACAATGACTGATTACATCTTTTAAATGCCATCCTTATGCCTACCAGGTCGGATATAATGCCTTGCACTGGATCCCGTATTTCTCTGACTTCATGTGGCCTCCCTTTTATCTCACCCTTATGGCAAGAGTACCTCCAAGTTGCTAACTAGATTCATAAGCTTGCTTCATTAAGACTGTAAATGTATCTGCTATTTTTACTGTTGTGATCTCATAAATAGCCACTTTTGCCATAGTGACCACCATCTGCACCTCTTCAATATTATTTTTCTGTTGACCAGTAATGCTTTCTCAAAGCTCCAATTAGTGCACTTTTTTAGATAACCCCCCTTTTTGATCACCAACACAAGAGAATTGTGGTCAGATGGTGGTGTATTTCTATATAACACTCTGATATTATGAAGTGTGATACAAAGAAGAAATCCAATCGAGTGTGCGATTAGTGAGGAGAGTAAAAAAAGGTATAACCGGTTCCATAGGTCTCCTAATTTGCCAAACATCCTTTAGGATGTGGTCTTTACAAAGGCTTTTGAAAGACGGAAATAATTTTGTTTTCTTTCCACAATACTAATATTGCTCCTCACAAGGAC
Source organism: Lissotriton vulgaris (assembly GCF_964263255.1). NCBI lineage: Eukaryota > Metazoa > Chordata > Amphibia > Caudata > Salamandridae > Lissotriton > Lissotriton vulgaris. The sequence continues at coordinate 223,906,194 of NC_141695.1, forward strand.
AGCTAGTAGGTAAATTAATATTTAAATCTCCACAAAAAACTATGGGAGTCAGCCAGGATACCAATTCATTAATCAGCCAGTCGTATAACCCTGGATTGTCCAAAATTGATCCATATAGAGAACACAAGGTAAATCTACTTACAGCAGAATGGAATTCTGTGACGACCCATCTTTCAAATCTATCTGTACGAGTTTGTGTAAAGGAGTGCCTAAAGCTCCTTTTAGCTAAGATTGCCACCCCACACGTTTGTGTGCCTTGAAGAGTCCCGCCAACCAGTTTAAAACCCAGTGCATCCAATAGATCCCTCAATATGCGTCTCCTGGAGACACATTATGTCGACCTCTAAGGCTTGCAGGTCCAAAGCTACCTTAGCTCTATTTTTATCGTTAAGTCCACAAATATTCACCAAGGAAAATCTTAGTTTACTCATCGCCTCCACTTTTTAAATCCCTTTTTTGACACTCTGTACTCTGTCTTTTTCCTAGCCAACCAATAAAATCACCCTTCCCTTTAATCCACCTCCCCTATTATAGATCGTTACCCTTTGCATCCTTGTGTAGCGTCCACCCTCCTCCACCAGCCATGCCCCCCCTTCCCGCTAGCCCTCCCCCACCACCAATTGAGCAATCAGGCAAAATGCCTGAATGATGGGACCTGTGAAAGCATGCATGCCCGGTCACTCCCCTATTGTGACCTCCGCTAAAATAGAATTGAGGAACCCATGCAAAGCACCCCAGAATGGCATAATGTCTAGCTTACACCAGGAATAATCAGAGCTATGGGCTCAGAACGTGCATTCAACTAGCTTGACTGCCTATTGCCTAGTCCTGGGTTAGCCAGAGGGGCATGTTACATCCTGAGATTGTGTTGCCTACAATCTTGAGGCCAATCCCCCACTAATTTCTTTTAGATATTCCTGGGCCACAACCTTGGATGTAAAACTATGGGTATGCCCTGTATAGATCACTTTCAGACGGGCTGGGTTTTGAAAGTACACTTCAGCCCCAATTTGCGGAAATGGATTAAACAGTTGCCGCAAATCCCATCGCCTCTCTACCCTGGCATGGGTGAAGTCTGGCCTAACAAAGAACATGAAACCCCCAAATTCCTTTTTCGCATTAGGGTGGGCTTGCTCGAAGATTTCTTGACGCAGCATGAAATAACCAAAGGAGACCAAAATGGCCATGGGTGGTTCCACTTCGTTGGGATTCTTAACATTAGGGAGAATCTGTAGCATGTTGAATTTCTGCCTCCCAATCTCATTTTGCTTTTTTTGGGAAGGCACCCCTTAAAAGATTAACAATATAGGCACTGGTGTCTGAGCCTTCGGCTCCCTCAGGCACTCCTAATACTCTCAAGTTATTGCGTCTCTGTCTATTCTCTTGATCCTTGAACTTCCAGAGGACAACAGCCATAGCTGCTTCATGGAAGGATTCCTGTAGTGTCAGAGCATTGACTTCGGTATCAAGACATTTTGTACGCTCCTCCACCATTGTTATTCGACCAGCGATATCTGAGCAAGTTTTATTAACACCTTCGATGCTCATGAGGTACACCTCTCGTACATTCATAACGAGCTGAGCTCGTCATGAACAATGGGAATAAATCAAATGTCAGCACATGAGGGGAATACCATCAGCATTTATGGTGTTAATCTTCTTATTAGTTCTGTGTAGTTTCTTAGTAGCTAGCCTCACCCGGTGACTCAAGCTCCTGGCTTCTTCCTACACCTGCTTGATTGTTTGAAGAATTACTGCCAATGAGCCTTCAACTGTGGGTGGCTGTGAGGACGTACCCCCTGTTGTGCCATTAAGTTATTTTGGGGTCCCTACGGGTTCCTTTGCCGAGAAGAACAGCTGGTTTGGCGAATGATCTCATCGTAAATTCTCGATGGAAGTCTCTTTCCTGCTTGCGTGAGAATCTTTGCCTCCAGCTCCCCTTCTCATCTTCTTTTTTTCCCCCGCTCACCCTTCTCTGCCATGGGTTAGACAGGTAGTATTATCCAAAGTGTCGCTCGAGTAAGAAGAATATGAGGCTGGCTCATCCCTCAGAGAAGATGACGAATCTTCCAGCTTGGACTGGTTTCATTCGTCCATGACCTAGAAGAATGTATCCCCGATATCAGGAGATTTAGCCATAGTAATTGGGAACTTCTCATGGATGACTCTGCTCTGACCTAATCAATCAATCAATCAATCAATCAAAGCATTTATATAGTGCACTACTCACCCAGAGGGTCTCAAGGCGCTAGGGGAGGGGGGTCCGCTACTGCTCGACCAGCCAGGTCTTGAGTTGCTTCCTGAAGGTGAGGTGGTCCTGGCTCAGGCGGAGGTGGGTCGGGAGGGAGTTCCATGTCTTGGCGGCGAGGTAGGAGAAGGACCGTCCCCCTATGGTGGCTCTTCGGATGCGGTGGACGGCAGCGAGGGCGTGGCCGGTCGATCGAATCTGGCGTTTGGGAGCGTAGAAGTTGAGGCGGCTGTTGAGGTATCCTGGGCCTTGGTTGTGTAGGGCTTTGTGTGCGTGGATGAGGAGTCGGAAGGTGATTCTCTTGTTGACCGGGAGCCAGTGCAGGTCTCTCAGGTGTCCGGAGATGTGGCTGCGACGGGGGATGTCCAGGATGAGTCGTGCTGAGGCGTTCTGGATCCGCTGGAGTCTCTTCTGGAGTTTGGCGGTGGTTCCGGCGTAGAGGGAGTTGCCGTAGTCCAGACGGCTGGTGACGAAGGCCTGGGTGACCGTCTTCCTGGTCTCCGTGGGGATCCACCGGAAGATCTTGCGTAGCATGCGCAGGATGTTGAAGCACAACGAGGAGACGGCGTTGACTTGTCTGGTCATGGAGATGGAGGAGTCCAGGATGAAGCCCAGGTTGCGTGCGTGGTCTGTTGGTTTGGGTGCACTGCCTAGGGCGGGGGGCCACCAGGAGTCGTCCCAGGCGGAGAGTGAGGATCCCAGGATGAGGACTTCCGTCTTGTCCGAGTTCAGTTTCAGGCGGCTGTTCTTCATCCATTCGGCTACCTCTTTCATCCCTTCGTGAAGGTTGGCTCTGGCGGTGGCGGGGTCGTTGGTGAGGGAGAGAATCAGCTGGGTGTCGTCGGCGTAGGAGATGATGTTGAGGATGTGCTGGCGTGCGATGTCTGCGAGGGGGCTCATGTAGACATTGAAGAGGGTTGGACTGAGTGAGGAGCCTTGAGGAACGCCGCAGATGACTTCGGTGGCTTTAGATCTGAACGGGGGGAGGCGGACTCTCTGTGTCCTTGCGGTGAGGAAGGAGATGATCCACTCCAGTGCCTTCTCCTGGACTCCGATGTTGCTGAGGCGCTGTACTAGGGTACGGTGGCAGACAGTGTCGAAGGCCGCGGAGAGGTCTAGGAGGATGAGGGCCGCTGTTTCTCCGTTGTCGAGCAGAGCTCGGATGTCATCTGTGGCTGCGATCAGGGCGGTCTCGGTGCTGTGGTTGGCCCGGAAGCCAGACTGCGAGGGGTGGAGGGATCCGTTCGTCTCGAGGAAGGCGGCCAGCTGCTTGTTGACGGTCTTCTCAATGACTTTCGCAGGAAACGGGAGCAGCTAGATGGGGCGGTAGTTCTTGAGGTCGGTGGGGTCGGCTGATGGCTTCTTGAGTAGGGCGCTGAGTTTGGCATGCTTCCAGCTCTCCGGGAAGGTAGCGGTGTCGAAGGAGGTGTTGATGATGTCCCGCAGGTGGGGTGCGATGACAGCGTCGGCCTTGTTGAAGACGTGATGAGGGCAGGGGTCGGTCGGAGATCCGGAGTGGATGGAGTTCATCATGCGGACGGTGTCCTCGGTGCTGATCGGGGTCCAGGCGCGGAGGGTGGTGGTGGGGGGGCGGTGGTTCGGTCGTGGCGTGCGTCGGTTGAGTGCTGAAGCTGTTGTGTATGTCCGCGATCTTGTTGTGGAAGTAGGAGGCGAGGGAGTTGCAGAGGTCTTGCGAAGGGGTGATGTCGTTGTTTCCGGCGTTGGGGTTGGAGAGCTCTTTGACGATGTTGAAGAGTTCCTTGCTGTTGTGTGCGTTGTTGTCCAGTCGTTCATCGAATGCGGTTTTCTTGGTGGCGTGGATGAGTTGGTGGTGCTTTCGGGTGGCGAGCTTGAGGGCAGTCATGTTGTCGGGAGTTGGGTCTCTGCGCCAGGTTCTCTCGAGGGCTGGGCAGTTCTTCTTGGAGCTCTTGAGTTCGTCGGTGAACCATGGGGCTTTCTTGCTACCGGGTCTGCTAGGCGGGGTCCTCAGGGGGGCGAGGTCGTCTGCGCAGTCGCTGATCCACTTCGTGAGGTTGGTGGCCGCTTGGCTTGGGTTTGTGATCTTGTTCCAGCTTCTGCATGCAACCAGTTGCTGGGCGTGGTGGACCGTGGTCCTTCTGAAGCTGAAGTGGACGCAGCTGTGGTCCGTCCAGTGGAGTCCGGTGGCGTGGCTGAAGGCGATGTCCTTGCTGGATGAGAAGACGGGGTCGAGTGTGTGTCCGGCGTAGTGGGTGGGGGTGGTGACCAGCTGCTTGAGTCCCAGGTTTTCGAGGTTGTCCAGCAGGGTGGTGGTGTTGCGGTCGTTGTTATTCTCCAGGTGGAAGTTGAGGTCCCCGAGGAGGATGTAGTCAGCGGAGCAGAGGGCGTGCGGGCTGATGAAGTCGGCGATGTTTCCGCTGAATTGTGTGCGTGGTCCCTGGGGTCTGTAGATGAGGGTGCCTCTGAGGGTGGTCTTGGGGTTGATGTGGACCTGGAAGTGCAGGTGCTCGGCGGGTGCGAGGGTGTCGTCGGTGTTGGTCTTGATGCGGATGGTGTTCCTGTGGATGATGGCGATGCCTCCTCCGGTGTGGTTGATGCAGTCCCTTCGGATGATCTTGTAGCCGTCTGGCATGGCGATGGCGATGTCGGGCGCTGAAGAGGCGTTCATCCAGGTTTCCGTGAGGAAGGCGACGTCTGGTGAAGTTGTGTCGAGCAGGTTCCAGAGCTCGACGGTGTGTCTGTGGACGGAGCGGGTGTTGAGCAGGATGCATATCAGGTGGCTGCTGCTGTTGCTCGTCTTGGTCTTGGTTGGTGCTGGAGTAGTGCAGGTCCGGATGCAGGTGAACTTGCAGGAGTTGCAGCAGACGGGTCCGTGGGTGCGTCTCGGGGTGGCTCTGTAGCAGCCCGGCAATCGGCCGGCTTTGAGTGGGTTGAGGGTGGCGGCGTCGTACGTCTGGCGGGTGGGCTGGGGTCCTGGCACTGGGTGCGGTGCAGGCGCGGACGGGTGCAGACGGGCTTACCTTTGGCGCACCTTCGGCGCTCAGTCGGAGCTCCCGCTGCGCGCGTCCGCTGCGCGGTCGCTCTGGGGGCGTCATAAATCAGGAGCCGGGAGGGCGGGTCAGCTGGGAGGCGGGAGCGGGGCGGCCAATGGGCTGGTGGTGGGCGGGGCCACAGGGAGGCCGCGGCGGGAAATCGGCACAGACGGGCGGCTCAGCGGCGGCTGGATCGCTCGGAGCAGCGGCAGAAGGAAGGCGTTGGCAGCAGGAAGGCGTCGGCAGCAGGAAGGCGTCGGCAGCAGGAGGGGTGACCCGGCCTAGTTAAAGGCACAGTGGTCTTAGAGCCGTTTCATGTTCACCCCGTGTCTTCAATAGCTTGTATCTCCATATGGGCGGTTTTCACAGGTTGACCTGCATACAGGGAATCTCGATGAACATCACTCATCTGTGTCTGCTTTATCAAATCTTGATCATGATCCTTATCATAAGTTTCATCTCCAGTGACTCCTTTGTGATTAAAAACTGAGATCAAAATAGCACAAGTTAGCATACCCTCTCCCGGAGTGAGATATATTGGGGTGATGTTTCACCCTGAAGTATATTGGCATTGTTTGGGACCTCTACTTTTCTCCGTTGTAGGGGGAGGGTGACATCAGTCCTTCCCTCATCCAATGGGATAACGGTATTACTCCCACACCCACTGGATTGATTCAGCCCTCCAGGATCCGTAGTGTGAGCTTTGTTGCTGCCAGAAAACAGGACTGAAATTAACAGCTGACACCCCTTTGAGTCTCCTAACAAGCCAGTCTTTCCAGGTCGTTTTGCATTTCTGGTTCCACTGTCCCAGCTATTGCATTTAGCCTTCCCCCCTGTCTGGGATTCCTTCAAGGTTCCCCCCCTCCCTCGTCACATTACCAGGGTCTTGCAAGGAGGGAGGGTATCCGCTGGTTGTGCCGGCGGCACCAGCCATTTTCTTAGTCCCGCGGTCGGGCAGTCTTCATTTCTCTGCTGCATTGATACAAAGATTCAGAAAAGGGGGGTGGTGATGAACAGAGTGTCTGAATTGAGCAGACCACTCTTACCCAGTCCAAAGATCAGGGCTTGATCAATCACCGTTATTTATCTCACTGCCCCATCCCAGCTAAGAACCTGGCTATATGCAAATCAGTCTGTCCCTGGCATAGTGCATCATGGGAACAGGGCAGACTAAACTACCAAGCCAATTCTTCACCAGAAAGGAAACAAGCTACCGGGGACCGGTTTCTGGCATTTCAGCCGTCTTCGGCCCGGCTTGCTTGAATCCTGATGGAGCAGTGAGAAAGGGACTCATGTCTGAGTAAACCCTGCCACACCTATAGTGGCCAAAATCGATTCAGAAAAGGGGGTGGTGATGAACAGAGTGTCTGAATTGAGCAGACCACTCTTACCCAGTCCAAAGATCAGGGCTTGATCCATCACCGTTATTTATCTCACTGCCCCATCCCAGCTAAGAACCTGGCTATATGCAAATCAGTCTGTCCCTGGCCCAGTGCATCATGGGAACAGGGCAGACTAAACTACCAAGCCAATTCTTCACCAGAAAGGAAACAAGCTACCGGGGACCGGGGACCGGTTTCTGGCATTTCAGCCGTCTTCGGCCCGGCTTGCTTGAATCCTGATGGAGCAGTGAGAAAGGGACTCATGTCTGAGTAACTGGGATGGTGCAGTGAGCTAAAAAACGGTGTTGGATCTAGCCCTGATCTCTTGACTGGGTGAGAGCTTTCTGCTTAATTCAGAGACTCTGTCCCTCACCACCCCTTGTTGTAAATATTTTTGTCCACCCTAAGCGTGGAAGGGTATTCTCAGATGTGAGACCCTTGCTCATTGCACCATCAGGATTCAAGCAAACCGGGCCGAAGACGGCTGTAATGCCAGAAACCGGTCCCCGGGAGTTTGTTTCCTTCCCAGTGTAAGAATTGGCTTTTGTAGTTTGGTTTGCCCTGTTCCCATCATGCACTGGGACAGGAACAGACTAATTTGCATACAGCCAGGTTCTGAAACTGGGATGGTGCAGTGAGCTAAAAAACGGTGTTGGATCTAGCCCTGATCTCTTCACTGGGTGAGAGCTTTCTGCTTAATTCAGAGACTCTGTCCCTCACCACCCCTTGTTGTAAATATTTTTGTCCACCCTAAGCGTGGAAGGGTATTCTCAGATGTGAGACCCTTGCTCATTGCACCATCAGGATTCAAGCAAACCGGGCCGAAGACGGCTGTAATGCCAGAAACCGGTCCCCGGGAGTTTGTTTCCTTCCCAGTGTAAGAATTGGCTTTTGTAGTTTGGTTTGCCCTGTTCCCATCATGCACTGGGACAGGAACAGACTAATTTGCATACAGCCAGGTTCTGAAACTGGGATGGTGCAGTGAGCTAAAAAACGGTGTTGGATCTAGCCCTGATCTCTTGACTGGGTGAGAGCTTTCTGCTTAATTCAGAGACTCTGTCCCTCACCACCCCTTGTTGTAAATATTGCATTGATACAAAGAAGCAGCGGGAAACAGAGAATCCTAGGGATCATCCACACAGTGTTTACAGCTGCACCGGCCCCAACCTGGAGCACCCAGCCTCGTCCATAGTGTATCCGCAATTCGGCTCCTGCTATGCCTTGCCAGCAGTAATCGTGAAAATAGAGGTCGGATAGCATACTCCGGTGTACTTTGACGCGGGGCTTCGTCTCGAGAGACTCACAGGGGGGAGCGACGCGAGCTCACGTCCTATACTGGCGCCATCTTACTCCAATTTCAGCGCACCGTCCATCATCTCCTTGTCTCTGCTTTGCTCACCCTAAGATGGCAGGGTATGCCCTGACATGGGTCCCTTGCTCCCTTTTCCACTGATTCAAGCTAGCCTGGCTGATGAATGGTGTTACCCTGATACCGGTCACAATATGCTTAATTCCGGTTCAGGGACCTGGCTTGGCAGTTCAGGCTGTTCTGTTCCCATGAGGCACAGGGTCAAGACTGATTTGCATATAGCTGGGTCTGAGGTGGCGAAGCGAGCTAAAGAATGATGATGGATTCAACCCAGATCTGTGACTGGGGTGAGTGTCAATAGTTTTAGCGCTCCGTCCATCAGCTCCTTGTGCTTGCTTTCCAATTTAGAGGACTCTGATTCTAAACTAAAGTTGGGGCAACCTTTTAAATCAGGGAATTTAGGAAGGTGTCAGCATAGTGGAGAATTTAGTTGGTACACAGTCAAAATATCGATTGTGTTATTTCGACTTACACTTATATCGAGTTGCTAATATCGATGGGACAGAATATCGATGTCCAGAATATCGATGGCCAGAATATCGACTCTAAGGTAAGTAATATCGAAATTACTTATATCGATAGCATATATATCGATGTAAGTAATATCAATATTACTTATATCGATAGCATATATATCGATGTAAGTAATTTCGATTTACTAATATGTGTTAGAAATATTAGTTAAATATTTAAATTAATTGTTATAATATGTGTTTAATATGTTTTTATAAAGAAAAAATATATAAAAGTAAATAATATGTTTTACTACCAGAGCGGGTTGTGGGTTTATAGGGGAATAGGGTGGGAAGTAATTTATTTGTAATTAAATAATTATTTTTTAATGATTAATTTATTTTGCTATTCAATAGTAATTGGCAATGAATTATTTTAATTGATTAATTGATTAATTAATTGCTAATTTATGTATTTTTTTAAGTAAATTATATGTTTTACTACTGGAGCGGGTTGTGGGTTTTTAGGGGAATAGGGTGGGAAGTAATTTATTTGTAATTAAATAAATTTTTTTTAATGATTAATTTATTTTGCAATTCAATATTAATTGGCAATGAATTATTTTCATTGATTAATTGATTAATTAATTGCTAATTTATGTATTTTTTTAAGTAAATTATATGTTTTACTACTGGAGCGGGTTGTGGGTTTTTAGGGGAATAGGGTGGGAAGTAATTTATTTGTAACGAAAATAATATTTTTTAATGATTAATTTATTTTGCTATGGAATATTAATTGGCAATGATTTTTTTTAATTGATTAATAGAATAATTAATTGATAATTTATGTATATTTTTAACTAAATTATATGTTTTACTGCTGGAGCGGGTTGTTGGTTTATAGGGGAATAGGGTGGGAAGTAATTTAATTGTAATATTAATTTATTTTGGGTAAATGAGTATTTTTAGGGTTCAGGGTCAGTTTTGGGTTTTTGGGTAAAGGGGTACTTTTAGTGTTCTGGGTCAGTTTTGGTTTTTGGGGTAAAGGTGTATTTTTTGGGTTCAGTGTCAGTTTTCAGTTTGTTGGTAAAGGGGTTTTTTAAGGGTTCAGTGTCAGTTTTCAGTTTTTGGGTAAAGGAGTATTTTTAGGGTTCAGGGTCAGTTTTCAGTTTTTGGGTAAAGGGGTATTTTTGGTGTTCAGGGTCAGTTTTCAGTTTTGGGTAAAGGGGTTTTTTAAGGGTTCAGGGTCAGTTTTCAGTTTTTGGGTAAAGGGGTATTTTTAGGGTTCAGGGTCAGTTTTCAGTTTTTGGGTAAAGGGGTATTTTTAGGGTTCAGGGTCAGTTTTCAGTTTGTGGGTAAAGAGGTTTTTTAAGGGTTCAGGGTCAGTTTTCAGTTTGTTGGTAAAGGTTTTTTTTAAGGGTTCAGGGTCAGTTTTCAGTTTTGGGTAAAGGGGTATTTTTAGGGTTCAGGGTCAGTTTTTAGTTTTTGGGTAAAGGGGTATTTTTAGGATTCAGGGTCAGTTTTCAGTTTTTGGGTAAAAGGGTATTTTTAGGGTTCAGAGTCAGTTTTCAGTTTTTGGGTTAAGGGGTATTTTTAGGGTACAGGGTCAGTTTTAGGTTTTTGGGTAAAGGGGTATTTTTAGGGTTCAGGGTCAGTTTTCCCTACTGTTCCACCCACTGGAGTGGGAATAGTAATTATTGTTAAGTAATTATATATTATATATTATTTTTAATTATTATTTTTTAAATTAAATATGTATTATTATTTTTTTCTCCATTATTACATATATTTAAATATGTTTAAGTAATTAATAAGTATTATTTACAGTATTTTTTATGTTATTTTAAATTAAAAAAAATCGATATATTTAACATCGATATTTTTAACATCGATATTATTTTTTCGATATTTTGGTACTTACCATGTTGTACATAGGGCGTCGATATTTTTGCTATCGATATAATCACGCCAATATTTGTGTAGGTCGAAGTTCTCCAAATCGAGGCAAAGTATAGCACAAAGCCACACAATGAACAGAGAGATCTTTACCTCTCTAAATCCAAATGAAACCTACAGAACATTCAAGAATTCCACGTCATAGTAGTTTTCCACCTTCTCACAGTCGAAATTGGCAACTTGACTCAATTTTCCTAACGTACAGTTTGAACATCAGGAAGACCTTGGATGCTTTGGAGGCTTCCCTACTCCTGATACTGCATAAATAGGAGTCTTCTCTTCAATTGTTAGCACCTCTCATTCTTGCAAACAATTCCTCCTGTACCTAACTATCTCTAATACACAATATGGCTTTCACTAGCTATGAGGTCATGTGAACGAAACTGCAAAAAAAAGAATATTGCAGCTCATATAAAACTTTCATGTAAAAGGTTAAACTTTAAAGACCAAATGCTTATGGCCTTTGATATGGCCTTTGATAAACCTTACTTAGTAATATAGTCAGTGTTCACTTTGAATACATGATTATATGTATGCACCTACAATTACAGAATAAATGCAAAATATTAATCTAGGAATACATCAGTACATTTTTAAATACAACGATAGTAGTCCTCTTCCAAGTATCAGGAATAACGTCCCTCTGTGCTGACTGAAATAAAGATATTAGGTCTGGTCTTAATAAAGTCTGAAATGTTCTAAAGAATTCGAGAGGAATCCCATCCAGGCTGACCGCCTCACCGGAAGCTAGAGAAGTAACAGCTGTTTCTATCTCTTCCCAGGTAATTGGGGCCACAAGAATCATATTTTGATCTAATGTAACCTTAGTGGTTTGAAGATATTAAAAAATTCCTCTAAGGATTTCTCCCCACTTCCATCTAATCCTTCATTTACTCCCTCAGTATAGAGCTGTTGATAAAAGTTTTGGAATACCTTTAGGACCCCTATCGAGAAGTCATGAATTTGATCAGACTGATCTTGAATTCTACTAATTCTATTTAAAACCTCCCTCTGTTGTAGACTCTTACCAGAACCCTACCCGTATTTTCTCCGAGTTCATACGCTTCAGTTCTATATGGTACATATTTAATAGCAAGTTCTTCACTAAAATGCTGGTGTATCTTAGCCTTAATGATGGCAATTGACTGCTGACATTCTTCAATATTTTGGTCACCACAAATTTTCTGCATCAGCTTTACCTCTGCCAGCCTGAGTTGTTCCACCCAATTCCTCAGCTTTGCCTTAAGCACCTTTCGGCGATATCAGGAAAATGTAAGAGTTTCTCCACGTGCAGCCACCTTAAATGCATCCCAAACTATAGTTTCTGAAGCCGAAATTCTTATTAAAATTAAAAAACTCAGCCACCCACTTAACCTTATGCTCACAATACAACTGATCCAGAAATATTTTACATTCAAAAGTCCATGGCCTTGGAGCCTCGACAAACCCACTAGATTGGAGCTCCACAACTATAGGATTGTGGTTAGAGGTAAACCTAGGGGGAGGTTAATACTGGTTCTTTCTGCCATTTGACATGACACATAAAAGTAATCAAGGCGGACCAGCTTATTATGAAGGGAAGAATAAAAAGTATATCCCGGGTCCGTCCGTTTGTGCCTATACCATACATCGACCAACCCATGCTCCCTTAACTAACCCCCGTAAAGCTTTAAAGGTCCTGTTTTTCCGCCCTTGATATAAAGAATCACTAGACAAATTGAAATTGCTCTCCAAATGAATATTAAAATCTCCACAGAGAATTAGCGGGTGTGGCCACATAGCAGTTCAATGCTTAAGTAGTTCAAAACTTCAGGATCATCCAAATTTGATCCGTAGATAGAGCAAATTGAAAAGAGGGCACCATTAATTATGAATTTGATAATTACCCAGCGCCCAAATTGGTCCTCCTTGACTCTTTGACATGTCCCAAGACCACGCCGTGCCAGAATAGCTACCCCCTGATGGTAGTGCTTTGCCGTGTATATGCCAAAAATCCAAACCAAGTCCCTTCAGCAAGCTACTTTTACTACAGGGGATATGGGTTTCTTGTAGGCAAATCACATCAATCTTAATGAATTGTAAACACTTGGCCAATAACCTCCTTTGTTTTCTGTCATTTAAGCCACAAATATTCCATTAACATACACATATTCCACCCCTTCTACCTGCTATCTTTGAAAGAACCAAATTATTCACCAAACTGTTCCCAGCTGTACCAATATTTACTTGTTTCCTTAAACACCAAGAATCATGAAAAAATGTAAACAACAACATTACACCCCCATCCACCCAACCCCCCACCTCCTCCGCTTCCCCTTCTACACAAAGCCCCACCCCGGAAAGCCTTTCCCCCCAGCCACCCACCACGTAAGGCATTTGCGGGATGTATGACGTTACAACGCATACTTTTACTCCGCATACCATTACAACGCGGTATTTACAACGCATACCGTTACAACGCATAGCGCTTTGGGGTGCTGGATAGTGGTAAGTATAATTTACTATTCTAACTCCAGTCCCCGTGGACCCTAGGGAAGGTGTTGGATAGTAAATTAAACTTACCTCTTATCCTAGAGCGCCCCCCAGCGCTATGCGTTGTAATGGTATGCGTTGTAATGCCTGCGTTGTAGTGGTAGTGCGTTGTAAAAAATGCGTTGTAACAGGTGCATACCCATTCGCGGGTTGAATGGGAATCGATGAGCCCTCTGTACTTGCACTTTCCAGTCCCATTGTTGGAGTTCAGGAAATGCCTCTTCAAAAAGTTCAATCACGAACTGCTGGATGTCTGCGAACTCCTTGCCTTCAGGGATACCCAAGATTTGCAGATATTTTCTCCTTGACCTTTAGAGTCTACAAGAGAGAGGTCCATTAATTTCCACACTGTGTCATTTTTCGCAGCTTTAATAAATTCCGTTAGATTTTTCTGCACAGCCAGCTCACCTTACAGTTCTGAAATCCTGTCTCAGCTTCTCCGATTCTTATCGCAATATCAGAGCATGTCTTTGCCATCCTACGCATCGAGTTCTGGAGTTTACGGCAAACACCTTGAATGCGAGAACTCTCGGCTCTAGTCTCCACACGGTGGGCCATGATACTCCCATATATCGTGGAAGGCGTGACTTCCTAAGGATCATTGAGTTTGTCGTCCCCGGGACCTGTCAGTGGATCCCCTGAAGCTGCCTTTTTACCATTCAACTTAGTTGAGAAAGAGTAATCCCATGTAAGCGACCCAGCTGTGCCTTCACCTTGCGCTGGAAAAATTACTGGCTTTTTCAGTTTACGGGCTGTTCCAGATTCATCAGTGTCTTATCAGTCTCCTCCTCCCAATGTACACTACTGACATCGCTCTCTTCTCCAGCCCAGTCTTTTCTATTACTGTCTTCACCGGAAAGACTAGAGTGATCTGACAGAGAATACAAATTATCAGCAGTCTCCTCCTCCTTAGATGATAGTGGAGTGAGTTCCAGACAGCCAGAATCTCTAAGAGTCAATCAGCTACATCCTTTGTCTGACTATGACTGGATGGAACTCCATCTCCCATAGTGCACTGTTTTTGCGGAAGGTCCAGAGTCTTGTCAGCTGCTCCCGAGATACGATCCAAAAAAAACTGTATCTTTGGATTGCCACCCTCCCCACTGTAGCCAAGGGAAATATTCACTATGTCACAATCAGACCGGCGATCCTCCCTACCAGCTGACTCATTTTGTGGAGGCTCATTTGCTGCAGTTTCTTGAGAGACGATGACAGTCCCTGGAATGGAAGGAGGGACGCCAGTTTTGAAAGTCGATTAACCTCCTGTTGCTGGGTCCCGAACCCCTTTGTTCTTCCCGAGTTGTGCTTTAACCTTTTCGATGCTGATGACGGAACCACTCCGTCATCAGCCGCGGTAGCGCTGTGCTGATGACGGAGCGGTTCCGTCATGGCCCGCTCGCCGCGCCTGCGTGGAGCGGATGCCGCGCCTGCGCAGGGCGTTCCATTGAGCGGACAGGGCCATGACGGAAACGCTCCGTCATGCGCACAGCTCAAACGAGGCTGGTGTCGGAGCAGTTCCGTCACCAGCATGGGCGCATGGTGCGGCCGCCCCGCCCCCTTAGCGCTGCGGCGGAATAGCCGCCGCAGCAAAGGTGTTAAACAAGGGGGGAACAGTCAGCCTCCCATGGGTAGAAATATTGTTTTTCTTAAGTGGGTCCCCCGACCCCGGTGATCCGCTTGGCGCTCCCTTAGCAGAACGGAGTCCTCCAGTGCCAAGACTTTCTCCATTCCGGTCCGGAGTGGGCGGACCCCGCACCTTACCGCCCTTGAATGCCGTTTTGGCCATAAAAGTCTTGCAGGCTGCCAGCCTCAGGGGCAGCGGTACCCCCCACAACTTGGATCATGATCGCCAGGTAGTGCTCCCGTCGGCAAACGGTCAACGGGAGCACGCAAGGGCTTAAGGTGCAGTATCTGTTTATGTGTACATATAAAGGAACCAGGCACAATGTGTCAGTATTAAATGTGGATTTGCTTTTGGCTGTTTTCCTTTTTTTCTCCTCATTTCTGTAAACAACAACAATAAAAAAAATATATTATAAAAATGCAATTTCAACCAAAGCAGTATAACTCATAATACACAAGTATAAATGTGAACGAGAAATACAATTTGGTTTGGGGACATATTTGGAAACACAAAATAGTAATTAAATAATTTATTCCATTGCCATTTTTTTTTTCAAGTACAGCTCAGTGAATGGGGGCCACGCTCCTCCGCCCTCATGGAGACACCGCTGCTGGTGTTTGCCGTGTCAAAAGTGCATAGATATACCTTTTAATTTCTCCAAGGTACTGCATGTGCAGTAGACAACACAGCTCAGAAGCATTGAGTAGTGATTGCCTTTCTCTTGTTCCAATCTTGGCCCAGAACTCAAAAGAACAATAAAAGCATTTATGCAAACTCATTCATCCAAGCAAAAAAAATCACAGTCATATTCATGCAGCAAAACATGCATCTAAATACAAACAACTAAGCAAAAAACACCACAAACTCTCATCAGTCAGACAGAAAAAAGCGCTTTTCTGTGGACAATTGTTAATATTGGAACTTATTGGTCCGCTGTATTATTGGGAACCCCCTTTCATGTTGTTATTTACATTTACTTCCCTGGTGGGTTGTTCCCCTCCTGTTTCCTTTTCCTTAGGTCTAGGTTCAGGGTCCCTCTCCTGTTTTTGTATATAAAAACCTATTGGGACACCCTGTAAAAAAGGATTGTGCAAACTATGGGCGTGTAATAATGATAATAATAATAATACGGCATTTTATATAGCGCGAACAGCTACCTCACGAGGAGGTGTCCCGGCGCTGAAAGAACACAGTCAACCAAGAGGACCGGAGTGAAGATGCCTAGTGCGGTTGGGTGAAGAGCCAGGTTTTTAGTAGTCGTTTGAAGCAGATTTCAGAGGGGGCTTGCTGAATTTCTGGGGCAATGTGTTCCATAGTGTCGCAACATTTGCTGAAGAAGTGCGACCCCCCAGTCTCGCCCTTTTCACTTTAGGGGCCTCAAGCTGAACGCGGCAGTTGGAGCGTAACGCACGGGCCTGTAAGTATCTCGGTAGCCGAGCTTTCAGATATTTAGGACAGGTGCCAAACAGAGATCTGAAGGCCAACATAAGTGCCTTGAATTTGATTCTGCTGGTAACTGGTAGCCAATCAAGTGATCGAAGATGCGGAGAGAATGAATGCTTAAAAGGAATCCTCATTAGCAGTCTCTCAGCCGCATTTTGGACCAACTGGAGTTTTTGTATTAAATATTTAGGTAAGCCCAGATAGAGGCCATTGGCATAGTCCAGCATAGATGTCACTGTGGCATGGACTACTATTTTACGACAGCTCTCTGGTAGCAGTCTCAGAATCTTGCGAAGATTCCTCAATTTGCTCAGGCAGCAGCCGACTACTTGTTGGATGTGCGTGGTAAAAGACATTCTGTCATCCCACCGCACACCCAGGTTTTTTGCCGTCAGGCTGGGCGACGGGGCTTGTCCCATTTCCGCTGGCCACCGTAGCTCTGGGGGTGGGGAAGGGCCCTTCCCAAAAAAGATCACTTCCGTTTTATTGGCGTTGAGCTTTAATTTATTCGTATTCATCCAACATGCCACATCTCAGAGACATCCCTTAAAGCTCGAGAAGGACTCCTCCGACATCTCTGAATACGAAAATACCAATTGGGTGTCGTCGGCATAAGAAATTGCCTTAACACCCCAATTGGCAATCAACGTAAAGAGTGGGGCCAGGTAGATGTTGAACAAGAGGGGGCTGAGGGCCGACCCTTGAGGGACGCCACAACTAAGAACTTTGGGTGTTGAGGATGCAGATCCCAGCGCCACCTTCTGTGTTCTTTGGGATAGATACGAATGTATCCAATCCAGTGCCTGGTCACGGATGCCTATCTCAGCCAGTCGCATCAAGAGTCTAGCATGATCAACCGTGTAGAAGGCGGCCGACAGATCCAGGAGTACCAGCATCGCTGAACTTCCTGAATCCATCGACCACCTTATTGACTCTGCCACCTCAATTAGTGCTGTCTCTGTGCTGAAGCCAGGTCGAAAGCCTGATTGCGTCTCATGAAGTATCTTGTTGTCTTCGATGAATTTGCTCAGCTGGCGCTGTATTATTTTCTCAAACATTTTTCCCGGTGCTGCTAGCAGGGAGATCGGGCGTAAATTGCTGAGGTCTTTAGGATCCCCATTGGTTTTTTTTTTAGCGGGAGGAGGGTAGCGTGTTTCCAGATGGTTGGGAAAACCCCAGAACTGATGGACGTATTCCAGATCTGTTGTAATTTGGGGGCCACAAAATCAGCTATGGTGCTCCAGAGTTTAGGCGGACAAGGATCGTCCGGTGAGACTGATTTGCAGCAATTTAGTTCTCGTCTGACTGCTGTCAGAGGTATCGCTTGGAATTGAGCTAGGGTTTCAGACCTCACCTCTTTGATGACTAAATCCGTTTTCACCGTTTTTTCCTCTGGTCTAAAGGACTCATAGACGAGTTTAATTTTTTGGTCAAAAAATTCTGAGATGTTTTCACACAGAGTGTTTGACGGGGGGACCTCCCTCTCAATACAAATTGGTTTAAAGAAGGACTGTACTACCTTAAAGATCTGTTTGCTCGAGTTCTCTGCTTGCTGGATTGAGTCCGCGTAAAATTGTTTTTTGCCTTTCTAATCGCTTTCTGGAATTTTCTGGATGCTTCCTTATATCTAGTTTTTTCTAAGGGCCCGTAATTAGCCCTCCACAGTCTCTCCAGCCTCTTACAGGCTGCTTTCTCCACTCTGAGATCCTGAGAGAACCAGGGAGCGGAGGGGGAGTCACGTTTGGATATTGCACGTGAGGCTGGCGCAATGGAATATACCATGTTTCCGACCCAGTCATTAAGTAGCTGTGCGTCCAAATTTGCGTTTGAGGTGAGAGAGGGGATATTCTGAGCCAAAACAGGGCCCATGATATCAGGGACAAGCTTTTTCCATTGTCTCTTCATAAACGAGCATTTGCTTGAAGCAGGACTGTCCGTAGCTATATTTAATGTAAATGGGATCAATGAGTGGTCTGACCAGATTAACGGTAAAGGTGCCTCCACCTTTACGTCATTAATATTGGAAAAAATTAGGTCAAGCATGTGGCCGGCTCTGTGAGTGGGGCCATCATTAATCAGTCTCAAATTGGCTGTATTTAGTGTGGATCTCAACAACTCTGCCAGAGCGCAGTCCGTTTTATCCATGTGAATGCTAAAATCCCGGACCGCGATGAAGTGAGGATGGAGGAGGGAGCTCTGAACAATTGTCTCCATCAGAGTTGACAAATTGGGATCCTCATCGCCAGGTGGGCGGTAGATCACTAATCCCACTAAAGACAGCTGAGGGCTTACTTAAAAGCAAAAGTGTAGCCCCTCAATTCCCTGAATTTAGATAGGGGCCGAGGATGTTAGTGTGAGCTGTTCTTTAAATATGACAGCCACACCTCCGCCTCTTTTTGTGCCTGAGCGGTTTGAGAAACATATTTTATAACCCAGGGGTACTGCCAACGCTAAGGCAGTCATATTCTCCTCCTTGAGCCAAGTTTCTGTTAAAAACAGTGCGTCCCACTCAAGCTCTTCTAGTAGCAGCCAGATCTCACCTGTATGCTTAACTAAGGATCTGCAGTTTAGGAGGCCAGCTCTAAGACCTTTGTTGTCGGTGGCTTGGGTTTCAAAAACCTATTAGCGCCTATTGGTGACAGAGAGATCCCACAAGCCTCGCATGTCTGGGGAAGAGCTGTGGTCTGAAGATCTATCCCAAGAGTGCAGCATTCAGAAGTAGTTTTGAGAGCCCATAGGTCAGTTCTTGACCACACAATCCTATCCTTTCGCGCACACTCCCCTGCATCATGCCTGGCCTCGGCCGCGGACTGGTCGCGGACGGGCGTAGACGGGCTTGCCTTAGGCGCGCCTTCGGAAAAGTAAGGAAAAGTCACACGGGTCAAATAACTTCCTAAATGCAAACTAGATCTGTAGAATTTATTTATTATTTATTTATTACGTAACTTGTACCGCGCATACTAAACCCGAAGGTGTCAAGGCGCCTATCAACAGATCAAAAGTTTGCAGAGCGCCACTAAGGGTATGCACGTGTGAAAAGGTGGGTCTTTAGAGCAGATCTAAAGGCTTGTAGAGTGGGGCGGGACCTTACTTCCAAAGGGAGAGCGTTCCACCATTTAGGGGCCAAGTTAGAAAAGGCCTTGCCTCCCCATCTTGTTTTTCTAACACGAGGTACAGAAAGAAGAAGTTTCTGAGTGGAACGGAGATTCCTACCAGGATTATATTGAGATAGGATCGATCCAATGCCTGTAGAGCTAGATTTAGCTAAGGCTTTATACACCATACACATGGATTTAAAAAGGATCGAATCCTCAACAGGGAGCCAGTGTAGCTGCTTTCGCGCTTCGGTGGCAGAGGCACGTTTAGGTAGGTCAAGAACGAATCTCGCTGCCGCATTCTGGACCACCTGCAAGCGCTGTAGCTGACTCTTGTTCAGTCCTGCATACAGCGCATTGCAATAGTCCAGTCGCGAGCCCAGAAGTGCGACCGCAAGTTGCCTTCTTGCCTGGGGTGACAAATAGTGCCTAATTTTCCTTAGGATGTGGATAATCCCCCAGCAGGTCGATACAGTCCTGTTGACTTGTTGGCACATACTAAGGGTGGGGTCAATCATGACTCCCAGATTTTTTGCTGAGGAGGTAGGCTCGGGACATAAGCCCAGCGAGTTCGGCCACCACTCAGCAGACCAGATCTGTTCCTTTCCTCCGAATACCATCACCTCCGTCTTCTCCCCATTCAGTTTTAGTGAATTATGGATCATCCACTGTCCAACTGCCTCCATACAAGATCTAAAATTGGCGGCAGTCGACGTAACTGACTGGGAGAGAGAGACTAGGATCTGGGTGTCGTCCGCATAGGAAATAAGGAAGTAAGCTAAATAATGTTTATTGACAAGCTCCATCACAAACTAAACTGTTATAACAGTTCACTAGCTCACTCAACCCCCGTTAATATTCCAGAATGTCAGCGTGGCACACGCACAGATACAAAAGTAAGGAAGAACAAGGGAGAGGTAAGAGGACGGGAAAAGACAATACACACTCAGGGCATACGTATACAACTATCTATACAATTACATAGCATATTACAATCCCATATGCGCAGTACTGTAACAATAGACCCTGCAGCGCCAGCTGTGAAGGGTGGTGAGGGGCGTGGGCTGAGCCCAAGGGGGTCCCCACCAGGATTATGCACTTCCTTACTGTGCCCAGAGGGTTTAGGCTCCTTCCGTGTAATTTGCAGGGGGGCCCCATCAAGTTTTGTATTCCACTTCCTATGCAGAGGCCCCTTTAGCAGCTCGCGTGCCAGTAGGCCCTGCTCCATAAATGTACAATACCTTTCTATATGACGGAACAAACACACTCTGTAGTCCTAAACCGTGATGCCTGCTGCATTGTGAAGACATCCCCATATGAACAACACTGAACCATAATTCCTTCAGTAATAACAAAGATTTCACCATTACGAAACACTTGAGAATGACACCAAAAGTATGTACTTATTTTGACTGTCATTTATCATTAATTATGGGCTTTGCCATAGTAAACAACATAACAACTCTAACCCCTGGTGTGGCTGCCTAGCAACCACAGTAAAACCAGATACAGATGTACAACCACAGCTACAGCTTCACAGCATAAAAGCCATATCTTGAGGTTCTTGAGAAATACTGGAAACCTATTCTGGTGTCACTCTTTCCCAGCCCCAAGAGCCTTAGAGTGACAGCTGTATGAACAAAAATATTAAGGATAACTGCTCTGGGTGATATTCTTCTGAAGCCTTTGATGTGGCCGCTACCTGATCTCTCCCACCCCCTATCCTTGCCCCAGACTGCTGTGTAACTCGCACAGTACAGCAGTGTCAGAGATGCCTTGTTCCCATGTCCCCCTCCCAGCAGTGCAACACAGAGCAGGCCCAGGAACTCTCTGGAGTTGGACACCTCTGCTGACCCCCCTTAAGGGCAATAAAGTCAAATATTCTGCTACCGTGCTCCAGCATTTTGCTGCTCCATCTCCTCCCTCATTATGGTTGTACTCTTCTCAAAGTCTCTTAACTTGTGCAGGGATTTAAAACTAGAGGAGGAGAGATCTAAAATACCACGATTTTTTTTTAAACCTTTGTACTTAACTGGGTGGCTTGCAGGTTTCTTGAATTAAATCCATAAAAACACCAAACTGAGCATTTTGTCACCCAAAACGCCACTGGAAGCTTGAGCCCCTCTAGTTGGCCTGATTTCATGGGTTATTTCCCATCACCTTTAAAAGTGGTCTGTAATCTTAGTGTCTATATTGATTCCAATCTCTCCTTGTGATTCCAAATATTTAAGATCTCCAGTTCTTGGGCCACACAGTTAAGGCTTCTGACATTTCCTGGTAGGCATGGTCTTAGTCCAGTCTAGACTGGATGATGGGAATGCTATCTATTAATGACTGCCAGAAATACCAATCACAATGCTTCAAGTGGTGCAAACATGTTGTGGCTTGGGAAGTGATGGGTTCCAAGATCACATTACCTCTAAACTCAGATTCTTTCCTTGGTTTCTGATCAGGAGAGGAGTGCTCTTTTTGGTCTTGTTTGTTGTGCACCTAGTGAGTCATGATTAGTCACCTTCTTTATTACCAACTAAATGGAGCCTTCAGTGTGCAATGTATTCCCCAGGTCAAGTGTTACTTGACGTTTCAAAACGAAAGCACTCTCCTTTGGGAATAGGATCCGTAGAAGCTGCTAAAGAATGAAATAAACTTTACTTGGAGCTGTGATTATTATCTTTGCTCCCACTGTCTGAAAACAATATGAAAAACCATATTTTTAATCAATGACAGTGTTATTTATTATCTACTCTGAACTCCTATTGTTACTGTCTCGTGTAGCGGCAGGAGTCTCTGGCATGCAAGTGCATCTTTCATACATACCAATTACATACCATAAAATCACAACAATATAACTACCATTACAAGTTCCCTTGACACACTCTTATCTACTCCATCTCCTTTCTCATACTTCCCACTCTCACCTCACTCTACTACCATACAGCTAAGCACCATCACATCAACACCCCACCGAAATTAATTCCCATCTGCACACACTTAGTCCTGTTTAGTCCCCAAATGACCGCCCTCTCATCATAAGCTCTATTTTGCCTGACATCACTCTTTAGTCACACTCTAAACTTTGTAATCCTTTTCTATGCCTCACATCAACAACAAGGCTACCTTTTCAAAAGTAACATGCTGCTGCCCTTTCAAACCCTGCCAAGCATTGTTGCATCACTTTGCTTTTTTTCCAGAGACACCTTGTTAACTACTTCCTTACATTCCTCATAATCCCCCCTCTTTCATTATGGTTTCCAAATACCACACTCCACACAAACAACACTATCTCATTTAGTCAACAATATCACATCTGGGTGTGCAGAGCCTGGCCGAGCAACAAGATGGTCGCTCACTTGAGAGGCTCTGCTGGCCGTTGCCAAAAACCCGGCATGTATCCTTACTCCACGGGTGCATCTTCCCTACCTAAGCCTGTTCCTGTAATCCCTGCCCGACCTGGACTATTTTTGCGCTGGCGGGGACCCCGTTGGTGGCGGCCAGACTCAAGTGCAGCCCTGAGGCATCTGCGTGGAGCAGGTCTGAAGTGCTTGCTGCAAGGCCCAAAGTCGCATCGTCATCACCTGATCCTCTCCCGTGGCTGCCTTGATGAACTGCAGGTGGCTGTTGGACTCGGGCCCGCCTGCGAATAGACATGTCATAGCTCTCGGCCCACAACATTGTTTACACGTTTAGGACCACTTCAGAACCTGGAGCCGGGGCAGCATGGTCTTATCTCCAAGGCCCAGTCAATACCTGCAGTAACAGATCCTTGATTGGGCTGCCTGGGCCTACGGTGTTGAGTTGGGGCTTTGCATCTGACCTCGGAATGTGCTTGAGTTCCGCTGGGACTTACTGTGTTGGGTCTTCGCCATATCTTCACAAGTTTTGCTGCCCTGGCACGTGCCGGGATGCTGACTGAGTGCACTGAGTGTCGCTAATTTGGTCCCCCCTAGTATGGGCACGACTGTGTGGCATCCAGAGAGTGGTCCTGAACTTATTGCTTCACCTGGCCCAATGGTGTGACTTGCCTGCCATTTTGCAGCCTCTCCCACCACCGTGTTGGACACAGGGGCCCTCTTTCAAGTTCCTGCCTAGCCTGAGAGCTCCCTGTGGCTCTTTGAGTCAGATACTGTTACTGAGGTGGATACTGTTTTCTCCTTGCTGTCTTGCAGGCTCCACAACCTATCTGGGGCATGGGGACAATAGGGTGCTGCTACAATGATTCCCCTGGACTTGTGTGTTTTATTGAATGACTACAGGGCCCCATTTTATTCATCTACAGGCTTGCTCATCTGTCAAAGGGAACTTGCATGTACCTCCAACACCTCATGATCTGCTGGCACTGCTGGACACTGTCACTCATCAGGTACTCCTTCCCCTACTTCTCCACTTGTGCGCTGCCTTTCCTGCTTGTGCCCCTCGGCCCTGATCATCTTCCTCGGGCGTGGTGAGGTCACAACACAGTCTGCAGTCATCAGATGGTCTTGGGCTTACCTTTTGAGGTGACTTGCCACTGAAAGATCCTTTACAGACACGGCCTAGACAACTTTTGACCTGCCTGCCCCTCCCTATGCGACGTCTTGGGTCCCAGGAACACTTTCACTGCAGGGACTGGTGCCACTGCTTGTCGAGGGTGTCGTGCCTGGTCCCCTCTCTGCCCATTGACGCTGCTGCCTAGGTAATTCCTGCTTCAATTGACAAACCCATCACCTATTTGGCTTCATCAGCTCCTAAACACAACCCAACAACAATGGGGAAGTAGGACACATGCCAGTTGAAGCTCTACTTTGAGGGAAGGAGGTGAGTTGGGCACTCCAGCTGAGACACTGCTCAAGACAACCTACCTGATAACTCAGGAGGTACAGAAGGATGAGATGACGATCTGAAAGAAATCCTTGTAGATGTAAAGTAAAGTCTCCATGCCATTGATGTCAAGCTGGATCTTATGACGAATCACCTTGACTAAATGAAATTGAAGGTCGACAAACACGAAGACAGAATAGTCAATCTATAAAGGGAGGAAGGTCATGTTACATCCAGTGAGAAACTCCTGCACATGGGTAGGGCCCTGGAACTCATAAATCCCAAAAACAAAGACCTGGAGGCGAGATCGAGGTTGAATAACATCCAGATCATTAGTGTTCGAGATTCCACAAATATTTAGAAAATGGAAGACTATGTGAAAACCATGCTCTGTGACCTCTTTTGGTAGTATCTCCCCTTAGTATTCATCGTGAAAGTAGCTCATTGTACACTGGCACCCAGCCCACCTCCTGGGACCATCCCATTGTGGCCTGTTTGCCCAACTACAAGGATCGGGATGCAGTGCTACACCAGGACTGACAACAAAGGGACATACACTTAAAGGAAACACACTGTTGTTCTACCTGGAATTTACACCTTTTGTGCGTAGACTGTTCCTCCCCACCAAACGACTACTGCAAAAAGTTAATATCACCTACTCCCTTCTACACCCTGCCAAATTGCGCATCACATATGATGGCAAAATCACATCACTTCTCGTTGCCCTTCAGTTTGCCAAACTCTTAAAAAAGGAGTCCCGATATATTTGCATACTGCCTCAAACCAGGGAGTAGAAAAATATGGATGCCATAGAATAGATCAGCCCCTTTCGAATACACTGACTCAAACTGCAGCCCCCTTCTCTGCATCTGCAGTTCGCCCACGTGAATCCCTTCTGGAGACCCCTGTTGACACTGGTCTGATGCATTTGATGCCTCTACTCCATTACATACATGCCCATGGAACACTCAGTGTACTTGCCCCTTTGGCCCCCCAGTCTAGCCTGGACTGGAAAGTTTGCCAGGATTGACTCTGCTTACAAGAATGACTCCTCCATATGATGTTCAACAACGGTTTGGGTGAGTGATGGGGTGGGCTCCTAATTTCCACTGTGTTCGGGAGTGGAAGTGGGTGGGGATGGGTTACCTTGTTAATGTTTGAATTTGTTTGCAATTGCTTTACTTTCCCGCAGATCTTCTCTATCTCCTCTAATAATACAGCCTTACTTGGGTCAAACATCCCTACATACCTGCTGAATCACTACAACATCCAAGTGCTGCACATCTGGACTCTTCACCACCTATTCTTCACGTCGTAATATGCAACTGGGGTCATACATACACATTTGCTCTTCTATTCCCATATCAGTATGACTGCTACAATTTGGTGCCTAACCTGGAATGTGAGGTGATTCAATAATAAGTGATAACACAGCACCAGGTAGACATATCCTTTCTTCAAGAATTACACCTCACATTCTCAATTGTCTCTGGCCTAAAAGCAGATTAGAGCACTGGAGCACTCTACTCCAATTATGCACACAGGGCTGTCATTCTTTTATGGAAGGGCATTACATGGCATTCCACCCACATTATAAATTACATTGACAGTTGGTTCATAATTGTAGCTGGCATCCTAAACCGACGCCCGGTGAAACTCATATCAGTTTATGGCCGAAACAAAGAAAGTCAAGATTTCTTCTCAACAGTATGGCACCTTATCACCAACATTGAGCCATATGCAAATATATGGAGGGGGAGATTTCAATGTCATACTAGACACTGCACTAGACCACTCTAGCATGTTGCAACAACTTCACCCTGGTGCAGGTAAACAATTGCACGCCATAATGATGGACAATTCCCTTGTAGACGCCTAGAGATACCATCAAGGGCGAGAAATGGAGGGTCCCGTTTAGACTACTGCGTCATCTCACACGATGCACTCACATGGATAACTGTGGTCTCCCACTTCTCCAGAACCTTATCAGACCATGCTCCAGTCCTTGTTGAATTTGCTTTTCCATTAACCGTACTAAGTGCATTTATGTGGCGGCTCCCGCATAGTTCTTTTCGTCGTTCCGGTTTTCACGCGGAGGTGCATGCAGCCTTTTTAGAGTTCTGTTATCCGATACATGGCCGGTAACAAGAGACACTCAACAGGGGTGCCTTCTATCACCTGTCCTATTCGCAATAGTTATTGAGCCTGAAAGGGCCAGGGCCATAAGTTAAAAATATATTCTAGAGTCACAATCCGATGGTTCTTTTTCGCAGCATGAAAGTGTACATGGGAGAAAATGTATTAAAAGATCAGTCAATTAGTCAATAATCCTTTTGGACACATAGTAATGACAGACCAATACGGTTAGTTGATTTATTATAAAGCCAAAAATTACAGAACATAAAGACACCTCAGGATGAGGGTATAGAAAATACATTGGAATTAGCAGGAAGCCACCAACTGCATATCCAGTTTAGACAATACAACAAAAGTAATGCAATTAGTTCAAGAAGTAGGATTCAAAAGAACAGAAAGCATGAGTCCAAGTTCATGCATCAAGGGTTGGTGAGTGAAAAGCATTACATCTATCCCTACACCGACACTAAAGTGACATCCTTACTTAAGCCTTCTCAGTCAGAAGGGTAGAAGGAGTCAGCATGTGGAGTCTTCCTAAGAATACTCTCCAAGATTAATTGGTTATGTAGCATAACGCTACAGAGACAGAGCTTGCTCTAAAATGCTCTCTCTCCCAAGGCAAAAGAGATGTGGGTGCTTTCCCTACTCCCAACAACACATTCTTCGTAGGTAACATTTCCAGAATCCATTGGGAGTCATGCCATCTGCTCTAGGTACGATCCAGAATGTGTTTTTCCACGGTACAGCGGTGTTCTTCCCTTGATACATTTTGTCCTTGGTTCCCATGCCTTCTCCTGTGTGAAGCACACAGTCTTCCTTTATCAACTCAAAGCACATGATTGTAACTTCTTCTCTCCTTGCCTTACTAGTAAAACAAAGACATTATTCCAGCTAACGAGTGCTTCTTTCACCTGCATCACAAAATGTAAGAAAGAACAAATTCCACAGTACGAGGAAAGCAACTGTTAGTTCTAAAGTGAGAGTTTCCAAGGAACTGCATTTCAAGCCTACAACATTCAGCTAACAATAGGAAAACATCATGTGAGCCTCACAGATTTACATGCAAAATAGGACTCTTCCAATAAATGTATTAACCTACATGTGGAACAGTACAATTAATAAATACCTTTAGCACATGAATAATTGTCAGTTGCACAACACAAGTTTTTCACGGTACTGTCTTCTAGTTACTTTCAGTTTCTATGTTGATTCTTCATGTTACTTTTCAATTTCCTAAAATACATCATGTTTCATTTTATCATGTTTCACAATTCGACACTATATATTAATATAACAAAGGATTATATGCGGATGCGATCTACAGGTGATAACAATGCACCCCTACTAATAAATGCGTTTTCTGCTACATTGAGCCCTGGGTGGCAAGATTGAGTCAACACCATGCGCACCGGGGTTTAAAAGTCAAGGTGCGCAATCCCATCATATCTATGTATGCAGAAAAGATTGTTCTATATATTCGCAACCCCAATCCAATCTCGATTCCATCATATGGGAAGTTATATGTTTTGGTGGATACTCTGATATATTCCTCAATTGGGTCAAAGCCACACTGTTTCCGTTAAGAGATACCACTACACCAGTGACATCAGAATTTTGATTGTAATGTGTGCGGTAGCCAGTACGCTATCTAGTAATCTGGCTGAGTAGAGACATTGAGGAACTATATAGGGTAAACTTTGGGAGGGCCATGACTTGGCTCGAAGAGAAAATTTGGTTGTGGAACAGACTCACACTTTTATTAACAGGACGTTTGGCAATTGTCAAGATGATAACACAACCCAAATTCCTTTATCTTTTCAGTAACATGCCCATCCCCCTCGCAGCATCTTGTTTCATGCGGTTATTCTCCAATCTCATATCACTCACTTAGGCTGGCAAGCAACCTTGCATAGCCTGGGAAATACTTACACTGCTCTTCTATCAAGAGGGCCTAGGCACACCTGACTTGCTCCTCTACGCAGAATGTGCCCAAGCTCACTATTTACATTACTGGCTTTATCTAATAAATATTCAGGCCCAGATGGAAGTGGAAGCAGATGCTGTTTCCACCTGGCCATTAAACACTGCACTTTACCAGCGCTATAAACCTCCACGAAAAATAGTTGACACAGTCGAGTGCTTGTGCTGGGTGTGGGAGGGCATGCGCTACCATGCCAAACTCACTGTTCTATATTCCCCAACCATCCTACTTGCTTGGAATACATTATACCCTGCCTCTTAAGCCAGTTGCATCAGAACATGAGCCCTTCAGAGGCACTTGCAGATGTATACCTTGATGGTCATTTTATTCCTCCTTTTGACCCCACTGTCGACTCCGGCATCACTGTGCTAGACACTACACTATATCGGCAACTGCAAGCCGAATGCAGAACACTCCACGCCACTGCTTCTGAACCACCACCGGATTTACATGCTCTTGAGCATATGCTTACCACACCCTCCCCCAATAAACTAATCACCAGACTTTACAATATTATACAAGACTCTGCTCCTATCCGTACACTTAATGCATGCACTATCTGGGAAAGTGATCTTGGTGTCCCAATAACAGAGGAACAATGGAAATACTGTTCAATCAATCAATCAATCAATCACAGCATTTGTATAGCGTGCTACTCACCCGGAGGGGTCTCAAGGCGCTTGGGGGAAGGGGTCCAGTATTGCTCGAACAGCCAGGTCTATTCTTGTCTCCTGAAGGCGAGGTGGTCCTGCGTCAGCCGGAGGTGGATGGGGAGGGAGTTCCATGTCTTGGCCGCCAGGTAGGAGAAGGATCTGCCTCCGACGGTGGCTCTTCGGATGCGTGGTACGGTTGCGAGGGCGAGGCTGGTGGACCGTAGCTGGCGGGTGGGCGTGTAGAAGGTCAGGTGGTCGTTGAGGTACTTGGGGCCCAGGTCGTGGAGAGACTTGTGTGCGTGGGTGAGGAGCCTGAACATGATCCTTTTGTCAACGGGGAGCCAGTGCAGGTCCCTCAGGTGGCCGGAGATGTGGCTGCGTCGGGGATGTCCAGAATGAGATGGGCGGATGCGTTCTGGATGCGTTGAAGTCTTTTCTGGAGCTTGGTTGTGGTTCCTGCGTAGAGGGTGTTTCCGTAGTCCAGTCAGCTGGTGACGAGGGCCTGGGTGACCGTCTTCCTGGTTTCGGTCGGGATCCATCGTAAGATCTTGCGAAGCTTGCGAAGGGTATGGAAGCATGATGAGGATACGGCGTTGACTTGTCTGGTCATCAAGAGGGAGGAGTCCAGGATGAAGCCCAGGTTGCGTGCATGGTCGGTTGGCTTGGGGGCGGTGCCCAGGGCTGGGGGCCACCAGGAGTCGTACCAGGCGGAGGGTGATGGTCCCATGATGAGGACTTCCATCTTGTCTGAGTTCAGTTTCAGGCGGCTGTTCTTCATCCACTCGCCGACGTCTTTCATCCCTTCGTGTAGGCTGGTTCTGGCGGAGTTGGGGTCTCTGGTGAGGGAGAGGATCAGCTGGGTGTCGTCGGCGTAGGAGATGATGTTGAGGTTGTGTTAGCGTGCGATGTCGGCTAGAGGTCTCATGTAGATGTTGAAGAGGGTGGGGCAGAGTGATGATCCTTGCGGGACTCCACAGATGACTTCGGTGGCCTCGGATCGAAACGAGGGGAGGCGGACTCTCTGTGTTCTTCCGGCGAGGAATAAGATGATCCACTTCAGTGCCTTCTCTTGGATGCCGGCGTTGTCGAGGCGTTAGACTAGGGTGCGGTGGCAGACAGTGTCGAATGCTGCGGAGAGGTCCAGGAGGATGAGTGCCGCTGTTTTCCCGTTGTCGAGCAGGGCTCGGATGTCATCGGTGGCTGCGATGAGGGCGGTCTTGGTGCTGTGATTGGCTCTGAAGCCGGACTGCGAGGGGTCGAGGGATCCGTTAGACTCGAGGAAGGCGGCAAGCTGTTTGTTGATGATCTTCTCAATGACTTTGGCGGGAAAAGGAAGGAGCGAGATGGGTCGGAAGTTTTTGAGGTGAGTGGGGTCCGCTGTTGGTTTCTTCAGTAGGGCGCTGAGCTCGGCATGCTTCCAGCTCTCCGGGAAGGTGGCGGTATTGAAGGAGGTGTTGATGATGTCCCGGAGTTGGGGTGCGATGGTGGAGTCGGCCTTGTTGAAGATGTGGTGGGGGCAGGGGTCCGTTGGAGAGCCGGAGTGGATGGTGTTCATCGTGCGGGCTGTGTCTTCGGTGGTCACCGTGGTCCAGGTGCGAAGGGTGGCAGTAGGGTTTGTTGGATCGGTGGTTGGGTGCGTGGATGGTGCACCGAAACTGTTGTGGATGTCGGCAATATTGCGGTGGAAGAACGAGACGAGGGAGTCGCAGAGATCTTGTGAAGGGGTGATGTCGTTGTTGCCGGTGCTAGGGTTGGAGAACTCCTTGACGATGCTGAAGAGTTCCTTGCTGTCGTGGGCGTTGTTGTCCTGTCGCTCCTTCAATGATTTCTTCTTGGTGGTGCGGATGAGCTGGTGGTGCTTGCGGGTGGTGTGTTTGAGGGCGGTCATGTTGTCAGTGGTCCGGTCGTGGAGCCAGGCTTTCTCGAGGGTGCGGCAGGTCTTCTTGGAGTCCTTGAGTTCGTCGGTGAACCAGGGGGCTTTGTTGCTTCTGGGTCTGCTGGGAGGGTTCTTCAATGGTGCGAGGTCATCGGCGCAGGCGGTCAGCCACTGCGTGAAGTTGCGGGCTGCTACGTTGGCGTCCGATGTGCTGGCGGGTGAGTTCTGGCTGAGGAAGGTGGTGAGCTGGTCGGTGGTGATCTTGCTCCAGCTCCTGTGAGGAACCTGTTGCGGGTGGTGGTGGGTTGTGGTTTTTCGAACTCTGAAGTGGACGCAGCTGTGGTCGGTCCAGTGGAGTTTGGTGGAGTGGCTGAAGCTGAAATGCTTGCTGGATGAGAAGACGGGATCAAGCGTGTGGCCGGCGTAGTGGGTGGGGGTGTTGACCAGTTGCTTGAGGCCGAGGTTGGCGAGGTTGTCCAGCAGAGTGGCGGTGTTGCGGTCCTTGTTGATCTCCAGGTGGAAGTTGAGGTCCCCTAGGAGGATGTAGTCGGCGGAGGGGAGGGCGTGTGGGCTGATGAAGTCCGTGATGTCTTCGCTGAATTCCGTGTGTGGTCCCGGGGATCGGTAGATGAGGGTGCCTCTGAGGGTCGTCTTTGGGTCGATGTGAATCTGGAAGTGGAGGTGTTCGGCGGTGGCGAGGGTGTCGTCGGCGTCGGTCGTGATGCGGATGGTGTTCTTGTGGATGATGGCGATGCCTCCTCCGGTCTGGTTGATGCGGTCCCTCCTGATGATCTTGTATCCATCCGGGATGGGGATGGCGATGTCTGGGGCTGAGTAGGCGTTCATCCATGTTTCAGTGAGGAAGGCGATGTCTGGTGATGTTGTGTTGAGGAGGTTCCAGAGTTCTACGGCGTGTCTGTGGACGGAGCGGGTGTAGAGCAGGATGCACTTGAGGTCGTTGCTGGAGTTTGGCTTGGCGGGCGTGGTGCAGGTTCGGAGGCAGGAGAACTTGCAGGTTGTGCAGGTGAAGGGTCCATGAGTGCGTCTTGGGGTGGCTCGGCAGCAGATGGGGTTTCGGCAGGCATTGAGTGCGTTGAGGGCCGCGGCGTGGTAGGTCTGTCGGGTCGACTTGCATCGCTGGGGACGAGGGGTCCTGGCACTGGGCGCGGTCCAGGCGCGGACCCGCTGCGCGTACGCGCGGTCGCCATTTATGGCTAAGAGGGAGGGAGGAGCAGCTGGGAGGCGGGAGCGGGGAGGGCACAAAACGAAAAGGGGGCGTGTCCGCTTGGATGGCGGCGGGAAGCGGGGAGCGGGGCTGGCACAGGGGGACTAAATAACAGGCAACAATGCAATAACGTGCAGGGGACAGCAGATAACAATCAAAGGCAAAACAACAGTTAGGAAACGAAGATTAAATCACATACACGCAAAGTGCGGCGGAGGGACAGGGAACAGTCGGGCAGGCACAACGAGGCTACGGGCAGCAGCGAGGCGAGGGGCACACACACAGCTGGTGGCCGTGCGGCACGGGGGTGTCCTGAGAACAGGTCACACTCACCCGCGCCGCGCGGTGGCCATTTATGGCCAAGTGGGAGGGACATAAATGTCTGCCCTCTCCCCTATCTACAGCTTGCAGCTCATTCATTTTAAATTCCTACACCAGGTATACCTCACCCAAGCACAACTAAAACAAATGAGGTTGGCACCAGATGCACACAGTAAGATATGTATGGCCCCACCTGCCAGGTTCATAAGTTCAAGTTCAAGTTCAGGGATTTATATAGCGCACTACTCACCCAGAGGGTCTCAAGACGCTTGGGGAGGGGGGGGGGGGGGGGGTTCATTATTTGTCGAATAGCCAGGTTTTAAGTTCTTTTCTGAAGGAGATGTGGTTTTGTGTAAGGAGGAGGTGAGTGGGGAGTGAGTTCCAGGTCTTGGCCGCCAGGAAGGAGAAGGATCTACCACCCATGGTGGATTTTTGGATGCGCGGGACTGCGGCGAGGGCTTGATTGGGGGATCTTAGTTGGCGGGTGGGTGTGTAGAAGGACAGTCGAGTGTTGAGGCATTCGGGTCCTAGTTTGTAGAGGGCCTTGTGTGCGTGGGTGAGGAGACAGAACGTAATTCTCTTGTTGACGGGAAGCCAGTGGAGGTCTTTTAGGTGTCCGGTAATGTGATCTTGGCGAGGGATGTCCAAAATGAGTCTCGCTGATGCATTTTGGATGCGTTGGAGTTTTTTCTGTAATTTGGCTGTGATTCCGGCGTATAGTGTGTTACCATAGTCCAGTCGACTAGTGACCAGTGCGTGGGTGACATTCTTTCTTGCCTCGGGGGGGATCCAGCTGAAGATTTTTTTGAGAATACGAAGTACGTTGAAGCAGGAGGATGACACTGCATTGACTTGTCTGAACATCGAGAGTGAGGAGTCTAGGATGAAGCCAAGGTTACGTGCGTGGTCTGTGGGTATGGGTGCTGTGCCCAGAGCCGAAGGCCACCAAGAATCGTCCCAGGCAGAGGGGGAAGATCCTAGGATGAGCACCTCCGTTTTGTCTGAGTTGAGTTTTAGGCGGCTGTGTTTCATCCATTCGGCTACTTCTTTCATGCCTTCGTGAAGATTGGTTTTGGCGGTGTTAGGGTCTTTTGTGAGGGAAAGGATTAACTGGGTGTCGTCGGCGTAGGAGATGATGTTAAGGTTGTGTTGGCGCGCGATGGATGCGAGTGGGCTCATGTAGACGTTGAAGAGGGTGGGGCTGAGTGATGATCCCTGTGGTACGGCAGCTCCTAGTCTCTGTGGGTGGGAGGGTCAGCTGGGAGGCGGGAGCGAGGTGGAGGGAGGGTCTTGGACGGGCCAACAAACAAAACAAAATGGCAGTAACAATAACAAATACTGCGAAGGGTAAAGGAACTATTTTGGCAATGGAGCGCTATGTGACAAATGAATTTCAAGGCAGCAGTGGAAATACACTTGCCATGGACCTGTCCTCTAATTGGGAAATACTGGCAGGCCATACTTCATGCTCTTGAACAGACTCGGAGCCTCCCAGTACCACACATACCATTAGTATGCCTCTTGGACTACGTGCAAGACCTTCTGCCAGAATCCCGCTAATTGGCAGAAATGCTACTTCTGTTGTCAAAACGCTGAGTAGCTATGCACTGGGGGTGAAAGCCAGCTCTCAAACTTGAGTCCTGGCTACACGACGCGATCTACTGTCAAGAACAGCTGGGTTATTACTGGGAGAAAATGCCCCCACCATCAAAGCCCAAGGACATTGGGAAACTTCCTTACGGCCCTGCTCCTAAACAAATAAACACAGCACACTCATTTGCAGTGCAGTCAGATCCCTAACCCGGATTAACAGAACCTACATCTATGCACCTATGTTGCACTAGATGTGTCACCGCGTTTCAGCCACGGACATGCCATTGGCTCTAACTATTTCCTCATTTAATGCAACTTGGCCCGTCAAAGGGTGACAAATGCCCATGTTTTCAGCTCCTTGTACTAGCTGTTCGACTCTACTGTTCCTTTATTTCACCATATGTGTAATATGGGATGCCCAACTATGATATTTTCTTTAGATCTGCTTTCTCCCCTTCTCTTTCTCTTTATTTTCTTCTCCCTTTTTTCTTTTTGCTTCTCTCATCCGTCTCTCTAAGGCTATGCTGCCGCCTTTCTTCTATTCTCCAACTTTGCTTTTCTCTTTCACTTGGGAGGACGCACAAACACATATGATATTATTGTTTGCAGTACCTTTATATCCCGTTTTTGCTTGTATTCTTGCTTTAAATGCTAATATTATTTATTTTAAACTATATCACATTTTCTCAACACAACTATTCCTTATCCATACTAACACCCTTGGCCTTTCTGATGTATTTATTGACCCTACTCTTATCACACACCAAGCACACAACTGGTTCTTTGGTCCCTCTGAATGAGTATTCTCACCCTCCTGGTATATATCACTATCTACGATCCCTCTTTTTGTTGGAACCCTCCTCTCCTTCTTACTTTCTACACCACCTCTCCAGGAGACATCATGTCATCCTTTGTTTTTCTTTGATGTCCATGCCAATAATAGACAATGCATCTCCTACTTTCCACCTCCATTACCTGGCCCCATGTACAATCACCTAACAGCCATATGTTCCTCGCTGGCCATTAATCCCTTAATGCTCAATTTATCGAAGACTGAGATCATTTATTTTCCGGCCAAATAAGCACATGCAAATCTATCTTTGTACTATTTCTCACTGACACTCTCACCGCAAATCAACTGCTAGAAACATTGGGGTCTCATTTATGAGAAATGACGCAACGCCGCATGAAAGCAGCGATGCGTCACTTCTCAGTGCGCACTCCTTGCGACATTCCTAATGCGTCATATTTAATGTATGACATATCATGTCGCAAGGAGTTAGATACATCAGTATTTCTGACGTATCTGTAAGCGCAAAAGTGACGCATTGCTGGAGTGTGTCACAAAAGTGACGCACCGGCGGCATATCATAAATGAGGCCCATTGGTGTTTACTTCAATCCAACGATGAGTCCCAAACCTTCCGTAACTAGCTAAACAGTCATGGCGGCCGAATATGTAACATTTGCAAATTGTGCATGAACATCTCTTTCTACATGACCAAAACACTACTCTCAGTATTTGTCCTCAGCAAATTAGATTATGACAATAGTCTACTTTTTAGTATCCATTTATACTTTGCCTGCCATTTGCACAAGGTTATGGAAATCACCATTAGGACTATATTTGAACTCCTGAGTCATCCCATCCTCTCTACATCAGCACCCATTTGTCAGTAAATAATTATGCAGTATGCAATCTATGAATTTGTATTTAAAGCTAATAAATGCTTTATCCATGAACACCTACCACAAATGAGCAACAGACAAGTCCCCCCCTGGATCCCTGTAAACATCACTTAACAATCCTCAACCATATTGTGACTCCCAAACCTCAATGTGCATCCGTATGGCTCAGTTCATTCCACCTACTCATTCCTCGGCACTGGAACCAGCCCCATCTCTTAAATTGTCTTCATTACTTACTGACTCAAACTAAAGCGTTATGTTATGTTATGTTATGTTATGTTAAAATGGGACTTTTATAGCGCAACGGCTACTCCAAGGGAGTGTCCCGGCGCTTTGAGCTCCAATCACAGAGGAGAGCAAGAAACATAACAGTAACAGAAAGGGGCCTAAAAAGAAAGAAATTATCCAGCAAACAACCAGGTCTTCAGGTCTTTCCTGAAAACAAGCAGGTTTGAGGTGTTTCGTAGGGACAGCGGTAGCGAGTTCCATAGCTGGGGGGCGAGGAAACTAAAAGATCGGCCGCCTAGCCGAGCCTTTTTAATACGTGGTACCCGCGCCAAAGCCAAGGCTTCTGACCTGAGGGATCGTGCAGGTCGATAGAAGTCCAGCCTTCTCTGAAGATATTTGGCACCATTGCCATGTAAGGCCTTATGGGCAAGAGTCATGGCCTTAAACAGTATCCTCTTCCGCACCGGAAGCCAGTGGAGGGATGCAAGAAGGCTAGAGGCGCTGGTGCGACGATGAAGGCCAAAGATGGCCCGCGCAGCGGCGTTCTGGGTAATCTGCAGACGCTGGAGGAGATATTCAGGCAAGCCAAGATATAAAACATTGGCGTAGTCCAATCTGGACCCTATAAGGGCCTGAACAGTGATCCTCCGATGTTGCTCCGATAGAAGGGGAAAGAACTTACGCAACATTCTAAGTAACCCAAAACATGTTCCCGTGAGAGTGGAGACCTGGGATTTGAGCGAGAGCTCATTGTCGATTTTAATTCCCAGGTTTTTCGCCCACATAGAAGACTGTGTGGGAGGGAACATGTCAACCGGCCACCATCCTCGCCAGTCTGGTTCTGATGGACATCCGAAGAATAGTATTTCGGACTTGTCCGAGTTGCATTTAAGACTGTTTTGTGAAAACCAGCTAAAAACAGCCCCAAGGCACTCGCGAATCCCTTCACCATCAAACTCTTCACCCTTGCGACAGGTGAAGAGGAGCTGAGTGTCGTCAGCATAGGAGACGATCCGGGCCCCATAGGACTCCGCTAATGTCGCCAAAGGGGTCATCAGGATGTTAAAAAGAGTGGGGCTCAAAATCGAGCCCTGAGGCACTCCAACTCCCAATGGCGGCATCTCGGCGGATCCGGGTGGGACCCAGACCGTCTGGCGGCGGTTGGCCAGAAAGGAAGAAAACCAGTTGAGCACCGTCCCCCCTAGCCCGATGTCACGGAGCCTGGTGAGGAGATCCCCATGGGGGACGGTGTCGAACGCCGCCGACAGATCTAGCATTACTAACAACACCCTGCCTCCCATGTCCAGCACCTCTTTTACGATCTCCGAGACTTCCAGAAGCGCCGTCTCGGTGCTTAAGTTGGAGCGGAATCCCGATTGGGATTCATGGAGTAGATCATTAGACTCCAGAAAGTTGGAAAGTGCGCTGTGCACGTGTTTCTCCAAGATCTTGGTGAGTGCTGGAAGGAGCGAGATTGGCCTGTAGTTGGAAGGCACCTCTGGGTCAAGATTGGGCTTCTTAATCAGAGGGATGACCATAGCTTGCTTCCAAGTCTGAGGCAAAAAGCCCTCGCTCAGGGAGAGATTAAGAATGGGGTTGGCAATAGGGTTAATGACATCTGCCATTTTTGCCAGGAATTTTGCCGGGCACGGGTCTAGAGGTGAGCCCGACTTGAGGTTCCTCATCAAGGCTAAAGATGTAGCAACCGTGAGAGGAGGAAAGTCAAGCAGAACTGGGCCTGAAGGGGACAGAGACGTTGTCTCGATCGGCATTACAGACACATCCTCTGGGGCTCTCAGTGGAAAGGAAACCTGGATTTGCCTGATTTTGGAAGTAAAGAAATTGGCAATAGTGTTAGCCCAGGTCTCTGCAGGAGCATCCTGGGTAGAGATGGACCGAGGGCTAGTGAATTCGCGCACGATGGAAAAAATCTCCTTACAGGAGTTAGCAGCATCATCAATCCTTTTGGCAAGATAACGTTTCTTGCTCTGAAGGACAAGTTCGTGGTATGACTTTAGCGTAGTTTTATACTGTTGTTTAGCCTCAAGTTCATACTGGACTCTCCAGGCCCGCTCCATCACTTTACATTGCCTACGGGCATTGGCTAGTTCCTCCGTGAACCAGGGGGCAGAAACCCGCCGGGCTGCGGACCTGGGTGACTGTAAGGGAGCGAACTCATTTAATCTGGCAAGAAGCCAAGATTGCAGGTTCTCCAGATCTTTCTCCAGGTCACCAGTACAGGCCACAGGGTGATCAATCAGAGCATGTGTGAGCATATCTGCGGTCACCCGATGAAGTGCCCTGTAGCTGCTGCCCTGCTGTCTTGTAGCACTGGCAGGCGAGGCCAAGGTGGAAGGTATTTCAAAATGGGCCAGGAAGTGGTCAGACCAGACGATTGGTGAAAGTGTTACATTCGTGACAGGTGTGGTGGAAAAGACCTGATCGAGTGTATGGCCTTTATCGTGGGTCGGGCCAGAAAGATACGGAGAGAGACCAAGAGTGGAGGCAATCTCCAACAGTTTGATGGCATTTTGGTCATTATAATCGTCCATATGGAAGTTAAAATCTCCCACGAGTATGCATTGCTCCGATCTCAGAACAAGGACCGACATGACCTGTTGAAGATCGTCGAGAAAAGAGCCCACAAGGCCAGGAGCTCTGTAGACAATCAGGCCCTTCAGTGCTTGTTGCGGTGATAAAGAAATGGTGAAAGCTAAAGAGTCAGCCCCTTCGATGGTGTGAGTATGCATAACCGTGCACGGGAAGGTGTTCTTAACAACTAGAGCAACTCCTCCACCTCTGCCCTTGTCCCTATCCTGCCGATAGATGGTATAATCAGTGGGAATGGCAGCCACAATGTCCGGATGTGAGGAATCATTGGTCCATGTCTCCGTGAGCATCAGACAGGTGGGACTAGTAGTTGATAAGAGATCAAAGATCTCTTGAGTGTGGCGATGCAGCGACCTCGTGTTAAGGAGTAGGCAGTGATGTTTAAAGCCACTCTCCTTAACAGGATCAGGGGAAGGGAGGGAGCGGGCAGGGTGCCAACGACAGACAGGGCACTTATGCTTACCCCTATGTCGGCCTGGAAAGACTGACAGACACGACACATTGCAATTGCGCAGCGAAAGAAGCTCCTGAGCGGTGTAAGAGAGCATAGTGGCCAGAAGTACCTGCCACGCCAAACGCCTCCGGGACGCTGACGGGCGCAGGCGGGCAGGACTCTGGCACGACTCCGGCGCAGATCCGGCGCGGCCGCTGAACGCGTCCGCTGCGCGGAGGAGAGGGTGAGCTTTTTGTAGCGCTGCTAGAGCGCGAGGGTGAGTAGTCCTACCCCCAAGATGGCGGCCAAAATGAGATCCCAGCCCTCGGCGTCAATGCTCAGCCGAGGGCGGTCTCAGAGTCCCAGGCAAGGGAGGGGGGGGAAGCAAAGCGCTTACAAGCGCTGGGAGATTAAATGAAAAGCAGCGCTGTGCTCCTACACGCTTTTAACACAAGCGCGAGCACGAGCTGCAAAGGCACACAATGAAATGCAATATTAAAATTACACGAGTGAAATCTCACAGGCAAAAGAAAAGTAAGGAGACCTCCCGGCTTCCGCCTCAGGAGGGGAGAGGAATGATGGTAGCAGATGTTAATCACCGGCTAGGAAGTCCGGTTCCCTTTTGTAGCGCTGCTAGAGCGCGAGGGTGAGCAGTCCTACCCCCAAGATGGCGGCCAAAATGAGATCCCAGCCCTCGGCGTCAATGCTCAGCCGAGGGCGGTCTCAGAGTCCCAGGCAAGGGAGGGGGGGGAAGCGAAGCGCTTACAAGCGCTGGGAGATTAAATGAAAAGCAGCGCTGTGCTCCTACACGCTTTTAACACAAGCGCGAGCACGAGCTGCAAAGGCACACAATGAAATGCAATATTAAAATTACACGAGTGAAATCTCACAGGCAAAAGAAAAGTAAGGAGACCTCCCGGCTTCCGCCTCAGGAGGGGAGAGGAATGATGGTAGCAGATGTTAATCTGCGTAACCTTTATTATTCTCTAATCTCTACCCTTGGCCACTTTCAGTCTTTTTGTGCACTTACCCCGTAATGTAAATATGTATATATCTTAAATGTTTTCTGAGAGTGTGTATTGACCCACATTCACAGTGTGACTGTATTATAGTTGTATTTTCCATCAAGTTTTATTAGGCATTATTATTTATTTAAAAAAAATAAAATAGTTTTTGTAACAATATTACAAAAAAACATAGTTTGTACAGCGAGTTCCAAGGGGAGAACTTATAATATGTTATGATGCAATAACTTTTAATACTACCTGGGAGTATTGTTTCTCAAAAGCAGCAAACAATGAATGTCAATTAGAATATTGTATGCCTGATAGAAACACTAGGTCGATCACAGACAAATATGTGTGCCACACCCCTCAAGGAATGCCAGATACAGTATGCCACTCTCCCAGCGAAAACCAAATGTCATGTCTTAAATGCCAGCTCTGCCAGAAGTGATTGATGAGATCTCTGTTGGAGGTTGTGAATGAGGAACAATCATGCACATGGAAGCATCAGAAAGAAAAAGGCATCAACATGGAAAATAGAAATGTTATGATTTGTCAAACTGTACATAGGATGACCAGATGTCCCCAAGACCAGTTCTGTGCCTTCCGGCCCCTATCTTAAGAGTTTGGTCATGGTTCACATAGTGATTTCAGGTTGTAGCATTACATCTCAGCATCAATCCTAAAGATGGCAGTTACAATTCTGGGTGTTTTCTTGTCTTGCAGGTGAATGGAGTGACACGTCACCTCCCATGGAGGCTGTCTGGAGGACTCCTCCAGGTCTTTCAGCAAGGTATCAACATCATTCTGCAGGCAGATTTTGGCCTGGTAGTAAGTTATGACTTGATCTACCATGTCAAGGTGACGGTCCCAGGGAACTACAGGAAGCAAATGTGCGGCTTGTGTGGCAACTACAACGGTAATAAGGCGGATGAGTTCCTGCTCCCCAGCAACACGCTGACCCCTGATGCCACGATCTTTGGCTCTGCATGGCAGGTCCAAATGCCCGACGTCTCCTGTGATAATGGCTGTGGGGGCGCTGGCAATGACTGCCCTGTCTGTGATCCAAATAGTAAAGAACTCTTCAAACAGCCAAGCTTCTGCGGCATCTTGGTGGCCACTGGTGGTCCCTTCACAGATTGCTACCCAGTGGTCAGCCCCTCTGTTTACTTTAGCAATTGTGTCTTTGATCTCTGCCAGGGAGGTG
Source organism: Lissotriton vulgaris (assembly GCF_964263255.1). NCBI lineage: Eukaryota > Metazoa > Chordata > Amphibia > Caudata > Salamandridae > Lissotriton > Lissotriton vulgaris. Next base: position 223,947,058 of record NC_141695.1, read on the forward strand.
GAGACAACAGCATCTTATGCTTCAGTGTTCAGAGCTATGCGTCGGCGTGCCAGGCTGCGGGGGTCACAATCAAACCCTGGAGGTCTAACACCTTCTGCCGTAAGTAACAGAGGGCTAACCTGAATGAATGAGTTATTCTTGAACCGTACACCCACATTTAATTGTAACACTGTCACAAAAAGTGAGATCACAAACAGATCTACTGAATAACTAAGTCAAGAAATTGGATAGATGAAAAATAATTGCTCCTCATGGTAGAAGCATGAGTTTTTAAACATATGTACACAGGTATGTCACTTATAGATGCAAACATAAGGTCATATCAAGGACACTGTTCAAAAGTGGGGTTTAAAAAGACGTTGCAAGATGGGGGAGGGCACGTGCAGGAAGATCTCAGGGCGGGGATGCAGGTAGGGTACAATTAGCAAATGTAGGAATGATTCGTTGTTGAGCAGAAATAGAGGAGTTAATGGATGTTACTATGGAGACAGAGGGTAAGATTTTAGAATCGAGAAGTCAGGGCAGCACAGGAAACGTAACGGATGGCGGGGGGGGGGGGGGGGGGAGCGAGTGGAAAGGAGGAGACTGCCAAGTTGTGAAGACAATCTCTGGTGGGTTCAGCCGACATGTGGAACACTGTAAAATGGTGACGGATACATGCCCTATGGAAATGGCATTGGAAGGGGAAGCAAGAAGGGTTAGGGCGGTGTAGGTTGGTTCAGAAACTGAGATGGGAGCTTAAGAGATGTCACTCACCATCAGTGACTGTAGAAGGAATAGCTGGAATAATGACACACAGGTTAGAAAATTGGAATGTTGAATGAATAGATGTGGCCTCTGAGAGCTAGAAGGATGAAGGAAGTGTGTGGCATGTTAGATACGGTTGAGAGTTCCTGCCTCTGATCCACCCCTTGGAGCTCATTAAAACATTACATACGTTTCATGCAGGGTAGTAAAATATCAACTCTGGAGACGTGTACCTGTAATAATAGACCAATATAATTTATAGGTAACATAGTGTCCTCCAGCAACCATAGACTGCCAGCAAGGGTGCTGCCAAGACACCACAGACTCACTATGGAACAGTGCACAAAACTACACATAAACTTTCCAAATAAGGATGTTATGCATTTAAAGGTGGAATACATTCTACTACAAAGGTATGTGATCATAAAGAAAGTAGTGGCCCCTACCCAGGTGTAATCTGTGGCGATGTCACATTTCAGAGTCCATGTAAACAAGCATTTGTAAAACCAATAGGTCAAGTCTCAGCACACACAGTGTTAGCACAACAGAGGAAGAAATATGGAAAAGAGCCCTTAGGCAGGTCAATGCAAGCAAGCACTAGAGTGGAGTTGGAAGGATACATCCAAACTACCAGTAGCATCAGGTAAGAGAGAAAGACTCCACTGGGTTGAGCCACAATGTGATTGACTAAAACCAGTGGCTGAAAGAGTCAGATGAAAGAAAGCTAAAGGTTGAAAGGGGCAGACCAAAAGCCAACTCTATGTACATTGTTAGCTATAGGTCTTTACAAATGTACTAGGATGATAACGTTGTCTTCTTTCTTTACATACTACAGCACTGGAATGCCCAGCAAACAGCCACTACTCTCTGTGCACGGATCTCTGCTCCTCATCCTGTGCCCAACTCTCAGACTCGTCTAGGTGTCCGTCCGGATGCGCAGAGGGATGCCAGTGCGATGACGGCTTCTTCTCTGATGGTGATCAATGCGTCAACTTGAACAGCTGTGGCTGCTTCTACAATGGAATCTACTTCAAAGTATGTCCAACATTCGAAACACACAAATCCACACAGAGGTGTTAAAACCCAAAACTGGGATTTTGTTGTTGTTTCTGCTGATGTTTTGCCAAAGCAAGTGCTGCTAGAACGACTCATGATGACCAAGAGATGTGCTGAGATGCAAAGAACATCGTCCAGTATTATTGGGGTCACACATAGTAGTTCTTCTCAGCCCTACAAGGAAATGCCTCCCTTTTTGGAGAAAAGGAAGAGCTGGCAAGTGTCTCACTCCTCCACCAGCAATGTGCGCTCTGTCAGACAAGAAGTGTTAGGAGTCACACCATCCTGCCAGAGAATATTATATCTGCAAATGATGATAAAGTAGATCCATGCCCTACACACAGTAATTGATATTTTACAATAATATAATCATTATTAATATTGGTATGTCTGAATGTTTTGCAACTGAAATGCACTTGCAAAAACATTCGCACTTTACCACCATTTTGAGGTTGGTTTTAACCCATTTGCAAATGGGAAAGGGTTCCCAAAGGAACCTCTGCCCCTTTGACAATAGTAGAAAAACTATGTTTTGGTTGCAGAAGTGGTCCAAAGGACCATGCTCTTAATACATGAAACTTAAACGTTTCATTTTTTTCCTTTTAAACGCAGCCCTTTTTCCTTTAAGGAAAACGGGCTGCATTAAAAAAAAAAAATTACTTCATTTAAAATCCATCACAGGCATGGTGGTCTGCTGAAACCACCAGGCCGCCAACCCTGTGATGGCAGCGAATCGTAGTGGATTACAGTTTGCAATCTACCTCATTAATATTCATGAGGTAGGTCTATTTGTGACCTACTACGAAAATTTGAGAAATTGGGGCTAAATAACTCCTGTGTACATTAGTGATAGCGATTACCAAATAGTGATTTGCAAAAATGCTATTTGGTCATTACTATAACTATTCTTTGAACATCTAGCACTATATTAGTTCTCTACGCCATGCTATGCTAAGCCTTCTATAGTTTTTCGGCACAGCTTAAATAACTTATGTTGTCACCAGGTCAGCAATTGGAATGCATCCCTAAACTATCTATCCTCCAAATGCATCTACACCCCCCTTACAGCGGTGCCATGCATGTCTTTATTGGTAATGGTGTCTTATGAATTGAGGATGTTGTCCCTGGTGCTCATCTCTTGCTCTGCTGCAAAATTATGCAAACAATGCCACTTTGCAAACATGTACAGACACTACGGAGGCTAATGCTACTTTCCCCTTCTTCTTTCCAAGGAAGGTCATCTTCCCTTACAGGTGTGATTATAATGCGTGCTCCAAAAAAGTAGAAAGTGTACCTCCTCTGACCTGTTGATTTGAACTGTGTCAGAAAACATTGAGGACCAGTTTTACTAAGCCCTTGCATTGCCATTGCACCACACAATGTGACGTAAGGAAATGCAAAGAATTAAGTGTTATTTACTAAGCCATGCAAGGCCACCTTGCATAGGTCTGTGTGGCTCAGGAAATCCAGAGAGATACAAGGCAGTGCAGAACGCTGTCTTGAGTTACTCTGCATTAGGAAAGCAATCTATGGGTGTTCCCACACATCCACCCATGGACTTTGGAGCATTCTGAGATTTACTAAGTGTAGCAAACAATTGGAATGCGTCAAAATGCTAAGCCGTCCCGACAGAGGCATAAAGAGGAGAAATTGATGTATTTCTCCTCGTTATTTCCTCTTTCTATCTGTGCTTTCCCCACCACACATAAAAAGAAGAAAACTATGCCCTTGATCATTGATAATCCTTCCTGTAAAGTAGGCACCCTTGCCCCAATGCACAAAGGCGCCTGTGTTGACACTAGGCAGCACTATGTGCGCCAGCACAAAAAGAGAGGAGTAATGCACAATATCTAAGTAAATCTGGTGAATTTCTTCTCTCTCCATTTGACACAGCACACTGCAGTACAGCAAGTTGTTGTTGTGTTGTGTCAAATGTTAGTAAATCTGGGCACCAGTTCTCAAACAGAAAACATGGCAATGAACTTCAATTTGTTACTATTACCATTCAAACAGTTAAGTCTTCTTTCCTAGGCTCTACACCTCTTCACATACTCTTAATATTAGAGTCAATCATGTTTACATGCAATCAGGCCTGCCTTGCATGTAACATATGTCATGATCACTCAAAAGTCATGCTACAACGACAATTGCAACCAAGTGATAGTGTTCACATTTAGTACCAATGCCTTATATGTGAACACCCGCCACTTTTCACTACTGACAATCGCCAGGACAACTGCTTCTTAATTTGTGCAGGGCTGAGATATAACTCCTTGAGGAGTCCTGAAATCTCATGGTATGTAAGAGGATATGCCTTCATTATTTTACCATTGTGTTATATTTGAGACACTACACTGAACTCTGGTCAGCATCCCCCACTGAAAAAAGGACCATATAGTATGTATGGATATTTCATTTCCTTGTATTAAGCGTTGCTTACTACATGGGCCTCATTGTATGCATGAGGGGGACACCCTTCTGTATTCTCACCCTCATGCAGTAGGTATGGGTGCAACACAGCACAACACTAACAATAAGTTCTTGTTATACACGACATACAAACACGTAAAAGGTAGCACTAGAGAATCTTTGCTCCTTTGGAAGTAGCAAAAAGTGAGAGGAGGAGCTATTTTTTCTGAGCTCTTTCGAGAGTTAGGCCACTTTTTTCTTGTACTAGTTGAGTGTGCTTAACATACCATGTGGTTCGGTGCTCTTCTCTCCTCTCAATGGTTGTGTCTCAGTGTTCTCCTCCTTCGTACACAGGTAAATGAGCAGATCCTGCTGGAAGATTGCCTGCAGCTGTGCACTTGCTCCGCCTCCACTGGAGTGGTTTGCGTGACCCACAACTGCTCGGCTACGGAGCGATGTGACGTCAGTGACGGAATCCGCAACTGTGTAACTATAGGTAGAGCCACACTTCGATATTGTTCAAAGATTTGCTTGCTGCTTAAGCGCTCTAATGAGAGTGCATTATTATATCTGTCTCTTTCTTTGAAGGTCCTTCAAAAGTTAAGATATGTCTATACCAGTGCTTAATTTGAACCTGTGGTTTCTGGTGCTTGGCACCAACACTTAATTGTCAACACCAGCGCTTGTGACACTCTGCCACAAACACTTAATTGTCAACACCAGCGCTTGTGACACTCTGCCACAAGGTGGCACTGCCTGTCTAATTTAGAAATTAGACCACAACAACAGATATTTATCAATTCAATAGACATAATAAATAACAATTACCTGCTACCCAAGCCATTCTTATAGCTTTGATGACCTGAAATAGTCTCCATTGTAACTCTTGTAGGCTTGTGATGGTTAGTAGTTGTGCTGTTACTGTCATTGGCAGCATGGCAGGGGCAATGAGTGGTATAAGCTGCTCTGGCGTCTTGACAGGAGCATTGGCACGTATTTTTTTTGCAAATTCAACACTGGTCTATACATATACATTATACACAGTTTCGCAGTTTCCTTGAACTGTTAGTAACAGGTATTACTGTTACACAGTGTAATAGTGCTCAAACTCATGCGTTAGAAGACTGACATCCTGAGCTGGCCATACCACGAATACAACCTGCATCCTGGAGTTCACATAGTCCTAAAGAGGCAGGCAGGGCACAGAAGGCATCTTAATATACCAATCCATCTACACCCTCTTCTACAATGCAAAATTATTTTGAGGGAGGAGATAATAAATGGTAATTTGCCATTAGGACCTTTATTTGAATAGTTATAATGACCTAAGCACGATTATAATTTTACCAATCCACCTGAAACATTAAAAATTCAGACAATGCTACAGGTCGGAGAACATAAGGATAACAAATATACCAGTGATTCCAGCAAACTCATGCAATTAAATAAAGCAAAATGCTCTGTTTTTGAAATTCAAGGTCAAAACAGGATGTGTTCACAAACTGCATTTTGTAATATGTTTAGTAGTACTACAGAAGAACCATTAGAGTAAAAAAAAATGCTATCCAGAACCCTATGAGTATAAATCTTCAGCTGCGTCAATCCTATCTTTTCTTTAAGGAGATCCTCCCACATGGGAGTTTATTGTTTAGTAATAAATGTGGGATGGACCGGGGGGAATGTACTTACTACAGAATCAGTAGGATTTAGGGACTGAAGAAAGGTTTATGGAGGTGATTCTGAAGGGATGTGCGTCCACCCACAAAACAGTAAGCCCAAAGTTATTCATAAACTGCATTTCTAAAATTACTACAACCAAAAGGGACCCACAACAGTAGTAAAAGTCCAGTACCACACATGGACACCCACTGGCACTGCAAACATCCTCTAATAGTAATCAGTGGAGGTAGTTCAGTTATTTTCACCATTTAGATATATATACATATATATTACCTACTGGCGGTCGCCAGTAGGTAGTTATAGTTAGGACCTATTTTCCATAGGAAATCTGCAACATTCTATTCTCAATAACTTTGGCGCCGGTTGACGAATCTTCGCGTAATTTCTGAAACTTTTGGCCAACTCTGTTCCGCTTCTATCCTGAAAGTCTCTGGTTGATTTGTCAAGCGGGGGCTGAGAAAAAAGGGGGTCCCAAAACATGTTTTCCCCCTGCAATTTTCCATAGGAACCTTTAGTCGCAGCTACAGCCTGAACTGCTGAACGGAATTACACCAAATTTGGCAAAAAGGTAGCCCTTGGTTCAGAGTCGGGCCTTTTGGTTAAATGGTGTACATACGTTTAGTAGTTGCTGAGAAAATCAAATTTAAAACCATATATATATCTATGGGCGCGGAGGATCAGCGAACCCTGTCGAGCACAAGCTGTATGCTAATTGGCTGTCAACACTCCAAATCAGGAAGTGTTTGCGGCCATCTTGTGCCTCAGTAGAATCGAGGCACAAGAAACCTAGGAATAAAATGTGCAAAACGCAAAAAGGGGGCAGGGTAGAAACACCCTGATCCCCTAGGCCAGCTCAGGGGGTCCCACAAGGACATCCAAGGCCCCCCAAAAAAGTGGTTTTGTGAAAAACGGCAAGATCTGTGCAGGGTGCGCGGATCCTGCCGATAAAAAATAAAATGTGTAGGCTCCCGTGCTTCATTGGTAATTAGCCCCCAGGGGGCAATGAAGGAATTGGGTGGGGGGCCTCCCCGGGCTCTAAAATTAAAAATAGGGGGGGTGCGTGATGGACCCCCCAGCCCCGGGGACCACCACTTGTGGGAGGACGGCCATACGGCCCCCTCCTGGAGCCTTGTTGTAGCCCTGGGGACCTCCACCCCCCAGGGTCTCTCTTCCAAATAGCAAAGCCGATTGCTTTTCCATATGGGGAACTACATCTTAACAGCTCCCCATGTGGAAAAGCAATGCTGGCTCCTGCTGGACGCGGGGAACGGGCGGGACCGTGGGGGGATCGGGGAACCCCCACGGTCCCCAACGGAGAGGGCCAGCCCCTGGGAATGAGGTCCCCAGGGCTTTTTGTGGCCCATGCCCCCCCCTCCTCAAACAAACAAAATAAAAAAGGCTGACCCTGGGGGATGGGGTCACCGGGGCAAAAGAAGTCCTTGGGAGGAAGGCCACGCAGCCCCCTTCCCAATTTTTGTATTAAAAATAAATTGGGGGCAGGCCCTGGGGGATGGGGTCCCCAGGGCCAAGATTATTAGGAAAAGAAGGGGGGCCACACAGCCCCCCTTCTGAAAAAAAGAAATAGATCAGCATCTCGCCGGAGGCCACGCCCCCTCATTCCTGCACTCAGCAAACACGCCTGTGGCGCTTTTGAAGATGGGGATTGAATTTTCCTTGAAGACTGGGGGTCCCAGGGGCCCAACTAGCCCACCAGGAACCTCCAGTATGCACCAGGGAGCTGCGTTGCGGAGAGGTGTTCTGAGGCCATGCCCCTTTTTACACCTCTCTGCAATGCTGCACTGTGGCGCTTAATGGAGGTAGCTGGTGGGCTAATTGCACCCCAGGGACCCTCAGGATTCAAGGGGACTTAATCCTCCAACTTAAAACATGCCACGGGGCACGTTTGCACAGTGGTGAAGGGAGGGGGTGGGGCCTGAGGAGATATGTGTGCAAACACGCCCTGTGGCGCGTTTTAAGTTGGTGAATTAATTCCTCTTCAATCCTGAAGTACCCTGGGGCCCAACTAGCCCAACAGGTACCTCTGTTTTAAGAGGTAATTGTAATCCCCCTGCCCTTTTATATACTAGGGGCTTACAGAGGAGGTCATGCTAATCACAGGGGTACCACAACGCATAGTGTTCCCTAGTGTATGTAGGTGTTTTAACTGTAGGCTAAGTGTCTTTTAGCACAGCACTGGCTCTAGGACTGGTTAGTCAGAGTCATTTACCACCAATACCCATCTGAAAAAGTTGAGGGTACAGGATGATTTTGCAACAAGGCCTCTTTCTGCTCCTCTGTTTGTTCTTTCTGCACGTCTCCCTTCTTCCTGCACTTTTCTTTGTCTTTGAGTACTTCTGTTGCTTCTTTCTGCATTTCTTTTGCTTCTTTCTGTGTGTTTTTTCTTTTTTCTTCACATGTTGTAACTCTGTACAGTAGAAACTAGCATTTAAAAAAACCTTAGAAATTCACTGAAAAAAAACATCGGTTTCAGGCACGTTATAGTTAGGAATTAGCATTTAAAAAACCTCTGAAATTCACTGAAAAACCATAGGTTTCAGGTACGTTATAGTTAGGAATCAGCATTTAAAAAAACCTTAGAAAGTCACGATATAGTTAGGAATTAGCATTTAAAAACCTTAGAAATTCACTGAAAAAAACACAGGTTTCAGGGGCGTTATAGTTAGTTGGACATTTCACTCATACAAAATCATTTAAATTCCCCCGTTATAGTTATTTCAGCTAACTGTAACTCCCGCGCCCGCAATACACTGCTGATAACCTCACATATTACATCACTCATGCCATGGTCCGTGACATGACTCATGACATGACTCATGACATCTCAAATGACATGACAAATGACATCTCAAATGACATCACTGATTACATAAGTGATCATCAAGTGAATGTGTGTTTTTCTGAAAATTAAATAGGATTCAAGGATTATACAGCTGGACCTAACTTTGTCAAGGCACCATTACAGCTGATTACAGAGTGTTTATCATAGTAGTTTCATTCTTAAAATAGGTTCAACAAATATCAAGACCAAGGCCGGAGTGCTGCATGGCTGTTTTACATCTTCATGTCAAATGGCTGTTCCAAATTTGAGTGCAGACAACTCTGACTGCTCATTATTGAAATTTGTCATTGAGACATTTTTCTCCCTTTCTACACACTGCCTATTAGTCAAATACTAGATCTCCAGTATAAGAAATTAAAAAATTAAAAAAACAGACTCACAGTGAAAAGCTGCAGTGCCCATCTGTAGATGTACTGCCATCACTCAGATGTTCTTAGTTAACAGACAGTGGTTCACTATAACCTCTCAAACCCTGCCTGAATCTGTTCTTAGACACCATGGATGTTTCAAGTGAGAAATTGTGTGGTTGGATTCACATTACTTGTGTAAGGATAATGAATGTGGATATTTGTCCAGCAACCTGACAGGGAAAGGACTCAGGCTGGAGACCAAGTTTAAGCAACAGGGAGGAGCCACCACTTCACAGTCCTGAGGCTATATATTGAGGAAGTGATTTTGCAGCTGGTTTAAAATGCATTGTCTGTACAAGAAAATATCTCCTGTGAGACCAGATAGATTCATTATAATGCAGAACCAGTTCCACCCATTAAGCAAGTATTACTGTTCTGCGTCACATTCTGTGTGAAAGAATAGCCTGTCAGGTTACAGAAATGCTGCAGCACATTCTAGCCATATAGCCTTTTGCTGATGAGTAGTATCTGTAAAATGAAGAGCTGGCCTACAGTAGAAAAGGCCTGCACTGTTTATACAGGAAACAGGTCTATTTTGTCACCCATTTAATATGATTAGTGATTATCTCACTGTCACTGAATTGAAGGTGTGTACTGTTCTTTAAATACTTAATGCAGGTTTATCTTCTAGATCGATGCGTGAGCCTCGCATGCAGGACACATGAATCATGTGTAGTCACGGATGGATTTGCCAGTTGCGTACCCAATTACTCTGGCACCTGTTGGGGCTGGGGCGACCCACATTACCACACCTTTGATGGCTACAACTATGACTTCCAGGGTACCTGCACCTACACCCTCGCCAAATCCTGCAGCAGTGACTCTACCCTGGAACCTTTCACAATTGAAGAGAAGAATGACAATCGAGGAAACCAAGCAGTTTCATATGTGCGATTGGTTAACATTTATGTGTATGGCTTCAATATATCCATTAACAAAGGAGAAGTTGGGAACATAAGGGTAAGCATGCCAGAGTATCACATTTTAAACAGTTAAAAGCATAGTCCACAAAATGCATTTGTAATGTGAAAGATTCAGTGATATAATTGTAAGTAGTGGAGACAACAGGGACAAATGGCAATGGCACCCTCGGGCCTAATTTTGCCCCGATAGATATCCAGAATCCTCTTATGTCCTTCTTTGAGTAAAACAAATGAACTACACTGCCCCATCTGACACCTCTCCCCCTCCAGCATACTCCTGCCACAGCTCTAATTAATCCACACCTATCACATGATCCCCTGCCATTGAAATCATCGCCACCTCCCTTCTCCTACCACAAGGATCACTCTGTAACAAGAAAAATGGCTCTTTTTGCATAATCACTGGACTGGCGCTGCTAGTTTTTGACTCAGAGAGTCATAACCAGACCTCAGTGCCAGTGCTCTGACCATTTATTTTTGTTTAACTTTGTTTATTATTATTTTTATATTTGGAGTATGCATTAGATTTGAGCGCAACTGTAACACATTACATTTTGAATCTTAGCTTGTACAATTAATATAATTATGACAGTCAGCATTGCAATCAATGCCGTCTTTTACAGGCCCCATGTATGGACCCTTGACTTGCCATCGTAATGTACATGCATAATCTATAAACAGTTTGATATAAACATGACTCGTAACAGTGTACCCTACCACCTGGAGCATTTACAGTAGATATATGTGTCGGTGCATGCATTGCACCCGTAACCTCCTGTTCGCGCCGCAGCAGTCCGTCCGTCCCAGTGCTTAATTTGTAAGAAAAAGAAGTGCAGGTGTTGAAAATGTTGCCAAAGAGGCCACAGCTCACTTCCTCCTCCGGTGGGCCCCACTTTAACAGTCTGCCTCAGTCTGTATCTTCGAACCTGGATCTGTTGTCTGTCCCCTACGTCTTTGCTCTAAGAGTCTATCTTCTCACCTCTCTAATTGTTTTCTATCATCTTTGTGACGCCTGGTGTGTTACCTTAATCTCTGCATTTCTTATTTGCCCTCTATTCATTCTTCCCTTGCCCTTTTTCCTCTTCACTTTTATCCATGCTCTGCTCTCTCTCCCCTCGATCCTGGCTCTTCACGAACACTCTTCTAGCAGTGATTAGCTGTGTCTCCGTTTTATCATTTGTCTGCTGTTTTTCCTCTATCTGTCCTCTACATCCTTTCATTCTATCTTCTCTCTTCTTAATGCTCTCTTCTTCACATCATGGCTGCTTTCTCTTTGTATCTGATTTGCTCTCCTTTTCTTCTACTTAGCTCCGTCTTATCTCTCTCCTCTCCTGTTGTTTCTTTCTCCTCTTTACTCCTGCTCTCTCTCTCATCTATAACACTGCTGCTACCTGTGACCCCTGTCGTCAGCTTGTACATGTCCCTGCTATTTTGAACTCTACATTTGTCTATTTCCTAAGGAAGAGGAAGATGATATGTGTTTTACTTTCTTACCTACACTGAATGCAAAAACAAAATGTACACCAAATGAAAATTATTTTTTTGCATATATTAATCAGTGCAGTATAACTGGGTTATTTGCAGAACAGGTAGCTGCTCAAGCACAGCAGGCGATGTCACTACTAGTGCTGCCTGTAATTAGTAAGTCCAGGGATGGCGACGGCATTGGCATCCACTGCTCGGCTTGCTGTGAACCTGCCTGCTACAGCACAGGCATTGTCCCCAGCCGTAATGCTGCCAATGCGGGAAGTATGGCTGTGGTGCCTACTGGATTCACGCACGCTCAGCAATTTCCATGCTGGGGTGCAGCGCACAGATTCTACAGGTGACGCCATGGCGCACAAAAGTTGTGTGGGCCACAGCCGTATCGAGCACGTTGAGGATAGCAGCAATGCAGGGCTGCAGGATATGCTACTCTGGCTACACAGCAAGTGGAATGTCCACACTTGCTTTCGTTTATTCTTCCTCAAGAACCCTCACTCCCAAGTTCCAAATGCGCTCGTGCAACTTCCTTGCCTCAAGTCCGTCTTGAACCAGCCCCCAGCTACAATTATCCAAGGGGAGGCTTAGGATCAGGCAGTGGCAAGGTGCAGCAGACTCTGGGAATAGAATTCAGGACATAGTTTGCTGATGACTTCTTGGATTTGTGATCAGCAAGATGACATCATCACTAACCTGGTGATACACAATCATGCCTGCCTGGACAGGTGTATGCTGACCTGTCAATGAACATTTACCAACTAGAAACCATGCAATGTATGTTATTCTTTTTATTTTGAATTTGAACAATTAATATTGAGACCACCACCTGCAGGGTCAGAAATTGTAGCCCCGGCCTTGTGAAAGAAGTGCAGGTGCTGAGCACCTGAAAGCTCCTGCTCAAATTAAGCACTGGTCCGTCCATTTCGACTGTGTGTAGTGTGTCCCCAGTTTCCCATACTTTGCAATATTCAATGACCACCGTTCAGATGTTGCACTATGATGCTTGGGGGCTGATTAAATGCCAGACGAGAGAGCAAGCAAAGCACCGGGGACTGGGAGGGGGGAAGAATGCGCCACGTCATGAGAGGCAAAAGGGGTGGTGTCGGAGGGGCAGGAGCAACAGTGTTTCCGCCACTGACATGTACAGACTACATTGGCAGAGAGCTGAGCACCTCCCCTCTGTCAGTGTATTATAACTTATTTACTATTACCTATTCTTTATCAACCGTAGTTTTGTCTACCAGCGTCTCCAAATGATCACGCCAGGCCATGTGAAATTCAGCCAATATTGCATCCCACACCTCTGCTATTGGCTGTTGTCGCAGCCCTGTGGCGTCTTCTCGGCGAAGCACTACAGTTTCCGTCTGCGCCCAACGCAGTAGAGATTGGTACCAAGCTACTGCCACTCGGGGGCAGGAGACTTCCAGCGACATGTAAGTAGACTTTTGGCAATTATTAGTCCCAAATCCAAGTATCTAGAGGTTACTTTGTGTCCCTTGGATCTTGGGTATAGTCCCAGAGTGCACATCTCCCACGACCAGTCTAAGGTTCGCTCCATGCACTGGGTTAAGCAACTGATGACTGCTTCCCTATATGTTTGAATAGCAGCGCATGACCACAGCATGTGTAATCGGTCCGCGCAAGTTTCATCACGTCTTACACGCTTAGCATGAATTAGATCCAAATACCTATTTATACGGTCCGGTGTCAAGTAGGCTCTGTGGACGATGTAATATTGAACGAGACAGAATCTAGCATTATGAGGGATTTGCAGAGCACTCTTGGGTATATTTTCCCACTACTGGTCTGTGGTGGGTCACCCTAAGTCCACGTCCCAATGGACACGGACCAATTGCGGTGTTGTGTGGATTCTGAGGGATTCCGCAAACCACTTGGTTAAATGGCGGCCTGAGCCCAGTTCATGTAGGTATTGAATGGTTAGGTGGGTGTTATGTTCCTGCGCCATATCATCCCACAGCGCGTTAAGTGCATGCGTCACTGTGGCGTGCAGAAGAAAGTGACCCTGCGGCAAGCCCGAACCCTAGGTCAGTTGTGCGAACAGAATAGCTGTCCATCATTGTACAGATCCCTTAGCGTCTGTATCCCAACCTCCTCCTAATACACCAGTTCCGCGTTCAGCCTCCTGGGTATACCGAGTATAGGGGGTGATGGTGCATATGGTACTATATGGGACGTGTGCAAATGCTGCGTCGATAACATTGATACATCACCCCGACCAGCAGTTGTGTAGGTACACTGCCTGTCTGACCCGGATGAAACAGTGTTATGACTTGGGAATGAGTGAGCCGGGGCGTCCGTGCTGCTGTGTCTTCAGCCGCGGTTGGCAGTAGGAGTTCCTGCAGGGCGGTGACATGGGGGGGGGGGGGGGGGGGGCAGGGTGGCAGGTAATAATGTATGGATTACGGATTTTAACAGGTAAGTAAACATATAAATAAATAAAACAAATTTTGTTGCGCGCACTGCATCGCATTTGTTGATGCAGTGCACGCAACTAAATTTGTTTTATTTATTTATATGTTTACTTGCCTGTTAACTCCGTAATCCATACATTCCTACCCCCACCCTATCCCTCCCCCTCCCCCCATCAACGCCCTGCAGGAACTCCTACTGCCGACTGCGGCTGTGTGTCTTCAAGTTGGAGCGCGCTGAGCCAAAATGCCATCCATTGAAGCAGCACAGCTAGATAATATTGCTCCAGATTGTCAGTGGGTAAATTTTAGCTAATGATACTCTGCTTTGGGATCCATGCCTTATGAATTGTCGCATATCGGATTCCAAATTTTAAAAAAAGGGCGGCTTAAGGTGTAGCAGCAAAGTTGTGAAATAGTGAAGGAGGCGTGGCAGGACCACCATTTTTAACAATGCAATCCTGCCCATAACCGCTAATAGCAAGGTAGCCCAGAAGGAGATCTGAGTCCTCACCGCTGTGACAGCCCGAACCAAGTTGCCCTTGAGAAGGTCCTGCGAGTGTCTATATATAAGAATCCCTAGGTATCAGAACTCTTCGATCTGCCAATGCACAGCCCTGCTGTGGGTTGGGAGTCGATTCCAGAAATGGATACAGACATGACTTTTCCCAATTCACCTTAAATCCCGACATCAAGGCGAACCCAAGGAATGTGGCTGCAATTACTCCACATGGCTGCCCCACATCTCTGAGATATATCAATAGGTCATCCGCGTATAAAGAGACCGCATGCATGCCATCCCTCAACGGGATACCCCAGTCACCTGGTTTGGCACGAAGCATCTCAGCCAGCGGCTCAATGGCAAGCGCAAATAACAGTGGGGAAAGTGGGCCGCCTTGTCTCTTGCCGTGTTCTATGGGGACCGGTGTTGATAAATATGGGCCTGTCTTGGCCCTGGCACTGGGATGCGTGTAGGGCAGTTTAACGAGGAACAGAAAGACCTCCGCCAATTCATACCTACGCAGCGCAGCAAAAAGGAACTCCCATTCTAGGGTGTCAAACGCGTTCTCCTGATCTAACACTAGGCAGCCGGCATGCGCCCAGCTATCCCCAGAGTAGCACATCACTCAGAAGAAGTATTGCAGATTTAACAATGTGTTGTGGGCAGGCACAAAGTCCTTTAGGTCCGCATGTATCAAATGTGGCACCAACGGGGCCAATCTGTTCACTAGCATTTGAGCCAGTACGTTATAGTCAATGTTAAGTAACGCAAGAGGGCGGTAAGATCCTATTAGTTCCACATTCCGGTGAGGTTTTGGCAAGGACACCAGCAGGGACTCACAAAGCGTGTCCGGGAGCATGCCCACTTCCTGCGTTTCATGATATACTTCAAGAAAACACGGCCTCAGGAGCTGTTGATAGGCCTTATAATATTCTGCCGGGTAATTGTCTGGGCCCGGTGCTTTGCCTGTAGGTAGTGAGCTGATAGCACAGTGTACTTCCAACAGTGTGAGCGGCACGCTCAATTCACTTCTTTGCTCTAATGTGACCTGGCACAGAGGCAAAGGAGAAGGAAAGGTTTCTATGTCCGTTAGCGTTGCCCGGTTTACCGAATGGTACATTCTGGTGTAATGTGCAGTGAGCTCACCATGAATTTCATGCTGTGTGGTAAGCAGTGCTCCCGCTTCTGAGCGCAGCCGTAGCACAGGTGCCAACGCGTACTCCTGCCGGATCATGCGCGCCAGTAATCTACCCGCTCTGTCTGCGGCAGCATGAGCTCATGCAGTATGTGACCCGTAATTCAAACAGCGCAATCGCTCCATCACCTCAAAATGTTGAGCATGCTACAAATGAATGCCTTGTGGCGTATCAGTGCCCTGCACCAGTTTAGCCTCGAGTCGGGTCAAGGATTCCAATGCTACTAGTGGGCCTCCAGCACTGATTGTGCCACCCACATGAGTAGCCCTAAAATGGTGTCTCAGGCCTGCCATCGCAGTGCATGAGTGCAGTTGCTAACTGCCATGCTGACCTGGCCAGTGTCCCCACTGGCTAGGCCTAACCCTTCCCTTGGTGTACATTTTGGACACCCCTATGAAAAGCCTAAGGTGCCCCCCTGGGCAGGGTGCAGTGTATGTGAAAGCCCCGAGGAAGCCGTAGGGTTACCCCCTTCCTCAGCGAAATGCGTTGGCATAAGGGATAGGAGGATCTGTTGATATTAAAAGAAGATAAACAAGAGCCCAACTGTTTATTGTTTACTTTGCTCTATGATAACTGTCATTTCTAGTATATAAGACGTGTGTGCTCCAAAAAATCGTTATCAGCTTCTATCCATGTCAAAGAGAAGAATTGTTTCTCTCTGCTATATGAAATGACAAATGGGAAAAAGTAATCTCTACTCATTCTTTCAGACCTGTAACCCACCTTCGATCCACTACATGACTCCAATCTCCTGTACAAGGTCTCCTAAATAGGAAGACAGTGCAGGACATTTAGTACACTACACTTATCTCCCTACATATATTTGCCTGCCATTATCTTTTTGGGATCCCATATGGCTCCACCATGTTTTTTTTCATGTTCAGCACATTGCTTATCTCCCTATCTATTTGATTTTATCTTATGGCCTTACTTGGAACTTTGCAGAAAATGCACAGATCATTTTGGAACAAGGACAGTCAACCAACTCACCTACCAGCTGGTACAAAAAAACTCTCCTTCTTGCATCTGACAACTAAATAATGAAGAACTATACGGGACTGAATATTAGTGAGACTGAAACCTAAACTTATGGCATTTGCCATTGATAATACGTGTTAAACATTTTTTTAAAGTGCTTGTATGCCCCCAGGGGAATCTTGGGGCTAGCTGAGAGGAGAAAGAATAAAACAGCAGAGTTTTTGGAAAATGAAAAGCCAAGTCTTGAGAGCCTTCCCAAAGTCCAAAAGACTAGGAAGATAATTGTGAAACCTCTACCTCCCCAGTTAGCAGGTTTGAATCTGGGGACTGAGAAGAGTCAAGTCCCTTGATCGATGGTTGGATCCTATCTACGGTTCTCATGTACTATCACCTACGTTTGGTACATAGGACACTCTCCAGCCCATCCTAATCAGACTCCAGCATACAATTTGATCTGACAAGGCAACGGTACTATGATATCAAACCAGAGACAGCTGAACACTAAAGAAAAAATACCTTTGTAGAAAAATATCCAGTAGCTCAGTGAACGGGGTGTGTTCCCTGAGATGTATTTATCTACTGACTTTATGCACCAGGGAGCAAATGGGCGACCAATATTTTACTGAATGCAGGGGGAAGATAAAATATTTTATGAAGAAATGTATGAAAATGAAAGGCCAGTTCTGACTCTGTACCATAGCCCTGAGTCGCAGTATTAGAGAGAATGCCCAATGTTGTTATTTTTCAGAGTTACCATATAATATTACATTTGTTCCTAAGTAGGCAATAGCTCTTACTCAAAAAAGGGCAAAAAGGGCAGTGTCATGCAGGGATCTCCTTTAGAAGTTGCGGGAACGAAAATCCATTCTTGGGTGGTGCAGTGATTGAACTAGAAAGAATTAATGTCATGGGAGAGAGGGGTTTTAATTATGAATAAGAGAAAGGGTAAAGCAAGATAGATCTAGAGACATATCCATTGGCTCTCTTTCTATTACAGGTGAATGGCATTGCTGCAGGCCTGCCTGTGGTCTTAGGTGGAGGCAAGCTGAGGGCCTACCAGAGTGGGATGAGTGTGGCTCTGGACACAGACTTCGGCCTCAGACTCTTCTACGATTGGGACTCAAATCTGTACATCAGCCTCTCCAGTAGTTATCATGGTGCAGTCTGCGGTCTCTGTGGAAACTTCAATGACCACACAGAAGATGACATGACAACCCCAAGTGGCAGCCTTGCCACCTCCATCCTAGACTGGACACGCAGTTGGAAGGTACCTGATGCTGATCCCCTTTGTACGGACTCTTGCTCAGATCCAGGAAACTGCCCATCCTTCGATGGGACCAGTACAGGGCCATATGGTGGTCCTCAGTACTGTGGCATAATCATTCAAACAGGGGATGGACCATTCAGAGACTGCCATGCCATAGTCCTCCCTGATGACTTCTTCAAAAGTTGCGTTTATGATGTCGTCATGAATGGGGGAGCAAAGCAGTTCCTATGCAAAGCTCTTCAAACATATGCAGCCACTTGCCGGAAGAAGGATGCCACGGTGTATGAATGGCGGACACGGGTTGGATGTCGTAAGTAGTTTTCTATCTGTTTGTACTTCATACTTGACACAATAACAGAACATTCTAATACACTTACCTCTATTTTGTGCGAGCTAAGGTTAGAGGTCCTGAACAAGCTCTTACATTCCTGTGTGAGTGATGGTCCACGGTCGATATCTCCTTTTCGTCAGGTTACCCCTTAATGTAAAGAGAAGGACGTGGTTCATGGTTTGTGTATTGTTTTCTTTCTATTGTTTGCTTGCTGAAATAGAGTGCTGAGGGGTACCCTGGGTTGCATTTTATCTTGTGTCCATCAATGTTCTGGGTAAGTATCTCTCTGTTCTAGTGTGGTTTATGTGATGTAGTTCTGGTCAGGTGTATTTTGGTTTTTTCTGCTGACAGTTGATTTGGTTGAGCTTAAGGGGCTTAGCGGTCTTCAGTACTTGTTGGAGAGTGTTATATATATATATATGTGATCAAGACTACAGGCTTGTAGTCGAAACACGTCATCCTGACATGCTAAACCAATTCATTATATCTTCAACTGGAGTCTGTGCCCTTGGCTTGGCCCGCTGTGGTTAGGGTCCTGGTTATATATATATATATATATATATATCCAAACAACCGTGATCAAGTGAGTGGGGAGCTCATGAAACGCGTTGGTTTTCGCAGTGAAATATGCTGTAAAGGATCGGATAATAAATCTACCTTCTTCTTAAAAAAACGGATTGACTGGAGTTGCGGCTTCTTTTGGTTTGGAACCGGGTGGCACTCGGGGCAAACACAGTTTGGATATATAGCGGTTTGGTTCTACCGCGTGAAGCTACGCACTTGCTGGTAGCGCCTACAACGAAAGGAGAATTGAACCATCCAGTGAATATATATATATATATATATATATTTTTTTTTTTTTCGTATTTCCACACGCTTTCCTCCAGGTATGAAAGACACGAGCCCAGTGTGCATCCAAAGGTTTATTTTAGCAAAATCGGCAACAGATTAACTCAACGCGTTTCGGGATAGCCCACCCTGCTCACGACTCAAGTGTGTGAATTTCATTGGAGTAATTTAAAGAACATGTGACAAATTAACATAAACAAAAGACTACCGCATTTTAGGTAAACAAAGCGGTAGTTAAGGAATGTTTTTTCTAATACAATTCACATTTCTTAAAACATGGTTAATTGTAAATTAAATTATTTCAAATGGCATTTCGCTATACATTCATTGTGTGTATCACTTTATTTACAAAAGGCACAACTAATTTTTGTGATCAGCTGATGTGTACTGTGTCAGCGCAAATCAAAAGGAGGAAGAACTAAGGCTTAAATCAGATCAAATTCATAGTGTCTCCTTAATATTTAACATTTAACCGATAGGGCCCCTGTGGGCAATCCTAAACATCATTTCTATTCAGTTCTTCCGATCGTATATATCTTACACATCACACAAGGTAAAACGTCCTTGAATAAGAATAAAGCCCATGTGGGCAATCACAATTTTCCATCGCGCGGTGCCTTTCAAAGTTAGTTGCTGCTATGTAATGCCGCCCCTGTGGGCATACATTTCATTATTACATTGCGATATGCACTCTGAGATCTCAGCCGCTACCATGCAACTAGAATTGAGCCCCAAGTGGGCACATTTTCTTAACCATTGTTGTCTGGTGAACTGTGTACATTTTTCTCCTTCACAAGGATTTTCACATTCCCTGAAAAATAATAAAGATAAACTAAATTATAAAAACACACTAACAAGATATTTATACAAGTTCTAAAAAAGGGTTCTTTATACGGGCACATATATATACATCAACTATTGGGATTGTCTCAGGACAGACCATGGGGCACTCAGGTTCAGCAAATACAAATCTGACTAGCTTCATAGTGAGTGAAAAAGGTCACCCTAAGCGTACTTCAATTTCTTCGTCATTGTTGTGTCCAAGAGGCGTCATGGTCTTATATCTGATTATAAACTTTGACTCCAGTCTCCGTAAGCACTGTTGCCTATTCCCACCTCTTTCATTGTATTTTATTGTGTCTAAGACACAAAAACTCAACAGATCTGAATTCTGGTTGTGGTGACTTTGGAAATGCCTTGCTATGGGATATGTTTTGTCCATGTTTTTAATCGCACGCAAGTGCTCTAAAACGCGTAGCTTAGCCTTTTTGATTGTGCTGCCAATGTAAGCTTTCTTGCACGGACAGAACAATGCATATACAGCATAATCAGTGTTGCACGATGTATGTTCCTGAATTATAAATGGTTCTGCTGCAGAAGACAAAATTGCTACTTTTACATTTCGGCTGTTCTTGCAGGCTTTGCAATTTCTGCATGTAAAAAACCCCTGTACACTTGGTGATGTCGTTTTGTTGGGTTCAATTGCCTTGCACAATTGGTCTTTTAATGATTTCGCTCTCCTAAATGTAACCTGCGGGGACATTTCTACGCAGGTGGCTATATCAGGATCAGAATGTAACATAGGCCAGAATTTATTTAAGCTTTTCCGCAATAAAAAAGCTTTGCTGCTGTAAGTTGTAATGAACCTGGTCTTTGTTTCTTGTTCTGTTATCTCAGGCTGTTTAGTGAGTAATGACTCTCTGCTCCTACCCGCCACCACCTTTTGTGCATTCACAATCGTTTTGCGCGGGTACCCCCTTGCTGCAAATCTTTCACACATTATCTTTTCGTCTGTGGAGTATGCGCTGCGGGTACTACAGTTGCGCTATGCTCGTAGTAATTCCCCTACAGGGATACTCTGAATGAGGGAATTTGGATGGCAACTGCGTGCATGCAACAAACTATTGCCAGATGTCGTTTTCCTGAACAGTTCACTTTCCAACTTATTTTCATTAACCCGCAGTTTTAAATCTAAAAATTCAAGCGAATCTTTAGACCAATGGTTTGTAAATTGCAAGTTGAATGTGTTTTCATTCAATGTACGCACAAAGTCAATTGCTTGTTTTTCATTGCCCTCCCAAATCACAAAAATATCATCTACGTACCGCATCCATCTAATGGCATGCTTTTTGTACATAGATGATCTGTACGCGATTTCCTCCTCCCAGTACCCCATGAAGAGACCCGCAAAGCAAGGAGTAAAACAAGTCCCCATGGAAGTACCGAGAGTTTGTTTAAAGACTTTGTTGTCAAACAAAAAATATGTTTGGGTTAGACATGTGTGCATCATTTGCATGAGCATTTGTGTGTGATGCAAGTATGATACTGATCTCCTAGTCAAAAAATGTCTACAAGCATCTAAGCCTTGTTGGTGGGGGATGCTTGTGTAAAGGCTTACTACATCTAATCACAAGAGCGAATAGCTCTCTTTCCACTCAATTGTTTCAATTTGTCTCAGAAAATCCCCAGAATCCCTGACATAAGATGGCAAACCTTGCACTGCATTCTGTAAAAAATGGTCTACGTATTTGGATGTATTTTCTAGCAACTCCCGTTAGAGGAAATTATAGGTCTACCTGGGGGATTTATTTCACTCTTATGTATCTTAGGTAAAAGATACATCGCAGGTAATTTGGGGAACTTACATTCTAAAAATCTAAATTCTTCCTCTTCAATGACTTCAGCTAATTTTCATTGAGAAAGTTGTGTATTGTACGCTCTTACAGAATTCTCGTATTCCATTCTGTTACTTCTGCAGTAAGTGGTGGTATCAGATAACTGTCTCAGCCCTTCTGCTATGTAATCTGACCTTGATTGTATCACCACGTTCCCACCTTTGTCTGATTTTTTAATGACTATTTGGGGGTCATTCTTTAGATTTTCTAGCGCTTTCCTTTCAGACTGCGTGATGTTTTTCCAACCTTTGTGTTTTTTTATTATTGGCTATATGTTGCAATTCTAAACACATGCTCTTTTCAAACACATCTACAACATCATTTTTAATCGGTGGCAAAAACACCGATTTTGACTTAAACCCACTTTTCACACTCAAGCCCGATGGTATTCCTTCTGCTTTGAGGTTTTCAAAGGGATCTCTATTTGATTCAACTTCATTTGATAAGACATTCAAACAATGTTCTAATTCCACCTCTGCTATGCTCAGGACTTGGTTTCACATCTACTGTTACTGGTTTGTCCGACACTTTTGTGGCATACCATTTTTTTATTCTCAATTTTCTAGTAAATAAAAACAAATCAATCTTACTTTGCGTATAATTAAAAGAATTAGAGGGGCGAAAGTCATACCCATAGAGAGTAGATCTACCTCTTGTGCGGTCAGTTCTCTTGATGACAGGTTGATTACAGTTTTTTTGTCCATCATTTCGGCTTCAGTTGGCCCCTTGTACGTGTTCCCACTGGGCTTCCTAGGTCTCCTAGTGTTGAGGTATTTTTGTCTTTGCCTCCTCTGTTTCCCCTTCCCCGTCGCTGATAGTTTTGTCTGTTGTTTCCCCGTTTGCCTTTCATTACCATGTCGAACTCTGTTAAAACGTTGGTTTTTACACCTGAAAAGTTGGTATCGACAGACATATCGCTACCACTTGTTGCACTGACATTGGATTGTCCATCCTCTTCAGTTTGATTTTGTGCAGAGCTGTATTTATCAGGTGGCAGTGCATTTCCAGTTGTTTGCTGCATGGCAGCTCTCAGATGGTCATACGTCTTTGCAAATGTCAATATCTGCCCCCTCTGATAATCAATCAGGTCTCTTTGAAATTTCCTTTGTTTTCTTTTCTTTATGTCATCCTCTATTTTACTCAGATTAACCTCCATTTTATCAATCTCATTTTTAAATTCTTCTTCACTACAGATTTTTTTCAATTCATCCGTACATTCGTCAATTTCTGCGCAAAACTTTTCCACATCTTTTGCGGCGTATTTGACCAGCATCCGTAGCATGTTCATTGAGCACTGGTGATTATTTTCTGCCCATTCAGTAATTAATTCGGGGTCTGGATTTTGGAAGGTTGGACACATCTATATACTTTTGTAATGTGGTATTTTCCCACCATTTGTTTTTCTCGCCCTTAAGCGCTCTCCAAAGTCTGTCCCAAAGTACCCTTTTTGTTGATTTTGCACTCGTAACTTCTCCTGTTATGGTTACGGTGCTTTTTGTGGCGTGGCATTTCTCAAACAGCTCATCTGCCACCTGTGCACGTTTATCTCTTCTAGCTGTTGCCATTGCAGTTTGCTAAGTTTCAAGCGGTTTTAAAGAAACCGCGTTTCAAGATGACATTGCACACGACTTTCCAATTCAGCCACAAATTCGTCCGAGATGGTGCAGCGATGGTGGAGCAAAGGCTATGAAAAAGAGGCGAAGGCCTTGAAACGCGTTGGCAAAGTAATGAAAAATCGGGACACTAGCTGGTTTCCGTGATTAATAAATGCCTGTGGTGTAAGTTGGCTGATGAGTGCATTTTTCGAAAGCTTTGGGACTTTGGTTTATAACATAATGGACACGGCTGTCCTGCCGTGGAAAAGTGCACCATCTCGGACAAAGAGAGGCTGGGCGGCTAATGAACTATGTCACAGCAGCTGTCAGCACAGCCAACTCTGGAAAAATTGACCAGCGCAAGTGTTCAGAAACCCACTGGAGGGTAAAAACAATGTTCTTAATGAAAAGAATGCAGAGAATAACTCGTGAGTAAATACAGTTCTAAAATCTGAACAGCAAGTTCCATCATGCATTTCAAATGGGAGGCACTATGCGCAAAGCACTAAGCAAAGCCCACCTGGGGATGCATATAAAAGACTATCAGAATTAGGACTGTGGAATCCGCTCCGCATTTTTTGAATTGCCTATGAAAAAGAGGCGAAGGCCTTGAAACGCGTTGGCGAAGTAATGAAAAATCGGGACACTAGCTGGTTTCCGTGATTAATAAATGCCTGTGGTGTAAGTTGGCTGATGAGTGCATTTTTCGAAAGCTTTGGGACTTTGGTTTATTATATATATATATATATTCACAGAAAAAACCATAGGTTATAGACCATATATAGTTAGGAATTTGCATTTACAAAACCTTGAAAATTCACTGAAAAAACCATTGGTTATTGACCATATATAGTTAGGGATTAGCCTTTTCAAAACCTTATTTTACTCACACAAAACCATTGAAATTTCATATATAGTTAGTTGCACTAACTATATATCGCGCACCCGCAATCCACTGCTGATGATGTCACATATTACATCATTCATGACATGGTTAGTGACATCACTGATGACATCACTGATGACATCTCAAATGACATCTCTGATGACATCTCAAATGACATCACTGATGACATCACTGATGACATCTCAAATGACATCACTGATGACATCACTGATGACAACATCCAGTGACTGTATGTTTCTGTAAAGTTAAAATATGTCTTACATATTGAAGAATGAGTGGATGTATAAGTGTCTGGAAGAAGGATTTAGTAGGTGCATGACTGACTGTATGAGAGAATGATTAAATGTGTCTTACTGAGTGCATGGGTTAGTGACTAAACTGTCTTAATTTGTGCATCATTATATCTGTTGTTCTACAAACTGCTGCATGTGTTGATCAGTAGCTATATGAGTAACTGTATGGGTTATTGATTGGTTGTCCAAGTATTTGTATGGGAAACTGAGTGTGTGTGTATGGGTGGCTGGGAGGTGTGTGACTCTGTACATAGATATGTGAGTAGTTGATTCACTATATGTATGGGTTCAAAAGTGCATGTGGAAACAGCTGTATGGGCGGTTGACTGTGCATGAGTGTATTGGTGAGTGAATGGATATCTCAGTGCTACATGTCAAAGTAAGTACATATGTAAAACACAGTACATGTGAGAGTTGACATATATAAATAACTGTGCATAAGAGCCAGTGAATGTGTGAGTGGCTGTATGGATCATTGTGAACATGTATCAGGGATTGTATAAGAGAGTAAATATGTGTTAGTATATGTTTGAATAAGTAAGGTGTGTATAACTGTATAGTTGAGAAAATGGAGGTGTGATTGATTTTTTGCATAACTGACTAGGTGTGTGAGTAACTCCATGGATGAGTGACAGTCTGTGACTGTCTGTTTACACTGATTGTATCTAAGGTTATATTAGAGTCTGAAGAGGTTCATGGTATTATCACATGAATGATATCATCAGTGATGTGATCAGTAATGTCAAATGAGATGTTATCAGTGATTTTATCAGTGATGTCATTTGAGATGTCATCAGTGATGTCATCAGTGATGTCATTTGAGATGTCATCAGTGATGTCATTTGAGATGTCATCAGTGATGTCATCAGTGATGTCACTAACCATGTCATGAATGATGTAATATGTGACACCATCAGCAGTGGATTGCGGGTGCGCGATATATAGTTAGTGCAACTAACTATATATGAAATTTCAATGGTTTTGTGTGAGTAAAATAAGGTTTTGAAAAGGCTAATCCCTAACTATATATGGTCTATAACCAATGGTTTTTTCAGTGAATTTTCAAGGTTTTGTAAATGCAAATTCCTAACTATATATGGTCTATAACCTATGGTTTTTTCTGTGAATTTCAATGGTTTTTTAATAGCAAATATCAAAAGCTGTCAAATGTCAAGTACGTGATAGGTAAAAACTTTTTCGTGTTTATGCACGCTGATGTGCTTTGAACGCTGCCCCCCCCCCTCTTTTCTCTTAGTAGTACTCTCTCTTTGCAGATAGTGAAGGGTAGTTAACGCAGGCCTTTACCCCCGTTGTAATCCGTCGTGCCTGCTTGTCTCTCCATTTGATTGATTGTTATCCAAGCATTTACAGTTTTACAATTGATTCTCTTTGGTTCATTCTCTATTTACAAACAAGCACAAAGTCGCAATACTCTGTTTAGTCTTTGCAGATAGTGAAAAATCGTGTAAAAAAATAAAAGTAATCGAGCAAAATCAGTAGGCCACTAATTGGATCTCTTTTTGACCTCGCTAAAATAGAAACATTAGGAACAACCCTTCATGAGAAATACGAAAATAGTGAGATGAACTGAGCTCCACACCATGAGGGCTGCAAGACAGCTCGGCTCCGTCACCCACCCCGCCCAAAATAACGACAAACCCTATGCAAATATTAAAAATATATACAACACACCAGCAAAGTAACAGGGTAAAACATTTTATTAAATAACTATTTACATAACTATTTTATACTTTTTGTTGCCCGATCCGGCTAGCTCAATCGATCGAGCATGAAACTCATGCACTCTGATAGCAAGCGTTGTTGCTGATGCTATGCAGACCAAAACTGGTTTTCAGTTTGTACATTCTTCTAGTTTTTTTCATCCAAGGTTGGTTGAGTTTGTAGAACAATGGCTTCAGATTTAAAAGCATACGATGTGGTGGCGCGGACTGGGAGGGGGCGCTTGGCTCCTGCCCCCTCCCCAAGTAAGATTTTCATACGTGAAAGTACGTTCATGGTTTTGGTCCCTGAGTTGCTTCGATGTCACTGCCATTCTCAAATGGCATAAGTTCTGGATGTTGGGTGCCATAGTTCAGAGTTCTGAGCAGCGCTTGTAACACTGTCTGAAGCTTATTTGCACGTACTGCAGCTTCACTATTCTCAAAGTAAGTGAGGGCCGTTTGTGGACCTGACTGCATTTGAAAACAATGTAATATGGTACCTCCCTAAACCGCTTGACGGAGGCCCCCGAGGGGCGGTGTGATGGCACGGACTCGGAGAAGACGCTTGGCTCCGACCCCCTCCCCAAGTCTTATAGCACTGGTGTAGCCTGAGATCGCCCCCGACATAGGCAGCCGGCTCCCGGGGTTCGGCGGAACTTTTTGCCTTTTGATGACTCTTCTATTCTGGACCTTGTCCCACAATCCATTTGACCTGAAGACATGCTGTAGTGGGGCGCCCCTTTACCGTTTTAGTTGCCATTCCGCCCGCTTTTGCTACACTGTGCCTCTTCCGCCATTCAGCTGTTTACCGCCCGCTCTTGCGACTACAGCGTCTCGCTCACCATGTAGTTGAGTTGCTCCCGCTCTTGCGATGCAACGATAGGCGGCTGCCACAGGACTCTCAAAATGGCGGCCGGCTCTTCGGATTTGGGCGTGGTCCACTAAAATGGCCCTGGGACACCTTGGAACTCGGACGCTTGCCTGATAGGGCTTGGGTCCCAGTCTCGAAAGCGTCCCCTCAGCCGTGAAGATTCTACAAAAGTCTTGGGGGCCCCTGACTCCCGCAGGCTTCTGGTGGGGAGCGGCTGCCATGATTGCTGGTGGAATGGCCACGACGGAGCTACGAGATGGTGGTGCTCTCATGCTGACGCCAGCTTCAGTCTGAAACATCCAGAAACACTGTAGACTACCACTTCGATCAGTTCCGGTAGCGCCCCAACATGACCCGGTAGAGAAGAACTTGCCCTCCCCTCTTTGACTGATGGTTCTTGTTGCCTGTCCCCTCTGTTGTCATTTAACAGAACTTTTTGGACTGCTGAAAGGGGTTGTGTTCCGAACGCTGGTTGGTGGAGACATTTTGACTATATTCTTGACCTACGTTGTCGCGTAATGCGTTATATGACACGCCGCGTTAGCGCACCCGGAAGTGCTCCGATGCGCGAAGCGGAGCTTCCCGGAAGCGATCCGGGGCGCGGCGCGCAGCGCGTAACGTAAGCGTAACAGGTCATGTGACTTGTTAATAAAACTTTTCATTGGTTCATTTTACTTTTGTTATTTTAATGATGAAAAGCTTGGTCATATGACCTAAAAATTACGCTTTTTATTGGTTTCGAACATTATTTTTTTTAAACATATATGTTATAATGTTCCAGGCTAATGTACTTTCCCAGAAAATGTACAACTGTCCTGCAAGTAAAATATATTCCTTTTTCGAGAAAAAGGGCGTTTCTTCGTCCCATGACGGAGCCGTTGAGTAAAAGAGGCTCGGCCTGCTGTCTTAGTCGCCGATACGCCTGATTATCAGATTCTTATCGATCACTTTATGTTGCAGGAGTGGAAAACACAACTGCCCTTGACCATTTATCTTTACTGCGTTCCTACGTATTATACCTTTTATCCGTCATGTAATTGGACTGCTTTATTTCACTTGCCTTTTACTGATTCGAAAACAGTGACTAAAAGTAAAAACTTTACCAATGTAAATACTACTACCATGTTTTGTTTTAAAAACATTTATTGTGAAAATGTCAGTATACAAATACGGGCCTATAACCACGTGGGCCGGCCACGGAGCAAACTGAACTCGTATATGATGAGGAGACATTTACATTGTAAAAGAACGTAACGAGCGGGCCATTAGGTTTCAAGAACTAAGGTGTCTAACAGTTGCGGAATCGGTGGACATACATTTTGTAATTAAAATACGATAGGGCCACTTACAAAAAAATTATCTAGATATACATTTGCGGGCAAGTACCATGGGTGACGTTAATTCGAACTTTCAATAGTACAGTAATCAATAACACATCAGAACTTAATATCAATAGGGATGTCGAAATATTCAATCAATTCTCGTCCCCGCCCGCCATGAGCATCAAAACTGCATTCATATCTCGTGATATCAAGGTTGCTCAACCAGTACACAACAAGGAGTTACGAGTCCCATTTATACCGGCGCCATTTTGGGCGAGGCCGGGCAGGTCCAAGATATAGTCAAAATGTCTCCACCAACCATCGGCCAGACCAGAACCCCTTTCGGCCCTTTATGCTACAAGATGGTGTCTTCCATTCAGAAAATATTGTTGGCAGCATTTTGAAAGGAAAGATAAACAGCCGTTCTCCTAGTGAGTCGCACATTGTTACATTTAGGAAGAATGTTGAAGAGTAGTATGTTGAAAATCTGAAGCCATTGTTCTACAAACTCTCAATCAGCCTTGGATGGAAAAAAAAATCCTGAAGAATGTACAAACTGAAAACCAATTTTTGTCTGTATAGCATCAACAGCAACGCTTGAGTCAGCTTTGTGTGAAGCCGCCATTTTGATTCAATCAATAACGTCCCCCTGCACACATTCAGGGACCTGGTCGTGTCTTCAGGTCAAATGGATTGTGGGACAAGATGCAGAAAGGAAAAGGAAAAATGTTCCGCCGGACCTCGGGAGCCGGCCGCCTATGTCATGGGCGATCTTTGGCCACACCAGGACAATAGTGAAGCTGCAGCAGGTGCAAATAAGCTTCAGACAGTGTTACAAACACTGCTCAGAACTCTCAACTATGGCACTCAACATCCAGGACTTGCCATCCGGATCTTGGCGCCTTGTGCTGGTTCTGACCTATACACACATCGGTCCACTACTGACATCACCTCATAAGCCAACGGGGCACCCCACGCCGACTTTCGGCGCAGCATTGTAGGATGGCCACACCAGTGCGGCAACTTGCTGGACACAACCTCGGTGCCATCCGGATCTCGGCGCGTTCGAGTCACTGTACCGCAAGAGTGACCGGAACTCAGCTGGACACGCCGTCTTTCGGCGCAGCATTGTAGGATGGCCACACCAGTGCGGCAACTTGCTGGACACCACCTCGGTGCCATCCGGATCTCGGTGCGCTGTGCTGCCTTTGGCCTACTGTAACCGCAAGTGCGGACGCAACTCAGTTGGACGGCGAGTGAAACGCTAAGGGGCGCCCCACTGCAGCCGAGGAGCCTCCATCTTGGGGGAGACGCACAGCCCCCACTGACTGACGCGACCTCACAGGCCAACGGGGCGCCCCACGCCGACTTTCGGCGCAGCATTGTAGGATAGCCACACCAGTGCAGCAACTTGCTGGACACCAACTCGGTGCCATCCGGATCTCGGCGCGTTGTGCTGCCTTCGGCCTATTCGCACATCGGTCCGCTACTGATGCCGCCTCACGTGCCAACGGATTTTCTACGCTTTTTGTAGCCCTATGCCGCATAACAGGTCATGTGACTTGTTTATAAAACTTTTCATTGGTTCATTTCACTTTTGGTTTCCTAATGATGGAAGGCTTGGTCATATGACCTAAAAATAACACTTTTCATTGGTTTAGAACATTTTTTTTTCCCAAACGATGAAAGCCCCACCTTGTTTCTGGATGTTTCAGACTGAAGCTGGCGTCAGCATGAAAGCACCACCATCTCGTGGCTCCGTCGTGGTCATTCCGCGAGCAATCATGGCAGCCGCTCCCCACCGGAAGCCTGCAGGAGTCGAGGACCCCCAAGACTTTTGTAGAATCTTCACGGCTGAGGGGACGCTTTCGAGAATGGAGCCCAAGCCCTAGCAGGCAAGCGTCCGAGTTCCAAGGTGTCCCAGGGCCATTTTAGTGGACCAGGCCCAAATCCGAAGAGCCGTCCGCCATTTTAAGAGTCCTGTGGCAGCCGCCTATCGCTGCACTGCAAGAGTGGGCGCAACTCAACTACATGGTGAGCGAGACGCTGTAGCCGCAAGAGCGGGCGCAACTCAGCTGGATGGCCGCCACCTGGGGAGGCCCGTTCACGCCGCCTCCCCCACGCCCCCCCCGGGGCGCCCCACGCCGTTTTTCGGAGCAGCATTGTAGGATACCAAAACCAGTGCGGCAGTTTACTGGACATCACCTGGGTGCCATCCACATCTCAGCGCGTTCTGCTGCCTTGGGACTATTCCCACAACAGACCGCTACTGACGAGGCCTCCCCCGCATCCCCCGGGACGCCCCACGCCGTTTTTCAGAGCTGCATTGTAGGATACCAAAAACCAGTGCGGCACCCAGGTAACATCACCTGGGTGCCGTCCAGAACTCAGCACGTGTTGCTGCCTTGGGACTATTCGCACAAAAGACAGCTACTGACCATTGTTGCTTCTTTTTCCCAAAAAATGTTTAAATGTATTTACAGTTTTTGTTGCGTTCTATATATTTATAAGTTAATAAAGTTTTATAATCCTACTACTTTGTTGGAGTGCTATATATTTTTAAAAAATCGGGTGAATGGGGCCTTGAATCGGGTTATTGTCATGTGTGGGCTTTGGAAGTGTGCTGCTACAGGATCGGACATTTCAAACTCAAATGCACGTTCTTTTTCTTACCTTTCCGAAGCATGGAGCGCAATAGCAGGCAGAGAAAGGGTGATGCAAGTGTTGAACACTGCCTGGCCTGGCAAGTTGCTGGCAGTGCCCCCCCCCCCCCCGCCCGCTCCTGAAAGAGGGCACACACACACCGCCGCCCCGAGTACTTCACAGATCTTTAAAAGACCATGCGCTTGTTAATGAGGCTTAAATGGTTTATCACCCCTTCTAGAGCCCCTGCATCGGCCCTCTGACGTTTCCTGGAAGAATTAGCACATAACACAATACCAAGCCCTGTCAGCTGAAACCCCCGAGGAATCGGGTTTTTGCTTGCAGGAATCGGGAGGCGGGAGACTAGCACTGAAATCGGTAGTCTCACGCCTGAATCGGGAGGGTTGGCATGTCTGGATTCTCTACAGCTGGGGCCATAAACTACATCCGCAGGGCTAGGTGATAGCCTGGGACCGGCCTGGACAATCGGACACAGAGGAAGAGGAGTGTCAGAGGGTGCGGTAGTGAATAGGGTGAAAGGGAGGTGTCGGGCGGGCACGGGGTGTGATTCTCAGGGAAGAGCAGCGCAGATGGGGGGAGGTTTATGGCCCATGCATGAGAGAGAGAGCGGGGGTGACCAGTGCGTGGGGGAGATGCTTGCGAGGGTGGGGAGCCGTGCTGAGAATCGACGGCGTGCAGAGAGTGGGTCTGGTCAAGGCATCTAAAATGGCTGCCGTGCACGACAAAATTGTGGCATTGGAAAAAAGGCAAGATGGCGCAGACAATGTTTATCAATAAGGATTCATTTATAACAAAATATTTTATCGCAGTGACAAATTGGCGGTCAACACTTCCTGATTTCCATCGAATCGAACGTTAACAGACGTCACGCAGCAAAAAAAAAAAACGCTCACGCACTGCCGCTGGAAGACATGTATCAACATATATGAGCCTCCTCAGCCACCCTCAGAAAACATAAGGGATCAGGATACGTCTCCCGCACCCCCTTATACCTAGTAATTTAATTAAAACGAAACACAAAATGGCGAATTCCCGTTTCGCTACCAGTTTGCGGCCCAGTTCGCGGCCCGGGAAGCGCTTCTACCGGGAAAAATCAATTTTTTTTTATTTTCCCCACGGGACCCTTTAATAACCCCAACATCATTCCTAGGGGGTCAAGAGGGGTCTACCTTGCCCCCTTTCATTAAAATCCCCCTTCGTTTTTCACCTCTTCTTCTCTCTCGATCCTACCGAGAGATAAGATGGCGGCCGCTCCGGACTGTTTAGAATGTTGACAGACACCGGAAAGCCAATCAGCTTCGCATCGCAAAGTTCCGTTTCGCGAAAAGTACGCGAACCGGAGCGCAGCCCGGAGCGCTGTTACAGATATATATCTTTTTTGAACGTTAATTTCTCAAAATCCACTGAAGCACATATATTGAGACTTAGCAAAGGCACATCGGGCTAACAGTCACTACAATTTTGCCAAGTTTCGTGCAAATCCATTCAGCCGTTCGAGCTAAAAGTGAGGCCAACCGCCCTACGGAAATTAACATGGGAAAAACGCGTTTTGGGACCCCCCTTTTTTCTCGGCCCCCCCTTGACGAAACCCCCCCAAATTTTCAAGGGCTGCTCAGAAACAAAAGGTGCCATTTTCCTGAATATTTCAGCCGATTCCGTCAACAAACGCCAAAGTTATTAGACATAGAATTTTCAAAAATCCCATAGGGAAAAAATCCTAACTATATATACCTACTGGCGACAGCCAGTAGGTAATATATATATATATTATATATATATATATATATATATATATATATATATATATATATATATATATATATACACATGTATATCCAAGACACCTCCTAATCCAAGAAAAGAAGTGCGCCCGACCAGACTTCAGGGTTGACAGGCACTCTTTATTCAGCAAAATAGCAGCCTGATTCACAGTCCTTCCTAATGCGTTTCGACTACATAGCTAGTCTTGATCACAGGGTTGAGCTGCATGACGGGATTCTGCGGCGTAGTTGCCTCCTTATACGCCGTCACGGACCACTCCCTCTTTGTGTAGTCCTACATTACTACAGTTCCCAGGGTGCACTTCAAATGAAACGGTCTCCAGTTTATTTCATGTTCCTGAAAAACGGTTTCCCATTGTTATTTCAGTTTGTGGTGCTTTCACACTGCATGGGTTAGACAATTCAATTGAAGTCTATTTCTTCGCTCATATATTGTGGCTGCAGTTACAATTTTCAGTGTTAGCCGGTACCTGTCTGCCTGATGTCTGAGCGTGATGCACTTTTGTGCTTCACTTTCCCTCACCTCACAGTTTGGTTCAAGAGCAAATATTCGCTGGAACACTCCGCGCTTGCCGGGATACTCCGTGCTGCTTCCAGAAGATTGCGGGCGGGTCCTGCTCTTTGAAAGAATCACACTGCCACACGTTTTTTTGCAAGAGCATGGACACTTCTTTGGGCGGCCGGGGCGCTAGGGGCGAACAACCTCCAATTAACATCCAAGACACCTCCTAATCCAAGAAAAGAAGTGCGCCCGACCAGACTTCAGGGTTGACAGGCACTCTTTCTTCAGCAAAATAGCAGCCTAATTCACAGTCCTTCCTAACGCGTTTCGACTACATAGCTAGTCTTGATCACAGGGTTGAGCTGCATGACAGGATTCTGCGGCGTAGTTGCCTCCTTATACACCGTCACGGACCACTCCCTCTTTGTGTAGTCCTACATTACTACAGTTCCCAGGGTGCACTTCAAATGAAACGGTCTCCAGTTTATTTCATGTTCCTGAAAAACGGTTTCCCATTGTTATTTCAGTTTGTGGTGCACTTCAAATGAAACGGTCTCCAGTTTATTTCATGTTCCTGAAAAACGGTTTCACACTGAAAATTATAACTGCAGCCACAATATATGAGCGAAGAAGTAGACTTCAATTGAATTGTCTAACCCATGCAGTGTGAAAGCACCACAAACTGAAATAACAATGGGAAACCGTTTTTCAGGAACATGAAATAAACTGGAGACCGTTTCATTTGAAGTGCACCCTGGGAACTGTAGTAATGTAGGACTACACAAAGAGGGAGTGGTCCGTGACGGCGTATAAGGAGGCAACTACGCCGCAGAATCCCGTCATGCTGCTCAACCCTGTGATCAAGACTAGCTATGTAGGTGAAACGCGTTAGGAAGGACTGTGAATCAGGCTGCTATTTTGCTGAATAAAGAGTGCCTGTCAACCCTGAAGTCTGGTCGGGCGCACTTCTTTTCTTGGATTATTAGGTGTCTTGGATGTTAATTGGAGGTTGTTCGCCCCCAGCGCCCCGGCCGCACAAAGAAGTGTCCATGCTCTTGCGAACAAACGTGTGGCAGTGTGATTCTTTCAAAGAGCAGGACCCGCCCGCAATCTTCTGGAAGCAGCACGGAGTATCCCGGCAAGCACGGAGTGTTCCAGCAAATATTTGCTCTTGAACCAAACTGTGAGGCGAGGGAAGGTGAAGCACAAAAGTGCATCACGCTCGGACATCAGGCAGACAGGTACCGGCTAACACTGAAAATTGTAACTGCAGCCACAATATATGAGCAAAGAAATAGACTTCAATTGAATTGTCTAACCCATGCAGTGTGAAAGCACCACAAACTGAAATAACAATGGCAAACCGTTTTTCAGGAACATGAAATAAACTGGAGACCGTTTCATTTGAAGTGCACCCTGGGAACTGTAGTAATGTAGGACTACACAAAGAGGGAGTGGTCCGTGACGGCGTATAAGGAGGCAACTACGCCGCAGAATCCCGTCATGCAGCTCAACCCTGTGATCAAGACTAGCTATGTAGTCGAAACTCGTTAGGAAGGACTGTGAATCAGGCTGCTATGTTGCTGAATAAAGAGTGCCTGTCAACCCTGAAGTCTGGTCGGGCGCACTTCTTTTCTTGGATTAGGAGGTGTCTTGGATGTTAATTGGAGGTTGTTCACCCCCAGCGCCCCGGCCGCCCAAAGAAGTGTCCATGCTCTTGCGAACAAACGTGTGGCAATATATATATATATATATATATATATATATATATATATATATATATATATATATATATATATATATATATATATATATATATATATATATATATATATAATATATATATATATACACACACATACATACAGGGCGCGCTTGCACACTTGTCACATCAGGCCCCACCCACTCCCTTCACCACTGTGCAAACGGGCCCTCTGGTGCTTTGTTAGTTTGGGGATTGAGTCCCCTTGAATCCCGAGGGTCCCTTGGCTCCAGCTATCCCACCAGGTACCCCCAGTAAGCGCCACAGAGCAGCGTTGCAGAGAGGTGTAAAAAGGGGTGTAGCCTGGGACCACCTCTCTCCAACGCAGCTCTGTGGCGCTTACTGGAGGTACCCGGTGGGCTAGTTGGCTCCCAGGGACCCTCAGGATTCAAGTTCAAATAATCCTCCAACTTAAAACCTGCCAGGGGGTGCGTTTGCACAGTGGTGAAGGGAGGTGGTGGGGCTGATGTGACATGTGTGTACTTATCCAACCACTCCGCCAAATCCCAAGCACTTATAAATTCACCATGCACTCTCCTTGCACTGCTACAATACCCTGAACACTACCCATGCATTCCAGCCGTCCCCCTGTCAGTACCCATGCACTCCTTCAGTCACCCAGCCAGCACCATGTACTTATCCAATCACTCCACCAACACCAAGCACTTATAAATTCACCATGCACTCTCCTTGCAGTACTCTAATCTTCCAGTCAGTACCCATGTACTCATGGAATGGCCCATGCACTAACACATGCACTGCTACAATCCCCTAATCACTCCGATGCAGACCTCTAACCACCTACACACTACTGATTCACTCCTTCAATTGCCCAGGTAGTATTCATGCACTCCAGAAATCCCTCTGATCACCATGCACTCCTCTAATCACCCAGCCAGAACTATGTACTAATCCAAACACTCCTCCAATACCCAAGCACTTATAAATTCACCACGTACTCTCCTTGCAGTACTTTAATTATCCACTCAGTACCCATGTACTGATGCAATGACCCAGTCACTAACACATGCACTGCTGCAATACCTTGAGGACTACCTATGCAGTCCAGTAATCTCCCTGGTACTATCTAGGCAGTCCTCCAATCACCCAGCCAATCATATGTGCTTATCCAATCTCTGCGCCAAAACCCAAGCACTTATAAATTCACCATGCACTCTCCACGCAGTACTCTAATCATCCAGTCACTACCCAGGTAGTCATGCAATGATCCAGGCACTAACACATGCACTTCTGCATTCCCTGAATACTACCCATGCAGTCCCCTAACCACCTACACACTTCTCATTCGGCTCCTTCAATTCCCCTGGTAGTACCCATGCAGTCCAGCAATCACCCTGTCACCCCCGGGCAGTTCTTCAGTCACCCAGCCTCTACCATGTACTAATCCAAACAATCCGCCAATACCAAAGCACTTATAAATTCACTTGGGCACTCTCCTTGCAGTATTCTAATCTTTCATTCAGTAACTATGTACTCATGCAATGATCCACACACTGACTGATCACTGTTACAATCCCATATGCCCTACCCATACAGTCCGGTACCCACTTACTCTCATTTTCTCCTTCAATTCCCCTGGTAGTACCCATGCAGTCCTGCAATCACCCTGTCACTCCCTGTGCACCACTCCTCCAGTCACCCAGCCACTACCATGTACTAATTCAAACACTCCTCCAATACCCAAGCACTTATAAATTCACCACAGTCTCTTTGCAGTACTCTAATTATCCACTCAGTACCCATGTACTGATGCAATGACCTGCCTATGCAGTTTAGTAATATCCCTGGTACTATCTATGCAGTCCTCCAATCACCCAGCTAATCGTATGTGCTTATCCAATCACTGCGCCAAAACCCAAGCACTTATAAAATCACTCTCCTTGTAGCACTCCAATCATCAAGTCACTACTCATGTACTCATGCAATGACCCAGGCATTAACTCATTGCAAATACAGAGGAGGTCATGCTAATCACAGGGGTACCCCAAAGCATAGTGTTCCCTAGTGTATGTAGGTGCTTTCACTGTATTCTAAGTGTCTTTTAGCATAGCACTGGCTCTAGGCCTGGTTAGTCAGAGTCAGTTACCACCAGTACCCATCAGCAAAAAGTTGGGGGCACATGAGTACTTTCTGTTCCTCAGTTGGTTCTTTCTGTGCATCTCTTCTTCTTCCTGCACTTTTCTTCATCTTTCTGGACTTCTGTTGCCTCTTTCAGCATTGTTCTTGCTTCTTTCTGAGCTTTTCTTCCTCTTTCTTCACTTGTCTTACCTTTGTAGGCATAGTTAGAAATTAGCATTTAGAAAACCATCCAAATTCACTGAAAAAAACACAGGTTTCAGGGACATTATAGTTAGAAATTAACATTTAAAAAAACTTTGAAATTCACTGAAAAAAACATAGGTTTCGGGCGTTATAGTTAGAAATAAGCATTTAAAAAACCTTAAAAATTCACTGGAAAAAACCTTAGGTTGCAGGGACGTTATAGTGAGTTGCAAATTTCACTGGTACAAAACCATAGAAATGCGGCTGTTATAGTTAGTAGACCAAACTATAACTTGTGCCCCCGCAATGCACTGCTGATGACGTCACACATTACATCACTCATGACATGCCCAGTGATATTAAAGATGACATCACTGATGACATCATTTACGTGATCATCTGATGCACCTCCTCATACCCTAATAAAACTTTTCATACACCCACTCTGAAATACAGACCACCAATATCAAAACCATAGACAGACCAATAGAAGTTAGTACATACCTGCTCAGTGATTCATACATCTACACACACATGCACCCACTAACCCATATAGTCACTCATACACACAGTCATTGATCTATACAGCCACTGATATATCCACTCATACACCCATATAGGCGCTCACACATTGCCACTCACCCAAAGAGTTACTCATACACCTGGTCAGTCATGCAAAGAAACTATCACACATCCATTTCCTTGCTTATACAGTCATACACACACCACCACACTTATTTATACAGATACTAACATATACTTACTTTCTTAAGCAATCACTCATAGAAACACATACTCATCCAACCAGATATTCTTGCAATCACTCACTCTCACATAAAGTCATTTATATACTCCAACCCTCACATATACTACTTTAAAACGTATGTAGTTACTCACGCATGCACTACTGAGACTCACTAACGCATTCACTCACTAACGCACCCATATACACTCTCACCCACCCATACAGCTGTTTCCATATGCACTCTTGAACTCATATACCCAGTGAAACAACCACTCACATATCTATGCACAGAGTCACACCCCCCACCCACCAACAAAGACACTCAGGCACCCATACAGATACTCAGACAACCAATAAATAACCCATATAGACACTCATGAAGATATTCATCAAGCCATGCAGCCGCATACACACCAACTAACAGACTAATAAAGACATTCACACAGTTTAGTACTGCATTCAGTAAGACACATTTAATCACTCACTTATACAGTCAGTGACACACCTACTAAATCATTCATTCAGACACTCATACACCCACTCATATTTCAATACACCTTGGTGTATATATATATGGGTGCCGGTCACCCTAAATTTGAATCAACAAAATTTCCCTCTCCAAAAGGAAATAACGCAGGATACCTCTGGATGCTTACAAAGATTTTTTATTCAGGCAAATGTGGCACCTGCCTACCGACGCGTTTCGCCAGTTACGGCTTGTTCACGGTAAAGCTGTGAAAGTGACCAGTGCTATTTACATGCTTGTGCTTAAACAGTGAAGTAGGACAACAAACTATTACATGGCAGACATATTGAACTAGTCAATTCCATGGGTTCATAGTAGTCAACTTGAAAAGTATACAAATAAATAGTTTTTTAAGCAAATCAAAGACAATAATTAATCGTTATTGTACTGATTCAAAGTAATAACACGTAATTTCTGTATGATTGTCACACACACTTAATGTTCGAATAGCACATCAGTGTGCGTTGCTCGAAAAGTCTTAAAGTCCCGCCCAAGTTGGCATGTAACAGTTTTTCATAGCCGCCATTGCAAGCTAGTTGAAACAAAACAGCCACAAACCTTGATTGGCCTAAGACACAGTTCACAGGCCAGAAAATGCACTTATTAGTATTGGTAGTTCAACCAAACAAAAATGAAACGTGGATATCTAATAACAGTGGTTCCGCTTCAATAGGCATAACTTAAGTATATACATGTTATTCGTTCCGGCGTAGTTGGATTTCACAAAGTCCCGCCCAAGTGGGCATACTCAACGAGTATATCAATATCTGGCTGTTTAATGGCTTGCTGAATTCTGGCTGAAACAGTTAATTCATACAGGTAACGTGCATTTTCGTTTGGTTTTCAAGGACGAGGTTTCATAGGTTCCCATGGTTAAGTGATTACGTTGTCCTACAAAAAACATAAATGTGCAAATTTTGGTGAAAATTATACTATACTAAAGAGTATAGTCAATCATAATCAAATTTAAAACCATTCTTGTGTCACATAAAAACAGTTTACATCATTAAACGAAAACAGATAAGTTGCAGATCCTAAATAATTATTTTTTCACGTTATGTGTACTGCTAATTCCTCATTCGAGTTCATCCCAATCGGGTGTAGAGTCTCGAAGTCAATGATGTATTTTGACTCCATTACTCTTAGTTGGTGTAATCTGTCTCCACCCCTTATTGATTGTTTCACCGCATCCAATACAACAAAGGACAACAAGTTGTCATTTTGGCCATGATAGATTTTAAAATGTCTGGCGACAGGATATTGTTCGTTGTTGTTGCGGATTGCCCTCTTGTGTTCAAGCACTCTCATTTTAGCTTTGTGGATTGTGCTGCCGATGTAATACTTTGAACACGGACAAATAAGGCAGTACACACAGAACTCTGTGTTACAATCAAAGGGCCCTTTGATAGTGAACACTCTCTTACTGTTAGGGACTTTTATTTTGTCACAGTTTTTGCTGCCCCTACATGCTTTGCACTTCATACAGCACTCAAACCCTCCTGTTTTTTTGTTGGGCCTAGTATCCATAGCTGAAATTGCATTTTTGCTCAATTCATCTTTTAACCCTTTCGATGCTGATGACGAGCTCAGCTCGTCATGATGCAAAGTTGAGCTGTGCTGATGACGAGCTGAGCTCGTCATGAATCAAGCACTCAATCATTTTCCAGCACAGGGGGGGAAAACGCCTAGCAGCCAAGGTGTTAATGAAGTATTTCTCCTGTAGGTGATTTCAGGGGTCTCACTAAGACATTGGCTCAGATAGTTGTCTGTCTTTAGGATAGGCCAATTCTGTGGCAGGATTTTCCGAACTTGAATATATATATATATATATATATATATATATATATATATATATATATATATATATATATATCATATGTTTATACTTTACAGAAACACACATACACTGGATGATGTCATCAGTGAAGTAATTTGAGATGTCATCAGTGATGTCACTGAGCATGTCATGAGTGATGTAAAATGTAAAAGTGATGTAAAATGTGACGTCATCAGCAGTGCATTGCGGGGGCGCGAGTTATAGTTAGGTCTACAAACTATAACAGTCGAATTTCTATGGTTTTGTACAAGTGAAATCTTTTTTTTGATTTGCTAACAACTTTGCCGTCGTTTGAGGAATCTTTGCCAAATTCTCCCAAAAAAAGTCTAACCAGGTCAACTGCAATTCTGAAAGTTTGGGGTAATTCATCAAGCGGGGGCTGAGAAAAAAAGGGGGTCCCAAAACACGTTTCCCCCCATGTTAATTTCCATAGGAAATTTTTAGACGAGCTACAGCCCAAACTGCTGAACGGAATTACCCCAAAATTTGGCAGAAAGGTAGAGCTTGGTTCAGAAAGCGGCCTTGTTTTTTTTTTAAATGGTGTAAACTCGTTCAGTAGTTTTTGAGAAATTCAAAAAATAAGAGTCAAACATCTATGTCCCATAGGAAACTTTGTGCAAGGCTACAGCCAAAACTACTGAACAGAATTACTCTAAATTTGGCACAAATGTGGTGCTTGGATCAGAAAGCGACCTTTTTTTAAAATGGTGTAAATCCGTTCAGTAGTTACTGAGAAATTAGAAAAATAAAAATGTCAATATCTGGGCGGAGCCTAAGTCCCATGCACGAGCTTCACTGTGATTGCCTGTCAACACTCTAAACCAGGATGTGTGGGCAGCCATCTTGTGGCTCAGTAGAAGCGGGTCACCAGAAAACTGAGAAACAAAGGTATAAAACAAGAGAAGGGGCAGGATAGAAACACCCTCAACCCCTCGGCCTGCTCATGGGGTCCCAGAAGGACCCCCAGGGCCCAAAACAAATATTTTTTTCTTTTTTTAATTTTGACACAGTGGTGCAGGGAGGGGGCGGGCCTGACATAGCAAGTGTGCAAATGCACCCCCTGGCACAATGTACATTGGGGGATTAAGTCCCCTTCAATCCTGAGGGTCCCAGGGGGCCAATTAGACAACAAGGTACCTCCAGTAAGCAAAAGGGAGCTGTTTTGCAGAGAGGTGGTCCAAGGCCACGCCCTTTTTACACAACTCTGCTACGCAGATCTGTGGTGCTTACTGGAGGTAGCTGGTGGGCTAGTTGGCCTCCAGGGACCATCAGGACTCAAGGGGAATTAA
The DNA here is from genome assembly GCF_964263255.1 of Lissotriton vulgaris. Taxonomy (NCBI): domain Eukaryota; kingdom Metazoa; phylum Chordata; class Amphibia; order Caudata; family Salamandridae; genus Lissotriton; species Lissotriton vulgaris. Next base: position 223,988,950 of record NC_141695.1, read on the forward strand.
TCCCCCAACTTAAAATGTGCCAGGGGGCACCTTTGCACAGTGGTGAAGGGAGGGGGCTGGGACTGACATAGCAAGTGTGCAAATGCACCCCCTGGCACATTGTAAATTGGGGGATTAGGTCCCCTTCAATTCTGACGGTCCCTGTGGGCAAACTAGCCCACCAGGTACTTCCAGTATGCTCCAGGGAGCTGCGTTGCAGAGAGGTGTTAAGAGGCCACACCCCTTTTTACACCTCTCTCCAACGCTGCTCTGTGGAGCTTACTGGAGGTAGCTGGTGGGCTAGTTGGCCCCCAGGGACTCTCGGGAGTCAAGGGGATTTAATCCCCCAATTTACAATGCTCCAGAGGGCGCGTTTGCACAGTGGTGGAGGGAGGGGGCGTGGCCTGATGTGAAAAGTGTGCAAACACACCCTGTGGCGCATCTTAAGTTGGGGGATTAAGTCCCCTTGAATCCTGATGGTTCCTGGGGGCCAACTAGCCCACCAGGTTCATCCAGTAAGCACCACAGAGTTGGTTGCAGAGAAGTGTAAAAAAGAGGCGTGGCCTCTGAACACCTCTCTGCAACGCAGCTCGGTGGCGCTAACTGGAGGTACCTGGGGGGCTAGTTTGCCCCCAGGGACCCTCAGGATTCAAAGGGAATTAATCCCCCAAATTAAAAGCCGCCAGGGGGCGCAATTGCACAGTGGTGAAGGGAGGGGGCGAGGCCTGATATGACATGCATGTACTTATGCAATCACTCCACCAAAACCCAAACACTTATAAATTCATCATGCACTCTCCTTGCAGCAATCTAATCATCGAGTCACTACCCATGTGCTCATGCAATGACTCAGGCACTAGCTCATGGCAAATACAGAGGAGGTCATGCTAATCACAGGGGTACCCTAACTCATAGTGTTACCTAGTGTATGTAGTTGTTTTCACTCTATTCTAAGTGTCTTTTAGCATAGCACTGGCTCCGGTCCTGGTTAGTCAGAGTCAGTTACCACCACCCGTCAGTAAAAAGTTGGGGGCCCAGGAGGCCCTTTTACTTGTCTGTTGGTTCTTTCTGCACATCTCTTGCTTCTTCCTGCACTTTTGTTAATTTCTCTGGACTTCTGTTGACTTTTTCAGCATTTGTCCTGCTTCTTGCGGCACTTTTCTTCCTCTTTCTTCACATGTCCTACCTTTGTCGGCAAAGTTAGAAATTAGCATTTAAAAAACCATTGAAAGTCACTGAAAAAAACATAGGATTCAGGGACGTTATAGTTACAAATTAGCATATAAAAAACCTTTGAAATTCACTAAAAAACAATAGGTATCAGGGACGGTATAGTTAGTTGGACATTTCACTTATATAAAACTATAGAAATTCAGCTGTTATAGTTAGTTGAGCTAACTATAACGTGTGCTCCCGCAATGCACTGCTGATGACGTCACATATTACATCATTCATGACTTGGTCAGTGACATCACTGATGACATCAGTGATGACATCTCAAATGACATCACTGACCCACCCATACAGCTGGTTCCACATGCACTATTGAACCCATACAGCCAGTGAATCAAGCACTCAACCATGTATGCACAGAGTCACATACCTCCCACGCACCCACACACACACTCAGGCACCCATACAAATATTCTGGCAACCAATCAATAATCCATATAGACACTCATGTAGCTACTAATCAATGCATGGAGCAGCTTATACAACAGCAGACAGATGTGTGCCCCAAACCCTGGAAATCTCTCTCCCTGTTGAGCTCAGGAACTGTCACTCTCTGCTTCTGTAAAAGCCTAAAGACTTACCTTTACAGCACCAAGTTTACATCTATATCCTGGGGCTGCTGTCTAGCAGCATGCGGCTTCCCAGCTGTTCTGTCTAGCACCGGGAGACCCTGCTGGGTAGCTGTGTGCTCTATAAATCTATAAATAAATAAAGGTTGTTTGTATTTCTTTAAAGGGTGCGCAATTCATACACAGCTGCAGTAACTGAGCTACAGAGTGAGTTTTGGTTGCCTCATCTGTTTAGTTTTTTACTCATGTGCCATTCTTTCTTCTCTTTCCATTGCAGCCCTCCCCTACCCTCCCCCTTAGATAACCGATCACCCAATCCAGTATTTTGCTCCATTAGCAGTACTCACTTCAAACAGCAAATATATGAAGTAAACACTTTAAAACATTCTCTAAGAGCTGCATCAATGGTCCCTCACTGATAAGTAAAGCAACCACAAAGAAAGTTATGTTATAAATGTCAAGTAATGTTATAAATGTATACAGCGCACGAGTAGCAACAGGTGTCTTGGCGCTAGCGAACCGGGAAGCAGGCATAGTGGATTAATCAGTGAACAGCCAGGTTTTAATGGCTTTCCTGAACCGCAACAGAGATGGAAGATTTCTGATGCTAACGGAAGGGAGTTCCAAAACGTGGTAGCTCCCTCCATAAATCTTCTACCGCCCCAGAAAGACTTGAAAACTCTCTGGGAAAGTATCACCTTTGCTTCTTGTGATCTCAAACATCTGTTTGGGAAGTACCAGTGCAGTGAGCATCTTAGGAACTGAGGGCCGGCCCCTTGAAGTGCCTAGTATGTAAGGCACAGGGTTTCAAACTTGATCCATTTTTTTATTGGCAGCCAATGTTATCTTTGGAGATGAGTACCCACAGACTGGAATTTGGGAGTCCCCAAAAGAAGTCTGCCGGCCGCATTTTGGATCGTTTGTTGCCTTTGCAGTTCTTTAACAGGTATGCCGAGATATAGCCTGTTACAGTAATCCAATGTCGAGAGGATTAGAGATGTAACTACTGTAGTCCTATTTTCTGTGGGAATCAAAGGTAAGGTTTTTCTTATGGCTTTTAGGATGAAAATACTGGAAGATGACATGGATTTAACTTGAGCTTCAAAGTCAAGTTCCAGATCTATAATCACAACAAGATTTTTCACATTGGGAACTGGGATAGGTGGTGAACCTAATTCATTTGGCCACCAAATGTGTGACTATGAAGGGGTGAATTTACCAAATAGAATCACCTCCGTTTCTCCGGAGTTTAATTTAAGGCAGTGCGAGCTCATTCAGGAGCTAACTGCTGTCATACAATCCCTAAACCTGTTTACGAGGTGGTGATTTTTGGTAATGGTAACCACAATTTGGGTATCATCTGCGTATGATGTTAGTGACATCCCAAAAGATCTAATAAGGGATGCCAGTTCCAAGACATAAAAATTAAAAAGAGTGGGAACATTAAAACGAGCCCTGAGGAACTCCACAGGAAAGTGTGAAAGATGAAGAGAACAATTTCCCCAAGGCCACCGATTGTATCCTATCCTCCAGAAAGGAGGATAACAATGTCAGTGCCTTCCCGGAGGTGCCCAGCGTATTGAAAGTTTTTAGCAAGATTTCATGATCCACCATATCGAAGGTCGCCGACAAGTCAAGCAGTAGCAGGGCAGCAGCACCCCATATGTCCATGACTGTCCTAATTTCGTTGGTGGCCTTAATCAGCGCCGTTTTGGTGCTGTGCTCTGATCTAAACCCAAATTGTGCCTCATCTAGCAGGTCATGCTCCAGTAGGTACGTGGCCAGTTGGTTATTCATAAATTTTTCGGCCAGTTTACCTGGCACTGGGAGACGCAAGTTGGGTCTTTAATTCCCTGGATGCAGAGCATCAAGATTAGCTTTTTTTAGAAGAGGTAGTATTGGAGCTCTCTTCCATATAGAAGGAAGGACGCCTTCTATAAACGTAGAGTTAAAATGGGAGTTAGCCTTGACCCAAGTACCTCCGGGGCTTTTTAAAGATCGAGAGTGGGAGTGGATCGTAAGGGGAACCTGATCTTATTTTCAAGATAAGAATCATTATCTCCGCGACTGTTACTTCTCTAAATTCTGAAAAAATGGGGCCATTAGGACATGATACATCTGAAGTGTTATGTTTCTTCAAATTTGAATGTGCCTCATTATCGAAGGTGGAGAAAATTTGCTCTATTTTATTTTATTAATTTTTTTATTTTGAAAGTGCAGAGGTAGATTTTTGCAAAAAGCCTGCAAATGGTTGTTCCTTTCTCTAATGGGGCACAGACAGTTTGGTCACCACTCACAAGAGTTATTTGGAGGAGTTTTCTGCCTCCTTAATTTGCTTGGAGAATTTTTTTCCGATAGGATCAGTTTTTTCTAGCCTGCTAGTAGTAGTTTGTATTTCCCCAATTCTTGTTCACTATAATTACTTCTCCAACACTGATCCTATATTCTACACTCCTGTTTTTTTGTCTAAGAGTGTCAGTAAACCAGGGGGCAGATGGAGTATTCCTATTACTTGTGGACTTTTTGAGGGGAGCTAACAGATTGGCCTTTCTGTGAGCCATTCATTAAAATGAACGGAGGCTAGTTCAGGTTCTTGTGGACCCTTTGTAAGTGTTTGAGTAAGCTGGTCATTAAGCTAGTTACTATCAACCTGCTTCCAGTTCTGATATGATCCTATTGATTGACTAGATTGACTTGGTTGGCCCTTAACAGGGTTCTCAAGCTCACATATGATAGCAGTATGATTAGTCCAGCACTGTGGTGGAATTTGCTTAATCCCAAGGTCATTATGGTTGGAAAAAATCTCATCCAACGTATGGCCAGCCTGGTGAGGGCCTTTGACATTTTGACTAATCCCGACAAGTGTCACAGTATGAATTAGTGCAGTGGTATTACATCTGTATCTGCCTCATGATGATAATTAAAATCACCAAGTAAAGTGCAGTTATTTTCCAGTGTGCAGGTTTCCAGCAGTGTATTCCCCTGGAGGACGATAGACTAGCATTCCTTTAAAAGAGATACAGTTGGCAATTTTAAAACTAAAAGACAATAGCTCACAGTTTATCGAGGGAATAGTCTCAAATGCCACTGAGTAGGTGTCTTGATAAATAACAGCAAGACCACCACTCTTTTTATGCTTCCTGTCATGTCTGAAGACTGAGTAGCCTGGAGGCAACACCGAGCAGAAGTCTTGCCCTGATGCCTGATCAGCCCATGTTTCGGTGATGAAGAGCATATAATGGCGCTGAGCATAAATTGGCTCAGTAATATCTAATTTATGTTTATGAACTGATCTAACATTAAGTGCGCCTTCAGTTATTTGTTTGTACTTAGGGTTATTGCTCCTTTGTGGCCCATTATTCCAATGCATATTTTGTATAGGTAGGCTGCGGTTTAGTTTGAAACCACAATTATTACATTTCATTGGCCTGATAGTATCTAGACATTCAGGTAGAATGTGTGTGCAGCTTCTCTCAGTATTCGGTACAGATTGATTTAGTCTTTTTAGGTCATGACTTGTATATGTTGTAAACCGGGCAGCATTACTGGCTTCATTGCAGACTCAGCGCGGACGGGCGCAGACAGGCTTGCCTTTGGCACGTCTTCGGCGCACCAAAGGTGCGCCCGCTGCGCGTCTGGCGTATCATGCGAACTAAATAGAGCCAGGAAGAGCACTGGACCAAACACCCACCCAGCCGGAAGTGACTACGACCCTTGGGGGAGGGGTTGCATCTCTCCGCACAAACGGCATGAAAGCCGCGGCGGACCGAAGACGCAACCAAATAAATCATGGTCAAGAAGAATTAGAAATGTGGCGTTACAAAATGGCAGACTAAAATGCGGCGTTTTAAAATGTCAGAAGAAAAAGTAAGATTCAGCTTTGTTACTTGAATGTAAAATCAGATTGTGGTAAAAATAGTAATGTTCCGCCGCACAGTGAAGGAACTCACCCTCACCTTTTGTTACGCGCTTCAGGTATCACACCCGTGCTTTTGCACACTCTTTACACATGAAGAAATGGCCAGTATTTTTGGGATTGTGGAAACCCGAGCAACCTAGGGCAACTTTGGTTAAATGCAGAATGCTTTAATATTAAGAACAATGAATCCCCCCTTGTTAACTCTATAATTGAAAGAACCCTGCAACTAAAACCATCCTTTAAGTTCAACTCTTCATAATTCTTTAATGGTTCACAAACATACATGGTGTAGACAAGGTGGCTGCTCTGAAAATCTCCACAATAAATTCTATAATGGTTTATGAGCATACTTGGAGGGAACTTGGTGGCTGCACATCTCCACAATGGAGGTAGGTCCAGTTCCCAACCCCAAACCAATAGCAAATAATCTGGGTGTCAAACTAGACAAGGCGCTCCTGTTTAAGGAGCACACCAATCAGGTGGCAGGTGCCTGCCTCCACACGGTGGGGCTACTGCGACGCGTATTCCCATTTCTCCCAGACAGTCACAGGAAAACGCTCATACAAACCCTCATAATAAGCAGAATAGATTACTGCAACGGATTATATCTATCAGCAAATGAGGAACAACTGGACAAACTTCAGGTTGTCCAAAATACGGCAGCTAGACTGCCTCTCAACGCTCCTCCAAGAACACCCTCCCGTCCTCTTCTTCGCCAACTTCATTGGCTGCCAGTAAAACAGCGTATCAAGTTCAAAATCTGCAACATGATTCATAGATGCCTGTCTGGATCTAGTCCAAAATACTTAAAAGAAATATTCGTCCCATACATCCCTGGACGCTCACTTCGTTCAAGTAATCTTCAACTGTTACAGGTCCCAAAAATGAAAAGAGCTAGACAAGGCGGGCGTACCTTGTCTTACAAAGGACCTATCCTCTGGAACTCCCTACCCACTGAACTCAAACAGATCAGCAATCTTGAACATTTCAGAAAAAAACTTAAAACCTACCACTTCACCCTGCCATAATCCTAGGCAATCTTCCTGCACAGCTCCATTTGCATAGTAAAACTGTCCAGAACAAGCAACAGCGCAGAGATATCCCTTCGGGAATTGACTCAGGCGCTTTACAAGCGAATAAATAAATAAATAAATAAATAGAGGAACCCTGAACTTCTATAAGTCTTTGCTGACACCCCTCTAGTCAATCTGCCATGAATTCAAACAAGTAAAGGCAGACTTTCTGCCCTATAAGATAAGAACATAAAGAGATTAAGAATCTGACCCCTCTACTACGCATTGGGTCTGAAAGCTTATCATCCCTTCTAACTGGACCAAAATTAACAAACATAAAATCTGAGACCCAAGAGGAGGAAACTGTCTCTAGGTAGATGAGAACTGTTCTTCATCACAGCCAGACTGGAAAGCCTAATGTCTTCCTCTGAAGTAGGAAGAGGAAAGAACTTTTGTAAGATAAACTCTAGTTCTTTATGAAAATGGGAATGTGAGATGGACTCGGATGTAAAAAATTTCTAGCATCAAAAATCTTAATGGGTGGCTACAGGACAGAGACCCCAGCTCACCAATCCACCTGACAGACGTAATCACCACTAGAAACAGTGTCTCTAATGCTAGATTCCTAACATCTGCTGAAACTAGATTTCAAGAGGAGGATCCTTTACATCCTCTAACACTAGTAAAAAATCTCAAGCAGGAAGAACAGGATTAGCAATAGGGCTAATGTTATTACATTTATTTTTAGTTTATGTAGTGCAAACATGGCCCATGGGTATTAGAGCACTATACAACATATCGTGTTTCACCAACATTACAAACAAGCTTTAAGGTGCTTGCATAACATAGCATTTAAATCTGTGCAACATTTAGAAAAGGAAAATAGCAATTTTTACCGAATCGCAAATATTATGCGAATTCCAATTTGCGATTTCGCAATTCCCATTGATTCCTATGGGCCAAAAGGCCCATGGAATCAATGGGAATTGCGAATTCGCAAATTAGAATTTGCAAAAAGTTAATGCATTCCATGGGTGCAGGGGGGGTCCAAAGGACCCCTCCCTGCACCCCTGAAATGTATTTTGAAGTGCATGTTTCACACACACATGTCCTCGTGGTAATTTGCACCCCCTAATTGCGAATTTCCAATTTTCCAAGTAATCATGCATTGCTTTTAAGGAATCGCAAATTTTCGATTCCTTAAAAGCAATCGCATTTTGGGAATTCGCTAAAAATAGCTATTTCACCAAAAATGCTTGATGCATCCCAGAAACCTATTTAGGAATCGCAAACGGCCGAATTTTGCGATTCGCACCGTTTGCACTTCCTAAATAGGTTGATGCATGTGGCCCTAAGAGTCACACAGAAATGGTAGAGTGTACAGAGGTCTACACCATATACTAGGGATTAGAGTTATCTCTATATACAAAGGAAAGGGATACGAATGGATATACTCTAAGAGTCACATAGGAATGGTAAAGACTACAAAGGGCTACTCCATATACTAGTGATTAGAGTTATCTCTATATACATAGGGAAGGGATACACATGGATATACTCTAAGAGTCACATAGGAATGGTAGAGAGTACAAAGGTCTACTGCATATACTAGTGATTAGATTTATCTCTATATACATAGGGAAGGGATATGACTGGATATACTCTAAGAGTCACATAGGAATGGTAGGGAATACACAGGTCTACTGCATATACTAGTGATTAGAGTTAACTTTATATACATAAGGAAGGGATATGAATGGATATACTCTAAGAGTCACATAGGAATGGTAGGGAGTACACAGGTCTACTGCATATACTAGTGATTAGAGTTATCTCTATATACATAGGGAAGGGATATGGCTGGATATACTCTAAGAGTCACATAGGAATGGTAGAGGGTACAAAGGTCTACTCAATATACTAGTGATTAGAGTTATCTCTATATACAGAAAAGCAGAGTTCCATTAAGTGGGGTCGGAGGGGGGATGCAGTCACAGCACCAGGAGAGGGTGGAAGAGATACAAGGGTATGGAGAAAAGGAAAATCAGAATAGGGAAGAAACATTTGAGGATCGTCAGGGGGAAAATGGTTAAAGGACGTGGGAATGGACTAGATGGGGGATAAAAGTCCAGAGAAAAGCGGCCGAGATCAGCAGCAAAATGGCGGCCAGGACAAAGGAAGCAATAAAGAAGTCCAGGAGAGTCTGTGGTGTAGTTTCTTTCATTCGAATGTGGCTACAGGACTGCTGCCTGTATCTAGTGATTTCACAACCCGCTGCTTTGTTTTGCGGAGGGGTGTGTGTGCTCCGAGTGCCGCTCCGCACCGGCCCTCTCTGCTAGCCCAGAATTGCGGGGGCTGGCGCAGATGTGGGGCTCTACTTGAGCTGGTTGCTGAGGCAGAAGGTGCAGATCTGCTTGGGCTGCGAGTTATCACCTTCCCGGGCCGGGCTGCCGCCCTGCTGGTGGAGTAAGTTGTGGTAGTAGAAGGTGGTGGTGTGGCACAGCTGCCCGTCGCCCACCAGCAGCACGTTGCCCACGTGGGAGTTGAAGCTGGAGGCCAGCCGCAGGCGCGTCTTGATCTTGGAGAGCTTGCGGTCGGTGGGCTCAGTTGGGATGAGGGAGCGCAGGGCGGTGAAGGCCGTGTTGATGCTGTTGGTACAGTCGTGCTCCCGCGCGTTGGCTGTGTGGCAACGGCACGGCTCCCGGAGCAGCCGGTGAGTTGTGTGTGGGTTTATCTGCCCTGGTTGTTGTGTGGGTTCATCCGCGCTTGGTGAGGATGCTAAGTAGCTACTGCGCTTTAGGCTTCCGGAAGATGCAGAGCCTGTCTGCTGTGGTAGCCTCTGGGCCTCTACCCTTGATGTGACCACTCTTTCTTTAAGGCAATGCATTGTTGGGATACGCCTGCAAAAGCGAGCCCTCAGACACCGACCTTCAGTATGACAGATAGAGGACAGGATGGGTTGGGGGCTTCTAGGTGTACAGCAGATGGCGGGACATGCATCTATCTTCACAGACAGGGCTTGCAATCTTCTCCCTCAACAGCCAGTGTGGGAAAACACTGCCCCATGTATTGCTCTTATTTAAAACTATAGTCGTGGAAAGCCAAATCATGTACATGAAATCAAAGCATGATATGGTCATGCTTTGTAAGCAGTATATATATTCTGAAATTCACTTTTCATAGTGGCGTATGGCGCCAACTGTGTAACAATTAAGTACACCATTGGTGCAGGGCCGGACTGGGAACCAAAAACAGGCCCTGGCAAAGTGCTCGGCCCCCCTGGGGAGATATTGGGGGTGCGACTGCACTCTTTGCCAGGGCCGGATTTCGGCCGATTTTATTACAGGGCCGATTTTGCAGCTATGCTGTAAAAACGGCTCCGTAACAATACCGACCCCCAGGGGGATTGCCCACCCATGCGGCGCCCCGGGGGATTGCCCGGTGCCTGCAACGGACAGTCCGGGCCTGCATTGGCGCAAACCATATTTCACTGAAAGTTTTCAGAGCGGTGCCAAAGGGATGCACCCAATAGGTCACCGTTGCTTGCCTTCATGTCAAATATTAGATTGCGTTCTCTTCCGCTTCCTCGTCAGGCTGTACAGTGGTATGGTTAACCAGAAACAATGCTGAATTAAACTTCCAAGCTCAGAAGTTGTGTGATTACAGCATTCATGTGTCTGGCCGAGGGAACAGCCATCGGTGTTCTCCACCTGGTTGACTTTGTATTAATGCCTAATGTGGCTGAAATACAACAAATAAGGTTTTAATTTTGGCAGCCAGATGAAAAGGAGGCATGCTTCATGTTAGAAATCGCAGAGTCAACTGAAGCTGGTAGACAAAGACGGCAGGATCACTGAAAGCAGGCTGGGAGAAAGGAAAGCAGGGCTTCCATCTACTGTTAAGCGCTGCACACAATGTTACAGGCTCTCGTTCTGCTTTTTTACTGAAGACTTCTTTAGAAATTAAAGCGTATCCTATCAAGCGCTGTGATTCCTAACAAGAGGCAGACGTTTGGCGCGCAAGCGTACGATGTATAGCATCGCGTACATGCAAGAGTCTGGGCAGGTCAGGCAAAATAGAGTGTGAATGCAGCCAGTCAATCAGAGGAAAAAAAACATTTACAAACGCAATGGGACTCAAATTTACGCGAGACCTATTGCATTTTAAATTAAAATGCAGGCGTCCAAGAAGGCAGGAACAGGAGTGGGTGGGGGGGTTGTGGTGAGCAGAGAAATGACGAACTGCAGGAGGGAGCAGGGGGAGGCAGGGGAACAAAGAGTTTTTAAAAAAAAGGGGCAGATAGCTATGGAAGGAGAAAAATTACGACATGGCCGTCAGGAGGAGGGATTAAGTTGACAAAAACCAATCAGATTGCAGCATTTAGGAATTCGGCCAATCAAAAAGATAGGCGGAAAGTGGGTGGCTCTTCCCCCGCTATACTGTATGCAGCATCTCTTGACGAGACAGCGCATGCGCTGCCTAGGCGAGACCTAAAAAGTACTTGTGCACATTAACAAATTGACAAAAGCCCTTCACTTTGATTCACTTGAGCCCCTGGGCTCTGCTGTTTGTACAATTGTAAATGAGACTGCTCTGTGCGCCTCTGAAGACTCGCGGCCTGGGCCTGGGCCCAGCTATCTCATGTCAAAAGCCGTCCCTGTCTGTGGGTGTGTCTGTGAGCCCTTAGCCACCTGCACAGGTTCGTACTTTTAGCCATTCATTTCACCCCCTTGCTGCTGCTTTGATTGGCACGTGTTGATGTCCCACCCAGGTACACCGCCCTCCCACACTGATACTCACAATGTTTTACCAATGAAATTATACATCAGCCTATTCTTTACCAGGCCCGCTCTTTCTCTCTCGTCCACTCACTGACAGCAGACACAAAAGCTTTATTTAACTCACTAGAGTGAAAATAAACATGAATTACGACCAAATATCATTACATATGTAAGTGATTTATCATTAAATAGAAAATGCCGTTGTATGCCCCTTTCTCCACTTACAGACAGATTGTTTCCAACACGCTCACACCTATCTGTATAATACTTTTATAAAGAAAATATATATAATGTAGTTTCATTTTGTTTGATTATGAGCCAGCAAATGCGCACATCGGGCAATACGAATATTAATCGACGAAGCACACTGTGCACATATTTGCATGCGGAGAACAATAATGGCGATTCGTTTCTACAGGCGTATACTGCCTAATCTTTTTCCACGGCCACTTACACGAAATTATAGTAATTAAAAGGAAACACATACATCTACATATATGACGCATCCACATTTGACAAACATACTCCTGTGAATAAAGCGGAGGAAATGAAAATAAAAGAGAAAAACAGAAGAGAAACGATGACGCCCGCCACTTTTCAAGGAGACCCAAAAGGGTATCAAAAAGTAATGTCATTCATTAAAAAAAAAATCTACATTACAAATTGTACTAAAACAAAGCTCATACTAAGTGACCCCACACACACACACACACTAAAGAAAACCGATTCGAATTATGAATCAGAAATGAAAAGAGTGTTACAAATCAACCCGATATTTAAAAATTCTTCAAAGATTGCTACAGAACTTTAAAGTGACATCTCCAACCATTGTCTTCTTGACGTCAGCAATGCACAGAATGTAATGCAAACTCATGTTTAATAATGTTTGAAGCGCATACACCGATACATATGACCATGCTAATTAGCCTCTGGAACACGTGGAGGGAGGAGGCTTGGTATGGTGGCTGACTTACTGACACCGGAAATCTGACTTCTGATATCCGGTCAGATTTTGGACCCACAATTTTGTGGATTGTGCCAAATCACTCCTCATCCTGCTCCTTGCTCTGAAAAGATCAGGAAAGTAACATTAATAAAGATCATCGCGCAATAACTACACTCCACGCTGTTACTTGAAGCGTAAAAGGCCATTTTATTAGGACAAGTTTGAAATCATTTAGACTTATTAACAGTACATCAATGCAAGAAATATATGTTCCCATCCCATACCCACGCATTCTCCATTCTGCCTTCTCAAAACCATCTCACCTGTTTGACTCTTCCCCATTCACTCGATAACCTCCTTCCTTTCCCCCATTCTCACCTTCACTTGCCCTCCAAGCATCCTCTGTTGACTTTGCCTTCATTGCTCATTGCCTCCTGTGCCCTGCTGTCAGTTACCTGTGTACCATTCTCAACCCACCCGAGGGGTGGATCCGCCCGTATGTGACTCCCCACCCCTCCAAAGTACTGTAACGCCTCTGCTCTGCAACCTGCCCTAAACTGGCACCCCCAGACCTAAAAAAACACCCCTAGCCCTCCGCTAAAAACCTGTAGGGTGGGTGGGTGGACAAACTTCCTAAATCCTCCCGGTGGTGCTCAGGTGTCAGGAAGAGGTCGGAGCTTCCTCTCCTGACACCTTATATGCCCTCCAAATCTCACCCCTTCCTTTAACCTCTCTAGACCCGCCCTCCACCTTGTCCTTCCGCTATTGCGCGAATACCCCGGGGGAAGACTGGTCTGTGACCTTCACTTTCCCCGGGGGCCGCATTACTCAATGCATCAGACTGACCTTTGTAACACAAACCAAACCACTGAATCACCTGTGTAAGATAAGCTGCCTAAAATGTAATTATTTAATTACAATGTAATGGCATATTACAGCCTACCCGTTTATCACCAGAATAACACTTCTGCCTAAAATCAGTTTTTACTTTAATAAACACACGGTAAATTTTCCAATCTCTACATGATTTTTGATCCCAACACAGCTTATGCTAGACAAGGACATGCTTTACCAACCATCTCTCGCCATGAATGAATATTGATGTTTTTATGAGCCATGGGCTTTCACCGTCCATAACGCCTCGTAAAAACATTAAAGCCCCAAACGCCCCCTTTGAGACAATTCTATGGCTGATTATAAGTAAGATGTCAAGGTGACCAGAAGCGTCACTGCCAACCATGATCCCGGCCTATCGCCTCCAACAAATACAAGAAGAGCAACCTCTGAGCCACCATCTTGTCCCCAGTCATTCCTGGAGCCACTGGGGTCCACAATAATGGAGTCAGGGGCCATTCTGGGGGCACCTTGTGGTATTCTGTCACATCTGATTATTTCAGAAATACTTTAAATATGAGATTGCCAAGGAAGTAGTTTATTATTAGTGCCTTAAGATCACTTCATGCCTAAAAGTCAAATCTTGTTAAAATGTGGTTGACTAATAGAAAAGCATTATTCAAAAGCACATGAACACACTCTCAGGGTGCATAAACATAATGTAATTCTTCCCTTTAACCTATATTGCTATATTGGGTATTAAATGCTACCCTGTCCTTATTAATGAAGAATATTTATTTAATTATTTACAAATAAATAAGAATATTGATTTATGTAGCACTGGGCATCTCTTTCGATTACTTCACAGCGCCGTGGGCAGAAGATGGGGATATACTCCTGTGAAAGCCCATGTTCCATATTCTTCCATTATTGTCCCCAGTGATGTGAGCTTTAGTTGCAGGTGATTAAACTACAATGTTTAGATTTGTAGCCTTCAGTAGTGTTTTTTGGGGGGGATGGAGCAAAGATGTAGCGTAGGAAGAGGGCGGGGAGAGGGTGGGTGAGGGTGGTGAAGGGACATGCTATACCAAGAGAAAGGACTGATGCTTTACAGCCACATCAGTCTGTCTTAAAAAACAATGGTCTTTACCAATGACCTTCAGCAACATGTGCCCTTGAAACAGAAAACTAAAAATCAGGGCAACATTCAAAACATTCAGTAGATTAACGTAGAGTAGATAAAAGGTGACACGTGCAATGTACTTCCTGACAGAGTTTAATTGTGATACACCGAAGGGCTGTATTGAATAGCGTTATCACATTTTTTAGAGGAAATGCTCTTCAGACCTTCTACAACGATTGAGCCTGCTCACAATATTCAACAATTTACAAGTGTGAAAAGATCTTTTGTGGGATCCAGCCAAATATTTAGAACCTAATGGTGGCATGGCCTGAAAAAAGTTTGACAACCCTTTCCCCTGGTTTCTTTGCCCAAATGATTGAACCTCTCCCATTTTGACATCCTCAAATACGCTCAGCATCCTACTCTGATGCACAAACCAATCGAAAGAGCCTAAAGTGTTTTCTTTCTTTATAAATGTGGTAATATGGAGGGCAAATGATGCACACACACCCCCTGTCAAATACCTCAAAAGATTGACCTAAAGCTACACAGACATACTCAACATTCAATTGTGGTGCAGTGTAAAGTGTCTCTTTCCTTACAGATGGGACAATGTCAATGATTGAACATTTGTCACCCTCAAATATCCTAGGATGCTCACCTCTAATGACAAAGCCACATTCAACATCTGGCTTTGGTGCATGGACTAATCAAGAGGGTGTAAAGCAGCTTTTGCCTTGTATATGCCATCATTTCTGGAACTCACGAAGCAAACCACCACCCCCATGTCAATATCCCACAAGATTTCCCTATGATGACAAGTCAAGTCAAGTCAAGTCAGAGAATTTATATAGCGCACTACATACCCAGAGGGTCTCAAGGCGCTAAGGAAGGGGAGGAGGATTACTTGTCAAATATCCACGTTTTAAGTTGCTTTCTGAAAGCTAGGTGGTTCTGGGTAAGGCGAAGGTAAGTGGGGAGTGAGTTCCATGTTTTAGCAGCCAAGTAAGAGAAGGATCTGCCTCCCATGGTGGTCTTGTTGATGCGAGGTACAGTGGCGAGGGCTTGGCTGGAAGAACGTAGTTGGCGGGAGGGGGTGTAGAAGGACAGTCTTGAGTTGAGGCATTCTGGTCCGATGTCGTAGAGTGATTTGTGTGCGTGGGTTAGCAGTCGGAAAGTGATTCTCTTATTGACGGGTAGCCAGTGGAGGTCTTTCAGGTGACCAGAGATGTGTTCGTTGCGTGGGATGTCTAATATGATTCTGGCTGAGGCGTTTTGGATTCGTTGGAGTTTCTTTTGGAGTTTAGCGGTAGTGCCTGCGTAGAGGGTGTTTCCGTAGTCCAGTCGGCTCGTGACCAGAGCATGGGTGACTGTTTTCCTGGTTTCGGTGGGGATCCAGCGAAATGTTTTTTTGAGCATGCGAAGAATGTTGAAGCAGGATGAGGATACGGCGCTGACTTGTCTGTTCATTGAAAGTGAAGAATCCAGGATAACGCCTAGGTTCCGTGCGTGGTCTGTCGGGATGGGTGCTTTTCCAAGGGCTTCCGGCCACCAAGAGTCGTCCCATGCAGAGGGGGATGTACCTAGGATGAGGACTTCTGTTTTATCTGAGTTCAGTTTCAGACGGCTGTGTTTCATCCATTCAGCAACTTCTTTCATTCCTTCGTGTAGGTTAGTTTTGGCGGTGCTGGGGTCCTTGGTGAGAGAAAGGATCAGTTGAGTGTCATCCGCGTAAGAGATGATGTTGAGGTTGTGTTGGTGGGCGATGGTCGCGAGGGGGCTCATGTATACGTTGAAGAGGGTGGGGCTGAGAGAGGATCCTTGTGGTACGCCACAGATGACTTCGGTGGCCTCGGACTTGAATGGTGGAAGGCGGACTCTCTGGGTTCTTCCGGTGAGGAACGAGGTGATCCATTCAAGTGCTTTTCCATGTATTCCGATGTTGCTGAGGCGTTGTAAAAGGGTGCTGTGGCAGACTGTGTCGAATGCTGCAGAGAGGTCGAGGAGGATGAGGGCGACTGTGTCTCCATTGTCCAGTAGAGTTCGAATGTCGTCTGTTGCTGCGATGAGGGCGGTCTCAGTGCTGTGTTTTGCTCGGAAGCCAGATTGTGAGGAGTCGAGGGATTTGTTGGCTTCGAGGAAAGCGGTGAGCTGGTTGTTGACAGCTTTCTCGATTACTTTGGCCGGGAATGGAAGGAGCGAGATGGGGCAGTAATTTTTGAGTTCGGTGGGGTCCGCTGTGGGTTTTTTCAGAAGGGCGGTGAGTTCAGCGTGTTTCCAGTTTTCCGGAAAGGTGGCAGAGTTGAAGGAGCAGTTGATGACGTCTCGGAGGTGCGGTGCTATGACGGAGTCTGCTTTGTTGAAGATGTGGTGAGGGCATGGGTCTGTGGGGGATCCTGAGTGGATGGAGTTCATCAGGCGGATGGTGTCCTCAGTGGAGATTGGGTTCCAGTCGTTAAGGGTGTTCGCGGGTGGAGAGTGTTCAGCATGTGGTTGGGTGGGTTGGACTCCGGGTAGGTTGTCGAAGCTGTTATGGATGTCTGCAATCTTGTTGTGGAAGAATGAGGCTAGGGAGTCGCAGAGGGCTTGAGCGGGGGTGATGTCGTTGGAGTTGGCCGAGGGATTGGAAAACTCCTTGACGATGTTGAAAAGTTCCTTGCTGTTGTGGGCGTTGTTGTCAAGTCGATCCTTGAATGCTGTTTTCTTGGCCTTTCGGATTAGTTGGTGGTGAGTGCGGGTGGCGTTTTTGAAGGCGTCCTTGGTGCTGGTGGTTGGGTCTTTTTTCCAAGCTTTTTCAAGGGTGCGGCAGAGTTTCTTGGACTTCTTAAGATCATCGTTGAACCATGAGGCCTTCTTGTTGCTAGGTTTGCTTTGACGTTTTTTCAGTGGTGCTAAGGTGTCGGCTGTGTTGGATAACCATAGGGTGAAGTTGGCGGCGGCTAGGTTTGGGTCCGAGGAGTGGGCTGGGGTGTTTAGAAGGAGCGATGAGGAGATCTGGTCGGTGGTGATTTTGTTCCAGTTTCTTTGCAGAGTTGGTTGGAGGTGGTTGGTGGGTTTGGGCTTGTTGTAGGTGAAGTGAACGCAGCTGTGGTCAGTCCAGAGGAGATCCGTAGTGTGGCTGAAGGAGACATGATTGCTGGAGGTGAAGATGGGGTCGAGTGTGTGACCTGCGATGTGGGTGGGGGAGGTGACCAGTTGTTTAAGTCCGAGGTTGGCGAGGTTGTCCAGGAGGGTGGTGGTGTTGCGGTCGTTGATCTTTTCAAGGTGAAGTTGAGGTCTCCCAGAAGGATGTATTCTTTGGAGGGGAGCGCGTGTGGAGTGATGAAGTCCGTGATGTCTTCACTGAATTTTGCGCGGGGTCCTGGTGGTCTGTAGAGGAGGGTGCCTCTGAGTGTGGTTTTGGGGTCGATGTGGATCTGGAAGGGAAGGTGTTCGGAGTTGGCGAGGTTGGCGTCAGAGCTGTTTGAGATGCGGATTGATTTCTTATGGACGATAGCGATTCCTCCTCCTGTGTGGCTGGTACGGTCTTTGCGAGTGATCTTATAGTCTTCAGGGATGGCAATGGTGATGTCTGGTGCGGAGGAAGCGTTCATCCATGTTTCCGTTAGGAAGGCGATGTCTGGAGAAATGGTGTCTAGTAGATTCCATAGGTCAATGGCGTGTCTGTGGACCGAGCGGGTGTTGAGAAGGATGCATTGTAGGTGGTTGGGGTCGGGAGTCAGTGGTGTGGTCGTAGCGGAGATGTTGTCGGTGCCGCTGAATTTGCAGGAGTAGCAGGAGAAAGGTCCATGGGTTTGTCCAGGGGCGGCTTGGACGCAGTTGGGGGCGCGACCGGGGTTAAGGGCTAGGAGGGTGGCGGCATCGTAGGTAATGCGGGAGGGCTGGGCAGCGCGAGGGGCAGGGGGTCTGGCGCTGGGCGCGGTCCAGGCGCGGACGGGCGTAGACGGGCTTACCTTTGGCGCACCTTCGGCGCGGCTGGGGCGCGAACGCTGCGCGTGAACGCTGCGCGCGGGAACTCCTGTCATATATGGATGGTGGAGGGGGAGAGGCGAGGGCGTCTCAGCTGGGAGGCGGGGCGGGCTACAGAGGAGCACAACAACACACAAAATGGAGGCGGGGGGTGAGCAGAGCGGAGCGCTAGGGGGAAAACGCGCAATCAGCGTGAAACTGACACAGGCAAATCCAAAGTGCATATATATAAAGCGGCAGCCAAGGCAAACAGTTGTCAATAAATACGAGGCACTTTTAAAGCAAAGCAAAGCAGAAGGATACCACGCTGGGGAGCGACCACTCAGCCCAAAAGCGAAGAGTGAATCACAGCGTTTCCAGGGAGTGGAGCGCTGTTAGTAGTCAGTGGGAGGGCGTCTCAGCTGGGAGGCGGGCGGGCTACAGAGGAGCACAACAACACACAAAATGGAGGCGGGGGTGAGCAGAGCGGAGCGCTAGGGGGAAAACGCGCAATCAGCGTGAAACTGACACAGGCAAATCCAAAGTGCATATATATAAAGCGGCAGCCAAGGCAAACAGTTGTCAATAAATATGAGGCACTTTTAAAGCAAAGCAAAGCGCTGCAGAACGATACCACGCTGGGGAGCGACCACTCAGCCCAAAAGCGAAGAGTGAATCACAGCGTTTCCAGGGAGTGGAGCGCTGTTAGTAGTCAGTGGGAGGGCATCTCAGCTGGGAGGCGGGGCGGGCTACAGAGGAGCACAACAACACACAAAATGGAGGCGGGGGGTGAGCAGAGCGGAGCACTAGGGGGAAAACGCGCAATCAGCGTGAAACTGACACAGGCAAATCCAAAGTGCATATATATAAAGCGGCAGCCAAGGCAAACAGTTGTCAATAAATACGAGGCACTTTTAAAGCAAAGCAAAGCGCTGCAGAACGATACCACGCTGGGGAGCGACCACTCAGCCCAAAAGCGAAGAGTGAATCACAGCGTTTCCAGGGAGTGGAGCGCTGTTAGTAGTCAGTGGGAGGGCGTCTCAGCTGGGAGGCGGGGCGGGCTACAGAGGAGCACAACAACACACAAAATGGAGGCGGGGGGTGAGCAGAGCGGAGCGCTAGGGGGAAAACGCGCAATCAGCGTGAAACTGACACAGGCAAATCCAAAGTGCATATATATAAAGCGGCAGCCAAGGCAAACAGTTGTCAATAAATAGGAGGCACTTTTAAAGCAAAGCAAAGCGCTGCAGAACGATACCACGCTGGGGAGCGACCACTCAGCCCAAAAGCGAAGAGTGAATCACAGCGTTTCCAGGGAGTGGAGCGCTGTTAGTAGTCAGTGGGAGGGCGTCTCAGCTGGGAGGCGGGGCGGGCTACAGAGGAGCACAACAACACACAAAATGGAGGCGGGGGGTGAGCAGAGCGGAGCGCTAGGGGGAAAACGCGCAATCAGCGTGAAACTGACACAGGCAAATCCAAAGTGCATATATATAAAGCGGCAGCCAAGGCAAACAGTTGTCAATAAATACGAGGCACTTTTAAAGCAAAGCAAAGCAAAGCGCTGCAGAACGATACCACGCTGGGGAGCGACCACTCAGCCCAAAAGCGAAGAGTGAATCACAGCGTTTCCAGGGAGTGGAGCGCTGTTAGTAGTCAGTGGGAGGGCGTCCCAGCTGGGAGGCGGGGCGGGCTACAGAGGAGCACAACAACACACAAAATGGAGGCGGGGGGGTGAGCAGAGCGGAGCGCTAGGGGGAAAACGTGCAATCAGCGTGAAACTGACACAGGCAAATCCAAAGTGCATATATATAAAGCGGCAGCCAAGGCAAACAGTTGTCAAACAGGCACACTCTGAACATCCTTCTCTAGTGTAAACCAATAGAAAGTGTAAAGCGTGCTCTTTCCTTAAAAATATGAGCTTTTTGGTGCAAAGCACGCACACTCCTTTTCTACAGACATCAAATTTCCCGAAATGTTGACCTCTAATGAAAAAGGCACACTCAACGTCCAACTCTGGTGCATTAAACAATCAAAAAAAGTCAGACGTACCTCTTGCCTTACAAGTGAGGGCAAAACATGTCCAGTCCTCCTGCTCACTCGGCCAAACATCCCAAAAGACTGACCTCTAATGACAAAGAAATACTCATCCTCAAACTCTGGTGAGCAAACTAATTGAAGGTGCATAGACCATGATCTTTCTTTACAAATGTGATAATTTAGGGGCAGAATATGCACACCTTCCACTCCTGTAATGCAATTGTTGGAAATGGTATTTCTGGTTGGTAAGGCTTGCGCCAAAGCCGGGCAGAAACCACCACTCTAGTTAGGGCAAGAAAGTTACCCTCCAAAGATAACCCCTGCTCACCCCCTTGGCAACATGACAGGAGCAGTAAGGCGGATCCCGGAGGCAATGTGTATTCGTTTGCGCACGCACCCGCCAGCAACAACATCCCAGGCCTCCCACAAAAGGAACTCCACACAAGGTTATATCAAAAATAGTCTTTGTATTCTCAAAACACATCAGATAGTAATCACACCATATATATTGTGCCAACTGGCACGGGCAATATTTACAAGGGATTATGTACACCTGACAGGGCCACATGGACCACTGTCAGCATCAGCACTTGGTAAAAATAGATAACTTGCTCAAGGTGAACTAAATCATAAACATACAAGTAAAAATAGGTCATAGAACGTACAGCCAGTAAACTGATAATTACTGCACTTGCAACAGTCTGTGCCATGAAATCCATCATGCACAGTATCCTACAAGTCTAACTACATTAGACTCACCTCCTAAGTAAAACCTTACACTAGGGGCGTGAATCACACAGGCAAGTATAATCACCCTAAACAGGTAAAACAACCTCCTATGCATAAATCATATCTAGAGGCATCGAACATAAGGTGCGCAAAACATAGTATACACAGTAAATTTCCTAACACCCAAAGCATTAGCACATAAATCACATTTAGTACATAAACCACATTAGGGCATGCACCCCATAAATGTAACAAAACCCCCCTGGCCAACTGGCCATCTAGGAAGGGGCTCAAATGCCCTATGTCCACAGAGTCAGGGCTGCTGCCTAAGCAGCGGAGGTCCAGGTTGCGCTACTGCACCAAGCCTAAACGTTGCAGCTACCCAATACTTGCAGGGCAGCTAAGAACAATTAACTGAGGCCTAAACGCTGCAGCTGGCACTAAGTGCTGCGCAGCTGTAGAAGGCCAAAGAAGGGGCGAAGGAGTGCGACTCACTCCAGAGTCCAAGAGAACATGTCCCCTAGAAAGAAAAACCTAAACGGTGCAGCTGCCCTCTACTTGCAGGGCAGCTGGAAATGATAAACTGAGCCATGGGCTCTTACTGGCCCATTAGCACAATTTGCCACACGTTGGAGCCCTCTGGCTCTGGAAATAAATCATGCGCTAAACGTTGGAGCCACACGGGGCTCAGTAATTAATTAAGGTACCCCTGGGAGCCATCTGGCTCCAAAAACAACTGGGGCTTCGCTGGAGCTCTCAGGCTCTAGGGTTAAATAAAGCCAAAAAAAGGCTAGGCAAGAACAGGGGCCCCTCTATACCCCCTTACGGGCTCTGAAACAATCACTGCCCCTAGGCCACTCGGGCCCCTTTTAGAAATAGATGCCCACTTGTGGGAGCGGCCCGCTGGCAGACAGGGCTGCTCTACCTCGGTGCCTCGCACGGGCACCACATGCACCATCTGCTCCCCTGGGGAGCGAAAGCGGGAATGCCCCCATGTCCCCCGATCCAGCCCTAACTCACTGGGCTGCAGTCGGAGACGTCTCTCCTCCTCGAGGACAGCGGCAGTTCCCACAAGGCGGCAGGGGGGCAGGCACCGGCAGTGTGCCTCGCGCCCCCCTCCATAGGACACAGGCGGCGCTTGCATGGCTCTGTCTCCTCTCGAGAGCCCCACCCTCACAGTGCGCCACGTCTTCTCCCGGTCCCCCATCTCGGGACAGGGACTTGAAATGTGGAGCCCTCAAGGCTCCGGCTGTCTTCTCTTTCTGCAGCGGGCGCGGGACTTCCCCTTGAAACCGGAAGTCCCGCCCGCCATCAGCACTCCGGTGCCTGACTTCCTGTTTCGCCGCAGCAGCGGCGGCATCTCTTTTTGGGGCATAACGAGGGGTAGGCTCCCTCGACCGGCACACCAAAGTTATGAGCGGGGTGGGCGTCCGCTCTAAATTAAAAACAAATAGGAATCCTGAGCAAAGTCGTGGAGTGGGCACCCGCGCAATTAAGGCACCATCACACGGCCAAAATGCAGGGTTGGCACCTGCGTCTAAACAGGAAATAAGCAGGGTGGGCATCTGCGTTGCCATTAACTAAGGCAGCCATGTAGGCTCCCTCAGTCACAGGGCAAATTGGGATAAAGCGCTTCCCAGGCGCTAGGGGGCACCGGGACCACCAGGCCCCTAAGAAATGACTCTCAAAACAAAGAGGGTCCCAGCAACAAGAAGGGCAACACAGGACAAGGCTTTCGGGGCAAGGAAAGTCTCCCAGACATCCTCAGGCCAGGCAGAAGGGGCCCCAGAAAGAACTCCTCCAGCAATCCAGGGGCTGGGCAGGTCCCAGGGGGGCAAGCCTTCCCCTGGGCCCCAGCAGCAGCATGCCCCTGGTAGATTCAAGTCAGGAAACAAGAACATTTTCATGGGGTCACAGTGCCTCTTTTATACACCATTTCCTTTGTTTCCAAACGTGAAGGCAAGGGGCGAATCAGATGCAACTGGTTCCTGAGCACTTACTTTTGCTCAGACCTCTGCCTATTCACAGGATGGGTCAGGGACATCAGACACACCACAGGGGGTGGAGCCAGCATTGTGGAGGGAAGTCCCAGCCCTATTCAGGTCCAGGTGCACTCCTCCCTCCCATCAACATGCAGATCTCTCCATTCACCACCGGGGCAGACCTATCCTGACTCCTGGAGCCAGGCACACCAGCCAGCTCCAGCCAATCACAAGCCAGACAGTCAATTCACATTCACTGCACAGACATGCCAACTTCTAAAAGTGGCATTCCACACCAGACACAATAAATCTGTGCACATCATCGCGCAGCATTTAATGTCGCTAGTTTGCACATACCAAACTCGACCCTGCACTCCCCACACATCCGGAACTACCATGGACACACATATTCCCCATGCATTCCTAAAGGAGGGCAGGTCAATCTCACACAGGTACTCCGAGAGAGCACGCACTTTACAATTGGACACAGTGTCACAGTGCGCAAAGACCAGACATCACTATAATTATGTAATATCAAAAGGCAAAAAGTTCAGGGGTGAACCTGCCAGAAGGGCCAATTCCAACAGAAATGTATAAAGCGCACTAATGCCAGGAGGCTTCTAGGTATTAACCTACAGAAGGAAGTGACAAGAAAAGTCTGGACTGATGTGAAAGTATATGAAATCTAGTGATTGAAAAGCCAGAGATGTAAATAGTTCCAAAGAAGAATGACAGGAAGAGTTTGTGGGAGACCAGGATTCGCCACAGTCCTTGGAAAAATTGTTTTGGCAAGCATTCTTTTATCTCTATTTCTGGACAGCTTTTCAATAACTGATACAGCAAGTGGAAAAATGTGCTATTTTCTTGTAACAGCTTTTCAGTATATAAATATTAGCATATATGCCTCTTTACTACAGCACCGGCAAAGATCATCCAATTTAAGGCCAGTATTATGAAGGAAAGACAAATGAATAAATCACTGATAGATTTTAAAAAGAGGTGGTGCCAAACTAACTGCTCCGAAGCACTCTTTATCTTCAAAAGGAAGATCAGCCCCATGGCCAGATTGACAACACATTCCACCTAAGTTATCTGGATTTGTCACCCTAAATGACGTGTGACACTTAGAAGTTCACCTCTGTCCTAACAAAGAGGTGCACTTAGGAGAAGAATCATCACTTCTCACAGTCATTCCCTCACCCTGAACCCTTGAAAATATTGCAAAAAGGGCTGTTTCCTTTTACTCAAACAACATGGACAGCCTTTACCCATTAAAGCTCTCACCCACATGAGGTTTCCTTTCTTCCAATCAGGGCAATAGACAAGAATACGCCAATGCAAATACTCGCCTATTTTGCTATTGTGGAATACACATATTTTGTACCATTGTTAATCTAGCTAACCATTGGTCATTCTATTTCGAAAGGTTACATTTTCCATATAGGATATCTCTACAGCTATGGCTGGGAGACCAGTCTTGCAAATTCCCATTTATCTAAGTTGATTTCTAAGTTAGGTCACAGTTTTTTGAACCCCTAAATGTGCTTGGTTGAGTAGGAGTAAAATTTACTGTGCTTCCGTTTGTAGGGCCTTCAATTTCCCTATCTCAGTGGAGGTTCTCTCATCCCACCCTGAGAGTTTGAATGCACTCCAGGTAGCTATGATACCAGACAGCATATTATTATGTATTTAGCAGTTTTATATAGCTGGTAGTCCCACTGTACATAAACACTCTTCCACAATAAGTGATTGCCATTCAGTAAAACATCCAGGGCAGTTTTGATGTTCTGACTCAAAAAAGTAAAAGCGGTTGGGGACGGAGGAGGACAGGCCTCTGCAGCGGGGGAGTTCGTCGAGCTGATTTCCCAGCCACCGGCTCACAATCTGAAGGACTGCAACTCATGCTTCAGCTCTCAAACCTTTAACCAACCCTGTGGGACCCATGAGTTGTGTGATAAGGGTTCAATATGTTTGTATCTTCTTTTAGTACCTTCACAAAGAAACAGGAGGATGGACTTTTACAGTGCCATTTCGGGGATATCTGAGGCGACTGTGGAGAGCTTCGCCTGGGCCCAGACTACGGAAAAAACAAGATTTCTCTCCTCTCAACAATGCAGCTCGTTCTCTAAACTGCAGATAATTATTGTCTATCTGCCATCCTATCCTCCTCCTACCCCACCAGCTTTTACTTCTTTGAGTTATCAGTTTGTGCCCTGAAAAAGGTGGATGGTGGCTGATCAACGTCACCAAAACTCGTGTCCACACCATTGCTCTAGTCATCTTGACACTGAAAAAGGATTGAAATATATATTATATTCCTTGTGAATGTATAAAAAGCACACAATATATTGAGTAATAGAAAGTGTTGCCTTAGTGAATTATGAATGTATTTCTGTGGCGCATTAATACTAATAAATAATATCATGACAGTTGTTTCTCCTGACCACATTCAGCAATGATAAGTAGGGTGTCTATTCTATGGCTTTATAGATGGGGTATTTTATATTGATGCTGTCTGAGTGTATTGTTACGGTAAGAGAGGTATGTATGGAGCTTGAATGGTTATTGTGGTATTTCCTTTAGATGATGGGGTTGGAGGGAGTTTTTCCTCCATTTGGATGATTAAAACAATGTTTTTACATATTGCTTATAGGGTTGGGTGGATAACTTCATTCCGCCCACGGAATGTGAGGAATTTTGCCTGGTCTGCTTTCTGTGAAGTAGGCGGAACAGGCAAATTCCACCTGTACACTCGAGACAGAGCGGAGTTGGCCTCCCGTCCACCTCCCGCCCGCACTATTAAAACATTATAAATAAGAATTTAAAACACCTTACCTCATCGGCACCGTCCCCGGGCTTCCCTCCTTCTCCATTGCGACTTCTTCTTGAAAACTGCACATGAGCGGGCACCCGCACATGCGCATTTCTCGCTAGGAATGCAAATGCACCGGTGTCCGCGCATGTGCAGTTTTCCTGAAGAAGGCCCAATGGAGAAGAAGGGAAGCTCGGGGACGCCGCCGATATAAGGTAAGGTGTTTTAAATTCTTATTTATAATGTTTTAATAGTGTGGCCGGGAGGCGGGTGGCGCGTAGCGGAGCTAGGCGGAGTGTGCGGAGATTGGTTCCATCTCCATTGCACTCCGCGTAGCCCCGATACGCCCACTACGCTGACCCCTATTGATTATTCATGCAAAAAAAGATGAAATAAAAAATATTGAGATGTTCTGTGGCGCTTTCTTGAAGTACCTGGTGGGCTAGTTAGACCCCAGGGACCCTTCAGGATTCAAGGGGACTTAATCCCCCAATTTACAATGTGCTAGGGGGCGCATTTGCACAATGGTGCAGGGAGGGAGAGTGGCCTGATAGAACAAGGCAGCAATCCTGCTGTGTGGGACTTACTGGTGGTAATAAAAGGGGTAGTTGGCCGCCAAGGTCCTCCTGTTACCTCCAGTAAATCCCACACAGTGAGATTACTAAGAAGTGTTTCAGAGGCCAAGCTCTCTTTTCTCCACCAATCTGGAAACGTGACTGGTATGTTATAGTTAGAAATTAGCATCCAAAAACCTTTGAAATTCACTGAAAAAACCATATGTTTCAGGGACGTTATAGGTCGCAATTAACATTTAAAATCCTTTGAAATTCACTGAAAAACCGTAGGTTTCAGCGACGTTATAGTTAGAAATTAGCATTTAAAAAAACCTTTGAAATTCACTGAAAAACCATAGGTTTTAGGGACGTTATAGTTAGAAATTCGCATTTAAAAAACCTTTGAAATTCACTGAAAAACCATAGGTTTCAGGGACATTAAAGTTAATTGGACATTTCACTCCTACAAAACCTGAGAAATTCAGCTGTTATAGTTAGTTCAGCTAACTATAGCTGGCGCCCCCGTAATGCACTGCGGATGACACTTCAAATTACATCATTCATGACATGGTCAGTGACATCACTGATGACATCACTGATTATATCATCCACGTGAAAATCTGATTCATGTCCTCACACCCTAATATAACCTTTGATACACCCACTTTAAATTACAGACTACCATTTTTGAAACCATAGATACACCAGTACCATTTACTACATACGCACTCACTGATTCCTTGGTCTACACACACATCTACTCATTCACCCATACAGTCACTCATCAATACAACACTATCATATGCATTCATACACCTATACAGACACTCACACACCACCACTCATCCAGAGTTACTCACACACCTAGTTAGTCATGCAAAGAATCAATCACACTTCCATTTACTCACCTATACAGTTATACACACACCACCTCACTTATTCATACAGATACTAACGCATACTTACTCTCTTATACAATCACTGATACAAGTACACACTCATCCATACAGCCACTCTCACAATCACTCAATCTCACATATAGTTAATTGTATACACCAGCCCTCACATATACTGCCTTTTACATATGTAGTTACTCGCACATGTACCACTGAGACATCCATTCACTCACCGACACATTCATACACACACTCACCCACCCATACAGCTGTTTCTACATGTACTTTTGAACCCATACATCCAGTGAATCAACCACTCACATCTATGCAGAGTCACACACATCTGACCCACCCACACACACACACTTAGTCACCAATACAAATACTCAGGCAACCAATCAATAACCCATATAGAGACTCATGTAGCTACTCACCAACCCATGCTGCAGCGTACACAACAACAGACAAACTGATACAGACATTCACACAGTTTAGGCACTAAGGCATGCATTCAGTAAGACACATTTAATCACTCACTTATATAGTCAGCCACGCACCTACTAAATCCTCCATCCAGTCACTTATACACCCACTCATTCTTCATTACACCTTGGCAAATATATAAAACATATTTAAACTTTATAGAAACACACAGTCACTGCATGATGTCATCAGTGATGTCACTGACCATGTCATGAATGATGTAATATGTGACATTGCAGGGGCGAGAGTTATAGTTAGCTGAACTAACTATAAGGGCGGAATTTCTCTGGTTTTGTACGATTGAAATATCCAACTAACTATAACTTCCCTGAAACCTATGTTTTTTCAGTGTATATATTATATATATATAGTTATATATAGAGTTATAAATATATATATATTCACTGAAAAAAACATAGGTTTTACACACGTTATAGTTAGGAAGTAGCATTTGAAAAACCTATGAAATTCACTGAAAAAACCATAGGTTTGACACCAGTTATAGTTAGCTGGAAATTTTACTGACATAAAACCAATGAAAT
This sequence comes from Lissotriton vulgaris, assembly GCF_964263255.1. Classification (NCBI taxonomy): domain Eukaryota; kingdom Metazoa; phylum Chordata; class Amphibia; order Caudata; family Salamandridae; genus Lissotriton; species Lissotriton vulgaris. Next base: position 224,017,330 of record NC_141695.1, read on the forward strand.
TCCACGTTATAGTTAGTTGGACTCACTATAACTTGCGCGTGTAATGCACTGCTGATGACATTACATATTACATCACTCATGACATCACTGATGACACCATCTTTGTGACAGAGTGACAGACCTCCTTTCAGTGTAAGGTAACCCTTAAAACACATATTGGAAAATAGAAATTAACATTTTCAAAAAAATGGAGATACCCATACCAGTTACAACAACCAATTCAGTAATTCCACCATCTATATACACATTCTCTCATTTACCAACAGTTCTATATAGTCACTCATACATATACTCACTCATCATATGTAGTGATACACCTATACATCCTGTAACACACCGACAATCATCCAAAAGTTACTCACACACATACTCACACATGCAAATAAACTATTGAACATCCATTTATTTGCATATAAAACTATACACACTCAACCACCCATACAGTCCTGCACATATGGTGTCTTCTAAACACATACAAAAAGAGAGTTAGTCATTCATGCATCTATGTGATTAGTAATACCCCCATAAAACCATAGAAACACTCATACTGGTACTAAAAAAACATCTAAGAACCCAAATACCTACACATGTAGGTACTCATTAATCCATGCAACCAGTTATTCACAAAGTGAAACACTGATACATATAATCAAATATTTAAACATTACTCGCTAATATATGTATTCACTAAGATACACTTAATAAGCCAGTTATCCAATCATTTCTTTTTGAAAAAAACATTCATTAAGACAATAATTTAAACATTTATTCTTCCCTCGACCTTTACATATACATATATAAAACATATTTATTTTTTAGAAAGACACACATTCACTGGATGGTGTCATAAGTGATGTCACTGACCATGTCATGAGTGATGTAATATGTAATGTCATCAGCAGTGCATTACACGCGCAAGTTATAGTGAGTCCAACTAACTATAACCTGGAATTTCATTGGTTTTATGTCAGTAAAATTTCCAGCTAACTATAACTGGTGTCAAACCTATGGTTTTTTCAGTGAATTTCATAGGTTTTTCAAATGCTACTTCCTAACTATAACGTGTGTAAAACCTATGGTTTTTTCAGTGAATTTCATAGTTTTTTTGAATGCTAGTTCCTAAGTATGTAATCACGTTCGTAACTAGATAGTATCACCGCCTACACATCCTGAGAAGCGCATGTAAAGTCATGTGACTTGAAAACAAAACTTCCAAATGGTTATTAGTAGTTTCTGTTCTGGAATATACACGCAGCACTCCACCCACTTTCCTCACAATCTTTTCTACTCTCAAGAGACAACAACGTCAAGCATCTTCCGGAAGACTTTGCTGAAATGGCTGCCCTACCAGATTCATCTTCCGAATCTGAAGGAAATGAGCGACCACCGTTAAGAAGAAAAAAGGAATCTTTCATTTGGCAATTTTTCAATTATCCTGAAGATCAAAAGAAAGTGAATGCGCCAAAAGTAACCTGCACGATATGCAATTCGGAGCTCTCAAGGGGAAATCCAAATAGAAAATATTCCTTTTCTATACACACCATGCTGCGGCATGTTAAACAAAGGCACCCTGAGCATTATGCAAAAGCATCGACAAGAGCCCTGGCCACGCTATTACCATCAGAGGTGCCCAGCACATCTTCTGGTGGACGACCTGTATCTCCATCGAGTGCTGAGATGGACTTGAGACCATATCTTGCGAAGGTGCACATGAAATGCAACGAGTGTGGAGAAATTCTTTTGTACGGAGAGCAGAGCCTCGTTCTTATTCAACTCAAAATTGAAAGTCATAAATGCCCCAAGAAAAGATACATTTCTTTACTTCATTTTCATAGTATTACAGACTGAAAAATGTAGTAGCAACTTTAAGAAATCGAAAGCATTATAACACTTCTTTCCCCCCCAAAAAAAAGAACTAACTCTTTCTACCAAAACGTGCTCCAAGAGCATATTATGAGATATTTTTTCGCCGCTTTATTTTAGTGCGCGACCGGGTGCGCGCACCCTCCTATCGCGTACAGGACCTGACACTCCCATGTGAAGTCATGTGACTTCCAAACAACACTTCTAATTGGTTCTTAGTAGTTTCTATTCTGGAATTTACACGCAGCACTCCACCCACTTCCATCACTTTCTTTTCTACTCTCAAGAGACAACAACTTCGAACATCTTCCCGAAGACTTCGGTATAATGGCTACCGTTCCGCATTCATCTTCCGAATATGATGAAAATGAGCAACCACCTTTGACAAGAAAAACGGAGGCCACGCTATTACCATCAGAAGTAATCAGCACATCTTCCGGTGGACGACCAGTATCTCCATCGAGTGCTAAAATGGACTTGAAACCATGTCTGGCGAAGGTGCACATAAAATGCAACAACTGTGGAGAACTTCTTGTATACGGAGAGCAAAGCTTTACTCTAATTAAACACAAAATTGAGAGTCATAAATGCTCCAAGAAAAGTTAAATTTCTTCACTTTATTTGGATAGTATGACATACTGAAAAATATCATAGCAACTTTAAGAAATCAAATGCATCAAAACACTTGTTTCCCAAAAAAAAAAAAAAAAGTTCTTTTCAGAACTAACTCTTTCCACCAAAACATGCTCGAAGAGCATATTATAAGATGTTTTTTCGCCGCTTTATTTTAGTGCGAGACCGGGTGCGCGCACCCTCCTATCGCGTACAGGACCTGACACTCCCATGTGAAGTCATGTGACTTCTAAACAACACTTCTAATTGGTTCTTGGTAGTTTCTATTCTGCAATTTACACGCAGCACTCCACCCACTACCATCACTTTCTTTTCTACTCTCAAGAGACAACAACGTCGAACATCTTCCCGAAGACTTCGGTACAATGGCTACCGTTCCGCATTCATCTTCCGAATCTGATGAAAATGAGCGACCACCTTTGACAAGAAAAACGGAGGCCACGCTATTACCATCAGAAGTAATCAACACATCTTCCGGTGGACGACCTGTTTCTCCATCGAGTGCTGAGATGGACTTGAGACCATATCTGGCGAACGTGCACATAAAATGCACGAACTGTGGAGAACTTCTTGTATACGGAGAGCAAAGCTTTACTCTAATTAAACAAATAATTGAGAGTCATAAATGCTCCAAGAAAAGTTAAATTTCTTCACTTTATTTGGATAGTATGACATACTGAAAAATGTCGTCGCAACTTTAAGAAATCAAAAGCATCATAACACTTGTTTCCAAAAAAAAAACAAAAAAAAAAAAGTTCTTTTCAGAACTAACTCTTTGTACCAAAACAAGCTTGAAGAGCATAGTAGCTGATATTTTCTCGCCGCTTTCTTATAGTGCGCGACCGGGTGCGCGCACCCACCTATCGCGTTGAGACACGCATGTGCAGTCATGTGACTTTAAAACAACACTTCCAATTGGTTCTTACTAGTTTCTATTCTGCAATTTACACGGAACACTCCACCCACTTCCCTAGAAAACCAGTTTATCGTAAAACTTTTAAAGCCTCCTCTTATGAAATATTCGACATCAATCACATAGCAGAGTACTAAATAGCACTATATACACTCCGTCCCTTAATTATAAGAGACGTATTGCTATGTAAAAGCAACTTTTGTTTTCCAAGATAATGTAAAATGCTGAGCCTATTACATTACTTTTTTTTCACATATATGTTACTAGTCTCCTTCGAGTACTAACACCGTAGAAAATACCACCAATAGCGGTGATATTTTTTACACCGCAAAAGGGCGATTTCTATCGCTTACAGCCCTTACAATTATAAAGTTTTATTTCCTAAGTCTCTGATCTCCAACTGTGTGTCGCAATAAGGTCCATAAACAAAAACTACAGAGCCAGCATTATAAACATACACAGAACCACAAAACGACAAGAGCCACCATGCTAATATATATGCTTAATATAATAAACCTCTGAGAATAAATACATATTTCCGTGGCAACCCATAACACAAATGTGGCGTCCTCTGACTCTGCTCCATTACCAAACACCGTAACTCCCCGCCCCCCTCACTTTTCACTAAACTCCGCACTCCACCCCAGCCGAACCCCCTATTACAAACCCCCAACCTACCCTCCCTGCCCAAACCCACCATGAACCTCAAACCGCCCCTAGAAAACTTATAAGACACAGGATTACTAAAACTCAAAGAATACGCAACAGGCACATAATGTAAATAGTACATAAAGGCACATATTTTTTCCAAAATACTATTTAAAAACATGTTCTATTTTTAATAAATCTATCATGCATCTGACCCTCTAGAACTGCTTTCAAAACGTGAACTATAAACCTCTACTTTTCATTTTCAAACCATACACTTTCTTCTGACCCTCTAGAACTGCTTTCAAAACATGAACTATAAACCTCTACTTTTCATTTTCAAACCATACACTTTCAATTACATTATTTTTTTTACACAATTCATGTAATGTTACAAACCTTTTCTAAAATACACCAGTCCGTATCATTTATAAGGATTTATTTTCAGTCCTCTTCAGTGACACTTTCTTCACATATAATAGAAATCACTGTAACTTTTTAAACGACAATGCTAACGCGGTAAAAATAACCCTTCATTTTCTTTCCTTTAAGAATGCACACTATGTACCCCACGCATGCGTTTCTTAATCTTTGTATTTGGCAGCGAATACCGACCTTGAATCGGAAGACATGAACAAGACCGCCATTGTCACATTTAAAACTGAACGTTGCATCTGCTCACACACATATCTTTCACTAAGCTAACATTCACAGAAAACAGCATTGATGTAAAAAAAATTGACCTTGCTTTACAACTCCCTCAAATCACTCCCTTATTTTTTAACGCATCCTCCAGTTCAAAAAAAGCTACTTTTTTAATAACCACTAAGCAATATATAAGTGACTAAACTCTTAGAAAATGTATCAAGTCATTCTGCTTCTCTCCACTGCATAGCCGGCGACCTAATTCTGTGGAGTTGCTATACAACCAGCGGTGCTGCGCCGTTTCCTTTACCATCTTGGGAAATTCAAAATGGATGTCCCTCCTGCCTTCGCAAACGAGCCGGGCCACTTAGAACTATTTCGCCAGAGGATGCTTGACTACTACGGCATCTTACCACTCTCGACTTTGAATGCATCATATCGATTATCATTTCGATATTCGTATTTCACCTGTGTGCAGCCTGTATTTCATTGCCTGAGCTGTGATTTCACGTGGGCCCTGGATTTATGTCTCTGCAATTTGGTACCTCCTGAACCGAATTACAATCACCTCATGAATCCGTTACTTGATCATGAACAGCTTTGTTACAACGGAGGGTTTATGGCCTTTGCAGCGATACAAGGAGTTCTGGGTCATTGGAATATATTTGCAGCGGCGCAAGATTTCCTAACTGCGAGCTACATCGAAAACCCACCGAGCTGCCCAATGATGGTAAAAGACGCTCCAATAATGACAGATCATGAATGCTCCTTTGATCTTCTCAATTGGATGGCTGACATGTTTTCAGATGATAACAGTGATTTCATGTTAGAGGCACTTGCTGCATACTTTGCCTACACAATGGACAATTAACTCTTTCCTAACAGCGAGCTACATCGAAAACCCACCGACCTGCACTCTGATGGTAAACGAGGCTCCGATTATAAGAGATTATCAGTACTGCTTTACTCTTTTCCATTGGATAGCTGACATAATTTCAAATGATAAAACTGATTTCCTGTTACAAGCAGAAACTACCTATTTTGCCTAAACAATGCTTCAATAACTCTCAAACAACCCATTGACGTCCTCATTTCCTTTTGGTTTTCTATATTCTTCACGTTATTTTCCATATTTTCTTTTGAAGAACAGACCTATTTGCTTTACTAACAATGGACATTATGATTTCGTGTTGTTTGACAGCTGATTCATAAAGTAATGATGTATAACCACTTGCATTTTCATATATCGTTCCTAAACTGAAAGGCCACAAACCTTCTTCCATTTATTAAAATATAATATACTTCCTTATAAGACTGAACAATGTTTTTTTCCAACTATATTCATTTTTCTTCAACTATAGCGTTTGTATTCCATGTACTACTGACAATACCAATTACTGTGTTTTTTGCAATTTCTGTACTCATATTACATAATGATTTGCCTTTAAAATAGTACATTTCTAAATAAACATTTCAAATATTCACGGTTTCTCTTTTAATCCATAATCTCAACTGAAATGATTTCATATTGAAAAACTATTCATGGGTTCCACATAACCTTAACTGTAGACACTGAGGACCTTATTTATGTAAGACCTTCCGCCGCCTCATTTTTTAAAATGGGAAAAAGTAACGCACCGGTGGCGCAAGGCCTTCATAAATAAAGTCCTGAATGTTTTCTTTTCTTGAACTCACTTACTGATACTAGAACCTCCAAGCCAATTACGGCCCGTGAACTCTTTCTTAGTAGGTCGCGCACCGTAAACACAGTTATACCACTGTTAACATTTTTTTTTACTGTTACTAAGCACCGACACAGTTCCGCTTTACTCAGAGTTAATCACTGCTCCCACGCTTCTACAGGCCAGACGCTATGTCGTATTTCTCTCCTTATCACCCTTTCATCTCCACAATAACAAACAGTTGTCCTCCAGCCACCAGAGAACAGACTCAGATGCAGAGGCACCAAAGAGTGAACCCATCACCAACTGCCATCTCCGGCTGTTTCCATGGTAACACCTCATTCTGCACCTTGCTGAAGGCAGATGTCAAAAGTTCATGTCTCAACGTTCTACAGCTAACTAATAACACTATTTTCCCTCCAGAAACACCTGCCAATCCACAACTCTGTTACATGTCTTGTTTTTTCACACCCAATAGTACTTTTCGTTTAACATAAACATTAACATGCAACGTACTGTTCAATCTCCACTTCTTACAATCAACCAATCATTTTTATTTTTTAAACCACACCCAGCCTCTTCCTTTTTCTTTATTTAGAATTTCAACTTCTAACTACCATTCCACTTCCAGAACCGATCGGAGGACGACTACAAATCCCTTGAAAATGAAGGTATGGCTAATAGGACACAGTTATATTCACTGGAGTGAAAAATATGCAGTAAGCAGACGAATTTGCAACCTCAGCTTACCAAATGTACACATAACATGGATTTCCAAAACAGGATTGAAATGTCACCAATTGATTCCATTGGTGAAAACTTTTATGCATCTCCCAGAACCAGACCTTATAATTGTGCACTGTGGTGGGAACGATCTAGGCACAATCACTGGGGTAGGCCTGGAAATGCTTCTAAAAGACACCTTTCGACAATTGATGACACTTTTTCCTCGATCTGCCTTGGTATATTCCAATATATGCCAAAGACAGAAATGGAATTGGTCCAATCACCATTGTGCACAATTTGAGAAAGCAAGGAGACATGTAAATAAATCTGTTTCTGCGTTCCTCAGAGATTATAGCATGGGTTCTATTTACCACAACAACTTGCGCTACCACATGCAAGACGTCTATAGGAGAGACGGTGTTCATTTCACGAATGAGGGAAACAGAATCTTCCTCTGCAACATCAGGCTCTGCATCGGTACTTACTTATAAATGCAGAAAACACTCAATGAACAAAAGGGCTCTTTTCAGAGCCACCTTATATCTAAGCACTCAAACTTCTGATTTACCTCCATTTTCACACTCTTGTAAATAGGTGTGCGCGACCGAGTGCGCGCACCCCGTATTTTTTTTTCGGGGAAAAATTATATCTTTTCGCGTTTAAGGGCCTTACTGCACACCCTGAGAAAACCTACGCAGGAAGACAATCTCTACCTTCTCCCCTTTCCATGTTTCAACGCTTTGAAATGAACAATATATTTACTCGCAGTGACAAAATGGCGGACAAAACTTCCTGATTTCCTTCGAATCGAACGTTAACAGACGTCACGCAGCCAAAAAAAATACCGCTCACGCGCAGCCGCTTGGGTGCGCGCACGTGTGCGCGCCTATACATATATAATTGACTTTAACTTTAATTTTCTCAACAACTACTGAACGGATTTACACCATTCCAAAAAAAGCGTAATCTGCGAGCCGGACTGTACAGTTTTGCCAAATTTCTCATAAATCCATTCACCCGTTCGACCTGTAGCCGAGTCTAAAGGTCCTATGGAAAATAACATGGAGAAAACACGTTTTGGGACCCCCCTTTTATCTCAGCCCCCACTTGACCAATCCCCCCCAAACTTTTAGGGAAGGAGCGCAGCGGACTGAGCCATCTTCTTTGAGAAATTCGCTAAGATTCTTCAACCAGGGCCAAAGTTATTCCAAATAGAATGTTGAGGATTTCCTATGGAAACTAGGTCCTAACTATAACTACCTACTGGCGACCGCCAGTAGGTAATATATATATATATATATATATATATATATACATATGTATATATATATATATATGTATATATATATATATATATATATATATATATGTATATAATCAAAAATAGAATGGACACTGGTATCTACAAAACCTTTGGTTTGTATTCGAAAACCCTCATAGACATCCTGGTTTTAACGTTACGGTGTATCTTTTATCCTCCCCCTCAGGAGTCATGGCGTATTCATAGGGTAGTCGATTAATGTGCTGGATGCCTGCCTCAACCGAGGCTACCTCCGGTACAGTTAGAAGTGTCCAGAGATAATGGAAAAAGTTAAAAATGGGATAAAAATAGTGTCTCACCTAAGAATTTATTTATTAGAAAAAGAGGGGTAGGCACTATTGATAAAAGAAAGTGCGATATGATGGTAATCGTGTTACTGGATTACCACATGTCTTAAAAAATGTGTCAACATGTTTCAGCTCTCTCGGCCCAGCCGGGTCTACAGAGCTTTCGTCAGGACAAAACACAAACGAAAAAAGGGATAGACAGTTATTAACTCACACCACTTGTGTAGTTTTGATGATAAGTATGGTCAACTTATACTTAGATTCCCTGTGCTGTGGAAACAAAAGCCAACAATATCCATTATATATGTGGCTCCAAACGTGAGGTGAGCAAGCAGACATGTCAAAATTACATGTGGAGCACAAAACTCCTCATCAGGAGCGTACGCCATGCTAGTGGTAATTAATACCGTATCGAGAGAGGAATGGATTAAAAACAATGTCTAATGCAGGAAGTACATTCAGGATTGCAAAGTGTGCGATGTTATTTTTATAAAAGACCCACTGAAGAAGGAGGTCCGTGTTGGTGTAACACATTGGAATGGACCTCTATTCCTCTTCCCTCCACTTTGATATAAATATATATATATATACATGCACACACAAAAACAAACACATAAAGGTAAATTAAATCAAATTAGATTATAATACCCAGTAGTGTTAAGCATGCACACGCTAGTGTATTCAAAAATCTTTTTGTCATGTCTATGACACCTACATGACTCCTAAAAAATCAAGCTCCATGAGGTATTGTGGGTAGGGCAGTACCTGCTGTCACACTTTAAGAGAATAGAAAAACACAGTGTTTACCCTTTGCTTAATAAAAAGAGGGGGGGTTCAAAAAGAACTGGCTCAATGATTGTGTTTCCCCCAGCACTTACTACACCAAGGAACATCTTTTAAGTCTACAGAACAAGTCATGACTTCCTCCCTCGACATAAACGACAGACTGATACAAGGCCGGACATCATCCCTTCTCAAAGCCTCTCCCCCCTTATGGGGTGTGATTCCCTGGACACTCAGGCATCCAACCTGCGGTGTCGGCTCGAATTCGCCAGTGACATCGTGGCTCCTCTTAAGCGAGTTAGGCTTAAACGCCTCCACGACGCGCAGAGGTGGTTTTCGGGGGAGCTCAAAGATCGGAAGCTCAAACTTAGACAGGCAGAGCGGTGTTGGCGGCGCGATTACGCCGCCGACAAAAAGCTGACATTCACCTCCCTGCTCAAGGATTACAAATCAGCCATCCTACAAGCCAAAACACTTCACTTTTCAAAAAAAAAAAATGTTAGATTCAGCCTCCAAGGCTAAAGATATTTTTTCTATTGTCACTGAACTTTCTAACCAAGACAGGGTCACTCTTAAGCCTCTCCCTACCCAATGCCCCTGTGATTCCTTGAATTCTTTTTTATTGACAAAATAATAAAAATCAAAAATAGTATCTCCTGCACCCCCCTCCCGGTTCCCACCACCCCCATTACCACATCTGCTAAATCTAATCTTCAAAGCATCACTCAGATACCCCCAATTTCTGAGGTGGAGTTCTTAGCCTTATTAATAAATAAGCTCGCCTCTGGCTCCCCCACTGACTGCTGCCCTCCTCACGTCCTTCGAGAGGTGTTCTCTGCTTGTCCTGCCCCCTCTGACCCTTCTCAATAACTCTCTCAGAGAAGGCCTGGTCCCTAATTCCTAACGCCGAAGTAGTCCCCATCCTTAAAAAGCCTAACGCTGATCCCTCACTAATGAGTAATTTCAGCCCCATCTCCTTACTCCCCTACCTGAGCAAAATCCTAGAGGTTCATGTCACCTCTGTCCTGAGCCCTTTCATCGAGCACTCGCAGTACCTGGACCCCCAACAGGCCAGTTTTAGACCCGCTCATTCCACCGAGCCGGTCATTCTCTCGGTGAAGGAGGAGCTGCGGATAGGAGCGGACTTTAACATCAGTCAGGCTTTGGTGGTCCTGGATTTATCGGCGGCCTTTGACACGGTCGACCATGATATTTTGGTCAGCAGTATGGGGGAGGCCGGCATCCAGGGGACAGCCCTCAACTGGGTCCGCTCATTTTTGAGCAATCGTCACCAGGCCGTCCGCCTCTCTAAATTTACCGTGGACCAGGTTGGGCTATCATGTGGCGTCCCTCAGGGCTCTTCCCTCTCCCCCTTACCTTACCCCCCTGATTCGGTCCCTGTGAGGAAGCCATGTCACTGTTTTCAATTATGCAGATGACATCCAGCTTATTTTTAACATCGACCCCTCGGACCAATCAGTTGATAATTTTCAGTCGACTCTGCGCCACATCAGCGACTGGATGGGAGCAAACCACCTGAAACTGAACTCCGATAAGACCGAGCTGGTTCTTATCGAGGGGCCTCCAATCCATGGAATTCCAGTTTCTGGCCCTCTGACCTCGGCAGTCCTTCTTGCCCTGTCGACTCTGCCAAAAGCCTCGGAGGGATTATTTCTAAAGATCTGTCAATGAAGGCGCAGATTAATTCGGTGGTGTCTTCCAGTTTTTTCCATCTTCGAACTTTTCGGAAGATCGCCCGCTTTCTCATGACCGAGGCACTTACCCTGGCCCTCCTGGCCCTGGTCATGTCCAGAGTCGACTACGCAAACTCTCTATATGTCGGGATCCCGGCCTACCAACTGAACCGGCTCCAGAGGGTCCAGAACCAGGCGGCCAGACTGATCTTTCACCAGCCCAGACATCAGCACGTCCGCCCCTTGCTAAAATCCTTACACTGGCTTCCAGTGGCTGAGCGCTGTTATTTCAAACTGGGCTGCATCGTCTTCAAGGCGCTGGCTGGCCTCGGCCCTGCCTTTATTTCTTCGCTCTTGTGCAGCTATGTTCCCTCCCGCAACCTCAGGTCTTCCCGCCTGGCCCTGCTCACTAGCCCTTCCTTCAAACGCATGAAACATGGGGGGCTACGATTTTCTTTCCTTGCACCTTCATTTTGGAATGCACTTCCTCCTGAGTTCAGGCTCACATCTTCCTATACTCAGTTTAGATCTTCTTTGAAAACCCTCTTGTTTCGCAAGGCCTAGGATTAGCCTTTCCTTTTGGCTGTCTTCACCCTTTGTTTATCAAACCGTTTTGTTCTCCTGATGCTTACCAGCGCCAAGAAACCGCATGGTGAAAGTGCGCTTTATAAGTTTTTATACATAACATAACATCATCAGAGGAGTGCAGGAAGCTGAATAGGTGCAAGGGAGGACACCTCTATATACGGATGGGAGCAATGGGCCTGGCTGGTGGTTACTTACCTATCATCTAGCTATGGTGTAATTAAAGATCTGTAAGTCTAAATAAATATGTGCATAGGTTCACTCTAGCACTGTTGCCTTTTTAGGTCTTGTCTAGCGATGCAGCGCTAAGCGCTGCTCGCTATCAGCGAGATCTATTGTTGCTGGCTTGACTGGGAAGTGGGACAGGACATGTACACGCGTACAGCAAGGCCTGGACTGGAGATGTGCACTGGTATGGTGCAAGCAGGAGTTGTAATAGGGCCGCAAGCCGTATGTGTGCACATCAACTGTCTGTGCCGAAGCTTTAACAGACAGGAGATGTGCAAGCGTCCGGGTCGCGGCGTTCTCACAACTCCTGCTCACACCATACGTGTGCGCATCTCCTGTCCAAGCGCGGTGCGCTTTACACGTATAGCATGCCTCACCCCACTTACCAACTCTTGTGGAGACTCTACGCTGCTCCCTGGCTGGTCTTCCTGATGATTTGTATGATCACCTGTTCACTGCAGCAATACGCAGGGCTCCGTCTTGCTTACAGGAGCCCCTCCTGAAATCTTGCTCGGGTCACACCATGCGGCATTCACAAAGGAAGGGTGGGCTCCCGCAGCACTTCCTCTAATGCTTGCCAGTGCGGGGTTGGCTCCCACCTCGCTTCTCCTACGGGCTGCAACACACGGGGCTCCCTCAACTCACAGGAGCCCCGGACACTTCCAGCCTATCACTCAATGCCCCGCCAATGTCCCGGGCAAGGTTGCGTGACTTCCGGACTGGGGATGTGCAAGTTCACGGCTCCGGACAGCTCAGGTGTACTGCTCTCCTCCCCTCAGGCTGAAGCAAACACAACATGCTGTCCATGACGTATAGTAAATTGATTTGAGTTCAAAATCCAAGACAGGACTTCACACTATAAATAACACAGCTTGAGACTTATTACTCAATAAGCTTGAGCCTCCCACATGTCTGCTAATGGTGCTTATTAAGAGAATAATATCACTTGACTATCGCGGGTTGAGTCAAAATATGAATTAGTTCCCCTTAACTATAGAACACATACCCCGACCATGGTAATACTCGTTCCAGACCAGAACGAGTATTCTCATGTGCAGTGTCACAGTAGAATACTGGGTTGCCATTTTGATCAATCCCTGGATTTGCCATCATAAACAATAAATATTTTTAATGGGTGGGTTCTTACACTCCCTGGAGTAGGGTTGTCTTGTGTGATGGGCGAGCTCAGCCCAGGGCGCCACAATTCACATATGTAGCTGTCTGAATTAAAGACTTGCAGACAGCAGCACCCCTCTTACTTCACTCCCATTATTTACTCTGAACTGTTTTTATTCTTTTCTTTTTTTTAATTGCTGTAGGTGTTGTTTTACACCCCATTTACACCCCATTCTTCCCCTACCATTTCCCTCTCACCCCCTGCGGACACACACCAACACCTCCCTTCACACCACCACCACCAACTCCGCATTAGCATACTCCAGCTATGCAAGAGGGAATCAGTATATTTGGGGGTATTGCCGAGAAGTTTGTGCTTGGAGGTGAATTACTGCTTTAATGTGTGAATGACATGTAAACACAAAATGGACCCCACGGCTACCCGATTTTATTCACCAGCTGCAGGTAGGGCACCAAATTTATTTCCGCCCAGGGCGGGTTCCCAGCAAGGATCGGCTTAGTCGTGTAGCGCCCGTAGGGGCTTTAAAAAGTTATTTGAAACATGTTGGCCCACAAGGAACATGGGGACGCAGCATGGATGTGTGGGTGGTTCCTAGCCAGAGAAGGTGTGGGTACTCTGGGTTTCACGAATAAACCAGTTTGGTGCAGACCGAAGATTTTCCTATGCATTTCTAAACACGCTGGTTACTAAAGGACCCCAAGCATGTGAGATGCAATGAACTGCCAGAGATCACACGGTGCGGTTGAGTTGAGAAGCTGTGATTAGAAAGCGCGTAGGCAAATTTCATATCTAACTGAGAAGCCACTACATCACATTCTCCCTCGCGTAGTGTATAACAGCGCCTACCTGCACTTCCCTACAAACGTTTAAATAAATATCTGTTTACTGAGCATTAATCACAAATTAATCTCCCTCCAGGTGACCAATTAACAGGTGCTATAATTATCTAAGTTGATGGTATTCAACAGCGAGAACTCAAGTTACCGCATGCCAGGCTTGGGTAGCTTGCCTATTTTTTCTATTTTTTTTAAACTATGCACCCAGGGATTTGCAGGTTTCTAATTAACTAAAGGTAAATTTGCAAGAATGCAAAGAATTCAACCAGGACTGGACAGGCTCCTTCACCTGACAAGCGATAACTTGACAGCACTGGCTATTTTTTTTCTCCTTTCGGTGACTAAAAGTTAAGTCAGTCATCCTACTTGGATTAGATCCTGTGACCAACCCCAAATGACCCCTCTATTCTTCATGTACATACACTCAGATGCAGTGCTGCAGAAAGGTGGTCTCTCTAACTTGTAGCATGTGTGTGTTCAAACCAGCGAAATTGGATAACATTGTGCGGGTGCAGTTTGCCGCCACAGGGGCACTTTCCGTGATATCCGCTGTGTGTGCCTTTCATTTAGCGCAGCAATCGCACAGGAGAGCCGGGAGGCCGGGTGTCTTAAGCTCTAGAGGGGCCTAACACAATAGCCTCACTCACAAAACACCATCAGGTCTCCTTAGAGTCTCATCCAGACTGGAACTCACTACGGTTTAACACCCTGATGCCAAGGTCACTGAAGAGTACAAAGACACTTGTTGTCTCTTCATAAATGCTCAAGGCAAACTTTGATTTGGAGCAGTGTGTTTTTTGCTATGCGCGATGCGGCAGAGGAGGTAATTTTTTTTTAAATGTGCTTTACTGCAAAAATTACAAAAAAGCTTTTTTACTATTTATTCACTTTATTAGCAGCTGTAAAATCGGCTGCCTGCTTTTTTTGGGTTTTTATTTGTTTTAGTAGCATTCGTCATGCCACACTTTAGCTTCATAGGTTTAAAGCTGAAACGCAGTGTAGCGCGATTGCTACAAAAGGACATCAATAGGAAAAAGCTTCTCATAAGCAACTACTATGAGAACCAAGTGCTTGTATATCACACCGCTTGCAGGTTTTCGAAACACATAATAGACATTCAGCTAGATTCATCATTGTCCCGTTTTGCGAGTCCTTAATAGCGATTATTAAGGAATCGCTATTAAGGACTTGGGATGCGATTTCAAGGGTGCCCGGGGTGTCCAAAGGACACCCTGTAGCACCCCTGAAATGAAAATGTAGTTCAAAGGACATGTGTGTGTGTAACATACAACTCAGTTTTCGCTATTTACCACAAAGGTAGACTTTGCGGTAAATAGCGGCAAAAAATGGCGATTTCGCAATTTTTAAATGCTTCTTGAATTGCATTTAAGTAATCTCTAATTGAGATTCCTTAAATGCAATTATTCACAAATATGCGATTTCTAAAAATGCGATTTTGCATTTGGAATGATGAATCCCACATGCAAAAATAGCGCTCGCAAAGGGCCAGATTCTCAGAATCTGGCCCTTTGCGAGCCGTTTTCGGCTTGATGAATCTGACCGATTGTCATTTACACTGCTAATATCTCAAACTCTCGCAAATGCGAGACCTATTGCATTGCAAATGCTTGTTTATATAGTCCCACTAGATCTATTCATTTAGCTGTTTTTTTCCCCCTTCTGTTTGACGGTCACTGTTGGGCACTTGACAATTTGCTCTTTTTCTCTACTACCCTATTGAATAGGCAGCCTGAAAACACCTCTTCTTAACTAGCAACCAATTTAGATTTGCTTTGTTGTTCTATTAAGATTTCTTTGTAATTTTATTCACACAAATTATGCATTTCTATTTATTTTGCACACATCGTTTGATAAAATCAATCTCAGAGATATAAAATAAACAAAAAATATTGGTTAATTTTCCTGAAATGGAATGCTTCCTCTCTTGCCTTTCATGCTGCCTTGATATGACTGTGGTTTATTTTCATTATGTCTTACTATCTTGATAGTCCCTAACAAGGATTGACCCCACATTAACTGTATATCCTTTTCTTTGCAGCTCTTCCCTGTCCTGAGAACAGCCACTATGAAGCTTGTGGCAATGCCTGCCCTGCCAGTTGTGGTGACAGAAGTGGTCCCATCGGCTGCAGCCAGAGCTGCACAGAAACCTGCCAGTGCAACAGTGGATTTCTCCTGAGTGGTGACAGTTGTGTACCTGCTGGAACCTGTGGCTGTACCTACAATGGCATGTACTACCAACCCAAGGCAACATTCTGGTCTGACACCAGTTGCCAACAACGCTGCACGTGTGATCCCTTACTAGGCATTGTGGTGTGCCAGAATGACAAATGCAAGACGACTGAACAATGCATGGTGGTAAATGGCCTTCTTGGCTGTTACCCTACCAGCTATGCTACCTGTACAGCCTCTGGGGACCCTCACTACACCACCTTTGATGGTTGGAGATATGACTTTATGGGCACCTGTGTCTATCAGCTGGTTGGAGTGTGCTCCTCTGACCCAACGCTCACTCCCTTCACTATCAAAGTGCTGAACAACAAGAGGGGAAACAAAGCAGTCTCATGGACAAAGACAGTGACTCTTGAGGTTTATGGCCAAATTATAACCCTCAGCAGGGATGCACCTTTGAAGATACAGGTTTGTAAATGGAATTAGTGCTCCATAAGTAACAGAATATGTTTCGCTTGAAAAGACTAATCCCATGTCTAATATAGCGTAATGTACTTTTCACAATATACGTAGGGTTGTCAGTTAAAACTGATTATATCCAAGAGTGAACTTTCCTTTTCAGTAGTAAACCAGAAAAGACAGAATTTCACAGCCCTTTTATGTCTTTGTTGCCCTTTGCTATCAAGGCTAAATGTTGCCACAATCTCTAAGCGCTTGTCTGTGACAGATGATCTAGCTACGACCACCATGGGCAATACTAAGCCACTTAATATTCCCCTCTGACCATCCCTAGAGTCCCTGAACCCGCAGGATCTACTTCCACTCGCATTTATGTGCAGTGACCAGCAGGATATTACCTGAAATCACAGCAGGGTCTCAGTCTAGAGTAAGCAACACCACCAGAAAGAACTGCACCCACACCCTTGTTCTTAGTTCTGTATTGGCGTTGTCTGAGAAAACATGCCTAAAAGAGCCACATCCTATGTTAGAAAAAGACGAGTGGAATTTTATGAATATATTCAGCACCGCATGGTCAGACTCAGACAAGGACCCACGCTAGTTTTAATAAATCTGTGCTGCCGAAAGAGCACGAATTTACTCGGAAAATCTACTGAAAGTGCCTTCTTTCTATTGCTGTGAGGTCGGGGATTATGGAAAAACACCAATTTATTTAATTATTATAGTGCTGCTATCCAGGGCACTTCATGTGAAATTAACCATGAACAGTACAATTCAGAGAGTGCAAGAAGATACCCTCACTTTGCTATAGTCAATAGAATGCTAGGGTATGAGCCCATTTGCAGGAGATAATGACCGATCAGGAGAAGTGGAGTGTTAATGATGGAGTCTGAAAAGTTTAGTGAATAATGGAAAAAAAATGGACAGCGTTGGATGTGTGTATTTTAACTTTCTATTGTTGTTCGATTGAAAGGTAATGCCTGATACAGCTGGATTGCTATTGAAATCTTCTGTTGTCTTTTGTGTAGGTGAATGGGGTTCTCGTAGCCTTACCCTTCTACTTTCAGAGGAACCAGATTGTGGCCTACATAAGCGGCTGGAACGGTGTCATCAAGACAGATTTTAGTCTAAGTATGACGTTTGACTGGAACAGCGTACTCAAGGTGACTCTGCCAAACACTTATGCAGGAGCAGTTTGTGGCCTCTGTGGCAACTATAACAATCGGAGAGATGATGATCTGACCACAAGGAATGGAGCAAAAGCAACTAATGCGGTTAGATTAGGGGAAGGATGGAAGATTCAAGATGTCTCTGGATGTTCATCGGAATGTCCTGGCGGATGTCCCATATGTAGTGATCAAGATTTGGAACAATACAAGGTCAGGAATTATTGTGGGATCCTCTTGGACCGTGGGGGTCCTTTCCGGCTATGCCAACAACCCGTCAATCCAACACCTTTCTTCATGGACTGTGTGTTTGATACATGCCAGTACAAGGGAAATCAAGTTGCCCTGTGTGATAATGTTCGTGCCTATGTAGTAGCTTGTCAAGCCACCGGAACCCAGATATATGATTGGAGAACAACAACATTCTGCAGTAAGTTTTGATTTCTTTTTAGATTCCTTCACGGTTGACCAAAATTATGTTTAGACGATCTTCCCTGATCACTGAACAATTTCGACTGGCCAGTGTATAGTTTTCTCAGTACAGAGTCTTTTCTGGGCTGTTTAGCACCTTGAAAAATATTTCTGGTGTCTCTCCATGTGAAAAAGTTGTATTCCTATGACCATTATCCTCCTCCTTGTGCAAAAATAAATTGTACAGTGCCTTACACTGGTAAAGATATGTTAACCAGATCCGTAGTTGACCAGGGGTGTACTTTGCTCTGCCTTTCTACTGTAAGAGTTAAGTGCCAAAGGCCAGCGCTTACCCATCTGTTTTAGTACACTAGTAGGGAGAGCCCAGTACACTAGAGGTAAATGACCCCTTGTAGGAAATTGTCTTTTTGATTGAGGAGGGTGAAGAGCCTGCTCAAGAAACAACCACAATCACTGTCAGGGTGATCCCTCTGGAAGCTTGACACAAAAGCAGTCAGCTTTAACTGAAAGCCAATGTGTAAAGTTAAAGTGAAACACAACAGAAGAAAAACCCCACACCAGTTTTGAAAAATAGAGTAAAATTCGAATAAATCAATATCAATATCAAGGAGAACAAAAATCCAATCAGTAGAACTGGAGAAATGCACTTTCAACATTTTAGGTAAGTAAGGCACCTAAAAGCACAAACTGCCACTTGTGGTTATCTTTAGCTAGACCAGGGGAAAGTCACAAGTTCAGGCAGACCGCGATAGACCGTTGGATTGACACAGCAACTAGGTTATTCCAGCTGAAAAAGTTCCCTTCTCAAAGACTGGCGCGTAGCATCCGATTCACGCTGGAGGAGACCGTAAAGATCAGAGAGAGCTTATTGGATGGTTGTAGATGAAGCACGAAGAGCAGGCCACACATTTTAATGGTTGTCACTGTAGCTCGAAGATCCCGTCAGGCGTCGCAGGCGTTCGTTGCCGGAACTTCATGTTGGCGGTCACCATGGGCTGCTGCTGTTGTATTGCAAAGTGCTGATCTCACATTGCGGGTTATTGTAGTGGTTGTTGTAGTGTGACGAGTCAGATTAATTTGAGCTTTCCATTGGTGGTTGTTGCAAAGCAATCACACCTTCAGGTGTTCACATTTTTTAGCAGAGGAATGCACTCTAACGCCAGCCCAGGGTCCAGGACATGGGTAGGTATTTCTTGGTGATCAGGGACTCATTCTAGCAGAAGCCAGAAGGGCACAGGCAGCCCCTGTTGCAGGTCCAGGCAGGTCCTGTGACAGAAGGTCAGCTGTGCAGTTGCATAGAGGACTCTGGAGCTTGTTGTAACCCTGTAGCTCAGAATAGGAGGCATGCCAGCTAGCTCATGGAATCAATCTGGTGGCCCTGAGTTCAAGGAGAAGGTCCAGTCTTCCTTCCTACTGCAGCAGAGCAGCAGAATAGTCTTTCAAGCAGCATGGCAGCAGAGCAGTCTTTCTTCCTAATCTATCACAGGTCTAGAAGTGATCGAATGATTGATTCAAGAGGTCTAATATGTATACCTGGTGCAGGCCTTTGAAGTAGGTGGACTTATATACTTCCCCCACATTAGGTTCTGGAAAGTTCCCCCTTTCCCAGGCAAGGCTCCAAGTAGTCTAGGGTGACAAGTGGCTGTGACATGTTCCTTTAAGTGTGAGATAAAGGAAGCCCAGTGAAGTGCAATTGGGGCAGGGAACAATTCCGCCCAACTATCCTGGCAGGATGGCCCATCGTTCAAACACCTAGTCCCCCTTTATCTCACTGTCTGGGAAGAATACACAAAGGCCAGCTGCCAAGCTATTTACAGTCCTGTGACCCAGGACAGAGGCAGCAGGCATCAAATGGATAGGACGAGAAAATACCACGTTTTTAAAAGTGCATTTTCAAAATTGTGACTTTAAATTCGTCTTTTCTATTCAAGACAGTTTTAAATTACAATTCCTTTGAGTATGAACATCATTTTCCTACCTGCTCCCAAAATTAAGTTAACACTCTTTAAGTGTGATATGGCAACCCAATGTTATCCTATCAGTGGGATAGGACTTACTATGTATTTCACTACAAGTACATGTAGAACTTAAATCCACATGTCCTACTGTATAACTACCGTGCACTCTGCCTTATGAGCCTTTAGGGCCTAATTAAGGGTGACTTAAATGTACTAGAAAGGAAGGTTTTCGGATCTGCAGAAGGTTTATTTTACCATGACGAACTGGCATTTTAAAACTGAATTGCAGGCTGTAGTGGCAGGCCTGAGACATGTTTGAAAATACTACTTTAGTGAGTGGCACAATGCATGCTGCAGGCCCACTAGTAGCATTTAATTTACAGGCCCTGGGTACATGTGGTACCACTTTCCAACGGACATAGAAGTAAAAGTAAATTAAATGTGACAATTGGGTGTAAGCCAATTAAACCATATTTAAAGTGGAGAGCAGTAGCACATTAACACTGGTTAGCAGTGGCGTAGTGCACATAGTTCTAATGCCAACAAAATTGAATTCAGAAAACAGGTGGGGTGAAGGCAAGAGGTTTGGAGGACCATCGCTCCATCTCCGAAAGGTGTGAGGTGTATCACCCATTGTTATTACTGATGCGGATCAGTAAATCTTGAATGCATTCCCCCCTTCCCTTAATAAGGTCCGACACTCAAGCTCTGTTGGCAGAGTGCTGGTAGGAAGACAGGTACAAGTTAAATACTGGACATCCATCACTGGATATTTAAAAACATGAGGTAAGAGGAATGCACAGAAGGTCACAAAGAACATGCAGGAATCGTGATTGTGTCGTGGTTCTGATGTCAGCTTTCCCCTTTAAAAGTCCAACTCAGCCCGACAGGAGGCCACACGAGCCAAAAGCACAAGACCCAGTGGGGACACTGCTTTTGGAAAACAAAGACCTGGCAGCTGAGGGTTTCGGACAGGGGATGTGTGCTACCATCCTGTAAACTCCAAAGCAAACCATATCCTGGACATCCCCATGTGATATGGATGATGGTCAGTTCTTTTCCAAAAGGGGTCATCGTTCATATTAAAGAGAAAACCATGAAAGGAAGTCAGAGTGGAAAGGTGGCTGGAAGAAATGAGTCAACAGGAAGTTATTGCATGAAAAGAACCAGATCATATTACATATATTTGTGTAAATATTTAGTTTGGTTTCTCAGTAGAAATGCTGACTGAATTAGATGGGGACATGATGCAGGATCTCCATCTCCCTCACTTTTACAGATTGCCATTGGTCTCTCTATAGACCTTGTTTCTTTCCAACCTTTTCGTGGAATACTGCATGCATAAAAAGGATTACAGTTGAATCTATACATCGATACATGTGCTGGTAGAAATGGGGGGCTCTAGTTGACAGTGGCTTTCACCCTGTCAAAGTTGTGACCCTTCCTTCTAGAGAGGGTAAGGGGATTACGCACCAAAAATAACCCCTGCTCTTCCCCTTGGTAGATTGGCATGAGTAGTCGGGCCTATCTCAGAGGCAATGTGTAAAGCATTTGTACAGAAACACACTGTAGCACAGTGAAAATCCTACAAATGGACACCACACCAATTTAGCAAAATAACCAATATTTACCTAAATAAAGTTAGACCAAAATGACGAAAACCCAACAAACATAGGCAAAGATATCAAATATAAACATTTAAAATAGGTCAGTCATAGAGATCTATGGCTGAGTCATTTTTATCACAAAGTATCTGGTTGAGTCAAAATCAAAGACGAAAATAGGTGCAGGGGAGGCGAGGTCCCGGGAAAGCAAAGCAATGTATCTGTTCCTTACTCCGAGGGGAGGTGATGCAATGGTTCCTTACTGTCAGGGGAGTGGATGCGCCATTTCCTTTCTGCAGCACAGGGGAAGTGATGTGCCAGTTCCTTACAGTCAGGTGAGGTGATGTGTCGGTTCCTTACTGTGAGGGGAGGTGATGTGTTGATCTCCGGACATGCTGCCTCTGTTCCTTACTGCTGGGCAACGTCAATGAAGAACTTGGTCCACAAGTGTGATGTGTCAAAAATTTGAATGTTCTGGGTCAATGCACCAGAAGCTAAACAGGCACTGCATCGATGTTCCAGCTGCATGGCAGGTGATGCAACAATTTCTTCAGCCACACAGCAATGCCTGCGTCGAAATCGGAGCGAGAGTAACAGACATCGTAGACACAGTGCTGGGAACTCAGGCTGCAGCGATCTTCGGGCCTTACAGCAGGCAATGTGTTGATTCTTCTGCCGTGGCAATGCATTGTATTTTCAACTGCACGGCAAGACTGAGGCGGGTAACACAGGCACTGAAGGTCGAAACATGGATTTTCTTCACTTCTTTGGAGCAAAGCCACCTCCAGGGGTGCAGAACTGAAATTGGCACCACTTGGCAGGTCAGACCTCCCAGCAGAGGAGTGCAGGGGCTGCAGATGAAGTATTTGATGGCCCTTGAGAGTTCTTAACAGGAGGCAAGCACACACATGTCCTTGGAGACCCTTAGCAAGCAGGACACAGAAAACCTAGTCCAGTCTTTTCACTGCCCAATACAAAAGCTGCAAGCAGCAGGCCATCACAAAACCGCAACAAGCAGAGCGGCAGTTACCCTCCTGCAGCTTCTCCAGCTCTTCGCCTTGGCAGATTCTCCACTTAGTCCAGAAGTGTACTGAAGTTATGGTGTCACAACTCCAGTACCTACACCAGTTTCTGCCCTTGAAGTAGGCAAACTTCAAAGAAAAGTCTTTGTAGTGCATGAGCTCCAGCCTTTCCCTGACCTGGCTCTAGACACACTATAGGAGAGTGGAGACAGTTTTGTTTGAGGGCCGGCATAGCCCTATTCAGGTGTCATTGACAACTCCACCCACCACTCTAGCTCAGGAAGACCCATCACCCTGGTATGGGCCTTCAGTATATGCAGGGCACACCTCAGCTCCTTTGTGTGACTTTCTATAGTGAATGAACAAACAGCCCAACTTATTTTTGTTTAATTGTGAGTTCAAGGACCGCAAAGCCAAATCTTAATCTCTTCCCAATTGATAGTTACACTTGTAAGAGGTTACATGGTAGCTCCAATGATGACCAATGGGAGAGATAGTCCTTGCAATAGTTAAAAATGAAAAGAGCAGTTTTTCACTATCAGGACATGTATAGCACACTAGTACATGTCCTAACTTTTAATTCTTTCTCTGCTAGGCCTTTTCCCCCACTGTGCTAAGCCTTTTGGCTATTTGGGGTAGTTCACAATTAGGCCCCCTGTAACTTTTTGTCCACATAAGGCATCCATGCCAAATTTGTGCCCTTTTCTTTCAACATCCTGAGGATTCAAATGGTACCCAGGGTTTGTGGATACCCCTAGAGGGGACCCAGCAAGTAGCCAAAATACAGATACATTTTGTTTTTGGGGGTAATTGGGGGAAAAAGTGCTGCAGAAGAAAGTGTCTGTTTTTTCACTGCAAATGGTATCAGCAAAAGGTTTGTGGTGCTGAAATCACCATCTTCCCAGATTTCAGTGACAGGCAGACTTTTGTCAGAAAAGCAAAAATATTTTCACAGTTTTGGCATTTTAGTGAGACATATCCTATTTTTGCTACTTTTTGAGCTTTCAACCTCCTTCCAGTTAGTGGTAAGAATGGGTTTGAAAGCAATAATAGATCCCGGAAAGCTATACATTTCTGAGAATTAGATAACATTCTAAATTCATCAAGGGGTCATTTGTGTGAATCCTTTAAGATTTCTTTAATAGAAACTAACAGTTGAAAATAAGAAACATTGAAAATGAGTTGAAAATATAGCCATTTGTGCCAACGTTTTCACATGTAACTTCTTCCAAGTATGACAGATTTTCAAAAGCAATACATCCGCTGTGCCTTTCTGATTGTTGGGATGTATAGAACCTCAATGTTCACCAACAATCCGAGGAGCCCAGAACCAACAACTGAGCTCCGTCTTGCAACGGTTTACATGGTGTACCGGGTAAATAGCAAATCATTTGGTAAAATATAAAGAGTGGACAATAGGTATCAATAACACTTAGTAAGTCCGAAATGGGAACAAAATATAGAGTTTAGAAGCAGTAGCTATTTTCACATCTCCAGAATATTGGGAACCCATACAAGCATGTGAATTGTAGGACATTTTTCAAAGTGACTTCTTTTTTGCACATTGCCTTACATTTGGAAGGAAAAAATGCATAGAAAGCCAATTGGTAATAACAGTTAATCTAAAGTTCTGTGTTCCCCTCAGTCTCCCAATAAAAATGGTACCTCACTTGTGTGGGTAGGCTTAGTTCCTGCAGCAGGAAACGGTCTGAAACGCAACATGGACATATCACATTTTTCTAGTGAAAACTGACCCTTTATTGCAATGTGCCTAGCTGTGGAATTTGGACCCTAGCTCAGCCAGCACCTGGGGAAACCTAGAAAACCTGTACAATTCTTAAAACTATACACCCAGGGAATCCAGGATGGGGTGACTTGTGTGGCTCTCACTAGGTTCTGTTACCCACAATCCCTTGCAAACCTCAAACTATGTCAAAAAACACATTTAACTCACGTTTCTGTAATGGAAACTTCTGGAATCTGTGTGGATCCACAACATTCCACCCACCCCGCATTTCCTAAAGTCTCCAGATAAAAACGGTACCTCACTTGTGTGGGTAGGCCTAGTGCCCATGACAGGAAACGGGCCAAAATGCAACATAGATATATCAAATTTTTACAGTGACAACTGATCCTTTTTTGCACCGTGCCTAGCTAGCGAAACCTAGCAAACCTATACATTTTTTAAAACTCAATACCCAGGTTTTGTTACCCAGAATCCCTTGCAAACCTTAAACTTTGTAAAAATAACACATTTCTCTCACATTTCTGTGATGGAAAGTTTTGGAATCTGCGTGGATCCTCCAAATTCCATGCATGCCACATTCTCCAGAGTCTCTTGATAAAAATGGTACCTCACTTTTGTGGGTGTGCCAAGTGTCCGTGGCAGGAAAGGGACCAAAACATATTAGGGAGACATCAAAATTACCTATCACAAAACTACTGTGTTTTGCCAGGGGAGGGCACTGGGTTTTTGGCCCCGGGCTTAGCGGCCATCTATGAAAACCTACCAAACCCACACATTTCTGAAAACTTGACACCCTGGGGAGTCCAGGGAGGTAAGGCTTGCATGGATCCCCCAACGTTTTCCTACCCAGAATCTCCTGCAAACCTCAAATTTAGCTGAATAAAATCACATTTTTCACAAATTTCTGTGTGAGAAAGTTTCACCGGGTTGACACAAATGTCCTACCACCCAGCATTCCCTAGGTCTCCCGGCAAAAATAATACCTCACTCATGTGAGCGAGCCAAGTACCTGCGACAGGCAAGGGCCCAAAACGTCTTGTGGAGACATCAAAATTACCAGTCACAAACAGCCTGGTTGTGTAAAGGGGCACCTGGGTTTTTGGCCCCTGGTTCAGCTGCCATCTAGAGAAATTTATGAAACCCACACATTTCTGAAAACTAGACACCCTGTAGAGAGTCCAGGAAGGCCAAAAACATGTAGAGATTGAGCGGGGGCCAAAGCGGGTCCAAAAGGGCAGTTTTTTTGTACATCTTTAGGCCTACTGGCTCATTTTAGTTTCGGATTTACTGAAATGACAACAGCATGACTTGCGTGCTGATCGTTATTTCAGGCAAACCACAGGAACAGTCTGGGCAGCTGGAGCAGCTCTTCCCCAGATCCTGAGACTGTTACGGAGAAAAGGGAATCCTTCTGGTGCCCACACCAGATGGATTCCCTGTACCATGTCTTAGAACATGCAGGAGCTGTCTGGCGCACATGAGCACTTATGCATCCGACGGCTCCCGCGCGTCCGAAGCATGGAAGGGGTTAAATACACTAAACCTTGCCCATGTAGTGTATTTAGGTCTTAGGCCTATCTTAGGGGTGCCAAACTAATAGAAAAAGGGAGGGTTTGGGCCTGGCAAGTGGGTAAACTTGCCAGGTTACATGGCAGGTTAAAACTGCACTTGCGGACACTGCACTGGCAGGTCTGAGACTTTGTTTCACTGCTAAGCTTGTTGGTTGCCCTCTATTAGTATTTGATCTACTGGCCAGGGGCAGACACAGTGCACTTTATCAGGGACTTACTATTAAATCATATATGCCTATCATGGATAACCAATCACAATCACAATTTAAACGGGGAGTACTTGTACTTTAGCACTGATCAGCAAGGGTAAAGTGTACAGTGTTCTAAAACCACCAAAAATAAAATGTAGCACACAGTCAAAAATAGGAGATCAGAACAAAGGATATGGAAAAAACATACTAATGATGCCAGGCCTAACACATGCTGTTTGATTAAATTGCAACACAAATTGTATGATACATTTATGTGGAGATGAAGTAGCATTCCGCTTGACTTTTATACCTAAAGCTGTTTGGAAAAAGTGACGTACAGAGAGATGATATCATTTGGATAATAAAATGCGGCCGAAGCTGTTCGCTTGAGTAAAGTGTTTTGTAAAAGTGAGGTACAACCAAAAGGACCCAGATGACATTTCAGGTAAGAGTACAGGGCCCGATTCACAAAGGTAAAGTGAGATGAAAGTCTAACTTTATGACTTTTGGTATTCAAAAAGGGTATTTACGAGTAGTAAAGTTAGACTTTTGTCTCAGTTAAAGTTAAGTTTTGCTCTTAAGTTTAACTGAGAACAAAACTGAGACAAAAGTATAACTTTACTACTCGTAAATGTCCTTTGTGAATACCGAAAGTCGTAAAGTTAGACTTCTGTTCCAGTTTACCTTTGTGAATCTAGCCCCACAGATTTTAATATCTCTTGTGGGATGTAAAGGAAGGGTTGAGACATATGAAATTATTTCTATTTATCTGTTTCAGAACCAACATGCCCCCCAAATTCCCACTATGAGCTGTGTGGGAGTGGGTGTCCGGTGACCTGCTCTGGCCTCTCCTCTCCGGCCGGCTGCGATGCCCCATGTACTGAAGGTTGTTTCTGTGACAGAGGATTTCTCTTGAGCGGTGATACATGTGTGCCCATGGCAGATTGTGGCTGTGTGTTCCTCTTCACCTACTACCCGCGAGGGCAGGATTTCTACCTGGGTGAAAGCTGTCAATTACGTTGTCGTTGTGTAGAGAATGGAGCTGTGGATTGTCAGTCAAACTTGTGTGGTGCCAACAATGTATGCCAAGTCAAAAACGGAGTCCGCGGTTGCTATCCTTCAGCAGTAGGCAAGTGTATCGCTTCAGGAGATCCTCACTACTTGACGTTTGATGGATGGAGATATGACTTCCAGGGAACCTGCTCTTACATACTGGCGCAACTTCAAAGCAACATCCCACAGCTGCCAAGTTTTAACGTGACAGTGAAGAATGAAAGATATGGAACAAGCAGTGTGTCAGTTGCCAAGACAGTCACGATCTCTGTGGATAGTTACAACATTTCTCTGGACAGAGGAATAAGAGGGAAAGTGAAGGTAAGAATATAACATGATTCAGTTTGAAGATTTGTCTTGTATACAAGCCAAGTACTTACTAATTATGCAACTCAATGTTTCCAGGACAAAATCAATGTTGGTGGGGCCTTAAACAAGTATGGATTTTGCCTCCATCCACTACCTTTTTTAGGTCTCACCTAGGCAGTGCATGTGCTGCCTCTCCGAGGCATCAAGTTATCAGTATGTTGGGTGAAACTCTGCATATTACTTGGTAATTTCTGTTGCCTCTCGCCATTAGTTTAACTTTGTCATTGCTCTTGTTAGCTGTTCTTTCATTGGCTGTCGATACTCACTTCCCTTTAGTCCAGAAGCAGCAGCGCCTAACTACTGTTTTCGTCCTCTTTAGTGTGTTCATGTGTAGTCAGAGAGCACTATATTCTTTTAGGCGGCCACAAGCGGTCATGTAAAGTTGATGGTTTTCGATGCCTAGAACTATGAGGTTGTTTGCCAGTGTGAGTACGTGACGCGCGCCTGCAGCTTCTGATTATGATTCACTGCTGTTGCCCAGTAACTAAGCAGCTTCATGCTCCTGACTCGCAAGAGCATGAAAGAGTCTCGAGCCTTGGCGCTTTTTCCCCTGCGGTCCCGCGACCCTCCTCGCGACTCGCAAGAGTGTCATTAGCAATGCTGGAAGTGTTCCACTTAAATGCTGATTAAAACACCACTGAGCCAAGAGTCCGGCAGCCCCGCCCCCTTGGAACCTTGAGATTGAACTGGATAGTTTCCTTGCTGCGTTACACAGTGTCCTTTAAAAGTCAGTAGGCACTCTTTTATTTTACTTTAAGCTTCGAGTGTGGTCCATTTCTTTGCGGCTTATGATCATAGGCGTTTGGAGGTCACCTGTTTTGTTGGGTGCATTTCACTCCCGCCCCTCACCCTGCTGGTTGGGCAATGTTGCCTAACCCTGGGCACAGCTTGTTTAGCAACGCATTTCCACTCTAGCAGTTGGGGTCTTTCACTTGAGAGCGCCCCCACAGTTCCCCTAATGACATTACTACTAGTAGGGTTTGTTTAAAGAAACCTCGGAGCGGACCCTTTCTGCCACTTAATGCCCTCTGAAACATTGCACTCTGATGCCAACCTCTGCATTGTCATTTAAAATGCCAATAGCTTAAACTCTCACAAATGCGAGACCTATTGCATTGCAAATGCTTGTCTTTGATGGGTGTCATGATAGCAAGCTGTTAAACCATCCAAATGATGCTGTTCAAGTTTTGAAAGATACGCTATGATGGTGAATATTCCCACAAGATTTTTGGCTGTACTTTCTTCAGTTTATTCATAACTTGTAACTTGTAAACTCCCGCAGCCATTTCAAGAACTATGAAACTTATGAAAAAAACGACATTTCCCAGGAACATCTGGGAAAGTGAAAACAACAAAGTCCATCCAATCATATTCCAGTCTGCTGTATAACATCCTGTGAAGCCCCCTCTTTCTTCCTGAGATGACTGTAATCCGCTATTCTCTTTATTCCTGTTTGGTTGGTTCCGCTCCTACGGAAAAATAATTGCATATTACTTGCTATTGTATTGGAACTATATTCAGCCTAAACCAAATACCACTCGACAGAATAATATCTTCACAACATAATCCAACCACTCGTCCTCACATGACATGTATTACCGTCCTGGCCTAAGCATACGTTCCATAATAGAAAGGGAAGACATTCACAGAAAAAAGGTCTTGGGGGGGTAATCCTTGCCTCCGTGTCCTTAATAGAATTAAAACTTTCCTTTGCAATAGCTAGGAAATTTTTCATTTTAATTTCAGGACCCAGAGGCGAGGTTTAGGCTAGTTCAAAGCTTATCCACACCAGGCTTGCCAGAGAGGGAACTGGTTTGAAGTAAAAGGTGTTAAAGGTGGAGTCACTCGACCAGTCCACGGCATTGAGGATGTCCTCAAGGTGAGCTCCCAGACAGAAGGCCTTGGATGCCATAGCACCTCTTACATTTTGTTCTGGGGTGAAGATTCTACCTGTCATGTCCAGGGCCCAGACATCCGAGACTCGACGACATGATAATAAGCACCATAGTATCGCAAATTTGGCTGACAGCTGTTTCCAGGATAGGTATTTATTTGAAGGCCAGGATTGAAGCAAAGAGAGGACCTTGTTAATGTCCCATTGAGATGAGTATTTGGGTACAGGGGGAGTTGAGAGTCTAACACCCCTCAATAACTTCCGAACTAGCAGATGCTCTCCTACTGGATGACCATCCACCAGCAAATGTCCTGCCGATATCACCAATCTGAAGGTATTGATAGACTGGTATATAAAACCTTGCAAAGCCAGGCTCGCTCGAAAATTCACCCTGTGGACAATGTCGGCCCCCATGGGATGAATTCGTAGTTGGAAACACCAACACAATCATTTTGAGCTGGCAGATCAATATTGTTTGCTCGTATTGGCTGCCCAGGCCTTAGCGAGCAAGGAGGAAGCCTCTGCTGAAAAGGCCTGGGACTTTCTTATGTCACCTGTAACCCCCCAGACCATGAGGCTGAGAGACCCCTCTAGGACCAGCAGGTGGGGATTGTTCTGGGGATCTTGAAGGAAACTGGGAAACCGGGGTAGATTGGAAAATCCCAAGAAAGTTCCATCATCGCTGGAAACTAGGCAAGATCTCCAAATGGGGGTGATCACCACTACGTCCACTCTCTGTCTGCGCACTTGTGCCGTTAACCTGGTTATCATGGCCAAGGGGGGAAAGGCCTAGGGTTGTTCCTTGCTCCAATCTTGGAGGAAGGAGTCCAGGGATGTTGCATGGGGTTCCGGCATCGAGCTGCAGCACCTGTCGAGCTGGAAGTCCAGGCAGGATGCAAAGAGGTCCATTGAGAAGGGACTCCATCTGGTCTGGAGTTGATGAAAGATCTGTGGATTCAATTTCCAAAGGCTGGCATCCCTTCAGTGGCACGGGTGCCAGTCGGCCACCTGAATGGAACTCCCCAGGAAATGTTCCACTGACAGGGAAATCTGCTTGGCCAAACAATATTTTCATAGGGTCTGTGCGAGATATGACAAGGTCTTCGACCTTGTCCCTCCTAGGTTATTGACATAGCGTACTGCCGCAACATTGTCCATCTTGAGAAACACTAAACATTTCACCTTCTCCTTGGTCCAACAGTGGATGGCAAATGAGCCTGCCATCAGCTCCAGATAGTTAATGTGCAGAGATCGCTCGGTGGAGGACCTTTAGCTGCTGGTAGAGAATTCCCCACATCGTGCGCCCCATCTGGAGCCGCTGGGGTCTGACTCGATTATGAGGTTGGGAGCCGAAGATTGCCCTGGCATTCCTGGCATCCTTGTGGGCCAGCCACCAGTTCATTCCCTCCTTTGCCTAGACTGACAGTGGAACCATTTGGGCATATGAGAGGCATTTCCAGAGTTGTTTGATTTTCAAACGCAGTAGGGTGCTATAATGAAGAGAACTCAAAAAAATTGTATGGATGGATGATGAGAGGAGCTCCACTATCCACGCAAAATTGTGGAGGGACACATGGTATTTGGAGATGGTTCTCTGAAGCTTGTGTCGGATTTTGGATGACTTCAGAGAGTGTAAAATGAGAGTCGCTTCTGTTGAGTCAAGAAGCCCAAGAACTCCATTGACTGAGATGGGATCAGGGCAGATTTCCCCCCATTTGTCACAAACCTAAAGATTCCAGTAGGTCTACCGCCGTTTTCAAATGTGTGGATAGGCGTAACAGGCATTGGTCTATGAGCAGGATATCGTTGAGTAAGACAATGAGTCTTATCCCACTTGCCTGTAAATGCTCGACAACCAGCCTCATCAACTTGGTGAAACACCCTTGAGACGATTACAGACCAGATGGGAGGGCAGTGAATTCGAAGACTTGTGAGTCACACAGGAATTGCACAAAGCTCCTGTGTGGGGAAAAAATCGGTACTGTTAGATAGGCGTCTTTCAGGTCGAGGCGGACCATCCAATGAGACACCTGAAGAAGGTCAAGCTAGAGATGGATACCCCCATCTTGAAATGACGGTAGAATAGACAGGAGTTGAATTCTCGCAGATTGATGACCGTGCGCTGCCCGCCATCCCTCTTGTCTATTAGGAAGAGGTTTCTGAAAAACCAGCGAGGGTGAATCGTCAATCTCACTATTGCTCCCTTCTGTAACAGGCTTACTATCTCTTGAAACACCAGTGCCTTTTGTTTGGGTGAAAAGATCAAAGGAGTAGGCTGATGGGGTTGGATCGGAGTCCCATAAAACGTTTTGTGGAAAGCTCCCACCTTTTGGATTGTCCAAGCATCTGAGGATAGCTTTTCCCAATTTGAGTGAAAAAGGGCCAGATGCCCCCCAACCGAAAGTCTGTCAGGTCCTGAACTCTCGCGGTACAAAAGGGGGTGGTGATGGACGGAGCATCTGAACCAATCAAACACTCACACCCAGTCAAAAGATCTGGGTTTGATCCATCACCGTTCTTTAGCCCACTCTGCCACCCCAGTTCAGACATGGCTATATGCAAATCAGTCTGACCCTGTGCCTCATGGGAACAGTCCAGCCCGAACTGCCAAGCCATGCCTTCCCTGGACCGGAAACCAGCTTCCGAGGACCGGTTTCTGGCATTCCAGCCGTCTTCAGCCCGGCTTGCTTGAATCCAGTGGCAAAGTGAGCAAGGGACTCACGTCTGAGTATACCCTGCCACACTTATGGCGGCCAAAAGTGGTACAAAACGGGGTGGTGATGGACGGAGCATCTGAACCAATCAAAAGATCTGGGTCTGATCCATCACCGTTCTTTAGCCCACTCTGCCACCCCAGTTCAGACATGGCTATATGCAAATCAGTCTGACCCTGTGCCTCATGGGAACAGTCCAGCCCGAACTGCCAAGCCATGCCTTCCCTGGACCGGAAACAAGCTTCCGAGGACCGGTTTCTGGCATTCCAGCCGTCTTCAGCCCGGCTTGCTTGAATCCAGTGGCAAAGTGAGCAAGGGACTCACGTCTGAGTATACCCTGCCACACTATTGTGTCCTGAACTCTCACCTTGGCTGTTGCTGCCATTGCCTCTTTAGCCGCCTCTGCGGTGACGGGGGTAGGACTTTCTCTGGTAAAAGTTACCAAACTTGTCGGGATCCTGCTATTGGCCACGTCTTGAGTCACCACCTCTTCAGGCTTCCTGAAAAGGACGGCTGGACGAGTGTCCTCTACCTCTTCGGCTGCGGCAAAAACACGGGGTGTAAACATCCTCTTTATTCAGGATTTCCCAAATTCCTTGATAAATGGATCCCCAAAACAGGTTTCCCTGGGCTATTGTCCCTGCCTCTGATGTGGAGAGCTCCCCCAACTTGGTGTTGATCTTAATGTGTAGTGATCTAGGCATCTCTGCAGAGATCACGCAGTTCACGTTCCCCAGGAAGATGATCGTCCTCTGAGCCCAGTTAGATAACATTTCCGGGGATAGGAAGGAACCGGAGGCCTTGGAGTACTCTGCCATCTCCATGATTTTCGCTAAAGGACCTGCGATGTCCAGGAGCTTATCCTGGCACATTTGCCAGGACCGGTCGATGCCCATCTTAGAGTTGCTGACAAACTTGGTGAGGAAAGAGGCCATTTTGGGGTCTAAGTCCCATGTAGTAACCACTTTCCCCTCCAAGGAGGGCCGGGGTCACTATGCTTTAAGACATCCCCTCACTCCTTGTCTAGGGGCTTCCTCAAATGACTAGCCATGTAGGCTGCCACCTTTGGGAGCAGGGCACCAGTATGCGGATCTCGGATGCAAGAGATCACCAGGATCCAGCAAATCCCCCTGCAATAGAGTTAGACTCCCTCACTCCGTGGGGGAGTCTAATTCTATTGTGGGACTGGGCGTCAGGCGCCATGGTCTAGAACCATCCCCGTCTGATGTGTTGAGGGAATCACCCCTATCCCCAGGGTCCACCAGTGGCGGTGTAACTGGGTCTAGTCTGCAGGGGCCTGGTGCCTGAGGCTCTAGTATAGGCTGGGCATCAACAAATATCCTTCTTGAAACTCGCAAAAGCATCAAGATCGACGTCAGGGTCTTCCTTGCGCATGCACTTCTTGGGTTCTGGGGTGGGGTAAGCCCTAGAGTAGCCAATTCACTGAGGTAGGGGGCGCCAGAGGCCCATTAGTATCTTCTCTCAAAGTGAGGGGTTTCTGGCACTGCACCTGGAGGGCTAAGAAACTCTTCACCAGCTCTGAGGATGGAGGCCTCCATCACTTCACAGAACTGGTCGTCAATTGGGAGGTAGGTAACCTCCTCTTCCTCCATGTATTCATATTCCATTAAGGTAAACTTGGAGAAGTGAGCAGACCTCGCACTCAACTATGAGGGATATCACTGGCAGACTTCCAAAGTAATATTAGGGATTGCCCTTTAATACTCTGAGGGGTTGACTATGAGCCTGAGGTGTCCCTCGTCCTATTGTGTAACAGGTTGTTCTTACCCCGCAGGGCGTTATCCCTTCAGGCGCTGGCTCACTAGACATTGAAAAGCCCCTACACCTCACAAGCAGAGATTAAAAATCCCAGCTCGTGTGTGTATGATGATATAACTAGCCTGTCCACTCGAGTGGTATTTGACAAACCTCCCCCATGAGCATAAACCATAGCCGGAACACGTCTCTAATGACAGGCAATGAAACTGATGTGTTCCGGCTGCCGGGGGTTTGAGGACGCGCTGCGCGCGTAATTAGCTAGCACGGGTCCTCTGCCATTAAGCAAGCCTGGGTGACCGCGTCGGAGCGGAATGCCCCCACAGCACTGGCAATTACCGCTGCCTGAACATGAAGAAATGTGCACCATACATTAGTTATAGGCCCAAAAAGTTATCAGAAATCTGAGTTCTTAGCATTACTCACCCAGACTAGTAGTTGTAAACATTTAGCTAGTGCACAGGGAACATCTATAAACTTTGTGTTCATTGTTGTCTCTCAAAATTCTGTCAACTATCTCTTTCTCTGATCTGCAATGAAGTACCTAATTCTTCCCATGTTGGATAGTGGAGATGCACTTCTACTAGGATTTCTCATTTGCTTTGTTGCCTCCTTTTGCATAGCATTTAGTTGAGTGGAGTGGTGTGGCTCACTGAGTGGAGTGGTGTAGCTCACTGATTAGAGGCGGCAGACCCGGAAGCAGAGAACGGCCCAGGACCAGGGTTTAATTCCCGACGCGGCAGGGTCTTGGACCAGGGTCAGTGGACTCGATAATTCTCGCCTCGGTGCCTACTCTAACCAGGGATCACACTCAGCAACTCTGGGCATTAGCTGCCTCATCTCTACAACGGCCCCCCACATTCGCTGGGGATGCCTGGTTTCACCGTGTAGATACCCAGTAGGGACCATCTCACAGTGATAGCCAGGACGGGTTCCCCAGCGATCTACAGCGCCACAATGCCTCAGGGAAGCAGTGGGCTTTACAAGACACATTACATTTAGTTTTGGCCAATAGCATGTCCCTCATTTGGATCATCATCCCTGCCTTCCTAAACTATTGTAGTAATTGAAAGGTTTTCAGCTTTATCTAGATTGTGCTCCTTGGGAGGCCAAGTGGCTTGCAGAAATACTGCAAATCTCTAGGTTAGGTTTCAAGACATACCCATATTTATGAGCATACAGACTTTGTTTTCCCCTATATTATTGTTCTCTGGATTCACAACTGAACACATTCTATTCCAGTGCCTCTCGAATCAGTTCTTATCCATAAGCATTCAAACTCTGTAATTCTTTTAGTTTTTCATATTTCACCTCTTTTCAAATGGCTTATTTATATATTCATAGTGGCCTTTTAAACTAATGTATTTAGTTTCTTATGTAAGGGATTTGCTTCATTAAATGTTATTTAAATAACTTTACTAGTAAAGCATTGCAAAAGCAAAGGTAGAACACAACATAAACATACATTAGACTATATCAAAAGTAGACCACAACATAAAGCTTCACATTAGACTATATCAAAAGTAGACCACAACATAAAGTTTCACGGAAAGGGTGCCTTATGGAGTCTTGAGTATAGCATCATATACTGATGAACAACACTATGCATAGAAATTGTTGGGCTTGGTCCTTTCTGCAAGGTCACAGCCAACCCTTTTGCCTTCGCCCTTCCAATTTTCCTGAACCTGTTTGTGTTGGTTTTTTGTGCACTATACCAGTGCTAGTCAGTGCTAAGATGCTTGTGTTCTCTCCGTAAAACATGGTCAAATTGTCTTACAGCCAATTGGCACATTTAATTAACTTGTATGTCCTTAGTAAGGTAGTACTACATGTAACCAGGGACTGTAAATGAAATGCTACTAGTGGGGCTGCAGCACAGATTGTGCCTCCCACTTAAGTGCCTTATAAAACATATCCCAGGCCTGCCATTGACATCTGTGTGACATATCTGTGTACAGTTTTAAACAGCCATTTCGACCTGGCAAAATACAACCTTTGCCAGGTCTAAACCTTCTTTTCTAATACATTTTTGTTGGAAAGTGGGTTATTGGTAGGGGCAAATGTAGGTCTGCCACTGGCAAAAAGGCCACTAACAGAGGGTAGGACTCAGCATAGGTCTTAAAAAATTATTCCTATGCTCAACCCTTGGTAGCTTGGCTGCAAGCAGGCGGGCTTAACTTCAAAGACAGGTATGTAAAGCATTTAAAAACACCATTCCAGTATAGGTAATATTTGTATCTTTTAAATGACATCAAAACAAAGAAAATCCACTGAAGGGAACCAGAGATTTTTAAAGATTAGTCACTTTCTAGTGCTTAGAAACCAACAGTGCCACCTTTAGTCATTTTGTTTTCTCTGACAGGGACACACCTTTAGAAATTGTTCTGGAGAATTTATCACCACTGTGTTGTGCCGCCTTATCCAGCAGGCGGGGTCCAGTTAGAACTCCTTCCTGAAGTTCTGCTTGCGGGTCCCAAAGTATCCAAATCACAATCCAAGGTTCTGGAATCTCCAAGAGGGTCCTTGAAAGTGTGAAACTTCAATTCCGCAATCCACTTAAACAAAACCCTTACAAATCCACTGGTACTCCAGGCTGGGAAATATTTGTGAGGAAGTCCAGGTGACCTCTGTTAAACTTTAGATTGCAGGGAGTCCACTCTTTAGTCCTTTTGAAGCAGGTTTGATCCACAGGGCTGTAGTTTCCAATGAAGTAAAAAGGTGCAAACTCAGGGGCCAATTCACAGAACTAACTTAAGACAAAATCCTAAACGTACTACTTTTGGTATTCACAGAAGTTAGGATTTTGTCTTAAGTTTGTCTTAAGACAAACTTAAGACAAACTTAAGACAGGCTTAAAACAGACTTACAACAGACTTAAGACAGTCTTAAGACAAAATCCTAATGTAAGTCTGTCCTAAGTCTGTCTTAAATTTGTTTTAAGACAAACTTAACCGCATTGCTGCGGCGGCTTTTCCCGCTGTGCGCGGCATTTTTAAAAATCCCGCGTAACGTGACAAAGCCAGCTCGTCATCCGCGCAGCGCAGGTAACGCCCATGACGAGCTGGCTTTGTCATCCGCAGGGAACAGGTTAAGACAAAATCCTAACTTATGTGAATACCAAAAGTAGTAAGTTTAGGGTTTTGTCTTAAGTTAGTTCTGTGAATCTGGCCCTCAGAGTCCTGGCCTTTAGAAATACACTTCAAAATCTTCAGTGCAGACAGACCCTTTTGATTCGCTTCAGTTTCAAGCAGCAGATCTGGAGGGCTCTGCCCCTCCCGGATACTTATTCCAAGTTCTCTGGGTCAGGCAGGAGATCACTTCTGACCAATGGGTGCAGGGTAACTCCTCAAAACTATGACCACATCTTGTAGAGTGTGGCAATTGTTTTTCCCAGAGTGCATCAAATCTTCCAAATCCATAATGGTTGATTTTCCATCAAGGAGGTAAGAGCTGGCTAAACATACCCCTAGGATGACAAATTTTCTTAGACTCTCCCCCCTGCATCTGCTCATAACTTCCTTAATCCTACCTGAGGGGGGAAGTTCATAGCTGTAAATGACAATGGTCTCTACTCTCCTCTTTGAACAACATAGTTCACGACTCCTCCCCCTTGCCTGGCATTCCTATGGAATATCACACTACCCTCCCAGAAGAGCTGGTTAACCCCAGGGGCTCTTTATCACCTCTTCAAGGCAGCCTGGCTAATCCACTTAACTCTGACCAATCATGGCAGACCACTGGAAGGCTGAATTTGGACCTACAAACAAGAAAGTCTTATAACTTCTTGTATGTACACTTTATTGTTGGATTTATTAATACCATTCTGGGACGTCTTTGAATGGCATTGCAATCACTCTCCTATCAATAGCTTTTAATCAATAACTTCCTACCATGTTAACCTATGTAACATGGGATTTGCAATGGGAAAATGCCTTGGGGCATTTTTCCAACACTAGCACTTACAAAACACATTTTATAAGTACTTGCCTTATATCTACAGGAACCCCACCCCATGTGCAACTAGGGGAAACTTTAGGGATTCTGAATCCGTAGAAATATTGCAGATTCTCCCTCTCCAGTGCTCCTAGGATCAAAGTCGAATTTGAGCAGCACTTTACCACAATGTGGGGAGTGAAATGTGAAATTTAATTTTACCCAGGCATATAAAAACTCATATTATGAGGGTGTACCTTATAAATAACTGAACCCCCACCCATGGGATACCTAGGGGAGACCCTGGGAGTCCCTAATATGCTAAAACATTTGGATTTGGATTGGATTTGTATAGCGCATGGCTACCCGGAGGGTCCCAGCGCTTGCCGAGGTAGACTAACAGGCCAGAGAAGATTATGGGTAAAGCCATGTTTTAAGGAGCTTGCGAAATGTGGATAGGTTGGTTTCTCTACGAATGCTGAAACATTGTAGATTATCCATTTTTAAGTGCCCCAAACACTTTTTAAAAGCAGTCCTGGCACCCAGGGCTAATTTTAAACTGACCTCAGGCTTCAGCAGTGCACACATGCATGTGCAGAAAACGGATGCTGGCCTCTTCACTGCCGTGCCCCAGGGTACTGGGGACTTCTATGTAGTTGCAATCCCCTTAGTGGCCTATAGGGGAGGTCATGCCAATCACAGGGGTACCCCATCATACCATTGTGTACCCTAGTGTATGTAGGTGTTTTAACTATATTAAAATGTGTCTCTTTCAACATAGCACTGGGCCTGGGCCTGGTTAGGTAGAGCCCAGGGTCAGTTAGAGTCAGTTAGCACCAGTACCATTGAGCAAAACGTTGGGGGTGACCAGGGCACAGGATGACTTTGCAACAAAATGTCATCCCTAGGGTAGACTCTAAACAGCCAATAGGACAGGTTATGTGGTATTTAAAAAATATATGGACATTAATTTTTAAATTGTACTTATCCTAATAGTGAAAAACTCTCAAATTCATTTTTTTAGTATTGCAAGGCCTATGTATCCTATTGGATAACATTGGGTTACGTTACTGGATTTAATATGTGATAATTTTAAATTTGGAGCAGGTAGGAAAGTCATGTTTGACGGCTGAGGAATTCTAATTTAAAGCCTTATTTAATGGTAAAGTCCAATTTTAAGGTAACATTCTGAAAATGGCACTTTTAGAAAGTTGGTATTAACTTGTCCTAACCACTTGGTGCCTGCAGCCTGGTTATAAGCAGGATGGGCCATCTCTGACTTGGCTGAAACTGTCACCTACCAAACTTTCACTTCAAAAGCAAATGCTCAGCTCACACACAAGGACTTCACACTAGCCAATTTGGGTCCCAGACAGACAGGGAACAGGGCAGAGAAGCAGAAAATACCAGACACCTCTGTAGGGGAAAATTCCAGAAGCTCCTCACACTTCAAAGTGGACAACAGGTAGAAGAAGAGGACCCTCAGACCTTCTCTTCAGTACACCTATGGAAGGGTGCCCTGCTGTCTTTCTGCTTGAGGACTGCTCTGCTTGCTTAGAGGGAAGACTGGACCTGTTCCCTTCATCCCACAGTGAAGTGTCTCCAAGAGGCAGCTGACTGGCCTCTTGTTCTGAGCTACAGAGATATAACAGACTCCAGAAGCCTCTCTGCAACTGCCCAGCTACTGTGCTTCAACTGAACCTGTCTGAGCCTGCACCTGGACCTGTCTGATCCCTCCTTGCCTCTACAGGAGTGAAATCCTGAACCCTTAAGAGGTGCCTCCCAGGTCCTGACTCTTGGTGTTGCATCAGTTGAGTTCCTCCCTGAAGAAAAAAATAAATATTGTAGTTTTAGAGTCTTCGGACTGTGAACCAGCCTGTTTGCTCCAAGATTTTGCCACCCACGCTGACTGCCAATCCAAAGCTCTGGTGAACCTGAGTCTTTATGCTACAGCAACCAGCAGTGATGATCGGCAATGTGAGATCTGCCTTCACTACTAGAGCATGGACCGCCTGCAGTGTCCACAAATTCGAAAGTCCAGCAATGACCGTCCGCTATACCAGACAATATATATATATATCATATAAAACTTTATTTGATCCTAAAACAAAAAGATCATAAAAGTACAGTACATCATATCCCAGGTTCTATAAAAAAGACTGAACGTAAAATTCTATTTAGATTTACTGCCTAAGCAAATAACATTTTCTCTAATTCTGCATAAACATATTTATTACCTAAAAAACATAAAACCAATAGTGCTAGGTGTTTAGAAAGCTAAAAGCCACTCTACATTGTATAAAATTGTAATATCTTAATATTGGTAAAACGTATCTTGCTCTTTCCGCTTTATATAAGTCGCAAAATAAAATTATATGAGGGTCTAATTGCTTATCCGCTGTCACAAGGACAGACAGTCAAGTCTGTAGGGTTAAATCTTCCTGCGGGATAACCCACCTGGCTACACCAGACAAGATTTTTGCGCTATAGCAACAACGGTCTATGACACGAGGCCTGCTCTTTGCGATATAGCGACGGCTGTCCAAGATGCTTTCCTTGCTCTTTTCAGACCCCTACACTGTGAACTTAATTCTTTGCAAAAGAATTTAGGATGTAACTTTTTTAGTGGGACTAACCCCATTCATGTACTCGCCCAGCGCTTTGTCGTGGTCAGCCTGAACTTGTGGCTGTCATCCGGTCTAGCATGGCCAGAGAGCCACAAGTGTTGCTTTGTGCTTTTAGGCACTATACTTACTGTAATCCTGTGAAATTGCATATCTCCTGTTCTACCCATTTGAATTTTATTGTATTCATGTCAAATAATTACATTTCATTACGTTTTTCTAAATTGGTGTAGGATTTTTCTGGCGTGGTGTTTCCACTTTATTACTCTTTGTGTGCCACATAAATACTTTACATATTGTCTCTAGATATAGCCTGATTTTTTGTGGTTCACCCTGACATGGATTGTGGCTGTTGCAACAACCCAATTTCATACAGAAATGTATAGCTATGGCACCCAGCATGAAACTAGAAGTAGGCAGGGAGTCACAACTAAACAGAGTCCCAAACACTAATTCACATATAGAGAATCCACAAGGTAGCTCTTCTTAACCAATCACTAATTTGACTTTTGATTTTGTGGCCCAATTGGCTAAGTCTGGAGTTAGAATAGTAGACAATCCAGTCAACGCAGTAGTTACTTCGACATAATGGTCAGATGAATTAGAGGCTATGTAGAAGTAATGAGAGACGTGGTATTGGCATACAATCTTTGAGTGTGAGAGCATGTAACAGGGGCAAGCTGTTTGATGAAGAATGACCACTGGAAAATCACTTTGTAGTGTATCTCAAGCATCAAAATATCATCTTGTTTTGAACATCAATAGGCCAGAGTGGGAGCAGTTGTCTGGTACAGTATATGAAAGGTAGTTATACAAACCATAACAAACAAGTCATAATCACTAAACCACACTACTACTAATGGCAAACCTCAATAAAACCCTGACCCCTCGCAATTGTTCCTTGCAAAGATCCTCCCATTTGTGGCAGTAAAGCCTGACTGCTCACCCGGTTTGTTTACTTTCTTTCAGGTCAATGAGGAACTCTATCTGTTGCCACTCAAATTGCCACCAAGAGACATCATTATCAACCAAGAAGGAAACAATAGAGTTGTACAGACTAACTTTGGCTTGAAGGTTTTCTATGATTCAATGTACTACGTACGGGTGGAGGTTCCAAGCACCTTCAAAGGACTAATGCGTGGCCTCTGTGGTAATTACAATGACAATCAATACGATGACTTCCAGGTGCCCACTGGAATCACAGTCAACCGTCCTGATGACTTTGGTGCCGCTTGGAAAACAGATGTGAGTGAAGTTAACTGCTTTTCAGGGTGCGGTAATGCCTGCCCATCATGCAACACATTGAACACACAACTGTACAGCAGTCGTTCATCATGTGGGATGATGACAGATCCCACTGGACCATTTAGATACTGCCAGCAGCAGGTCAACCCAACAGACTACATGAACTTTTGCCTCTATGATTTGTGTTCTGTGACAGACCCCTTGGATCTCCTCTGTCAGAACCTTCAAGCGTACACCGCTGCATGCCAGACTGCGGGGGCAGTTGTCATGGCGTGGAGGACTGCACTATTTTGCCGTAAGTAACAAATCAGAAATGTTAACAAGAAGAGGCACAGTTGTACATACACACTCATCTTGGTACTTTCACATCTTGAAATCAGTTTTTTTAAAGAGATAGGATGATATTGGACATAGTAACTAGCAAAAAGGCAGGATCTCCTCCAAAAAGCATTTGCAATTCCAGACATTTGGGTTAGAGGATACTCACCAAGAAATATTGAGACAAATGTGCTATTGCAGTTGTTGGACAGCCTCAGCAATGTGACCCAATCACGTATTTGCGCTGTGCTGGAATATCAATTCAGCATAGTGAAAGAGGCTCTTGGTAAGTATACACAAATGTCCTGCCCCGTAAGGATTCATGAGGCAGGATTTCCACCTGTAAACCCCTACTAACCACTGCATATGCACAAGTTGAGGTTTCCAATTCTAATTTGTAAAGTGTCAATACTGAAGGTTGGAGACTGCAGTCAGTAACCTAGCAATGTTTTGTGACCACAGGAGCGAATACACCTTGTGGTACTTTAACCTTTCAAGTTGAAAGGGAGGGCATGGCACCTACCCTCTTTGCAACTTTGTAACTCGTAAGTAGTTGCCATGTTAGCATAGTGAGCAACAAAGACACTCCCCGAAGAGCATCTGCCAAACCAGCCCTAAAGGCACTTCATTGGTTGCCGATCCGAGAAAGGGTCATATTCAAGGCGCTATGCACCACCCATAGAGCCATGCAAAACCTAGGGCCCCCGATGCTGAAGACCATGCTCTACCCATACAAACCCAACAGGTTCCTCCGTTCCTCCCAAAGTAACCTGGCCACTGTCCATAGAGTAAAGAAAGCCCGCACTGGAGGACGCCGCTTCTCGGTTACAGCTGCTACTCTATGGAACGCCCTGCCAACCCAGCTACGTGCCGAACCCAACCACATGAAATTCCGGAAGCTACTCAAAACTCACCTCTTCCCACAATAAAGTTTCCTTCCCCCTTTGCCCACTTTGCCCCTCCCCCCTCCCCTCAGTTGTATATGCAATCTCAGCGCTGGGACGCTCTCGGACAGCCATGCGCTATATAAATCCCGCTTTCATTTCATTTCATTTCATTCAACTACCAGTGTCTCTGATACATAGTGCCCCTGTTTTCATCATTTGCAAAGACTACACTTTTGAGTACTGAGGGATCTGCAAAGGAGACAAGCACTGGCAAAGCCAATAGATCTCAGTAATGTCTTTACAACAGAGGGTAGCAGCAAGTGGTTGTGTATCGCCAGAGCTCTGGACCCCTTGATAAGCTGTAACACAACACTGCTTGACCTTAGCCAAGGCCCAAGTAAGCTATGCAACATGGTTAAAAATTGTTGACAAAGCCAATATATCTTACATAGGTGAGACCTATTGGCTTTGCCAATGCTTGATAGTTAATAGTACAGTGGGTTAAGCACCTACTCGGCAGTGTGCAGGTCTTATGGTTGACTAAGCCGTTTATATTTCTGAGGCAGATAATAACGAATACGATTCATTAGGGTGTGACTCACCAATTAGCCCCAAGTTGGTTCAGTGATTTCAGCACTCGCTCCTGACATCTTGTGACTCTGATCTGCAAGTCAAGCATTCAAAAGCTCCCAGAGCCTTTAATACTTCTGAGGTGGAGTAATTGAGTAAATTGAAACTGAGTCATACTAGCAGCAAGTACTAACTGTGCAAATAAATGGAAAGAATGCTGAAATGTGAGCTGTGAAACTCAGTATTTTTTTACTTTACAATTTGAAATGTACTTTCCGACCCCCGCCAATAGAATCACAATCATCAGAAAAGTGCTTGAAAGGGATTTTTTACTGCAAATGGGTAGTTAGGAAGACGAATAAAGTGAACAAGTGCCGTATACCACACTTTGCTGCATCAAGTGCTTCTGTCCAATAAGACGTATCTGTGCCTGACACTTTTGCGAGCTACACTACCTGGGAAATTATATAATTGCTAAAATGCTTAATATGGACCCGACTGAGTTTCTAGTTCTACTCGCCTACTTCCAAAAACAGTACAATTTTGGCCTAGTCATTCAAGTTCCTTTATCCAAGCTCGTTGGTTTCCTCAAACTGAGAACAATGAATGCAAGTTTGAAGCAAGTATTAAGAAATACACACATATTCAAAGGCGTTGTTACGGTCAACTGAAGAGCAACTTTAAAAACACGACTCAAGCACCTCCAACCAGTTAGTCCAAGAGTGCTTGAGTTTCACCCTCAATCAGGCATTCTGGATAGTAGAAATTGGTACATGCTCTTGGGGAGGGCTAAACACAGAACGCCTGCATGCCATGGACAAATGGACATGAAGGACTGTGTGTATGAATCCCTCCTGAGGCGGAAGCCGGGAGGTTGCTGTGTCACTGCGCTTAGAATCTGTTTGTTGATTTACTCTGTCCTGAAAGCGACTTTTAAAAAAGTATATGCTCTGATCTGCTTGATTAACTAAGCTCTTCATTTTAAACTTATTTGCATTCGTATTTTAAAATTGTTTGTACTCGATCGGCTTGAATCACTAAGCCTCCTACCAGGAACTACACATTGCACTTTGCTCTCCCCCCGCCCGCTTGAACCGCTAAGCGCAATCTCAGCGCCCCCTCACCCTCGTATTTCCTCATTCACCGGGCCAGTCCCAGCCGATTTAA
The DNA here is from genome assembly GCF_964263255.1 of Lissotriton vulgaris. NCBI lineage: Eukaryota > Metazoa > Chordata > Amphibia > Caudata > Salamandridae > Lissotriton > Lissotriton vulgaris. The sequence goes on from NC_141695.1 coordinate 224,062,202, forward strand.
ACGCTGAGGGCATCTGCACATCCCCTGGTGAGCTCCAAAAAAACAGCAGCGGCCATCTTAGGTGGGGGAAGCGTCAGACGCTTTCTAGTGGCCAGCATAAAAAGGGAAGGACATGCCTCCGGGCAGCGGACGCGATCAGCCAGAACTCTGCCCTACCTTGCTCCCCTTCTACCATCTCTTACGGTAGGGAACCTCTATTACACCTCGACTTAAAAAACTGTTCCTATGCGCATATTTCCTCTTCCGATCCTTCGTCACTACCCTATAAACCCTGTAGTCCACAAAACGGAGACAATAACTCTTTGACACAATGTCATTTCCTACAGGCTTCCACCCGACATCCCCCTGCTCCGAAGAAAATTATTATTAAAGCAGGACTGATCAACTGCCGCTCACACGCGAAACACTCATTAGATATAGCTCAATCGTTAGAGGACAACAAGTGGGACCTCCTTTTTCTCACCGAAACCTGGTTAGGGGATGAAACCAACCCTGCACTTTGCCTAGCCAATCCGCCAGAATACAATATCTTGTGCGCCAATAGACAGAACATCTACCCCGGTGGAAGAGTGGCCATAATCTACAGATCACAATGGTCCATCTCTTCCTTCTCCTACTCCCAAATAGAATGTATCGAGGCACTACCTTTCTGTATTAAATTAGCAGCCAATTGTACATGCTCGGGTTTATTGATATACCGCCCCCCAAATCTAAAACCATCCACCTTCCGGCTCTCCTGGATTATGCCTTACAGGCCTCATCCCGTTACGCCAACTTCACCTTCATTGGGGACTTCAACCTTCACGTAGATAATGCCAATGACCCCACCATCGTACATTTTCTTTCCACCTTCTCGGATGGTGGGCTAAACCAAATAATTTCTGGTCCAACCATAAGGCAGGACAGACCTTGGATCTTATCTGCACCAACTTAACCGATATTTCCTCGAGTGACCCCGTTCCTGTAACCTGGTCTGATCACCATGTGATCCATTTTACCATCTCCTTTTGCCATCAGGATCGATCTAGACCCCCGACCAAACCAATGGGCCGCAACTGGAGCACGATTTCCCCAGATAATTTAGCCACTCATCTTTCCTCGGCTGCCCCTGAGGAGACCACAGATTTAGACACTAGATTATCCAACTTCAACCACTGGATCACCCCTGCTATTGATCTTCTAGCCCCTATCAGGCCTATTTAATCCTCTCGAGCCTCCCCTTCCGCACCCTGGTACTCGGACGAACTCCGCAAATGCAAATCAGCCTGTAAACAGCTAGAGAGACGCTGGAGACAATCTTACTCTCCGAACAGCAAATTCAAATATAAATCTGCCCTTAAGGAGTACAGGAAGAAGATCATAGACCACAAAAGAACCCATCTAGAGAGAAAATCACACGGGCAAAAGGCTCATCAAGAGAGATTTTCAATACCGTTAGAACCTTCACTGATCCACTGGCCCTCAAACATCAAACCCCGGTGTCCCAGACCCTCTGCGATCACCTCTCTAACTACTTTGAAGACAAAATTGCCACCATACAAAATTCCTTCCCCAGCAAGACCAATGCGGACAATCACGAAACATGCATAGCCAGCTCTAATCCCGTCCATGTCCTTTCTAACTGTGATTACCCCAGAACACTCCCTGGCAGAATTACTAAAATGTAAATCTGGCTCCCCAATGGACCCCTGGCTGGCAAAACAGTAAAAATCCTTAGCACCCCTGCTCAACCCCATCTTAAATGGTATATGGAACGACTCCCTCCAGACAGACATCTACCCCGATTCCTGGAAGCACGCCAGACTGGTTCCCATTCTTAAAAAGGCAAATGCAGACGCTACAGAACCAGCTAACTACAGACCTATTTCCCTGCTCCCCGCACCAGCTAAAGTACTTGAGAAACTTGTACAGCGGCAACTGGCCAGCTTTTTGGAAATCCACGGCGCCTTCCATAGCTCACAGCACGGATTTAGACCCGGATACAGCACCGAGTCCGCCCTTATTGAGATGGCTGTTGCCATTCGATGGAAGTTGGACGAGGGATCAAGAGCGATGTTGGTGCTGCTCGATTTATCGGCAGCATTCAACACCGTCTCTCACCCCGTCCTCCTTGACCGTCTGCAGGCAAAAGGCATACAAGGCAAGGCCTTGGAATGGTTTGCCTCTTTTCTGTCCAATCGGACACAGGCGGTATTCAATAAGCCCTCTCCTGTTCAACGTCTATTTCTCCCCCCTGGCCGAGATCATTGCTCACTCAAGAATCAAGGCCACCTCATACGCTGACGACATCCAGCTATTGTTTGCGTACGACTCCCCATCTCAAACTACCTTTGACCCGTTGAAAAACTGCCTCCGCAACATCGCAAGTTGGATGGATAACAACTCCCTCCGGCTTAATGCCGGCAAAACCGAGGTCCTATTTTTCCATCAGCCCACGCCTCTGGATTCCAACTTGTGGTGGCCCCTTCAACTGGCTGCGCTAAGCTTTACCCAAAGACTCAGTTAAAATCCTCGGGGTAATCTGGGATACCAACCTCTCATTCCAAAAACAAATCCAGACGGTATCCGCTGCTTGCTTTTCCAAGATTAGGATGGTGAAAAAGTTCATCAATTTCCTCCCTAGTCACACTAGGAAAACAATTGTGCAGGCACTGATCACCTCCCATCTGGATTACGCCAACGGATTGTACCTAGGTCTTTTCTTGGGCCTCCACCGGCGTCTCCAGACAGTCCAGAATGCTGCTGTTCGTCTGGTCTGCGGCCTCCCCCTTCGTGAACACATTACACCCCACCAGCATAAGCTGCACTGGCCCCACATTCACAAAAGGGCGGAATTTACAGCACTTACTCTAGCCCACCGGGCAGTCAAGGGGAAGGGCTCTGCATACCTATCCTCCTGCCTCCGTCCCTACAGCAACACCAGACTTCTCAGTCCCAGCTCTAAACATCTTCTTTCCACCTAAAAGTTCGTTCTGGTGGTAAAACATTCCAAGTCTGTGCCTCTACCCACTGGAACAAGTTTCCCATGACCATCTGTACATTTTAACTAAATCTCTGTAGAATGTTCGCATTCTTGCTGCTGTTAAAGTAGCAATGTCTGGATGTGGTGTATAAGAAGCTAAGACCAACCAGGTTGCTTGCTCTCTGCTGAGCAGACCGAGTCTTACTTGTTCTGTGGTATGCAGTAGAGCGCTTTGAAACCAATTAATAAGTCTTCTGGAATTCCTTACCAGGATGTAACATAAATTTGGCAATGAGGATGGGATTCCAGAAGACTTGGATAGGTTACAGATGATAAGTTTATTCTTCTTAGATGGTTAGATAGGTTTTCCAGTATATATGTAATCAAAGCCCCACCAGGAGCATCCTCTCTGCTGCTCAGCCCAGGATCCAACTGACAGTCCACTCACAGCATGCCAAACACTCCAATGACATCACACTCACACTAACATTCCACTCACACTGGCTGAACAGCAGAGGCAGAGAAACAGGGAAGATGTAAGGTAGAAACCTTAGATATAACACACCTTCCCTCTTTACAAAATGAACAAAGAGAAAGCAATTGTAAATAGCAACGGTACAGTAACATCACAGAATAATCAATAAAAATTGCAATAGTAAAATTGCAAATGCACAGAAGTATGAAAAACATACTAAAAATAAGCAAGGTGAAATGTGACGTAATAATAAGCAACAAAGGAAAAACATGTAATAAAAGGCAAAGTGAGAATAGAATGACAAATAAGACACACACACATCTCCTTCCTTAGCAGAGAAAATTGAAGTAAGAAGTTTCAAAAGGAAGGAAAAAGTCAAAACAGAAAAGCAAACTGAGAAAAATTACATAAGCAAGAAGTAATAATACCACGAAGAAGAACAAGAAGTAACGCACGAGTGTGACCACCACAACTACACCAACTGGCCAGGCTAGCGAGAAGTATGGAACCACTGAACACAGCAACAGGAAGAAGGAAACAAGGAAGAAATGAAAGCAAAGAACAAAAATAGGTGGCATACACCTAACACATCAACCAAAAGGAAGACACGTAAAAGAAAGGTCTGCGGTCTGCGTAAACTGTCCCACACCAAAGATAAAAGTACAGTCACACCTAAAATTAGACCACAAGTGAAGAATTCCAGGGAAAGTCCGATCTAAGAAACTGAACTAGACAGCAAAGAAAAACTCAGTAACACCTTAAATCAGACCACATACGTAAACCTGCGTGCAATAAGACAATAAAGAGTAAATATAAAGCACTCATGTAAAGAATCAGAGGAACAAAAATGCTCCAGGAAAAATGCATTCTGGGTAAACTGAACTACACATCAAAGAAGTTCAGTCACGCCTCAAGTTAGACCACTCATCAAACTGCAGGAAAATACGATCTGGGTAAACTGAACTACACAGCAAAGAAAATCAGTCACGCCTCAAGTTAGACCATGTATGAAAAACCTGCGCAATAAATGAAAAATGCATTGTAAGTATAATCATGAAAACATCAGAGGTAAAAGAAGATTGCTTCAGGAAAACTGCGATCTGTGTGAACTGAACTACACATCAAAATAATCCAGTCACATTTCAAGTTAGACCACAAACAAAACTTACGCACAATATAATAAAGGCACTGTAAGTGAAAAATCATGAACAGAACCAAATAAAAGAAAGAAATGCATCACATCAAAATACAGAGAAGAAAATGTAGAAAACCTACATGCCAAGCAAAATAAATTAACAAATGCTTCAGAGAAAATGGCAGTACTACAGTAAAATAAGAAGTGCACAAACACATTGTAATAATGTACATTTTAAGGTAAGATGCCAATAAAATAATAAGATAACACAAATAAAGTTGTCACCGTTGTCATAGTGTGCAGCTGATGCTCAAACAAGATTGAACAGTACCTTGCCATGGATTTAGTGGACAGATGACCCACAAAGACATCATGGAGCAAATAATACAGTATGAAGAATTCCCTGGAACAAGTGCAGTACTGTTAAATAACCACTCAATGGCACTGTTACAAGTTTACTGAAACTCCACATGCTTACGATGCGACGATAAAGAAGATTCAACAATTTTTATTGATTATTCTGTGATGTTACTGTACCGTTGCTATTTACAATTGCTTTCTCTTTGTTCATTTTGTAAAGAGGGAAGGTGTGTTATATCTAAGGTTTCTACCTTACATCTTCCCTGTTTCTCTGCCTCTGCTGTTCAGCCAGTGTGAGTGGAATGTTAGTGTGAGTGTGATGTCATTGGAGTGTTTGGCATGCTGTGAGTGGACTGTCAGTTGGATCCTGGGCTGAGCAGCAGAGAGGATGCTCCTGGTGGGGCTTTGATTACATATATACTGGAAAACCTATCTACCATCTAAGAAGAATAAACTTATCATCTGTAACCTATCCAAGTCTTCTGGAATTCCTTACCAGGATGTAACAAGAAAGAATGTCTGTCTTGAAGGCGCAAGCTAAAAGCACCCATAAAGGAACTCTGTGAAGTTTGGAAGATGTGAACTGGGCCTGCTACACAAGATGACATCCTCTTATCGAGCCCCTCACCCCTGACTGAAGGCTAGATATCAGGGCCGGGTCTGGGGCAGTGCAACCACTGTAACCCCACCACATGCTGACTTCAGATGGGGGAACTAGCAATTATAAGGCAACAATAAAAATGTCAAGATAACTCCGGTGATTAATGTTCTTCCTAGAGAGAGATGGAGGTTTATCTAGTGGACCCTCTGACTCATAGTAAGGTAGCGCAGAGGGTTAAAATGCATGCTGCAAAGAACAGGTACCATTAAGATCACAAAGTGCATTTAATGTAAATATGTCAGTAGATTATTGCTTTTATCTGAGGGATCATTTGCGGTGGGTGACCTTTTCTACGCGGCCACTACTTCGAATTGCCTTTACTTCGCATCGTTTATGCGCAGAAACCATTACTTTGCATGGTTTTACTGCGCATGACTGTTACTTCACAGGTTATCCACATTGTTGTTTTTAGTTAGGCGGTTCCGTTTCTAAATAACGTAGTACAACTCTGTAGACGCAGGAAGCTGGAGCAGTGGAAGGTGATCCAGGTGGAGAGAGAGGTAAGTGGGGCTGTGTGAACGGTTGTGTAGGTTTAGTGTAGAGTAGTGTATTTGGGTGTTGGGTAGTGTAGGGGGTAGTGAAGGGTAGTGTTTGGGAGTGGGGAACGGACTGGGGTAGGGTCAGGATGGGGCTGGGGGTAGTGTTTTAGGGTAGTTTTGTGGGGTTAGTGTAGTGTAGGGTAGTGTTTTACGGTTTAGGGTAGTGTCGGGGGTTGTGCAGGGTAGTGTTTGGGAGTAGTGACAGGACTGGGGCTACGGTCAGGGTCGTGCTGGGAGTAGTGTTTTAGGGTTTAGGGTAGTGTTGTGAGGTTAATGTAGTGTGGAGTAGTGTTTTAGGGTTTAAGGTAGTGTCGGGGTTGTGCAGGGTAGTGTTTGGGAATAGGGACAGGACTGGGGCTAGGGGCAGGGTCGTGCTGGGGTAGTGTTTTAGGGTTTAGGGTAGTGTTGTGGGGCTAGTGTAGTGTAGGGTAGTGTTTTAGGGTTTAGGGTAGTGTTGGGGTTGTGCAGGGTAGTGTTTGGGAGTAGGGACAGGACTGGGGCTAGGGGCAGGGTCGTGCAGGGGGTAATGTTTTAGGGTTTAGGGTAGTGTTGTGGTGTTAGTGTAGTGTAGTTGACTGTTTTAGTGTTTAGTGTAGTGTCGGGGTTGTGATGGGTAGTGAATGAGTGTATGGACCGGAGTAGGGGAATGTGTATGTTAGTGCAGGGGATAGTGATTTAGGGTTTAGCGTAGTGTATTGGTGTTTCAGTAGTGTTTTCGTGTTTTGGTAGTGTTTAAGTGTTTTAGATATATAGGGTAGTGTATTTCAATTTTTTTATTATTGTAGTGTTGTGCTTTAAACATTTCTTTTTTTAATATGACACATTATTCCCCATACCATTTTTATTACTAGGCAAGATTTTACTTCGCATACATTAACATTTTCCATGTAATGGTATGTGAAGTAAAAACTTGCGTAGTAACGGTTATTGCTAAGTAATAACCGCGTAGTAATAGCATGCGAAGTAATAGCATGCGAAATAACGTCTCATATTCATCATTTGCTACTTTCGGTTTCTAAGTTATAATTCTAACACAGAACAGTGAGCTATTTACTGTCACCAAAGAGCTGCATGCAAATTGCAAGGTACACATTAGAGCATCATGTTTTTTCTCCAGTCTTTTGTTATCCTAATGTGGCAAAAAGGGGTGATTTGGATAGAAATCAATTCTAATTTTAAAGACAACCCATAACCACGCTGTTATGTTTTAAACTCTTAGTCTGCACTTCTCCAGACCAAGCAGACTTAAACTATCCTGCCTACCAGTATGGATGTCATGTGACTACTACACCTTGTAGTCCTCTGTCTTGTCACATTTCCTATACACTGATTTACACACCTATGATTGATTTTCTCTGTGTAGTGTGTATGATGTAAAGTACACTGGCACGGGTATGAGTGGCGGCGGCACTATAAAACTGATTAAATTCATTTTAGAGAGAGCAGTTATGGAGGCTCGAGGGCCACTGTTAAGGGGTAGTATTGCGGGAATCTGTGGCCACTTTGAGTACTGCGCATGAACTTTTATTGACTGTCCATGCAGAGTGGAGGAAACAAGTGGAATGGAACTGTCACTTTAACAATCTATAACTTTTCAGTGACTATCCATTTTATGTTGCTTTAACTTTATTTTAATCATGAAGTATTTTTGATTTTTCTGAATTGGTCTGGAAACTTTACTGATTGGTGTCATCATGTAAGTGTTGTGCTGGTATTCTTAACCCTTGATACACATTCTCTTAAGTTGCCTTCCATCTCTCAGTGCTGAATTGGAGCCAGTGGTTTTCGGTGCTTGAATCCAGAGCTTAATTGTCAAAACCTGTGCTTGTGACAGTCTGTCACAAGGTGGCGCTGCCTGGCTATATTAGAGGTGCCCACAACAACAGTCAATTATAAATTCAATATATATTAAAAATGACCATTACCTGCCGCCCTAGCCATTTTTATCTCTTTGGGGGCCTGGAGTTGTCCAAATTGTTACACTTGTACGTCTGTGATGGTTATAGTTGCATTTTCAGCATGGAAGGGACAGGGGGTGCTGCAAGCTTCCATGGTCTCCTGCACTGATTGTTCTACTAACACTGTTTGCCTAACTAGGAGCTAGTTTTGCACAGTGGTGGTAGAATTTGCCCCACTGGGCTGCCCTACATAACTACAGAGTGCTCTTCGGAAGAGTGGAGAGGGATGTGATAATTCAAGTCCTCTGTTGAGAGGGGGAGAGTGATGTGATACCCAGCGTGCTCTCTGGAGTGAGGGAGCAGCATGGTGCATTGAGGGGTACTCCTCAGAGTCGGGAGAGGGGTGAGAAGGTGTGATGATGTGGTGTGGGTGCTCCTTGTTACAGCGGAGAAGGACAGGATCAAGGGTGTAAAGGGGGTGAGAAGTGTGGTAATGGCAGATGCACCTCATGAGACCTTGGGGGGCAGATAGGTTGACAACGGGATGCTAACATGATTGGAGCTGTTTGTGGAAGTAAAGTAAAGGGATGTGATTGAGGGGGGCTGATAATATATGGGATAATATGGACCCTCCTCGGAGTGGAGAAGAGGAATCTGATAATGGGGTGCTCCTTAGACAGTAGGAGAGGGGTGTCATGATGTGGCTGCTTCTGGGACCAGAGAAAAGGGATGTGAGGGTGCTCCTTAGACAGTAGGAGAGGGGTGTGATATTATGAGTACTTGTCGAGAGGAACCTGGTATTGGGGTGCTCTTTGGAGGGGGTGTAGTAATGGAGGGCACCCCTGAATGGGAAAGATCAATAGATCAATGGCAGAATTCTTGTGTTGTTCAGAATAGGAGTGAGAGGTGTTTAATGTGGAGGTACTAGGGGCCTCATTTAGGAAAAGTGACGCATCGCTGCGAGAAAACAGCGATGCGTCATTTTTCATTGCGCCCTCCTTGCGACCCCAATGATGCGTCATATTTACAATATGACTCATCATTGCGCAAGGACTTACAGATACGTCAGTATTTCCGACGTATCTGTAAGCGCAAAAGTGACGCATTGCTGGAGTGTGTCACGAAAGTGACACAACTCCAGCAATGCGTCCTTTCACATGGGGCAATCCCCATGTGAAAGGGCCTGCGTCAGTCTTACGCCTGCTGTGAGGCAGGCACACGATTTTGACGCAACGGCGTCCTAGAAGTGACGCAGTGAAATTTCATAGATTTCACTGCGTCACTTCTACAACCTTTCTTGCGTCAATACGCCCCCCTTGCATACATTATACCTGGCGCAGGTATAATGTGGCACAGGGGTTTACAAAGTGACGCATCTACCTAGATTCATCACTTTGTAAATATGGCGCAACAAGGCGCATTTTTTAGGCCACTGGTGCGTCACAAAAAGTGAAGCACCGGCGGCGTAAAAATTAGGCACAGACTCATAAATGAGGCCCCAGGAGTGGAAGGGAGAGATATTATAATGGGGTGCTCCTGGGATTGGATGAAAGAGGTGTAATTAAGCATGGGCGAATTTTGCGAATTTGCGATCCGCGAATTTGCGGATTTGCGAATTCGCAATCCGCAAAATTCGCGAATTCATGCTAATTTGTGGATTTTCTTATTTTTGCGTGTTCGCGGGGCACTTTGTGTGTTCGCGGGGCGCTTTGTGTGTTCGCAGGTTTTTTTTTGCCAGGTTAATCACTGCCACCCTCTCGTTTTTTAGGCTTTTCTGCCCTCTGTACCACTCGTTTCGGTGCCCTTCTGCCCGCTGCCCCACTAATTTTTTATCCCCTTTTGCCCTCTGTCCCACTTTTGTGCCCTTCTGCCCTCAGCCCCACTTAGAATGGCGCCGGCAAGCTGCCAGCGCCATTCTAAAATAGCTACAAAGAGCTTCAACAGGAAGCTCTAATAGATAAAGTAAAGCAGGTGCTCGAGTTGAAGGTCAAATTAAGTTACACAATCATTAATCACCCCAAGTTTGGGGTGATTAATTATTGTGTAACTGAATTTGAGCTTCAACTCCAGCACCTGCTTTACTTTATCTATTAGAGCTTCCTGTTGAAGCTGACTTTTGTAACTGTTTTAGAATGGCTCTGGCAGCTTGCGGGCGCCATTCTAAAAGAGTTACAAAAGTCAGCTTGAACTTTTGACCCAATCCATTCTGCTCGTGGATTTTGCGGGAAATTTGCGAATCTCGCGGATTGCGAATTTACCGAAAATCCGCAAAATCCGCGAGCAGAACAGATTTTCCGCCCATGCTTAGGTGTAATAAGGGAGGTGCCCCTTGGAGTGGAAGAGAGGGATGTGATAAAGTGAATGCAGGATGGGGTGTAATTTGGGTGCTGTTTTGGGGAGTGGAAAAGAGGGATGTGATGATGGGGCTTTTTGAAATGGAGAATAGAGATGCCATATTGAGGTTGCTCCTCGTAATGAAGGAATGGATGCAATACTCTGTTGAGTGGTGGAGAGGGATGTAGTAAGGGCGAGCTCTTGGAATGGGAAAGAGGGATATAATAATGGCTGTATTTCTCAGACTGGAAAAGAGGGTGTGATAATTGGGATGCTCCTCAGAGCGCAGAAGAGAGATGGGATAATGTGAGTGTTCTTTGGAGTGGTACAGAGATGTGACACTGTTGTTTTCTTCTCAGAGTTGAAGAGAGGGATATGATTATGGGATTGCACCTCATAGTGGAGGAGAGGGATGTCAGAAAGGGTGTCTTTTTCAGAACGGTGGCGAAAGGTGCGTTCAGGTTCCTTGCATCCCAGATGGTAGTCAATGGGTGGAATAATGGGGGTGCTGGTTCGAAAGAAGGAAAGGTGCCATAATGCGTTGCTCCTTGGAATGGAGGAGAGAGGAATGTGATAAAGAGGCGCTTCTTGGAATGGAGGAGAGGGATGTGATGATGAAAGTGATCATTGGAGTGGAAGCGAGGGGTCTGATAATGTTCTACTTTTTGCTCAGAATGGAGAGGAGAGATGGGATAACGGGGTGCTCCTTGGAATGGATGAGAGAGGGGTGGGATAATGGGGTGCTCCTTGGAATGGATCAGGGCAGTACTGGTAACCACAACCGGCCCTGGCAAAGTGCTCGGCCGGCCCCCCCATCTCCACACGGGGGGAGGGTAAATAGAAGGGGGTTGGGGGGTGCCAACGAGCTCTTTGCCGGGGCCGTTTTTTGGCCGATTTTGGTACAGGGCCGATTTTGCAGCTATGCTGCAAAAAAGGTCGTGTAACACAAACAGCCTCCAAGGACCCAAAACCGGGGGATTGCCTGGTGCCCACTATGGCCAGTCCGGCCCTGGAATGGATGCGAGAGGGGTGTTAAAAGCGTGTGATCCTTGGAATGGATGAGAGAGGGGTGGGATAACGGTGTGCTCCTTGGAATGGATGAGAGAGGGATGGGAAAACGGGGTGCTCCTTGAAATGGATGAGAGAGGGATGGGAAAACGGGGTGCTCCTTGGAATGGATGAGAGAGGGGTGGGATAACGGTGTGCTCTTGGAATGGATGAGAGAGGGATGGGAAAACGGGGTGCTCCTTGGAATGGATGAGAGAGGGGTGGGATAATGGGGAGCTCCTTTGAATGGATGAGAGAGGGATGGGAAAATGGGGTGCTCCTTGGAATGGATGAGAGAGGGGTGGGATAATGGGGAGCTCCTTGGGATGGATGAGAGCGGGATGGGAAAATGGGGTGGGCTCCTTGGAATGGATGAGAGAGGGATGGGAAAACAGGGTGCTCCTTGGAATGGATGAGAGAGGGGTGGAATAATGGGGAGCTCCTTGGAATGGATGAGAGAGGGATGGGAAAATGGGGTGCTCCTTGGAATGGATGAGAGAGGGGTGGGATAATGGGGAGCTCCTTGGAATATGATGAGAGAGGGGTGGGATAATGGGGTGCTCCTAGGAATGGATGAGAGAGGTATCCAGGGACTGGAAGAGAGGGATGGGATAATGTTGTTTGTTGCTTAGGGTGAAGGGGAGGTGTGTGATTATGGGGTACACCTATGATTGGAGAAGAGGGATGGGATTATGGGGTAGTCCTATGATTGGAGGAGAGGGGGGTATTTTTGGGTGCTCCTCAGAGTGGAGGAGAGTTTGGATTTGATGATGCCTAGATGGCCATCTTGCAGTATGGTGAGGAGGCAGTCCAGCAAGTCCTTTCTGAGGGATAACTCCTCACGCACCTCCCAATACTTCCTGAGATCACCCTTCATGTGTCTCTTCTCGAGCCAGCCCTGAGTGATGAAGGTCGTCACTTTGGAGAGATCCGGGTCCTGTTTGTAGGCTGTCTTCCAGTCTTGAGCCCCAGTGGTGGTCTCTTCATCAGCTGTGAGCGTCACTTGGTACTCATCCCAGTGGTCGGAGTGTGGAGCGTCCTCCATTGCGGCCAAATGGCTGAGAAAATCGGCTACTTTGTTCTTGTGGCCTGGCAGGAATTCCATGTTGTAGACGAAATCTAGGAGCCAGAGTAATTTTTGCTATGCGCAGGGTGGCTTTAGCATTCGCACTGGATATAAAGACTTTGATCAGCGGCTTATGGTCTGTGTGGAGCATGAACTTGGAGGCCCAGTGGTATTGTCGAAATTTCTCCATGGCGCAGATGGTGGCCTGCATCTTGTTTTCTATGACGCTAAGCTTCTCTTCATCGGGAGCGAGGGAGCAGAACCGAAGCCGATGGTGACTTCCGTGCCATCCGTGGTGAGTTGCCCCAGGACTTCTTCCAATGCCTTCTCACTGGCTTCGGTTGTCAAGATGCTGGGGGCTGAGCTGTCGAACCCTTGAAGTAGAACGGCTTCGCAGATGTCGTTTTTTGATAGTCTCTAATTCTGCCTCTGATTCTGCTGACCAGTGGAACGTGGGCTTTTCCTTCGGCAACTGGCGCAAGTTGTGGGTCTTGGTTGCGAAGTTCTTGACAAATTTGCTATAGATTTCCGCCAGCCCAAGGAACAATTGTACTTCATCTGTGGGACTTAGTTTGGGTGCCGATATGATGGCTTCAGCGTTGGCTTTCTTCTGGGAAATCTCATTTTTGCCGACTTCATGCACCAGGTATGTGACGTTGCGCAGGCCGAATCTGCACTTTTCTAGTTCAACGGTGAGGCCATTGGTCGAAAGGGTGTGCAGGACTGTCTGAAGTTTCTCATTGTGTTTTGGCTTGGTTCTCCCCATCACTAGGATGTCATCCTGGAAGTATAGGACATTGTGGCAGTCTTTGAACATTTTATGCATTTGTATTTGGAATACCAATGCTGCAGACTCCAGTACGAAGGGCAGACACCGAAATCAGTAGCAGCTGAAAGGGGTGATGAACAAGGTCAGCTTTCTAGACGATGGGTGGAGTAAGATCTGGTGGTATGCAGCGGTGAGATCTATGGTCAAAAACCACTTGATTCTGCTCATTTCAGCTAGCGTGTCGTTGATGCGTGGTAGAGGGAACTTGTCAACTAATCTGTTTTTGTTCAGTTCCCAAAGGTCAATGCAGAGACACACTTTTCCATTTGGTTTGCGTGCCACTACCAAGGGTGCCAGCCACTCGGCACTTTCGATGGGTTCAATGACTCTGTTGTCCTCCAGGCGTTGTAGTTTGAGTTGCATGGCTTTCCTGCAGTTGAAGGGGATCTTCCGCACCTTGTAACTGATGGGGACTGCCCGTCCTTAAGCTGGATTTTGCGGGTAAACTTAGACAATTGGCCAAAGGTCCTGCCAAAGATGTTGGGGAATTCTTTACGAAGTTTGTCCATGTTCGGGCTGGGGTTTTCGCTTGTTATTAGTACCTGCGTTTCTCCGCCGGGGTTGAGCTGTATGCTCAGTGCTCCTTGGTTGATCCACCCAAGAACCGAGGGTCCTTTTTATGCTACGTACAACTTGCCAGTGGTCTCCCGCTCCTTAAACTCAAAGTGTAGTTGTCGGAACCCTACCATGGGAATCTTTTCCCTGAGAAAGTGACCGGATGTACGTCTGTAGGGTGTAGGTGGTGCCCCAAGGTGCTGGCAAAATCCCTGTCTCATATGTCCTTTTTTATGATTGTGAATGGCGACCCTGAGTCTGCCACCATGGATATCTGGATCCCTCCTATGGACATGAGACAGGACGGTTTCCTCCTGGAGGTGCAGTCAATGCCTATCACCTGGTCCTCTATGCACAAGAAGCTATCTTCGTCCTCTTCTCCTTCTTTAGCGTCAGGCTCCGAGTCGTACATGACACACTTAACTGCGCTGCTGCGAGGTCTCGCCTGCAGACTTTGCCGAAACGTCCTGTCATGCCGCAAGAGGAGCACTTGACGTGGTAGGCAGGGCAGCGTTTGTCAATGCCCATGTGCGTCATGCTGCCACCCCTGTAGCAGGAGCTTTTCGAATCGTGGGAGAGTCGTGGGGCCCATGGAGGTTTTCGAGGGTTGTCGGCCTGACTTGTGTCCTGTGGAGGGGTCTGGTTTGTCTCTTTGTGTGTCTTTGTCGCTTATCTAGCACAACATTGGTTTTTGTTCCTCTTTTTTTGCAGCTGGAGCGCATCTTTTGGAGAGTTCAGCCTTTTTGACGATCGTGATGATTTCGTGGAGGGGAGCCTCCCCGCTCACCCACAACTTCTCCTGCACGCCGGTGTTTACCGTGTGCATTATTATCTGGTCCCGTACTATGTCGTCGTGCAGATGCCCGAACTTGCAGTTTACAACCAGTTTCTTGATTGCTGTGACATAGTCTTCTACCGTCTCTGTGTCGCTTTGGTTGCGTTGACATTTTTTTTATTTATCTATGGCTATGCAAATGACCGGTTGGCAGTGATCGTCTAAGTCATCGAGAGCGTGTTGCAATACGTCTTCACATGTGACTGCCCTTGGCTTCTTTACCATGTTCTCATACACTTGTAGACCCTCCGGTCCGAGATTGTGAAGGGGTATTTTCTTCCTGCGTTTGGTAGAGAACGCATCTTCTTCTTCATCTTCTGTATGGTTCATCTGGTTTAGGGAGGAACAGCACGGGGTTGGTCAATGAACAGGTCTGAGTGCACATCTTGCTGGACTGATGTGTATCCATTTGGGATGGATGTCGGTGGAGTGCAGCGTTCACAGGCCCGTGCACGCTGTGGCAGGTGGACGTTGCTGGAGCACATGTGCTGTGTGCGTTCCTGGTGCCTGTTGGCCTGCCGTTTCAAAATTTCCGGTTGTGGTAGAGCGGGTGTGTGGATCGCGGTACGCTCTTGATACAGCGCGGGGGCCTTATTCGCGCTATGCGTGTACCTGAACTTCATGATAGCGCTGCCTCAGGGCAGATGCCCCTTGAGCGCCGCCCTCCATCTGAGCACTGTGAAGACTGGATGCCACGACGCGTGCTGTGGATGACACGGCGCTCGGCGGGGTCTTTGGAAGCTCGTCGCCAGACTGTGGGGTAGTAATATGTGCCCCGGAGAAGAGATGACACAGCCACAGGAGGTAATGTGTAAATACCTTTATTTAAGAGGGAGAGCAAGCGTGCACTATCCCCTACTTTCTGCGCCGCCTCTCGCGTTCTCATGAGGAACAGCGCAGGTGACGTGGATGTTGAGCACTAGACTGCAACACCACAGCAGCCATGTGGGATCGGTGGGGGAAGAACCACTGAGGAAGGCAGTTGAAGAGTGAGGGAGCAGTCACTAGGAGAGGTCATTATGGGTTGGGGTCAGGGCTTTAAGTGGGTCAGGTCCTGCCGGTACTCAGCACCTGCAGTTTTTTAAATCAGGTGCCGAGAGGGGTCCCTATCGGGCACTCCATTTTTACCCTTAGGGTGAAAAAAAAGCTCTGCAATAGTACAAACCGTCACTGCCTTTGAATTTAACTTCAAGGAGACATGTTTTTCAGTTTTGTATAGGGCACATTGGAGCACCTTACAAGAGCACCAGTTTCATTAAAGAAGGGAATATTTCATTTCATGAAGCTTTATTCAGTTCAAATAGATGACCATAAAAGCACAAACAGAGTACAACAAGTTAAAAAGTGATAAAACTATTAATACATATTTCATAACATTATATCAAATATGACGTAGTTATTTACAATAAAAAGAAAGACATATCTAACCAATTGATCAATATTATTAAAAAATCATGCTTTTCCTAGCGTTGATGCACTGGTTTAAGAACGTCGCAGTATAAAAACAGATGTCTGCCGATTCCAAGTTAAAAATTAAAGTCATAGCATGTGTAACTGTTCGTACTCCGTATTTAACAAATATAGGTTTCAGAAAAGCAATACGAAAGTGCGTATACAGTTTGCAAAACAACAGAAAGTGTACAGTGCTCTGGGTGGATACATCATCACACCTGCAAGGCCCGGTCGGGTGATTCTTGATATTAGGATGGGCTACCAAATAGTGGGTCATTCCGAATCGGAGCCTGGTTAGTACAAATTTGTGAGAGTTCCTGGATACCATGGTTAAATATGAAGGGAAACCTTCCACTGTAATATACCTATTATAGAAAATAACAGTAGACAGAGATCCGGCTGCAATTGCCCGCTTTCCCCCCATAAATGTCAAGAAAGTATTTTTCATTTCGGATTTGGAGATCATAGATGCTGTACCGGGATCATCTAAAAGATTGAGATTAAAAATAGCTGAAAAACAAGCAACAACATATTTTGACCAGGGAATATTTTGGTATTTGTCCAGGCGTAGACAATCCTCAACTATAGATCTATTAAATTGCTTATCATTCTCTGGCCAAATAGACCGCCAAGTCATCAAAGGCCTAAGGCATAATAGATCAGCTAAGTGAGCTCTCAATGAATTAGTTCAGTCGAAGCTGACATGGGCAAACAAAGGAGCCTTTTTAAAAATACATTTTCCTCCAGCTGTAGTTCTGAGACACAGCTGTGGCCCCACACTCCTGCCCCATACAGTGCTATAGTAGCACATCTAGCCTGGTAAATCTTAAGCATATCCCTGGAGCAACGATCCCCTACCGTAGCAGCAAATCTGTAAATGCCATGGGCATTTCTTGCCATTTTATTCCGGATATTAGTAAATTCATTTTTCCATTTCCTATCATTAGAAAAAGTAATACCTAGGTAACAAAATGTTTCCACTTGTTGCACCTTCTCTCTATCTACAAAAAAAGGATTTAAAACTTTAGCTTTGGCTCCACAGGTCATGGTGTAAGTCTTCCATTTATTATTTACCAGTTTTCTATCTTTAATAAAAGAGGAAAAACTGTCCATTAGACGCTGTAGTCCCACCGGGGTCCTAGATAGTAAAACAGCGTCATCGGCGTATAATAGCACCGGCACTGGTACATCGTTGATCTGAGGGGCATCAGCATTAACTTTTTTTAAATGACATCAATTTCATTAATAAATAAAACAAATAGGAGGGGAGCCAAAACACAGCCCTGTCTAATTCCTCTTCTGACACAACATTTTTGGGTGCATTCTCCTCTAGTACCAGAACGCACACTAGTTTTCAACTTCTCATATAAAGCCTGGCCAGGAAGAAGATTATGCCTTCTGGTGCGCCTAGCTTCAACAGCGTTGGCCACAGTAGTGCATGGTCTACCATATCGAACGCACTACTCAGGTCTGCAAAGCAGAGGTACATTGAACCTGGTTTAGCTTCAGTGTACTTCCCAATCAATAGATCAAGATTAATACATTGATCAAGCGTACCCCGCCCTTTTCTAAAACCAAACTGACTATCAGCCAGTATACCATTCTGCTCAGCCCAATCCTCCAGTCTCACAAGCATAACTCTACTCATCACCTTGACTGATGAGTCAAGGAGAGAGATTGGGCTGTAGTTTTTTGCGTCAGACCTCATACCCTTTTTATAAATTGGTACTATAATCGATTCGCCCCAAGTTGCAGGGGGCTCGGTACACACAGCTGCATTAAAAACAGTTGTAAGAAAAGGTCCCCACACTTCTGGTGCTGCCTTATAAACATCTATAGGTACCCCATCAGGGCCCTGGGCTTTCCCTCCTTTACTATTAAGTATTCCGCATTCAACCTCCTGAACTGAAATATCAAGCGGCAAGACCGCCCACTGGTTTGGACAAGTCTCTAAAGTTCTATTGGAATCAAAAATATAGGAGAAATGGGCAATCCACCCTTCACTCGATACATTAGATGTTAACTCTGGTGTTTTTTCTTCTTTTAGGAAGGGGGAATTAACAGTGGTCCAAAAAAGGGTGCAGTTTAAAAGTTCTGCCGCTTGGTTAAGAGAGTCCCAAGCCAGTTGCTGTAATTCGCACTTCCTCTGTTTGAGCACACGTTTATACTCCTTTCTCAGATTAATTATTACATTTTTGTCCCTGGGCTTGTCTGCTAATCCCTGCTTGAGTTTAGTTAATGCGGCAGTGCATTGATGGTTGAACCAACCCGGTCCACTCCTACATTGCCTACTGTTGTGTCCCGTAAATTTGGCATCAATCGCTTTATTAATTACATTAAAAAGTGATAAAACTCTTTCAGGATCAAATCTATTTTCTAAACTAAAAATAATGTTCGACAGGCTCTCCTTAATCATAGAACTAGATAGTTCATTAGCCTTTTCTCCTACCCATCTTAGCCTAAGACCATTGGTCCTGTGTGGTTCCACATTTGTAATTATATTACCTACAACAGTCGATCTACCTACCCAAAGGCTGGTATTCAAAATAATTCGATTGTGATCACTTAATGCAGTGACTTCAATTTGTGGGGGGGCACAGTAAGGGATAATGTTCGACGACACAATCACATGGTCGATGACAGGAGTGTCATGCCAATTTTTAAAGGTAGGGATGGGCAATCCATCAACATCTTTACAGCACTCCACTATTTCCAAATCATAACAACCCATGAGCTTATGCAATGCTTTGCCATACCCACTGTGTCCAAAATGCAAAATATCAAACCCTGCATTATTGGTAACCCCACAAACCTTCTGTGCTGACATTTCGCACAATGCAATATTAAAATCCCCCACCCAGATAAAATCGAATACAACATTTGCTTCCTGGCACAAGTTATCAATAGCTGCGGCCAAATCTATTACTAATTTAGCCCTAGTACCATCGAAAATATTGTTGTAGTAATTGATCAACAAGATATTACACTCTTTGCCCTCTATCAGCCAAAGGATCTGTACAAGATCATTTACAGGTATATACCTGTTAACAAAAATAGGACGTGAAATGGTTACAAGTGTGAGTAGACCCCTATTATGTCTACCTGGTCCCCCGCCCATCGCTAATAAATTGTAGGAAACAAATCCATCATAGTTAGCTTCACTCGCACTCCACGTTTCCTGAAAACATAATATATCATAGGCATTGATAAATTCTGTCCAACCAGGGTCCCTCTCCTTTGATTTCAGCCCCACCACGTTCCAGCAGATAATTGCTGTGCCTTTTTCCCTAGCACTGTCACTGTCATGTACCACACTATTATTTCTCCCCCCCACTCTCATTCTGAATTGTTTTGCTTAGGTCCCCACATTCAAATAGGGCACTTTCACCCAGCCCCTGATCAATATCTGTACTAATTTTAGACTCTGGAGCCACACTATTGCCCTCACAAACAGCCACAAGAGGACTAATAGACTCCTGGGGTCGAGATTTCCCTATCTGCTCGGGTCAATCATTGGCTTCCATAGAATTTAGAATCTGGTATCGATTTTGCATCACGAGATCAGGGTGTGGCCTCTGGATAACCGGCCAGGGTTTACCTCTTCTACCATCACAGGGGGAAATACCAAGAGGACTATAGAAAAACCCAAGTGAGCGGGCACACATGTTACCATCAGTTATCGGAAGGGATGCAGCTCTCAAAAGTACAGTGGCTGCATGTTGTGGGTGTTTAAAATTTATTATAACACAATCACCCCTAAAACATTTTCTAGAGCTTCCAATCCAGTTCACCCTTATGGTCGTCAAAACTTGGTCTGAGAATGCAGTTGGGAAACCACAGTATCTGTGCATCCAAGATACCGTTTTAGTTTTTAAGGTCTCATGTGTTTCTTGGTATTTACCATTCTCAGCTGGGGGGACATTGGTTAAAACTACCAGGTATGGGGCACAATCAGGCGAGAGATTAGTAGCGCGCCTATGTCTTACCTCGGTCCAGTCTTCATTACCGTCGGCTTTTATTACAGCCTGACCGTCATTACTGACTGGAGGCACGGAAGTTGATGGGTTACATGTACCGTTATCACTAGGGCCTATATCTCTTTGAGGGGCAACATCCTCATTATCGCGATTACTTAATGGTAATGTCATTTGACTACCCGCTAATTCTACCGACTTTTTAAGTAGTCCACCTAATCTATTGACTTCAGCAGTTAGCTGGTCAATTTTAGTCATGAGGGGTTTAACAATGCCCTTGATCTTAGGGTCAATAATACCCGCTAAATTCTTAATTAATTCGGCATCCAATGTAACAGCATCATCTTTAACCGTGATGTTATCATCCTTGTCCGAAGTATTAGGGGGGTAACTGCTGTTTTCCTTATAGTGCGTGACACTCCCCGTTTAGTCTGAACTTTTCTGCACGCCCTTACCACTCTGGAAACTGGAGTACGTGGGTGCTGTGGTATTAATAGAGTCATCCAAGTCAACCAAGTTAGGGATGTCCTGCCCAGATATATCTTTAGCAGGGGCCTCGGGGTTGTAAGTGCTACTACTTTCATCCAATACCAGTGAAACCGGCACTGCTTCCATGATGGATGGCGGGGGGGGGGACTGGCTAAACCCAGCGACTGCCGCCTCTCATTATTGATCTTGCTCACAACCTTCACTAAATAATTGTCTAGGGTATGAGGCACCTGGGTAGCCTTTAATTTAGACATAATTCGCTATTAAAAGAACCGATAAAGAGCTTCTTCAATTTAACACAGAAATGAAACCAATTATAACAAACCATCAACTGGTATAGTCACTAGTTAAAAAGAAAATAATAATTTCTCACTGCATATATTGCCAGCTAAAATGATTCAGGGTTTCTGGCCCAGCCCAGTCTCTTTCTGTCTCTGACTGTCGCAGACTGTCCGCCCTTTGTCCGGGCTTCGTCCGGCACGTCGTCCCGCACGCGTCCTGCAGTTGCGGGAGGCGTTCCTTGCTTTTCAAGCGCCTCCGGGCACGGTCTCACTGGAGTCAGGTGTGCGCTGCCGGGGCACCTGGGGAATGTAGTCCAGCCGTTAGCGGGACACACTCCGGTGCAGCCGTTCCCCTCACGGCAAGGGCAGAGTAGAAAATGCCAGGTAAGTTCTCCGGCTATCTTTAACGACTTTCCAGAATGTTGTGCATGTGGCGCTCATGTTCAAAAGATGCTTTCCCCACGTTCCACTGAATGAACGAACGATTGCAGCGGCTGCTCGTTCAAAAGGGAATATTCATTTTGTGAATCACAGCATGTCAGGCTTGAATCTGTTTTCTCAGTTCGAAGGTTGCTGCTCTCGCCTTACGCCAGAACTTTGTACACAGGAGTGAGTAACATTTTCAATATTATAATCAACGAAGCAATAGTTGTTGCTTATTTATCTCAGGCAACTTACAACTATTGACAAAGCCAATAGTCCTGACTTGTTGCAGGTGTAATTTTACTTGTTGTGTTATATATCTGGATGAATGGACAGAAGCAGCAAAATACCAGTGGGGCAGCACACTATGCCAAGCACAGACTTTTAGCTTAAGTGTTTTAATTACAGCGACCACGCCCCTATGAGAAACCTCCCAGTTTTTTCATCCCACTTAAAGCCCTGGTTGGGGTAGAACCACCGAGGCAGCAAGGGTAAAGTCACTGGAGACATGAGGGTTCTGTCAGTAGGGGCGGTCATTGGGGGTAGGGGGCAGAACCACTGAGGCGAGTGGGTAGCATCTTTGGAGGCAAGAAGGCGCAGTTACTAGGGACAGTCATTGGGTTATGGGGGCAGAATCACAGAGGCAGGAAAAGCAGAGTGACCGGAGGCATGTGGGGGCAGTTACTAGGGCAGTTATTGGGGGTAAGAGGTTAGAACCACCGAGGCAGGAAGGACAGGGTCATTGGAGGGACAAAGGAGCAGTAGGGGTGGTCATTGGAGATAAGCAGGGGGCAGAACCACTGGAACAATAAAGGGGAGAGTCACTGGGAGCAAGAGGGAGCAGTCACTAGCAGTCACTAGGGGGTGTCATAAGGGGTAGAACCACTGAGCAGGAATGTAAAATTAGTGGAGATGGAGGGAGCAATCACTAGAGGCAGTCATTGGGGGCAATAGGGCAGAACCACCGGGGCAACAAGGGCTGGGTCACTGGAGGCATGAGGGAGCAATCACTAGAGGCAGTCATTGCAGCAATAGGGCAGAACCACCGGGGCAAGAAGGGCGGGGTCACTGGAGGCATCAGGGAGCAATCACTAGAGGCGGTCATTGGGGGCAACAGGGCAGAACCACCAGGGCAAGAAGGGCTGGGTCACTGGAGGCATGAGGGAGCAATCACTAGGGGTGGTCATTCATTGTGGGTAATAGGGCAGAACCACCGGGACAAGAAGCGCTGGGTCAAGGGAGGCATGGGGGAGCAGTTGCTAGGGGCGTCATTGGGGGTTAGAGGGCAGAACCACAGTGACTGGAAGGGTATAATTACTGGAGACACTCGAGAGCAATCACTGGGAGCGGTCACTGCGGGCAATAGGGCAGAAACACCGGGGTAAGAAGGTCAGAGTCGCATGAGTAGTCAGTAGGGCCGGTCATTGGGGGTAAGAGGGCAGTAGAGGAAGCATCCCATAGCCGGTGTTAAAGACATCCTGTAGTAATTGTCACACACACACAGATTATATGCTCTCATTGTAAGAGTGAGGCAGACACTCGAGGCTGAGGGCAGAAGCATTGAAGCAGGCGGTGCACGCACTGGTGGCACGCTCATGGGACACGCGCAGTGGCTGCATATTCGGGTTCTACGGGCTACGTTGACATTGGGGCAGTGGGCACAGAGGGGGTGGGCACTAACTCTGAGGCAGAGTCACAGACATCCGGGCACGAAGGGAAAGGAGTACAGACACTAGGGAAAGAGTAGGTTGGGTGTTGTGACAGGGCACAGCCACTGCAGGGGTGGGTAGGGTGACAGGGTCACAGGCAGCCGGGGCAGGGAGACAAACATGGAGGACAATATGCTAGTTATGCGGAATGAATGACTGGTTGACTGACTCCCATTTCCACAGTTCTGATGCTGTTACTGAGTACCGATACTGTACGTAGGTCAGACACAACTGACTTGTGTTACACGCTCTACACCCAGGTGAAACTCTGGTATAAAGATTTTTTTTTTTTAACTTTATTTATCAACTTTTCATTGATTATACAACACATACATAGCATGTTCATAGCAAATCCTCATATAAAACTCTGGAATAAAGATAAGCTAATTTTCAATGCTAAATATTGGTGTCTTTGATGAAGCCATGTCTTCCATTGTATTATGGGTTTGAATGATTGTAGCTAACAAGGCTTCTTCTTCTTCCACCTCCAGCCATGGCTTGTCCTGCTAACAGCCACTATGAGATCTGCACACTGACCTGCGATGACACCTGTGCCTCGGTGACTGAACCCTCCCAGTGCAGTGGAGTCTGCTTCGAAGGCTGTGAGTGCGACGGCGGGTTCCTATGGAATGGCGACAGTTGTATGTCCATGGACAATTGTGGCTGTGTCTACAATGGGCAGTACATTCCGGTAGGTGATCGCGTATCCATCACACCCATGGATGGTGCTATGAACTCATAGCTGCCGCTGCTATGAGCCTATGGCTGCTGCTATGAACCCATGTATAGTTCAATGAATCCATGAACAGTGCTATGAACCCATGCTGCTGCTATGAACCCATGCATATTTCAATGAACCCATGGATGGTGCTATGAAACAATGGCTGCTGCTATGAGCCAATGGCTGTTGCTACGAACCCATGCATATTTCAATGAACCCATGGGTGGTGCTATGAACCCCTGGCTGCTGCTATGAACCCACGGCTACTGCTGTGAGCCCATGGCTCCTGCCATGAGTCCATGGTTGCTGCTATAAGCCCCTGTCTGCTGCTATGAGCCATGGCTGCTGCTATGAACTCATGCATATTTCGATGAACTCTTGGATTTTGCTATTAATATCACTATTCTCTGGGTGGTGTCATATGTGGAGACATGAAACTGTGGTGTAACTACGCAGAAACTGGAAAGAGGGGGTGGTGGGTAGCAAAGAATGTACATTGCCTAGGATTCCACACTAACTTCAAAATAACTCCAGTCATATCATACACATATGTGGGAGGGCCCAGGCTACTGCACTGTGAAGTAAGCGCTGACCGCTGTCTTCTATAAGCAACGCGTTTATCAGACATGCTTAAATCAGCCACTCTCAATTTACAGATGAGGATTTCAGGGATAGGGACCAAGAACTAAGAAGCACTACCACTATGGGTGATCCTTTTTCAACGTTTTCTCTTTTATATAGCATTTCCTCCCCTGTACGATTACTATTGCTGCTTCTAAGCTCTGCGAATAACAGGTTGTCCCCTACTTCCGTTCTACCAAGAATTACACGATATTCATGTGAGAGATTTGTAACAGACATTTCCGTCCAATCTATCCCAGCGTCTCATTTTTGAAGGTGGAAATTGAAATGAAATCTAGTCCGTGGCAGGGTGCAGAACTGTAGGGAGGTGTAGGCTATAACATCTCACATGGGGCGAAGTTTCTACTACTTGTGAGAATATTTAAAGGTGTTATTGGGTGAGACCATTGAATATAAAAAAGTTTTCCAGGTTGAAAGCATCATCCCTTTATCCTGTTAATTCTTACAAGGACTTCAACCCAAACTGGCTTAATAATTAAGCATCCAAAACCTAGGGGCATATTACCAACAACTAGCGATAATTATCGCTATGTTGGCTTAGCGCCAATATTTTTATCGCCGAGCTGCGGCGATTTTTATCGCTTAGGAACCTTGCTATTATCAAGGTTTATCTCCAAAGCGATAAAATTCGGCCGAAATGCATGAATATCACTGAAAAGTCAGCGATATTCATGCATTACCGAGCTAATGCTCTAGCCATGTTATCCACCTACCATTGGATAACATGGCTAAGAACTTCTCAGGGGCAGGTGTTAGCTTTTGGAGATATTCGCGCTAAGTTGGTAATAGGAGATAGCGATGTTAGCGACTATTTCCAGTCGCTAACATCTTGGCACGCCCACTTTGCATGTCATTAGTGATAAATTCGACTGACATGTAAAGCGGCGCCCAAAATGGTCGCTATCTCCTACTAGCTGTCGCTAACTGGTGTTAGCGACAGCTAGGTAATAGGGAGATCATTTTATTTCCGCTTTCTTGGCTTTTAAAGCCAAAAAAGCGGAGATAAACCCCCTTGATAATATGCTCCCTAGGGTTGTCATCATGAGTGGCTCCCGCATCCCCCTCCCCCTCCTCTGAATTACCATTGCTAGGAGTCACATTAATTCCAGAACTGTAGACATGTCTGGAATTATACGATTTCGAGGAGTAACACATGGGAATATGTGTTCCTCAGCTGATTTTTTGCATGGTTTTCCCCAGTGTTTCACATGAAGATTTCGTTTTGTTTCAGTAATTAAAATCTCCCTGTGAAACACAAACAAGCTATTATTTTGGTGGGCCCAGTCACTTCCATCGGAATGAAAGGGCCAATCGTAATGAAGGCTCAGGTGTAAAACATGGATCATTGCTACTTACGTTTTCGTCCTCAAAAAAATATGCCACCCTACTAGCAAAGAAAAAAATAAACATAAAAATCACGCAAACTAACATCTGGCACAAGACAATCACAGAACTAGAATAGATGAAAAGGGAAGTTAGGAGTCCTAACTTTACTAATCCTAAACTGAGAAAAATCCTAACTTTGGGACTTTCGGTATTCACAGAAGGCATTTAGGAGTCCTAAAGTTAGGGCTCCTAGCTTCTGTGAATAGCGAAATGAGTAAGTGCCTTCTGTGAATACCAAAATGAGTAAGTGCCTTCTGTGAATACCAAAATGGTAGTACGTTTAGGATTTTGTCTTAAGTTAGTTCTGTGAATCAGGCCCTATATGTCTAGGCTCGTCTGCTTTTAGATTTGAAATACTGTCATAGCATTACTGCTTAATTTAAGCCGTGGTTTCCGTTCTCGGTATTAGCAACTAATTGTCAATACCTGCACTTATGACGGTTTGCCATGTGATGGCTCGGCTTGTCTAATTTAGAGATGAGCACAATTGTTAATTAATTCAGCATACATTAAAAAATCTAATACCTGCCACGAAAGCTATTCTTATAGCTTTGGGGGCTTGGACTAGTCAGAATTGTCACAGTGTGATGGTCAGTAGTTGTGGTGTTACTGTAATTGGCAAAGCTGACAGTAGCAATGGGCAGAGCAAACGGAAGTGGCTTCTGTCAAGGGCCTTAGCACATAGTATTTTACAAATTAAGCACTTGGTGGCACTAGTTATTTTATCTCAATCACTGAAATCATAAACGCAAGCCAAGAAAGGTTTAGAGCCTGAATGTTGGGCCCACATGCTAATGGAATCACAACACAGACACACTGTATGTAGTTGGTTAACTGGCCACAAGCACGTGCACCGGGCCCTTTTAACCACATCGCTGCTGCGGTGATTTTTCCCCTGTGCTGGAAATTGCCATTTTGCTGGCTCAGCTCGTCATCAGCACACGACACCCGTGGGTGATGACGAGCTGAGCTCGTCACCAGCATCGAAAGGGTTATTAACAGGCTCACGTCACTCGTGACTAACCCTGGGCAAAGCACTATGCTACGCTCACGTAGTTTGCGAAGTTCGCACAACTTTGCACTACGCGAACTACATGTAGCACAGTGCGAACATGTGTAGTGTAGCGTAGCGTAGTGCAGCATTAATATTTTGCTTGCTCGTGGTCCTCAACGTCAAGTTTGCAATCTTGAACAATCAAAATGACATCCCCACAAAACTTTTTCCTTGTTTGCGATCAGCAATATCAATTTGCCGGTCGCGAGCATGGAAAATAAACCTCCCGCCGAGATTCTCAATGCGGGGAGGTCAGGTTTCTCATTGCGAGTGGTCGCGCATGCTCGCGACCACTCGCGATGAGAAACTACCAGAGTGCGTTGAGAAAGCTGCAGCTCGAGTAAAAATCTAATTGAGCAGCAGAAAAGTACAGCTCGCACTGTGCAAGATGCCGTTTTCAATGATTGCACAGTTACGGATACTTGTCTGCACTGTGCAATCATTGAAAACGACATCCTGCACAGTGCGAACATGCTGCTACGCAGTTTGCGTAGTGCTAAGCGTAGCTCGCGTAGAGCAAAGTGCACTTTGTATAGCTACACGTAGCGCTACTTCGCGAACTACGTCCACCGCTACTCGTGACACTTGTGATAGATCTGTGTGGGGTGCATGTGTGCCTACTCCCCCAAAGGAGCGGTTAACAAACTCTGTGTCTGCTGAGACAATAGAACGTGTCCAGGAGGACACAACATTCCTTCAAAATTTTAATGAAGACAAAACAATCACTTGCCCAACCTGTAGGGGTAAACAACAATTAATTATACACCACAGGGTCCATCAATTTCTCATGTCAGGCAGCAGGAAGACAGCAGACAAGGGCTGGTGACTCTGACTGCAGCAGGAAGATCTCAGCGCTCACTCATAATTTAACCTGAGTGGTTCAGGACACGAACGCTGGCTTGGAGACGTCAGCTGCACTCTTGTAACATGCCAGTGGAAACATGTCTTTTGGTCTGAGGTGACTCTCCTTCGCTGATGTTAAGGATGGAATGTGGAGAGTACTAACAGTTCACAGGAGTCCATGGTGAAAGTTCACAAAAGTGTTCTTGGATTGCTTGAAGTCTCTGTTAGACTATTTTACTGTATCCGCTAACCTGTTAGTTGGGCTATGTCTGGTCCAACACTCCCGCCTGGGGAGGCCCTTTTTCATGTTTGCCACGGTACTGCTTGTGAGCTGCCCTGGGGCGGCGTGTGTGCTGATGTGGAGCAGATGCAAGACCACTGAGTGGCCAGTAGCCAGTCGCTCGCACAAACCTCAGGGGTGAATGAGTCTTGGTCAAGGCATGTTCTTGCTGTCGCAGTTCAGTTGTGAGCCTGGTTAGCAGGTAGACTCTTGGTCTTCTTGTCGGCGGGTTTAGCACGCTGTAGGACTTCAGTCCATTGGTACTCAAGATAGTATTGTTTGCCGCATTTGATGAGGACTGGCGTGATGGCATTGCCAGCCATGTGGTGAAACTGGACAATGGTTGGTGATGACTTGCCTTGATGGTTGCAGGCCATCAGTATTGAGTGGATCACCTTTAGCGGGGGTGGCCAGGTGCCTCCATTTTCTTTGGGGAGGCTGTCAGATCCGTGCACTTGGACTTCTTGGTCCACTGGGACGTTGGTGACAGTGACAAGATGGATCTGCTGGGAGAGGAGATTTCTGGAGGGACTTCGCAGCTACATGTCTCTGCCTCGCTGAGGCTGTTCTTTCACATCTGGCATCTGTAAAATCCGCGCAGGGTGCGCGGAACCTGCTGGAAAAAAAAAACGAAGCGCGGTCTCCAGAGCTTCGTTGGTAATTATCCCCGGGGGAGGCCAAGTCCCGGTGCAATGCTTTTATGTGACTGGGGGGCCCAGAAGGGCCCCCCAACCCCGGGGACCGCCACCCTCCCACATACCCCAGGGACCGCCACCTCCCCGGGGCACTAAGAGTTGACATTTGCGGGTCCGTTATGGACCCCCAAGCCCCGGGGACCACGACCCCCCGGGGCTTTGAAAATGTTGGGAGGGGGCAGCACGGCCCCCTCCTGGAGCCTTGTTGTGGCCCTGGGGACCGCCACCCCCCCAGGACCGGCACCTGCAGTGTCCCGGGGTGCCCACCCCCGGGACACTGTAGTTTGCTATGGCAGGGCGGGAGTCTCGCGGCTCCCGCCCTGCCATAGCAAACTTGGTTTGCATTTTGAAAGATGCAAACCAAATTGCTTTTCCACATGGGGAGCTGCATCTTAGTACCACCCCATGTAGAAAAGCAATGCTGGCTCCTGCAGGAGGCAGGGAGCCGGCTGGGACCATGGGGGGATTGGGGACCCCCCCACGGTCCACAACGAGAGGCCAGACCCCGAGGGATGGGGTCCCCGGGGCCATAAGTAGCCTGGGATGGGGGCCATGCGGCCCCCTTCCCAAAATAAAATTTTAAAAAACAATAATAATTTTAAAAAAGGTCGGCCCCGGGGGATGGGGTCCCTGGGGCCATAAGTTGCCTGAGGGGGGGAGGGCAACACAGCCCCCCTCCTAAAGATTCTTTAAAAAAAAATAAAGGCCATGCCCCGGAGGATGGAATCCCCGAGGCCGATTAAGGCCTTGGGAGGGAGGCCACGTGGCCCCCTTCCAAATTATTTAAAAAATAAAAATAAAAAAGGGTCAGGCCCTGGGGGATGGGGTCCCCAGGGCCAAAAAAAAGGAAAAGAAGGTTGGCCACACAGCCCCCTTCTTTAAAAAAAAACTGGAAAAAAAACCAACATCGCGCGGAGGCCCCGTCCCCTCACTGCAGCACTATGCAAACGTGCCCTCTGGCAGCTTGCAGATGGGGAACGAATTCCCCTTGAACACTGGGGGCCCCTGAAGGCCAACTAGCCCACCAGGAACCTCCAGTATGCACCAGGGGGCTGTGTTGCAGAGAGGTGTTCTGAGGCCACACCCCTTTTTACACCTCTCTGCAACGCAGCACTGTGGCGCCTAATGGAGGTAGCTGGAGGGCTAGTTGCACCCTAGTGACCCTCAGGATTCAAGGGAAGTCAATTAACCTACTTAAAATGCGCCACGGGGCGCTTTTGCACAGTGGTGAAGGGAGGGGGCAGGGCCTGAGGTGATATGTGTGCAAACACGCCCTGTGACGCGTTTTAGGTTGGGGAAATAATTTCTGTTCAATCCTGAGAGCCCCTGGGGGCCAACTAGCCCACCAGGTACCTCCAGTAAGCACCACAGAAGTGCATTGCAGAGTGTTGTAAAAAGGAGCGTGGCCTCTGAACACCTCTCTGCAACGCAGCTCTCTGGCGCATACTGGAGGTACCTGGTGGGCTAGTTGGCCCCTAGGGACCCTCAGGATTGAGGAATTAATTTTCCAATTTAGGATTCAAGGGGACTTATTCTCCCAACTTAAAACAGACACAGGGCGTGTTTACACAGTGGGGAAGGGAGGGGACGGGCCTGAAGTGACGTGAGTAAACATGCCCTGTGCCGCGTTTTAAGTTGGGGAAAAAATTCCCATTCAATCCTGCGGGCCCCTCGGGGCTAACTAGCCCACCAGGTCTTTCCAGTAAGCACCACTGAACTGTGTTGCAGAGAAGTGGTCCAGGCCGTACCCCTTTTTACACCTCTCTGCAACTCAGCTCTGTGGCGCTTACTGGAGGTACCTAGTGGGCTAGTTGGACCCTAGGAACCCTCAGGATTCAAGGGGACTTAATCTCCGAAATTAAAATGGCCACAGGTCGCGTTTACAAAGTGGTGAAGGGGGGGAGGGGGCTTGAGGTGTCGTGTGTAAACACGCCCTGTGGTGCGTTTTAGATTGGGGAAATAATTCCACTTCAATTCAGAGGGCCCCTGGGGGCCAACTAGCCCACCAGGTGCTTCCAGTAAGCGCCACTGCGCTGCATTTTAGAGAGGTGGTCCAGGCCCTGCCCCTTTTTACACCTCTCTGCAACACAGCTCTGTAGGGCTAACTGGAGATACCTGTACCTAAGTGGCACTCAGGATTCAAGGGGACTTTATCCACCAAATTAAACGGCCACATTTGTTTGCACATGTCAGCTCAGCCCCCGCTCCCCCCCCCCTTCACCAGTGTGAAAACACACCCTGTGGTGCGTTTTAAGAGGTAGTTTTAATCCCCCTGCCCTATTATATACTAGGGGCTTAGAGAGGAGGTCATGCTAATAACAGGGGTACCCCAACAAGTGTTCCCTTGTGTATGTAGGTGTTTTAATTGTATTCTAAGTGTCTTTTAGCATAGCACTGGCTCTAGAACAGGTTAGTCAGGGTCAGTTACCACCAGTACCCATCTGAAAAAGTTGAGGGTACAGGATGATTTTGCAACAAGGCCTCTTTCTGCTCCTCTGTTTGTTCTTTTGTGCATGTCTTCCTTCTTCATGCACTTTTCTTCTTCTTTGAGGACTTCTGATGCTTCTTACTGCATTTCTTTTTCTTCTTTCTGTGTGTTTTTTCTTATTTCTTTACATGTCCTACCTCTGTAGACATAGTTAGAAACTAGCATTTAAATAACCTTTGAAATAAACTGAAAAAAATGTAGGTTTCTGGGGCGTTATAGTTAGCTGGACATTTCATCGTACAAAACCATTGAAATTCCCCCGTTATAGTTAGTTCAGCGAACTATAACTCGCGCACCCGCAATGCACTGCTGCTGACGTCACATATTACATCACTCATGACATGGTCATTGACATCATTCATGACATGACTGATGACATCTCAAATGACATCACTGATGATATCATCCTTGTGATAGAGTGGCAGACCTCCTCTCACCCTAATATAACCTTTGATACACACACTCAAATTCAAATTCAAATTGAAAAGACTTTATTCGGTTATATTTCATAAATAACCATAAAAGTACATCAAATCACATCAAGTATTACATCATCAAAATTAATATTATAAAATCAGTAAACACAATATTTAACATGGGCCAGAGTTTAAAATAATGAATTTTATATAATTAGTGTCTTACGTAGATAAAAAATGCTTTTAAGAAATGCCGAAACAGATGCCACTGAGAAAATATCATCCAAAAATTGTATAGCTAAAAAAGCTGGGCGGCACTGTCTCATGTTCATATATTTTAAAATAGGCATAATCCATCTTTTCCTAGATATTACGTAAAATCTACAGAAAAACAAAATATGGATATCCGATTGAGGGGAGACGTTATCACACGGACATTTACAAATTACCTTTGTCCAATCGTTTATAACAGGAAAGCTCAGCAGTCTGAACAGTATCCCAAATCTAAATCGGGTCAACAGAAACCTTTCTTGATCTTTCATTTGGAGGTTTAGGTAAGGATGAATAACCCTTGGTTTTAATATCAATTGATGGGCAATTACTCTCTTCTTTAGCAGTTCTGTTTATTCTCTTCGGTTCTCTAGGAAATTTAGACTTAGCTGTTTCGGTGCTTTCCTGGTGATATTAGACATCGACAAAGGATCTACATAAAATTCCGGATGGTTAATATTATCGCAGAATGCATTAATATAGCACAACCATTTTATCCTGTTCACGCCATCTAATTTCAGGGCATCCCCCAGAATGAGGCGATTTAGGTGGCATTTTTCAGTAGTCCATACCCGATGCCATAAAAGAATCGGTTGCACCTTAATTAAGTCTACCAAATAAACAATACCCAATTCGGTGTGGCAATTATAACTGGACGTACTCTCTGGGACAGCTAGAAGATATCGCAAGAAGCCATTTTCAGTTAATTGTAAGCTGTTAACATTAGAATCACCCCAGATTCCTGCCCCATATGTTGCCACCGTAACACAACTAGCTTTATATATATATATATACACAAAAGCTCTTTAACTGGCTTTTTCCCCATCTTTTTGCTGAACGACATAAGGATATTTACAACAAGGGGTGGTGAGGGACAGAGTCTCTGAATTAAGCAGAAAGCTCTCACCCAGTCAAGAGATCAGGGCTAGATCCAACACCGTTTTTTAGCTCACTGCACCATCCCAGTTTCAGAACCTGGCTGTATGCAAATTAGTCTGTTCCTGTCCCAGTGCATGATGGGAACAGGGCAAACCAAACTACAAAAGCCAATTCTTACACTGGGAAGGAAACAAGCTCCCGGGGACCGGTTTCTGGCATTACAGCCGTCTTCGGCCCGGTTTGCTTGAATCCTGATGGTGCAATGAGCAAGGGTCTCACATCTGAGAATACCCTTCCACGCTTGGGGTGGACAAAAATATTTACAACAAGGGGTGGTGAGGGACAGAGTCTCTGAATTAAGCAGAAAGCTCTCACCCAGTCAAGAGATCAGGGCTAGATCCAACACCGTTTTTTAGCTCACTGCACCATCCCAGTTTCAGAACCTGGCTGTATGCAAATTAGTCTGTTCCTGTCCCAGTGCATGATGGGAACAGGGCAAACCAAACTACAAAAGCCAATTCTTACACTGGGAAGGAAACAAGCTCCCGGGGACCGGTTTTTGGCATTACAGCCGTCTTCGGCCCGGTTTGCTTGAATCCTGATGGTGCAATGAGCAAGGGTCTCACATCTGAGAATACCCTTCCACGCTTGGGGTGGACAAAAATATTTACAACAAGGGGTGGTGAGGGACAGAGTCTCTGAATTAAGCAGAAAGCTCTCACCCAGTCAAGAGATCAGGGCTAGATCCAACACCGTTTTTTAGCTCACTGCACCATCCCAGTTTCAGAACCTGGCTGTATGCAAATTAGTCTGTTCCTGTCCCAGTGCATGATGGGAACAGGGCAAACCAAACTACAAAAGCCAATTCTTACACTGGGAAGGAAACAAGCTCCCGGGGACCGGTTTCTGGCATTACAGCCGTCTTCGGCCCGGTTTGCTTGAATCCTGATGGTGCAATGAGCAACGGTCTCACATCTGAGAATACCCTTCCACGCTTGGGGTGGACAAAAATATTTACAACAAGGGGTGGTGAGAGACAGTCTCTGAATTAAGCAGAAAGCTCTCACCCAGTCAAGAGATCAGGGCTAGATCCAACACCGTTTTTTAGCTCACTACACCATCCCAGTTTCAGAACCTGGCTGTATGCAAATTAGTCTGTTCCTGTCCAAGTGCATGATGGGAACAGGGCAAACCAAACTACAAAAGCCAATTCTTACACTGGGAAGGAAACAAGCTCCCGGGGACTGGTTTCTGGCATTACAGCCGTCTTCGGCCCGGTTTGCTTGAATCCTGATGGTGCAATGAGCAAGGGTCTCACATCTGAGAATACCCTTCCACGCTTGGGGTGGACAAAAATATTTACAACAAGGGGTGGTGAGGGACAGAGTCTCTGAATTAAGCAGAAAGCTCTCACCCAGTCAAGAGATCAGGGCTAGATCCAACACCGTTTTTTAGCTCACTGCACCATCCCAGTTTCAGAACCTGGCTGTATGCAAATTAGTCTGTTCCTGTCCCAGTGCATGATGGGAACAGGGCAAACCAAACTACAAAAGCCAATTCTTACACTGGGAAGGAAACAAGCTCCCGGGGACCGGTTTCTGGCATTACAGCCGTCTTCGGCCCGGTTTGCTTGAATCCTGATGGTGCAATGAGCAAGGGTCTCACATCTGAGAATACCCTTCCACGCTTGGGGTGGACAAAAATATTTACAACAAGGGGTGGTGAGGGACAGAGTCTCTGAATTAAGCAGAAAGCTCTCACCCAGTCAAGAGATCAGGGCTAGATCCAACACCGTTTTTTAGCTCACTGCACCATCCCAGTTTCAGTGGCAGGGTATACTCAGACATGAGTCCCTTTCTCACTGCTCCATCAGGATTCAAGCAAGCCGGGCCGAAGAGGCTGAAATGCCAGAAACAGGTCCCCGGTAGCTTGTCTCCTTTCTGGTGAAGAATTGGCTTGGTAGTTTGGTCTGCCCTGTTCCCATGATGCACTGGGCCAGGGACAGACTAATTTGCATATAGCCAGGTTCTGAGCTGGGATGGGGCAGTGAGATAAATAACGGTGATGGATCAAGCCCTGATCTTTGGACTGGGTAAGAGTGGTCTGCTCAATTCAGACACTCTGTTCATCACCACCCCCTTTTCTGTATCGTTTTTGGCCACTATAGGTGTGGCAGGGTATACTCAGACATGAGTCCCTTTCTCACTGCTCCATCAGGATTCAAGCAAGCCGGGCCGAAGAGGCTGAAATGCCAGAAACCGGTCCCCGGTAGCTTGTCTCCTTTCTGGTGAAGAATTGGCTTGGTAGTTTGGTCTGCCCTGTTCCCATGATGCACTGGGCCAGGGACAGACTAATTTGCATATAGCCAGGTTCTGAGCTGGGATGGGGCAGTGAGATTAATAACGGTGATGGATCAAGCCCTGATCTTTGGACTGGGTAAGAGTGGTCTGCTCAATTCAGACACTCTGTTCATCACCACCCCCTTTTCTGTATCGTTTTTGGCCACTATAGGTGTGGCAGGGTATACTCAGACATGAGTCCCTTTCTCACTGCTCCATCAGGATTCAAGCAAGCCGGGCCGAAGAGGCTGAAATGCCAGAAACCGGTCCCCGGTAGCTTGTCTCCTTTCTGGTGAAGAATTGGCTTGGTAGTTTGGTCTGCCCTGTTCCCATGATGCACTGGGCCAGGGACAGACTAATTTGCATATAGCCAGGTTCTGAGCTGGGATGGGGCAGTGAGATAAATAACGGTGATGAATCAAGCCCTGATCTTTGGACTGGGTAAGAGTGGTCTGCTCAATTCAGACACTCTGTTCATCACCACCCCCTTTTCTGTATCGTTTTTGGCCACTATAGGTGTGGCAGGGTATACTCAGACATGAGTCCCTTTCTCACTGCTCCATCAGGATTCAAGCAAGCCGGGCCGAAGAGGCTGAAATGCCAGAAACCGGTCCCCGGTAGCTTGTCTCCTTTCTGGTGAAGAATTGGCTTGGTAGTTTGGTCTGCCCTGTTCCCATGATGCACTGGGCCAGGGACAGACTAATTTGCATATAGCCAGGTTCTGAGCTGGGATGGGGCAGTGAGATAAATAACGGTGATGGATCAAGCCCTGATCTTTGGACTGGGTAAGAGTGGTCTGCTCAATTCAGACACTCTGTTCATCACCACCCCCTTTTCTGTATCGTTTTTGGCCACTATAGGTGTGGCAGGGTATACTCAGACATGAGTCCCTTTCTCACTGCTCCATCAGGATTCAAGCAAGCCGGGCCGAAGAGGCTGAAATGCCAGAAACCGGTCCCCGGTAGCTTGTCTCCTTTCTGGTGAAGAATTGGCTTGGTAGTTTGGTCAGCCCTGTTCCCATGATGCACTGGGCCAGGGACAGACTAATTTGCATATAGCCAGGTTCTGAGCTGGGATGGGGCAGTGAGATAAATAACGGTGATGGATCAAGCCCTGATCTTTGGACTGGGTAAGAGTGGTCTGCTCAATTCAGACACTCTGTTCATCACCACCCCCTTTTCTGTATCGTTTTTGGCCACTATAGGTGTGGCAGGGTATACTCAGACATGAGTCCCTTTCTCACTGCTCCATCAGGATTCAAGCAAGCCGGGCCGAAGAGGCTGAAATGCCAGAAACCGGTCCCCGGTAGCTTGTCTCCTTTCTGGTGAAGAATTGGCTTGGTAGTTTGGTCTGCCCTGTTCCCATGATGCATTGGGCCAGGGACAGACTAATTTGCATATAGCCAGGTTCTGAGCTGGGATGGGGCAGTGAGATAAATAACGGTGATGGATCAAGCCCTGATCTTTGGACTGGGTAAGAGTGGTCTGCTCAATTCAGACACTCTGTTCATCACCACCCCCTTTTCTGTATCGTTTTTGGCCACTATAGGTGTGGCAGGGTATACTCAGACATGAGTCCCTTACTCACTGCTCCATCAGGATTCAAGCAAGCCGGGCCGAAGAGGCTGAAATGCCAGAAACCGGTCCCCGGTAGCTTGTCTCCTTTCTGGTGAAGAATTGGCTTGGTAGTTTGGTCTGCCCTGTTCCCATGATGCACTGGGCCAGGGACAGACTAATTTGCATATAGCCAGGTTCTGAGCTGGGATGGGGCAGTGAGATAAATAACGGTGATGGATCAAGCCCTGATCTTTGGACTGGGTAAGAGTGGTCTGCTCAATTCAGACACTCTGTTCATCACCACCCCCTTTTCTGTATCGTTTTTGGCCACTATAGGTGTGGCAGGGTATACTCAGACATGAGTCCCTTTCTCACTGCTCCATCAGGATTCAAGCAAGCCGGGCCGAAGAGGCTGAAATGCCAGAAACCGGTCCCCGGTAGCTTGTCTCCTTTCTGGTGAAGAATTGGCTTGGTAGTTTGGTCTGCCCTGTTCCCATGATGCACTGGGCCAGGGACAGACTAATTTGCATATAGCCAGGTTCTGAGCTGGGATGGGGCAGTGAGATAAATAACGGTGATGGATCAAGCCCTGATCTTTGGACTGGGTAAGAGTGGTCTGCTCAATTCAGACACTCTGTTCATCACCACCCCCTTTTCTGTATCGTTTTTGACCACTATAGGTGTGGCAGGGTATACTCAGACATGAGTCCCTTTCTCACTGCTCCATCAGGATTCAAGCAAGCCGGGCCGAAGAGGCTGAAATGCCAGAAACCGGTCCCCGGTAGCTTGTCTCCTTTCTGGTGAAGAATTGGCTTGGTAGTTTGGTCTGCCCTGTTCCCATGATGCACTGGGCCAGGGACAGACTAATTTGCATATAGCCAGGTTCTGAGCTGGGATGGGGCAGTGAGATAAATAACGGTGATGGATCAAGCCCTGATCTTTGGACTGGGTAAGAGTGGTCTGCTCAATTCAGACACTCTGTTCATCACCACCCCCTTTTCTGGAACGACATAAGGGCCATTATAGATTTAGAAAATATCATATCTCTAGCTTTGATCGCACTACTCCATTTACCAGTACAATCAAACAAAATCCCCATACACACACTCAAAAATAGAAACTAACATTTTCAAAAAAATGGAGATATCAATACCAGTTACAACACACCTATTCAGTAATTCCAAGATCTACACACACATCCACTCAATCACCAAAAGTTCTATACAGTCACTCATACATGTACTCACTCATCATATGTACTCATACATCTATACATCCTGTTACACATTGACACTCATCCATAATTATGTTGTTATGTTATGTTAGGTTGGTCTTCTATAGCGCAAGGCACTCCAATGGAGTGTCCCGGCGCTTTTTATTAGTGACCAGAAAAGTCAGACAACACACAACAAAAAAACAGGTCCACTACAGAGGATTAAGGGGGATCCAGCACTAGAGAGAGAGCGCACTAACGGGTAAAGAGCCATGTCTTAAGGCCCTTCCTAAAAGCCAGTAAATTAGATTTACTGCGTAGTGTCAAGGGAAGAGAGTTCCAGAGTTGCGGAGCTCGCAGCCTAAAAGAGCGCCTCCAATGCGGGCCTTATTTACTCGGGGAACCACAGCCAGGAACAGAGACTTCGATATCAGAGATCGGGCCGGATGGTAAAAGGCGAGCCTCCTTTGGAGCTATTGAGCTCCAGAGGCGTACAAAGCCTTGTGGGCCAGTGTCAAAGCCTTAAACACTATCCGCTTCCGGATAGGCAGCCAATGGAGCGACTGCAGTAGGCTAGAGACTCTGGCCCGCCTGTGGAGGCCAAAGATGGCCCACGCAGCCGAGTTCTGGACCACCTGCAAGCGTTGCAGGAGATACTCCGGCAGGCCAAGATATAGTATGTTGGAGTAATCTAATCTTGAGCCGATTAAAGCTTGAACCGTAGTCCTCCTATGCTCTTCGGAGAGCAGAGGGAAGAACTTCCGGAGCATCCTGAGGAGGACAAAACAGGTTCCTGTGAGAGCCAGAACCTGGGATCTTAACATCAGCCCGTTGTCAATCTTAATTCCCAGGTTCTTTGCTAACTGGGACGAGTGCGCTGGAGGGAACATGTCGGCAGGCCACCATTCATGCCAGTCTGGGTCAAATGGGCAGCCGAAGAAGAGTATCTCAGATTTATCTGAGTTGCACTTGAGGCTGTTTAGCTGGAACCATTTAAAAACATCCCCAAGGCACTCACGGATACTCTCTCCATCGAAATCTTCTCCTTTCCGGCATGTGAAGAGGAGCTGGGTATCGTCGGCTTAGGATACGATCTGGGCCCCAAAAGACTCCACCAATGTCGCCAAAGGGGTCATGAAGATGTTAAAGAGAGTCGGGCTCAGCATGGAGCCCTGAGGGACTCCGACTCCCGATGGCGGCATCTCGGCGGAGCTAGAAGAGGCCCAGAACGTTTGTCGACGGTCAGCCAAGAAAGATCTAAACCAGCTGAACACCGTCCCCCTCAGACCGATCTCATAAAGTCTGGCGAGGAGACCCTCATGGGGGACGGTGTCAAAAGCAGCCGACAAATCAAGCATGACCAGCATAGCTTTGCCTCTTGAATCCAGCGACTCTTTAATGGCTTCAGACACCTCAAACAGCGCCGTCTCGGTGCTTAAATTGGGGCGGAAGCCAGATTGGGAGGAGTGTAGCAGATCGTGGGACTCCAAAAAGTTGGAGAGCACGATATGTACATGTTTCTCCAAGATCTTAACCAATGCAGGGAGGAGCGAGATGGGCCTATAATTGGCGAGAGCCTCCGGGGCAAGGCCCGGCTTCTTGAGGAGGGGATGACCATTGCCTGCTTCCACGCCTGCGGGACCACCCCCCGGCTCAGGGAGAGATTCAAGAGCGGCTTTGCAAGAGGATTTACGATAGCCGCCATTTTCGCCCAAAATTTGGCCGGGCATGGATCAAGAGGCGACCCAGATTTAAGATTAGCCATAAGGCGAGGATGCCGAAAGTGGCGGAAACGCCGCCAGGACTGGACCTGGAGGAGTTGGAGGAACTGACCCATCTGCGAGGCTGGGATAAACATCAACCAGCCTTATAGGAAAGGAGTCCTGAATCAACTTTATCTTAGTGGTGAAGAAATTGGCGAGGGGCAGACACCCATGACTCAGAAGGGGCGGCCTGAGTCGAATTAGACCGAGGGGTCGTGAATTCTCTAACGATCGTAAAGATCTCCTTACAGGAGTTGGCTGCAGCCTCAATTCTCCTGGCAAAATAGCCTTTTTTCTCCTGGAGAATTTCCCGGTGATAGGCTTTAACCGTTGACCTGTAGGCAAGCCTCGCCTCGGCATCATACTGTGACCGCCAAGCCCTTTCGGCCACTTTGCACTGCCTTCGGGAGTGCGCCAGCGCTTCGGTGAACCAAGGGGCTGAGACCCGTTTAGATGTTGGTCGGGGGGGAATCACAGGGGCTAGATCGTTCAACCTGTCCGTTAGCCACATCTGCGGAGATTCTAGATCTTTGTCCAGATCACCCGTAAAAGGGAAGGGATGGTCCAGAGAGGCCTGGGCCAGCATCTCCGGAGTCACCCGATAATACGCCCTGGATGCTGGTCCCTGATGTCTCAAAACAGTGCTGGATGGTTTCTTAATGCACGGTATATAAAAGTTGGCCAGACGATGATCTGACCAAAGCACCAGCAACAATGCTGTCACCTCAATAGGGGACGTGGAAAAGACCTGATCCAGGGTGTGGCCCTTATCATGGGTCGGTCCAGAAAGATAGGGAGTCAGGCCTAAGGGTGCCGTAATATCGATCAATTTAATTGTGTCAGGGTCAGATCTCTCATCCATATGAAAATTAAAATCTCCGGCCAGTACGCAGTGCTCCGCTCTTAGGAGCAACGTTGAAATTGTCGACTGAAGCTCCTCAAAGAAGGACCCTGCCGGGCCAGGGGGCCTATAAACTAGGAGCCCTTTAAGAGATTGTTGAGGTGTCAGTGATATGGAGAAGGCAAGGGATTCAGAACCCGTGATGGCGTCCATAGGGATGATAGAACATGCAAAGGATTTGTTCACCACGAGTGCCACGCCCCCACCCCTCCCTTCCAATTAGTCTTGACTAAAAATGTTGTATTCTGGGGGGATTGCTGTAGCAATATCGGGGTTTGACGACTCACCTAACCAAGTCTCTGTCAACATCAGGCATACCGGTTTTTCGGTGACAAGGAGATCAAAGATTTCCTGGGCATGTCAGCAAACAGATCAGGTATTTAAAAGTAGGCAAAGATGCTTCACACTGACCACCTCCCTAGTTGATGTAGTGGGTGGGACACTGACCAGAGACCAGCCGCAGCCCGGACATTTCCTCTTGCCCCTATATCGACCAGGAAAAACTATATGACAGGCACAAGAGGACTTTTGAAGTGAACGAAGCTCCAGGGGCCAGTAGCAAATCATAATAGCGCCAAAAGAAGTGTTCGCAGAAAGGTCGAGCCCGCCCGCCGCTCAGTACGCCTCCGGGACGCTGACGGGCGCAGACGGGCAGGACTCTGGCACTACTCCGGCGCGTCCGCTGTACGCGTCCGCTGCGCGGAGTCGTGTACGTTCTTTTTATAGCGCTGCTAGAGCGCGTGAACGGCCTGGCCCACACCCAATATTGCCGCCAAAGCAGGATCCCAGCCCTCGGCGTCGATGCTCGGCCGAGGGCGGTCCGGGGGTAGGGGAGGGGTGAAGGAGCAACGAAGCGCTAAGGAGCGCTAGGAAGTCTCAGGGTCTCAAGCCTCTGGTGCTTATTAGTCAAGCGCAGAGAAGCACAGCAATAAAATGTCTAACACACAATTTAAAAATACAAAGAAGAGAGCGAGACCTCCCGGCTTCCGCCTCAGGAGGGAAAAGGTCACTGCAGATGGTAATCCCTGGGCAAGGATTCTATTCCCTTTTATTAGCGCTGCTAGAGCGTGTGAACGGCCTGGCCCACACCCAATATGGCCGCCAAAGCAAGATCCCAGCCCTCGGGGTCGATGCTCAGCCGAGGGCGGTCCGGGGGTAGGGGAGGGGTGAAGGAGCAACGAAGCACTAAGGAGCGCTAGGAAGTTACAGGGTCTCAAGTCTCTGGCGCTTATTAGTCAAGTGCAGAGAAGCACAGCATTAAAATGTCTAACACACAATTTAAAAATACAAAGAAGAGAGCGAGACCTCCCGGCTTCCGCCTCAGGAGGGAAAAGGTCACTGCAGATGGTAATCCCTGGGCAAGGATTCTATTCCCTTTTTACAGCGCTGCTAGAGCGCGTGAATGGCCTGGCCCACACCCAATATGGCCGCCATAGCAAGATCCCAGCCCTGGGCGTCGATGCTCGGCCGAGTGCGGTCCGGGGGTAGGGGAGGGGTGAAGGAGCAACGAAGCGCTAAGGAGCGCTAGGAAGTCTCAGGGTCTCAAGTCTCTGGCGCTTATTAGTCAAGCGCAGAGAAGCACAGCATTAAAATGTCTAACACACAATTTAAAAATACAAAGAAGAGAGCGAGACCTCCTGGCTTCCGCCTCAGGAGGGAAAAGGTCACTGCAGATGGTAATCCCTGGGCAAGGATTCTATTCCCTTTTTATAGCGCTGCTAGAGCGCGTGAATGGCCTGGCCCGCACCCAATATGGCCGCCAAAGCAAGATCCCAGCCCTCGGCGTTGATGCTCGGCCGAGGGCAGTCCGGGGGTAGGGGAGAGGTGAAGGAGCAACGAAGCGCTAAGGAGCGCTAGGAAGTCTCAGGGTCTCAAGTCTCTGGCGCTTATTAGTCAAGCGCAGAGAAGCACAGCATTAAAATGTCTAACACACAATTTAAAAATACAAGGAAGAGAGCGAGACCTCCCGGCTTCCGCCTCAGGAGGGAAAAGGTCACTGCAGATGGTAATCCCTGGGCAAGGATTCTATTCCCTTTTTATAGCGCTGCTAGAGCGCGTGAACGGCCTGGCCCACACCCAATATGGCCGCCAAAGCAAGATCCCAGCCCTCAGCGTCGATGCTCGGCCGAGGGCGGTCCGGGAGTAGGGGAGGGGTGAAGGAGCAACGAAGTGCTAAGGAGCGCTAGGAAGTCTCAGGGTCTCAAGTCTCTGGCACTTATTAGTCAAGCGCAGAGAAGCACAGCATTAAAATGTCTAACACACAATTTAAAAATACAAAGAAGAGAGCGAGACCTCCCGGCTTCCGCCTCAGGAGGGAAAAGGTCACTGCAGATGGTTCAAGTTCAAGTTCAAGTTCTGGAATTTGTATAGCGCACTACTCACCCAGAGGGTCTCAAGGCGCTTGAGGGATGGTGGGTGCATTATTTATCGAATAGCCAGGTTTTTAGCTGCTTTCTGAAGGAGGGGTGGTTCTGAGTAAGGCGGAGGTGAGTGGGGAGAGAATTCCAGGTTTTGGCTGCTAATTAGGAGAAGGATCTTCCTCCCATGGTGGATCTGTGGATGCGCAGAATTGCAGCGAGGGCTTGATTGGATGATCGTAGTTGGCGGGTGGGTTTGTATAAGGACAGTCGTGTGTTGAGGCATTCGGGTCCTAGGTCGTAGAGGGCCTTGTGTGCTTGGGTGAGGAGACGGAACGTTATTCTCTTGTTGACGGTGAGCAAGTGGAGTTCCTTCAGGTGACCGGAAATGTGAGCTTGACGGGGGATGTCCAGTATGAGTCTGGCTGAGGCGTTTTGGATGCGTTGGAGTTTTTTCTGTAGTTTGGCTGTGGTTCCGGCGTAAAGGGTATTTCCATAATCCAGTCGGCTGGTGACCAGTGCGTGGGTGACTGTCTTTATTGTTTCGGTGGGGATCCAACGGAAGATTTTTTGGAGCATGCGTAGGATGTTGAAGCATGAAGATGAGATGGCATTGACTTGTCTGGTCATCGAGAGGGAGGAGTCTAGGATGAAGCCCAGGTTACGTGTGTGATCTGTAGGTATGGGTGCTGTACCCAGGGCCAGTGGCCACCATGAGTCGTTCCAGGCAGAGGGGGATGATCCTAAGATGAGGACTTCCGTTTTGTCAGAGTTGAGTTTTAAGCGGCTGTTCTTCATCCATTCGGCTACTTCTTTCATTCCTTCGTGTAGATTGGTTTTGGCGGTGTTTCGGTCTTTGGTGAGGGAGAGGATCAGCTGGGTGTCGTCTGCGTAGGAGATGATGTTGAGGTTGTGTTGTCGCGCGATGGATGCGAGGGGACTCATGTAAACATTGAAGAGGGTGGGACTGAGAGATGATCCTTGTGGTGCGCCGCAGATGACTTCGGTGGCCTCTGATTTGAATGGGGGCTGGCGGACTCTCTGGGTTCTTCCGGCGAGGAACGAGATGATCCAGTCCAAAGCTTTTCCGTGTATTCCGACGTTGCTGAGGCGTTGTATGAGGGTGCTATGACAGACTGTGTCCAAGGT
The DNA here is from genome assembly GCF_964263255.1 of Lissotriton vulgaris. Classification (NCBI taxonomy): domain Eukaryota; kingdom Metazoa; phylum Chordata; class Amphibia; order Caudata; family Salamandridae; genus Lissotriton; species Lissotriton vulgaris. The sequence continues at coordinate 224,106,178 of NC_141695.1, forward strand.
GGCGGAGAGGTCAAGTAGGATGAGGGCAACTGTTTCTCCGTGGTCCAGTAGCGTTCGGATGTCGTCTGTAGCTGCGATGAGGGTGGTTTCGGTGCTGTGTTTGGCTCGGAAGCCGGACTGTGAGGAGTCGAGAGATTTGTTGTATTCGAGGAAGGCGGCGAGCTGATTATTGACGGCTTTCTCAATGACTTTGGCGGGGAATGGGAGGAGTGAGATGGGGCGGTAGTTCTTAAGTTCAGAGGGGTCTGCTGTGGGTTTCTTCAGAAGGGCGCTGAGTTCGGCATGTTTCCAGCTTTCCGGGAAGGTAGCGGAGTTGAAGGAACAGTTGATGACATCGCGGAGATGGGGTGCGATGATGAAGTCTGCTTTGTTGAAGATGTGGTGGGGACATGGCTCGGTTGGAGAACCTGAGTGGATGGAGTTCATCAGGCCGATGGTGTCTTCAGTAGTGATTGGGTTCCAGGCGCAAAGGTTGTGAGAGTGCTGTTTTGGTTCGGATGTGGGTGGAGTGGACTGTTCTTCGGACTGGTTTTCAAAGCTGTTATGTATGTCGGCGATTTTGTTGTGGAAGAAAGAGGATAAAGAGTCGCAGAGGTCTTGGGAGGGAGTAATGTCGTTGGTGCCGGCGGTGGGGTTGGTAAATTCTTTGACGATGTTGAATAGTTCCTTGCTGTTGTGGGCGTTGTTGTCAAGTCGATCCTTGAATGCTGATTTCTTGGTGGAACGGATCAATTGGTGGTGTTTGCGGGTGGCGTCCTTGAAGGTGGCCAGGTTGTCAGTGGTTGGGTTATTTCTCCAGGTTTTCTCGAGGGTGCGACATAACTTCTTGGATTTCTTAAGGTCATTGTTGAACCAGGGGGCCTTTTTGCTACCTTGTGTTATCTGGTGGTTTTTCAAGGGTGCTAATTCGTCAGCGCTGTGGGTGATCCATTGTGTGAGTTTGGTGGCGGCTTGGTTTGGGTCCGATGAAATGGCAGGAGGGTTTTGGTTAAGCGATGTGGTGAGTTGGTCGGTGGTGATTTTATTCCAGTTTCTTCGAGGAATAGGTTGTGGGGGGTTGTGAGTCGTGGTCTTTTTGTAGCTGAAGTGGACACAGCTGTGGTCTGTCCAATGAAGAGCTGAGGTGTGATCAAAGGAGATGTGTTTGCTGGAGGTGAAGATAGGGTCGAGCGTGTGTCCGGCTAAGTGGGTGGGGGTGTCAACAAGTCCGAGATTGGCCAGGTTGTCCAGAAGGGTGGTGGTGTTGCTGTCATTTTTCTTTTCCAGGTGGAAGTTGAGACATGGAAAAGAAGTATCAAACACCCATTTAGTTATTTATACAGTTATACATACACCCCCACACTTACCTCTACAGAAACTTATACATACTTACCCTCGTAAACAATCACTTATAGAAACACATACTTACTTATTCAGGAACTCTTCCAATCTCTCAATCTCACATACACCAATACTCACATATACTATTTTAAAACATATGTAGTCACTCATAAAGACACTATTGAGACTGTCATTCAATCACTAACACACCCATACACACACTCATCCACCCATACAGTCCTGCATACATGCTGTCTCCAACACATACAAACAATGAGTCACTCATTCATGCATCTATGCACTAAGTAATACCCCCAACGCACCATACAGACAATCAGACGCTCATACAGATAGTCATGAAACCAACTAATAACCCATATAGACACTCATGTAGCTACTCACCATCCAATGCAGCCACTTATACACAACGTGAGAGACTGATACAGATTTTTACATATTTAAACATTACTCACTAACACATGTATTCACTAAGATACACTTAATCAGTCCGTTATATAACCTATTTTACAAAAAAATCATCCATTTAGACATTTATATACCCATTTATTCGATCTTGAGATGTACATATTTAAAACATATTTAATTTTTAGAAAAACACACATTCACTGGATGATGTCCTAGGGGATGTCATTTGTGATGTCATCAGTGATGTCATGAGTGATGTCACTGACCATGTCATGACTGATGTAATATGTGATGTCATCAGCAGTGCATTGCGGGCGCGCGAGTTATAGTTAGCTGAACTAACTATAACGGGGGAATTTCAATGGTTTTGAGTGAAATGTCCAGCTAACTAAAACGCCCTGAAACCTATGGTTTTTCCAGTGAATTTCTAAGGTTTTTTTAATGCTAATTCCTACTATAACGTGCATGAAACCTATGTTTTTTCAGTGAATATATATATATATATTTTCCAACAGTCCCCTCGAACAAGAGCAGATGCAGGCACTCACGGTAAGCAGAAATGTCTTTATTTAGATAAGTCAATAAGGGGATGTCCGTCCTGACGCATTTTGGATGGTCCCAGCCTTTGTCAATGAATACATGGTGAGTGATGTGCCTGTTTGAATGAGATTACAGGGTGAGCAGTGAGAGTGACAAGTGAGTGAAGAGTCACATGTGTACAGGGTGATGGTTGTGCTCATGTGACTGCAGGGTGAGTGTGGGGGGGAATTGTGAGTGCATGGTGAGTGGTATGAGTGCAGGGTGAGCGATGTGCTCATGTGCCCGCATGGTAAGTGGAGAGAGAATGGCATGAGTGCAGTGTGGTCACTGTGAGGGCAGAGTGAGCAGTGTGCTCCTGTGAGTGCAGGTTAAGAGGAGGATGAACGTTGTGACTGCATGGTAACTGTATGAGTGCATGGTGATCAGGGTTTCAGATATAAGTTAATATAAGTTGAACTTTTGCGATTATGGCATCAATCAAAGAACGAGGGTGGAGGATATAAATATTTGCTGATCCTGCAACAAAAAAATCTCCCGATTAGGGTTGCCAGCCCACCGGATTTCTACTGGCACCACCGGATCTTGTGTCCTGGTCAGTACAAAAAGTACTATTAATTGTGTTCTAGGACTGTCTTAATGATCCATGGCAAATAATTAAAGGAAACAAAGATAGAAAAGCCATGTTACAAATTAATGAAGTGTCATTTCTCTAAGCCTTTCACGCATTGAGCAACACAAAAAAATCAATTGCTCCAAGCCAATAGAATTGATCAGATTCCATATACAATATATATATATATATATATATATATATACATTTTACAAAAGGTATATAAATGGTACCAAACCACATATTAATTAATCGTGGCATAGCTTTAAATGTAAGTAAGTATGTACTGGTTTACACCAAACTGTCCTACTAGTAGAGCCAAAAAAAACTTGCATAGCATATTGGTGTGAAATGACGTCTTCCTCAGCTGTCCTGATGGATGCAAATGTTGTGTCTTGCCTTTCAGAATGGAGGGTCCATCGTGTCAGCAGATTGTTCTCAGCAATGCACATGCCAAGGACGTGGCAATCTTGTTCAGTGCTCCGGGTTCAGCTGCGCCAGCGGATCAGCCTGCGCACTGAAGGATGGAGTGCGAGGATGCTACACCCAGACCCTGTACAACCAGTGCACCTTCCCGCTTCCCACCATTCTCAGGACACTTCAGAATGTGGCCAGCATAGGCATGGATCTGAGCTCCACCTGCAATTTCACGGATCCCAACTTCTACGTGGTGATGTTCAACTATATGACATCCATACAGCCTGGTGGCGTCTCCCTTTCATTTGTAACAAAGACATCTGCGATTGACTTGAGGAGCAGCCAAGAAGTAAGGGTAAGTGGGACAAACTCCTCGACGACATGGCAATGGCAGGTGACTCCCAGAAGTGTAGGGTAAGTGGTACATTTCTCAAAGATTGAAGCAGGGTCAAATCCCTGTATTGCCTCAACTTCCTGTGATTTTGGGAAAATCATTAAGAAAAATGCGTAATTTAGTCAAGCATTGTTTTAAAGTGCTCTAATGCAAGTTTTGCGCGATTAAAAAACTGCATATAAAAATACATTTCAGATCTAAGGAAGGAGTATACATTTTGGCATTCTAACTAATGTGGCAATAATGCAAACGTCCTAATTGTGATTCCATACATTTTAAAGTGCCACACTTCTATTCTTTGCTGCCACAAAGATCATTTAAAACATTGATTACCGCCAGTTCAGGATGCAGCATTAAAAAACAGTAATCAGGGCACTGGTGGTTACTCTGAAACTTCGCAAGCAAACCACTAAAATCTTTATTAATGCTTCACAATAAAAGTATTACCTCATCAGGGAGGAAATGGACTTCATTTGAAAGAAAGAGAGGTGCTTTTAAAACGCCAAGTTGGATTACCTCCATATCAAGGTAAATTTAGTTTCATTATTTTTGCAGATTTTATATAGCACAAACTCGACCAGACGGTATTGGAGAGCTTTACATGAGCACCGATTACATTACACATTCAGGCACAGGGAGATGAGGTGATTTGCCCAGAATCACAGGATGTGGACGCGACACTGAGGCTCGAACCTTGGTTTCCAGCATCAAAGTCAGCAGTCTAGCCAACAGACCACATCTCATTCTGACGATGTTGTGAACTATTTGGATTGGGTGGTGAAATAGGTTTGAAGGAAGTAAAATATTTAGAAATCAAGGGCCAGCTGTTTGAATAATCTGTCACAAAATACGGGTCGCAAATTGCAACCAGTATTTTTGCGACCCGTAAAGAAATTTACCAAAGGACCTTTATACTAATAGGTTTGTTCAAAAAATTTTCAAGTTACTGTGGCTTGTAACCCGACCTACCTATTTTTTATTAATCTAGCAGGTTGCAAATTGCGACTCACTACAATTGGAGGCTAATACAAGGTTTATTCTTGGTGGAGTCAGCAGACCATCTTCTTTGTCATTGCTTTGAAATAAAGGAAATAGGCCTGCATTTAAAAAGAAAAGCTTATTGTTGAGAGTCCCCAAAAGTCTCCTTCCTTTTAACAAATGGCTTAGTACTTTGTGGTTTCATTATTTGTTCAATGTTTTGCGACTGGATTTCACTTGCAAAACATTGATTCATAGCATTAGGATTCAGTGAATAGGAATAGAATTTCTTTATTCGATTGTTTGCATGTAACAATCATAAAAGAGCATTTCATACAAGTTAATCCATACAGTAATAATAAAATAGGGAGAGTAGTATTACAACAAGACATTCACAAGCATATACACAATAGTATGGTTAAAAAGAATAAAATACATTAGAAGTGAGAGTACAATCAGCAGCAGAGTTAGTTACCCTTCCATGCTTTTTCTATGTTTAACTGCGAGTTTTAAGAAACTACATACAAACATGGTACATTCACTATTTAGCATTTGAAGGTGACACAGTGCAGGTCTGAATTGTACAAAATTCAGGTGCTTAAGTAAAGGTTTTAAAAACAGGTTACGGGGGAGTGTATAAAACTGACAGAAAAATAAAAAGTGTGCCAGATCTTGCGGAGACTTATTGTCGCAGCCGCAAGCTGGCAACACTTGTCCTCTATGCGCTCCACTTGGTACAGCTAATAAAAAATGGAACATGTTAAATCGGAACCTTGTTAATAAAAAACGGTCATAACCGGACATGGGCCAGGACAGGTAGGGTTCCATATATAAACAGGTTTTAGTTAAGGCATACTGTCTCACACTGCTTTTCTTGTATTCATTTTCCTCCCGTGTCATGCACCTGGACAGCATAAAAGTGTTCCTAACAAAGGTTACATCAGTTTTGGTTATTGTTTCGGGGGATAAAAATAAATCTGGTCGGCCTAATTCAAAAAGCCACATTCTTACGTATTTTAACCATGGGATCTTAAGTCTACCATCCCACTGTAGTGCCTCTTGAAGAATGTTTCTGGTAAGAGGTATGGCTGTGTTTAGCCAGCTATTCAGCCAGCATAACAAAGGATTCACGGCCAGCTTATCACTTAGATATGGGATGCCAAGTTCCTCATGTACCGGGAAGTTGGCCGTCCCCCTGGGTAACCTTAGGACCTGTTTTAAGAAGTTATTCTCAGTAACTTCAAGGGCACCTAGTGATTCTGATCCCCATATTTCACTTCCATAACGTGCAATTGCGGTGCTTTTGGCTTGATATAACTTCAAGACAGCAGCCACCGGACTATTGCCCATTTTTCTAGTGAAGTCCAGTATTGCCGCGTTGGCCCGCACTACCTCGCCCTTTTTCTTTAGTATTGCTGGTGCCCAAGTTAATTTGTGGTCAAAAAGAACACCAAGGTACGAGAAGGTCTTAGTAGTGGGTATTTTATCTCCGTTTACAAAGTGAGGATATATTTTTTTTGGAGATACACCTGTCGTCATTGTAAAGGATTTCGAGTTATTAATGCTCAGGCCACGGGAGTTCATGAAGTCATTAAAAGAATCTAGCAGGATTTGGAGACCGAGCGCCGTTCTAGATATTAGAACGGCGTCGTCCGCATATAATAGGACCGGTATGCCCTTCTTGCCAATGTAAGGAAAGTCTGTACCAGTTTTTAGTAGGTGCTCCTCCAACTCATTAATATAAAGATTAAAAAGAAAGGGGGCAAGGATGCACCCTTGTCTGACACCTCGGGTTATTCTAAAATCTCTGGTTACCTTCAAATCATGGGTGTAACGGACGTTTGCTCTTGTGTCCGAGTGGAGGTCAACAAGAAAGTTGACCAGGTTTTGTTCCACCCCCATTTTTAACAGCACCTCCCATAGCCTGCCTCTGTCTACGCAGTCAAACGCGGACGATAAATCCATAAAGGCCATATGGATCGTCCCTTTTCTTGCTAGGGTGTATTTACTGTTTATTAAATATAGATTCAGACATTGGGTTATCGTGGAGTGGCCTGGTCTGAACCCATATTGTATTGGAGACAGTATGTTATTATCATTGGCCCAGGCTGTTAATCTGTTTAGGATAATACCCCCCACCACCTTTGTGACTGAGTTAATCAGGGATATGGGTCTGTAACATGTAACACTACCACGATCACCCTTCTTAAAAACAGGGACAATGGTGGAGGACCCCCAGGCTTTTGGGCAACCAGCCAAAATACCTGCATTTACAACTGCGGTGATGACTGGTGCCCATAAGAGAATGTTTGATTTGAATAGGTCGGGTGGTATACCATCGGGGCCAGGTGCTTTGTTACAGGTTAATCCTTGTATCCCCTTTTCTACCTCCCCCACTGTGAAACACAACACATTTTCATCAGAAGATTTAAAAACAAAGTCTGCTTGCAAATTATCACTTTTAAAAATTGTGCTGTAATGTGACATCCACTCTTCCTCAGGTATATTGGTCCCGACAATAGAATTTAAGGGGACGTCAAACATAGGTTTGTTTACAATGCTCCAGAACTTGGAGCTATTACCCAGAATTGCAGGATCACATAACTTCTCCCAAACACCGGCTTTTACTTCTTTTTTCCGGGCTGCCAGGACTGTCTTGTAGTTAGATCGCAGTGACTTAATAAGGACAGGGTCTCTTGGGGTAGCCTTGAGTGCTTTTTTTAAGTCTCGTCCGGCCTTTGAGCAGGCTTGATCGAACCACCCTGGTTGGTGTTCATGTTGTCCCTTTATTGGTACTGACAACATTTGGCCAATTTTCTCAACAACAGCAGCAAAGGCAATCAGAGTCGCTTCGGGCAAAGTAGATGGAGAAACACAAAGATCTAGGTCATTACCACAGCTAGTGGTAATTGAATCATACAAGGAATCGCTGTTAACCTTTGACCACTTCAGGCGACGATTTCCGTTGATGGGTTTTAAGACACCGTGATCAGGTCGAGGCTTCCTATGATCAAAAAGGTCACCTCCAATCCTGATTGACAAAGGGTTATGGTCGCTGAAGATGCTTGTTAGAATTTCAAAGTCAGTGGCTAAATCAACTAGATCTCTTGAGAGGAATATGTGGTCTATGTAGGAGCCTTTACCGTGGCCTTTGTACGTGGGGACATTAAACTGGTGTGAGTCCTCCAGTGTGGTCATTCAGTGTTTGGAAGGGACGCCTACAACACATCCTTTCTAGATACCAAGTCTGTATCCATCCACTAACTTATTCTAGGAGGCAAAAAACTTTTCAGGCTTCTAAATGGGATCAGTACATATGAAAAAGGAGTTTTAAGATTACAAACGCCCAATCAGAGTGTGTTAACTTAAAATTCCCTAAATGATCTCTCAATCTGAGAAGGAAAATTTTACATAAAGGCATAACCAGCAGGTATGGTTTCAGATTTTCCATCAATTCCAGATCTTGGAATGAGCTCCCCATTTAGGCCTAATTCTAATAAATCAAATTTAATGGGGCGCATTTATAATCAATTGCTATGGTCTGCTGATGTAAAATAGGTGCTAAAAATCATTTACTTCCTCATCTCAATTCTTTAATAGTGACAAGTTAACCCCAATGCAATGCAATCATCCACCATCTCCCAAACTGTTTATTAATTATGGCCAATCCATACTAAGGGATTGATTACAATGGCAGAGAAACCACCACTGGCAGCCTGCTGGTGGCGTTTTCCCTGCCATCGTGAAGCACTGCTCAGCCAGGCATATTACGATGGCGGGCGATGTGCTGGCAGACACAAAGTCCGTCGGCCATGGGTCCGCCACAGGCAATCGTTTCGATTAGCTGACTGACCCACCAAGCATCTCTAAAATGGTGGCGGTGCCTAGTAGGCACCGTCTGCCAGATTAGGATGCTGCATCCTCACCAGCCTGTGTATGGTGGTTCAACCCCCATTCACAGGCCGGCGGGGATGTACTTTGGGGGCCCGTAGCGGGCACCCCTTCAGCAGGGGCACTTAAGTTTTGTACTCGGGGTAGCTAAAATTGTGCACTCATCTGAGCACAGTGCTGTAGAAGCAGAAATCCTCAGTGACAGAGTGGTTTTCAAAAGGAGATCTATAATACGGAGGGAAATGATCAGGAAAACATGTATTCTCATTCACTTTTCTCTTTCTCTAGGCGACCTCTTTCTGTATCACCCCATGGGTGTGGATTCACCTGTGTCAAGTTGTATAGGAGTTGGAAGATCGCCTGGAGCGAAAGCAGCCAGAACAGTTGTGTCTTGTTCAAATGTCTTAGATCCAGGACCTGTCTCCATTTCCCGGACTTCTTCTTTATGAGGAAGACATTTTAATAGAATCCCTTGTTTTGATGGCCATATAGAAAATCTATAGCTCCTTTGTGAATAAGAAGAGATATATCAAGAAGTAAATTAGCTAGATGTTTATGGCATCTCTTTCATAGAGGATTCCTGGGAGGATTTTGAACATATTCCAGGGTGTGACCATGACAGATGGTATCCAGAACCCATTTGTCCAATGAGACATCTTTTTATTGGTCGTAGTAAATGGTCAAGTCTGTGAAAGAAGGTGTCAGGAGATGTGAAGGGGTGACTGGTGCATCAGAACTGTTACTGACGTTTGGAAGCTTTGAGACCCTTTCGTCCTGCTGATGATCTTCTGTGAGTTGTTTTTCTCATATAGGATGCAGTAGGTGGTGCTCTATATGACTTCTGTGGAGCCTACTGCTGTCAAAATCCCTGTTGTAATGTAGGGTAAGGTTGGTACCAGTATGATTGAATTGACTAGATGTGAACTGACCTCTTCATCTATTGGCTTGAAAGCTCTGAAAACTGCAATGCTGGAATGATCCCAGCGAACATGCCATGTCTGTCTCAGCCTTAATGGATTGTAAGGCATCTTCTACATGCTTTCCAAAAAGATTTTCCCTAATCAAAAGGCATGTCCAGAATTTTAGCCTAGACCCCCCGACGGAAAGAGGTAGCTTCCAGCAAACCTTGATGGTATAACTCTGCAGCTACAGCCATTTGCCTAAAGGCTGTAGAGGCAACATTCATAGCTGTATCAATATTCTCTGAGGAGGCCCTTTCTCATTCTTGTAAACCTTCCATAGCCTTTTACTGTTTGTCCTTTTTTTAAAGTCCTCTTCTCAGGTCTCTTTAGAGAGGAAGGGGAGACTGAATCTCCTTTTGTAACTGGAATATCAGCCTCTGTTGATTTTCTATGACGTTTGGTCTTCTTAGAATATTCTTCATATGAGGAATCCTCCTCCTGGTTACACTTTCTGTTGGGTAAGGATGTTCTTGGGCTTTTCACATCATATGCTTTATTCTCTGAGGCTTTTTTCTTTATAAGCAGCAGAAGTAATCTTGCCTCTCTGTCTTTTAAGGTTTGTGCAGAAACAGTACTGCATTGTGTACAGTCGTTTGGCTTATGCCTAGGATATAAACAGTGTAGTCATTCTTTCTGTGGGTCTTCTGAGAATAATCTTGGTTTGCCACAAGATTTACGTGGCCTAATAAGTCCTTTCACATACTCTTTTGACATGATGATTAGTCAGCAACACACTCAGCGGTTACCGAACTACTACTTGAAGAACAAATCTGAAGTCAAATAGTCAAAAGGTGACTGGTTGCACTGTAGAACTGAGTGGAACTCAGGGAGAATCCTTCACACACAAAGTGCGGTTAGAAATCTGGGTGGCCTTAAAGGGGAAGAGTCCACAGGGAGCTGCGCTCTGATTGGCAGAGTTTTGGTTCTTGCAAAACAATGTGAAATGGTTAATTTGATTTTTCAGTATTGCTTTCAATGCTTCTCTTGCACTACTTGTGATTATTAACGTGGGACTACCACCATGATGACGGGGAAGAAGCATGTGTTTATATAAAAGATTCAACACTGGAGAATGTATTATTTCTATTCAAAACCAACTTAAACTACACAACCATTACAAATTCAAACGTTAGAGTTGTAACTTCATAGTTATGAATTTAAAGTTATTATTTGCGCTGTGCCAAAAACTTACTGTAGCCAGTAAACCTCTCTACAGATTGCTGTCAACTCGCGAGCGGACCTAAATTAACTATAACTTGGCCATTTACCATTCACACTCTTATCATAAATTATGACATTTGAGATGTCATGAGTGTTGTTATGAATGCTATGATTTAAGATGTTATAAGTGATGTAGTATGATGGTATCAGTGGTGCATGGGGAAGGTTTGAGTATAAAAAAGCTTTAACCTTAGTTTTTTTTAAATTGAATTTCAATTGAAAAAATAAATAAAATGGGTTTAAAATCGTCGAGTGTAGTGTCATAGAATGGAATAGATTGAGTAGAGTGCTGTAGAGTGTAGTGGCATACATTGGAGTAGAGTGGAGTGTTGCTGAGTGGAGTGTCGCTAAGTGGAGTGTCATAGAATGGAGTGGAGGAGAGTGTTGTTGAGTGAAGTGTTGTAGAGTACAATGTCTTAAAGAGGACTGTCATAGAGTGGAGTATTGTACATTGTCGTAGACCGGAGTTGCATCGAGTGGAGAACAGTGTTGTACAGTGGAGTGTCATAGAGTGAAGCAGAATGTCAGAGTGTGGTAGAGTGGACTGGCATAGGGTGTTGTAGAGTGGAGAGGCATAGAGTGGCGTAGAGTGGAGTATCTTAGAATGGAGGAGTGGAGTAGTGTGTTGTGGAGTAGAGTGGAGCAAAGTGGTGTGAAGTGGTGGAGAGGGAGTGGTGTAGAGTGCATTACAGTGTTGTATAATGGCATAGAGTGGAGTAGGGTGTCAAAGAGTGGAGGGGTGTAAAGTGTCGTATAGTGGAGTAAAGTGCAGTGGTATACAGAGTCATGGCATAGAGTGTAGAGTGTTGTGTCATACAGTGTTGTACAGTGTGGTGCTGTTAAATGTTGAGGCATCGAGTGTCATGGCGTAGAGTGCAACAGCTAGAGTGAAGTGAACTCCGATCCCTCAGAATCATGGAAACAGTGTAATACTTTTCACTCAGTCACTCGTGCTTACTTTTTCTTAGAGAGATGCACAGAACAAACAATATGGACGTTTTTCAATCAGCATTTATTGACCCTTCGTCATTCTAGTGTAAAATAGGTTTGCTGAAACAATCATCAGCACTAGGAAAGTAAAAGGATGGTAGATTTCTACCATTTTGCTATAACCATGAATACAGGCAAATATAAAAAGTATATAAGAGAAAAAAGCATACTCCTACGATTCTACCCTAATTACATGTACCTAGCATGTATGTAGATGTAAGGCCAAGAATCCCTCTAGGATAAAGTCAACCCCATTACCTGAAATAAGAGACTGTAGGACCCCATCTTGGTCTCGAGCTAGAGTGTCTGCATGCAGGAAGCTCAGCGTCTCGCGTCAGTGTGTCGGCATGAAAGTCGTTATCTCCTCTCTCTATCTCAGCAAGATGTGATGCTTATATACCTGAAGGTATCACAAGAGGTTCTACCTTATTGTGTCACTGTCGAACGTAGGATGACGTTGGGAATGAACCTTGTACATAGTTATTATGCAGGAGATGATAGTCCTGCTGACTTTCCAATAATCCAAGGATCCTCATGCATAATGTATGAGGCTATTGTTCAGGGAAAACCCCACGTTCTGTAGGCAGCACTGTAACTAGGAGAAGGGTCAGTCCTAGCAGCCCGTTATGTATGTAGTGTAGGGATGAATATAGGTGAAAGGTTGGGATGATACCCAGACCTATATTGGGGGATACCTATATGGAAAATAATAGCATGTGATACAGTAGACTGGAGTGGCATAGAGTGGAGTTGTGTGTGGTAAATTATAGTGGCATGTCATACAGTAGCATGTCGTACAGTTCCTCAGAGTGGAGGGGCATTGAGTGGACTAGCGTAGAGTGGTGTGGCATGTCATTGAGTGGAGTGGCTTATCATAGAGAAGAGTACCATGTCGTAGAGTGGAGTGATATCATAGAGTGGCATGTCGTAGAGTGCCTTAAAGTGGAGGTACGTAGAGTAGTGTACCATAGAGTGGCTTATCTTACAGTGCAGTGGTGTGTTGCAGAGTGGAGTGGATTAATGTAGAGTGGAGTGTCATAGAGTGGAGTGGCTTGTCATAGATTGAACGGGTGTGTTGTACGGAGGACTAGCATGTTGTAGAGAGGAGTGGAGGGGTATACCTCTGAGTGTCTTTTGTCATAAAAGCTTTTTTTTTTTCAATAGGTACATTGGTACTTCCTTGGTAGTTTGGAGGAAGTACAGTGGTATATATATATAGTATTTCAAGTGGGACACAGACATCGTCAAGTGCCTACAAAGACCAGGATTCTTTGCGACCTGCAACATTGAAAACGACCACCAGAGGGAATTAATTAAAAGGACTGAGCAATCACCTGGCAGTTAAATAGGCGGAAAACATCGATGTCCAGAGATCACTCCCCCGAAGAAGGCCGAGTTACTGTGCTGAAATGCATTGGGATAAAAAAGCTGTAATCCCGTCTTGAATAAATACTTCATTGCAAACGTGACCTTGTGCGACTCATCTCTTTCCCAGCCGGGGAAGGTGTTCATGATATTACAAACGGCGTTGTCCTGCCGTGGAGCCACGCACCTCAAGCAAGAGCGCCATTCCTGCCCGAAAATAGGACGTTTTGGGAGCAAGCAGCAATGCAACAGGGCAGCGGCAGCCACCAGAAACCGAATTCTGGCGTGAGTCCCCATTGTGCATCAAAGTGGAACATGGGGTAGGCACAAGCAGTATTTCAAGCGGGACACAGACATCGTCAAGTGCCTACAAAGACCAGGATTCTTTGCGACCTGCAACATTGAAAACGCCCACCAGAGGGAATTAATTAAAAGGACTGAGCAATCACCTGGCAGTTAAATAGGCGGAAAACATCGATGTCCAGAGATCACTCCCCCGAAGAAGGCCGAGTTACTGTGCCGAAATGCATTGGGATAAAAAAGCTGTAATCCCGTCTTGAATAAATACTTCATTGCAAACGTGACCTTGTGCGACTCACCTCTTTCCCAGCCGGGGAAGGTGTTCATGATATTACAAACGGCATTGTCCTGCCATGGAGCCACGCACCTCAAGCAGGAGCGCCATTCCTGCCCGAAAATAGGACGTTTTGGGAGCAAGCAGCAATGCAACAGGGCAGCGGCAGCCACCAGAAACCGAATTCTGGCGTGAATCCCCATTGTGCATCAAAGTGGCACATGGGGTAGGCACGAGCAGTATTTTAAGCGGGACACAGACATCGTCAAGTGCCTACAAAGACCAGGATTCTTTGCGACCTGAAACATTGAAAATGCCCACCAGAGGGAATTAATTAAAAGGACTGAGCAATCACCTGGCAGTTAAATAGGCGGAAAACATCGATGTCCAGAGATCACTCCCCCAAAGAAGGCCGAGTTACTGTGCCGAAATGCATTGGGATAAAAAAGCTGTAATCCCGTCTTGAATAAATACTTCATTGCAAACGTGACCTTGTGCGACTCATCTCTTTCCCAGCCGGGGAAGGTGTTCATGATATTACAAACGGAGTTGTCCTGCCGTGGAGCCACGCACCTCAAGCAAGAGCGCCATTCCTGCCCGAAAATAGGACGTTTTGGGAGCAAGCAGCAATGCAACAGGGCAGCGGCAGCCACCAGAAACCGAATTCTGGCGTGAGTCCCCATTGTGCATCAAAGTGGCACATGGGGTAGGCACGAGCAGTATTTTAAGCGGGACACAGACATCGTCAAGTGCCTACAAAGACCAGGATTCTTTGCGACCTGCAACATTGAAAACGCTCACCAGAGGGAATTAATTAAAAGGACTGAGCAATCACCTGGCAGTTAAATAGGCGGAAAACATCGATGTCCAGAGATCACTCCCCCGAAGAAGGCCGAGTTACTGTGCCGAAATGCATTGGGATAAAAAAGCTGTAATCCCGTCTTGAATAAATACTTCATTGCAAACGTGACCTTGTGCGACTCATCTCTTTCCCAGCCGGGGAAGGTGTTCTTGATATTACAAACGGAGTTGTCCTGCCGTGGAGCCACGCACCTCAAGCAAGAGCGCCATTCCTGCCCGAAAATAGGACGTTTTGGGAGCAAGCAGCAATGCAACAGGGCAGCGGCAGCCACCAGAAACCGAATTCTGGCGTGAGTCCCCATTGTGCATCAAAGTGGCACATGGGGTAGGCACGAGCAGTATTTTAAGCGGGACACAGACATCGTCAAGTGCCTACAAAGCCCAGGATTCTTTGCGACCTGTAACATTGAAAACGCTCACCAGAGGGAATTAATTAAAAGGACTGAGCAATCACCTGGCAGTTAAATAGGCGGAAAACATCGATGTCCAGAGATCACTCCCCCGAAGAAGGCCGAGTTACTGTGCCGAAATGCATTGGGATAAAAAAGCTGTAATCCCGTCTTGAATAAATACTTCATTGCAAACGTGACCTTGTGCGACTCATCTCTTTCCCAGCCGGGGAAGGTGTTCATGATATTACAAACGGCGTTGTCCTGCCGTGGAGCCACGCACCTCAAGCAAGAGCGCCATTCCTGCCCGAAAATAGGACGTTTTGGGAGCAAGCAGCAATGCAACAGGGCAGCGACAGCCACCAGAAACCGAATTCTGGCGTGAGTCCCCATTGTGCATCAAAGTGGCACATAGGGTAGGCACGAGCAGTATTTCAAGCGGGACACAGACATCGTCAAGTGCCTACAAAGACCAGGATTCTTTGCGACTTGCAACATTGAAAAGGCCCACCAGAGGGAATTAATTAAAAGGACTGAGCAATCACCTGGCAGTTAAATAGGCGGAAAACATCGATGTCCAGAGATCACTCCCCCGAAGAAGGCCGAGTTACTGTGCGGAAATGCATTGGGATAAAAAAGCTGTAATCCCGTCTTGAATAAATACTTCATTGCAAACGTGACCTTGTGCGACACTTCTCTTTCCCAGCCGGGGAAGGTGTTCATGATATATATATATATATATATATATATATATATATATATATATATATATATATATATATCAGCGACGGCCCGTGGAGGGAGTTACGGTGGGGCAGGAGGGCGGGGAGGGGGAGGGGCAGGGCGGAGGTTGCTAAAAACCGGCATATGGATAATTGCAGGTAAGTAAACAATTTAATTAATAAAACGAATTTCGTAGCTCGCACTGCATTGCATTTTGCGATGCAAGGCGCACTACGAAATTCGTTTTATTAATTAAATTGTTTACTTACCTGCAATTATCCATATGCCGGTTTTTAGCAACCTCCACCCTGCCCCTCCCCCTCGCCGCCCTCCTGCCCCACCGTAACTCCCTCCACGAGCCGTCGCTGATATATATATATATATATCCCCTCTCACTTCCTTCTGTCACAAAGGATATAGGCGCACTCCTTTTCGTTTTCCACAATCTTTGTTTATTTCAAAGTGTTCAGGCACATGAAAGCACTGGATCTACGCATTTCGATGCCCCTGGCATCTTGCTCACGATCCAGTGCATATATATATACACTTTTCCTCCAAGAAGGATGACAAAGCCATGTACAGTTCCATAGATTTTATTGTTGCCCGCTGGTAGCGCTGAAAATAAAATCTATGGAACCGCACATGGCTCCGTCATCCTTCTTGGAGGAAAAGTGTATGTTGTAGGACCCGTTCTGTGGGGTCCTTGAGGACGAAGCAACTCTCGCTTTGGAGACAGCGATTTCTGAGTAGCCTTGACATTGGTAAAGTTCTGCAGGGTGCTTTGTAAACCATGATTATGATAATGAGTTCCATATTTCAAAGGGAAATGCGAATTATTTTCTATGTTGTTTAGCACTGCACTTTGTAAAATAATAGAACTAAAACATGTAATATGTAAGAATATTAATATGCTTTCTTTCAAATTTGTACTGTTCATTTTATGCAATGGAAGCATTTTTACAACTGACAAATATGTTCATTGAAATGTAAAGAAAGAATTATTTAGCTACCATATGACAGGACCATCTCTAAATAGTAGCACTTTAGGCCACAATACTATAACAGAAAATTATTCCAGAGATTATGTTTTTATACAAGCATTTGTTGTTTAATTTCCAGGTGAAAAATGTTCCTGTGGCTCTGCCATATTCCCTGGCCAATGGGCTATCCGTAATAGCTGTGCCAGATGGTCTTATTCTTGAACAAGCACCCTTGCTGAGAATTACAGTCAGTCTTGGTGGATATGTGACCATCAGTGTGAGTCCTTCTTTGTCCACTTGTGGACCCTGCAGTGGATCGAACAACACTGTTATATCTGTGGAGCAAGTAGGTAAGGAAAATTCAGTGTTCCTTTGTAAGTTCAGGCTGAATATTTGATGTAGTGGCGGAATGTGCCTATCTCACAGCCCTGGTGGGCCTCGGCTGCCAGCTTTCCCATACTGAGATGTTCTGAGAGGCAACTGAGTAAAGGCAATAACGTTATAAACAACCAGGACATTTAGAGTAATGTGCACTGTACTTAGAACTATTCACCGCTATGCACCACATGCCTCGGGTTTCACTCAGAACTCAGCACCACCTACAGAGAGTAATAAAAACTATATAAAATGACCTACTTGTCAACTCACCCTCTTTTAAAGTGTGTACTGTATTTTACATGACATTTACCCTTGTAAAATCTCAAATGCCTTTTGTAGACTTCATGAGAGACGCCCCCCATCGCCTGTATCAGCTAGATTAGCCTTCAAATCCTTTAGGGAGGGGGTCGCCCTCTTAAAAATGAAGCTTCACATTTATTGAAGAATTAATAGGTATACATTTAGAGAAGGAACTTACATTAACCCCAACATTTCAATTATGGTGGGATTAATCTGCAACTATGTGTCTTTAATAAATGTATGAATTTCTTTAAGTACTTCTTGAAAAGTGACAATCTCAGTCGCTTTGAGACAGATTTGAAGAAAGTGCAAAGTTAGAGATCAGCGACAATTCTATAAGCTTCGATTTAAGGAATCAGGGATTCCAAATGCGTGTTTGAACCTCTGAATGGTGAAGGCTATACCTAATTTATTCCTACCCAGTGCTTCATCTGTTAAAAAAATGGAAAAGATGGGTGTAGCATACAAGGCTTTCATCGAAAGCGTGGGGCTGGTGCTGCCAAATGCCTAGTTGCCCAGTACCAAGGATGCCTAACTTTTATTTTTCCTCATGCTTCTTGCTTACCCTATTCTACACTTTCAGTCTTTTTTATCAAACTTTTAAAGGTTGTTTTACTTCTCTGCATTCTCCAAATATCAGAAACGCGAGGATGTGGAGTTGCGTGCTACTGTTCCTGCTGCGTCCCGGCAGGGAACGCTGGGAGCGGGAGTGGCGAGGGAGGAGCGATAGCCTAGCTGAGCCCCGAGCCTGTGATATTCCTGGCGCTCCCGAAATATATAGAATAAATTACTTACCAAACCACCACCATGTCCGCCTCTCTGTACCCTCTACAGATGACTTTTTGAAAGTGGTAGACGATATGAATGGTTGTATGTGCGCCTCCTTCCTGATAATCTGGTGAGACCGTTTTCGCGTAAGTCACTTACTGTTCTACCTTTCCCAGGAGCGAGGAGCCTGTCCAGCCTCCCAATCGTGCTAGCAGCGCTACCTACCTCCCTTACTGAGTTTACTGTGCTCGAGATACCAAGCTAACCCATGATGGGGGACACATGCACTCTCCCAGACGTACCCTGCTAACTTTTTCAGATGGTAAGTCCAGTCAGTGCACATCAGCATTTAATAGACAAAAGCGAATTCTTCTATGTATGAGGATGTTGGGCTATTAGCTGGAGGCCACAAGGCCGACCTGGTGCATGCCACAGGCAAAAATACACATACACACAGTAATGCAGTTAAGGGCGGAAATCCCGAGCAGTCTTCCCCCCTCTTTTTTATAACCTCTGGCTATGCCTAGCCAGAGGGTGTTACAGGGTGCAGTTTCCGGGGCATCCCAGCACCGCCGTCAAGTCGCCGAGCGGTCTTCCCCCCTATTTTTTTATAACCTCTGGCTACGCCTAGCCAGAGGGTGTTACAGGGTGCAGTTTGCGGGTCCTCCCAGCACCGCGGTCATTACATCACTCCCCAACTTGGTGTTGACCAGTGTCTGATTGCTTGGCAAGCAAAGTCTTTCATTCTCTGTCTCGGCTGTAGATTTGGCCTCAGGTTGTAGCGCTGAGGGTGAGAATGACTGCTTCTGACCCCACTATTAGACCTATGTTGGAGGTTTGTGTCCATGCCTTCGCTAACCGCCGGTGACTCAACCTGAGGACTAGCAGAGGCACTCCTTTCTTAGTCAGGTTGTCGGCTCAGGCGCCCCAGTCGGTTTCTTTGTCTCCTGACGGGGTGATTTCTTGACTGGGACAGTCTCCTCTCCAGAACCACAACACATTCCTGGTGACAACTTCTCATCCCTGCTTGGCATTGACCATAGTCCTGTTCACCTATGAGATTGTCCAAGTACCTGGTTCGATGGACGTCAGGAATTTCCCTCCAGCCCGTGGATCTCGTATCAACACCAGATCCCCTGGTAGGAGCTGTCGGGACTTTGCACTTCGTTTCAGGCTGGTGTGGTCATTGGCCAGGGCGCGTCGGGCTTGGGTATCTGCTTGTTCATATGGCATTGGTGTCCACTGGCTGGACACGGAGAGAGTATCCTGTTGATGTCTGTTGATCAATAAAGACCAAGGGGACCATTGCATGGTGCAGTGTGGCATTTCTCAGTATTCTCACAGGAATTGGTGCAGGCTTACCTCTGCATTGGTGCCCTCTGCCACTGCGATACGTAGCGCTTTATTCAACGTGCGCATTAAGCGTTCGGCTTCGCCATTGGCCTTTGGCCACTGTGGGGTGATGCAGCAATGTATTTTACTGAGAGATCCTAGTAGGTCCTTGAAATCAGACCCTTGAAACGTTGGTCCATTGTCAGTATTTACCTCTAGAGAGAGTCCCAATGGAGCAAAAGTCTTCTCCAGCACTGGGGCAACATTTGTGAATGCTGTAGACTCTATTACTTCAACTATCGAAACATTTGAAATAGCTGTCTATCATAACTGCAGTGATCCTTCCCTCTCAAAGGCTCCCAAAGTCTGGGCCTATTTGGGAACAGGGATTTTTGCATGGGTCTTCGGTGATGATACGCGCTGGGGGGTTCTTGAGTCCTTGTCATTTGGCAGGATGGACATTTGCGTATGAAGTCATTCGCAGTGGCCTCCAGCCCCATGAACCAGATTTCCTTCATCCGAAATTTCATCTGCACAGTCCCTTGATGGATGCCATGGGCGAGGGTCATCATGTGGCCCTGGAGAATTTCAGGGATCACAATGTGAGACGCTTGCAATATAAGACCTTCTGCGATTGCCCTCAGGTCGTCACGCACCTTCCACATCTTCCAAAGGCACACCAGTTGTTGGCTTATCATAGGAAGTTGTTCCATGAACCTTGTTGGAGGGGGTCCATGACTCTCGTCATGACTGGGTCGTGTCTAGTCGCCTTGCTGATTTCCTGGATGGTGAGCACATGTAGATATGCTCCTTGAGACACCATATTTACATAGCCTTCTGCGGTGTTGGTGTTGTGTGTGTCACTTTCCACCAGAATCGGCGAGTGCCAGGAAAGGAAGTCAGCGGGTTTCTTCGAACCTGGTCTGTAGACTAACTCCATTTGGTAGTGTTGCAACTGGATTGCCCAGTGTTCAGTTCACGGTGGAGGATGTGGGGATGTAACTGTATCTCAAGTAAAAAAGAACTCCTTCCAGAAACCAGAGCCCTTGGGGGGGCGCGTTCGCAGGCAGAGAAGTACCAGCTGTCAAATCCTGTGTGTAATCCCAGTAAATCCGCGCTCTCAGGCCACTAACTCAGGAAACATTCCAATCAACAAAAAGTGGATTTATCAGGCATCATAAATCCTCAGTGACACGTTTCGACCGGAGGTGGTCTTGATCACACACTGGAGCAAAAACTCTCATGTCCCTACATACACCTCCTAAGTAGAAATTAACAAATGACCAAGCACATGTAATGGCATATCGTGAATGAACATAGCCGCCATGATGGAAGAGTAAAGTTTACACATGTAGTACAGAAAACAAAGTGTTAGCATGTGCAAAATGTCAAGTTATGGCTAACCAATGTGTCTAACAAACTTTGTACAAGGTGTGAGCAAGCCCTTCCGAGATAAAATCTGTCACGGCCGGTTTAATAAACCCCCCATTTTACTGTCCAACTCTTGTGGATTCTTGACACCAGAAATGGTCTGAGAGCGCGAGTGGGACTCTGTTTTGCACAGGATATACATATATATATATATTACCTACTGGCGGTCGCCAGTAGGTAGTTATAGTTAGGATTTTTTTCAATGCAAAATCTCAAAATTCTATTGTGAATAACTTTGGCGTCGGTTGACGAATCTGCCTGAAAATTTCCTCAAATTTGCCTCGTAGAACTCCGGTCCTTCCCTGAAAGTTTGGGGGGGATTCGTCAAGCGGGGGCCGAGATAAAAGGGGGGTCCCAAAACATGTTTTTCCCATGTTAATTTCCATAGGGCGGTCGAACTCACTTTTAGCCCGAACGGCTGAATGGATTTGCACCAAACTTGGTAAAAATTGTAGGGACTGGTAGCCCGATGTGCCTTTGCTATGTCTCAAGATATGTGCTCCAGTGGATTTTGAGTAATTTAGGTTCAAAAAAATATATATATCTATGGCAGCGCCCTGGTACGCGCACCGGGGAGCGCTCCGGGCGCGCCACGCGACTTGCGCACAGAAAGCTGATTGGCTCTCGGGTGTCTGTAAACATTCGAAACAGTTCGGAGCGGGCGCCATCTTGTGTCTCGGTAAAATTGAGACATAAGAGGTGGAAAAATCAAAGGGGGAAATGACCATAAGGGGGCAGGGATAGACCCCCCCTGACCCCCTAGGTTTGATGTGGGGGCCATAAAAAGGCCCAGCGGGGCAAAAAAAACATTTATTTTTTTGATTTGCGCGGGGGGAGCGCCCGGTACGCGCACCGGGGAGCGTACCATGGGGAAGAAAGATTGACAGACTTTTCCAAAAATGAAGCCTTTTTTTATAAATTGGAGGTAGTTCTAAAAAGAACTGTTTTTTTTCTTCTTTTTGTTGTTTTATATTTTTTTTATTGTTTTTTTGAACATTTTGTACTTTTTTGGGGTTTTCTGAACAGTTTTATATATTTTTTGTATTTTTCATGCGGAGAAACGAAAAAACAGGGAATTGAAAATGGCTCAACTGGAGCAAAAAAAAAGAAAAGAAATAATTAGGGTTGATTGGGGCATTTGATTGTCCCCAGCAAGGACAATGAGCTTTATGCTCGGTTCTCCGTAGGAGATTGTTTTCCCACAATATTTACAGATAATTCTGAAATCTGCAAATCGTGGCTGAATGCAAGGCATCGTCTCACTTTCCTCTGGTGCCGACGGAGTGGGTTGCTTCCTTTTTGAGGTGGTACTTGTGGATTGGGGAGGGTTACTGGCCAGTTCCCTCATCTCTGCAGCAGAATAATTTATTGGATGCTTGCGCTGCATGTGGCGTATCATCGTGTTGTTCCCAAATGAATATTTCTTATTCGGGTTTCCCCTGGAAAGTTCCACGCCACAGATTCGGCAAGTCACCTTGCTTACTTTTTTCTTCCCCTCTGGGATAGAAAAAAACTCCCAAATAATGTGTGGTCTTGGCTGGTATGGGGTATTTTGTTCTTCAAGCCATCTTGTACTCCCCTCCTCCTCCTCCTCCTCCTATTCCTCCTCTTGTTGACCACCAATGATATCTTGAGGTGGTCCTCTTGGTGGTTGTGGTGGTGGTGCAGATGCACCAGCTGCTGCTACTACTGAAGCCATTATATTGATCAAAAAGGTACAGAGAGGTACAAACAGGTCTTCCTAAGTCAAAGGACAAAGTCAGAATAAGGAAAAAAGTTGGGGTCTTTCATCCTTTTGAAAAAAAAATGTATTGAACCAATGAAAAGTGTTATTTTTAGGTTACATGACCAGGGGCTTCATCATTATGAAACCAAAACTGTTATGAACCAATAAAAAGTGTTATTTTCAGGTCACATGACCCGACGCGCTTACGCTACGCGCCCCGGGGCGCGCCCAGGGGCGCGTCGCGTAAGTGCGTCGGACGCCTACGTTGCGCGATCGTATTCGCTCGAGTGCTTCCGGGTGCACTTACGCCGTGCGTATCACGCGGACGCGACTAAGCAATACGTCACGATCATGTTTTCATTCGCGATATTGGCGCTTACGGGACGCTCCCGGTGCGCACCCCGGGGCGCTTCATAAAACTACGCTTTCCGGGGCGCTCACCGTGGCGCTCACCTGGAGCGCTCCAAGGTAAAAAAAATAAAAAAAATAAAAACAATATTAAAAAAAAAAAATTGGCAAAATTGTAGGGACTGGTAGCCCGATGTGCCTTTGCTATGTCTCAAGATATATGCTCAAGTGGTTTTTACGAACATTAACTTTGAAAAAATATATATTGGGCTACATTGGGCTATATATATGTTAGAGCCCAAATGTAGCCCAATGTAGCCCAAAGATGGCCACCAGAGACAAAAAAAAACAAATTTAGCCCAAATGTAGCCCAAATATCAGCCAGATGTAGCCCAACTATAGCCCAAAGACAGAATGAACCAGAGTGTTCTAAAGAACAACTAGAGTGCTAACAGTCTTACTTATAAAGTGAGACTTATAGTTAGGAATTAGCATTTAAAAAACCTTTGAAATTCACTGAAAAAACCATAGGTTTCACACCAGTTATAGTTAGGAATTAGCATTTAAAAAACCTAAGAAATTCACTGAAAAAACCATAGGTTTCACACCAGTTATAGTTAGGAATTAGCATTTAAAAAACCTATTAAATTCACTGAAAAAACCATAGGTTTCACACCAGTTATAGTTAGCTGGAAATTTTACTGACATAAAACCAATGAAATTCCACGTTATAGTTAGTTGGACTCACTATAACGTGCGCGCCTGCAATGCACTGCTGATGACGTTACATATTACATCACTCATGACATGGTCAGTGACATCACTCATGACATCACTGATGACACCATCTAGTGAATGTGTGTCTTTCTGAAAAATAAATATGTTTTATATATGTATATGTAAAGGTCAATGGAAAAATACATGTTTAAATAAGTGTCTTAATGTATGTTTTTTTAAAAAAAAGTTGATTGGTTAACTGGCTTATTAAGTGTATCTTAGTGAATACACATATTGGCGACTAATTATAAAATATTTAAATATATGTATCAGTGTTTCACTTTGTGTATAAGTGGCTGCATGGGTTGGTGACTGACTCACTGTTTGTATGTGTTTTGAAGACAGTATATGTGCCGGACTGTATGGGTGGATGAGTGTGTATATGTGTGTGTTAGTGAGTAAACGACTGTCTCACTATTGTCTTTATCAGTAACGACATATGTTTTAATCTAGTATATGTGAGTATTGATATATATAAGTGAGTATATGTGAGAGTGAGAGATTGTAAGAGTTCCTGTTTAAATAAGTATGTGTTTCTATAAGTGAGTATATGTGAGAGTGAGAGATTGTAAGAGTTCCTGTTTAAATAAGTATGTGCTTCTATAAGTGATTGTTTAAGAGAGTAAGTATGTGTAGGTTTCCTTAGAAGTAAGGTGGTAGTGTGTGTATATCTGTATATGTAAATAAATGAATGTTTATTGGTTTATTTGCATGTGTGACTATGTGTGTGAGTAACTTTTTTGATGACTGTCGGTGTGTAACAGGATGTATAGGTGTATCACTACATATGATGAGTGAGTATATGTATGAGCGACTATATAGAACTGTTGGTGAATGAGTGAATGTTTATATAGATGGTGGAATTACTGAATTGGTTGTTGTAACTGGTATGGGTATATCCACTTTTTTGAAAATGTTAGTTTCTATTTTTGAATATGTGTTTCAAGGGTTACATTACACTGAAAGGAGGTCTGTCATTCTGTCACAAGGATGGTGTCATCAGTGATGTCATGAGTGATGTCACTGACCATGTCATGAGTGATGTAATATGTGACGTCATCAGCAGTGCATTGCAGGCGCGCAAGTTATAGTGAGTCCAACTAACTATAACGTGGAATTTCATTGGTTTTATGTCAGTAAAATTTCCAGCTAACTATAACTGGTGTGAAACCTATGGTTTTTTCAGCGAATTTAATAGGTTTTTTAAATGCTAATTCCTAACTATAACTGGTGTGAAACCTATGGTTTTTTCAGTAAATTCCTTAGGTTTTTTAAATGCTAATTCCTAACTATAACTGGTGTGAAATCTATGTTTTTTTCAGTGAATATATATATATATATATATATATATATATATATATATATATATATATATATTTATGTGTATAATTATATATATATATATATATCCACCATAAGTTCGGCGAAGAAAGCATTAGATGGCCACTAGCAGCGGCGGGCCGGGACGGGATCGCCACTCCCCCGTATCCAAACGACAGTCGTTCTCACTTGCACACAAGAACGATATCCGGGCCACAATTTCCGTTCCAAAGTGTATTTATTTCAAGAACGCACTCGACGCGTTTCGGGAAGCAAGTTCCCTTGTATATATATATATACACACACATATATGTATTTGTTATAAAATTGTAATATGAATTATAATTATTTTAATAATATATTTAACTAAACATACAAGATGTATACATATACGTTTTTTAAATAAGTATAAAATGTATAGATCATTTTAAATTGTTTAAATTTATTTAATTTACATTATATTACTGTTTAATGTAAATATATTTAATGTTTACTATGTTTAGGTGTTTTTATATTTATTTATTTATGTAACTTGTAGAGCGCAGCGTCACCTTGCAGGCATTCTGGCGCTAAGCAGCTCAAAAGTGGAGGTGAGTCAGAAGCAGGAGTCGACCAGCTAGTTCGTAGGGAACAGCAAGGTTTTTACGTGTCTCCTAAAGGGGGAGAAGTTCCGTATTAAAATTTTATTTTTTTTGTCTGCAATATTAGTGTATCACAATATTTTTCCTTCAATATTTCTGGTATTTACATTCTAAGTGTAGGGTAACAATATTTTTGACTTAGACACTTTTGACACAATAATAATGTCCCACGATATTTGTAGCTTCAATATTTTGTCAATGTACAGAGGTTGCAATCATCAATTAGTGTTATCCATGATCTGTTTAATGCTATTGGAGGTGGAGAGTAAGTATGGGCAGAAAATTTGTTCCGCTCGTGGAATTTGCGAATTTTTGGCAATTTCACGATCTGCGAATCGGACGAAAATGCCCAAAAATCCGCAATTCACGATTTGGCGGATTTTTTTTTCCTATTCGTGCTTCAAAAATACAATCTCGCGCGCGCGGCATTGACTTACCATGATTTTGCTTTTGCTGATGAGTTTTCCTCCCTGTTCGCGTGTACTGCGATATTTTGGTAGCTGGCCGAGCGACGCCGCAATCGCGAACACGTCATTGCGACCCGAAACAGGAAATTGCGAACACGTCATTGCGACCCAAAACAGGAAAAGGCATCGTGAGCAGGCTGGTTAAGTGGAAACAACAAGTTCGACCGCATGCACAAGTTCTTGTTCCCGAACTGCTAAAAAAATCTCACGAACTTGCAAAAAAAAAATTTGCAAGCTCGCGGAATTTGGCGGATTTTTGCGAATCGCGATTACAAATTTGCGCGAATCTACATATCGCAAATTCGCAAATTCCGCCCATGCTTAGTGGAGAGGCTCTGTTCAACAAAGTCTTGACTGTTTCTCGGAGGGTGGTAGATAATGTAGATCTTGATGGGGCTTGAATCATCTGCACTCAGTTCTACTCTTAAGTATTCGAATGTGGAGTATTTCTACACACCACTTCCCAGATTGTCAAGATGTTTGATCCCAAAGTTTCGAGGAATCTGAATGTCGATCAGAGGAACTGAGGAACCATATAGCCAGATCTCAGTGAGGAATAGGATGTTTACATTGTATGACTGAAGCATCTTGGTTGTATCAGGACAATGTTTTATCGCCGATCAGTAATTATGAAGCATGTATCTCAGGATGGAGTTTAAAAAAGTGTTGTGGTTTGCGTCTGAGAAATGGGGTTGATGGTTCACTAGAGTGGGAGCACTGGTCAAGAAACAGCCGCAAACCCTTACAGGGTAAACCACAGACGGTCCCGACATTAGCCTGTGCTTAACCCCAGGTGTTTGGCACAAAAAACAGTTAGGTTTAACTTAGAATCAATGTGTAAAGTATTTATGCAGCAAACAAACAGTAATAAAGTGAAAAGACACAAAATCCCACACCAATTTTGAAATCTAGAGTACATTTTTATAAATTATTTGACACTAAATCGACAAAAATCCAATCAGCAGAACCGGAGTTATGAATTTTTAAAGTTCAAGTTAACAGTAGCACCTAAAAGATCAGAGCACCAACTGGGGACATATGAAGAAAACAAAAAAGTGATGGATGGAATGCTTGAAATAATCTCAGCCACTGGTAATTACTTTGGTCTCATTTCAATCCATCATTATTATGCACACAATGTCATCTCAGTTTGGACCCAGTTATATGGAAATCAGTCTTGACTCTGCTCCAAATGGAACAGTTCAGCCTGAATTGTCAAGCCAGGTCCTCTCTGAAGCAGAACACAGACCACCCAGAACCAGTTTCACCTTAGTTATGGGCTCATCAGCCAGGTACAGCTCAGTTTCAGTGACACACTGTGCATGGGGCCCACGTCTAAGCATACTCGTCCCACTTAGGGCAACAAACTAAAGTATATGAAGAGGCGCCCTTACTCTGGTCTCCAGATTGGTGGCCTAATGATTTAGGCCTGCTCTTATTCCAAAAGCAGTGGTGAAATATCAAGGTGTACATTTAGACCAGAAACTCCTTATGAAAGAGCAAGTTACAGCCGCAGTGAGCTCTTGTTTGTATATATTAAGTCTCCTGAGGAAAGTTTTTCCTTTCCACCCCTCGACACACAGGAAAACCTTACTACAGGCTCTTGTAGTTAGCCGCCTTGACTACTGCAATGCCCTCCTAATCTCAGACAATGAAGCCCCCCTCAACAGACTCCAGGTGGTTCAAAATACCGCCGCCCGATTGGTCTCCAGTTCTCCAGCTAGGACCGCTTCCTTGCCCCTACTCCAGGGACTTCATTGGTTACCTGTTCGCAAGCGGACTCGTTTTAAAATATGCTATATTGTATATAAGGCACTTCATGGCAATGCTCCCAGCTACATTAGTGAAAGACTTATATGGTACCAGCCTTCAAGAACACTCCGATCTGGATCTAGATCACTTTTCGTGGTTCATCGGATAAAGAAATCACGTTCAGGGGGAAAGCCTTTTACCACTTAGCCACCTCATAATAGAATCAACTTCCTCTTCACCTTCATGAATGCACTAACTATTTGCAATTCTGTTGGTCTCTCAAAACCAAACTCTTCGACTTGGTAACTCTTCTTTAGAATCCCTATACTGACCTGATAGCACTTCCATAGCACGGAGATACCCCTTTGGGGTTGATTCGGGCGCTCTACTAGACAAGTAAATAAATACTAAAAAGTGATGGATGGAATGCTTGAATTAATCTCAGCCACTGATAATTACATGGGCTGCATCCCAATCCAATCCAACTGTGGACATCTTGTCATGAGAGACTGGGTCAAAGTAAAAAAAAAATATGGCTGACAGGGATGAGTGCAGTATGGATACAAGAAGTGGATTGGGCCCGGGCTTAGACTTAAAAATGTTCTCAGAAGGTAAAGTTCAGTGGGTCAAGGCTGCAGTCGGAAGAAGAAGCGTTGTCGTCGCGCAGCCTGGGGTTGTAGCCACAGTTAAGATTTCCACGTCCAGACTCTGGGGCGGATTACGATGCCGTAGTAAACTGCTCTGACCCTCGGTCAGAGCCATTTCTATGGCATTGTAATCAGCTGTCCGGATTAATTTTCAACGAACCATTTGATTTAGTCAGTTGGAAAGGAATCCAAACTGGATTTCTGAATGGGTTCTGACATTCTCGGAGAAGCCGTCTACAATTAGGAAGGCCTCCAGTAATCTCAAGGTCGACTCTTTCTGCTCGAGGGATTACAATGTTGGATTCCGACAGCCTGTCAGTGCATGCCTTTCGACACTGAAAGGCTGTCGGAAGTCGAATTTAGGGGCCCTCAGCAGCATCCGCATGGGTGCACAGCCTCCGGTTGGAGGCTGAGGGGGCACCTATGGTGCCACACTGTTGATGCCTGCACCCTGTTGCAGGCACCATGAGGTGCCTGCCACTGGGTGCAGGGATGAACTGCACCTCTTCTATTCACAGTGAGAGCATGTCTGCTGGTCAGAATGCATGCTCCCATTGTAAAGTACAGGAGTGCGACCGAACAGTGTTCAGTCGTATCCTAATTGCTGGGTTGGGACCGCCGACATGAGGTCGGTCGGTCGGTCCCAGTGCCGAATCCATGTCGGACAGACGAAGGTCCGTCCGATATTGAATTCGAGCCCTCAGTCTATTTTTTGAAAGTCGAAAATCTCCAGCGGGATGAGGCAGGGGGCTGTAGCTGAAGACAGTTCCATGAGGCCTAATACTCCTTTGGCAAAGGACCGCTGAACCAGATTTGGTGCTGCAGAGGAGAACATAGCTGTAGAAGCCCACAGAGTCAATCTGACTAGCTATGCACCTAGGGCGGATAGATGAGTAGGTTGTTCCCGGTCTCCTCCTGGTTCTCAGAGCAGTTATTGGCCCAAGAATTTCTAAGTCCCGAATTTTAGGAATTGGCCATCTGGGCACCTTTAGCATCATAGCATCATAACCATGTGCCCAGGACTGGTGGGACACCACTTTCAAACCAAATTTAGCTTCAAAATGTAGTTTCTTTGCATACTCTCCGACCCAAAATAAAAATACTCTACAATATACCTGTAATTAAGTTATATGACATACATTGATGTTTTACATATTTAAAAAAAAAACATTGAAAGTAAATGAAAACACAAAGGTTAAAGTTTAATTATGGTTAGGACTACGTCATTTATTTTAAGTATAAAAAAACGTTAAAAAACACAAATATTACAGATTGCAAAGTTAGTTATAAATATGCATTTTATCTCCTACAATGTCCAAACAATAGTATAACTTTAAAAACTCACCATATAGTGCTATCAAAATTTTTTACACACCACATGAACTATCATTAATCAATCTACATGCAGATATGTTTTGTACATAGGATCATAACGCTTTATTGTGTTATAAAAAAAAATGCAAACTACACTAGTTGAGGTAATACTTCCAAAGCGGAAACATAACGCATTTTAAAGGTCCATGTGTGCTGTGTTGATGGTATGTTTACTATTGCATGGTAGAATGTTTGGGATTAGTATATATTAGTGGGCTATGGAATGTTAGTGGGGAGAGAACCTAGGTGAAGCTTGCTGCGGTTGCTGTTGTATGAGAAGACTTAAGGTGTTTGGACACTACTTCCTTGTTGCCTATGTGTACACTACAGTATTTGGCGATGAGATCAGCAGCAACCTGTCACCCGGCATGCACACTACCATTTTGATGAAGATATCGGAGTGCAACATTTCAGGAGTGACTTATGAAGCTTTACGGGAACTGATTATCCTCTCATGTCACTGTGCATGTAATGTTCAGGAATTACTACAGTACAGGCAATGTCTTACTCATTCCCCAGTATGGCGAGTGAGCTTTAGTATTTTACTCACCAATCTTGGCTATCGTTGTTTGGCTGGTCCACGCCTGGACTGCTATGTTGTCCCATGTAGCCAGGTTGTTCTCCTGCTCTGGAGTTGTCTCTGTGCTGCTATGCTGATGTCATAAATCCTGAGATAACCACACAGTCTTCTGGGAAGCATGTTAGATGTAACAATGTAATAAACTTAACCTTGTGTAGCAGACATTTTGGAGTGTCGCAATTTATGAGAGGTTGCGACCATTGAGCACTTTTAGCTGTATCGCTTGGAAGTTATGTGATTCATTTTGGAGGACTGAGATGGATCCAATAGCATGGTCTTTGGGCACTGTATTCTGTGTTGCTTTGAATTTAAGGTGTGAGTTTTTTAGGATTGCAACAACGTTTGGGGAAGGAAAAGAAACGTACATTTAATTGACATTTTTTGCTTCTACTTTCTGCTTTTTTAAATTAATACTGAGTACAAAGGGAGACCGAGGAATGCCACATTGTGGTGAATTATGGACTGTGAGTAGTCTGGGTGCAATTTAAATGAAGGATGTCACAGAACTAATCCACACTAAAATGTCAGCATGTCTGTAGAGGGCTCCCAACACCAGGGACTTCTACCCCACTACCAGCATTCTGCGTCCTTCCTAAGTTGGTGGATGCAATTGCCTTGAGGGGGGGGGGAGGCACCTGCAAGATCCTGGGAGACTCATGCCCAAACTAGAATGTTTTTACCTTTCACGCGGCACCTAGGAAGTAGAGCCTTAGCAGTTTCAAATGCATGCTAGTATAGCAGCCATAGTCCGAGATCCGTGGTCCACCATCCCTGTGGCTCCAACCACATTGATAACTTTCAGGGGTCTGTTCTGATTGGGTGGGGGCCGCCACTTGGTCTCCATTTTCTACAGAGCTATGACGGTCGATTGGGCACACGTCCCATAACTGTCCGAGAGGCCTGGGAAGGTGAATTAGAGATCCAACTGGAGGACGCAAAATGGAAGAGGATCTGTGCATTGATTTAGTCATTCTTCTGAAATGCTAAGTGTTGGAACTGGGGTCACCAGCTCCCCGAGGGTAGCATGGCACGAGCAGGTAGGCATCCGAAAGCTTATGTGTAAAGCGACCATACAGCACACGCTTCCACTGAGACAGTAAAATGGGCACGCAATGAGTGACACCAGTCCAGTTAGTTTGTTTAAAAATTAGGTAACTTTTATATAGAGCAGAGTTAGGGTAATCAAAAATTACAGTATCAATTACTTATTAGTTTTCCTTCAGAATACATATGTTTCAACACTTTGTAATAAATACTTAGAGGAATAAATATTAAATATTAAATATTAAGTAATAAATAACCACAGGCCTGACCTTGGCCTTGCTTCTTATCAGCACCTGTAAGAAATACATTAAGGAGACAACCAAATGACATTGCATCTCATTGGTTCTGCAGGCATTTTTACCCACTTCTCACCAAGCAAGGGTGAGCGTTTTACAGCAGAAAACATGTAAATAAATACCTATGGGCTTCTAGTAAATGCAGCACTAAGTGGGAGAAAACATTTCATTAAGATTAAACATCCCCTTGTGCAGGATTAACCATCTCCTTAATCAGGAATAACTACTTTAGGAATCACTCCCAGTAGGAATAAGCATTTCCTAGTTTAGGGCATTAAGCAGTTCAACAACAGGAGTAGAAGTTTTCATTAATTATGCATCAACATTTCCTCCAGGAGGTAACCACTTGTTTTGCTGTGCAAGTTCTACATGTATCTTCCTTCATGTGCTGCATTCTACTACATCTGATGGTAGGCTACTCAATTCTACCTTTCACCACATTGTTCCTGTTGTACCTTTGGTCATCTCCTTGTTAGCTGCTCAACCAGTATGAATGTGATGTCTGCGTGGAATGTTGAATGCTGGATGACAGAGTGAGTAGAATGTTAGTGTGCCTGGTGTGTGTGGGGAATGACAGTTGAGGAGAGAGGGCTGAGCAGCAACCATCCTGCTCCTGGTGGGGTTTTCTCCTGTATATCCTATTACCATCTTACTTGAATAAAGGAGCTTTAAGAAACTACATGACTATCCATCATTTATTTTCAACAGTTCCCTATAAAACTAGCCCTGGATTGATTTAAAGAATGTATATCTCGCCATCCCATCTCTTTAACATTCTAGCCAGCATATTTACTACACAAGTGACACGCTAGTCAAATTCAAATTCAAATTCAAAAGAAACTTTATTCGGTGTATTTCAACCATAAAAGTACATTAAAAACAAACAGTACATACATCAAGTTTCATTATAAGTCCAGATGAGGAAAAAATTACATACATTAATTCATTCATTGATCCAGACAAAGACGCAGTTTAAGAACCAGTTTTAAAAATTCAAGAACTTGAAGGACACTTTCACTGTGTAGTAATTGTAAATATAAAAAGGCTGGTCGTATCTGTTTAAAATTCATTTTTTTTAAAAGGGCAATTAAAAAGCGTTTGCGGGGGAATTCATAATATTTACATAAAAACATAAAGTGCATCATTTCCTGTGGAGACTTTCCGTCGCAGCCACAGGACGAAGGTTTTTTCCAGAAGCTCTCCTTTTTGGGTCTTATAATCAGATGTTGAAACTGGTTGAATCTAAATCTTGTAAGCAAGAACTTGTCATGGGTGCTAAAAGTGCCAAGTAAGTAAGGCTCAGTTGTCAAGCATGTTTTGACCATGATAAGTTTCCTCACGCTGACTTTTTGTATCTCAGCACCCTCCCTCTCAGCCATCTTGCGCTGTATAAACACCTGCTTTACTAGGTCAATGTCCGCCTTCACAATTCCTGATGGATTTTCAAATAGATCTGGGCGACCCAACTCAGAAAAACATGTTTTTAAATACTTCAGCCAGGGGAAGCCTAATGCGTTCTCAAGGGCCAGGAAGTCATTCACAATTAAATGTGTAAGGGGGATTCCTTCACATAACCACATTTTCAGCCAACATGATAGAGGTCGTAGGGACAGGATATCGCTCAAATACCCCACTCCTAGTTCCTCGTGTACCATAAAGTTGGAAGTAGAGGCCGAAACACACAGAAGTCGTTTATAAAACTTATTTTCTGTGATCTGAAGTTGATCCCCGGCCATATAGCCCCAGAGCTCAATCCCGTATGCTGCGGTTGCTACAGATTTTGCGTCATATAATTTAATCATAGCAACAGTGGGTTTTTTGCCAAGCTTTGACGCAAAATTAAAAATGGAGGCATTAACCTTAGACACATCACACTTTTTTTTAGCAAGTTGCGGGGCCCAAGATAATTTCGAGTCAAAGAGTACGCCTAGATAAGAGAATGTGCTGGAAAATGGTATAGCTACATTATCTAGTTTGAAGGTGTATTGTCTTTTTGTCTGTTTCCCCACCTGCATTTCGAAAGATTTTGAGTTGTTCACTAACAAATCTCTATCTTCCATAAACTTTTTGAATGCATTAAGTAACTTTTGGAGGCCTTTTTCTGTTCTTGCTAACAACACCGCATCATCTGCGTATAATAGAACGGGGATGCTTCTATTCCCCACTCTAGGACTATCTGCTTTCACCTCCCGCAAAACACCATCCAACTCGTTTATATAAAAGTTAAAAAGGAAAGGGGCTAATATGCAGCCTTGCCGTACCCCCTTCCCAGTTCTAAAATCGTCAGTCACAGACAGGTCTTGAGAGTACCTTATATTTGCACTTGTGTTGTTATGGAGATCAACCAGGAAATTTATAATGTCCTTGTCCACTCCCTTGTCCCTCATGGACCCCCACAGCTTCCCCCTGTTAACACAGTCGAAAGCTGAGGAAAGGTCCATGAAGGCCAAGTGGACTGTGCCTTTTTGAATAACAGTACATTTAGTTAGTATTAGGAAGAGGTTCAAACACTGAGTTGTGGTCGAGCGGCCGTTGCAAAAACCATATTGGGCGATAGACATGATATTATTGTCCCGTGTCCAATCTGAAAGTCGCCTCAATACTATTCTCCCCACAAGTTTTGCCATGGAGTTAATCAGGGAGATGGGCCTGTAGCAAAGGGGACTATCCCTATCCCCCTTTTTAAATATCGGCACAATGGTAGAGAGCCCCCAAGATAGCGGGCATCCCACCTTTGCGGCTGCATTGATAACTGCCACAATAATCGGGGCCCAGAAATTAGGATCAGATTTAAAAAGATCCGGGGGTATCCCATCCGGTCCAGGTGATTTGCCCCCTGTGAGCCCCTCTATTCCTACCACCACCTCTTCTGTACTAACATTCAAACTAGGATCCCCTATAGTGCATTCAAAAGGTACTGCATTTAATTCAGATCCCCCGTACAATTGTTTAAAATGTGCTACCCACTCCTCTTTTGTAATGACACATTCTAACCCCTCCCCTGAGTCTTTCACCAGGAAGGGTTTCTTAATCACTGCCCAAAATCTAGCACTGTTGTTCAGAGTGTGTGGTTCCAGAATCTCAGCCCATGCATCATTCTTCAGTACCTCCTTTCTCTTAGAAATGACTGATTTATACTCTTTGCGTGATCTCTGGACTAATTCCTTATTTCGTGGTTTTAGCAACAAAACCGCTCTGAGATCACGAGCTGCCTTGGAGCATTCCTTGTTGAACCACCTCGGGCCCGCCCTCCCTTTGTGCGTTGAAGGTTCTGTCATTGAAACAGCTATCTTGTCAGTTAAAGTCTGAAAATCCGACAAAACCTGGGTTGGATCAGAACCAGCCTGCGTACATCTATCGATGATGTCGCTGCAAATAACTTGGATGTTCTGATATATAAGGGCCGGGGTACACATAGACCATTTTAGGCGGCGTCTCCCGTCAGTTGGTGTTACCTTACCCTTCCCTAGATTATGACTATTCTCTAGCCCCCCAGGGTCCCCTTAGGTGTATGGTCAGAGGGTTATGGTCACTATGTAAATTATTTTCTATGGAGAATGAGCGCACAAACACCTGCATAGGCATTGTTAATAACATGTAATCAATAAACGTCCCCTTCCCATGCCCTTTAAATGTTGGGGTAAGGAAACGCTTTGAGGGATCACTTAATGCCATTCCAATAGTAAGGCCATGTTCATTGAGTAAATTATTAAGACAGTTCCCCTCCACGGTATGTTCCATATGTAACCCGTTTAATCTAGGACAGAGCATTTCCTGAAGGTTTTTCCCTAGGGGGACACCACAAGGGTGAATGTTAAAATCGCCCATGATCATCAAGTTATGAGAGCAATCCCTCATAGAGCTACCTATGTAATCACTCAAGGTTTATAAATTGCCGTAACTTGAAACATCACTAGTAGAGTTATAAAAATTGATTAGACCAACCTTGCAGTTGCCTGCAGATAAAACTAGCCCTTGTAGCCAAGATTACTTGATGGCCTGCTAACAATTCTGCATTTCAGTGCTACTGATATAAACATCACCATACCCCCCTTTGATCTTCCCCGAGTTGCTGATATAGCAGGTACATAATATGCCTTATATCCTTCAATATACATATCACATTTTACCGACCAAGTCTCTTGTAAACATATGATTTGAAAGTTCCTAATGTAAGCTAACCAGCTTTCATCCTGCATTTTATTTTCTAAGCCCGCCACATTCCAACATATAACATTATTTTTTGGCGTAATTGGAGAAATCACCTCTATCTGTTGAACGACAGGAGACTGTGCAATACTCTGACCCTCCGGGGCCCTCAGTCAGTCGCAAGCGTCCAACCCTGAGAACATCTCAAAGCGATTCTGTATGGGGACATTGTACCCTCTAGTGTTCTGGTTACCAGCATTAAAGTTTACTGCAGGTGTCCGCCAGCCATTGGCGTTTACTACCGATGTTTGCCTGCCAATCAGCCCATTAGTATTATTATTGTACATGTAAGATACTCCCGGACTTGGAATCTGAGCTTGTGATATGAGTCTGTTCCCACGAAAGTTATTAGGGGGATTTTTAGGAGAGTTCTGGTCAGGCGCATAAAAGTAACCCAGAGGTCGCACACAAACACTTTTTGTGTTATAAACCAGTGAGGATGCACGTATTAAGACCGTGGCGACATGTTGGGGGTGCTGAAAGTCAACAATCACACAATCCCCCGTGGTTGATTTCCTTGACGGTCCCACCAAATTAACTCTTTCGGTAGATATGATTTGATCATAATAGTGGGATGGGTAACCACAGTTTTTGTTTAGCCATGCCACCGTTTTGTTTTTTAGAGAATCGTGGGATTCTCCATGTGGCTGGGCTGGTACTTCCTCATAACGTGGAACATTAGTTAGCACTACCACTTATGGGACACAGTCAGGAAGGAGGTTTACGTTCCTAAGTCTAGGCCTCTGTGGGGCCACTGCACAGCTATCTAGGGGTACCAGGGCCTGTAAGGTAGGCTGGTTTACTGGAGCAGCAGGTAACACAGCCCCAGAATTTGGTTGCCATTTCTGCTGCCCACTCTCTCCCCAGCAAACATCCTCATTCCCACCCCCAACAGGGACGGTTATAGGAGTTATCACACTTGGGGCACTTGGGGCAGGGGCCATGTATCCAGTCACCAAGCTGCCCAGTCTTTCTACCTCAGTAGCTACTATATCAAGTTTGGTCATTAGATCTACAATTTTTGCCTCCAGTCTTCCCACAATAGTATTTATAAGTGCTTCAAAATTTGTATCAGACAAGGTCACACTTCCCCCGTTGTTACTACCATCTTTGTTAGTTTTTTCCAACCCCTGATTACCTGCGCTATTATTGATAGTACCTTTGGAGTTATTCAGTGGATTAGTGTGAGATCTAGTATTTGCAGACTTTCCCCCACGCCTCCCCTGAGTCTTTCTGCATTTCCTCACTGGTCTTTGTGTAGAGGGGACCTCCACTAGCTCTTCTACTGGTGAGTCTTCCTCTGAAGTAACATACAGGTCCGCGGGCTTCTTAGAGTGAACCTGTGCCTGTACTGATATGCTGGGGTCCTTAGTGCAGCGTGTAGCATGTTCTTGGGTGCCATCCAGACATTCCGTGATTTCATTAGGCACGCTATCCATGACAGGGGGAACACTTTTACTGCCTAATGAAGCCCTACGCTCATTATTAATTTGCGTGATTTTTTTAACTAAAAAGTTATCCATAGTTCGTATGCCCAATGCTGCTGGGTCCATGATAATTGTGGGCATGGAGGCTAATGTCAGACAGGGTGTGTTTTCCCAATATCACACAACAGTTTCCCAACCACACACAGGTGAGTAATGGTCAATTATAAACGATGAACAATACAGAGTCTTACTTGATTGTCCTTGATTGTCCTGGGACCTTGGGGCCAGGATCCGTGGCCCGTCCCGTCCTCTTCCGGCCACTGAGGGCCAAAGAGAGCCCGCCCTTGTCCCGGGCTTCTCCCGTGCGCGACTCGCGTGGCGAGTGGGGGGTCAGCCTTTTTCTAGCGTCTCCTGCCCCAGAGGCTGCTGGGGAGTGTGGTCCGGTAAGCTGGTCTGCTGGTCCGCCCCCGTCTCCGTGTGTGTCAAGCCGTTCCCCTCACGGCACCGCCCGATGGCGTCTCGTGCTACTGGCAAAGCTCCTGGTGTTCCCCACGCTAGTCTATCTGGCATATACACATCTATTTTAAACCATGGCAGCATCATACCATTTCCGTTGAGAATACAGGCCAGTGAGTAAGAGTGTGCTATTAAAACACCAAAATGCTGCCCATAAAGAAAAAAAACATATTTAAATTACTCAAATGAATACCTTTGCATCTGAAAGTGTTTTCCTAGAATTAAAAACGGGGAGCACTGACATTCACAGCAGCAAGGCAGCAAGAAAGAGCTCTGCGGAGGCCTCCCAACAACCTTGCCCACCTGCCAAGACTTGAAAAGATTCAATATGGAAAAGCAACCTAGACTACAATAAAAATAAACAAAGGGGGAGGAAGCACCTTTGGAGTTCTTAATATTAAGGGAAATCAGGGTATTTCAGTAAACTGGCAATCACAATTAGAAGCGAGCTGCTTGGTCAGCTACCTGTTTAAACAATCAGAGCATCTTCTTCCAAGGAGCATTCTGTAAGGCCGCAGCTATCTTAGATTTCCATTAATAAAGGAGATTACGTGATAATATAAAAGTCGGACTATTCTGCCAGAAATAGTGCAAGAATGTTAAGTGTTCCAGCAAGAAGCACACTAGTGTGGTGCTAGAGCGCTCTCAATATGCGTAAGGAACAGGCTGCTTTCGTGCAGATTGGTGCCACCTGGTAGGCATCAGAAGGCATCCATAAGTGCCCCTGTAACATTACAAAACATGAGGGGAATCCATGAATATCCTACAATGAACAAATTCTATCGAGAAGTGCGTTGGCTGACTTTTGTTCTCTAGGGTATCCTCAATTACAAGTCACTCAAATATTCACGGTCAAATCTTGTGATATAGAATAATATAACACATCTAACACAAAATCACGCAGACTGTTTTTTTAAATCTTTATTTAACCTGGTTGATTTTGCCACTGGGACTCGAAGGAACATTATTAGCTACGTGTTTGATTCGAATCCTAGTGCTTGCTTTATTGCAACTGCTTTTTATGTATCATCTTATTCTTTTTATTATGCAGCACTAAGGGACATATTATCAACACAGGCGATACAATTATCGCCGTTTTAGCGGCAGAAAACTGCCGCTAAAACGGCGATAATGGGCTTGATAATATGCTCTATGGAATTCCAATCGAAGCCCATGTTAGATGTGAAGGACATCGAACATCGGCTTCAAATCGAATTCCATAGAGCATATTATCAATCCCATTATTGCCGTTTTAGCGGCAGTTTTCTACCGCTAAAACAACGATAATTTTATCGCCCGTCTTGATAATATGCTCCTAAGTCATTTGGTGCTATGCCTGCGTCAACGTTCAGTGTAAAAATCAATTTGCGTCAAATCAATTTGCGTCAGTTACATTCCAACAGGGTTGCTTTGCATCACACAAGCACCTGCACAAAACGTGGGTAAAGCTAGGCCACAGTATTTTCTTTAAGATCATTATAGGGAATTCTCCAGCTGAACATGTTTGTCATTCCATGTTTATACAAACATCATCCAATTTAAACTTCTATGTCACAACCACAGCATGCATTCCAAAGATGCACACAAGTGCACAGTAATGTGTCATGAAAACCATGATAAACACTGTGCGTTGAACACAGATTCTTAGATAAACATACATGTAACTTTGCCCACATTAGCATTATTATTCTTTCAGATGACCAGGGCTTTACACTGCAGAACGTTGTAATGTGTGGGAAAGGATGCAGGTTCAAAATGACAAGTCGAAAGAGCAGCATCAGTGCCCTGGTGTCATAATGATGGTCCACAAAAGGTATGCCCACATCTTCACAGGACTATAGAGACATGCAATGTTAGGAGAGACTCCTCTGAAGAAGTGGTAGAGTGGTAATGAAACTAATCTTGGTCAAGGTGAAAAAACACAACATGTCATGCACTAACAGTCACATAAACCCACTCTTACCATGAGTACATTAACCCTAGGTTCTCGTCTCCATTCATTGAATGGTACCAAGCCACTGAGCAGCAGAATAGGAAAATTGACTCCCAATGTGCTTTAGCAAAGTCTGGTGCACTTGGTTTAGAAGTTGACAGGTATATATGTTCCAAATCAGTTGTAAAAGAAATGTGTTTGTCTAATGTTCTGAGCAATGACAGAGAGGTTCAGTGGGAGAGTGTTATCAAATGACAAGAGGGTTGGACAAGTGGTAAGAATTTTTTTGTAAAGTTAATCGTATTTTATCCTATATGTATGTAATATCTCACTTCTATTCACAATCTTGGGGCATATTTCCTAGGTGGTAGTAGACCTGAGCAATAAGGATGTTGAATTTGGGGGACAATGCACATGGGAAATATGGTTAGCATGGAGAGGTAGAAGCTACATTTTAGACAGGGTATGGATCCCAACAATGTATTCCTAAAACACAGAACAGGGCATCAATACAACAGTAGTGGGGAAAAGACCAGAACCTCCAAATCAACAAAACCTCCACCAATAGCAGAGCCATGAGGGGCACCAAGGGATAAAACTATAATAGCATTGAGACACCAAGAAAAAGATGCGCGTTGATTTCTCAAGGAGACCAGAAACATGTTTTAGCTTTACTAGTGCAAGCTCTGCTTTCTCCTTAGCCTCCTCCAAGAATTGGGCTTCTCAACAGAGTATCTCTTCAAGAGGTAGGTGAATAGGTTATCAGTTTTGACTATATAATCCATCCTGTGCCCCATGTAGCTGTTTCTCAACCACAACCAAGACTCATAATTTTTTTTTCTGCATCTGGGACCCCATGACCAACATCATCAAGAGTCAATATTGAACTTAATGGTGAGGGTAAATCATAGCAAATACAAGGAGATG
The DNA here is from genome assembly GCF_964263255.1 of Lissotriton vulgaris. Classification (NCBI taxonomy): domain Eukaryota; kingdom Metazoa; phylum Chordata; class Amphibia; order Caudata; family Salamandridae; genus Lissotriton; species Lissotriton vulgaris. Next base: position 224,147,012 of record NC_141695.1, read on the forward strand.
ATGGTCGGAGCGCTGAAACGTTTCAGACACTCACCCTAGTCACAGATCTGGGTTGAATCCATCATCGTTCTTTAGCTCACTTCGCCACCTCAGTCCATACCCAGCTATATGCAAATCAGTCTTGACCCTGTGCCTCATGGGAACAGCCCAGCCCGAAATGCCTTGCCAGGTCTTCCCTGAACCGGAAACAAGCATCCTGGGACCGGGGTCTGGGTAACACCCTTCACCAGCCAGGCTAGCTTGAATCCAGTGGCAAAGAGAGTAATTCATAGCCCGCAGAGTTTGGATCACACTCCAACAAGTGAGGAAAATGTTAACATATCCTATCTTTTGTTAACCTGCACGGTGGGTAAGACAGTCACAGATCTTCTTCAAGGGTGATAGAAGCAATGTGGCAGAGTTAAATAATGGCTAATTTTGCTTGCACGCTTGGTGTGAAATACAATGATTGAGTGTAGGTGACAATGGCATGAGCCATGACACAGAATCATATATTCAGAAACACACGTTCCTTAAACAATGAAACTGATGATAAATGAATGTGAAGGCGAATAGTGATCCATTGATAGAGGCATTAAGACTGCTGATTAAAGACAATACGAGTCCTAGGAGTTCACTGCACAACACATAGAGAAAAGGTACTGCTTATCCTTATACACTCCCACAGTGTGGGGTAATGGGATTGAGGGTCTTTCAAAAGTGTGGTGTGTGGAGCCGAATATTATTTTTGGGGGTGTGAAACATTTCAGTATTAGGAGAGGGGGGGTTAGATCCCAATTCAAATAATAATTTCAGTCTTTTTCATGGTGAATCACTGAAGTCACTAAATAAACCTTGTTAGAAATGGGATCCCTGGCTGGCCAGGGCTTGCGCCAAAGTCAGTCAGAGACCACCACTCCTAAGTCAGGGCAAGGGAGTTACACGCCAAGATAACCCCTGCTCACCCTCTAGGTAATGGGGCGCGAGCAGCAAGGCTAAACTTGGAGGCTATGTAGGTTAAGTGTTTGCGCGCGCACCCAGCAACAACACCCAAGGCCCACCACAAAGGAAACTCCACACAAGGTTATATGTAAAAATAGCCTTTGTATTATACCAAAACACATTAGATAAAACACACACTTTACAATGTGCCAACAGGCACGGGCAGAATTTACAGGGGATATGTACAAGACAGGGCCACATGGACCACTGTCAGGAATAGGCACTTTTAGAACTTAGCACTGGGTAGAATTAGCACTTAGAACATAGAATATAAATCATTTTAGCACACAACCAGTAACTACTACCACCTGCGCAACCCTAACCACCTTAGGAACAGGTCACGCAGGGAACCAGGACCTCACTAGCACCACCTGTACTAGGAGAAAAACAACCACCTAAGTATCACAATACCTGTAGGGGTATAAGCACATTACACATGATGCCTAAAAACATTCGGAGGTGCAGGAAAAGAAAACACATGATGCAGAACCTACATTCAGCGGTGTGAGAACAAGGCACATGACGCATAAAAACACATTCAGAGGTGCAGCACAGGAGAACACATGATGCATAAACAACACATTCAGAGGTGTAAGGGAGGAAAGCACAATTGCGCAAAAATCACATTAGCCACAACCTGTGGCAGTCCCTAGGCCAACTGGCCTCTCTAGGGCTAGGACGCCCTGTGTCCCAGTGTCAAGGGTGCCTAAACGTGGCAGCTGCCCACGAAGTGCTGGGCAGCTGTGTGGCAATGATGGGGGCCAACGTGGGAGCCTCGCAGGCTCTGAACAAAAGAAATGCCCCCTGAACCTTGCAGGCTCTGAATACCAAATGCCAACGGTGGAACCTCTCAGGGCTCGAGAACAATGTGGGGCCTTCGTTGGAGTCCCTCCCCTGGGGACTCGAGATTAAGGACTGCCCCCTGAGCCTCTTGGGGGCCCTGCAACAACTGTGGGCCCAGGACGTTGGAGTCCCCCCTCTGGGGACTCGGGAACACACAAATGCCCCTGCAGCTGCTGGAGTCCCTCATGGGGGACTCAAAGTAAATTATGGGGCCAAGAGCCTCTCGGGGCTCGTAAAACAAAGAAATGCCCCTGAGGTTGTCGGAGCCTCACAGGCTCGAAATAGGGATGCCGCTAAGAGCCTCTCTGGCTCCAAATATGCCCCGCTGTTGGAGTCCCCCTCTCTGGGGACTCAAAGTGAGCAAACTGTGGCAACCAAGAGCCTCTTGGGGCCCGGGAAACAAGTGGGGCACCTGGAGCCTTCTCGGGCTCCGAAACAACTAACTCCGTGGAAGGGAGGGGTCGGGCACCGGCAATGTGCCCCGACGCCCCCCTCTCTTTAGCACACCCGGCCCCCACTCACCGGTCTGCCCTCACAGGGACATCTTCTCTCTGCGGCGGGCTCTCAGTGTCCGGGCGGCGGTAGCGCTCGGCGGGGCTCTCTCTCCTAATGGGAGCCCCGTCTTCCTCATGCGCCCGCTTCGCTGTTCACCCGGTCCCCCATCTCGGGACCGGGCCTTCAATGGCTCGCGCTTTGCTTGGTTGGTGACCCCGGGGCTCTCCCCAGCTCACGGGAGCCCCGGGCCGTGGAGGGAACTTTACTTCCTCACTCTCCAGTCAGGTCCTGGGCCGGCAGCCAATCAGAGCGGGGCCCGGGGAATGATGTCACGGGGTGTCCCGCAGTCCCGCCCCCGGCCTGCCTGACTTCCTGGACGCAGCCGGGCGGCAACGGGGACAATTTTGCCGGGCAATGCCGGGTGGGCACCGGCGGTAAGGATAAATAAAGCGCTCCCAAAGCGCTAGTGAAAAATAAAGCGCTCCCTGCGCTTTGAGGAACACCAAGCGCTTCCAGCTAGAGGGGCAATTACAGCGCTCCCAGCGCTAAGAGGGAAAACAAAGCGCTCCCAGCACTAGGGCCCAGCCAAAACGCTTCCAGGCGCTTGAGGACAGCAAGTCCAGCCAAAAGTCTTCCAGGAGTCCAGGGGGGGCAAGCCTTCCCCCGGGCCCAAGCAGCAGCACGCCCCTCGCAGGTTTCAAGTTGGCAAACAAGAACATTTTGGAAGAGGTCACAGCCTCTTTTTATACATTGAAATCCTTTGTCTAAAGGTGCATGGTGTGGGCAAAACCAGGCGCAGCTGGTTTGTGAGCACTGTGATGGGCTCAGCCCCTCACTCTATTCACTGGCAGGGCTAGGGTCGTTAGACCACTACAGGGGGCGGGGCCAGCATTGTGTGGGGGAAACCCAGCCCCATTCAGGACCCAGGTGCACTCCTCCCCTCACATCAGCATGCTAATCTCAACACTCACCACTGGGCAGACCCATCCAGACATCCTGGAGGCAGGCTCCAGCCAATCACGTGTCAGCATACTTACTGCACACGCACACCATTGTCTAGAAGTGGCACTTCCACACTAGACACATACACGCCGCATACATCATTTCGCAGCATTCAATCACATGAGTCCGCACATACCAGACTCGAGCCTGTACACCCCACGCATCAGGAACTACCAGGGACACATACATTCCCATGCATTCCTATGGGAGGGCAGGCCAACCTTACTCCACGCACTCAGAGTGCGCACACACTTTCCACTGGGACACAGTGAAAGTGCGCAGAAACCAAAAGTCACTATCACCAGGTCACCATTACAAGCAAAAAGTTTAGGGGTGAACCTGCCAGAAGGGCCAAGTCCAACAAACCTCTGCTTAATACCCTAGAAGCTTGGCACAACAGCAGTCAGAATTAACTTACCAACAAATGTATTTGGGCAGCACTAAAGCAGTGCAAAAGTTACAATACTACACAAGGATAATCCTAAAAGAAAAATACAATAAATACAACCAGAGATATGATTTTTTTATTTTTTTATAAAAATAGTGTCAAAAAGCACAAAGCACTAACCATGTTTAACTGGCCATGCTAGAAAATATCACAGTGAAAAGTGGATACAGGAACCAGATTTATACAGTTGGAAAGTTTACCTTCTGACATAGAAATGTTTGTGGAGAAAAAGTGGTTGTCGAAGAGTTGTCAGCGATACAAACTTGATCTGAAGCAGGGCTAGACAGGCTAATGATAGGAAGGCCTAGGTGTGGGCTAACCTGCCGGGGACAATGTAGGCTTCCTTTGAAGCTCAGGAACGGGATTGGCATATCCCCCAAGTCCATCCTGGCAAGGGAGGAATCCCAGGCCCCAATCCCAGGACCCTTTGTCCACTGCCTGGGATATGTACACATTTCACCACAGGGGAGTCACTAGGGGTAAGGTGACTGCTGGACACTAGAGTATCATTCTCAAAATAGAAATAAAATCTAATTTGACCTTTATGTTTGAATTTAAATTACTATTATAATGAGTCAGTGATCCATTTTTCTAGCTACTCCTAAACTGAATTTAGCACTTTTTACAGGTAATAGTGTAAACCAGTGGGGACCCGTAGGAGAGCTGTCTTGCCACAGTGGAAAACAACTTTGCTGATTTTTCACTCCCAATTCAAGTAAAACATAAATCACAGATGTCCTAATTTTTAGATGTCATGCACCCTGCCCTATGGGCATTTAGGGCCTACCTTAGTGGTGACTCCAATTTTTTTTTGCGAGGTCGAAATGGCGGTTAAAAACTGCACCCCCAGGATGCATTGACAGGCCTGGAGAAATGTTTTACAGAGCTACATTAATGGGTGCCACAATAAGCGCTGCAGCCTCCTATTAGCATTTAAGTTACAGTCCCTAGGAGCATATAGTGCCACGAGCTAGGGAAGGAACTTAAAAAGAAAATTAAATGTGCCAATTACACAAAAACTAAATTTTATCATGTTTAGAAGAGAGAGCACATGCTTTTTACCACCAGTTCACAGTAGTAAAGTGTGCACAGTCATATGGCCAATAAAAACAAGTTCATCAAAAGAAGACAAAAACCTGGGAAATGTCACAAAAAGAGTGGAAATTTCCAATACTCTCCATGTAAATAGCAGACACATGTCAATGAACAGCAAGGTAAACAGAGGAACATAGCTGGGTCTTACTGGATGTACCTTAGGGAACACTGGAACACTCTGGGAATATTTCAGACTTTGTTCTGTATTTTCTGTCACCAGGTACAGTCTGCAGATGATAGGTAAATCAATCGACACCTGTGACTGAGAAGGCACACACCACATTGAAGCTGGCTCTTGTTTTTCATCCTCTTCACTTTTTCCCTGGAGTCTCGCTTAGCACCTCAGTGTTTGGGTTGAGTTGCTGGCGGAGCCTCCAAACGAAGTAGGTGAACTGACAACAGGAAGTATCCACGTCCCTGTGGTGGAAGATGAGTACCCCTGGGACACCAGAAGGTGCAAGTAAATTAAGAGTGAAGAGAAGGCATCATTAGGTAGCCAAGGCCTTTGAGCACATAAATACCTCAAGACGTGGCTCATTTGCTCATTTGTCCTAGAAGATTTGTTAAGAGGATGGTATCTAACAATGCATTCAGGATAGTTAGTGTTGGAATGGCATGGATGTCTTTGATTGATACTTACCTTAGAGAATGCAATTGAAGGTTACTTTGGTCTTCTAAGGTATGCACATATTTTATAATAGACGAGGACACATGCAAGAATGTGGTATTTTACTTATTTTCTAGTTTCTATATTTGTATTTATATTGTTTGATATAACATAGAACTGGCTCATAAGGTCCAATAGCAATGTACATATTTTATGTAATTTGAGATTTATGTTTTACATAATTCTTACACAGAGGCTTGCTACTGTTATGTTATGTTATGTTATGTTATCTGGTATTTATAAAGCGCAATGCTACTCCCAAGAGTGTCCCGGCGCGAGGAAAAAAAAGTCCACATAACAGCATATAGAACATTCCCCCACAGCAGAATCCGGCAGATCTAATGCTGAAAAAGCCATGTTTCTTAGGTTCCTTCTAAAAGTAAGGAGGTCCGGTATCTGTCTAAGAGAGAAATGTAGGCCATTCCACAGCCAAGAGGCGACGGCTTGAAAGGATCTTCCCCATACCCGTGATAGCAGGACCTTTAGAGTCGAGATCAAAAGCTGAGCAGAGGACCTCAAGGTACGCTGCGGTATGTAGGGTTGAAATCTTTCCCTAAGGTATTCACTGTTCATGAATAATAAATTCCTAAAACCTGAGGGGGGAGGAAGGAGGAGAAAAAAGGTGGGTAGAAAAGACAATGTATGGGCTAGTGAAGGTAGAAGACAAACAGGATTATGGCCTAGAAAAGTCAGGTTTTCAGCTCTTTACGGTTTGCCTCCATGCACAAAGGGTAGGGCAGTGAGTTCCGTGTCTTGGCTGTTATGAGAGTAGACCCACTCTCTAAGGCTGATAAAGAGCAAAGACCACTGGCAATGTGCTAGCTATACTCTGTGGGCATTTCGTATGGAGTGACTGATGGATTCCTCTGTGTGTGGAATGGCTATGTATTTGAAGATCAGCATGTTGCACACTTGCGGCTGGGAGGGAATACAGGATAGGAGGGTGTTGGTCTCTGTATCATAGGTCCATGTGGAGACTTACTGCTGCATTCAGCACCAACTGCAGCCAGTTAAGATGTTTCAGTAGAGATTTCAACTAACTGCAATTACCCTAGTCCGCTTTAGATTGCATGTTGCCATCCACTCTAGATTGCAAAGTGCCATTACCTACTGCATCATAAATGTTGGACCAAATCAACAATAGGATCCTTTTGAGGACTTCTATTTGCAACCATCACTTTCTGGCAATGCTTAAATCCTTTGTTTCCAGTTACCAGTCAGCATCAATGTAGATGACAAGGTTGCGGAAAGAATGGGAAGATTGGGGAGGAAAGTCCAGCAGATGGACCCTGGTTGTGGGTCGCAGACATGACCTATCTCATGATCAGGAGCTTGTGCTTGGTGGGACTGAGCCTCAGAAACGGAAAAGACATTCATCAACAGACCAACAAGGCAGGCATCCATCAACACACCAACAAGGCAAGACCATGTTAAATGGCTGTGGTGTAGACGAAAGAGTCTAGTAGAGAGATGGGTTGGTAACATTTTGGGTAATTTCTGGAGCCTCAATTCGATCCAGTAAAAAGCCCTTTCAGGTTTAGGAGCTCCTCCCCCCTGATGCTGTGCTCCTGCCCACCCACACATCATTCAGAAAGGGAGCCATGAGGAAAACTGCTGCTGAGTGTCCCGCTCTCTCTTGGTGGTCCAATAGAGGAATTTACAGCTCTTAGCCCTTCTGAGCTTGAGACCTCAGGTATCCGCGTGCCTTTTTCCGTGGCCCTGCATCCCTCTCTACAGCCTCTATGGCTTTTGATTCAACATGGAAGGGGGAGTTCAGAGTCTCTGCGTGCCCTTTCTATAAGGATGCCTCTATTGTCATTATTGCCGTTACTGTGGCTTCAGCCTGCCGGCCACCGTCAATGTGCCTGACCCACTCGTACAGGTGTGCGGTAGTCTAGGGCGTGGCTGGCTATTGCCATTTTTGGCGTTGGGTGGTGGCAGTGGCTTTGTGTCATTTTCTGCCAAGAGCAGTACCCCCAGAACTCCAGGAGCCCACTGTGGAGAGAGCAGTAGCTGTGCTGGCCCGTAGTTGCTAACTGTAGTTGCTGGGGTCTGGACGTTGGGAGCCAAGATCAGAAACAAGGAGAATAAATCAGAGAAGCAATTCAGAGTTAAGGCCTTACCTCCAGCATAGACCAAGCAGACAAGTAACATTCAGTGCTCGATTAAGAGTAGCCAGTTGCGGTGGCAGTCCAGTTGAAGAAACAGCCCTAGAAGTTAATCTCCGACAGTACAGTTATCATCTCCACTTCCATTGCCTTGGCATGTGTGTGTGGCTGGAGGTGGCGGTCAACAACAAAATGGGAAAGAGGTAAGTGGACACAGTTGTTGTTAAAATGACACTGTTGATGTGACACTGCTGAATTGATCTTAGTGCCGAAAGCACTCAAGTGCTCAGGTGATTTCACCGCTGCTTAGGCCTCTCTTTGTGGCCTTCCTCCTGACTGTATGCGGACTGGGGTTCTCTTCACAGAAACAATATTATGGGATAGCTTGAAACCGCCTTGGTGTTGTCTGCATATACAATAACTGTACCCCGTCTTGCTGGAGAAGATTTGCTAAGTGCTGTATGTAAATATTAAAATGAATCGAGGATAGCTAGAGAGACACACAGCAGATTTTTATGGGATCAGACCTGTGAGGAGTACCAACCAGCTCTACAGTGACCAAGGTCTAAATTCTGCACCTAGAAAATGAAGTACCCTCAAATGTTCCACAAGTTCGTGGAGCTGGCCGAAGACTAGTTTTTTATCCTAAAGACTTTATCAGTCCCACAGGATAGTTCTCCTCTTGGGATCCTGAGCAGCTGGGGCTATCAACTGCTAACAACTTACCTTTGTCAATGGGCTCAAATGCTTCTGGCTTGCAAAGGACGGTAATAAATGCATACCTTTCCTTTAAAGTCATATTGGCTATTGGCTACAGATTACGTACGTAGAAGACAAAATATAATTTTGACACACCTAATGGAAGAAATGAAGTCATCACCATCATTTGGAACCTAGAAAACACAAAAAACAGCCATGCCATCTAACAGGTTGGGAGTGAGTCTCAATAGAATATATATATATTTTTTTTTTTACAGACAATGAAGTTAGAAGAATACAATATAAAATCTGATCCGCTAAGACTTTGCGCGGTGGTACCTTGTTGCATCAGTGGCTGCTACTCTCTTTTTTTGTTTTTACAGCTTGGAACAGTTTTTCTGATGAAAGATGTTCAGGGTTGGGCCTTGTGTAATGGGGAGTGGATCATGGGGTCGGAGTTTTGGGGAATCCGGAGAGCCTTTATTGTTTCCGAATTTTGGCCGTTCTCAAGTGAGCTCCTTTCTTGTTTATGAAAGTATGTAGGGGCATATTATCAAGGACAGAGTTACAATTATCGCTGCTTTAACGGCAGGAAACTGTCACTAAAACGGTGATAATGGGCTTCATAATATACCCTTGAGAATTCCAATTGAAGCCCTTGTTCACACCAGAGCCCCAGTACACTCTAGAGATCCTGAAATTCCGTGCTAAGCATATGGCAGTGTTTATTTGATTGCCGTTTACGTTGTACTGCACATTTACATTGGCTTCTGGCCTCCAGAAGGCGGTACTGGAGGTCTTTTTACACTGGGTGATATTTTCCTGCAGCAGGGTCCAGCCACAGACTCAGCCATGTCATGAACAACAGCTTTGAGTGGCACCATGCTTTATTTTGGGAGAACAGTTATAAGAGTATTTCTGAAATAAATCTTTTAGCGAACCAAAGCCTGAACAACTACTCTTAATCCTCCCTGTGGATGAGTGGTTTCATTTTTTATTCCTTTGAGTATATACCTTGCCTTTTTACAATTTGATGCATATTGTTCCCAGAGATTTGACTTTTTAACCACATAAGCTGAGATCCCTAGAGTACTGAGGTATTTAAACCAGCTTTAGGTCAAGTAGTTGTTATTAGAGGGCAAAAGTAGCAAAAATGTATTATTTTTCCAAACCAGATGGATCGTCACAGGAGGTCATTCTGAGTTAGAGTTGAGTGTCATCAGTATGTTAATCAATAACAGAAATGCTGAGTTCTTCATTGCTTCCCTGGAACAGAGTGAAGTGGCAAATGTTCAAATGTATTTCAATTTTCCTATTGCAAAGATAAGACGTAAACTATTTCTACACTGAGTTCTCTGGAGAATGCTATGGTGCTTGGTGTTCAAGGCCTCTGAGGGATACAGAAATTCTGTAAGACAAGGAGGCAAGACTCACCCTGGTTCAAGAGACCCCTGGCATCATAAACTACCCAGAGAGTAGCAGTTCTGTGCTGTGGTCTGTCTGAAACCTGATAGTAGTTCTTGGTTGGTCAGATCTCCAGTACTTTGAAAAGGAGTAGAAGCCTGGTGCTTGGTGTAGAACTGTTTAGATCTGCAGAGTCATCAAATATTTAAAACTGGGATATGAACATTCCAGTATTTAGGGAGTCAAACCTTGATCAAGGAATCCACTTATATGATATTAAGCTAATTTGTGTTGAGCCTTGAAATGTTTTTTCCTAGTTAGTAAATTCTAACTATACTTGAGAAAGAGATACTACCAAATGGTTCAACTTACCACCATTTATCTTTGGATTCAGCCTGAATTTCAGCCATGGAAGTTACTAATTATTCTATCGTGATGGCTTGTTTAAGATGGGGAATCTTTTGGCAGAAGAATGCTGCCATTTTGGAGCAGATGTCTTAAAGAATATGTTTTCCCATCTATTTTACCTTTCCCTTTCTCAGCTAATTACAGTGCTGCTGTCTTTTTTGATTTGTTGAAAACTGAAGAATCTGTTCATTGATTTGATGTTTTAGTACAAACTCCTTTGCTGTTTCAGGATGTGGAGGCCGAAAGTAGGGAGGTGTGCTTGCCAGTTCTATTTTATAAATCTGACATCTTTTTTCCTGGTTATTTTAACTGTTCAGAGTACCATTGCGCTGAACATATATGGCATTTTCTGCTCTCCTTGGAAGGTGTGTAACAGAGTAAGACATCTGAGGATAAGGTCTTTTGGCATTTAACTACTGTACCCTTGTGCAATCTGCCATGTACAATTGCACAGTATTTGAGAGGATCTCAGATTTTTTTTATCCTGGACTATTCAGTTAATAATTTGTTTTTCATGATGAAAAATGTATGGATTAAGGGATCAGTTTGTAATTGCCACACTCAATAACTAATGGATTATGGACCACTATAAAGTTTGTGTTTGCTCTAAATTAGTTCAACTGTGCCATCGTGTGGGTGTAATAGTGGCAGGGTTGTGCCAGGTTGTTACAGTGGGGGATTAATTTAAGCTGGTAGCCACTTTTTCTTTTGGGAGTTCCCATAGAGAGTAAAATTATCCAGGAACATATTCACATTTAAAGACATTAGCAGAGTAGGAGAGTGGTTTGGGCATTGTTCAGTGAACTTATAATTTTCACTTGGAAGGTGGTATATATTTGTAGGCACTAAAAAAGTAGGGGATTTGTAGGATATCAGAGTTCAGTGGAAGCAAGGATGCACCCAGTGTGCTACTAATATTAGGTCTGCGTTCAGAGCCAAGCTCTTCCTTTTCTGTCTGTTCTATCCAAGCATTTCATCGATCACTGACTGCTGAACTGACATTAACTCAAAAGTAGCTGGAGAGAGTTCATTATACCAAGGTTCTGACAGGATCAATAGGCCAGGTTATCTAAAGATTAGGATTACAGTAAGAAAAGATGAGGCTCAGTGGCAGTTCATGGGGGCTATTTGGAGGTAGTGGTTCATTTGGATGGAGATCAGGCCAGTCGTAGCTGAGCAAGTTTATTTCTCTTTCCATTTTTGTAGTTCCTTGGATTGCTTGTGATCCTTGGTTTAGTGACCTGGATAATGCTGGATGCCCAGCTGAGGGTTGCTTGTTTTGTAATTAATTCTCTATTGAGTGTGTTACTAAGGTTATGGAATTAACTAGAATATGCATTGTTTGGATATATGCATAGGTTCCTTTGTTTTTTTCCTGGACAGAAGTTGGAATTTGGGTGCAGCGAAGAGTAAGGTTTACATTTTGAGATTTTGGTGAGTTCAAGGTTTTATCACAGTCTATGATGAAATCTTTTAGGGAGGTTAATGCATTCCTACTGAATAGCTAACAATTAGGGTGCTTACTGATATTTGTATCAAGAGTAATGTAAAGTGAGGGTGTGGCTTGCAGCCAAGCATGGCGGCTGCCTGAAGAGAGAGCTCCGTGAGTGAGGCGGCTTCCTCTCTCAATCCGCTCACTTATCCGTGATATTATATCCTCATCAGGGAGATCCCGAGTCCCGAGACCGAGCGGTACCGACAGTGGAAACTCCAGTCCAAATCCAAGCCCGGGTTGTGCCTGTGCCGGGGACGTCCACCAGGGGCCTGGGTATCGGCCGCGAGCCCCGAGCTGCATTACCCAGAGTAACCGAGCGGAAGTGCCTACAGCCGGGTGCAAATTGCCGGAAGTTCCCCCAACCGAGCAGTGCGGTGCTCTTGAGGTACGGCGAGTTGTGCCCTTCATCATTGACGACCGCAGCCAATGAAAAACAGCATGTGCGGCGCCGACGAGAGCTACGGGGTGAATAGTAAACAGTGATAACAGATCTGTGAAGTGGAGCGGGACTGCGGGCTCTGGGACCGCGCATGCGTAGGCGCTGTATGGTGACAAACTACTTGATCACGAGGAGAGGACGGCAGTTCTGGAACACCGGCCCGCACCGCACATGAGACCGTTGGGCGCTCTTCCCAGGCAGTGAGACCACGGGACCAGGCAGCAGCCCACCAGACTCTACCCGGTAACGAATCCACATGGTGGCTGGGTTCTGTGTTGGGGTGGGGCCCTGGATAAACATTTCAGTGGGACACTGGTAAATGCAAACGGCCTGGGACAGCCCGCACAGCCAAGACAGCAGGAACACGCAGCACGCTTGACCAAAAGGGCACAGAAGAAGTCATTACCCGCATGTGCCTGCCAACACACTTCCTAACTCGAGGCCCCAGGTGTGATAGTAAGCGCTTAACCAGCACACTCCTTATAGCTTAGGGCAGTAAATAACGGTCATCGGCTGAAGGGGTGCAAATAAGTGCGACACAGCACGCCTGTAGCGCTCGCAGGTTTTGAGAGGTTCCCCCATCCATCCGCCTCCCCATTTTTGAGTACTGTGGAACGTTAAACCAGCGGTGGGACGATGTTGGTGCAAGGATAGAGGGTAGGGGCACCAAGGACAACACGACGCAGGCCCGCCTGGACAAATTCGCCTATGACAAAAGCCATTCACCACGTGCAGAGTCAAGGCCGTCCACCGGGAAAGCTAATGATGGCAAGGGAGGGAAGAACGTGACGCTGAAAGACGTAATGAGAGCGCTGACGCAGGTCCTGGCCACAGTGGGCTCAATATCCACGGACATTACCCTGATACAGGCAGACTTTCAAAAAATGTGTGAGCGGATGCAAGCTATCGAGGTAGTCGCGAAATCCTTGGTGAAAGATGTGTCAGCGCTCCAGATAGCTATGGAAAAGATGACGGCTGAGAACAAATCCCTGAAAGAAAAACTCAACGATCAGGAAGGGCACTCAAGGAGGAACAATGTAAGAATTCTTGGGGTTCCGGAGTCTGAAGGCACCAGGGCTACAGACCTCTACGTGGAAGATCTGATCAAAATGAGGCTCCAACCCAAGGGCCTTTCAGCATTCTTTTCGGTCGAGAGGGCCCACAGAGTTCCAGGAGGAAGACCAAAACCGCGCGCACCGCCGAGACCGATTCTGGCGAGAGGGATGCAATTCTTCAGGCAGCGCGGGTGTCTCCTCCTATCAAAATCCAGAACTCTTCGCTTGCCTTCTTCCCGGACTACACAGCAGAGGTCGCCCGTCGCCGCAGAACATTTCTGGACGTTAAGAAGGAACTGAGGGCAAAGGAAATACCGTACTCGATGCTATTTCCAGCTAGACTGCAGGTGGTAGCGGACAACAGAACTTGGTTTTTTGACACACCGGACATGGCTCAGGAATGGCTGGAAGGCTGGAGACCGGCCGATCAGCTGCGCCGCTCAAACAGGAAACATCAGACTCAACGAACGGGAGACCACTCCGGGTCACAAATGTCAGAACCTGAGGAGATAAGACGTTCACCGGCATGAGAGGAAAAAGACTACGGCAATGGAACAAGACGCTAATCACCCGGTATCCACTCAAGTTTCAAGGGCAAGAGTTACTGCTTGAGGACTGCTACTGGACACTGGGCTTAGGGATTCCTATGAGGTAATGAGGGACCACCGACTCCGGGGGGTCTTTCACCCCAACAAGCAAGTATTCTTTGTGAGGGTTGGGTAAAGCACTCTGCTAAGTTGGGGAGGCGGGCGGTTTCATGTCCGTGTAGCAGGGAGGCAGGGAGGGGGGAGTTTCTGGGTGGGTCAGTTCTTGTTTTGTGGACCCCATATATAGGGGACCTGTTAGTTCAAATGTTGACTTAATGTATGAAAGTAAGACACGACGACAACGACACACTGGTGGAATGGTTAGGGATTGACCTAGGCATATCACTACAGCTGATGTACTTCAGTACCCACGGCATCAGGCAATGGCACACGACTCACGAGATGACAACGTAGTGGGGGAACCACGGGAAACAATAGTAGCATCCACTACAGATAATGACATGGAACGTGAGGGGCCTGGGAGATAAAATAAAGAGAGGGCTGGTTATGCAGAGCGTGAAGCGTTTGGGCCCAGCACTAGTTCTCCTGCAAGAGACACACCTTACGGGCAAGGCTTGCCAGGCATTGGATAGACGGGGCTATCATATGGCGGTGCACTCCGAATTCACGTCCGGGTCCCGAGGGACGGGTATACTAGTACGAAACTCAGCCCCTTTCATAATCAAACACACAAACAGATGACCAAGGCCGCTTCGCGGCCATCCAGGGACAGTGGGAGGGCAGACCATTGACCAAAATCTCAGTATACATCCCACCGGCATTACACGCTGTGGCTTTCCCTGAACTGGGGAAGTTCCTTTTGGAACTTCCAGAAGGCGACGTCATCCCCGGGGGTGATTTCAACGTGGTAGTTAATGAGGCGCAAGATAGGTATCCTGTTCGGTCACATACACCTGGGCCCTCGAGGTTCGGTGCTTTTTTGGAAGCACAAGGGCTGACAGACATATGGTGACACCTGCACCCATCCGCCCAACAGTACACCTACTACTCAGCATTGCACATAAGTCTGTCTCGAATAAACCACTTCCTGACCTTGGGCGATGGTCACCTGACTATAGAGGAGGTTCACATTCGCCCCAGGGGCATATCTGATCACTCTCCTATGATGCTGACACTATCATGCCAAGAGAAGACTCGCAAGAGAATATACCCGATCAATCCAGGGTATCTCAAAATCCCGGCGTTCCGGAAAGAGTTGAAAGCGACGACCAAGTTCTACTTCGCAGAAAACACTGACTCCGTGCAATCCCCCTCAGTTCTTTCGGAGGCGTATAAAACGGTCCTGCGGGGACAAGCTATAGCAGCCGTAGCGGGATACAAACGCGCGCAGCGGCAGGAATTAGCGGACCTAGAATTAGCATTACACGCGGCCCACACGGCCCACATGGCAGACCCCATAGCGGACACACTCCACGCCAACAGCAGCACAACGACTACCTGAAACGCTGGACCCTAGAAGATATAGCTACAACCAAACATAGAATATACGACGTGGGGGACAAGGCAGGTAAAATGCTAGTTTGGTTAGACAAGAAAAGGAGTGGGGGGAAGACTATATTACAATTAAGCGCAGCGGATGGAGTGATTCTAACACACCCTGCAGACATTGTCAGCGAGCTAGCTGACCTCTTCCAAAAAGTATATACCCCGATCGACGTTGTGAGGGCAGAGGCAGCACTAGCTTCTCTAAATGAGGTTCCGACGCAAACTCTCTCACCGGAGGCAATGGCAGAACTTGATGCAGACCTAACAGTTGATGAACTCCAACTGGCCATCAGCGAAATACGCTCAAGTAAGGCGTTGGGCCCCAATGGGATCCCAATTGAGTGGTATAAATCAATGTCGGAAATGCTGAGTGCACTGCCACTGGCCATGTTTGTGGACAGTTTGAGCAACGCCGAGCTCCCCTTGGATCAACGCACAGCAACGATAGTGGCGATCCCGAAACCGGGT
Organism: Lissotriton vulgaris; assembly: GCF_964263255.1. Taxonomy (NCBI): domain Eukaryota; kingdom Metazoa; phylum Chordata; class Amphibia; order Caudata; family Salamandridae; genus Lissotriton; species Lissotriton vulgaris. The sequence goes on from NC_141695.1 coordinate 224,162,712, forward strand.
AAACCGCCCACAGAAGCCTCTTCATACCGCCCAATTTCCCTACTAAACGCAGAGGCTAAGATCCTGGCTAAGCTTTTGGCTATGAGGCTATTGCCCCACCTTTCCCACCTGATCTACCCGGATCAGTCGGGTTTTATGCCACATGGGAGCACTGCGCTAAACCTTCGTCGGATACACAGTGCACTAGCACGTGCGCCGCAGCTGCGTACACCAGCGGCGATACTGTCCTTAGATGCGAGAATGGCATTCGACATGGTCGAGTGGCAATATTTATTCGCAGTCCTCGCCCACATGGGGTTCGGCCCCAAATTTGTATCATGGGTGCAGCTTCTCTATGCGAATCCGATGGCGCATATAGTGGCAAATGGCCACATCTCACAAACGATACCACTAGCTAGAGGAACGCGACAGGGCTGTCCGCTGTTGCCCCTCCTCTTTGCTCTGGTGTTGGAGCCATTGGCAACCATGATCAGAACTACTCCATTGTTGAAGGGGATACACTGGGAGGCAGGCTGGGAAGACAGAGTCTCCCTCTATGCTGACGACATGCTGGTGTACTTGCTGGAGCCCGAAAGCGGCATACCGGAACTCCTGGAGCTGTGCGATAGCCATGGCAAGGTGTCGGGCTACATGATTAATAGGACGAAATCAGTAATCTATGTGCTGCATGGCCCGGACCCGGTCCTCCCCCCCGACTGCCCGTTGGTTATAGCAGATGCCTCCTTCAAATATCTAGGGATTCAAATCACGCAGACCGCTACGGACTTCTATGAACACAATTTAAAACCACAGCTGGAACGACTGAGACGCGTTGTGCATCATTGGAAGGCCCTACCCCTGACACTGCTGGGGAGGGCCGCATTATTTAAGATGATGGCGTTGCCGCGCTTCCTATACGTGTTGGAAAATACCCCCTATATGGTGCCACCCCGCTACTTGCAACAAGTCACGGCCGTGGTGTCTGGACTACTGTGGGGCGACCGCCCGGCAAGAACAGCACATGTGAAGCTCAATAAGAGCTGGTATGAAGGGGGGATAGCCCTGCCTAACCTGCAAATGTACTACTGGGTATCACAATTGAAGGTTATTAACCACTGGCTGCATGTCCCCCAGGACGATCCGGCCTACCTGGCAGATAGACAACAATTAGGCACACACAATTTACTAGCACCACTATACAATAAAGGACTGGCGGCGAAGCTAATTGGACCTACAAAACACACAGTGGCACTGTGGCGCAAGGCACAGTCGAAACTTAAATGGGAAGGGTGTCATCACGAAACTCACCCCTCTATGGGACACTAAGGCATTGGGCCTCCTGCGGCAGTATAAGGGGTTCACGCAGTGGGATAACATAGGCATTTCAACGGTGGGGGACCTATGGACGGATAGCGGGGTGATCCCCTTCTCTCAGCTGCAACAACACTACAATTTAGGCCCAAATGAAACTTACAGGTACATCCAAATTAAGCATGCACTTTTAGCCGCAATACCGGTGGACACAGAAGTCCCCGAATCCTCCCCTATGGAAGACCAGCTACTCACTGATTTTATGTACCAAAGCGCCACTTCGCTTACATACCGCAAGTTGATAAATAACTTACCGAACCCCACAAACAAACTGCGCGAGAAATGGGTGGATGAATTGGGAGATATGGACGAAACGGACTGGAACACGGCGTTAGCATCCCCAAAAGAAGCGGGCATCTCGGCTCTATTCAGACTGGTGCAGCTTAAAATATTGCACTGCATATACTATACAAGGACAACACCCCACAAACTCCATAGGGCAGACCACCCTTTCTGTCTCTGTGGATGTGGGGAAGAGGGCACATTTCTACACACCATCTGGGAATGCCCGACTATACAGGAATACTGGAGGCAAGTGATGCGCATCATCTCCCAAACACTGGAGGTCTCCCTTCCACCAGACCCCCGTACATGCTTATTAAATATATGGGTCCCAAACGACCTCTCGCACCAGGGGCAGCTGTGGGCCATTGTGGGTATCATGGTTGCCAAGAGAGATTTAGCTCAGAGATGGGGGCTGTATATTTCTCCGCTTTAACGCAGTGGTGTAAGAACATGGACGTGCTAATGGTAAAAGAGGGGGCGGTGTACAAGTCAAGGGCGAATCCCCGAAAATGGAATAAAGTGTGGCAGCCCTGGAATAGTTATCGTGGGGATATTTGTGAGCCCCTGTTGGAGGACGAAATTGATGGCTCAGACGAAGAGGGGGAGGAGGGCGGAAGTGCATAGTTGTCAAGGGCAATGGTGCTACAGGACACGGCAGGATGGTGGGGTTTTCAATTAAAGTCGTTTCCCAATCCTGGTGCACAGGACATCTGGAATGATTGAATGTGTTGTGTCTCTGCCAGTGATGAAACGTTGTTACCGCCACTACACTTCTGGTGCGACTACTTTCTTAGTTAATAGGTCACTTGGTTTGGTTTTAGTTTTCATAAAATACAAAAGCAAGAAGTTATATGATTTTGATTGATACAGAATACACGACTGACAGGCACGCTTTTATAACGCCGCCGGACATGATGTTGTCGGCTGAAGGACTGTGTAAACTGTATGTGCTTATCTGCTCCAATGAAGCGGCCGGCCTCAGGGTTGTAGGCGTACCGCAGTGTATTCCTGTTACTGCAAATAAAGGTCTTGCAAAAAAAAAAAAAGAGTAATGTAAAGTGGTAGAGGTTGAGGTAAGAATTCATTTGGTACAGTCAGTATTTGTGAATTTGATTTTGAGTCACTCCAAATTATGCCATGAAAGAGTTTTGTGGAGGGAGAAATCCATCATCTGACGCTCTGTAGAACACGCTGTCTTAGTTTAGCAGTGAGCTGAGGTAGAAACTTCCCCTCTGGCTCCACTTTTTCCTACAATGTGACAAGATGAGTAAAGGCGGAGTCAGTTGCAAGGTAGGGAACTTGGCTTCACCTTAAGTAGGATTCCACAGTAAAACTCCTGAAGGGGAATAACATGTGTAGTTTATTCACAAAACAAAGGTATACCAACTCTCCAGTTGTGAAACAAATCCAGCAGAAGTCCAGCAAGTTTATTATTTGGAAGTTCATCCACCATCCAGCAGCACATCAGCTCATAAAGACCTCAATATTCATAATGATAATTTTTCAGAAGGTTCTAAAGGAGAGAATAGAAAGCTAACTTTAGATAAATACACATCCACAAATACCACACCACCTCCCTTCCATAGAGAACAACTAAAACAAACGGTGTAGTGGTCTACTATCAGTGAAAATAGATGAATAGTGAAAGTAGATGACAAGGTTGTGGAAAGAATGGGAAGATTGGGGAGGAAATTCCAGCAGATGGACCCTGGTTGTGGGTCGCAGACATGACCTATCCCATGATCAGGAGCTTGTGCTTGGTGGGACTGAGCCTCAGAAACTTAAATGGAATTCATCAACAGACCAACAAGGCAGGCATCCATCAACACACCAACAAGGCAGTGAGCCATGTTAAATGGCTGTGGTGTAGACGAAAGAGTCTAGTAGGGAGATGTGTTTGTAACATTTTGGGTAATTTCTAGAGCCTCAATTCGATCCAGTAAAAAGCCCTTTCAGGTTTAGGAGCTCCTCCCCCCTGATGTTGTGCTCCTACCCACCCACACATCATTCAGAGAGAGAGCCATGAGGAAAACTGCTGCTGAGTGTCCCGCTCTCTCTCGGTGGTCCGACAGAGGAATTTACAGCTCTTAGCCCTTCTGAGCTTGGGACCTCAGGTATCAGCGTGTCTTTTTCTGTGTCCCTGCATCCCCCTCTACAGCTTCTATGGCTTTGGCTGCAACAGGAAAGGGGGAGTTAAGAGTCTCTGTGTGCCCTTTCCATAAGGATGCCACTATTGTCATTATTGCCGTGACTGTGGCTTCGACCTGCTGGCCACCGTCACTGTGCCTGACCCACTCGTACAGGTGTGCGGTAGTCTAGGGTGTGGCTGGCTATTTCCATTTTTGGCATTGGGTGGTGGCAGTGGCTTTTGTGTCATTTTCTGCCAAGAGCAGTACCCCCAGAACTCCAGGAGCCCACTGTGGAGAGAGCAGTAGCCGTGCTGGCCCATAGTTGCTAACTGTAGTTGCTGGGGTCTGGACGTTGGGAGCCAAGATCAGAAACCAGGAGAATAAATCAGAGAAGCAATTCAGAGTTAAGGCCTTACCTCCAGCATCGACCAAGCAGACAAGTAACATTCAGTGGTCGATTAAGAGTAGCCAGTTGCGGTGGCAGTCCAGTTGAAGAAGCAGCCCTAGAAGTTAATCTCCGACAGTACAGTTATCATCTCCACTTACATTGCCTTGGCATGTGTGTGTGGCTGGAGGTGGCGGTCAACAACAAAAGGGGAAGGAGGTAAGTGGACACAGTTGTTGTTAAAATGACTACTGTTGATGTGACACTGCTGAATTGATCTCAGTGCCCAAAGCACTTATGTTCTCAGGTGATTTCACCGCTGCTTAGGCCTCTCTTTATGGCCTTCCTCCTGACTGTATGCGGACTGGGGTTCTCTTCACAGAAACAATATTATGGGATAGCTTGAAAACCACCTTGGTGCTGTCTGCATACACAATAACTGTACCCCATCTTGCTGGAGAAGATTTGCTAAGTGCTGTATGTAAATGTTAAAATGAATTGGGGATAGCTAGAGAGACACACAGCAGATTTTTATGGGATCAGAGCTGTGAGGAGTACCAACCAGCTGTACAGTGACCAAGGTCTAAATTCTGCAACTAGAAAATGAAGTACCCTCAAATGTTCCACAAGTTTGTGGAGCTGGCCGAAGACTAGTTTTTTATCCTAAAGACTTAATCAGTCCCACAGGATAGTTCTCCTCTTGGGATCCTGAGCGGCTAGGGCTATCAACTGCTAACAACTTACCTTTGTCAATGGGCTCAAATGCTTCTGGCTTGCAAAGGATGGTATCAAATGCCAACATACCTTTCCTTTAATGGAGACAAGTCATATTGGCTGTTGGCTACAGATTACGTACGTAAAAGAAAAAATATAATTTTGACACACCTAATAGAAGAAATGAAGTCATCACCATCATTTGTTATGTTATTTTATGTTATGTTATGTTATTTCAACTTCTATAGCGCACAGCTGCCCCAGCAAAGGGGGGTCCCGGCGCTTTGGACTGGCAGAAAGAACAGAACAACCATAGTGACAAATAAGGCAGAACAATGAAAAGCAACGATTTGGAACCTAGAAAACACAAAAAACAGCCATGCCATCTAACAGGTTGGGAGTTAGTCTCAATAGAATAATTCAATTTTTTTTTTTTTTACAGACAATGAAGTTAGAAGAATACAATATAAAATCTGATCCATTAAGACTTTGACCGGTGGTGCCTTACCGCATCAGTGGCAGCCATTCTCTTTTTTTGTTTTTACAGCTTGGAACAGTTTTTCCGATGAAAGATGTTCAGAGTTGGGCCTTGTGTAATGGGGAGTGGATCGCGGTGTCAGAGTTTTGGGGAATCCGGAGCCGAAGCGTCTTTATTGTTTCCGAATTTTGGCCGTTCTCCTTTCTTGTTTATGAAAGTATGTAGGAGCATAATATCAAGGACAGCATTACAATTATCGCTGCTTTAACAGCAGGAAACTGTCACTAAAGCGGTGATAATGGGCTTGATAATATGCCCTTGAGAATTCCAATAGAAGCCCATGTTCACACCAGAGCCCCCGTACACTCTAGAGATCCTGAAATTCCGTGCTAAGCATATGGCAGTGTTTATTTGATTGCAGTTTACGTTGTACTGCACATTAGAGAAGTGTGGCTCACTGGTTAGAGCAGGCAGACCTGTAAGAAGAGGTCAGCCCGGGCCCAGGGTTCAATTCCCGGCTCGGCGGGTCTTGAGTCCTAAAATGTCCATGGACTCGACAATTCCATGCTAAGCATATGGCAGTGTTTATTTGATTGCCGTTTACGTTGTACTGCACATTTACATTGGCTTCTGGCCTCCAGAGGGCGGTACTGGAGTTTTTTTTACACTGGGTGATATTTTCCTGCAGCAGGGTCCAGCCACAGACTCAGCCATGTCATGAACAACTGCTTTGAGTGCCATCATGCTTTATTTTGGGAGAACAGTTATAAGAGTATTTCTGAAATAAATCTTTTAGCGAACCAAAGCCTGAACAACTACTCTTAATCCTCCCTGTGGATGAGTGGTTCCATTTTTTATTCCTTTGAGTATATACCTTGCCTTTTTACAAATTGATGCATATTGTTCATCCAGACGTTCTTAATTATCAGGGATGAAAGCCCACAGATTTGACTTTTTAACCACATAAGCTGAGATCCCTAGAGTACTGAGGTATTTAAACCAGCGTTAGGTCAAGTAGTTGTTTTTAGAGGGCAAAAGTAGCAAAAATGTATTATTTTTCCAAACCAGATGGATCGTCACAGGGGTACAGTCTGAGTTAGAGTTGAGTGTTATCAGTATGTTAATCAATAACAGAAATGCTAAGTTCTTCATTGCCTCCCTGGAACAGAGTGAAGTGGCAAATGTTCAAATGTATTTCAATTTTCCTATTGGAAAGATAAGACGTAAACTATTTCTGCACTGAGTTCTCTGGAGAATGCTATGGAGCTTGGTGTTCAAGGCCTCTGAGAGATACAGAAATTCTGTAAGACAAGGAGGCAAGACTCACCCTGGTTCAAGACACCCCTGGCATCGTAAACTACCCAGAGAGTAGCAGTTCTGTGCTGTGGTCTGTCTGAAACCTGATAGTAGGTCTTGGTTGGTCAGATCTCCAGTACTTTGAAAAGGAGTAGAAGACTGGTCCTTGGTGTAGAACTGTTTAGATCTGCAGAGTCATCACATTTTTTAAACTAGGATATGAACATTCCAGTATTTAGGGAGTCAACCCTTGATCAAGGAATCCACTTATATGATATTAAGCTAATTTGTGTTAAGCCTTGAAATGTTTTTTCCTAGTTAGTAAATTCTAACTATACTTGAGAAAGAGATACTACCAAATAGTTTAACTTACCACCATTTATCTTTGGATTCAGCCTGAATTTCCGCCATGGAAGTTACTAATTATTCTATCGTGATGGCTTGTTTAAGATGGGGAATCTTTTGGCAGAAGAATGCTGCCATTTTGGAGCAGATGTCTTAAAGAATATGTTTTCCCATCTATTTTACCACACCTTTTCTCAGATAATTACAGTGCTGCTGTCTTTTTTGATTTGTTGAAAGCTGAAGAATCTGTTCATTGATTTGAAAATGATGTTTTAGTACAAACTCCTTTGCTGTTTCAGGATGTGGAGGCCGAAAGTAAAGAGGTGTGCTTGCCAGTTCTATTTTATAAATCTGACATATTTTTTCCTGGTTATTTTAACTGTTCAGAGTACCATTGCGCTGAACATATATGGTATTTTCTGCTCTCCTTGGAAGGTGTGTAACAGAGTAAGACATCTGAGGATAAGGTCTTTTGGCATTTAACTACTGTACACCTGTGCAATCTGCCATGTACAATTGCACAGTATTTGAGAGGATCTCAGATTTTTTTTATCCTGGACTATTCAGTTAATAATTTGTTTTTCATGATGGAAAATGTATGGATTAAGGGATCAGTTTGTAATTGCCACACTCAATAACTAATGGATTATGGACCACTATAAAGTTTGTGTTTGCTCTAAATTAGTTCAACTGTGCCATTGTGTGGGTGTAATAGTGGCAGGGTTCTGCCAGGTTGTTGCAGGGGGGAATTAATTTAAGCTGGTAGACTAAACCTAGTCCTCTGTCACTTATGTCAGTGATTAAGTGACAAAGATCATACGATTTGATTTGATTTGATTTATGTATTTGTAGAACGCAGATAATGTCCGTGGACATCTTGGCACTAGGACTGTATTTTGCCAGGTTTTGACGGGAAGCCATGAAGATCAAGCACAGTTGTTAAAGAGACAGGTTTTCAGTGCCTTACTGAAGGACCAGAGTGATGGGCTGCTCTTTTTGGAAGTGGGGAGTTGATTCCAAATCTTAACTGTCCCTAACAGGAAGCTTCTGCCACCCCATCTGCAGAAGTTTAGTATGGGTTGATCAGGCCCGAACTGGCCGTTGAGGGCACCGGGCAATTCCCCGGTGGGCCGCATGGTTGGGGGCCGGTTTTGGGTCCCTGGGGCCGTTTTTGTTACAGGGCCGTTATGCTGCAAAAACGGCCCTATAACAAAAACGGCCGAAAACCGGCCCTGTCACAGAGCGCGGTCGCACCTCTCCCCCCTCCCCTCTCTTCCCGGAGGGGGGGAGGGGGGCCGGCCGAGCACTTTGCCAGGGCCGGTTCTGGTTCCCAGTCCGGCCCTGGGGTTGATCTCAGGCTTCTGGCCTGCCCATACCATTTTAGATGCGCCCACAAAAAGTGCAGTCCTATACCATCTAACGCTTTGAAGGCTAGACATTGAGATTTAAACTCAATCCGTTTTTTCATCAGGAGCCAATGAAGGGCTCTTAAACGGTGAGAAATGGATTGAAACCTAGGAATGTATTTTACCAATCTTGCAGCAGCGTTCTGCAAATGTTGCAGTGTTATATACTGTATCTCTACTCCACTCACGTTGGTACATTACAGAAAACTAGCAGTGAGCCAGAAAGATGTTGCACCCAATTAACCCTTTGAGTTATTTGTCCATGCACCAACCCTTGATTAACCCGGACAACATCACAAACCTGTATCCCACAATGCCCATGAAACGGGATCAGGGTACATTGTTCTGTCAAATTCCAGTGGTATGCTTACATGCCATACATGCATTCTTTAAAGTTTAGGAAAAAGGAAAGTTATCTGTACAAGCCTGCTTCACGGATGCAACTCTAATGTATATATTTTTGTTTTTATTACAGTGCAACTTGGCCACCTAAAGTACCGCAGTAAAAGATAGAAACTGTTGAGACTAACACAGGTGAGTAGCCCAACCTCGTGTCAATGAGTGGTTGGTTATATTTTAAGCATGTCCCTGAGAGATAGAAGTCAGAATTTGCTTCACTTTTTCCACTTTTATTGTGCGCAAAGTGATACACATACCTAGCTTCAAGAGATGATAACAAATATGCCCTCTTTGAGAGTGCCACTAAAACATTATAAGTGTGCAGATGTTTGATTTTCACTTATTTCCGATCAGTTTCCCATCTAATTGGGGGTCATTTTGGAGAACAATTCACCCCCTGTATGGTGGACAACTTTAAATTAGAGGACTTCTTGGAGGCTATAATTGCCTTGGTCACAGCAGGATTTTGGCTGCTGGTACTCCTACCTTTAAATGGGTGTCCAGGGGGCGTGGCCAAGATGGCGGAGTGAGAGGACGCTTCTTCTCGCGGCTCCCCGATCCGACTAGGCCCGAGCCCTGAAATAAAGCCTTTTCTCCCCCCGCCGGAGCTCAACGGCACAGGGAGAGGTGGGGGAACCAGGCGTGAAGACCCTGGTCTGGTCCTAGTCTCCAATTAGCCTCAGGACAGCCCGCCGGACAGCGTTGGAGGTCCAGACTGGGAGTTGGAGGAGGAAGAGGCCGGCCCCCGAAGCGCGTTGAGTGGCGACGGAAGGACCGCACGCCGCGCCCACCGCCGATCGGAGTGCACTGCCAGAGGAGGTATTGCACCATCATGCCCGGACGGCCCTGAATACCAGCGGAGACCGCCGGGCCGGCCCCGTGGGAGCAGCTGTGGGCGGCGCACGGGCTTCGGCCTATTCGTCTGAGCGCCCGCTGGGAGAGAACCGGAGCAGGAGGGGTGTGAACCCGGGGCTCCACGCTGAGTCTTGCATTCTCGGTCCCCCCTGGGGGGGCCCCACGGCTTGGTGGGCGTCCATAAGGCACCAAGGAAAATCCGGTTGACTTGGAGGTGCCGGAGCTTGCATTGATGCACACTGACCGACCATCGGCTACTGATTTCGCGACACGCGGCACGACTGGGCAGAAGTGGAAGGCGGCAGAGGCGGCCTGAGAGACCCGGTGGGCCACACAAGCTTCCCCCGCCCGGAGTGATCGAGGTGTGGCGGAGGCGACGAGCACGGGAGCGATACCCCCGCCTAGCGGAGCCGACGGCAACCGGAGAACAGCGGGACCTACTGGAAGGGTGAGCGGCGTAATGGGGCCTGCCATCGCAGCCACGACTGAAACCTAGTGCGGCGGCGCTGCTAGCGCTCTTCTCGGCTGTACCTGGAACTGCCACTGGTGACGACCGACGGTCCCCTGCTTGGCCCAGGAAAGCATCCACGGGGCAGGGAGTGTCGTGCCGAGGAGACGGGAGAGCTGGCCTACACTCGATTCAAGATGGCGTCCGGCAAAGGCACCAAGCGAGGAGACCGCACTCTCCCCGAAATGCTCAACAGGCCCCAGCAGAGAGGAGACAGGGGGCAACCATCTCCCAGCCCGACCGGAGGATCGCAGAGTGCGAGTGGAGGGGAACCGCCTGTCATTAGATCGTTTCTTGAATCGCTGTTCAGCACCCTCAGAGACGATTTTCAGACATTAAAACAGGAAGTGGCGGGTGAAGTTCGGGAGGTGCGCAGAGAGGTGGATGAATTGGGGGAGCGAGTGGCCACAGTCGAGAGCACGAACCATTGTCTCGACGAGGACATCGTACAGCTGCAACAGGAGGTGTTGCGCCTCAGAGACCAGCATCTGGACCTGCAAACGCACAATGAGGACCTTGAAAACCGGTCTCGACGCCACAACATCCGAGTCCGGGGAATTCCGTCTACAGAAGAAGGCTCGGATGTGGCTGGTTACCTGAGAGACCTGTTTAGGGCTATCCTGGGTGAACCACCGGAGTTCATTTAAGATTGCCACTGACTTTCTGAGAGAGCATGAAACATCCTATGCCTGGGGTCACCCCTTCCGCCTCATCTTTAGATGGAATGGCACAGTGCATCAACTCAGATCGCTGCAAGAAACGTGTGAGGTTCTGGGGATCACGGCGGAGGAGGAAGATACAACTACACCGAGCCAGAGACGCGGCCCCAGAGACAGCTGGCAGAGGGTGTCGCGGAGACGAGTGTCTGCCAACTCCAGACGACCGGACTCACCTACCATTAGAACTGGCATGGCGAATGCAGTCTCCGAAGCGGCCAGAGACAATGCTTCCAACGGTGATGTAGCGCTGACAGCATAATGGCGCTCCGGGGGGAAAACACCACAGCCTTACTGATGTAGCAGGTTCGGGTCTTGGGGGGCTATGGGGAGGAGGAAGGGGGAGTAAATAGCCGGACGTCCACTTTGGTAACTCACCACAGACTTGTCCGCTGGGCATGACTGGGACTGACAATTGTTGGGGTTTGAAGGAGGGAGGGGGAGGAGGGTGCTTGGTTGTTTGCATGAGGGGTTTTTTGGGGTGTAGAGGGAGATGGGGAAGGGGGGGAGGGTAGGTTGTTTGGGGGAAGTTTTTGTGGGGTTGGGGGGGGAAGAACAGGGACCGTCCAGTGCTATTGATTCAGTCGCTACAGCCTCACAGTGCTCCTACACACTATCTGCACCACAGCCACCCCTCTTGGGCTGTGACCCACTGCTTGAACTTTGGTTTCACCCACACAGATGACAGCTCTTACAGAAGTCACCCTTAATGTGAAAGGGTTAAATAACCCTGTCAAGAGGAAGGCAGTGCTCTCCTTACTGGAAAACACACGCGCAGACATTTGTCTCCTGCAGGAGACTCACCTCCTAGCCAGAGACTGTCAGAGGATGCGCTCCCACAAGTTCCCCACACAATTTTTCTCTTGCAACACTACCAAGACAGCCGGGGTAGCAATTCTAGTGTCCAGAACATTTAAAGGGGAGGTCCTACATAAATTTGCTGAACAGAAAGGTAGACTCCTCGCTTATAGGGTTAAGTACGGGGGTTTGATATTCACTATCGGGTCAGTGTATAGCCCCAATGAACACCAAGAACGATTCCTTCACTCGGTCATGGTGGATGTCACCGCCACCCCAGACAGGCACATACTTATAGGAGGGGACCTGAACATGGTATTTGATTCTTGATTGGATAGGTCAACGCAGAGGTATCCGCAGACAGGGGAAATTTCGCAGACTGTAAACGCCAACTGGAGGAGTTAGATCTCCACGACCTTTGGCGCCGCCTCCACCCCACCGCCCGGGACTATTCCTATTATTCGCATGCACATAAGACCTACGCACGTCTTGACCACCTTTTAGTCAAGGAGCCGGTCTGTCACTTGGCCACAGCTTCCGAGATAGGGGTTCTCTCTCTGTCGGACCACGCCCCTGTTACGGGGACATTTCAATTGCCACCAATGTCACCCAAGCGTGGGGTCTGGCGCCTCAGGGATACTCTTTTGCATAAAAAGACGGTGGTGAAGCATATTCACGACTCGATAAGTGATTACCAAATGCACAATGATAATACTGATAACACCCAGGCGACACAGTGGACGGCATTGAAAGCAGTGCTCCGAGGGGAATTCATTGCCATCTCCTCCGCGGAGAATAGGGAACGGCAGCAAAAGCGGACGAACGCACCAGTAAAGTGCCAGAGCTGGAACAGGTTCACCAGAGGACGGGAGCTCCCAGAATCTGGAAGCAACTTAAGGCTGCGAGGAAACTTCTGTCAGCCTTAGATATGGACAGGGCGGAATATGCTGCATTACGCTTGAAGCACGCATATTATAAGGGTGGAGACAAATGTGGCAGGCTTCTGGCACACAAGCTCAGGGAAGCGCATCAAAGGCACTTGGTGAAGGAGCTATCGACAACTAATGGAGTGTTGGTTACGGTGGATAGCCAGATAGCGGAGGGCTTTCGGCGATTCTATGCTGACCTCTATACGGGCGAACCCCCGTCGGCACAGGCGGAAGCGGACTATCTGGCCTCGGTTGACCTTCCCTCTCTCACTCCGGAACAGGCGGAATACCTCGAAAGGGACATTCTAGTTGAGGAGGTGATTACAGCCATCTCCAGGCTTAAACACGGGAAGGCCCCGGGCCCGGATGGTTACACATCACTTTTCTATAAAACATTCTGCCCTGTGCTAGCCCCGATCCTCACGTGCCTCTTTAATTCCTTCTCCACTCCTGGAGCTATCCCTCCAGATCTACTTCGAGCAACTGTTTCGGTCATCCTTAAACCGGGGAAAGATCGGACGCAATGTAGTTCCTACAGACCGATCTCTCTCTTAAATATCGATCTCAAGTTGTATACTGGGATCCTGGCGGCCCGGGGCTGGTGGACCCGTATCAGGCCGGATTTGTCCCCGGGAGGCAAACGGTGGATAACACCAAGAGGGTGGTCCATATACTAGAGAAAGCCTCCCGGATACCCGGGGAGAGGATGCTGCTAGCCGTTGATGCGGAGAAGGCCTTTGACCTGGTGCATTGGCCGTATCTGGAGAAGGTATTATCGAAAGCGGGTATTGGTGAGAAATTTCGCACCCTGGTGTTCAATTGCTACAAATCCCCATCGGCAGTGGTGCGGTTTAACGGCTGCAGCTCCCAACAGTGGCAAAAAGAAAGGGGCACCAGGCAGGGGGGTCCATTGTCCCCGCTCTTATTCGCACTTTATATGGAACCCCTCACCCAGAGGATACGCCAAAACCCGAGTGCGCTGGGAATAAGGATAAGGATAAGGAATAAGGATGGGGAGGTACATTCATACCATTAGTCTTTATGCAGACGACATCATATTGACACTGGCAAATCCGCAGGGGGCACTCCCAGCATGCATTGATGAATTAGAGACCTTTGCTGCCGTCGCAGGCTTCAAGATGAACATGGGAAAGTCGGCGGCCCTTGACGTTTCACTGTCTGTCACCACTAGAACTAACTTGCAGGGCCGGTTCCCCATGCACTGGTCTAAAGATCTGGTGCCCTATTTGGGCATACTTCTGACGCCCACGTTGCCTGCCATGGTGACCGCTAATTATACCGCCCTAGGTACGAAAATAAAGGAAGAACTGGGTCGCTGGAGCGAAGGCACCTTGTCCTGGCTGGGCAGAATTGCCGTGGTGAAGATGACCATCCTGCCGCAGGCGCTATACCTGTTTCGAGCCCTGCCGCTGCAGCCCCCGAAAGGATGGCTCCAGTAGATTCAGGCGGACATTGCACGTTTCATATGGCAGGGTCGCAAGGCCAGGCTTAAAAGGGCCCTGACTATACTGGCACCTGAGGCGGGTGGACTGGGAGTACCGGACTTACGCAAATATTTTCAGGCAGCTCTATTATGCTACCTAGTGGAGTGGAGCAAGTGGGAGTCTGACAAACACTGGCTTTTTCAAGAACAGGCGGTGGCGGGCCGGACTCTGCAAGAGGTGCCCTTTTTACGTAGGGCACATCGCCCACCCAACTTATACGCGTCTTTTATCACACGGGTCCCGATGAGAGTGTGGGATGCCACAAACGCGATGCACGCACTCACCACCTTCCCTTCACCGTTCACACCACTGATTGAAAACCTGGATTTCCATCCTGGAATGGAACCAGGGGCCTTTGTGCGCTGGCGAGCTGCCGGATGCAGAGCGCTATTTCACGTATATAGTCAGGATGGCGTCATTCCGTTTCCAGACCTCAGGAAGGAATATCAATTGCCTGAAACGGAACGGTTGCACTACATGCAGGTGCGCCACTGGGCGCTGCAGCCACAGGCACTGGGCGCTGCAGCCACAGGTGCGTGGGTCGGCAGATAGGAAGCTCCTTCCCTATGAGAAATGGCTTGTAACACAAACCTCAGATACGAAACTTATCTCAGATCTGTATAAATTCTTGCAGCATTCCTCCTTTGATCTTTATAACCCTGGTAGGGAAGCTGGGAACGAGAACTGGGGAGATCCTTAAGTCACACGGATTGGGACCACATCGCTTATCGAGCTCGACACTCCGCATACCACACTGGGCTTACAGAAACATTCACTAAAGTGTCCACATACTGGTATTACACGCCACAGAGACTGCATGAGATGAATCACAACATCGACAACACTTGTTGGCGAGCCTGCGGGCAGATAGGCACCCTCACTCATGTTTTATGGGACTGCCCATTACTGTGCCCCTACTGGAAGGAAGTCCTGGATGAGATTGACTCAAACTTCAATATTGAATTGCCCCGCTTCCCAGCATACGTACTGTTGGGCTTACCCAATGGGCTAATGTATCCTCTGAGGTCTCGTAGAGGGAGGCAAATTGCGATAGCACTGGGCTCTGCCGTGCAAAATATACTTATTCACTGGCGCACCACCACACTCCCCTCCACAACAGGTTGGTTGCATAGATTATGGCATGTCGGGGAATGGAAAAGTTGTCGCTTATGGTGGCGGGAGAGGTGGAGCAGTTTAATGACCTGTGGCAACCGTTTCACTCACTGCTTGTAAGGGAATTTACAGAACTTACATGCCCCCGATATCTCCGTTTGTTGAGATTGACTACACTAGCGGATTCAGATGACCAGCGTGCCTAGGACTGTGGGCAGCTGAGGGAGAGGGGCGGTTTGGGGGGGTTGAGGTGGGAGAGGGACCGTGGCACTGGACGGGGGAGGAGAGGGGGGGTTTGCAGGGTTGGGAAGGGGTGGGGGAGTTTGGGGGGGTTTGCTCATTTTGAAGTATCTTGTTGCAGCATATGCACCAACCATCACATTTGGATGAACGTTACGTTTTGCAGAGCCCTTGCGCGCTGGTGCGCTACTATATGGTTGTGTTTTATGCACTGCTTCTTTGTGACAACTGTTTTTTTTTTCATTTGTGAATGTCTCAATAAAATGCTTTAAACCTAAATGGGTGTCCAAATCAGGACTAACACCCAGCATCCTTTTGCATTATATAATCACTTTACAGTACAGCCCTCTCACTGAGGGTGATATCATTGTTAAACTATCAAATTGTTTATAGGATGCTAATACATGATGTGTATTAGAATTGCAAAAAGATTCTCTACGCTTCCATTCATTCACTCCTCTATTCCTCCTTCTTTCGTTCTCCTTCAGTATTCACAGTCTTATTCTCTGTACTATTATCACATTATCATTGTTAATATTATTACTATTATTTTCACTATCATCATTATTATTATTGTTATAAGACTCTATTTTCCCCTCCCTCCTTCCCATATCCCCCCTCTGGTACACCCATACATACATGTACAGCCCCGTGCTGACACATGGCCCAGGGTTAGACTGACATGCTGCCAAACTATCATAGACCTCTTATTTTTTCAGTGTTCCCCGCCAGGGCATATTGGTGTACCCCCCGCCCCCACAGATGATTATGTGAATGGTGTATTTACAATCCTACTTTGTTTTCGGTGTTCAATTGTTTGAATACCTAATAAAAGAAATAGAACACAAAAATAGGATAACATGAAAGCAAAAAAAAAAATGGTGCTCACAGGCCCCCCACTGCATATTCTTGGAGATTCAGAGAAGTCATATCTGCCAATTCAAGTTAGCTTACTGTTTGCGCCTGGTAAATATGTGCCTCCAGAAGCGTCAGGTAGGAAAAAGGTAATATTCTAAAAGTTACTTTTTATGAATGTTTATTAAAGATCTAACTTCATAAAAATAAAGAATTGCAAAAAGAAAAGTCTATATATCAGTGCCATGTGTAAAACATTAAAAAGATGTCACAAAATGATGCATATTGGCGAAGAAGAAAGAACATCTTAGATCTTTTTAAAGCATCATAAGGGTGTTAACACATATCAATATTATTTGACCTCTGTATTTATATCAGAAAAATAGACTTTCAGAGACACGTTTTTCTTAGTGATCATTTATATGAAAAGATCTGACTCTTCTGGACATTCTAATGTAAATCATTTGAATGACTTCCGTCTTATCTAAAAAAATCTTGGATTTTCATTGATATTCATTTCCCAGAGATTTGAACTTATTTGATGTTTTACCTTTGGGAATAATAGCAAACGCTTACCCTAATACTAGCTTCACCCAAACCCAGAGTCAATCTTTATTCTTGCTCTGACACTGACCTAAATCAAACCCAAAGTCTAACTTTACTTCTTGCTCAGACACTGACTTAACTCAAACCTAAAGTCTAACTTTAATATTTTCTCAGACACTGACCTACCCCAAAGTCTAATCTTGACCCTCCTTCTAACACTAACCTAGTCCTATTTTTGACTAACATTGTTATTCTGGCCCTAGCCTCACCCTAAGATCTACAATGACCTAACACAAAGTCTAGTCTTCATTCTTGCTCTAACCCTGACCTAACTCAAAGTCTAATCTTGATTCTTGCTGTAACACTGACCTAACCCAATATCTAATCCTGGCCCTTGCTCTAACACTACCCTAGCCATAACATAGCCTAACACTGTCACTCAGGCACTTGTCTAACCCTAAACCTGACCAAATTGGGAACCCTTAGCCTAAACTTAACCTGTACCTGACTGAAACCCTAACTGTTACTCTAAACCTGACACCTAGTTTATCCTTGGCCCTGTACCAAACTCACCAAACTCAGGGCCTTATTTATGAAGGCCTTGCGCCACCGGTGCGTCACTTTTATAATGGGAAAAAGTGATGCACCGGTGGCGCAAGGCCTTCATAAATAAGGCCCTCAGACTTTTAGCTTTGACCTAAAACTCTAAATCTGAACTTAATTCACTCTTTAACATAATAACCTCACCTAATTATTATTGCTGTTATGACATGTGTTTCTGACATAACATTCCACTGAAATGCTTTTCCTCATATTGGTTTTTTGTGTGTGTGTGTGAAATGGTTTGGTATGTAATTGTAGTAAACAGCTAGACACCTTGGAAAGGGATTGACGGTTTTGAAGTGAGCTGAAACTGATCTCACTCACAGCTCACACAATCTAACTCACACAAAAAACTGGTGTCTGTAAGTGATCTTTGTTCATCCACTGTAGCAAGGCCTAATGAATGAATGAATGAAATGTATCTACAGCACCTAATAGCAACCTCAACGAAGTACCTTGATGCTGGACTGAAACTGAGAGAAAGACATAACAGCCTGATTAGTAATGGAATGGAGTTGTACACAGACTTGTGGCAGACCGGTTGATTATTTCAGATATGTCTAGTATGTGAGGGACAGCATTCAAGGTCTTCAATGCTAAGTTACAAGAGGAGAGGCTTCCTACAGTACATTAACCAGTGTGGGGGACAAAGATGACCCTGACAGTAGAAGGGTGATCGATTGTAAAGTGTGAGAAAAGATACTTTGTGTCAGAATGTAGCAGGAGTTTGCGATTATTACAATACACTGAGATTTCAGTAGAAGTCATTGTCATACAGGAAGGCGGCATGGAGCAAGGAGATGCTGGAGATATGCTGTCTGTAAGGTGGGCTAATAAATAAATATTTTTGATCAGCTGTCATATTTGAATAAGATTTTGGAGAAGTCCAGGATAGATGTCATTGACGAAACTAATCTTGTATAACACAGGTCTTTAAGTTCATGTCTTACCTCAGGGTGAAGAAAAGCCAGACAAAGTTATCCTTGCTAATTGATGTTTGAAGAAAAAATTAAGATTAACAATCACTGCCTAGGTTACAAGTTTGATCAATATAGATACAGGAAATGCTTGGAGGAGGCCATGAAGCGTCGGACCAGATGGAACTATGTCCCTCATCGGCTTCAAATGGTTGTTGTACATCAAGGTGGCAACTTTTCTCATGCAATTCTGAAAGCTGTTGAAAGGGAAATGGTATTTGAATGCTATCTAGATCACAGTAATAGCCAGGTGTGAGAAATATATGATTACATTAAAAGAGGCACACCTTTTCTTACAGGAAATTGCAAGAAGTGATTACATGCTAGGTGGTTTCTTCTGCTTGCAGTATTGTATATTTCATACAGGATGGGAGTGATAATAAAAGTAAACTCACACATGAGTAAATATACAGATGTCACTTTAGACTTTTGAGTAGTTTTACTACTTTTGTAAAAAGTGTAAAATTACTCAAAAGTGTAGACTTACATTTTAACAATCCCTGCAACAGGGGGTGGAGTCAGTACAAACATCTTACATAATTGTAATGGTAACACCCTTAATGACTTTGAAACCCAAGTTTACCTTCCGCACACTTGGCAAAGACCTTCACAAATGAGATGGAGATTTCCCCTTTGATAATTGGTAGCAAAAATTATAAACTTGTATTAAAGTTGAAAAATAGTTCACATGCTTTTATGTTAAATGTTAATGCAAAGTCATTTTTCTATATGTATTTTAATTGTAGAACACAACACTATAACATTAATTTTGAGTTAAAAAATTCATTTCAATATATCGAATTCAAATAATTTCTTAACACTCTATTATGAAAATAAACCCCTAAAATATTTATATTGAATATATTATGTATTTAATGTAATTTAAGTTATGCTCAGAATTTTTTTTTTTTAAATAAAACAATTACTAAAGAAAAGAATTGTAGAGCAATTTGTGAATAGCTATGGGCCTGTTCTGGTGGGTGGGTGCATGTCCCACTATTAACCTCTTTAGTCTTCCAGCTTTCTCCTTGGCAGACGTTCCTTCTTAATTCCAGGATGATCTAATTTTTTGTAGTCTGGGGTCCTGTACTTATACCCCAAAAAGTATTTGTTCTCTTTGTGCAGGAGGGCTCTGAACCCGGTCTGAACCAGTTCTGAGTGTTCCTTGAGCACCGTGTTTGGTTCTGGCTTCTCCTTTCCTTTCAGAGAGAGGGGCAGGGTTGTCAGCCCTATTCAGGCCCAGGTGCTACCCTCCCACCACTCTAGATGCATATGGAGCTATGCAGCCCAGGGATGGCACACTCAGCCTCTGGGACCCACCCAGCCCCTGTCACTCACAAACCAGAAGGTCAATTCACAAACAGACCAAGGCATACAGAAAGGTCAGACAAGAGAACAGCCACTTTCTAAAAGTGCTGTTCTCAAACACAGGATTTAAAAAACACCTTTCCTAAAAGATGTGTTATTAAATTCTGAGTTCAGGGATACCAGACTTTTATGTCCTATATTGCTCCTATGGGAAGATATGCAGGTAACCACTGTACACAGCATTCCCCATGATAACCCATGGACAACATAGACTTACAATAGTGAAAAACGAAAATGGCTGTAATTCACTACTAAAGCATGGCACCCACCCACACTAGTACATGCTCTACCTCTCACATACACTGCACCCTGCCCAGGGGGGGTACATTGGGCCTTCCATAGGGGTGTCCAATGTGTACAGAAAGGGAAGGGTTAGGCCTGGTCAGTGGGGACACCGGCCAGATTAACATGGCAGTTCACAGACTGCACACAGGCACTGCAGTGGCAGGCCTGAGACACCATTTAGGGCTACTCATGTGGGTGGCACAATCAGTGCTGCAGGCCCACTATTAGTATTTGAATCACCAGCTCTGGCACACCCGGTGCACTTTACTAGGGACTTCTTGGTACTACAAATATGCCAATCATGGATGACCAATTACACTTATAATTTACTCAGGGAGCATATGCACTTTAGCACTGATCAGCAGTGGTAAAGTGCCCAGAGTCCTTTTGCCAACAACCACAGGTCAGGAAAAAAAAGGGAGGAAGAAGCAAAAAGTTTGGGGATAACCCTGCAAAAAGGGCCATTTCCAACATTCATGTTCTGCCTCTTATCAGGAGCAGGTTCTGGACTTTTTAGCTCATTCACCGGTAGGTCCACATTCTTTCAGCCATCTACATCTTTAAGCAGTTAATGACCATGGGCCAGATGTACGATGCCCAAAATAGCACCTCGCAAATTGCGAGTATTTTGTGACTCGCAATTTGCACGCTGCTATTTTGGATGTACAACAGAGTGTAACACAATGTTAGCGATTCCCAATGGGGTCGCAAATTGAGAGGCTCATGAATATTAATGAGCCTATCGCAATTTGCGACCCCATTAGGAATGGCAGGCCCTCCCAGGTATGGTGGCCTGCTGCGCTCAGCAGACCACTATGTCTGAGACTGATTTTAAAATAAAGCAGTTTTTTTTAAATGCAACCCATTTTCCTTAAAGAAAAACGGGCTGCATTTAAAAAAAAGAAAAATTAAACGTTTTTGTTAAATTTTTTAAGAGCAGGCAGTGGTTCATGGGACCACTGTCTGCCCTTAAAAAATATTTCCCCCTGCATTGGCAAAGGGGTAGGGGTTCCATGGGGAACCCTTCGCTTTTGCGCGGGGACACGCCTTTGGGCGTAAACCATGCGCTTTATAAAACTCCCTAATAATAATAATAATAATTTACAACCCCATTGCCACCCTCTTGAAGAGTATGGTAATTTGCAAGGGTTTTTGCAACCGCAACTGCTGTCGGAAAACATTTGTAAACTAGTTGCTCTCATTATTAGGAAGTGAACACCTCTTCCTAAAAGCGACTCACAATTCCAAAATAGCGAGTCGCAAATACATTGCGACTCGCTATTTTGGTATGGTACATACCTTTATTAGTTTGTGAATGTGCAAAAGGGTTTGCAAACCCGTTTGCGCATGCAAAAACCGTCGTACATCCGGCCCCTAGTTATTGTAGTTTGCTGTCCTTTGCTGCTGATGCATCAAATTGAAATAGTAGGCACTGTAAGGAGAAAGAAAGATAATAGGTTAATGCCATGATTTATTTAAGGCAATCCTCATTATAAGTGAGGTTTCTCTATCTCGCTATGGAACCTACGACAGCTGAAAGGCCTTTTAACCAAGCAGTGGCTCAAGAAGTACGGTACATACCTCAGACTGTAATCAGTACATGAAGATGAGAGGTTTATTAGGAGAGGGCAATGAACAGAACACTTCTGTATTAAACGAGCGAACTGTATTTTATCATGACTGACTTAGATACTTCAAGTTCTTGTCCATTGCGTTTATTTTAGCAATGTCTCTTCATTTCTTTCTTGGTGTTGGTTTAAGTGAATCAGTGTAATGCTCTGTACAGTATAATAGTTTGTTTTAAGTTTAGGCACAGGGTACTGAAAGTCAAATAAATCTTAGGAACTTTCCAGATTTTATTGCACACTCACTTGCATTCTGCATGGTAGTCATTTGTAAATTCTCTTAAAATGTTTTAATTTCAATAATCTTAGGAAAGTGTTTCTTTGTGTTTTGGTTTATTTGTCCACTAAAATACAAACCCATTGTACATCGCTTTCCACTCTGTGAATTTTGCCCCTAATCAATGACGTTTTGAGGAGTAGGTGCACACATAGGGAAATTACGACAGCTGTGGATGCCCACCAAGGTGTATTTCCTTACTCTCCATGTCCGTAGGGGAGTATTCATGTTTATTCTGGTTGTGTAGGGCAAAGGTGTGTATCGGTGGTGCAGAGGTTACCCAAATGATTTGAAGGAACTGTCTTTGTCGGGTTTTTAGGCTGCCCAGCTCTGATGAATGTTTATATCTTTTGGCATAAGGTGATGTCGCAGATTGAGCAGAGCATACTCAGAGGCTGATTTACAATACACTAACGCAGCACGGTGCAGCAAGTCATTTTGCTGAGCCGTGCGGCGTTAGTTTGCAAAGCACAACGAAGCAACATATTTACAACTATATGTCTCATCTCTGTGCTTCCCCCTGCGCTGGCGCACAAACTGCTCTCATGCGCAGACACAGGCACCATTACACCATGGTGCAAGGATGCCTGCGTCGTCGGGAGATTGTTTTGTTCAGGAAGGGGCACCTTCCTGCACAAAAACAATCTGAACTGCCTTTTTCAACTTATACATGTGCTGCATTAGCACACATAGAAGTTGTAAATCAGCATTCTTTCAATGATTGTTTATGCTCAGGAAGGGAACCCTCCCTGAACAAAAACAATCATGAGAGGTGATTTCCTCTTTCAATGTGTGCTGCAGAATGCAGCACGCATAGAAACAGGAAACAAAAACGAGGAGAAATAAATACATTTCTCCTTGTTGCGCCTCCCTACGCCACAGGGAGGCGTGGTATTCACACGCATTTCCAGATTTACGATTCTTCGTAAATCTTGAAATGTGTCTTGTTCCATGGGTGTTGCATGGGAACACCCGCAGCAACGCCCAAGGAACGCCCCTTTCACGCAAAGTGCTCCGTGTTAAAGGGACATATTTACAAGGACAGGAAAAGCCACGCAGGGTGGTTCTTCCTGTCCTTGTAAATTTGGGGCAGTGTATTGCACTGCCAGTGTGTCACAAAAAAAGTGAATGTACTGGCAGCGCAAGGGGCTTGTAAATCTGCCCCTATGTCTTTACTCTCTCTCTCAGAACTTGTAAGGACAATGACTTTCATACAGGCAGGTGATAGTGTAAAACAGGCAACAAACAAAATGAGTCATAGGCGGTCTGATGAAACTTAGCGAGCATTAGCAGTCACAGTTACAATTTTGGAAATACAAACACGGCTGGTTTGTTAGAACCAGCAGTACAGTTTGCTTTCTCAAATACTCTGTTCTATTAATGCACAATGATGTATGACCTGGGATAATATCCCTATGTTAAGCGATTCCTTTTCCTTGTTATGCATTATAGATTTGATATTGGTTCAATTTCAGGTTGTTAAAGCAAAGGCCTGAAATGTATTTGCACTGATCTGGTATGATATGTGAATTCCACTGTACAGTATGCGAAGTCAATAACTGCACAATATTTGGTGTATATTTTGGCTCATGCAATGTTTTTCTCTCCTAGTGAGGCAGCCAGGATGGACCCTTGGGTGCCACCTAGATTCTTAGATGACTACCATGACGTCCACCTTCTCCTTGCCGAATCCGGGATTCTTCGCAACTTTAACATTATATTTCTTTCATTATAAGTGTTAATATTAATTGTCAGCAGCAGTAATTCACTTAGGACAGAATATCCGATTTTCCATCCCTCTGGAATAATGTGTAAGATAAATGTCAATACTATTCTTACTGTAGACATTAGCATGGATAAGGATGATGCTGTAGTGATCCTCAACCAGCACCCCAAAAATAAAGAAGTGCCACATTGTAACACCATCTCTACTGAGTTTTGTTTTCCTTGAGACTTGGAACACCATTCTTTCTCTTCTAGGGGTTGAGGCACCGAAGCGTATATGTTACTGGTGCACGTCTTGCTCCTAGCCCTCCACTACTATTCCATGTGAGACTAAACCAAGGAATTCATTCAGTCCCATATATCAGAAGCACCACCTTAGCCACACTCTCTGTAATATCCAAAGAAGAAATTACTTCTGTCCCATCATTTTTATAGCATAATTATAACTCCTTCTTAAACAGATATTGTATACATTATAGACCTCATTCAACTTATATGCAACATATCTACTCATGGAGCAATTCCTTCCCTCAGCATCCCACATCTATTTGCACTGGGAAGAGAGCAGTCAAAGAGAACTACAAGACTACACAAAGACCAAGTGCAGCATGTCCATGAAAGAAAGTTCACTGGGTGAATGACAATTGTAATTGTGTAATTGTGATGTGTCTGGTGCCTCCCGTGATGGTGGGTTGGTGGCAGCACAGGGAGAACCAGACACATCAGGGGCAGAATAGGTGGATGGTGTAGGTGCAACAGTATTATTCTGTGCCACCAAATGAAGCAGCAATTCAAGAAGGATGAGTTGTATGTCTTGCAGGACCCCTGCAACGTCTTGGTGGAAGGCAGCCATGGCAGCCAAGTTGGAATCCTGCTTCTGATCAATGTTCTCCTTGATCTTGCACATTTCATGCAACTCTTTGGCCACATCGCTGGTGCCACTTTGACAGGACAGTTGTTCTTTTCTCTGAGTCAGGACTTCTGAGATGTCACCCATGGAATGCTCGAAGGCATGGAGCCGACTGAGAGTGCCTCATATGGCTTCCAGGTGGTCCACCCATGGATCCCATCCTGTTTGGCCACCATGCTCTCCAACCTTACCCGCACCTCATCTGCCATCTCCTGCTCGACTCCTACTGCACTGCATTGAAATTGTATCTGTGGGTCCTCAGAGTCCAGATTGATGCTGTAGTGGTACGTGGTGCCTGCTGAATGTTTTGCGCAGCAGGTGGAGCCCCCACAAAGCTGCTGAATCTCCCCGCTTCCAGCGATGGGCTGCCTGTGTTGTCGGGCAGCCTTTGGAGGGTTTCCTGGGTGATGGTTGTGAGCTCGTCTTCATCTTCATCATTGTAGTGTGGGATAAGCTGCTGACCAGGAGGTGATATTACTTCTTCTACAATGTAAAGGGCAGTTACTGTTGTATATATATGTCCACTTTGGGCAGGCATTTTGACAGTCAGAGCGCATAACACTTTCCATTCTCATTTGTTACAATATACTCCTATTACACACAACTTTGTATGTCAATGTACTAATTCCCTAATGGTAAAGTTAGGTTGTTAATTGATAATTGATTTTGATAGTTGTCCTGTTTGCTAACAGGGAGGGATATATCCATGGGCACCTGTTACATCATCTGTTCAGACCTTCCTGCGGTGCAGGTTCATTCACCTTATTAACAATGCAGGATTAGCCTACTTCATTTGGCTTAGCACTGCATTGTGGATAGGTCACCCTTGAATAGTCAAGTTTGCGAATGGGTCACTAGGTTTGGATGAGGTGATTAGTCTGAATCCCCCATTGATGTTGGTACTGCCACTTATTTTGTAGTGAGGCATGATGAGGAGGACACTCATGCACTTGAGATCTGAGATACAGTGATGTCCATGTTGACATGACAATTCGATGTGCTAGAATTCCCCAAATCTGGGAAGCATCTATATGTTTTAAGGTGGGGTGCACACATTGACAAAGGCCAATCCCATGAATGGACGTTAATGTTCAGGGAGGGACACCTTCCTGTTCATTATCAAACATTTCCTTTATTCAGACACCCTTGCACTAAGTGCAAGGGTGCCTGTGTTGATGCAAGGTTGCTTCAATATCCACAAATACAATGGCAAATGCAGAGGTGCATTTACAATTTGTGTTTGTACTGGAACTTGATTTAAAATTTTAAATGTAGGTAAAACATTCTGTTTGCAATTGTTACTTGAACACACAATTTGCCTTTCTGCCTTTCTGTGGTTCAGCCACATATAAAGTCACTATCTTCTAATTTTTTGGTTTTGTGTGGATCACTGACACCCTTTGTGTAGCATTAAGTATGTCTGGTGAACACATTTATGTGTACAGTGTTCCCTCTGTGTGTTTAAGACTGAAGTCAGGACAGACAACTGAGTGCCACACAGTTATGTGAGCATGTTGATGATTTGTTTTCCATGGGGCATCTACTCCAGCTTATTTGCTAGCTTTCTATAACTTAAAGATGTTGCAATGTGTTAGATGGTGACACGTATCTTGCAGCACACCAGGGAATGCCTTTCTTGTCTTGATGGTGTGATTTCAGTACAGATAAACCTCAGAGCAGATTGATAATTGACATGGTGCCGCAACAACTTAAAGTGTTCAAGGCAGCGTGTGTCTACAGACACGGAACTGGGCCAGAGTTGAGATGTGCGTGCCCTCCCTTTGTGTTTTCCACAGCAGTGACAATGATCACTTAATGAAAGCAGGAGGAGATAGGACTTTGAGCCAGACTTCTTACATTGGTGCATTGTTGCACATCAGAGCTTTGTGTGACATCACAGGGATGGGCTCATAGATTATACATACTGTTGGGCTCAGGGAAATTGGATGCATTTTTTACTGGAACAATGTTAACAGACATGAATAGCCATGCATTTGTTCACTGCCACTGTTAACTTAACCTAAGAGCCAGTTTTCATGCATAGTAATGTGCCTTGGACCTCCAAATCTAGGACAACATAGGAAGATACCTTAATGTGAATGATATGCATTGTTACAACCTTGTGAATGAGGCCCTCACTTACCATGCATGGAACTTGGAATGTGTGGTTATAGAGTATCGCAACCAGAACAGGCATGTTGTTATTTTCTGGTACACATTTCCACAATGCTGAGCTCATACACTGTACTTTGAGATGCAATTCCATTTTACTTTGAGATAAACAGCACTTTGGCCCTCCAGTATGTGTTTTATGACAATATGGAATGTGGCCATCATTGACACAAGCTTGGCATATTTGATTTACAAGTCAGTCCATAGTACAGTTCACTATGTGTGCCCAGGGCATGTAAATAAAATGCTGCTAGTGGTCCTGCAGCATTGATTGTGCCACCCATATAAGCAGCCTGTTAATGTAACTCAGACCTGCCAGTGCAGTGTCTGTGCACAGTCTGGTACTGCCATGTTGACCTGGCAAGGGCATCCACTTGCCAGGTCCCAACCTTTCTTTTTTTACATGTGAGTCACCCCTAAGTTAGGCCGAGGGTACCCCTGTGGGCAGGGTGCAGTGTATGGGCACGCCCTGAAGTGTGTGGCATGTCCTGATAGTGAAATACTGTCAATTTTGTTTTTCACTATTGAAAGGCTATGTGTCTCATAGGATAGAATGGGAGTTTATTTATAACATCTTATAAATATAACGTTCTATTGGGACAAGACAGGAAGGTAACGTTTAGTATGCCTTTACTCAGAATATAAAGATGCATCTTTCAGTGAGGATGATTTTTACATTCTGCGTTTGAAAAAATAGTATAGTGCAGACCTTTCCACAACCACATACAATTTCTGGAACATTTTCTTCTTGGAATTTTTGGCAACTTGAGAACTGCCAATTTTCACCATGACAAAACCAGCACCAATTGCATCTGTGGATATTGAATTTGAAGAGGATGGGGTTGAAACCTATACTGTGCCACAATTGAAAGCTGTCTGCAAGAAATTTAAAATCTCAGTAAGAGGCCTCACCAGAAAGGAGGAATACTAAAAGGTGCTGAGGGCCTGGTTGGAATGAAGGAGTGCAGTGCGCATACCGAGGAGCCTATGGTGGAGGCTGAGAATTTAGTTGGGCAGCAGGATGGGCTATTGGGTCTGCTTGAAGTGAAGTTACCATCTGGGGGGCAGCAGTGTGTCTTCAAAGGCGCTGTCTGCAGAAGAGTTGGAGGACAGAGAGAGAAGCAGAAATTGGTCCTCGAAGAAAAGAGGATGCTCTTAGACCATGAGAGAGGTTTGAAAGAACTGGAAGAAAAAAAAGTGTGCCACCCATTTTCAATGGTAGCAGCTTGTTGCCAGTGCCTGGAGAGGGGAAGGCATACAACCCCAGGGAAGAGATTAAGAATTGTGTAAAAAGAGAGGATATTGGTCAGTGGTTTAAAGCATATGAGGTAGCAATGAGGTCCTACAAAATCCATGAGAGAGACTGGGGAGCGGGGTTGTGGAGCCGCTTTGAGAGAAAAGAGAAAGAAACTTTGTTAGCCTTACCAAGCGAGGAGCAAATGTCTTATGCCCACATGAAGGAAGCCTTGATCAGAAGGTATGGGTTGACCCCGGAGCTCTACATGCAGAAGTTGAGGACCAGTAAAAAGCTGGAGTCAACCACTTGAGTCTGTGTCCTATTTTTGCAGAACATGGGATGGTTCGGTGAAGGGTAGTCAGGTAGCCTGGTAAATGATTTTATGGGGCTCTTAGATTTGCTTGCATGAGAGCACTTGTATAGTAGTTTTTCCAGAGCTACGCCAGCATTTGAATGACTGTAAGCTGACTGTCCCTGAAAGCTTGTTATGGAGACAGACCGCTGGAGCAGTACCAGGGTCCACAAAGGTCATATGGGAGACTCTGCAAAAAGTGGTCAGGGTCCCCAGCAGAACAGTGGGGGGGGGAAGGGTAGACAGAGGATCCCAAAGTAATTCCCAAGGGAACCCTGGGTACCTGCAGGTAAGCCTGTACAGAAGTGCCCACGCACATGGTATGCTTGTAGTCAGGTGGGTCACCTCATAGGGGATCCTAGGTGTCCCTAGAAGGTGACCACTGCATGCACAGGTGCACATGTGAGTTGACTAGTATAGCCTTGAGGGAGGATTCGGGTCCCCAGGAAGGGTGGGAGCCAGCATAATTGACCCTGGTCCCACTAGGAGACAGTGAGTTGGTCTCAAGAACACACCTGCCCTCTAACACTAAGAAATATGGGCAGTGGCTGACCATAAATGGCCATGGGGGGCAGGCTCTGAGAGACACTAGAGCCAGTGTGACAGCTTTCAGTTGTCGGCTAGTGTCTGCAGAGCTGGTGGTCCCCAATGTTTTATACCCAGTAGATTCAGAGGACAACTCAGAGTGCCTCAGCAAAGTGGCACAGGTTCTCTTTGAGTGGGGGGAGGTTCTTAGGGACCTTGAAAGTAATTATGAGACCAGCATGCCTGTTGACTGTCTGCTAGGCAACAATCTGGAGAGTTCCCCTTGGGAGAAGGTGGAGCGTAAGTCTCATTTGGAGATGTTGGGTCTGCCTGAATGGGCGTGTGTGACCACTTAGTCTATGGCAGCCGGTAAGGGCAATCAAGAGGACTGAAGCCTGAAGGAGTAGCTCAGGTGCCTACCAGAAAGAGAAGAGGTAGGGGACACAGGAAACTGTCCCTGAAATTCCCACGGTCCAAGAGGAGGCAAACCTTGAGGGGGATGCCCTGGAATCTACAGAGGAGCAAGTGGCTGTCTGGGGTACCTGCCTGAGCTGACCCATTGGAAGCAGGAAGGGGCACCTCCAAGGAGGAATAATGCAAGGAGCAGCGGGAATGCCCTTCTCTTGTTGGTTGGTGTCAGCAGGATGCAAACCAGGTAGCAGGTGATCAGTTCGGGGTCACACTGGATTTACTGGGAGAATGGTCTGTAGGTTGCTGAACCTGGGTGGTACCCTACTGCTTCAAAGCCTTCTTTCTGGGTCTGGCTCATGATGTGCTGTTGGCAGGGAATTTGGGGTAAGACAAGACCTTTGAACGGCTTGCCCCCACTTTTACAGGCTCCAAATGTACAAGAACTCTGACGCACATTGTAGGTCTGGCCAGACTTGCCAGGCAAGTGGTTAGAGTGGAAGGAAGTGCAAGGGTCTTCTCCAACCTTTCCCTGTAGCCAGCACCCCATTTGAGAGGGTGGGTATTGACATTGTGGGGCCTCTGGATCCCAAGACAGACATGAGCAATAGGTGCCCCGTGGCCATCCCTCTCCAGATCTTCTCCCGGGTGGGATTCCCCAAAGAGGTAGGGTCTGACTTGGGTAACAACTTCATATCTGAGTATATGAAGTCCATGTGGCAGCAGTGCAGTGTTGCCTATAAGTTCAACACTCCTTACCACCCCGAAGGTAATGAGATGGTTGACAGATTCAACGGGACCCTGAAGGGCATGATTATGGTTAGTGGTGAGTCCATGAGGCGTAAGTGAGATGTCCTCTTACCATGCTCGTTGTTTGCTTACAGGGAGGTACCACAGAATTCCTTAGGGTTCAGTCCCTTTGAACTCCTGTATGGGCATCCTGCAAGAGGACCTCTGACTCTGGTCGAAGAAGGCTGGAATAAAGCTCCCAGTAAACAACCTAGGATGTATATAGCTACATGCTGGCCTTCAGGAACCAGACTAAGTGCTTCAGACAACTCGCTTAGGCAAATCCAGAAGCCAGCCAGGAAGAGATGAAACAGTGGTATGATCAAAATTCCATCCAGATTGCATTTCAGCCTAGCCAGAAAGTGTGGGTCATGGTCCCAGGGCAGCTTTTTGTGATCTAGGACAAGTGGACTGAGGATTTTGAGGTGGTGGGGCGCAAGAGTAAAGTCATCTATCTGGTGGACTTGCAGTCTCCAAGGAACCCTATGCGGGTCCTACAGGTGAACCACCTTAAGCCCCACTTGAAAAGGTCCGAGGTGGGCATGCTCCTAGTGAGAGATGCTGGAATGGAGGACCTCCTGTCTGCTAAGGAACATGATGGGTAAGTGGATGGTATAACCCTTTCCCCCACCCTGACTACGAAACTGATGGGACAGTTGCTGCTCTGTTCTTCCTGACCACTGGTGTCAATCAGTGGTGTGCCCATGATGTGGACACTGGGGTCTGTCCTCCTATAAAGCACAACATTTACAGGGTGACTGACAGGGACAAGGCTTGCATCAAGGAGGAGGTCACCAAGATGTTAGCACTAGGGGTAATTGAGCCTAGTGATCTTAGTCCCGAAGGTTGCCACACCCGGTGCCATGCTAAAACTTCTGTTCTGTGTGGACTACTGAGGGCTCAATTCCATCACCAGGACTGACGCACACCCCATCCCCAGAGCTCATGAGCTTGTAGATTGGTTGGGAACTGCCCAGTACCTTATTACGTTTGACTTAACGTCTGGGTACTGGCAAGTTGCCTTAACTGATGGGGCCAAGGAGAGGTCTGAATTTACAACCCCAGAGGGGCACTACCAATTCCTGCTGATGCCATTTGGATTGAAAAATGCTCCTGACAGCTTTCAGAGGTTGGTCAACTAGGTGTTGGCTGGGCTGGAGGATTTTAGTACCGCCTAACTGGATGACATTGCAGTGTTCAGTGTCACATGGGGGAGCATCAGCACCACCTCTGGGAAGTGATGAAGGCCCTGCGTAAGGCAGGCCTAACAGTCAAGCCCAGCAAGTGCCAGATCAGGGCAGGGATCAATGGTGTACTTAGGACACCAAGTAGGAAGTAGACATGTGGTGCCGCTACAGCCTAAGATTGACACCATTCTGGCTTGAGAAACCCCAAAACCCAGACAGAGGTTAGAGCCTTTTTAGGCCTCACCAGATACTACAGGAGATTTGTCAAGGGGTATGTCACCATTGTTGCCTTTTTGACTGAGCTGACTTCCAGGAAGCAGCCCAGGAAGGTAAACCGGACTGATGCCTGTCAGAAAACTTTTGATGCCCTGAAAACTGCCATGTGCACGACACCCGTGCTGAAGGCACCCAACTTCTCAAAGGAATTTTCGGGTGTAGAACGATGCTTCAGAGCATAGTGTGGGGGCTGTGCTCTCACAACTAAATGAGACCAACCTGTAGCCTTCATTAGTGGGAGGTTACTGCCACAGGAACAGAGATGGAGTGCAATTTAGCGTGAGGCTTTTGCTGTTGTCTGGGTGCTGAAAAAGCTGGTGCCCTATTTGTTTGGGAATATCTTCGGGGTTCAGACCAAACACAGGCCCCTCAGATAATTGATGCAGATGAGAGGTGAGCGCCCAAAGTTGTTGAGGTGGTCTATTTTCTTACAGGGGATGGACTTCACAGTGGAACACTGCCCTGGTACAGAACACGCCAATGCTGATGGTCTGTCCAGATTTTTCCACCTTAGGGAAGAGAACTCCCAAGAGGGTGGATAGTTCTACCCACATTTCAGCTGGAGGGGACACATGTTAGACCTAGCATCATTGGCGTGGGTTTCCCCTGTATTTTTGGCTTTGCCTCCTGTGTTTTTACTGTGTGTTGGACTTTGTTTTTGCTGGTCTAGATGCTTTGGGTAATTTAGCACTGCTGTTCAGTGCCAAAGTGCAAGTGCTTCCTCTAGAAATTGTTGTTATGAATTGAGGATTCTATGATTGGCATATTTGATATACTAGTCAGTCCCTAGTACAGTGCACTGTGTGTGCCCGGGGCCTGTAAATCAAATGCTACTAGTGGGCCTGCAGCACTGATTGTGCCACCCACACAAGCAGCCGGTAAATCTAACTCAGACCTGCCACTGCAGTGTCTATGCACAGTTTGGTACTGCCATGTCGACCTCTAACTTTCCCTTTTCTTACATGTAATTCACTCTGTGATCACCTCAGTAACACAATGCTCAGGCAGAAGTGGTGCTCTTTGGGAATTTCAATAGTCAGTCAGTTTATAACTCACAGAAATTTATTTGGATAAGCGGCAAGCTAGGGATATTAATAAACTATATGAGGTCCTTTCTTAGTCCAAAAAAAAAAGAAATGTATAATGTCCATATGCTTTTGGGGTTCTCTCTCCTTCTGTGGCGCTGACGTCTGGGTGTATTTCTCCTCTATTCCGGTCGTCCCACGAGGTCAAGGAAGGAGAATAGTGAACCTCAAAATAAAAATAATAAACAAACTCAATGAAGCTGTCCTGTCTTTCGTTTAATACCGTCACCATCACCCGGAAGATGGGAGTATGGGGTCAACAGGTGCCAACATGTGCCAAGAAAGTGATGAGCTGGCTCCCCCCCTTTTAACAGACAGACAGACAGACACTGGCAAGCCCTCGGTGTCCCAGCCTCCACCACCCTGTAGTGAGGTATTTTACAAAGGGTACTTGCCTTCGGCCACGGCCCTCCTGGGTCATGGCAGTCGGGGTCTTGCCGCCCTCTTCCTCCTCCTGGGGTCGGTCAGACCTGCATGCGGTGCCTCTAGGAGGTAGGGTTGAGGTGTCCTCCTGGGCTGTCCTCGCGCTGTGTCGGACATCCCGGTCCTCCAGGACCTTCTCTCCTGCTTCTGTCTCCTCAGTGACCGCGTCCTCTTCAACTCTTTTCTCCTGTTCGGTGTCCTGTCTCGGTCCTTCGGTGTCGGCGTTCTCTTCTGTTCTAACCAGAGACAGCACAACCTCACTTCCACCCTTTTCAGGTGATTGTACTCCGACGGCTAGAGCTCTAAACCTCCTCTTCTGGGAGACCGGTCTCAGGCGTCATCTTGGGAATCCCGCTCTGGTGTGACGCTGGATTACACACTCCTAAGGTAGGCCCAGGGTACCCCTGTGGGCAGGGTACAGTGTATGGGAAAGGTAGGACATGTCCTTATGTGTGTGGCATGTTCTGAAATACTAATAATTTTGGTTTTCACTATTGAAAATCTGTCCCATAGGGTAGACTGGGAGTTTATTTATAACATCTTATAAAAATGACTTTCCATTGAGACAAGATAGGAAGAGAAAGTTTAGTATGCCCAAACTCAGAATATAAAGATACTAGCAGCCCGTCCCGACGTTGTCCGGGTATGAATTGCTGCTGGCCAGTAGTATATTGTTTTGTAGGATTTCGTTTTGATAGCATTCCTTATCTGTGACAGGCCTGTGAAACACTACGATTCACAGTGCACTGCTGATGCACTTAAGAGTGCGCGTTCAGTAGTGTGTGAAATCGAGTTTCCCTACTTTATTTTTCCTTGCAAAATAATGTAGCGCGAACTCGACCACATGGCATGAACACAATTTACATAACAGAAGAACACATTCATTTTTTTGCCTGGAATCACAGGATGTTGAGCTGATGCCGAGATTCGAACGTAGCTCCCAGGCTCTAAAGTTCGCAATTTTAGAACTTGTGGCAGGAGGTGTGTCTAAAAGTGTATGTCGGTGCTGGCCATCAATGAGAGAGACCTGTGCATTTTTCAAATCGGTGGTGAAAAAATATGAGTATGTTGCTGGAGATGTGGGCCGCCGTGCCACCAATGTACTTACCGGGGGAGGGTAAACACCCATTATTCCGCAACTTTCTATCCGCATACCAATACTCCGCATACTTTCATTACAAAAGTACCATGACTCCGCAATGCCATTATAACGCATAGCATTACATTTTATATTCTTTTACCACGCATACATTTACAACGAAATTCGTTGTAAATGCATGAATGGTAAAAGCATGTTTTTTTTTAAATGTTAGGATAAGGTAAGTATGGGTACAGGGGTATATGTTTTGGGGTGTTTGGGTATTTTAAGGGTTCAGATATAGTTTTGGGTTATGGGGTACAGGGGTAGTTTTAGGGTTTAGGGATAGGTATGGGTTTTGGGGTACAGGGGTATTTTTAGGGTTCAGGGGTAGGTTTGGGTTTTGGGGTACAGGGGTATTTTAAGGGTTCAGCGCTCAGTAGGGATTGGAAAAATATAGAAAAGAACATACTATCCGAGACCCTGGGAAACACTAAACCACCCTTAGTATCAGACCCTCAACTAGCGGCAAACAACTACAACCAATGGCTTACAGATACCTTAAATCAAGTAGCACCTCTAAAAAGAGTACGGTCAAATCGTGCAACACCATCAGCCCCTTGGTTTTCTGAACTGCTAAGACTAGAAAGACAGAAATGCCGCAATTTAGAAAGGCGCTGGCGAAACAATTATGATAACAACGACAAAGAAAGATACAAACAAGCGCTAACACACTATAGGCAGACGCTAAGACTGGAAAAAAGTAAATACTTCTGTGAACAGATAGAAGGAGCACAGAACTCCAGTAAGCAACTATACCAGACAGTGGCTACATTAACAACGATACCAACAGCTAATATCACCGAAACCTCCCAAGACTTCTGCAATAAAATGGCTGACTTCTTCAGAACTAAGGTAACTGAAATTTTTGATAAATTCAATAACATTACGAATGAGGAACTGTCAGATAACCTCAGGAACATAGAACTTACGTCCTCATCTCTGAACAAATTTATCCCCCCATCATTACCAGAAATAAAAGATCTCATCAAAACCACTATGTCAGGATCCCCTCTCGACCCTTGCCCACCCACCATTATCAAACTAACATCTGACGTAGTAGCACCAATCCTGGAGAACATTTGCAGTACCATCTGTGAAACAGGAAAATATCCCCAAAATTGGAAAACCGCAATAATAAAACCACTTTTAAAAAAACCAACCCTTAACACCTTGGAACTAAAAAATTACCGCCCTATAGCAGCTCTCCCTTATCCATCTAAAATTCTTGAAAAAGCCATAAACAAACAGCTGGCCAACTACATTGACCAAAACAACCTGTTAGACAACACCCAGTTCGGGTTCAGAAGAGGACATGGAACAGAGACAGCGCTCATCAAGGCCTCTGAAGAGATCAGACAGATCATGGACCAGGGAGGTTCGGCTGTTCTGATCCTGCTAGATCTATCAGCGGCTTTTGACACGGTCGATCATAACATCCTGATCGACCGTGTCAAAGCCTTGGGCATAAAGGGCAGGGCTGCGGAACTTCTGACATCTTTCCTAGCCAATAGAGAACA
The DNA here is from genome assembly GCF_964263255.1 of Lissotriton vulgaris. Lineage (NCBI taxonomy): Eukaryota > Metazoa > Chordata > Amphibia > Caudata > Salamandridae > Lissotriton > Lissotriton vulgaris. The sequence continues at coordinate 224,198,446 of NC_141695.1, forward strand.
GTCAGTGAAGATGGGGAACTTCTATTCACCAACATTTGTGCTGCCGTGCGGAGTCCCCCAGGGATCCTCGCTGAGTCCGACACTTTTCAACATCTATGTGTCGGACTTGGCGAGGGTCATTAAAACCTATGGAATGGGAGTGACTTCGTACGCCGACGACACCCAGCTGGTGTTGGCAGTACATAAGAACGGGATCGAAGTGGCAGCCAACTTTCAGACTGGCATGAGAGCCATCAGTCGTTGGATGGACAACAATTGCCTAAAATTAAACACCGATAAGACCGAGGTAATGGTGTTTGGAGACCTAAAACCAGCTTGGTCCCCGATCTGGTGGCCACCGGAAATGGGCAACCCACCTATCCCTGCCTCAAAGGTCAGAAACTTAGGAGTGTTGTTCGACAACAAACTGAGTTTCACTAATCACGCCAACGCAGTAGTCTCCTCTTCCTTCTTCACGCTACGGAAAGTGAAAAAGCTACTACCTTACCTTCCACTATCCGCAGGGAAAACCCTGATGTCCTCCTTGGTGCTCTCCAAGGTGGACTACTGTAATGGGCTTCTGCTGAATGCTCAGGAGCAGGTCCTCAAAAAGCTACAAATGGTGCAGAACGCCGCGGCGCGAATCCTGACTAGAACTCCCAAGTTTGCATCAATCTCATCAGTCATCTACCAACTGCACTGGCTCCCAATAAAAAAGAGAACAAAATTCAAGGCTCTGTGCATCATATACAGGGCACTGAATAACCAAGGACCCGACTTTTTTAGGGAATCACTGCAGCTGTACGTTCCCAATAGAGCGCTAAGATCAGCCTCTTCCGCATCACTATGCGTTCAACGAGTGAGAACAGTCACTTGGGGAGACAGACGCTTCTTGGTGGCCGCCTCGAGGCTCTGGAACTCCTTGCCCCATCACATAAAAACCAGCGCCTCACTGCTGCTCTTCAGAAGGCAAGTGAAGACATGGTTATTCACTCAATAATGCACAGGATGTGCCTCTCCGTTTCTGCCCAGCGCCGAGACACCACTTGTGGTATTTGTTCGCGCTTTATAAATTTAGAAATAATAATAATAATAATAGGTTTGGGTTCTGGGGTACAGGGGTATTTTAGGGTTCAGGGGTAGGTTTGGGGTACAGGGGTACAGGGGTAGTTTTAGGGTTTAGGGATAGGTTTCGGTTTTGGGGTACAGGGTATATTTATAGGGTTAAGATGGGTTAGTGTTTAAGGGTGTTGGGGTATTTTAAGGAGTAAGGGTAGGTTATGATTATGGGGTGCATGGGTTTTTAAAGGGAGCTTGAATGTACAGAACCTGGTAAGAAAAAACAATGAAATATTGGGCACAACGCTCGCTTTTTTGTCCCGTAATCCCGCGCCTCGCACACGCCCATGCCCACAGCACACAATAAGAGACATGGCATGAATGGCGGAACATACCACACGCCCGCAGCGTTTGTCACGCCCCCAGCACACTCCCACAGCACAACGCAAACACGCCCACAAGGGACTACTTTTCTGGCACGGTTCTTTTACCTCCTAAATGTATATGGTGGGCGTCTGCATAGCCGATGTCCTTTTGCTGCAACTGCCCTTTCCAACACTGTATTGGGTGTTGTGATTGGTGCTGTGGTTACTGAGATTACCTGCCTCAAAGGTTTGGGCTCTCTCTTTATTATATTAATATAGATATCTTTTAGTGATGATGATTTTCACATCCTGGTCCCGATTCTGATCCAGTAAAATTACCGTCGCATCCGCAGCTGTCTCCGTACGACTTGTACACATGCCGTACGACCTGACAAGTACGATCCAGACCGGGGTATCAGGACGCGAGTTGTACGGTCCACGTCAGGTAAGGGCGATTCATACGGAAAAGCGCACAATCACAAACACACGGTATGGAGCGTAACCCCCATGATCGCAGGGGTACGGCGCCTACCCCTGCAATCATGGGGGGTATGCGCCATACACCCAGCGTTCCAGGGGTACGTGCCATACATCCAGCATACATGGGTTACGGTGCGTACACCATGTACGCTGGGTATACAACGCGTACCCCCCATGAACGCAGGGGTACGCGCCGTACCCCTGCGATCATGGGGGGTATGCGCCGTACCCGGGGGGGGGGGGCGTACCGTACCTGTTTCGGGGCGAACTCTACTTTTACGGCAGTTTTCAGATCCCATAGAAAAAGGGTTGTACGGTGCGTACCCGACAAGTATTGTACTTGCTGGGTCGTATAAACCAGCCGCGAACCGTACAGATGTCGCGGGTTCCGAGTGAGACTCGAACAGGGATTTGATTCGTACGGTCTCTGTACGATTCGTACGGAGTCCAGCTCCTGGTACGAATCGTACTTCGTCGTACGTAAGGGGGGACGAACAGCTATTCGGAGCGCTTTTTACTGGATCGGAATCGGCCCCTCTGTGTTTGACTTTCAGAAAGTAGGTATTTTCTTGCTTAGCCATCCTGTGTGCCTTTGCTAGGTTTGTATTTTGGCCGTCTGGCTTTGGAGTGACAGGGGCTGGGGATGTGCATTCTGTTCAGACAGCCTCTTCCGGGGTGAGGTGTGTCCTGCCTTTTCAGGGTGAGTCAGGGCTGGGCTGACTAGACCTGGGCTGCATTCAGAGTAGGGGAGAGTATTTCTGTCATACTTGAATGGGCTTCGGCTGCCTTGGACAATGCTGTCTCAACCTTCTGCCATGAAGCTGCACCATAGAGGATAGAGCTTGTTTTAAACAGGACCCCACAAACGCGCATGCTGGTCAAGGTCCTTCCCCCACTAGGCACCTGTTGGAATATTTTCCTTCTCTCCCCCAGAGCGCTCCTGACATTGGTTTCCTCAGTAAAAAGTGGCTCGCCTAGGGACCCCGCACCTATGAATGTCCTGAAAAAGGTACCACCCATAATTGCCCCTACCATTGTGGATGTAATCAATGCCTCATTAACCACAGGAGTAGTCCCTCCTAACTGGAAAGGGGCATTGGTGAAGACATTCCTGAAGAAACCCCATCTGGATCCTGCGGATCAATGCAACTACCCCCCCATCTCCCTTCTCCCGGGGATCCCCAAAATGGCTAAAAAATATGTCAACTACACGCTCTCAAACTTTCTGGAATCCCTTCGCCTAATTCACCCCTCCCAGACAAAGCATGGAAACTTCCTTGCGAGCGGTGGTAGAAGAAAGCAGAAAGATCCTGGATTCAGGAGGATCAGCAGTTATCATACTCCAGGACCTAAGTGCAGCATTCGATACAGCGAACCATCATGTCCTGGTTCAGCGTCTCAGACACATAGGAGTAGCTGCAACTGCTCTGAAGTGGCTGCGCTACTTCCTGGAAGGACGTTCCTTCCAGATTTTTGAAGAAACAATGAGCTCCAAACCCCTGCCTTTGTTTTGTGGTGTCCCGCAGGGCTCATCGCTGAGCCCAACACTTTTTAATATATGTACGGCCCCTCTGGCAACAATCGTGGCCCTTTTTGAGATCCATATAGTGATCTACGCAGACAACACTCAATTGGTCGTAGCAGTGAGCCAAGCTACACAACATCCTGAGGCTCAGAATGTATGTCTAACTGAAGTCTCTAAGTGGATTGGGGCGTCCCACCTGAAGCTCAATGGGGAAAAGACTGAGATCATGATCATGGGCAACCCCCTAAGTACTAAACTAGGGACCATGTGGCCAGCATGCATGGGTCCAGTCCCGGCCCCCACATTGGAAATAAAGACTCTAGGCATCTGGCTAGACCAGAACCTGACAATCAAGGCGCAAGCTAGGAAGACAGTTACAACATGATTTGGCCTGCTCAGAATGGCCAGAAAGGTGCTTCCTCTTCTCCCCCCCCAAGCCAAGAAAATCCTGTTCCAATCACTTATACTGTTAAGGATAGGCAATGGAAATGCAATTTACCTAGGGGCCCGATTGTAGTAATCAATAAAATGCAAACCGTCCAAAACTGTGCAGCAAGACTACTGTTGGGAATGTCAAAGCGCCGTTCAACTAAACCGGCTCTTCTCTCCCTTCACTGGTTACCAGTGTAAGAAAGAGTTAGCCTTAAGGCTGTCTGCATTGTCCATAAGTCCTTGCAGGGGGAGGGAGTAGGGACCACCTTTAATCTTGGCCATGATCCACCCCTACAAAGCGAGTAGGAAACACCGCTCAGACTAACTGCAGTTAGTTGAAACCTCAAGAATTAAGAGTCCCAGAAGCGGTGGCCGACGTTTCTCCCTTAATACCGCAAAGCTCAGGAATTCACTGCCGCTTCATCTCCACAGGGAACCCAGCCACCCTGTTTTCCGAAAACAACTGAAAACTTTTCTGTTTCCCGAATCTCTCCTTCTGTGATTACTAGTCATGCCTAGGGCTGGGAGGCCTCCGGGTAGCCAAGCGCTGTACAAGTGTCCTTTCATTTCATTTCATTTCATTTTGGCTGGGCAAAGAGCTTCTCTGCCACCAGAGAGCAAAGGAATTTGTGCTATAAAAAGTGGGGCCCAGACTTTTACATTATTTCTAGGATTCAAGAGGAACGTTTGCAAAGGAGAAGAGCTGGAAAAACTGAGGAGAAGTACTACCCCTTTGCTGTATGCTGGCTGGGGTTGGCCTGCAGTGGCTGTTTCTTCCAAGAAAAGACATGGACTTTGCTGTGTGCTGTGTACTCAGCTTGATTAAGTTCTTCAAGGGCTTGAAGTTAAGCTTGCCTCCTGTTTTGAAGACTCAGGGATACAAGGACTTCACCAAATCTTACAAGATGAGGGACGGAATGTTGCACATTGGCAAAACATTCACCTGCTGTCACAGATGTGGGTTTAATTTATCATTATTTTGCTCACCACGCCACCGTTCAGACGTGGCCATATACAAATCAGTCTTGACCCTGTGCCTCTTGGGAACAGTCCAGCCCGAACTACCAGGCCATGTCTTCTCTGGACCGGAATCAAGCATCCTAGGACCAGATTCTGGCTATCAGCTAGGATAGCTTGACTCCAGTGGCGTAGTGAGCACGGGACCCACGTCTGGGCACACCCTTCCCACATAGGGCGAACAGCAAAACACACAAGATGATGAACGGAATGTTGTACTTTGGCAGAAATTTCACCCACAGTCACAGATCTGGGTTTAATCCATTGTTATTGTGCTCACCACACCACCCCAGTTCAGACATGACCATATGCAAATCACTCTTGACCCTGTGCCTCATGGGAACAGTCCAGCCCGAACTGCCAGGCCATGTCTTCCCTGGACTGGAATCAAGCATCCTAGGACCGTTTTCTGGCTATCAGACGGCATCAGCCAGGATAGCTTGATTCCAGTGGGGTAGTGAACACGGGACCCATGTCTGGGCATACCTTTCCCAAATAGGGCGAACAGCAAACACACACAAGATGATGGACGGAATATTGTACATTGGTAAAACATTCACCCACAGTCACAGATCTGGGGTTAATCCATTGTTATTTTGCTCACCACGCCACCCCAGTTCAGACATGGCGATAGGCAAATCAGTCTTGACCCTGTGCTTCAAGGAAACAGTCCAGCCAGAACTGCCAGGCCATGTCTTCCCTGGACTGGAATCAAGCATCCTAGGACCGGTTTCTGGCAATCAGCCGTCATTAGACAGGATAGCTTGACTCCAGTGGCGTAGTGAGCACGGACCCACGTCTGGGCATACCCTTCCCACATCGGGCGAACAGCAAAGCATACAAGATGATGGACGGAATGTTGCACATTGGCAAAACATTCACCCCCAGTCACAGATCTGGGTTGTTTAGGCCATCGTTATTTTGCTCACCACAAGGACTTTACCCCCAGCTCCCCTAAAATGACTTGCTGACCTGCCAAGAGGTGCCTGTCACTGTTCTGGGCCTCTGGAGGTTGTCCCTGCTTTTGGGAGCTGGAAAAGCAAAGCAACTAAGAGAAGCGTGACAAATCTGCACCTGTTTAGGACGCAATGCCAAAGAAATCGACACAGTGCCTGCCACAGCTCGAGAAAGTGCCACACTCCGCATCTGGTGCACGGATCTCCAAAATCTGATATTACGCACCGATTCTGATGCAGCCCCTGCTGTGCATCTGCAAGACCCAACGCATCATGGGACCTAGGCTGAAGAAATCGATGCAGTGCCGTTGCCGCATCGAGAACCGATGAATCCCTGATCTTCATGCATCACCCCGGGGCACACCAGGTCTACATCAACTCTGGGGGTCACACTAATAAACCACCCAATCACCTCCCCGCACAGAAAGAAATCAACGCGTCACATTCTCACACAGTAAGCGACCGTCATATCACTTCCCCTATGTGGCAGTAAGGAACCAACGCATCACCTCCCTGGAGTAAGGAACCAACTCATCACCTTCCCTGGGGCTGTTTTTTTTTATGATTTTGACGCATCAAAGGTATTTTGTGTTGAAAGTGTTGCATCTATTGTTTGGTATGGACAGAACTGTTTCTTCCTTTCAAAAGTCATATTTTTATTACTTTATTTTGGATTTTTGTTGTTTTGATTTTTTTTGGTTTAGATAAAGAATACATATTTTTCTAAACCGGTGTGTGCCCATATGTAGTGTTTTTACTGTATTACTGTATATGTGCACAAATGCCGTACCCACTGCCTCTGAGAGAAGCCTGTCTGCTCATGCCAAGCTACCAAAGGGGATGAGCAGGGGTTATTTTAGAAGTGTATCCCCCCTTACTTGGAAGAAGGGTCCCTACTAGGACAAAGGTGCAAACTATTGAAAATTAGAGACCCCCATTTCTAACAGACCCCAAGTAATTGTGTATCTGATATTTGATCTGCACACACTGTGGGTGGGCACTGAGCCATATTTAGATGGACAGAAGCAACATTCTGCAAGACCCAATGCATCATAGGACACCCCACCCCATGTCCCTGGTTGTTACTTACCCTGTTGCTGATCATAGTCGGCACTATCTTGTCCCTCAACTCCAACCAACGACTCCTCACAGATGACTGTGGACACCTGGTATTCCAAGGCATCTAGCTCCTCCTGTGGCGCTGGGCTCCCACCTCTTATCTGCAGTGCTGCCTGTCGATTGTTGGCCAGTTTCTGCTTAGTCTTGTGCTTGGCATCATGCCAGTGCTGTTCACAGTCAGTCACTGTCCTCTTAACTTCTGCTACTGCTTTCAGCTTGTTCTCAATGTACTGCCAAATTTCATTTTTGGTCCCTAATGACACCTTGGAGCTAACAAAGAGCTGGTTTTGATTCTCCATCACCTCCTGACCGAATCTTATTTTCCTTTTTCCCTGAGACTCTAGCTGGTCATCCTGGCAGTTAGGGGGTTGCTGCTGAACTGGTTCCAGGCTGCTCCCTTTTGCTTTCAGGTCTTTTTTTCCCCGCTGTTTTTTTTTGTTTTTTTTCGAGAAGCGTAAAGAATAGTGACTTGTGGCTAACTAACATGAGTTTTATGTCTGCTAATTGGGCTGCCATCACTTTTTCCATGTTAGTGTCCATATTTTTATCGCCATAATGCAAGTATTTGCAGCGATAATCGCTGCCACGATCTGATCCTATCACCATGTACTACGGCGTTAAGAAAATTGCAGCTTAGCAGCGTTAACTTTGCTTAGCCGCAATTTATGTAAATATACCTCATAGTGTACTACTGTTTCATAACATCATAGAAAGGCTTAAGGCACTTTTTGAAAGTGAATAAAGGTAGTGGTTTTGTAGGATTTTATATTTTAAAGAAAAGATATGGAGTACTTAAGTTCTCAAACTTTTTTTTAAAAATAATATACATATGTAAAATAATTAACTAAACAACCTACTACACCATATTTCACAAATATGATGCTTTGAAGTGTATTTTTTATTCTTCACATATTTAATTGTTTTGTTTTTTAAAAAGGTTACAGAGTACCGTGGTACTTCCTAGAAAGTACTAAGAAGGAACAAAAACTAAATTGTAGGTAAAAATAAAAATACACTGTACTAAATGTATTTCACAGTTATAGTGTACAATAGTGTATTTTTCATCGTTCTGTAAATACTGTGGTACTATCTAGGTAGTATTGAGGTACTACGTAAACTTTGTTAAAAAAAAATATATAACATTTGTTTTCCCTACATTTTCAGACTTCCCTAAAATAGTACACTATGGGCCCCTTTAGGATGGCTGGCGGATTGCCCATGCGGTGCCAGTGGCAGCTACCGCCGGCCCCGCAGGTGCGATCTGCCCACCATCCTTGTTTTGTTATGTTTTGTTATGTTATGTTATAATGGATTTATAGCGCGCACTAATACTTCAGAGTGTCGTGGCGCGAAATATAACAGTGACCTGATGGAATAAAACCGGTTAACATAACTGCTTGAAGAGGAAGGTTTTCAGTTGGTTTTAAAAAGTATGAGACTTTGGATATGCCGCAATTACAAAGGTAGAGAATTCCAGAAGGTAGCTGCTTTAACAGACAAAGACTGGCCAACCCAGTCACATTCTGCGGAATCCTGGGATCGCCATCTGTCTCAGGGAGGCAGAGCACATCGGTCTGTTAGGAATATAGACGGAGAAACGCTTCCTAATATACAATGGTCCAAGATCATGCAAAGCTCTATGATCCAGAGTGAGAGCCTTAAATTGCACTCTCTGGGGCACGGGCAGCCGATGCAGCTCACGTAGTTGCTGTTTTACGCAAGACCTTCCAGAGATGTTGAACAGGAGTCTAGCCGCAGCATTGTGTATGATCTAAAGCTTATTTAGAAGGTACCCAGGAATACCCACATTCAGAGCATGGGCGTAGTCGATGCGGGAGAGAATAAAAACCTTCTCAGTGATTTAAGGGTGCTAAAACAAACTCCAGTGAGTTTCTTTATTTGCACCCAAACCGCAGATCCTCCTCAAACCAGACCCCAATTTTCTTTGCTGGGGCGCCCACAGAGTTAGGGCGGGGATAATCGAAGGGCCATAAGGACTCCCTGAAGTCAGGCGGGTACTGGGCAAATAGAAGGATCTCAGACTTGTGCTCATTGCATTTAAGTTGGACCCTCGCCAACCATCTAAATACAGCAGAGAGACAATTCCGAGCAAGGTCAGTCGACAGGTCAGAATCCTCCCATGTAAATAGAAGCTGGGTATCGTCTGCGTATGCAATTATTTTTGCACCCAATTCCTCCGCCAGAGCAATCAAAGGGGTCAAGTAGAAATTGAAGAGCAAAGGGCTCAAAGTAGAGCCCTGAGGGGCCCCCATGTGCAATTTCGTGGCTGTAAAGGAAAAGGGGGGCATCCATACCTGTTGGGAACGATCTTCCAGAAAAGATTTAACCCAGTCCGAGGAGGCGCCAACAATGCCTATGTTAGAAAGGAGAGCATGGAGTAGTTGGTTTGGCAACGTGTCGAAGGCGGCAGAGAGGTCAAGTAAGGCATCTAGCTGACGAAAGATCACCTTCTCACAACCCTTTGCCAGAGCCGGCAAAGGAGAAATGGGGCGATAACGGACAAGTTTGGATGGGTCGAGAGAAGGTTTCTTCAGAAGAGGTAGAAGCTTAGCCTGCTTCCAGCTACCAGGTACCACAGCAGTCTGTATAGATAGATTATTGACCTCTTGATATACCACTTCCTCGACCCCAGCCAGTACTCTGGCAGGGCACGGGTCAGTCGGAGACCCTGATTTGAGGGATTTAAGGATGGCTAGAATATCAGGTCCAGCTATAGACTCAAAGTTCCTAAGCAGAGTAGCCAATGGCAAGGGTGCAGGGAGGGAAGGAAGGGTCCTTGCTGCAAAGAACTCCGCCATATTACTATGGCTTGGGGGTCCGCGGCCAGGCAGAAATGGTTTCAATATGGCGTCTGTGTCTGTTAGACACCACCAGCCATATTAAGATGTGGGCAGGAACATGCCTTTCTGTGGCGGCATTGCCGCCACAGAAAGGCATACGGGAATCTCTTGTGGGGGCCAGTTGCAGGCCCCCAGGGACTCTGGTGGGTGGGGGGTGCACATGGGGGATACATATGGTACCCCCCTGCATTTCAATGTACAACGTGGCAGGTGCCTGTCTTGTTGTGCAATGAAAAGCACAACATGCATTTTTGGCATTGCGGCGGGCGGTGCTTTCAGCGCCGGCGGCTGCAATGTCAGTAATACAAGATGCGCCCGCCAGTGTGGCGGAGCATCCTAATGGGATGTTTTTGACCGGCACACCCTTAGCGGGCGGTCCCATTTCCCACTAGTCCGCTCGCCATACTAATGAGCCCCTATATTTCTACTTAAAATCCAGTTTTGATGTAAAAAATATTGACTCACTGTACTTAAACAGATGAGAGCAAACATATCAACAACAAAATATCAATGTAAAACATATCGATTTTTAATATATGAAGAAAATAAAATAATAAATATTAAACATATTAAATATTAAAATTATTTTTAACAAAATAAATTACATTTAATATACATTTTAACAAAATATAAAAAATAAACGGAATAAAAAGAGTTAAACACACAAACATAATAATTAATATATATATGTATATTTCATTTTAAACAATTCATAAACTATTAATTCAATGTTTATTATAATTTTATAATGATATGAAAATTTACACATGTATATATATATTTATATATACCAATAACATAAAATATATTAAAAATAAATATTTCTATTATAAACATTGAACTATTTAAAAATATTTTAATTTAGATTTCCCAAAACAGCCAGTGCAACAGTAGGGAAAGGGTTGGATAGTGGAGGGGAAAACATTTGTATTCCCACTCCACTGAGTGTCACAGTAGGAAAAATGTTGGATAGGGAAAGGGTAAAATTTACTATCCTAACTCCTGTGAGTGCAACATTAGAGATAGCGTTGGATAGCACAGGGCTAAAAATTACTATTCCCACTACGGTGAGTGTAACAGTAGGGAAAGTGTTGGATAGCAGAGGGGTAAACCTTACAATTCCCACTCCAGTGACTGCAACAGTAGGGAAAATGATGCATAGCAAAGGAGTAAACATTACTATTCCCACTCTAGTCAGTTAAACAGTAGGGAAAATGCTGGACAGCAGAGGAATAACATTTCCTGTTCAAGCTCCATTCAGTTAAAAAATAAAGTACAATAAAAATATTTAAAAAATCAAATAAATATTTTAAAAAACTCAATAAATGAATACATAAATATATATGTTAAAAAATTAAAAATACAAATACATTTATTATAAAAAAATAACATATATTAATGTTAATTACATATGACAAATACCGACAAATATTTATACAACAAAATCAGAAATAAACTACAAACTAATAAATGTTTTTAACTAGAAAGTATTTGCAAACAAAAACATTAATTATCACATACATTTAAATGTTTTATTTCCTATCCTATAACACCGCACAAATCACAACTCACATTTACATTTTTTTAAATGACTTCCATAATTACCATACTTAATTACTAATTAAAGAAATATTATTAATTAAAAAAAATAAAACAAATAAAAATTCATCAACTTCCCACACTTTAACCCTCTAAATCCCCACAACACACAGCTAAAATGAACTGTAAAGAAATTAATTACACAAATAAAATGCATTTTTTTTAAAACTATTACTTTTTAACAACGAAGTATAAAGTAAGTAAAATGTATGTAATACCCACCTTATGCCCCTTTAAAAGTAAAAACCTCACGAACAACGGTAACCAATTACACTAAATAAACATCAATTCATTATTATTAATTAAAAACTAATTATTAATTAATTAAACACAAATTACTTCGCAACCTTTATCACTGTAAACACCACAATAAACCCCTAAAAGTAATTACACAATTTCCATATTTAATTTTCAATAAATTAAGTTACATCAATTAACAGCTATTTATTAATTAATAAAAAATAAATTACTTCCCACATTTTACCACTATAAACCCTAAATTGTGCACCTAAAAGTAATTACACAATTGCCATAATTAATTGCCAATTAATTAATTATTAATATTTAGTAACCAATTATTAATTAATTATTAATACCTTACTTTATAGAAGTAATACTATAAAATCACAATGATATAAATATTAATGCATATAAAATAATCCTTAGTTTGATATAATTAAATTACTTTCCATCCTATTCCCCTACAAACCCACAACCCGCTATGGAACTGAAAAAATATAAAATTCAATTATAATAATATTTAGCCCTTGGTGTAGTTTGCGTAGTACGCTAAACATAGCAACGCACAGTGCACTTCGCACTACGCAAGCTTCGCTAGCTACGCGAACTCCGTAGTGCACCGTGCAAAATGCTGTTTGCACTGTTTGCACAGTGCTGGAGGCTTGTCCTCACTGTGCAATCAGTGCAAACCGCATTTTGCACAGTACAAGCGGTCATTTTCTGCCGCTCGAGTAGAGTTCTACTCAAGCAGCAGCTTTCTCAACGCGGGCTGGCAGTTTCTCATCGCGAGCGGTCATGAGCGTACGCGACCACTCGCAATGAGAAACCTGACCTCCCCGTGTTGAGAATCTCGCTGGGGGGTTTATTTTCCATGCTGATTGTGAACAAGGAAAAAGTCTCGTCGGGATGTTATCTTGCAGGCTCGCGGTCGCCAACTTGACGTTAAGGACCACGAGCAAGCAAAAAATGCCCACTACGCTATGCATTTTTGCACTGTGTTACGTGCAATTTGCATAGCGCGTAGGTGCGCACACTAAGCGAACATAGTATAAAAAATATTAACAATTCTTATACAAGAATAATACATCACATACATTTAAAATATATACTAAAATACCTAAAATTAATTAAGCAATCGATATTTTAAACAACTATATTTTTCCAAATGATATTAAACACGTCTATATTTTTTAAATCGATATTTATTATCTTGAATCGATATTCTTGCTGTCGATATTTATCACTCACGATATTTAGGATTCGATATTTCTGTAAGTCAACATTTAAAACGTGATATTTTGCCTATACCGTTTTATATTGCAGAACAAAATAACCCTACGTCTCTGAACTCTGCTACTCCAGTCTACACTGTAGAGCTTTCTGCCACTCTATGCTACTCCATGCTGTCACTCCATGCTACTCCAGTCCATGCTACACCACTCCATCCTTACACCTCTCCATGCTAGACCACTGTAATCTATGCCACTCCACTACGTTCTTCGACTTTAGCCACTCCACTCTATGCTACTCTACTGAAGGCCACTCCACTGTATGCCACACCACTGTACTCTATTACAATCTCTGGGCCTCATTTATGAGGCTGTGCATCACTTTTACGCCGCCGGTGCGTCACTTTTTGTGACGCACCTGTGGCATAAATAACCCGCCTTGTTGCGCCATATTTACAAAGTGACGCATGTAAGTAGATGCGTCACTTTGTAAACCCCTGCGCCACATTATATCTGCGCCAGGTATAATGTATGCAAGGGGGGCGTTTTGACGCAAGAAAGGGTCGTAGAAGTGACGCAGTGAAAACTATGCGATTTCACTGTACCACTTCTAGGACACAAATGCGTCAATTTCTTACACCTGCCTCACAGCAAGAGTAAGACTGACACAGGCCCTTTCACGTGGGGCTTGCCCTATGTGAAAGGACTTATTGCTGGAGTTGCATCACTTTTTTGACACACACCAGCAATGCGTCACTTTTGCGCCATACAGATACATCAGAAATACTGACGTATCTGTAACTCCTTGCGCAATGATTCGTCATACTGTAAATATGACGCATCATTGGTGTCGCAAGGAGGGCGCAATGAAACGTGATGCATCGCTGTTTTCACGCAGCGATGCGTCATTTTTCATAAATGAGGCCCTATGACTCTCAATTATATGTCCCTCCATTCTACGGTATTCCATTCTATGCCGCTCCACTCTATGCTATTCTGCTCTATGCCACTCCACTCTAGGCCACTCCACTTTACGCCACTCCACTCTATGCCACTCCACTCCACTCCATGCCACTCCTCTCAATACTATTCCACTCCTCTCTGCTGTATGCCAGTGCACTCAACACTACTCCGCATAATGCTAGTCCACTCTATGACACTCCACTCTATCTCACTCCATGACACTCTGCTGTTCTAGGCCATTCTCTAGGCCACTCCACACTATTTAACTCTACGACAGTCGACTCTATAGCCGGTTCGCTTCAAGCCACTCTGCTCTACGGTATCAACTGTACACCACTACGCTATTCCACTCTATGCCACTCCACTCTACGCCACTCTACGCCACTCAATCAATCAATCAATCATAACACTTGTATAGCGCGCTACTCACCCAGAAGGGTCTCAAGGGGCTCGAGGAAGGGGTCCGCTACTGCTCGAACAGCCAGGTCTTGTGTTGTCTCCTGAAGGCGAGGTGGTCCTGGGTCAGCCGAAGGTGGATGGGGAGGGAGTTCCATGTCTTGGCCGCCAGGTAGGAGAAGGATCTGCCTCCGGCGGTGGTTCTTCGGATGCGTGGTATGGCGGCGAGGGTGAGGCTAGTAGACCGTAGCTGGCGGGTGGGCGTGTAGAAGGTCAGGCGGTCGTTGAGGTACTTGGGGCCCGGGTCGTGGAGAGACTTGTGTGTGTGGGTGAGGAGCCTGAATGTGATCCTCTTGTTGACGGGGAGCCAGTGCAGGTCCCTCAGGTAGCCGGAGATGTGGCTGCGTCGGGGGATGTCCAGGATGAGTCAGCCGGAGGCGTTCTGGATGCGTTGGAGTCTTTTCTGTAGCTTGGCTGTGGTTCCGGGGTAGCGGGTGTTTCCGTAGTCCAGTCGGCTGGTGATGAGGGCCTGGGTGACCGTCGTCCTGGTTTCGGTCGGGATCCATCGGAAGATCTTGCGAAGCATGCGAAGGGTGTGAAAGCATGATGAGGAGATGGCGTTGACTTGTCTGGTCATCGAGAGGGAGGAGTCCAGGATGGAGCCCAGGTTGCGTGCGTGGTCTGTTGGCTTGGGGGTGGTGCCCAGGGCTGGGGGCCACCAGGAGTCGTCCCAGGCGGAGGGTGATGGTCCCAGGATGAGGACTTCTGTCTTGTCTGAGTTCAGTTTCAGGAGGCTGTTCTTCATCCATTCGGTGACGTCTTTCATCCCTTCGTGTAGGCTGGTTCTGGCGGTGTCGGGGTCTCTGGTGAGGGAGAGGATCAGCTGGGTGTCGTCGGCGTAGGAGATGATGTTGAGGTTGTGTTTGCGTGCGATGGCAGCAAGAGGTCTCATGTAGACGTTGAAGAGGGTGGGGCTGAGGGATGATCCTTGCGGGACGCCGCAGATGACTTCGGTGGCCTCGGATCGAAACGGGGGGAGGTGGACTCTCTGTGTTCTTCCGTCGAGGAACGAGATGATCCACTCCAGTGCCTTCTCTTGGATGCCGGTGTTGCTGAGGCGTTGGACTAGGGTGCGGTGGCAGACAGTGTCGAACGCTGCGGAGAGGTCCAGTAGGATGAGTGCCGCTGTTTACCCGTTGTCGAGCAGGGCTCGGATGTCGTCGGTGGCTGCGATGAGGGCGGTTTCGGTGCTGTGGTTGGCTCTGAAACCGGACTGCGAGGGGTCGAGGGATTCGTTCGTCTCGAGGAAGGCGGCAAGCTGTCTGTTGGCGATCTTCTCGATGACTTTGGCAGGAAAAGGGAGGAGCGAGATGGGGCGGAAGTTTTTGAGGTTGGTGGGGTCCGCTGTTGGTTTCTTCAGTAGGGCGCTGAGCATGCTTCCAGCTCTCCGGGAAGGTGGCAGTGTTGAAGGAGGTGTTGATGACGTCCCGGAGTTGGGGTGCAATAGTGGAGTCGGCCTTTTTGAAGACGTGGTGGGGGCAGGGGTCGGTTGGAGATCCGGAGTGGATGGTGTTCATCGTGCGGGCTGTGTCTTCGGTGGTCACCGTGGTCCAGGTGCGGAGGGTGGCGGTGGGGTGCGTTGGTTCGACGGTTGGGTGCGTGGATGGTGTGCCGAAGCTGTTGTGGATGTCGGCAATCTTGCGGTGGAAGAACGAGGCGAGGGAGTCGCAGAGATCTTGTGAAGGGGTGATGTAGTTGTTGCCGGTGCTGGGGTTGGAGAACTCCTTGCCGATGCTGAAGAGTTCCTTGCTGTCGTGGGCGTTGTTGTCCAGTCGCTCCTTCAGTGATTTTTTCTTGGTGGTGCGGATGAGCTGGTGGTGCTTGCGGGTGGCGTGTTTGAGGGTGGTTATGTTGTCAGTGGTCTGATCGAGGAGCTAGGCTTTCTCGAGGGTGCGGCAGGTCTTTTTGGAGTCCTTGAGTTCGTCGGTGAACCAGGGGGCTGCTGGGAGGGTTCTTCAGTGGTGCGAGGTCGTCAGCGCAGGCGGTCAGCCACAGCGTAAAGTTGCGGGCTGCTTCGTTGGGGTCCGTTGTGCTGGCAGGTGGGTTCTGGCTGAGGGAGGTGGTGAGCTGGTTGGCGGTGATCTTGCTCCAGCTCCTGTGAGGAACCTGTTGCGGGTGGTGGTGGGTTGTGGTTTTTCTGAAGCTGAAGTGGACGCAGCTGTGGTCGGTCCAGTGGAGTCCGGTGGAGTGGCTGAAGGTGATATGCCCAGTTGCTTGAGTCCGAGGTGGGCGAGGTTGTCCAGCAGGGCGACGGTGTTGCGGTCCTTGTTGTTCTCCAGGTGGAAGTTGAGGTCCCCTAGGAGGATGTAGTCGGCGGAGGGGAGGGCGTGTGGGCTGATGAAGTCCGTGAGGTCTTCGCTGAATTGTGTGCGTGGTCCCGGGGGTCTGTAGATGAGGGTGCCTCTTAGGGTCGTCTTTGGGTCGGTGTGAATTTGGAAGTGGAGGTGCTCGGCGGCGGCGAAGGTGTCGTTGGAGTCGGTCGTGATGTAGATGGTGTTCTTGTGGACCATGGCGATGCCTCCTCCGGTCTGGTTGACGCGGTCCCTCCTGATGATCTTGTACCCGCCCGGGATGGTGGTGGTGATGTCGGGGGCTGAGGAGGCGTTCATCCATGTTTCCGTGAGGAAGGCGATGTCTGGTGATGTTGTGTCGAGGAGGTTCCAGAGTTTCACCTCGTGTCTGTGGATGGATCGGGTGTTGAGCAGGATGCACTTGAGGTCGCTGCTGGAGCTTGGCTTGGCGGGCGCGGTGCAGGTTCGGAGGCAGGTGAACTTGCAGGTTCTTCAGGTGAAGGGTCCGTGAATGCGTTTCGGGGCTGCCCGGCAGCAGGTGGGGTTCCGGCCGGCATTGAGTGGGTTGAGGGCAGCGGCGTCGTAGGTCTGTCGGGTCGTCTTGCATCGGTGGGGGCCAGGGGTCCTGGCACTGGGCGCGGTCCAGGTGTGGACGGGCACAGACGGGCTTGCCTTTGGCGTGCCTTCGGCGCACAATTGGTGCGCCCGCTGCGCGTCCGCGCGGTCGCCATTTAAGGCTAAGTGGGAGGGAGGAGCAGCTGGGAGGCGGGAGCGGGGAGGGCACAGAATAAAAGGGGTCGTTGCCGCGTGAACGGCGGCGGGAAGCGGGGAGCAGGCGGGCAAGGCACAGGGGGAAATACAACCACGTTGATACAATAGGGCAGTCAAAATACAACAATACAGCAAATTACAACAAAAATACGGCGGAACTGCTGGGGCAAGGGACAGCGAGGCAGACAGCTAGGGCGGCAAGGCAGACGGCACAACGAGGCTGCAAGCAGCAGCGAGGGGTGAGGGGCACACACACAGCTGGTGGCTGTGCGGCGCGGGGGTGTCCTGAGAACAGGCCACTCAACTATATGTCACTCCACTATATGTCACTCCACTCTACGGCACTGCACTCTACACGTTTCACTGTATGTCACTCCACTCTATGCAACTTCACTCCACGCAACTCCACTCAATACCACTTCACTCTAAGCCACTTCAGCCTAATCTATTCCACTCTTCGCCACGCCAGTCTATGCCACTTAACTCTATGGGGTCTATTAGGATGACGAACGGACTTTGTCCGCCTGTCATCCTAGCGGGATTCGGGACCACCCGCCATAAGGGCGGGGGTCCCGGGGGTGGTATTAGGTTGTTCCCGCTTCAGTGGCGGGCACATCCTGTATTTTTAGCTTTGTGGCAGGCGGTGCTCTCTGCACCGCCCGCCACAATGCTAAAAATGCTTTACATCATTTGCATTTACAAAGAGGCAGGCACCGCGCAGTGCCTGCCGCTTTGTGAATGCAAATGAAGGGGGGTACCACAGGTACCCTCCGTGCTCACCCCTCTACTCACCTTCACTCTGGCGGCCCGCACGGGGCCCCCAAAGTGAAGTCCGCCTGCCTTTCCGTGGCGGCATTGCCGCCACAGAAAGGCATTACCTATTGCCCATCATAATATGGCTGGCGGTGTCTGATAGACACCGCCACCATATTATTCATTTTCCGCCCAGGCCGCAAGGCGACCGGGGCGGAAAAGCGGCGGACGGTCTTTCCGTCCGCTGAGGCCCCCCGCCATACTAATATGGCAGGGGGGAAACGAGAGATTATGTCGGGCGGATTGCCCCACCAGGCTGGTGGTGGCCACCGCCACCCTGGCGGGAGCAATCCGCCCGCCATCATAATGGGCCCCTATGCTGTTCAGCTCTACATAACACCACTCTAGGCCACTTCACAGTACGTCACTCAACTTGACCAAGTTCCAATCTATCCCACTCCACTACATGCACTCCATTCCATGCAAGTCCACTCCACATTTTTCCACTCTATACCACTCCACTCTAGGCCATTACACTGTATGCCACTCCATGCTATTCCACTCTATACCACTGTACTGTACGCCACTCCACTTTACGATATTCCACTTTATGCCAGTTGACTCTATACCACTCAAGTTCATGGCACTCTATTCTTCCCCACTCCACTCAATTCAACTGTATGCCACTTCACTCTTTAAGACTCTATGCCACTCCACTCTACAACATTCCACTCTACAGGATACCACTCTATGCCACTCAACCCTACACCACTCCATTCTACGTCACTCCACTCTATCGCACTCCACTCTACACCACGCTACTGTACGGCACTCCGCTCCACTGAACACTCTTCCACTCTACGCTTTCCATTTTCCACCACTCCATTTTTTGCCACTGCAATCTATGCTTTTCCACTATACGTCACTCCACTCTATGCTAGTCCACTGTAAGCCTCTCTACTCAATGTCACTCTACTCTATGCCACTCCAGTCTATGCCACTGTACTTTACTTGATGCCATTCCACTCTTCGCCACTCAGCTTTACGCCACTATAAACCACTTCACTCTATGGTATTCTACTCTATGCCACTCTAGGACAATTTATAGCACACTATAGTATGGCACTCAACTCTACATCAATCTCCTCTATTGTACTCTATGACACTCAACCTAACAACACTCTACTCAATGGCACTCCAGTTTCAAACTCTTTTTTAACAAAAAGTAAAAATACACTGAAATTCAATGAAAAAAAGAAAGGTTAAAGCTTTGTTATAGTATGGAAAATGTATATTTTTTCTTACAAACCAAAAAGACTACACAAGCATTAGACATTCTAAACCTATATTTCTAGCTTAAATTAAAAATTTACACACACCCCCAAATTATTTTAACTTTAATCTTTCAATACAAACCGAACTTAAAATACACAAACATTAGAAATTCTGAGGTTATAGTTATACCTTACATTTTTAATTTATACACCACCTTCAAATTACTATATCTCACCCACCTTTGCACACATTGTTATCAATTTGCCAGCCACACTACACAGCCAGTTATGGTGGCAGAAATAAAAATGGCATCCTGAAGGACTGTACTCCATCCCCCAGACCTTAAATCTTGGAAGACGGTGGCCAGGCAGGGTGGCAGACATAATATACTCCGCCAGCCTGATGGAATGTACCTAATCTGCCAAGCCTTAAATCAAGCTCTCAGTATTATATTTCAAGCCCAGAGTAGCCGTAAATTGGTCTTTTAAAGCTAAAATAGCCTTTCCTTCACAGATTGTGCAAGAAGCCTGATTAGAAGACAAATGTGGACCTCAGACATAAAAAAAAGACAATTACTGCCCAACCTTGCTCAGTTTCCACTGCACCTAACAACATACCTACAATTGTTTAAAGCAATTAACTTGTGCTAGCTAAATTGAATTCGACCTAGTACAGTGGAAACTTCTTGAATTGACAGTCTGGTGAGAAAGTCAGCCGTCAGAAGGTGCTTTATTTGAAATGAAAAGCTCGAATAAAGAAAATAGTGTATTTTATGCCCCTTATTAAGTGACTTCAAATTCAGTGAAATTATTTTCTGAATTTGGCCCTCACTTTGCAGTATTTTATTCAAATAGTTTCATCCTTCCATAAACCCATGCTCCCTCAACTAACTTGCAATCTTCCGTAACAATAGTAATGCACCCTCCTCTTCCCCGAGTCTTTAATCATGACGTCAGAGACCTTCACTATAATGGTGTCCAGTTATTGATAAATCAGAAAAATATCAGCCCTCCCTGAATGCATTTATAGTGAACATTAAAGAAAAAGAGGTAGGGCCATATTATCAAGAACGGAGCAAACATTATCGCTGCTTTAGCAGCAGGAAACTGCGATAAGCAGCTTAATATGCCCTAGAGAATTCCATTAGAAGCCCAGGTTCTGGTGTCAAGGACATCAAACCTGGGTTTCCATTGGAATTCTCTAGGGCATATTAAAAGCCCCTAATCGCCGCTTTACCAGCAGTTTACTGCTGCTAAAGTGGTGCTAATGTTTGCACCATTCTTGGTAATATGGCCCGTAGATTTCCTAAAAATAACCGTGCAGAGACTCTATACAAACCTCTTCCAAATACTGGTTCAGTATGCAGTCGTGTAACCAAATTGTAATTTGGCAGCATGTTACTGAATTGTGAATTGGGTTTCTTACACATTAAATGCCTTTTTACAGTCATAAAAGGCCAGATTCTGACCTTTTCTGAATGCAAACAGGCTTCATACTTTTGGACCCAAGGATTGTGTGAATGAGCCGAAGGAACAGTTGCTTGAAGTATTAAAATTCTGTATCACATGCATCTTCAATGAAGGTATACAATAATAATTGCCACCAGCATACCTGCATCCTGTAGCACTTTCATTTTCATAAGTGAAACATTTATGTTTACTTCTGCTAACCTAACATGCCTGTATTAGCGTCGGTTTTCCAGAAGTAACTGAATACCAAGAAGACCACATAAAAGGACAAGATAAGGCAACACTTCACCATGCAACCTAATGCTGCTATTCAAAATGCTTGAATACAAATCAAGGAAGACACAGCCAGACAGCACTGCGTAGCTTACTGAAAATAGTTCACTTTTCCTTAAAAGAGCCCCAAGCATTGCTATCTTGGCATGCTATGTAGCAGCAGATTGCTCACAGAGTCATCCTCTGGCTCACTGGTTAGAGGAGGCAGACCTGGAAGCAGAGGTCAGCCCGGGACCAGAGTTCAATTCCCGGCTCGGCGGGGTCTTGAGTCCTAAAATGTCCATGGACTCGACAATTCTCGCTCCAGTGCCTACTCGATTCACGGGTTCCGACTCTGGGCAATAGCTTGCTTAATCTCCACAACGGCCCCTCACGGCGGGATGCCTGGCTTTCACCTTGCAAATACCCTGCTGGGGTTATCTCACAGGGGAATACCAGGACGGGTTCCCTAAGCAAGCGCTTAGAAACCGCTCGGTGATTTGTGCTATATAAATTCCTGTACATTTACAAATAATGCAGAAGTGGAACCAGTAGTGCTAAAGTGAACGACAAACCATTCACTCTGACGTATACTAACTTACTTAGACTCCTCCTCACTATCTGCCACCCACTGACCTTCACTCACACGCAACCATGCTCACAAACACGTTCACATATACACCCACTGTCCCTAATTGACTAACACTTTTCGCTGAGTTGGCGTCATGCCTGAGTGTTTGACTGGGGTTTACTATACAATGCGAACTAGGATTTGCGCTGGAAAGTATTGCAAAGTTATGATATGTGCTACTTTGCATCAAGGGGGTATTCCCTGGGTGGTACATAAGCATTCCCATGCAACCAACTATAGGTGTCGTGTTCTAATCTAGGACCCCGATCAATACTGTGACCTTATGCCCCCATACGGCTATAATCCATTCATACCCCTATAATGGCATAAACGATCAGGGCCATATTTCAGCCATATTTCTGAAACTCACCTCTGCAGCTCATTACAGTACATGACACAGCAGAAGCCACTATCTAAGATTCCTAGATTACACTCCGAGTTCTTCAACAAGATAAAACCCAGCAACCAGGGAAAACCCCGCATGCTATGTTTTGATTAGTAATAGAACTCTAATGAGCACTGAAAGGACGATCACTTCCTAGTGACATCTTTATTGACGTCTTATGTCCAAAAACTTACGTCAAACAAGGCACCTTTCAGGTATAAATATTACCAACGTTGCCTTAAGCAAGCGCGGCGACATCGATGATAGCGATGGTGTGGTGAACACAGGAGCAGAACAGCTGTCCCTTGCAGAGCCCAGCAGATGCAAGCAGCCCACGGACGCTGCCCCTCCTCCTCCTTGACGCGCTGAGAGAGACACTGTCTTTTCTCCTGCCGAGAAAATCCAGCTCCGGCGTTTCCAGTCCACTCTTGCGAGTGACTGGGATATCGAGTCCTGGAAGGAGATACAAGAACTCCAACATTCTATTTCAGAGGTATGGTGTTGACTAAACCCTTAGAGAGAATTCTTAAAGCAAACCTTGGCAAAACCAACTTAACTAAAACAGCTACTTACTTACTCCCTCCCACGTATTAGGATTAGGTCAGGTACACTGGGGTAGGCGTAGTTAGAAGCACCAGTTGAGTATGTTAGCTAAATGTATATATGAATGTATATATTTTATTAATTTTAACCATTGTATGGCTCAGAAACCATATCAATGCTTTTACAGTATTATTTCACAATCCTCTTTTTACTGTACGCACTATTTATAATAACTAGTCTTGCAATTGTGGCAATTGATTTCTCTTGCATGAGAAGAAAGACTGTTCAATAAATAATACCTTTTATTGAAAACGCCCGTCTCTCTATTCTCTGCATCTTGGTGAAAGTAATCTGCACAACTGACTGAGTAAAATAACTGTCTATTGTTTCACACGACTCTAGAGATTGACTCTTATTCTAAGGAGCAAAGTTGTCATGTTTATGCGGTTGTTGGAAAACTGAATCCCTTCTTGTCTGTACCAGGGAAGCTGATCACTTCCTATTCAGTCAAGAAAGTTTCCAGTGACCTCTGAGCTAGTTGGTAACAAACCCGATTAAGTTTAGCATAGTCAGTAGAGACCTGGAAGACCGCACTTCTACGTCTACACTGCTGTTAATATTGTTCCAATGCGCAGGGCCTATAGGGAAAATAGGAACTACACTACATGGCGCCCAACGTTTGGTAAGGCGATAAAACTAACGCAAGAGGTTAGAGTAACTCAGTCGTGCATTTTTCACACAGACCCCTTTCTCCTGTAAATACTCCAATAGACGTCTGAAGTGGGTGAAAGGTTAAAATCCGCCCGAACTTAGTAGGAAGAGATTCCTATGTAAATCTCTGGTTTATTCAACGTTGAAGGATACAGTGTTCCAAAATATTGTGCACCTAATCTTTGGCTCCTTGGAGACCTGCTCTGCAAAAACCTTTCTGACAATAAAATGTCAGACACTGAAAACGGAACCGTTGATGCCGCAGTAAATGCGATAATCATCCCGGTCAACATAAGAAAAACTATACCGTCAAAACTTATAGAAAATGGACTGACCACACAAGGTGGCACAGTCGTCTTCGTGATAGAGGCACACGAATATCGGCAGACAGAGGTATTCTATTCTTGGATAAAATTTCCAGCGGCAAACACCGCAACACACGAGTTCCACTATTACAAAATAGGGGATCCACCGGAAGAGTACGCTCCTTTAGAGGAGATTGAAATCCCATTAAAATACCAAGAGCACCTGCTCTGGTTTAAAGGCGCCCTAAAACATAATGATCATATTACCAGGCTCGGTCCACTAGGTAGACCAGGAGCAACATCGCCAGTTTTAGCCTGCTACACACCACATCCAGACATTGATGAAATTTCAAGTGAAGAACTCCTAGTTAAAATAGGAAAATTAACAAAGGCATATAGAGAGTTTGTTCAATTGGCAATGGAGGATAAAACGATCCGCCAGAAATTGAAAGAAACAGATATAACAGATCAACCAATTGAGCTTGCCAGAATCATAGAAAAATGTTATGAAGAACTAGGTAGAGACAGCTTGGGTGGAAAACCAGTAAAGCCCCAACTGCTCGAAAATCCTGAAAAATGATTTATTAAAAATAATTCAAACACTCCTAAAAAGAGCTGGGATGGAAATAAACAATCCACTCCCAAGGAAAAAGTTTTCCAGTCCAGAGGAAGGTCTCCTCGACGAAGGGAAAGAACTCCGACTCGAGAACACCAGTCTCCCCAGAGGGAGCCCTCTGAGAAAAGATACAACCTTAGAAATAGGGATAACTGGAAGAAGCCTGAGAGATATCAAAGTTTTGATACACGTCCCTCTCGATCTTTTGCGCAGAAATCGGAAAGAAGAGGACGGTCAGACCCAGGAGAGCACACCAAGTCCAAAGACAAGGAACCTGCTCAAAGTAAAAAATCACAATTTCCAAGAAAGAAGGTAGCCAGTATTAGAGTAATCGAACATGCCGAGAATACTGAGGACACAGTTGAAAAACAGGGAGTGGGCACAGACAATGCTAGACAGTGTAGCAGAAATCAGTATAGCTCGCAAGATCCTTATGACTCATCTGGAGACAGTGGACACGAATGAATACATTCAAGTAGAAACTGCCGACGCCAGAGTTAGCGGAACCTCATAAGATATACGAAATACCATTGCGTATAGAGGGAGATAAGACTAGGAAAATAAGGGGTCTATTTTGGGATAAACTCTCAAAAGGCTATGACATCCTGTTAGCTGAAAAAGACTGGCCCCCAGAGTTTGTCAGGGAGTGCCCTCGTGGCGAAGAAATGATTATGCCTGCCTTCTCGAATCACATTCCGATTCACACTAAATATATATATGCAAGGAAATGGGCAGTAGCCCATGCACCAGCATTATATAAAAATCATGTAGGATGGGATGAGGACTCTCCTCCTCACAAAATCCAGTTAAAAAGTCAACCAACTGCACAAAGGCAGTATCCCATTAAGCAAGAAGCTAAAAAACAAGTCAGAGAGATTTTAGATCAACTTGAATACCAGGGGGTGATTGAAACATGCACCTCCCAAATGAACAATCCTTTGTTTCCTGTCTCCAAACCAGACAATTCATATCGTCTAGTTTTGGACTACAGACACCTTAACTCATGTTGCAAAACATTTGCAGTACAGAATTTGCATAGTGCTGCACTAATGAATAACATAGTTCGGAAAAAATATAAAACGACATTAGACATATCTAATGGTTTCTTTTGTCAAAATATTGCACCAGAAAGCAGATACTTGACCGCTTTCTCAGTAATGGGGTCTCAGAAAAATTTCTGTAGGCTCCCACAGGGATTCAAGAACAGCCCAGGACTATTCTCAGCCAGAGTAACAGAGTTACTACAAATGTATGATGATGAGGCATTATCTTATGTCGATGACATCTATCTAACAGACGACGACTTGGATACTCACTTGAAAAGAGTGAACACCATTATACTTGGGTTCGCAGCAGAGGGTTACAAATTCAACTTTAAAAAGTCTAGAATTGCCCATCTGACAGTACTATTTTTAGGATTTGAACTATCAAGTAAAGGAAAAAGCCTAGCGGACAACTTCTTAAAGAAGTGCGCTGTACTCCAAGCACCGGAAACGCTGAAGAACTTACAATCGATTCTAGGCTTCCTGAATTTCGGTAGTACTTACATTCTAAATTATGCGGAGAGGGTTAAACCTCTCTACAAACTAATTAAACCTGATTTTAAATCAATCAACTGGACTCAAAAACACACAGAAATTTGGAGATCATTGCAAACAGACATGTTAGCTAAAACTAAATTAGAAACACGTGATAACACACGCAACCTTGTAATCCGAGTCATCCCAGGAAAATGCGGATTCACGTACCTGACCTCTAATGAGGGAGAAAAGGTACCAATAGCTTACAAATCTCACTTGTACACACAAGCAGAAAAAACATTCAGTCTCACAGAAAATACTGTGAAAGCAGTACTAACTGCAATAGCTAATGACCGAGAACTAGCACATGGCAAAAGGATCAATGTCCTCAGAGCGGAATCCGCCTTCGAGGCGCTATTCAGCCCAGTAAACCTGCCTACAGTGTCACTGGATCCGAAATGGATACAGTGGGAAAATTCTCTTGCTGCAGACGACGTGAAATACTATTTTGCTCCGCAATTCAAAAAACTGAATGATTTCACTTATGAAGAAGAATATCCTCTGCCAATCGAACTTCTGCCTCTCCCGCAGTACGCCTGTATAATCTATACAGACAGATTTGTACAGCACTACAATGTAGAAAACAAATCCTATGATGCAGCCTGTGCGATTGTTAAAGGTCGTTGGCTGTGCGGTAAATTCAGACCGAAAATAATATAAACTGAATCAGTGAGAAACTGTTCGGCTCAGCGAGCTGAAATCAGATCTTTAAAGATGGCGCTTGAAAATGCAGAACGTGAATTCCCGACACTAATCGTGTGCGATTCGCATTTTTGCGTCAACTCTTACAATAACAAGTTACAGAGCTGGGTTCAAAATGATTACAAAGATGACACAGGTGCCACAATCAAGCATAAAATGCTTTGGAAACAGGTAGTTCTTTTACAGAAATAACTACAAAAGACTCACGTGATACACACTCTGAGTCATCAACGTGATGGCGTTCACGTTGCAGGGAATACATTGGCTAATACAGCCACAGCGGAAGCAACTAAACCGGCTTCCATAGCCACAAAAAAGCGTTCAGAAAAATACATAGATGGGGAAACCATGCTGGCAGTAAAAACGTCCGTAAAAGGCGACTATGCAGCACTACCCGTGAACTATCCACTCAATTATGCATACATAATCGATGCAAACTCCGTTCCTTTTGCTCAAATCCCTGGAGTGGGGGATAGGGTAATTCCAAACATGAACCGGAGAGGTTTCCTCACACGGGAAGCACATATGGGATTGGGTCTGAGACACCAAACAATCAGGGACTCTATGAAAGAATTACAATCAGAGTACTGGTGGCCGGGAATGAGCGTAGATATTAATTTTTTTGCAAAAAATTGTGAAGACTGCAACAGAGATCGCAGTGGAGAACTGGCCAGCATAGTGTCAGAACCCTAATAGAAAGCATAATGCGATCTATACGCATAATCATTCAAGAGAAATGCGTCCCATTGTATATCATTTAATTTATTTTATTTATTTATTTGCAAACTTGTACCATGCTAGGAATCGACTCCCAGAGGAGTATCTCCGCGCCTTTGGCAGCATCTGGGAGCAAAAAGGCCCAGTCATATATATTAATACCCCAACCAGATGGCTAGTAATTAAAAAGGAAAGTTTTTAATTTTTTCCTAAAGGGAAAATGTTCCTTGCATAGTCTGATTTCATTGGGGAGTCCATTCCATAGCTTTGGGCCGGCTACTGATAGAGCCCTTCCCCCTTGTCTTGTCTTCCTGAACCTGGGGACACATAACAGTTCTTGATCTCCTGATCTCAGAGATCTGGAGGGAACGTATGGCAAGAATTTTTTGGTTAGGTAGTCTGGACCTTTACCAATAAGGCACTTGTGAATGATGCAACAAGTTTTGAATTTCACCCTCTGTTTCACTGAGAGCCAGTGAAGTTTGACTAATAATGGTTTTGAGGGGGTACGGGCCGGGACATTGAGAACAAGGCGTGCAGCAGTGTTTTGCACAACTTGTAGTCTAGTAATAATCCCCTCATTGGCGGCTAGCAGCAAACCATTACAGTAATCCAGCCTACTCATCACGAGCGACTGTACTAGTGTTTTTCTGGTGGTGTCAGGTAACAGGGGGAATACCTTCCCGGAGAAGCCCAATGACATGGAAACAGGAGCTGACCACTTGATTAGCATGTTGTTTAAGGGCGAGCTCCTGATCCAGTTTAACTCCTAGGTGACCTAGTTTAGGACACCCCCGCGCCACACGGCCACCAGCTGCTGCGTGTGCCTCCCCGCCTGACTGCCTCGCTGCCCCGGCTGCCGCCGCGTGACCACGTCCCCTGCCTGCGAGCGGCGTGGTCCGTGCTCGCCTGACCTGCAGGCTCCTGGGCGCCGCTTCTTGCCCTGTGCCCCTGTTTTTATTGTTGTCATTGTATTGTAATTTTTGCTTCTGTTGTGCCTGTTTTCCTGTTTTGTAGGTGCCCATCGTCTTCCCTCCCCGCTCCCCGCTTCCCGCCACCGCCGCTAACCCCGCCCCTTTTTTCCTTCTGTACCCTCACCGCTCCCGCCTCCCAGCTGCTCCGCCCCCCCTCGCACTTCGCCATATATGGCGACCGTGCGAACGCGCAGCGGTCACGCGCAGCGGGCGCGCCGATTGTGCGCCGAAGGCGCGCCAAAGGTAAGCCCGTCTGCGCCCGTCCGTGCCTGGACCGCGCCCAGTGCCGGAACCCCTGGTCCTCGAGGACCCCCGCCCACCCGCCTGACGTACACCGCCGCCACCCTCAGCGCACTCAACACCGGCCGAATCCCAGGATGCTACCGAGCCACCCACGACGCACCCACGGACCCTTCAGCTGCCACGCCTGCAAGTTCACCTGCATCCGGACCTGCCCAGCACCAGCACCCGCCAAGCCGAACACCAGCAGCAACCACCTCAAGTGCATCCTGCTCAACACCCGCTCCGTCCACAGACACGCCATCGAACTCTGGAACCTCCTCGACACCACAGCCCCTGACGTTGCCTTCCTCACGGAGACCTGGATAAACGCCTCTTCAGCGCCCGA
Organism: Lissotriton vulgaris; assembly: GCF_964263255.1. Classification (NCBI taxonomy): domain Eukaryota; kingdom Metazoa; phylum Chordata; class Amphibia; order Caudata; family Salamandridae; genus Lissotriton; species Lissotriton vulgaris. The sequence continues at coordinate 224,227,329 of NC_141695.1, forward strand.
CATCGCCATCGCCATCCCAGAGGGCTACAAGATCACCCGGAGGGACCGCACCGCCAACCAGATGGGAGGAGGCATCGCCGTCATCCACAGGGACACCATCCGCATCACGACCAACACCGACGACACCCTAACCACCGCCGAACACCTGCACTTCCAGATCCACACCGACCCGAAGACCACCCTCAGAGGCACCCTGATCTACCGACCCCTGGGACCACGCACACAATTCAGCGAGGACATCGCCGACTTCGTCAGCCCGCATGCCCTCCCCTCCGCTGACTACATCCTCCTGGGGGACCTCAACTTCCACCTGGAGAACAACAGCGACCGCAACACCATCACCCTGCTCGACAAGCTCGCCAACCTCGGACTCAAGCAGCTGGTGTCCACCCCCACCCACCTCGCCGGACACACACTCGACGCCGTCTTCTCATCCAGCAAAGACATCGCCTTCAGCCACACCACAAGACTCCACTGGACGGACCACAGCTGCGTCCACTTCACCTTCAAAAGAACGACGATCCACCACCACCAGCAACAGGTTGCCCGAAGAAGCTGGAACAAGATCACAGCCGACCAGCTCGCCGCTTCCCTGAGCCAGCACCCTCCTGCCAGCTCAGCGAACCCCAGCCAGGCCGCCGACAACCTCTCGAAGTGGATCAGCAACTGCGCGGACGAACTCCCCCTCTGAGGACCCCGCCCAGCAGACCCGGCAGCAAGAAAGCCCCATGGTTCACCGACGAGCTCAAGAGCTCCAAGAAGAACTATCGAGCCCTCGAGAAAGTCTGGAGAAGGGAACCAACACCAGACAACATGACCACCCTCAAGCTTGCCACCCGGAAGCACCACCAACTGATCCGCGCCGCCAAGAAAACTGCATTCAAGGACCGGCTGGACAACAACGCACACAACTGCAAGGAACTCTTCAACATCGTGAAAGAGCTCTCCAACCCCAATGCCAGAAACAACGACATCACCCCATCGCAAGACCTCTGCAACTCCCTCGCCTCCTACTTCCACAACAAGATCGCGGACATACACAACAGCTTCAGCACTCAACCGACGCACGCCACGACCGCAGCAACACCGCCCACCACCACCCTCCGCGCCTGGACTCCGATCAGCACCGAAGACACCGTCGGCATGATGAACTCCGTCCACTCCGGATCTCCGACCGACCCCTGCCCTCACCACGTCTTCAACAAGGCCGACGCTGTCATCGCACCCCACCTGTGGGACATTATCAACACCTCCTTCGACACCGCCACCTTCCCTGAGAGCTGGAAGCACGCCAAACTCAGCGCTCTACTCAAGAAACCAACAGCGGACCCCACCGAACTCAAGAATTACCGCCCCATCTCGCTCCTCCCGTTCCCAGCCAAAGTCATCAAGAAGACCGTCAACACCTCGAGACAAATGGATCCCTCGACCCCTCACAGTCTGGCTTCCGAGCCAACCACAGCACCGAGACCGCCCTCATCGCTGCCACCGACGACATCCGAGCCCTGATGGACAATGGAGATACATCGGCCCTCATCCTCCTAGACCTCTCTGAAGCATTCGACACTGTCTGCCACCGCACCCTAGTGCAGCACCTCAGCAACGTCGGAATCCAGGAGAAGGCACTGGCATGGATCATCTCCTTCCTCGACGGAAGAACACAGAGAGTCCGCCTACCACCGTACAAGTCAGAGGCCACCGAAGTCATCTGCGGCGTCCCTCAAGGATCCTCGCTGAGCCCCACCCTCTTCAACGTCTACATGAGCCCCCTCGCGGCCATCGCACGCCAACACAACCTCAACATAATCTCCTACACCGACGACACCCAGCTGATCCTCTCCCTGACCAACGACCCCGCCGCCGCCAGAGCCAACCTGCACGAAGGGATGAAAGATGTAGCCAAGTGGATGACGACCAGCCGCCTGAAACTGAACTCAGACAAGACGGAGGTCCTCATCCTGGGCTCCTCGCCCTCCGCCTGGGACGACTCCTGGTGGCCCCCTGCCGTGGGCACCGCACCCAAACCGACGGACCACGCACGCAACCTGGGCTTCATCCTGTACTCCTCCCTCTTCATGACCAGACAAGTCAACGCCGTCTCCTCGTCGTGCTTCAACATCCTGCGCATGCTACGGAAGATCTTCTGGTGGATCCCCACCGAGACCAGGAAGACTGTCACCCAGGCCCTCGTCACCAGCCGACTGGACTACGGCAACGCCCTCTACGCCGGAACCACCGCCAAGCTCCAGAAGAGACTCCAGCGGATCCAGAACGCCTCAGCCAGACTCATCCTCGGCATCCCACGAAACAGCCACATCTCCGGACATCTGAGAGACCTGCATTGGCTCCCCGTCAACAAAAGAATCACCTTCCGTCTCCTCACCCACGCACACAAAGCCCTACACGATCAAGGCCCGAGCTACCTCAACAACCGAATCAACTTCTACGCCCCCAAACGCCTCCTCCGATCAGCCAGCCACGCCCTCGCCGCCGTCCCCCGCATCCGAAGAGCGACAACAGGAGGAAGGTCCTTCTCCTACCTGGCCACCAAGACCTGGAACTCCCTCCCTCCCGACCTGCGCCTGACCCAAGACCACCTCTCCTTCAGGAAGAAGCTTAAGACCTGGCTGTTCGAGCAGTAACGCCCCCCCCCCCCCCCAGGCGCCTTGAGAACCTACGGGTAAGTAGTGCGCTCTATAAATGTCTTTGATTGATTGATTGATTGAGATCTTTCATGACCACTTTGGGCTCAGGGACTGGGCCTAGATCTTGAGGCCACCAGTCAGGAGTCCACAGGCGTTTGGCTGCCCCAAAGAGCATCACCTCAGTCTTAGAGACGTTACACTGCAGGAAGTTTGCTGCCATCCAATGTGCCACTTCTTTCATCCCCCGGGCAAAGGAGTTACGTACTTCAGGAGTCATGGTTTTAAACGGAAAGAGGAGTTGAGTATCGTCCGCATACGATACGGGGATGAACCCGTGGGATCTTATGATGTTAGCTAGAGGCGCCACGTAGATGTTGAATAACGTTGGGCTCAAACAAGAGCCCTGTGGCACCCCCTTAGAGATCTCCACCTCCTCTGACTGATATGGCCCCAGAATGACTCTTTGAGTACGTTTGGTGAAAAAACTCCTTAGCTAGGCCAGCGCCTTGCCTCCCAGACCGATGTCAACTAGTCTGGAGGTCATGATGTCGTGTGACACAGTGTCAAACGCCGCTGACAGATCTAAAAGCACCAGGATAACGGAATAACCTTTATCCTGTAGCATATGAAGATCGTCAGCGACGGACAGCAAGGCGGTCTCAGTGCTGTGCCTAGGCCTGAACCCGGATTGGGAGGGATCTAGCCCCCCCGCACTTTCGATGTATTTTGACAAGTGCTGATTCACAAACTTCTCAGTGAGCTTCCCTAAGAAAGGGAGGAGAGTGATCAGTCTCAAGTTTGTCAATTCGGTCCAAGGGAAAGAATTGTTTTTCCGTAGAGGCCTCACCACAGCGCGCTTCCAGTCTAGGGGGACTTCCCCTGTACTCAAGGATAGATTAACTACCTGCCGAATTCCAGCACCCAGATCGTCAGTCAGGAGTGGCATGATACGTGCCGGGATGATATCTGAGGGGCACCCGCTCTTTGTTTGGGTGATTAGAGCAATTATCTCCTCCATTGATATGGGAGGGAATTCTACAAGCTTACTAACCTTGTTTTCTGCTGTACTAATGTGTGGCTGAACCATATAGTCAACTGTTGCCATATTGTTAAGGATGGATTTAGAGGCTAATATCTTAACATAAATGCCTTCAATTTTTCTAATAAAGAACTGTGAGATATTGTCACAAAGTTCCTGGGATTCAATCCCCTCAGTCTCACAAGCAGTGGGCTTGATAAAGGTTTGTAGGATTTGATAGAGGACTTTCACGTTTTTACCAGCTGCTGATAATTGGGCTGCTATATGCTTTTTCCGAGCAGTCCGAATAGCTTTGTGGTAGCTTTTTAAAGAAATCCTATGGTTCTCTTTATCCTCTGCCTTGCGTGTGACCCTCCATCGTTTTTCTAGCTTCCTCACAGTTAGCTTTAGTTGTCTGAGATCGTCAGTGAACCAAACTTCTTGTTTTGGGGCAGGCCGGGGTTTATATGTTCTGAAAGGAACAACGTGATTTATGGTTGCTGTCACAGCTTCATTGAATTTACATAATGCGGTGGTGGCATTGTCCCCACATTCGTCCCAATTGGGTTCAGTGTATTTCCCCCTAAAGCCCTCTGGTGTTAATTTATTCCAGGGTCTCCTGACATCTGCGATAATCCTCTGGATGCCCTTTGCTTTATAATTGGAGCGAGTGTAGAATTCAATAATGGAGTGGTCAGTCCAATCCACTTGGATGGGAGGCAAACATTTTATGGCTGTAGAGTTACATAGCACTAGGTCCAATGTGTGGCCTGCTAAGTGTGTGGGCCCCTGATTCATTTTGTTAAATCCAAGTGTGGCCAGATCAGTCAGAAGAGTCTGTGCCTCCACACAGGTAGCAATCTCGCAGTGGACATTAAAATCCCCTACCAAGATGAAATCTGAATTCACCTGCACATGGGGTGCCAAAGCTTCAACAAGTTGAATGGAAAAGTTCCCACATGGGCCTGGGGGTCGATAAACTAACGCTCCCTTCCTGGTTTCCCTGGAACTAGGGTTGATAGTAAAGATCAGGAGCTCCATCTGTGGGTTACACACTGTCTCGGTAACTACAACCTCCATCTCCTGTTTAAAAACAATAGCTAACCCTCCTCCAGTTTTAATAGGGCGGTCCATCCTTACTATTTTGTACCCTAGCGGCACCCCCATTGTTATGGCCGGAACAGTGCGAGGCTTCAGCCAAGTCTCAGTTAGAAAACAAAGATGTGGGCTCTCAGTTATTATGAGATCCCAGACCTGAGTTGCATGAGTAACTAAAGAGCGGACATTGCACAGAAGGCTCCCACAGTTTAAAAGCGGGTCTTTAAGAGGGCTGGCAGTCAACTTCGCCGGGTGTTTGATAGGGGCTGATAATCTAGGCCTTAACTGACACCGAGCGGTTTCAGCGCTGGTGGTAAATTGCATTTGGCATCCCCAGCAAGAAAACGGCCCCTCCAGGCTATTCTCTACCCTATGGGCGCACAGTGTGGTAACGTACCTGCCCATATCCATTAGGGTCTGGCTGGTATATGTGAGAGTGGTGCGGTAGGATCTCTCCGAAGGAATTATACAGTCCGCCATAGCCCCCTGCCCCTGGCCCCGTCCTGTCGCGGACGGGCGCAGACGGGCTGGTCTTTGGCTCGTCTTAGGCGCAGGAGTAGGCGCCACACTGCACGTCAACACTGCGCGTTGAGCCGACGAGTTGCTTTATAGCCCTCGAGTAGGGGAGAGCTAGAGCGCTAACCGCTCGCCTCTCTGGATGTTCCTGGCTCTGCCCTGCCTTCCGCACCCGTGATTGGCTGGAGGGTCGGACTGGGCGTGCAGGCACAGGTCGAGCTACAGTAGGAGCTGGTCCCTCAATGCGTGTGGGTATGCGGTCTTATTTTTACAGAGTGCAACTATTAAATCAGTTTCTAAGCACTAACAGTTACTATCCCCCTTTTAAAACCCAATTTTCAATTTACAATATAAAATTATTCTCGAGCTCACAGAGCCGGTTTCAGCAATAAAAACAATGGTGAGCAATTATGCTCTGAGAATGGCGCCAAGCGGAGTCGGGAAGAAGCTGCCACCGTCCCCATTACCGCCTTAAGACTAAAACTCACTTAAAAAAGTTTGGCCCCAGCGCTCGGCTGACACCAGAACGGTTATAAAAGATCTGCGAGTCTTTATCGGCACATACGCAATTGCCATGTTCCATTCTGACCAGGGTCCTGCTTTCAGCTCTCGAGCTTATAAGGAGGCCGTGGCCAGTATGGGCATTGGGTTGCGATACTCTTGTCCATCACACCCCGAAGGGAACAGTGTAGTGGAAAGAAAAAACCGGGACATAAAACAATCTATAACAGCGAAGGTATTAGGTTCGGGTGATGGGTGGGTCAAACATTTAATAAGTGTCCAGCTCAGTCTTAACAATTTGCCAAGAAATTCTCTAAAAGGTTTCAGCCCATATGAACTATTGTTCGGAACTAGAATGCACATTCAGGACTTAGATCGTCAGGTATCAGTGGTAGAAGATAAGAATAAAGACTTTGACATCAAAGATCGTTTGGCTGTTTTACAGGACTAGAATGAAACAAGAAAATCCTTAAGCAACATAAAGTTAAAACAACAGCTGGCTACCACTGACGAGGCACCACCAGCCCCAGCAAGACCTGTCTGGATTCCAAAGATTGGGGATCTAGTCAGCGAAAAAATAGCGGTGAAGAAGGAATTTGGGGCTTCTTACAGAAAAACAGTACCTGTCTTAGCAATCAACGGAACAAGATCAGTAGTACTACCCCCCTTGCTGGTAAAAAGGAGAACAGAGTTGTATCAATCGACCTGGTAAAACCACAAGCATGTGGCCTATAATCAACAGTAGGCCCAGTGGACTCAGGAGAAACAACAGAATACCCAAACTTGCAACAATCCAAGAGGTTCAAACTGAAAGACTAATCACATTTGATAAACCTGCAGTGCACAAAGAGGGACTATGCAATAATGCCATGGAACTCGTGCCACTTGGAACACAGATAGAAACAGTTTGTCAAGAAACACCAGTCTACAATGATGTGGCATCAGAATGTGCTACCGAAAGACAAATTGAGAAAACAATTCCAGCAATTGACAGAACTGCCTCTGGCTACTTCATCAATTTCAACACCTTTTCTGAAGATCAAAACGACCCCGAAGTGATGCCAGAAACAAAGACTTTTAAAGAAAAAGCAACAAACTCTTTCACCAAATCAAAGAAGTATATCTGGATGCACCATTGATTGAGCATTGGATAATCTCAGGGGTACTTATACTCCTACTATGCCTTTTTTAGTTTTAATTTTAGGAAAGTTTATTACAGTTCAATGAACACATCAAGTCAGAACATCAACTTAGTCCTAAAACCACACAGATCATCCCACGTGAAGAAAAGAGAACTATCAACAGTAAATGTCACAGCCATTCCAATACCCGGCGGGGTAGTATGGGACAAAACTGACTATGAAATATATGGTCCGGTCGAAATCCTGAAATATCCTCACCAGTTCAAGGTTTCCTTAAGTGACTTTGTAAAACCAAGTACATTTTCTGATGATTGGGATTTTGAAAGTATTAATAATATGGTGTCTGATTTAGTGTTGTCAGCGAGATTTACAGAACATGATTATTTACACGGTTCGTCTAGTTATGAACAAATGTATTGCTTCTCACATTACGGAGACCATTACTTACATAAATCTGCACAACCTAGAAATGTTTTTAAATATAACCAATGGAAACATTGTGCTACTCCACCTCAAAGCAGTTCTAAAACATTCTATGAGAAATTCCAGTACTTCTCATGGTTTAACACCAGTGATGCAGAAACGTTTTATTATAAACTGTTGGATAAAACAGGGTTGAAAACAATGCTGACAAATACTAAATTGATATATTCAGAAGCATTTTATGAAAAAATGATGACATTTGGTTTTGATTTTTGGAGAAATAACATTGAAACAAAAACCGTCTGGGGTACAAAAGATTGGCAGGTACAAGGCCGAGAAGCATTTTTTCGAGCCTGCATGATCCCAGAACAAATAATGTTCTTAAATGACACAATTCACCAAACAACCTGTCTTGGCCTAGCTAAGATTAAAGACCTTAACAAACCGTCTATTCCAAAGCCAATACCTGATAATGCAACTACAGATACTGAACTAGACGTATCAAACATTTTACATCTAAACAGAACACATCCTGATTGGAAAAAGTGGTTAATCTGGCCTACTGACACGAACAACTGTCAAGATAGATTCCTGAATAAAACACAGGGGTTAACAATGACCAGACCAGACCCTAGATACTCCCAGAGACAACATCCAGGGATAGTAACAACATACATTGTAGGGAAGCTGTGCCTTTCAATGGCTAGAATCATCCACACTGGCAGAAATTAAGCAACACTTATCTTTACTTAAAGATGGTGCTGATTTGCGCGATTTCATTCTGGGACCTCGCAGACAGCGTCAAAAACGTTTCATAGCGACCAGTATATATGCGGCTTACAACGAGGCTTGGAAAGTAACTCAAATTGAAACAGCTGAAAAAATACGAGAAATTGATCGTATTAATTTGTAAAAATCACTTTCTGTTGTGGACAATGGGTTAATGACTCTGTCCTCCAGAATATATTCACTGGATAGTATTGTATCATCTGCCATAGATATAATAGACAAAGACTTGCTAATGTTGAAGCATGGCCAGTCACAATTGCGTTCTATTGTACAGTTAGGCTGGACGCTGCAAAATCTTCGTTCAGGCTATGTGCCTTGGCGTTTAATCAACACTACGTCATTATTTTCCATCTTTAACCTTACTGATAAACAAATCCCCCCCAGCGCCTTGAGACCCTACGGGTAGGTAGCGCGCTCTACAAGTGTCACTGATTGATTGATTGATTGGGGTGGGTAATGTTACACATGCATCTTATTGCTTTAGTTTTTAGTAATTTGATGGACATAAATTCGTGGAGTGGGTGTCGTGTTCTAATCTAGGACCCCGATCAATACTGTGACCTTATGCCCCCATACGGCTATAATCCATTCATACCCCTATAATGGCATAAACGATCAGAGCCATATTTCAGCCATATTTCTGAAACTCGCCTCTGCAGCTCATTACAGTACATGACACAGCAGAAGTCACTATCTAAGATTCCTAGATTACACTCCGAGTTCTTCAACAAGATAAAACGCAGCAACCAGGTAAAACCCTGCTTGCTATGTTTTGATAAGTAATAGAACTCTAATGAGCACTGAAAGGAGGATCACTTCCTAGTGACATCTTTATTGACGTCTTATGTCCAAAAACTTACGTCAAACAAGGCACCTTTCAGGTATAAATATTACCAACGTTGCCTTAAGCAAGCGCGGCGACATCGATGATAGCGATGGTGTGGTGAACACAGGAGCAGAACAGCTGTCCCTTGCAGAGCCCAGCAGATGCAAGCAGCCCACGGACGCTGCCCCTCCTCCTCCTTAACGCGCTGAGAGAGACGCTGTCTTTTCTCCTGCCGAGAAAATCCAGCTCCGGCGTTTCCAGCCCACTCTTGCGAGTGACTGGGATATCGAGTCCTGGAAGAAGATACAAGACCTCCAACATTCTATTTCAGAGGTATGGTGTTGACTAAACCCTTAGAGAGAATTCTTGAAGCAAACCTTGGCAAAACCAACTTAACTAAAACAGCTACTTACTTACTCCCTCCCACGTATTAGGCTTAGGTCAGGTACACTGGGGTAGGCGTAGTTAGAAGCACCAGTTGAGTATGTTAGCTAAATGTATATATGAATGTATATATTTTATTCATTTTAACCATTGTATGGCTAAGAAACCATATCAATGCTTTTACAGTATTATTTCACAATCCTCTTTTTATTGTACGCACTTTTTATAATAACTAGTCTTGCAATTGTGGCAATTCATTTCTCTTGCATGAGAAGAAAGACTGTTCAATAAATAATACCTTTTATTGAAAACGCCCGTCTCTCTAGTCTCTGCATCTTGGTGAAAACAATCTGCACCACTGACTGAGTAAAATAACTGTCTATTGTTTCACACGACTCTAGAGATTGACTCTTATTCTAAGGAGCAAAGTTGACATGTTTATGCGGTTGTTGGAAAACTGAATCCCTTCTTGTCTGTACCAGGGAAGCTGATCACTTCCTATTCAGTCAAGAAAGTTTTCAGTGACCTCTGAGTTAGTTGGTAACAAACCCAATTAAGTTTAGCATAGTCAGTAGAGACCTGGAAGACCGCACTTCTACGTCTACACTGCTGTTTATGTTATTCCAATGCGCAGGGCCTATAGGGAAAATAGGAACTACACTACATAGGTTTTGATGCAAATCCCTATCCAATGCCATGTGTAGACAAAGATCTGTACGAAAACCTGAAGCCCACTCATTTCTCCTTATTTTCACAGCATTGCATGTGTGCTGCAGTGTACTGCACACTTACAAAGTACGAGAAGTATTAAAGAATAGTTTTGGTAATGGAATGGTCCACTTGTAGTACAAATCTGAAGTTTAGAGAATGTGGACACTCTTCTACTGTGGGTGTCTGAGTTAGTGAATGGCAATCAAAAGAAAACAGTGTTGGCCTACTGGTAAGAGATCCACTATAAAGTTGAATATTATTGTATCTTCCTTGTATGCATTGTCTCAAGTCTCTTCGATCAATCAGTCAATCAGGGAATTTTAAGCGTGCTACTCACCCGTGAGGGTCTCAAGTTGCTGGGTTGTTTGCTACTCCGTACAGCCAAAGAGCCAGGTCTTGAGGGTTTTCCTGAAGGTGTTCAGGGAGGGGGCATGTCTGATGTCTGCCAGTAGCTCGTTCCAGGTCTTGGCTGCGATGTGAGAGAATGATCTTCCACCTCCTCGGGCTCGGTGGATCCGCTGTGTTTTAGCCAGTGCGAGGTTTGATGATCGCAGGTTTCTTCACAACATTGGGGCATATTTTCTAGGTGACAGAAGAGCTGAGCATACATTGGATTCAGGGAGCAATGGACATGGGAAATAGGTTTAGCATGGAGAGGTGAAAGCTACATTCTAGACAGAATATGCCTTGCATCAATGTATATCCACTACACTAAACTTGGCGTCAAAATAACAGTAGTTGTGAAAAGGCCATGACATCCAAATTAAAGTCAACACCTCCAAGAGAATTAGAGCCATGAGGAGCACCAAGGGATAAATAAGGTTGTAATGGCAAGGAGAAACCAAAAATAAGATAAGTGTTAGCTCTTCTAGCGTGGGCTGTGCTTTCTTTTGAACATTGAACAAGCTATACTATTTTTTCCTGATGATATGCCACACAGTCAGGGAGATATCCCATCTATTTATCAGCTGGCTCTAGGGAGTGAAGCACACGGGGTATTGCTAAGGAAATACGATAAACGTTTTTATAAGGCATCAGGCTATAAAATACTGAAAGATATCTGGGGGTTATGGTCCTCTGTACAGAAGAATCAGAGTATTCCAAAGTTTAATAAACATACTTTACTCTGGAAATCAGGACTATTCCCGCACCTAAGTAGAGATGACCCTTGGAGACATTGGGAAAGACAGGGAATCACTACACTAGGTCAAGTGATGATAAAGGATGTTTTGAGGCCCCTTGAACTTCTGAAGTCACGATACTCACTTCAAGGCTGCCAAGAGTTCAAATATATGCAGTTGGCCAACACAATAAAATCAAAAAGACCGAGCATAAACATATCAAAAGACTGTACACTACTAGATTATATGAAGGGAGGTGGTTGCAGAATCAGGTCAATGTACGGGTTATTCTTGGAAACGCTTCCCGATGACATGCTCAAAACAGAGGCTGCTTGGGTTGATAAACTGAGAGATTCTGACATTGATTTGGATAGAGCTATCCTAATGGACAAAAGGTTCCTACGCTCCTCAAATCTAAGAGCACAGCACTTTAAGACTCTCTTCAACTTATACTATACCCCGGCGAAATTGTATGAATGGGGAAAGAAGGCGGATAACAACTGTCCTAGATGTGGAAATGGGCCTGCTGATGCTCTACACATGTTTTGTAGTTGTGGGAAATTAGGGCCTATTAAAAAGGAAATCGAAAAGTTCTTAGAGGGGCTGCTAGCTGTCAAAATAGACCTATCCCCTACACTTTTAATAATTGGGTGTGATGCTAAACTGGGTTTAAGTACAGAGTCCGAGGCACTCGTTTTTATATCGACAGCTGTTTTTAGAATATTAATTGCTGCTGCATGGAAGGATGTTGAGGCCCCAACCTTCCAAATGTGGATGTGCAGGATGCTCGGAATCCATAACATCGAGTCAGAGTTGTACGCCCTAAAGGGAGCGAAATCCAGGGAAATGGGACTAAGGATTTGGGCGCCCGTGGCATCATGGAGGCGGCTAAAAAGCGGGGGTCTATAGCTCTTCTAACACCTAATGTAGACACTACTATCGTATTTATTGTATTTATTGCCCTATGCTTTTACAGCTGAGTTTTTTTTTTTTTTTCTTATCATGTGTATTTTTCTTCCTGCATGTATATTTATATTCCTGTATTAATATCTACTGTTGGGTATGGAGTACATTATATTGTCATGAACTTTCAATAAAAATAAAAAAAAATAAAAAAGAACAAGAATTCGGTTTCTGAACAGTTTCTCTTCAAGAGTTAGGTGACAAGGGTTTCAGCTTTGACAACATATTCCATCATGTTCTATGTGCAGCTGTTTCTTAACCACAAAACAAAACTTAGAACATCTTCTGCATCTAGTAAACCACAACTGACATCTTCAAGAGCCAATATTGAACTTCATGGTGGGAGTAAATCAATCAAGCAATCAATCAATCAATCAATCAATCAATCAATCAATCAGTATTTTGTATAGCGTGACTATTCAACTGTGAGGGTCTCACAGCCCTGCAGAGATTGGATCACACTCGAAAAAGTGAGCTAAATATGAACATATTCTTTTTTTGCCCCCCCCCCCCCAGAGAGTGGGTTAGACACTCCTAGATCTACTGCACAAGCAATGTGGAAGAGTTAAATCAAGGTTAATATTACCTGCACACATATGACTTGTACTATGAATAAGTGTATGTGGCAATGGTCTGGCCTATGACCTATATTCAGCAACACACATTCTTAAAACATTGAAACTGCTCATAAATGTATGTAAAAGTAAATTGTGATATGTTTGCACAGGCAATAATCCTGAGAAGTCACTGCACCATACATAGAACAAAGTTATTGTGTTGAGGGCTGGAGTCAGATATTAGTTTTCTTGGGTATTCTCTCTGTAATAAATTGGACTATTAGTTGACCTGTATAAGAACCCACCTCAAATATTAATCACAACCTTTGTTAGGATGGGCCACTAAAGCCTGACAGAATATCGACAGACAGAATATCGACCTACAGCAACATTGACGCTGGAATATCGAAGGCAAGTATATCGATACCCGATCTACAACATGGTAAGTACAAAAATATCGAAACTAAAATATCTATGTTAAAAATATCGTAATTAAAAATATCGGGTTTTTTTCTCTAAACTTTTTTTAAAATAAAGTAAATAACACTTATAAATAAATGAAACATATTTAAACATATTTAATAACATTTAAAATTAATAAATAATACATATTTAATAAGAAAACTTTAATTAAAAATAAACATACACTATCTAATATATACTTACTTAATAACAATATTTATTAATTATTTTAATTAATTATAAATTACTAACAAGTACCATAAATTATAAATACATCTACACACATAAAATAATAACATAAATAAAAATAATTATTTATATTTAATACATAAATAAATGAAATATACTTTCAATATTTTAAAAGTTAATTATATACAACATTATCTAAAATAATGCAAAAAATATTAAATACATAAATAAATAAAAATACTATTTGAAGTCCCAAAAAAACTACATTAATGAAAGCATTGGATATTACTGTTCCCACTCCAGAAAATTAAACAGTAGGGAAAGCATTAAATAGCATAGGGGTAAAAATTACTATTCCCACTCCAGAGAGTACAAATGTATGGAAAGCGTTGGACAGCGTAGAGGTAAAAATTACTATTCCCACTCCAGAGAGTGCAACATTAGGGAAAGTATTGGATAGCGGGTGGGTAAAAATTACTATTCCCACTCCAGAGGGTGCAACAGTAGGGAAAGCGTTGGATAGCGTAAGGGTAACAATTACTATTCCACCTCCAGAGGGTGCAAAAGTAGGGAAATCGTTGGATAGCGTAGGGGGAAAAATAACTATTCCCACTCCCAAGAGCGCAACAGTAGGGAAAACGTTGCATAGCGGGTGGGTAAAAATTACTAATGCCACTCCAGTAAGTGCAACAGTAGAGAAAGCGTTGGATAGCGTAAGGGTAAAAATTACTATTTCAACTCCAGAGGGTGCAAGAGTAAGAAAGCGTTGGATAGCATAAGGGTAAAAATTACTATTCGAACTCCAGAGGGTGCAACAGTTGGGAAAGGGTTGAATAGCGTGAGGGCAAAAATTACTATTCCTACTCCAAAGGGTGCAACAGTAGGGAAAGCATTGGATAGAGTAGGGATAAAAATAATTACTATTCCAACTCCAGAGGGTGTAACAGTAGGGAAAGCATTGGATAGCGTAGGGGTAAAAATTACTATTCCAACTCCAGAGGGTGCAACAGTAGGGAAAGTGTTAGATAGCGTAAGGGTAAAAATTACTATTCCAACTCCAGTGGGTGCAACAGTAGGGAAAGCGTTGGATAGCGTAGGGATAAAAATTACTATTCCAACTCCAGAGGGTGTGAAAGTACAGAAAACGTTGGATAGCCTAGGGGTAAAAATTACTATTCCAACTCCAGAGGGTGTAACAGTAGGGAAAGCGTTGGAAAGGGTAGGGGAAAAAATTACTATTCCAACTCCAAAGGGTGCAACAGTAGGGAAAGCGTTTGATAGTGTAGAATTTAAATTTAACATACTTATGAATAATTTTATTTAAAATAATGTATAATTACATTTTTAAATAAATCTTCCTCATTTACAAACAATTAATAATTATTAAAAACAATAACATTTGAATAATTAATTAACAATAAATTATCAACAAATACCAAATAATATTAATTATTAAATATTACTCACCAAATAGATACATTTCATTACATACAAATATGATTTAAAATTAACTCACAATTAATAATTATTAAACAATATACAAAATAATACTTTTTTATAAAATATTGATTACCAATTAATTACAAATATTTTCCAATTAATAAGAAATAATTACCAATTAAAAATATTAATTCCAATTAACATAATTATTTACCTATTAGAAAATGAATTACCAATGTAAAAAATTATTTCCCACATACAAACATGAATTACCAATTTAAAACATTCGTTAACAATTAAAAACATTATTTACCAATTAAAAAACATAAGTTATCAATTAATATAATCAATGGTCAATTAATAAATAATGTAAAATAAATTATCCATAACAAAAAGATTATAAATCAATAATTAATTACAATTAAATTACTTACCACCCAATTCCCCTATAAACCCACAACCCACTACAGAAATAGAAACAGAATTAATAAAAAATAATTTATAATTCCTATAAATTAATAATTAATTTAGTATATTTAAATTACTTCCCACCCTATTCCCCTATAAACACACAACCCACTCCGGTACTAACACATAAAATTTACCTAAAAATAACATTTAATACCAATTAAAAAATTATTTTATCAATTAAAAAAAAATATTGCCAATTAATAATTAATTTATCAATTAATTTAATGTATTGCCAATTAATAATTAAATAATCAATTAAAGTAATTAATTCCCAATTAATAATTAATAAAAAATACTTATCCATAAAAATAAAAAAATCATTAATTAATTACAATGAAATTACTTCCCACCCTATTCCCCTATAAACCCGCAATCCGCTACAGAAATAAAAACATACATTCATTAAAATTAATTTATAATTCCTAAAAATTAATAATTATTTTTGTATATTTAAATTACTTCCCACCCTATTCCCCTATAAACCCACAACCCGCTCCGGTACTAAAACATAACATTTACTTAAAAATAACATTATTAATATATAAAAATAATACACATATAATTTTAAAAAATTAAAATACTTAACAAAAACATATTACACATACATAATTAAAAACATAAAAATAATACAAATATCGATATTAGTAAAATCGAAATTAGTTACATTGATATATAAGCTATCGTTATTACTAACTTCGATATTACTTACATCGATATAAATAAATTCGTTATTACTTACCTTAGGGTCGATATTCTGTCCAACGATATTCTTGACATCGAAATTCTGTACCTTCGATATTTGCAACACGATATTTGTGTAGGTCGACAATAGGACTCGATATTTTGACAGTGTACCACTAAAGCCATTAAATAAACCTGTGCTTAACCCTCTGGTAACTTGGCACAAAAGCAGTCTGACTTAATTTAGAGGCAATGTGTATTTAGACGGAACTTAAAACACAAACAAGCAACACAAATATATCCAAAACTCATTTAGGAAAATAGAGCATGTAGTTATAAATTAAATGAAACCAAAATGATAAAAGTCCATTAAGTAGAACCAGTGATACAATTTTTCAAATTTTGAATTAAAAATACCTACAAAAAGCACAAAGCAGCAACCACGTTAATTGATCATGCTAGACAGGATCAAAGTCAAAGGTTAAGGCTGACATTAATGAAGAGCGGGTCGCTCATAGGGCCCAGATATGTCTCAGTGGAAGTTTACCTTCTGACTTAGAAACCTTTATCTAGAAAAAGTGGTTGTTGAAGCGTCAATGGCAGGGTAAGCTGCAAGCTGAATCCTAAACTGGGCTCGACAGTGGTGGGCTGCTGTAGAATAGGGTTCTTTTGCTGTCGACATAGAAGGTGGAAAAGCTCTGAGTGGGTGAAGTCCGAAATGTGTGCCCAGGAAGATCTTTATGTCAAGAGGTTTCTGTTTGGCATTTGGCATTGGTCCCGATGAAGTTTGATCTCCTTCAGCAGTGCAACCAACATGGCATGAACGGCACTATTCAAACCAATGCTTGAAGATGTTTTTGTATGAATGGCAAAAGACTTTGGGCCAGATGTAGGTAATCCCATTTTACCAATTCTAAAATACCGAATTTTACCGATTCGGTATTTTAACCACATGGCTGCTGGGCGTTTTCCCCCCCTGTGCTGGAAAATGCCATTTTAGTGGCACCATGACGAGCTCAGCTCGTCATCAGCACACGACACCTTTTGGTGATGACGAGCTGAGCACGTCATCAGCATCGAAAGGGTTAAAATCAGTAAATGGGTTGTAGGTAAAAAAAAAATCGGTAATTTTTACAGATTCAGTAAAATTCGGAATCAGCCATTCGGTATTTGGCGATTAGGTATTTACCGAATCGGTAAATACCGAATCGGTAATTGCCATTCAATCCTATGGGCATTTTGGTCTATTGAATACTTAGGTAAAATGACTGGTCCAATGATTTCATCTTCTCACAACATCGGGTGCAGGAAGCAAGCCACAAGAGAAGGGCCCAATAATCAAACTTTTGTTGCTTAAAGAAGTTAGTCAAATCTGCTAGGCACCAGGGTCATCACAACATGCAAGGTGCTTTTTTTGAGATTGGAGAAGGTATGAGGACAAAAAAAACCCTAACTGATCAGAATAACTGTTGTGTTGTATTCACAGCAGGGAAAACTCAGAAATAGCAATTACTAGCCAACTGGATCAGACCAGTTCTTAAAAGAACAAGTGCCACTGCCAAGACTCTGCTCAAAAGTCCTTGTGGTGCAATTAGATGTCTGCACCCTAAATACTAGGGCTGGTAGGCCTAATTCCACCTCACATATGAGGAGAGGATGCGGCCTAATGTCCACAGCTGTCAGTCTTAGATCTGGAAAGCCAGGTTTGAGGCTAAGCATATGTGCTTCTAGGCAGAACACTTAGGGCCTATCGGAAAACGG
Source organism: Lissotriton vulgaris (assembly GCF_964263255.1). Lineage (NCBI taxonomy): Eukaryota > Metazoa > Chordata > Amphibia > Caudata > Salamandridae > Lissotriton > Lissotriton vulgaris. The sequence goes on from NC_141695.1 coordinate 224,245,027, forward strand.
GACCGCCCGCCTTAAGGGCGGGGTTCCCGGGGGTGGTATTAGGATGTGCCCGCCACAGTGGCGGGCACATCCTGTATATTCAGCATTGTGGCGGGCGGTGCTCTCTGCACCGCCCGCCACAATGCTGAAAATGCATTCCAGCATTTGCATAATGAAAGTGGCAGGCACCCCGCGGTGCCTGCCGCTTTCATTATGCAAATGCAGGAGAGTACCATAGGTACCCCCCGTGTGCATCACCCTACTGTGCTTCATGCTGGGGACCCACAGGGGGCCCCCAGAGTGAAGTCTGCCTGCCTTTCGAAAGGCATTCAAAAATGCCCATTGTAACATGGCTGGCGGTGTCTAATAGACACCGCCACCATGTTAAACACCGCCGCGGTCCCCCCCCCACCCCCGCCATCCTAATATGGCGGTGGGGAATTGGGCAATGGATGTCGGGTGGCTACCGCCAGCCTGGCGGAGGCAATCCGCCGACATCCGAATGACCCCCTAAATCTCCATGTGCATACAAAACAAGCATTGTCAAAGGCAATAGGTCTTACCTATGCAAGAGCTTTTAGCTCTGCCAATGCATTGCAGCCATTTTGTAAACCAGCGTGGCTGCTGTTCAGCATGGCTAAATGTTTGTGGCATGGAGGAGAGTGACATGGAGTGGCATAGAATGTTGTGTCGTAGAGTGGAGTGTTGCAGCATCGTAGAATGAAGTGCCAGAAATTAGATTGGTGCAGAGTAGAATAGAGTGGCGTAGAGGGCCCGCGGTGCAGAGTAAAGTAGTGTGACAGAGAGCAGTGATATAGAGTAGAGTGCTACTGAGTAGAGAAGGGTGCAGTGAAGTAGAGTGGAGTGATGCTTAGGAGAGTGGTGTAAAATGCAGTAGGACAGAGTGCAGTGGTGCAGTGTAGAGTGACGTACAGTTCAGTGGTGGCTTCTGCAGTGTTGCAGGGTAGAGTGCCATAAAGTACAGTGGCATAGGGTAGAGTGGCATAGAGTAGGCTGGTGTTGAGTACAGTGGTTCAGATTAGAATATATGGCATAGAGCACAGTGATGTAGATTGCAATGATGTAGAATAGAGTGCAGTGCAGTGCGTTTATTACAGCGTCGCAGAATAGAGTGCCTAGTAAAGAGAGCATTCGAATAGATGGCAGTGATATGGAGTGCAGTGGCATAGAGTATAGTGACGTAGAATGTAATGGTGTAGAGTACATTGTTTCAGAGAAGAATGAAGTGACATAGAGTGGAGTGATGCAGGGTAGAGTGGAGAGGCAGTGAGTTCTGAGTGGATTAGAGTCAAATAGATTGCTTTGGCGTAGAGTGCAGTCTTGCAGAGTAGATTTGTGTGGCATGGAGTGGTGCAGCATAGAATACAGTGGTATAGAGTGATTTGGCATATAGTGCAGTGGTACAGACTGGAGTAGAGTGGCATTGAGTGCCCTGGCATGGAGTGCAGTCAAGTAGAGTGGAATGTTTCAGAGGAGAGGGAAGTGGTGCATAGTTGAGTAAGCAGGGTAGAGTGGAGTGGCACATGGTCCGGTACAGTGGCATAAAGTAGAGTGGCGCAGAGTACCGTGGCGTAGAGTAGAGTGGCATAGAGTGCAGTGGTACAGAGCAGATTAGAGCTGTGTAGAGTGCAGTGGCATAGAGTACAGTGTTGCACAGTAGAGTGTCATACAGTGGAGAATTGAAGAGTAAAGTGCAGTGGCCTAGACTGGAGTGGTGTAAAGCGCAGTGGCACAGAGTTCAGTGGTGCACAGTAGTATAGAGTGGTGCAGTGTGTATTAACATAAAGAAAAGTGGTGCACAGTAGAGCAGAGAGGCTCTAGAGGGTGATGGTGCAGAGTAGAGTGCAGTTACATGGAGTAGACTGGAGTGGCACAGAGTGGAATGGTGAAGAGTAGCGTGGAGTGGTATAATGTGGAGTATGCATGCTGTGGTAGAGCAATACCATTTCAGTTAGCACATTTCGAATTGAAATGGCCATTACATTTGCACAGACATACAGTTTTACTGATAAAAGTATACAGCGCACAAACAATATATGGCAATGTCATCACCTATTGTATTGATCTGTTCAGATTTTTATTTTGTTTCCACCTCACTTTAGAATTACAAAGAAATATGCTTCATTTGTGATTTCCTGCTTCTGATATATCCTGAAATATCTGCACAGTTCATTTACAGACATTTAAATTCTGTTGAGGTCTAGAAAAAAGCCTTGCTTTCACAGGACAATTGTCACATAAATCCTCTCACTTCAAAGTCAAAGAAAGAAAAGTAAACACCCAGCTCCATCAGAAGAAATAGCCTGACAATTGACCCCTGCCTTTAAATGCACAGTAAATGTGATTTAATAAGAATAAGATTTAAAGGCCGGCTTACAGAAAATGAACAATCGTTAGAAGAACCCAGTAAATAGGGTATGCTCCACTAGAGGGACGACCTCAAGCTTGACAGCCTAAAACAACTAAACCCAGAAAACAGAAAGAAAGCAAATGTGAGTTACAAACCAGAACCAATAATATGCTATGGGCGGAATGGATTCGCAGGGAAGCTTTGTGAATGTTCCCAAGATGTCTTTATCAAACCAGACAGCTGTCTGGTAGGCTATGACCTAATGAATGACTGTGTGCATATGTTAAGAAACTGGTGCTTAATTAAAGGGCTCCAATACCTTCAGACAAAGTTTGTGCTACACAGAACAAAAACTGCAAATCCCTATCAGAGACTCCCTGCCCACTCATCTCACTCCTACAGGTTCCTGCTTTCCTCCTTTGTGAAGGTCTGTCTCTTTCTCCATCTTCCCGTTTTGTGTGTTTTTCCTTCTCTTGCTCGCTCTTATGCGTCTGATGCGAAACAATAAGTGCTGTTTCCTATAAATGAGTGCTGGTGGCCCCCTCCTGCTCAAATTAAGCTCAGGAGCAGACCATTTGCTGAGGGACGTGCTACACGGTTGTGTACTTAGTCACTTGGTTGCAAAAGTGGAGATGTTGTGTTCTAGATGAGCTGCATCCAGTCACACCGAGATATCCATCTTATTATGATCTAGCTAATTATTTGCTGTAAGTGTACCCGTGTGTGCCTCTGCCCCCAATTGAATCCCCTTCTCTGCCTCCAGCACTTAGTTGCTCCTAGTACATATGTAATCCCATCCTCGTCGCCATAAAAATGTTGTAAATTAGGCAGTCAGAACACGGTAGTCACTTTAGCTTAGGGTTTATTATTCAAGTTTGTAGAGTAGAGAAAAACCCGACCAGCAAGATCGGGACCAAACGGGCATCTAACGGTTGCTAACTCGAACGCTCAGCCCATGACACCACACAGAGGTCACGAGCCCAGCATGAGTCATAGGCTTAAACAAATGAAAGGTACAAGATAAACATAACAGTATAATATTCACTTGCTTGCAGCTAGATGTGCAGTACATGCATGTACCACAACGTAACATTGCATGACTGTCCCTCGCCCCTGAATAATCACAGGAGTCGGAACGTGTGGTAGGTACGTCTTTATTGTATCTCTACCATTTCCCAACTGAATTCTCGTGCCTTCCGCCCCCGCCCCTTCCTCCTTGCCTGCCCTGTCTCTAGACAGAGGTCAGGCATAACGATATGACACCTCCCCCTTTTGTACAAAGTCTTACTGTCTCTCAGATCTCTTCAATGAGGCATGTTGGTTGTCTGACCTGTCTTCTGGGGCGACCAATTGCTCCGGCGTCCTGGTGCGGAGGTCCATGATGTCGTTGGGTCTCGCTGGGCTACAGTAATCTCGGTCGCTGTTTTCACTTTGGCTCATTGAGTCAGTGGAAGCTTCACGTGGCTGGGCTTCATAGTGGCTGTTGGAGTTGCATTTTTTGAAGTATGAGATGTTTCTAGTAATCCATTTGTGGTCAGCTTCGGCTGTGATCATAGTTCCTTTCCGGCTGCTGATTTTAAGGGAATGTGCGAGGTAGCGACTGTCCGCTTTCGTTCCTTGGTCACGCCGGACCATCACCCAGTCTCCCTCTTGGATGTCGGTGTGTTTAGCCCGTCTGCGCCGGTCAGCATAAGTCTTCATTTGTCGGTTTTTTTCATAGTCTATCTTGACTCGTGTGTCATGATCGATATTTACAGTTTGTGGTTGGAGTGTACTGTCCAGTGTGGGCAGCCGAGTACGGGGAATTCTCCCTAGCATCACGATGGCTGGACAATGATTTGTGGTGTTGTGCGGCGTGGTGCGATAAGCCCGCAGTACTTCGTTCAGAGCTTGCTGGATGTCCCGATGAGCTAGTTCCGCTTGCTGGACTGCCTTTTTCAGAGTTCCATAAAGCGCTCCACCATGCCATTGGCTTGAGGCCATAATGGTGTGATCTTCTGGTGTTTGAAATTGAGGTGGTTTGCGAACTCTGCAAATTCATGGCCGTTGAACGGAGGTCCGTTGTCGGATTTGACTCGCAATGGGATGCCATCCATGACAACGACAATGTACTGGCCTAATTTTAGAGGACCAAAGAAGTCAATGGCGACCTGTTGCCATACCCCTTCCGGCAGTTCTGATATTTGGAGGGGAGCGGGTGGTTCGTCACGACTCACTAATTGACATGGGACACAGTCTTTGAGGGCGGGCTCCACCATTTGATCGAGTGTCGGGAACCAGACGCGTTCCCGTAACGCCTTCTTCGTGGCACTTATGCCTCTGTGGCCTTCATGAGCGAGGTTGATCACTCCTTGTCGTAGCCCTTGTGGAATCACAATCTTCCCCCCTCTCAAGAGTAGACCGTCTTTACTGATGGACAGTTCTTCCTGGACGTGTTTGAACGCTACTAGGTCACGGACATTCTGCTGGAGTTCTAGGGAGTGTCTCTCACATGGCGCCAGGAGTTGCTGCGTACGCGATCCATGACATCTTGCAGGACTGAGTCTTAGGCGGATGCTTCCCGGATGGCCTCTAGTGGGACTGTAGGTGGGCAGGCGGTGTCGATGACAAAGTGAATGTATTCTTCTGCCACGGAGTGTTCCACACCCGTGAGCGGTTGAGGATGCCGGGACATATAGTCAGCCGGATTTTCCGCTTTTCCCGGTTAGTGGACGATAGTGTAAATGTAGTCCTGGAGATGCAGTCCCCATCGTTCAATGCGCGGAGGCATCTTGGCTTTGGGGTTGCCATGGTGACAAGGGCTTGGTGGTCTGTGATAATGGTGAAGTGTTTCCCGTACACGAAGAGATGGAAATGTTCACATGCCCACACCACTGCCAGGCTCTCTTTCTCTGGCTGGGAATACGCTTTCTCGGTGTCAGTGAGACTGCGGCTGGCGTAGGCAATGATGTGGCGTTGGTCTGAGTCCTCCTGATATTGCGCCAGAATAGCACCTAGGCCGACGGGGCTGGCGTCAACGGTGATTTCCGTTCTCTTCCTGGTGTCAAAGTAGGCAAGATTGATGGCTGAACTGACAGCATGTATGATTTTGGTGAATGCATGTTCACACGCTGTTGTCCATGTGAATGGCTGGCATTGGCGGGTGAGCTCTCTGAGGGGTGGCTGATGGCAACATTGTCCCGGATATAGCGTGCGCAGTAACTTGCCATTCCAAGGAATGAGCGGAGGTCACTGACGTCTCATGGCGTTGGGGTGTCAGCCAAGGCGGACACTTTCTATGTCAGTATAGTATTCACTTGCTTGCAGCTAGATGTGCAGTACATGCATGTACCACAACGTAACATTGCATGACTGTCCCTCGCCCCTGAATAATCACAGGAGTCAGAACGTGTGGTAGGTACATCTTTATTGTATCTCTACCATTCCCCAACTGAATTCTCGTGCCTTCCCTTGTTCCACTTCTGCCCCCGCCCCTTCCTCTTTGCCTGCCCTGTCTCTAGACAGAGGTCAGGCATAACGATATGACAATGACCATAGTACTTTTTTATTTTTCTTGATGTGAGCATGCCATCTTATTTGCAAAAACATGTCTTTTACAAACACTTTGGGGCATATTTACAAGGGGATTGACACCGGAACATTTGACATTCCGGTGGCACAATGTCCTTCACCATATTTACAAAGTGGCATTATGCCCCTTTTTTAATATGGTACCCTTTCACACAGGTATATTCATGAAAGGGGTGAGCAATGGTTGTTGCTGTGGGCATTCCATTACAACACCCCTTGCTTTTTGATGTTGCCCCAGATTTATAAGTAGATGTAAATCTGAGGCAAAAACGAATAGCAGGCGTTTGAATGGCGCAATGAGGAGTAAAACTTTTATTACTCCTTGTTTAAAACTATTAATTATTGTTTATGTACCGGACGATGTACCTTTCAGCACAAGAATATCACTCAATAATACTGATTTGCTTCTTCTATGAGTGCTGTAGAATGCAGCACACATAGAAGTAGCAAATCGGCATTGTTGATTGGGACACCTTCCTGCACATAAACAATCATTACTTGCCACACAGCCACCCTAGTTATCTATGTTGGTGCTAGGGGGTTATTTTAAGCGCCAGAGCTAAGGAAAACACAGGTTTCAAATTGGTCAAAGAGAGCGTCTCAGGCATTAGAAATTGGTTGTTTATGAAGGTGCTGGGCATCTCTCTCAACCCTCCCCCGATTGCCATTGCTCCATGCTATGCAGCTACCGGTGGGGCTTGTTCTGCCCTTCACTGCAGAGTAAAAACTCTTTGCAAGCAGAAGGGCCATACCGGCAAAGCGTGTTCCCACCCTATGATGTTTTATACACTTGAAGATTGCAAGGGTGCATGCCTCCCAAGTGTTAATGTCAGTAAGCTCAGTGACCTTGTGCAACAAGTTATTGAGAGAGTGCCAATTAGAGGATAAGGCCCGGCAGGACGAAAGTATGAGTTGCAAATTAGCAGGAGTTGAATTGCAACGCGGGCAGCAAAGGTGTGCAGTAGGGAACTAGCGGTTGAAGGGCTCTGGTATCAGGTAGGGCTGGTATGAAATAGAGAATTGTATGCTTTTAAACCGGGCATTCCTATACACTCATTGGGGAAAATGCAGAGCCTGATCCCACACTCATTCTGAGCCGCTAACTAGAGCCCAGGGTGTTCCCGTATGGCATTATACAGCACCATTATCAGGTGATGCACTGTCTCCACATGAAGCCAAATCTGTATAATGGATGATGTTTTGAATTATTTTCCATGTGTGTACCAGATGGAATGGCATGTATTACACAGCTATCTTTACATGAGAAATTGCCCCATGGAATAGTATGGTCAGAGACAAGTTGGTCAAAGGTAAGGAGGTGGCCATCTGCAAAGAGGTGTCCTACTGTGGTAAAGGATTGTTCATGTCAGCTCCTCAAGGCAGTGGCTGAATTGGATCGACGTAGGCACTGCAGGAGGAGTGCTGGGGCGTAGGGTGGAACATGGCATGTGAGGTGGGAAATCCCTGCGAGACATTTATGGCAATCATGACTTGCAGTGACCAGGGGTCTGGGGTGTAACTTTGCAGAGTAGGAAGTTTCAGATTGTGGTTGGTGTAATGGTGCCAGATCTGTTACATGCCTCTTCCATGAGTCATCCCCTAACCACCATGAAATCCACTGTAATTGTGCTGGTAAGTAGTAAGCCTAAAAGAATAGGGCTCCAAGCCCTTCTCTGACTAAAGGCATTTGCAGCTTTTTCAGCACAATTCGGTGGCTCTCGTCTCCCCAGATAACCAGCTCTCACATGGTTTTGAGTAACTGATAAATGCACCTTGGGGTAACAGAGCCATTTGCAAAATAGTAAAGCAACCTAGGTAAGATTATCAGTTTGGAGAGAGCTGATTTCCCAGATGTAAGCTAAGAATAAATGTTTTCAGAACTGCACTTGAGATTTTTGGGCAGAAAGGGCTCTCTTTAGTTTACCTTCATATAAATCGGCTCAGGAGTGGTAAGCTCCAAGGTAAGGGGCTGGGTTACCTTTCCTTTCCAGTTCAGTAGGGTCCATTTGAGTGGCACCTCAAGTGGAGTTGCACTGTAACTGAATGGATAGAGACATGTTTTGACTTGGTTGACCCTGAGACTCGCCACCCGTGCAAACACGTCAAGCATAGTGTGCATTGGGAAGAGGTTTGCGTGGACCTCATGGAGGTAGTGGAGAAGGTTGCCCACATACAAAGACACTATGTGGGTCACAGTGCCTAAGGGGTTTCCCCAAGACCGGCCCTCCAGTTGGAGCCAAATGGCAAGGGACCCCATAGCTATTGTGAATAGCAGGGGGTACAGAGAGCAGTCCTGCCTGGTGCCTCTGTCCACAGAAAAGGACAGTGAGAAAAGCCTGCCCACCCCAGCCTGATCAACACCTGGAAAAGATAATCCCGTGTGAGTGTAACAATGTTTTTTTCAAGATGCAGTGTAAGTAAGGCTGCATGCGAGAACCACTGGGGGTCCTCGTCTATCACTTAAAACAGACATCAGATGTTTTGAGACATGCAGCATCTTGCAACAAAACCGTTTTGGTCTGGGTGAATTAGGTCAGGTAATATCGGGGTAAAATATATAGGCTAGAATCTTCCCCAAGATCTTTAAATCTGCACGTACGATGGCCATTGGGCTGTCTGATAGCTGGGTCGGATCCCTGTAGGGCTTTGAGAAGGACACCAGGAGAGATTCCAGGTGGGATAGAGGCAATTACCCAACTCATAGAGCTTTATTAAACATATATGCCAATCTAGGCGTGAGGCTCATGGCAAAGGTGCTATAGTACTCTATCTGTAGCCCATCTAGTACTGTGGTTTTATTTCTAGCTACGTCCCAGATGTTCTGCTTGATATCAGAAATAGTAAAACAGGTGTCTATGTCCTCCCTGTCAGTATCGGGAATCTAGGGCAGAGTGAACTCTGCCAAAATGTAACAACCATGTTGATGTTTGGGGAAGGGGGTGCCTTGCATATAGATGAGTAGTACAAGGAGAATGCATTCAATATGTTGTGCTGATTGTATAAGCTGTCACCTGTAGGTGAAGATATTTCCATGATCAGGCCCTAGTGGGCTCCTGTCGAACCAGCCACATGAGGAGGCAATGAGATTTGTCTTCCTCCTGATGTGTCCTGACTACGTAGGCACTGCAACTAAATCAGCACAATCTCTGTAGGAGAGTTGTGTGATGAGTTTTGGCCTCAATCAGTGGGGAACCTTGGAAGGTGCCCCAAATTGCATCTCTTTACAGAGTGGGTATAAGTTGTTCAGCCTCCCTAACATCCCTATGGAGTACTCTGTGAATCCCCTCCACTTCCCACATGCAGAACCCCCTTGTGACATCCTTAAAAGCATCCCACTTGAGTGCTCTAGCTAGCTGGAATAATTACCTCGAAGTAGTGTCTAATATGCATCCTTTGGGATTTTTGGAATACCTGGTCCTCCATATTTTACTGGGAGAGATATCATGTGGGTACTAGGGAGCCTGAGGTGTTCTATGCCACATCCACTATGTGAGAATCATGGAATGAAATTATGCACCCCAAGTAGTCTGCATATGCAACAGTGGAACATAGAAGGTGGTCAAGGTGAACATAAAGGTTGGTCGCGCAAAGAATAGAATGAAAAGACTCTGGAGTATGGGTGCACGTTCTCCAGGTATCCAAGAGCACCCATTGACAGACCCACCTTGCAAAACGCTCTCTGAATGGGTGTGCAAGGAGGAGTGAGGATGGGATTGATACAGTTATATGTCAAGAATGCAATTGTACTCCCCACCTAGTATCCACAACGTCCCAGCTCTGTGTGCTAATACCACAGAAAGCATGGCCCAGAAGGCTCTCTGATCAGTCTTTGGGCATATATGACCCCAAGGAGAATGCGCAAGCCAACAAGTTGGCCTATGACCAGGGCGTACTGCCCCTACTGAACCAGTGTGTACCACTGAATACAAAGGAAATGCTCTGCATGCGTAAATAGTGGCAAAAACATCCCCTCTCCAGCGCTTTCGAGAGCGCGCAGTTCCACAATCGCAGTGTGAGTTTCTTGAAGTAATATGATGCATGCATTTTAATGTTTTATTGTATGAGTAGACAGAGTAGCATTTTCACATCCTATGCATATGATGAACATTCAAGGTTAGGAATCTGGCCTGTACCCTAAAAGATAGCCATCATGAACGTACACCACGCCCCAAGTAATTCATCACACCCCAAATAGCATAGTAGAACATGGGAGTAAGAAATTGGGTACTTGGTTGAGAGGTGAGAAACCCTCATACAAGTAATAAACCCAGTCCTTGTCAGGATGTACCGCAAAGGTCACTAGATAAACCGGAGCTTAAAACTCTGGTACTTTCGTATAAAAGCAGTCATCTTTAACTTTGATGCCACAAGACAACAGAAGTCCAATAAGTAGAACCAGAGTTGTGAACTTTTTTAAGTTTTAGGTAAAATTAGCACCAAGAAACACAAAGAGCCATTCGTGGTAACCTGTTCATGTGCAAAGGGCCAATGTCAAATTTCTGGCTGACCGTGATAGACCTCTGGTGAAGAGTTTACTTTCTTAACCCCTTCCATGCTCATGACGGAACTGTTCCGTCATGAGCGTCGGTTGGCCTGTGCTTATGACGGAACCGTTCCGTCATGGTTCTATTGGTTCTTTAGAACCTTCAGCACCGCAGCGGAATTCGCGCAGCACTGAAGGGGTTAAGGTCAAAGTCCACACAAGGGGCTTAAGCTGGATCTTTTAGTTGTCGTGGGCTGCAAGGCAGTTGATGCTGGCATAAGGAGTGGCCGTCACTGGTGCTTCGTGTTGGCAGCTGATGTGAGCAGCCGCTACTTGGCACGAAGATCTGGTCACCTTTGGAGCTTCACATTGATGGCATTGTTGGCACTTGATGATAACCCAAGGAGCAGGTTGTGGTGAGAGCTTGGTGGTCACGGAGACACTAGAAATTATTGCCGAGGCGAAGAGAGGAGCTCAAAACATCAAGAATTTCACTATTAACTCAGCCTTGAAGCAAGAGGAGTACACTCTTATGCCATTTAAAGGTCCAGCACCTCAGGAGCACCTCATAGGATTCAGGACTCAGTCCTTCAAAGGCCAGTGGCAGGGCTCAGGGAGGTCCAGCTGGTGCTGGTCAGCTGGGAAGTTGCAGGGCCTGAGGAAGCTTGTTGTGTCCTTATAGCACAAACATGAGGTCAGCCAGCTGACATTTGAAGTCACCTCTGGGGACCTTGGGTTCACGGCAAGCAGGTCCAGTATTACTTCTTCAGACAGCGAGGCAGTCCTTCTACTGAATCTTCCACAAGTTCAGGAGTGTCCTGATGAGAATTTCTGAAGTTGTCATTCCTTTACCCAGTGCCACGCTGCAGGTGGGAGATTCCCCCTTTGTCTTAACTTTCTGTTGCCTGGATTTGGCTCAAATCTGTCGACGGAGATAAAGGCAGGAGCCTAGATCTGAGCTACATTTGTTATTGATAGGGCAGTCAGCCCTTAGATGTCAAGAATGGAGTAGGGATAGCCATGATGGTACCCACTGAAGCTCAGGAAGGGCTGAGTACAGCCCCAGGACATCCTGCTCAGGGCAGGAACACCCTCACCATACGACCCTTCTGTCCCTGGAAGAAATAGCTGGATGGAAGAAATGCATATCATACCACAAGAGAAGTATTACAGTAAAGTGACCCTGCCACTGACAGGAAAGCACATTTGATTTAGGCAAAAGAAATGCCAACTTTTAGAAGTTGTATTTTCAGAATAGTAACTCAAAAAGTGATTTTACCATTAAAGAGCAGTCTAGATTATAATTTAAATGAGTGGAACAATACTTTCTCTGTATGTTCCCAATCTGAAGTACTCACTTTTTAAGTGCAAACAGGTAAACCAGTATTAGTCTATGGGTGAGATACTCTTGCCACAGTGAAAAATAACTTTTAGAAGTTTTTACTGACAGGGCATGTAAAACGTAAACATAAATATCCTATGTTTTAAATGCCATGCATCCTACTCTAAGAGCAGTTAAGGCAAACCTTAGGTGTGACTTAAAGACACATAATAAAAAGAAAGGGTTAGGCCTGGCAACAGGTTTGTTTTGCCATGTTGACTTGACAGTTCAAAACTTAAAAACAAGTTGCAGTGGCAGGCCTGAGACATGTTTTACAGTTCTACTGTAATGGGTGTCATGGGTGCTGCAGCCTAATTTCAGCATTTAATTCACAGGCCCGGAGTACATGTAGTACCATTTTATATGGAATTATAAGCTAATTAAATGCACCAATTTGGTGTATATGAATTATACCATGTTCAGGTAGAAAGCACAAGCACTTTAAGAATGGTTAGCTGTAGTAAAGTGCAGCGAGTACAAATGCCAACAATAATTAATTTAGCAAAAACAGAGGAATGAAGGCAAAGAATCTGTGCCCAAAGATGTCAGGTGGGTAGAAACAGTGATGACCAGTTAAGCTGACAGAAAGGAATGACCAGCACATCCTACTAAACCCAATAAATAATATTATCCAAACATAAACACTCCCCGGTAAATGAAAACCTTAAGATACAAACTTATGCTCTTGCCCAAACAAGCCTAAAGTAAATCAGATATTGAAAACATCTAAATCATAGATACCTCTAGTACCCACTAGCACAAACCTAAGCATGCACAACCCAGAAATATAAATTATCAAAACATTGAACAATAATAATAGGAAATACCATTCACCGTAGAAACCAGACTCCAGAACTCAATGGGATATAATTGTACAAAGCTTAAACAGAATACACCAAATTCAAACAGAATAGAAATGTACATTCACTTCCACAGCATGTCCAATCCAAAGTGAAGTAAAAAATAAAAAACAAAAATAAACAACTTCATGGAAGCATTCCAGTATACTAATATGCAAACGTTTAGTGGCAGGTGCCACTGCAGGCTTTAATGATCTAGAACGATATAGACATCCTAAATAATCTTCACAAATAATTCTGAATACTGGTCTTAGCTCCTACACAGTCATTCTATTTTAAATACTAATCCTTAACTTAGTAATGAAAGCGTTTTGTCACTTTCAAGCATATATATCTTTTAATTTACTGCTAAAATGAAGTCTGTCCTCCCTTTCGATGTTAGACCTAGTTTAGCTGCCCATCCAAGTAAGCACCCACGACATTAACAAGCACAGTAAGCCTCAAACTCTAAGGTAGAAAGGTAGCTGCTAAGGTTTCAATATACAGGTTTAATCAACAAAGGGGACACTGTTCCAGAGGAGGGGTGTAGCGTGTCACCCACTCATTTGAGGAAGAGGAAGGGGGGATGAAGGGAATCCTAGGTTTTAGAACCCACAGGTAAGAGTGAAGAACTGGTCTTCCCTCTTGTTTCCCTCACACACCCCAAAGGATGTCATGCTTCATCATCGGGCGTTTGCTCCATGTGGGGCCGGAGCTGCAATGCCCTTTGGGTCCTCCGAAGGATCACTTTGGCGGAGATCTTTTAAGACGGTGATGAGGTGCGTGCAACAAAATTAAAACTGTATACAGGTGCCAATTAGCGTCCACCTTGACCACACACTACATGGTAGAATATTTGAAAGATTCTTCCCACATAGCACTCTCAACAGCCACATTTTCATTATTGAAGTAAGCAACACATATTAGAACATTGGAACGTTGAACGCTCCATTGAAAACAATGGAGTGCTCGGGGCTTCTAACGGCCGGTAGACGCCCAGAGCTCCAACATTCTAATGTTTGTTCAGAGCTGCTGCTTAACAGCCTGAGGGGATTTCACCCCCCTTAGGCTCCTCTGAGTCCTTTGTTTTACAAATTAGAACATTCTGCTCTCTAGGGGCGGACTGTTCTAATAGCTTTAGAGCCCTCTACAGTGGGATCTACTGGCCATTAAAGGCCCGCTCACTTGTCAAAGGCCTGAACTGCACCTTTGGCATGGGTCTTTAATGCTGGAGCATGCCTTTAATGGCCAGTAGAGCCCAAAGGCTGTAATAAACTCAAAAATTATAATGCAGCATTTGTCAAAATGCTTTGTGATTTTGACAAGGATTTGTAATCGAACAACCATACATCGTTTCCAGGATATTATTCTCTATTAGCACACACAAAAATCCTGTCAACCTGTTGTTACTGCATTATATGCTCATCTCATAACTTTTAGTCTACATAGCTGACAGCTGCCTCTCTACCCTCCCTCGTCATGCAGCTGGTAGCGACCTGGGGGTTGAGTAGAAGATACAAGTAGGAATTGCAGATCAGCACATTGTTGATGTAATATTTCAAAAAACTGCAGCCTGGCAGGTAATGAAGTTAGTTCAGATAAAGCATCTGCAAAAATACATCCCATCTTCTTAACTTCTTTAGCTGGATCAGTTAATCTCAGAACACAGCTTCACCACACTGTGCTTCTCCAGTCGGAACATCTTCTTAGTACTGAACACTTTACTGAGTTCAGGCTTTCTGCACTGTGCTTTCCTAGGCAGGACATATCTCCACCTCTTCCCTGAACACCCTCTCTAATTGCTATGCCCAGTTCTGCCTGATAAGCTCCCCACTGAGGTCTCCTCAGCCATGGCAATCACCACTAACAAATGGTCAACATGCTACTGAGAGGTGAGGCAGAGACAAAGAATTGAGGGAAAGAATAACTACTTTTATACATGGCATGATTGAATTAGGAATACAGAGCATTATATACTAAAGACATCCTCCTGATTCACCACAAAGGCCAACTTATCTTTTTGGTCTTAGTTAAACTTAAGGCCAAAACTCAAGTTTAACTGAAACAAATGTCTAACTTTATCACTTGTAAATGCCCTTTGTGAACGCCGAAAGTTGTAAAGTTAGACATTCGCCTCAGTTTTCCTTTGAGAATCGGGTCCATCCATCCTTGCTAACTGTATCTGAAAGATGTATCGAGACCTCTTACACCAATCTTAAAAACACAAGGGCTGTATAAAGCTATGCCAGTTTTATCGAAAGTACTATAGAGACCTCTCAGCTGGGATTGGTGTCAGTACAACGCGATGTATTACAACGCGTTCCGTTACAACGCGATTTTTACATCGCAAATACCATTACAATGCATGCCATTACAACGCATGGCATTACATAGCAGATACTTTTACAACGCATGGCATTACATCGTAAGTATAGGTAAGTATATCTTTTTTTTAAAAAATGTAATAAAGTTAATTAAATTAATTTAAAATAATAAAAATAATATAACATTTTTAAAACAGTAATTAATTTAATTATAGTAATTTAATTAATATTAAAATTGATATTAATTTAATATATTTAAAATAATATAATTAATGAAATATAAAAAATTTATAAATAGAAAATAATATAATGTAATTAATTACAATAAATATAATTATAATTTAATTTAGTTATAAATATTACATAATATAATTATATTTATTAAAATTAAAAGAATTTAATTAAACATTTTTAAATAATATAATTTAATTATAATCGTTTATTAATAAAATTAAATTAATAATTGTAAATATAGTTATTAATGTAATTAAATTAAATAAAATTAATTTAATTAATTTAATTTATATAAAGTCGTAATACCCCTGTACCCCAAAACCCAAACACTGCCCTAAAACCTAAAAACACCCCTGTACCCCAAAACCCAAACCCTGCCCTAAAACCTAAAAACACCCCTGTACCCCAAAACCCAAACCCTGCCCTTAAACCTAAAAACACCCCTGTACCCCAAAACCCAAACCCTGCCCTAAAACCTAAAAACACCCCTGTACCCCAAAACCCAAACCCTGCCCTAAAACCTAAAAACACCCCTGTACCCCAAAACCCAAACCCTGCCCTAAAACCTAAAAACACCCCTGTACCCCAAAACCCAAACCCTGCCCTAAAACCTAAAAACACCCCTGTACCCCAAAACCCAAACACTGCCCTAAAACCTAAAAACACCCCTGTACCCCAAAACCCAAACCCTGCCCTAAAACCTAAAAACACCCCTGTACCCCAAAACCCAAACCCTGCCCTAAAACCTAAAAACACCCCTGTACCCCAAAACCTAAACCCTGCCCTAAAACCTAAAAACACCCCTGTACCCCAAAACCCAAACCCTGCCCTAAAACCTAAAAACACCCCTGTACCCCAAAACCCAAACACTGCCCTAAAACCTAAAAACACCCCTGTACCCCAAAACCCAAACACTGCCCTAAAACCTAAAAACACCCCTGTACCCCAAAACCCAAACACTGCCCTAAAACCTAAAAACACCCCTGTACCCCAAAACCCAAACCCTGCCCTAAAACCTAAAAACACCCCTGTACCCCAAAACCCAAACCCTGCCCTAAAACCTAAAAACACCCCTGTACCCCAAAACCCAAACACTGCCCTAAAACCTAAAAATACCCAAACACCCCAAAACATATACATCAGTACCCCAAAACATATACTCCTATACTCATACTTATTTTAAAAAATACTTACATTAATATATTTAATTTATAATATTTAAAAACGAAATAAATATTTTTTAATAATTAATAATAATTAAATCAATTATAAAATATTAAATAAAATAAAAATAAAAATAAATACTTACCAATACTTACGATGTAATGGTATGCGTTGTAATAGCATCTGCTATGTAATGCCATGCGTTGTAATGGCATGCATTGTAATGGTATTTGCGATGTAATAGCTGCGTTGTAACAGCATTACGTTGTAAAAGATGCGTTGTAGCGGTAACACACCCTCAGCTGACCAGATGTTCTCACAAACAGTGCCACAAGGCAGATGTTGGCTTTTTCTAAAACGTGTACCACAGCACTTAATTAGCCCCTCTCACACTGTGCAGATTACACGCCACACAACTCTGCCAGACGTTTCAGCTCCCTCTGGCACACTCCACTTTGTAGTGATTATTTTTTATGACCCATCCTGTGTTTTGTAGAACAAATGAGCACAGTGCGCCAGATCAAATACTGATTAGTACATATGTTTTAAAAGGCTGTGCCTCCAGCACTTAGTTATTCCTAATACATATGTATAGTATATCCTTTGCTTGCAGCTAGATATGTAGTACATACATGTACCACAATGTAACATAGCACAACCATAGTACTTTTTTGTTTTTGTCGATGTGAGCCTGCCATCTTATTTGCAAAAACATTTATTTTACAAACAATTTGCCTTGCTCCAACGCATAAGCCTGATATGTAGGCTTGAAACTACCACGACACATCGTCATAAAAAGCACAGCACTCCCCGCAAATTATACCCCAAAAGAAGACCGGAAAAACAACAAAGTAAAGTTAGAATCTAAAGGCATAAATCCTATTGCAGCATCACAACCCAAACTCGCACCCTGACAATAACTGTAGAAAAGCCTCTGACAGGATCACATGTTATTTATTTGTTGATCTTAAAACCGGGCACAAATCTAAGTTACAATAATATTTAATAAAGGCAATCAATTGCAATAAATATCAAGATGCATGTGATGAATCGGCACCATTGAGAGAAGGCTCCACAGACAGAAAGAACTCTTAATCATTCCTTGGTATTTCTTTTACCTGCCCATCCAATTTTTTGTTTTTACACTTCCTCCACTCTTTGCTTCAGGTGTACATTGGCTCGCGCTGGTTGTCCTGCACTGTCTGTGCCTGAGGTCTAGTTATTCTCTTGCAGGTCATTTTCCATTTGCTGATCACAATCTCCTTGTCACGTTTAAGATTGGGATCATCTGACGTGGCTCCGGCGCGGATTTCTGTTGATGACTGCCAGGGAGACTGAGCATCAGAGGCTTAGACCTGAACTCTGGTTATTACAGAGTCAGCGTGAAGGGTAAACTAGTCCTCCTGGCAGGTCCATCTCATCAGAAGACAGAATGATGTGCACCTTCTTCTTCACCCAATCCCACCCCCTCCTCATTACTTCAGTCAGAAATCAGATCCCAACTCACTACTAGTTCAATGCAGAGTCAACGTGTAATTTGCCGTTTACAAGCCCACATATTCTCCAAGAGTCCTCTATTTCAAGACCTCAGGCTTTTCGATGATGCAGAAGTTAGGCCTTACTTGCATTAAGGAAGCTATGCCCTGCCTTTCCCTCACCCATCTGCTTTTAGGGTAAACCACAAAGGACCTCCTGGAGCTGGTCCATCGTAGTCTCATGGAGCCTTCACCCCTTCAAACTGAGATCAATTTGCAACAAAATAACGGAGTCCAAACCCTTGTTCGGCCACCTACTCATCAATTCTTTATGTATACACTGTGTTTCAATTCTTACCAGAGCCATGATGACTCTTCACTACTCTTCTAATATTTTTCTAATACTTTTTAGGCAATTTTTTCATTGACTTCAATTAGACTAATCATATGACTCCCTAAAGCAATTCTATGTCAGGACGGAGGCGGGCATTATGCATATCTTTCTTCATTATATTTGCATAGCATGTTAAAATAACATAAAACAAAACACAAGTAAACATTACAGACTATACATATCATGAACCATAGGGGAGTAGTCTCCATGGTAACCGTAGTCCAATAAACTAACAGTCCATAGTATATAGTCGAGTGACATCCCTTCCGCTTCCTCTTTCTTCACTGCTCGTCAGTTAAGTGCATTCCTTACATTCTTTGCTTAACCTGACGTTTATTACTGTTTGTTTAGCAGTTTTATTGGCTTGGTTAGCTTGTGCGGTTTTCCACTCACTGCATAGCAGGCTCTTGCCCGAGCAAGTTGTTCCCCATACGCGCGCTGTGAGTTTCCGTCAGGTGCGCCGGGGTCGTGCGACGCAGCACCATTGAGCGGTCCCACCGGCTTTTGCGCGCGTTTGGGAGTTTGGTCACCAAGCCTCGAGCAGTCCTGATTCCCAACCAACCTTTGCTGTATTGACATCGCTAAGCGGTGATCGCTCCCACAACGGTCACGTTCTGTGACTTCTTTTTAGCCTTGGACTGTAGATACCAGAAATCTTCTCTCGATTTACATTCTTTAAATACAAATAGCCCTTCCTTTCATACAGTCTGCCACTAGCCCCATGCATTTCCAATTCTTACACAATCATCCCCAAATTCTCATTCCACTAAATAAGTGATTTCTTTCATAGCAAACCTGTCCCCCCTATCCACGTGCCACACAGGATGCCATTATCAATGCCTGACATGCACTATGAGTAAGGAGGCCATATTTCTCCCAGATACTGCTAGGGGGTCATTCACAAAGGCACAGCTTTCATTTGTGGAATTTAGAAATAAAATTAAAAAAAAAAAAATGATTTTCCCCACCTGGGGTTTGAACCCTGGTCAAAACTCACTCAAAGCCCCTGCACATACACAGTGAGCCACCTACTCTGCTGAAAGTTCCCCAGCCAAAGGTATCTATGTCATAGAATAAGGTTGTCAGTCCTTCCTCTATTTCTATTGTCTTTGGACTGTAGATACCAGAAATCGTCTCTCGATTTACATTCTTTAAATACAAATAGCCCTTCCTTTCATACAGTCTGCCACTAGCCCCATGCATTTCCAATTCTTACACAATCATCCCCAAATTCTCATTCCACTAAATAAGTGATTTCTTTCATAGCAAACCTGTCCCCCCTATCCACGTGCCACACAGGATGCTATTATCAATGACTGACATGCACTATGAGTAAGGAGGCATTAGTTCTCCCAGATACTGCTAGGGGGTCATTTACAAAGGCACAGCTTTCATTTGTGGAATTTAGAAATAAAATAAAAAAAAAAAAAACGATTATCACCAGCTGGGGTTTGAACCCTGGTCAAAACTCACTCAGAGCCACTGCACATTCACAGTGTGCCACCTACTCTGCTGAAAGTACCCCAGCCAAAGGCATCTATGTCATAGAATAAGGATGTCAGTCCTTCCTCTATTTCTATTGTCTTTGGACTGTAGATACCAGAAATCTTCTCTCGATTTACATTCTTTAAATACAAATAGCCCTTCCTTTCATACAGTCTGCCACTAGCCCCATGCATTTATTATTGTTACACAATCACGGCACAGGGAACCCCAGGTGCCACCCAGATTAGGACCCCCCTGGCATAGGTAGAATAGGATGAATGAAACATCTGGCCCGCCATTTTTAGGACAGCTTCTGGGCACCCTCTTCGTTCAAGTGGGTCTCCTGGAGGCACGCAATGGAGACGCCATGGCGTCGGAGGAATGAAAGGACCCTGTATCTTTTAGTGCAAGTGCCCAATCCACGCACGTTCCAAGTTAAGAATTTAAACCCCATGACAGGAGATCACGCCCAACCTGGACATATATTACAAACGGCGTGTTCCGCCACCCACGGGCCCAACCAGCATCCAGGCCGGGGGACCTAGCCCATCTGATCAGCCATTCAAAAAACAGAAACACAGTACTCTCGATGCCAGCAACAATTTCCCCTCCCAACCCCACCAACCCCCCAAGCCCCCCCAACCCCACAACCCCCCATAACATCTACCCCCACCCCCACCCACGAGCAAGATGACAGCAACAACAAAACACGCTATCCTGCCCTCCCCCTGCTGGTGCCAGGATGTACACAGCCACCCTATTCGTCCCATCCAATACACACACACACACACACCCAACCAAACACCACCCACCCCCCTTCTAGCTCCCCATGGGACCCAGACGTACAGGAATGAACCTGGGCTTGGCCGCCGGCATCAGTCCCAAAGCAGGGCCCTCCCCAGCCAAAATAAAGACAAACACCGCCACATAAGGTCGTTCCAACGGGATACAGGTCCTACGCTCCTCTCCGTCATTCAAGCTCGAACAGCACGGCTCCCAGGTACCTCATACAAACTCAAGGCCCAGCACTAAAGCCCCCAAAGCAGAGCACAACACTCTTCACTCCAACAGCACCTTACGACAGAGCCGTCCCCTGCAGCAGTTCAGACATTCCAGTCTCTGGGATCACCGGAGCCGTAGAGTCTGTACCTGGCACAATGTCCTGCAGGGTATCTGGAACCAACACGTCCCCAGGGGCGGATGCGCCCGAGGACTCTGGACCATCCCTTGCCAAGGAAGGTCCCAACGGCTCCGCCTTCCGCATCGTCGTCTCTGGGGATGGTTCCCCCAGGTCTCACGGGGCCCCCCTCACTCTCCTGTGGGCATGTCGTCACCCCTGTATCTCCTGCCACTCCCACACCTCAGCGGGCTATTCGAAGAAATGTGCCCGGCCCTGAGATATCACCTTGACCTTGGCCGGATATAACAGCATATATTGTAGCTTCATCTCCTGGAGCTTCTGCTTGACTCCCAGGTAGGACTTCCGCTGCTCTTGCACCTGTTGGGTGTAATCAGGATAGATGCATATGTGGCTGTTCTCAATGGTGAGAGACTCCGTCTACCTCGCCGCCTTCAGAATGCAATCCCGGACTATATAGTTCAGGATCTTCGCAATCAATGCCCTCGGAGGCTCCCCCGGGTGCGGGGGGTACCATGGCCCTATGCGCTCGTTCGGTGCCAAATACATTTGATAGCCCATGCGGGCACAGTTGAGTCTGAATCCAGTCCTCCAGGAAGCGCTCGGCATTCCCCGCCTCCAATCGCTCTGGCACACCCAGGACTCTAATGTTACTGCGGCGCGCCCTACCCTCCGCGTCCTCAGCTTTTCGTTCCAATGCGTGCTTCATAGAGGTGAGTTGCATGACTGTCTTCTGGAGGGAAGCCACCGATACCTTATCCGCCACTTTGCGAAGATCCGTTCGCAGAAGGTTGACATCAAGCGATACAGTCTCTATCTGCCGCTCCAGCGCAGAATGGGAGCCCTGTATGGCCTTCAGCAACTCCGCCCGGGAAGGCTCTGCCGGCACATCCACGCACTCCTCTTGACCTCTCTGTCCCGTAATCCGTTGCGACGGCAGACGCTGGGTTGTATACTGTGTGATACTATTAGGCTGAGTGGATTTCGACATCCTGTCCTTATGCAGAGCCAGCAGACCAGGCACTCAGCGACCACCGCAGGGGAGCACCAAGGATCGTATACGGGTACCTCCGCTCAGTAGCGCGCCTTCTGGTCGCTCTTCAGTTCACTGCCATTCCGCTCCCGATCTCCCATCCAGCAGGACCAGGCTGTAGCAATGGGGTGGCGCACACAAGGATCAAGCACTACCTCAGTGCGTCCCCAGCGAAATTCAAGATTAACAATACTATGTCCACACCAGTTCCTGTAACACTGGGTGTCCCTCAAGGATCCTCCCTCTCCCCTACTCTGTTCAATATACTCATGGAACCACTTACCTCACTACTTCAAGCATCTAATGTTCAATTTCACATGTACGCAGACAATACCCAGCTCTACCTTAAAATACACACCCTTGATGACATCAAAATACTCAACATAACGCTTAGGAACATACAGACTTGGCTGGCAGAGAGTCACCTCAAACTTAACCTTCAAAAAACGGAATTCCTCCTAATAGCGCCTCCCACCAAAGTCCCCCTCACTCAGTCCTGGCTTAACCATCTCATTGCACTCAACGTTCAACCTACTATTGTAGACTCAGCGAAATCTTTAGGCATAACCCCTGACTGCAATCTCAATATGCATCATCACATCAGCAAATCAACGAAGGGAGCTAATTTCAAAATCAACACATTGCGGAAATGGAAAACTTTCCTTCCTCTCAATGACTTCAGAACTGCAGTCCAAGCCCTAGTCATCCCTCAAGTGGATTATGGAAGTGTTGCCCTCTGTGGTCTCCCCATATCGACAACCGCACCAATAAAAGCCTCTATTAATGCTGCAGACAGACTAATCACGGGCTCAAAAAAACTTTCACACATTTCTCCTGATCTAAAAGCTTTGAACTGGCTGCCTTACGAAGCTAGAATACATCTGAAAATCGCCTATATGACCCACAAGGTTATACACCACAACTCCCCCAGCTACCTCGCTCAGAAACTGACAATCTCGGGTGGCTCAAGAGTGACAAGAAGTGCAGACAATCTTCTTTTGAAACCTCAGAGATTTCACAAGAAAAAACTTATAAATGCTCCTTCTCAGGGATGGCGCCCAGGATCTGGAATGCCCTCCCTCCAGAAATCAGACTTATCTCATCCTTGGCATCCTTCAAAAAAGAAGTAAAATCTCTCCTATTAGCTAAAGTTACCTGAACTTTGACTAATGTAATCTCGTAACTCAGTACTCTTCCTCCTGTGACTATGTATATTGACCACCTATGCACCGTTGCTACCTTACCTTGTTTCTTTTTTTGTAACAATTTGCTCATCTTTGCACAAAATGTTTTGTTTAATTATTACTCCTTGCCTTTTTATCCCATTCTGTATGTAAAGAGCTCTGATATCCGTAAGGATCTTGTTCGCGCTCTATAAAACTTTTAAAATAAATAAAAATAAATTAAATTCACTATCAGGACATGCCACACACACCAGCGCATGTCCTACCTTTCACATACAGTGCACCCTGCCCATGGGGGTACATTGGACCTACCTCGAGGCGACTTACATGTAGAAAAGGGAAGGTTTAGGGACTTGTAAGTGTGTGCACTTGCCAATTCGACATGGCAGCCCTAGGCTGTGGACAGGCTACGCAATGGCAGGCCAGACTTACACTTTACAGGCTGTTTGCGTGGGTGGCACAATCCAGTGCTGCAGCCCACCAACAGCATTTGATTTATATGCCCTGGCACTCGCAGTGCACTTTACTAGGGACTGACACATGAATCAAATAGCCAATCATGAAAAAACCAATCCATAACACAGTTTACACAGAGAGCATACTTTATCACTGATTTGGAGTGGTTAAGTGCCCATAGTCCTAAAACCAATGCACACAGGTCAGGAAATAATAGGAGGAAAAATCTAAATATTTGGGGATAACCCTGCAAACAGGGCCATTTCCAACAAGCAGTCACACACATGCAAGCACAAACTCCACTCAATAGCAGTCACACACATGCACACTCGACTCACGAGCAGTCGCACACACTCCACTCACAAGCAGTTACACAAATTCAAGCGCAAACTCCACTCACGAGCAGTCGCACACTCCACTCACGAGCAGTCACACTTATGCATGTGCACACTCTACTCACAAGCAGTCGCACATAGGAGCACTCGAGCTCTTCCACTAATGTTATGTGAATGTGATGGCATGCAAACAGCTCCTTCATTCTGCAGGCAGAATGCGTGGTGAGCACAGTGCGGGGGAGACACTCAGAGTGTGAAACTCTCTGATGGATCCTGTCTGGATTGATTTGAAGGGCTCAG
Organism: Lissotriton vulgaris; assembly: GCF_964263255.1. Lineage (NCBI taxonomy): Eukaryota > Metazoa > Chordata > Amphibia > Caudata > Salamandridae > Lissotriton > Lissotriton vulgaris. The sequence continues at coordinate 224,269,172 of NC_141695.1, forward strand.
GAAACAGAGGAAAACTATGAAACAAAGAAAACAGCAGTGTGGGGACGCCATTTTTTTTTCCATATATAAACACAAGCCTGCCAATTTTCAAATGAGCCTGGATAGCTCAGTCGGTAGAGCATCAGGCTTTTAATCTGAGGGACCAGGGTTCAAGTCCCTGATCAGGTGGTTTGTTTATTTTACTTTTTTTTACATCTATGATTTCTATTTTTGTTCTTAAAGGCCAACGCTCCTAGTAGCAATAATCTTTGCAAGCTCTTTAAGCTTGGAATTCGCGAATTGCTCTCCTTTTCGATATTCAATGTTGTCTCCGTAGCGCCACCTCCTGTCTGTCTGTCACTGTGCACCGGTTTCAACGAGTGATAATCGGAAGTGCAGTCGGTGTGTAGCCGGATCCCACTCGGGCTTCCGCTCGTTGACATCTCTGCTCATTATCAGATACTTCTGTTTTGCATCTTATAAATGTAACAAACTTACTATATTCTATTCACAAATTTGAAACAACCTCGTGCAAGGGAAATGAGTGTAATCCATTTTTTTTTTAAATTAATGTCTTCTTGTTGTAAATCGTTTGAAATAAAAGGACGTGAACATTTTCTAAAAGAAGTCACTGTTTGTGCCTTAAACCATCTTCCCTCAACAAGATCTAATTTTTGCCACTTCCAGTGCAATGTGCATAACTGGTGCGAAAATATAGAGCACGAGCTCTACGTGTACAGACATCTAAACCCTATTGGTAAATGAACTTCCCAGTGGCATGTTTGTCTAGGGGTATGGTTCTTGCTTTGGGTGTGAGAGGTCCTGGGTCAAATCCCAGACGAGCTATCTTTTGATTTTAATATTTTTTTGTTTAAAATAGGGGCACTGAAAAACACTTCAGAAAGATGAAAAAAAAAACTTTTTCCTTATTTCAAACGCATTAAATAAAAATTAAAAAATTTGAATATGAGATAAATAAGAAGTAAAATGGGCTCATCCAGGCTTTGAACCCGGGACCTCTCACACCCTAAGTAAGAATCATTCCCCTAGACCAACAAGCCACTTTGTATGTTATTGCATCTTTCTCATATTCCAATTCTTAGTGCTCAGAGATGCCACCAGAGCAGCATAGGGCTTTCAAGTACACTTTTAAAGGGACCGCTCTATTAAAACCCACTCACTGAACAGCAGAGAAGGAATTAACAGCAGAACCAGAAGGACCCATAAGAACACTTCTTACCTCCCACGTCTGTGAGACTCACCGGCAATAGAGCAGGGGCCCCACATGCACAGAGAGCTCTGTATCAGGACGTGTGTTATTTATACTTTGATAAACCTATTTTGTGCAGTCATTTTAAGGGCCATTTTCATCTCTCAGTAATTCTGACCAATATACTCGAATATGCTTCTACGCCAGTGCATTAAATGGCACTATAGAAGTGAAGGTGCTCGCTATTTACAGTATCTGTTATTCTGCTTGCTCCTGAGAAGTGCACTGGCAGCACTGCGGAGAAGTGCACTTACTCACCCTTTCAAATGGAAGAAGTGCAGGTACTCAGTACCGGACAGAGTACTTGCCCATTTAAAGCGATGCCCAATGCCATAAATAGCAAATAAAACCATATATATGATAAAATTAGTGGACACACGTACAAGCTCCGTCATCAGATTTACTCCACACCCCTACTCATCACTCCCACGTTCACCAGTAACTAGACGTAAAAGAATGAGTGATTAAAAGTGTGTGAGGGTGTATTCTAGGTTGCACTCCCCCATCCCATGAACATAGAGTGGGATAATGCACCCACTACTTCTTTCTCCTGAGTACAAGAAGAGCAGTCCAGTCCTTCATGGCTCCTCTCAGGTCAAAGACAGCAGGTCCAGTCCTCTTCAGTTCGTCCTCAGGTCCAGAAAGTGTTCTGAAGTTGCTGCCTGGAGATCAGGGCATAGCTTCAAGGGGGTTGTTTGGGGGTGTGACACCCTCCCAAATTATTGCATTCATTACTTGGCATTTGGGCTCAGGGCCCTGTGTCGGGTCTGCTATCGATGTGTTTTTCTGGTTTTGACCCGAGAATAAAAGACAAAAGATTAACCTTTTATGTGAATTAGTGCCAGAGATATGCAAATGGAGACTGAATTTCAAAATGTGAAACCAGATAAACTTAAATCAATACCTGCTTCCCTGCTTCTTCAAATTGTGTGATCCTAAACACATTTTTTATTTTGGAGCCTCCTTTTTCTTTATTATCCTACATAGGCACAATTCTAACTACTTCAAGTTGTGCGCTGTAAAACCACCTCTTATGCTTGATTTAATAATCTATAATGTTGTGCCTTCTATAATAAGAATCTAGGACACGTTTAGCATTTAAATGACTACTTTAACAATTGCGATACAAAAGGGGATGATGGACGGAGCGTTTGAGCGAATGAAACACTCACCCCCAGTCAGCTGATCTGGGTTTAATCCATCACCATTCTTTAGCCCACTCTCCCACCCCAGTTCAGACATGGCCATATGCAAATCAGTCTGACCCTGTGCCTCATGGGAACAGTCCAGTCCAAACTGCCAAGCCATGTCTTCCCTGTACCTGAAAAAAACATCCTGGAACTGGTTTCTGGATAATCAGCCATCATCAGCCAGCCTAGCTTGAATCCAGTGGCAAAGTGAGCAAGGGACCCAAGTCTGGGCAGACCCTACCAACTTAGGAAACAAAGCAAAACCAAAGGGGATGATGGACCGAGTGTTGAACGTTGCAAGCACTCACCCCCAGTCAACTGATCTGGGCCTTGATCATCTTACCTGTCCACCCTGCAGCTGACTGCTTTTTTAATTGGGAAATTTGAGCCCCCCCTGAATCTCACTAACTAGGCCAGTCCCCCTGCTGGGGATGCCACATTCATGCCTGGCACGCAATCAGACACATAAGGGCTTGATTTGCTTGATTCACAGAGTCAAGTTTACTCTTCCTGTGAGTTCATGTCCTCATTACATTAAGGTTGTTGAACTTGTTGCTGTGCCTATTACATAATACACTGCAACCTACAAGCTGCAGGCTCTAATCCCTAAAGTATAGTTAAAGGTGACTGAGCCAGCTGCACAGGTCTGCTTGTGATCTCCGGTTACACATCCCAGTCCAGTTACGGTTACTCAAAGGCTCAGTTTACTGCAGAATAATGTAAATAAACTGTAGATTGCACTTTTGAATTCACATAGGAGCTACCCAGCCTCTCACTCTTCTAAGGTGGACACAATCTGTACATTTAAATATAATCCTAACATGAAGTAGGACTCAGGTTACTGTGGGTGAGTCTCCAGCACATCTTTCATAATAACCATGTATCTTTCAAAATACTCCTCTCTTATTACAGTATTGCTGGGGGGACTGGTGATTTACATGGTGAGCTCAGGTCACATTCCCTACTTTCCCCAGTTGGAGCAGTAGGAATTGTAAAGCACATTTTCACCCTGAAAAGTACATTGGTACTGAAAAACAGATGTTCATTGTTCTCTAACTCAATAGTGCTCCTTTTATTAACCACAGAAAGATGAAAGGCTGAGTCAACTTACCAGCCTTTGAACCCGTGACCCTGAAGTCAAACACAGATCTCTGCAGTTAAATGTGTGAGTCCCCAGAGCCACCAACTGAGCAAAAGCAGCAGGTCAAGCAGTGCACTATTGATAGTGTTTGGCTACAGACAGCTGCAGCTGTCTGTTAGCAACTGCTAATGAGTAGGCCTTGGCGGAGTTCGTGGAGTTCCGCATGACTGAAAAACTCTGCTGTGCTGCGCTGACTTTGGCAAGCAGCAGAGTGCGTTACGTTGCACCATTCGCACTGATTTTTAGAACTTGGAGTTTGACCCGTGCTATAAAATCAGTGCAAAAGGTGCACGCACAGCGCAAGAGGGTGCAGCTTCTTTCTGCTGCTCGAGTTGATGTTATACTAGAGCAGCAGCTTCCTCAGCGCGAATGGAAGGTTTCTCAACGCAAGCGGTAGCGACCATCCACACTGCCAGCATTGAAAGATATCGCCGGGAGGTGGTCTGGGGTAAAATTCTCCCCGCTTGCAAACTTAATGTTGGTGAGCGCAAGTAAGTAAAAACTCTGCTCTGCGGAGTTTTTCAGAAATCCGCGTGCTACGCGGAGCGTGGAGTGGGAAAAACTCCGCAAAATCAATGAGCGAAGTAGAATTTCATGCTCAGGCCTACAAAAGCGCTCCACACTATCAGGGTCACTGCATATTCATTTTTTTACATTTTGCTGTTGAAAACAATTATATCAAATGTGAAGTGACTGCCATCTTCTACTTCATAACTTGCAATGCATGAAATAATGGTATTGTTACCTTAGGTATAACAGGCAAACCACTTGTGTTGGCTTTGTCAAATGCTTCTTTCTGTTCTTATCTTTGTGTGTTGCCCGTCACGCCAACACTCCGTGAAAAAGCATTGGCATAGCCAATATGTCGTGCCTTTGGGACCTTATAATTATTTGGCCATGCAGCACATTATCCTGGGTGCTACAGCATCTACTGTTACTTCACGGGATGGGAGGAATGGCACCCTCACAGCTGCCCCATCCGTAAAGGACAGTGCCCTCACAGCCATTGTTAGAGCACAGTGCTGCTACAGCTGCTCCAATCAGAAAACACACAGCACTCCTGTAGCTGCTGTGAGACGTTGGCTTGGCATATGCTGTCCACTATTCTAGTGGGCACCTAGCACCAGTCCAAATGACCCTCATTGATGGTAGAATGTGCGTGCCCATACTCACACACGCACACACACACATACACACACACTCACACACACCCTCCACCCCCACCCACCCCCCCTCTCCCTCACCAACAAACATTGCGTGCTTTTTCTTTCCCTCCCTCCTCCTTCTCTATGGCTGGTCTTCTTCCGTCCCTGCAGCGCTGTTACTGGTAGAATGATGCATGTGCTGTGGCTCCTCTGGGTCCTCGGCTGGGCCAGCATGTACTCACAAAAAGACCCACTGGTCATCTTGGACACCGACAACCGATCTCTCCTTCTTCACCGAGTTCTACGCCTCGCCACTGGGCACGAGTTGCAGGCCACGCCGATGTGCACGGTCACGGCTTGCCTCCAGCGTGCACTGCTCTTTCCCTTTCCCTTGGTTTTCAATTGTGGAGCTCAACGCTGAGACTACAGTGCGGAGTCCTTTCCGGAACCAGGGAAAGCAAACGTAGTAGAAGAGGGTACGTGGCATAGCCCTTGATGAGCAGCTGAGGAAGAAGCCTACCAAGCCTATACCCGATTATGAGTTACAGCTCGACGTCTGGCCCTGAAGACGAGCTATGCAATAGAGACCTACGACAAGCCAAGGAAAAGCATAGCGGCGAGACACTGGGTCCAAGTGCTGCATTAATTAGGTGAGAGCTGCGGGTTTGATGAGGCAGCTTGGAGAGGACGGCGTTGGAGACTGGCCCTTACTAGTTGTCTACAAGATCATTGGGCAGATGCAATTGCATTATCGTTGCAGAGCGGAAAATCCCCCTGCTCTTTCTAGCAGTTGCTCCTAAGCGATTCCTGCACGCACCAAGTTCATTAATGACTCCTGTCAGGGTGCCTCCAAAATGAAAACGCATTTTCAGAGCTACCTTTCTTTCGAAATCACTCTTTTGTTGACTTATCAGCTTTTTTTGCCTCAGAGTGTCCAGCTGTGTTGAGCTGACACCTTCAGCCGACACACGTACACGCAGGCGGCCTTCATCAGTGAGGTCAGCACTCCCTCGGGTGTCCCGTGGACCGCTCTCCTCCAGTCTAAAGCCTCATTTCTCATGACAAGGCCCAGTTCTCTTCCAGAGTGAGCCAGTCCAGCACTTACAGTATTCACATCAATTTATACAACGTATGCTTGGCACACAGCGGGGAACCGTGGGAGCCATACCAGTCAAAGCATTTGCAATGCAATAGGTCTCACATTTACACAAGTTTAAGCTAGTGGCATTGTAAATGACAATGCATTTTATTTATGTTTTAAAAAAGAAAACATAAATAAAAGCCAGTTATTTGCAATGTCAATTGCTTAAACTTGCGTAAATGCCAGACCTATTGAATTGCAAATGCTTGTTTAAAATGCCATTGTACTCCAAAGTACGGGGCAATCCTGTCATGTGTACGTATACTTCTGGTGCCTCAAAGAATAGCATACGGGATTGGTACACCACCCTCAGCTTGGCTAGATACAGCAATGCATAGGGAAGTTTCTGCTCACCTAGTTGGGCCTTGTCTGCCATAAATTACTGTTGCTTCTGCTGGACTAGTCTTGTGTACTCATGACATTTGAGGATGCAAGTGTTTTTGAACATCAGGTGTTCTTTGTCTGGATTGATTTCAAATCATATCTCCGCTGTTGTGCTTATTCAAAATCTTTGCAATGAAAGGACTTGGTCTGGCTTCCCGGGGCGACTTCTGCATCATGGCCCTGTGTGCCCTTTCTACAACAAAATAATAGGACAACAACTATGGAAGTAGCCAGCCGGTGAGCCACTTAGTCAGGAACTCTTCCATGCTCCCCATTCATTTTGCATAAGCTTTATTCGATAGCAATTATCATAAAAGCATTTCACAGTCACATAAAAGTATATAAAATGAATATTTCATATAGTAAAAACAAGTTTTTAAAACCTGGCTATACCGTCCACTCTAAATTTACGCTTAATATCTTAATTGGCATTTGCTCATTAGGTTTAAAATTACAGATTAGCTAAAACACATGTCCCATACAAAACAGTTAATCTTCAGTACTTTGCAAATAATTCCTATGTGTAAATTATCTCTCAGATCCACAGATTAGATGGTATTTATTTGCACATTACTCCTTAATTGTGCCCTTATACGGATAATCCACGCACACCACAGGTACTTTGTAACACCACATACTAGCGAGGACCTACTTGAGTCACTTCTCATGATTCGTAGAGCATCAAGGAGGTTTCTAGTGCCCAAATATAATACATATAGGCTTGATCCATTTGGCCCTTGCTTGCTTGTAGGCTGGGCAAGCAAAGACTACATGGGCTACATAGTCTACAGTTTCTTGTTGTGCATCACACCAGGGTCAGTTATATAGGTTGGATGTTGTTGGGTCCCATTTTGCCAGTTTGGTATTTAGCCTTACTGACCCTAATGTAAACTGCATATATAGTGCCCTGTCTCTGTGTTTCCTGATAAAATCTAGATAACGTTCCAGGGATCAAACTGATTTATGCTGGATGAACTCTTCAAATAGTCAGACAAGCATTGGTTTATGTAAGACCTGGTGATTTACCCAGTTCCAGTAATTCTTTTTTAACTCTCTCTTAGTCGGAGTGACCTGCTTGGCCCAAGCTTTGGATCTCCTTCTGTCTATCCTCCTTGCAACTCCTTCTGTCTCTGATCCTCCCCCGCAAATCTTTAACCCTTCAACCCCCCACCATTCTCCTTCACTGTCAAGTGCACAAGCAGTGGATCCTATCTCTGTTAACCCGAATATCAGCTGTACTAGCTCCAGTAGCTATGACAGTGGAGGAGACATAGAAAATGGTAACCTTACAACTAACACATGTAGCAACGATAGCTTACTGCTTACCAGAATTGGAGATTTACTTAAATCCCACTTGGAACCAATTGAAAAGGTTCTACACTTGGTTCAGTCCCAACTAACTCAACTGTCTCTAGGACTAAACTTAAGTAAGGGAAACAAGAAGGATTCCAACTTGGCGCAAGGTAGGCCCACTACTTTAAACGTAAAAACATCAAAGCCTGTAACCTCTGCGCAGAATCCCAAAACCAACAAACAAAAAGCCCCAGAGAAGCCTACTCAAAAACATTCTTTAGCACCTACAAACAAGCCGCAACCACCTCCCAAATCCACTAATCCCTTACCGTCACATTCTGCAACCAATCCCAACCCAACATCATCTACCCATTTAAATCCTCTTTCTTCCCTTTCTACCACCGCAGTCCCCACTCCTGCCCCCACCCATCCCAAAAACTCTACTGGATTCAATACCATTCCGAAAAACCGTAAGAGAAGGACTCCCCCTATTCATCTCCCACCCGAGGCTTCTCCATATGTAGTAATAATGACTGGTGTTCCGGCACTCTCCCCAAACCAAGACGAACCGGTATGGTCTTTAAAAAACAAAGTAATATACTGGTTGTCCAGCAACAGACCTCTTCCAATCTTTATGGACAACAGAGTTACTACAGTGCGCAGAGTGCCTTGGCTAGGCAACGAACCAAAAAACATCCAGGGCGACTGCGTTATAGTAAACTTTGCAGATCCCAATACAGTCGAGCATATCTGCTCCTGGGGTGATCATACCTCTACTGAAGGGATAGCCACTCACAATCTGTCGTACTCCAATCCCCCGACTACACGACGTAACGCTGGTCCTCCGTGGTCCTGGACGAGGGTAGGGAACTGGGGTGGGATTAGAGATCGAGACCAGTGGTCTGGGTACGGTTTTAGCAATCCACCACCAGGCCACTTTAACAACTTTAACAACTGGAGAGGCCCACCATTATCCAATAGATATGACTGTTTGGATATGGTGGACTGACCACCAACTCTACCCATCTCAGACAGTGGCCCCAACAATGTTCCGCCCAACCCCAAACACTCCTGTAAGAGCACTCGGACGGTCGGCTCTATTTTGCCACCCCTGTCTGGTACCCAGCCCGAGTCTTGTCCTCCCCAGCAACCCTTGACCCAACAGCCGTCAACTTCTACTCACCAGGATTTGTGTCACACTTTGTCAGCTACCCCAGTTGACTCACCTCTGAGCCAACAACCTATTATTCTTCAACTCAGTGATTCAAAACCTACCCTCTCCCTTTCCGTCCCAACCACTCAGTCCTTGTCCCAACCCCCACACTCCTCTGCTGAACCTCAGTTTTCAAACCCTATTTTTTCATCAACCCAGGATCTTCCAGTCATATACTGGAACGTAGCTGGCCTTAGATCCAAAATCCATCTCCAGTCCTGGCTAGAAGTGACCAATAAATATAAGCTAATCTGCCTTCAAGAAACCTGGGCAATTGATCCTATTCACATCCAGGGCTTCAAAACATTCCATCTTCCGGCCATACCGTCCACTCATGGAAGACCCAAGGGTGGCTTAGCCATTTACATTTCCAACTTAATTCCTTTTACGACCACAGAAGTCCCGTTAGTCTTTCCAATCTTTCAAATTCTCAAATTAGTTCCAGACAATAGTTCTTGTTATTATTTCATCAATATGTACAATAATTCCACGCCTGGTGACTGTGTAAAATCTTTGTTGGAAATCACTTTATATTTACAAGATCAGAAAGCCAAGAACCAACAGCTACAATGCCATGTTGTGTGGGGTGGGGATTTCAATGTTTATTTGTGTAACAACTATAACAAAGGTATTTGTGGGCTCCAAGACGAGCACGACGCCCCCCTGGCCCACTTCGCCCACAGTAGTGTTGGTGAGGCTTTAAATAACTGTATTTTTGCTCTAGAACTTGAATTCGCGAACATTTTAGTGAGTCCTGCTGTTGAGTTCAAGACGACTTTTCACGGTAGAGGATTTAGCACAATTATTGATTTTATCTTATGTTCCCAATCTTTAAACAACCGATTAAAACACTTTACAACTGGTACCGATCCCTCAAGCGATCACTACTCAAATAGCACCACTATAGTATTAAATACCCCATCCTCAGCCTGTCCAAAAACAAGCCTCTTAACGCAGCATTCCCTGGAGATGAGTAAAATTAATGGCTATACTCTCAAATGGTCGATGATCAATCCCTCAGAGGCCACTAGCAAGATCATCCAAAAAACCCTTCCCTTAATCTATCACTGTTTGGAGATGTCATCATCCCCTCAGCTGATCCTCTCTAGCTTCGTTAAAATCTTAGAAGCCATCAGACAAGAGCTTACTCGCCAACATAAGACTCACGATAACGATAAGGATTCCAGTGGGTGGTTTCATTCCCATTGCCGTAAAGCCCAGCGTGCACTAAAAAACGCTCTACACAATCAAGTCAGGGACCAGCCCCTAATTGCGTCTTTAAGAAAAAACTATAAGATGGCACAAAAATCCCGTAAACGGGAAATAAAAAATAATCTCTGGGTCCAACTACACCAGAGCACGCTAAGCAAGGACTGTACCCTGTTTTGGAGAACAGTTAAGGCCCCTTTCCTAGCTGATGCAACTGCTGTACGGCATCTTGACGTGGCAGTACCCGCTGATAAATGGGTAGCACACTACTCGCAGATCTTCGGGGACCCCACCTTGACAACTGAGGCTCCTAGACTAGAGGCGGCAGCTGTCACTAGTAACAATATCTACCCTATTGACCTCCACTTCGATCTAGTGGAGGTGTCCGCAGCGCTGACCTCCTCAAAGACCGGTAAAGCGCCCGGTCCTGATGGGGTCCCCTTAGACATCTTTGTTAGCAACATAGACCTATGGTCCCCAATTGTTACGCAGGTCATGTCCGCAGTGACTCAGATCGGCTTTATTGATTCTTGGTCCACTTCTGTGCTCCTACCCATATTTAAAAAGGGAGAACGGGACAACCCAGCCTGCTACAGGCCCATCTCCCTCTTGGATTCTCTGGGCAAGGTCGCCGGCAGATTAATTCTGGAGCGACTACGGGACTGGGCCACAGAGAATAAGATCTTAACCGACTTACAGTTTGGTTTCCAGGAGGGTCTCGGCACTGTAGAACAGGCCTTAAACCTGACTCTGCTTATGGGTAAATACGCCTGGGCCAAAGGCGGTAATCTTTACCTAGTCTATGTGGACTTGAGTTCCGCATTCGACTGCGTAATTCATTCCAAGCTATTGGCGATCTTAAGTAATCTGGGCATAGATCTTGCACTGCTGAATTTCCTCCGAGAGTTATACTCGGATGCAAAAGCTTGTGTGAGATACGGCATCAAAGGGGAGCTTTCTGAATCCTTTAACATTGCAAAAGGCGTTAGGCAGGGTTGCGTCCTTGCTCCATTCTTATTTAACATCTACAATAATGGACTGGAGCAAGCGATGCTAGTTGATAGTAAAGATCTCCCCTGCATAAACACCCGACCAATCCCTGCATTATTATATGCAGACAATTCTGTCATCCTAGCAAGGACACCTAACCAACTACACATTCAACTAGATAAATACTGCCAATTCATGCTTTCTCTTGGACTTAAAGTTAATAAGTCCAAGACTTTTGTTATGAATATTGGCAAGAAAGCCCAAAAATGCAAATCTCCTTTTATTGAGAAGACCAGGTTAGAAACTGCTAACACCTACCCTTATCTAGGTATTCTCATTGATAAGCATCTGTCCTGGAAACCTGCCATTTCCAGCAAGAAATTGCAGTTTCAACCCACAACATCGGCGTTGACTTCATTCTCAAGGAAACTGGGCAAGCCCGCCCCTGCTGTGATTTTGAAGATCTACCAAGCTAAATGCATGAGCGTGGCCACATACGGGGCTGGTGTATGGGGCTATACGCCCGCAGATGAGCTTCAAATTATCGAAAATGACTTTTTGAAATATATATTAGCCCTTCCCCGAAGTGCTCCTACTTACGGCACCCAGATGGAGCTCGGCTGGGAGTATCTAACTGACATCATTAGGTACCAGCCGATTCTCCTATGGCATCGTATATGGACTCAGGAGCAATGTCATCTTACTAGGTCACTAATATCTGACTGTCTCACACTGACCTATTGGAAAAAGATTCCCTGGCTGTTATATGTTTTCAAATTTTTGAATGATCTGAATTGCCCTGCATATTTCACTGACCCTGAATCTCTATTGGCTATACCTAGAAAAACTTTGAAAAAACTATGTGGCGCCCATTTAAGCGATTTACGTTTGTGTTCAGAACTTGGTAAAAAGTCAAATGTTCATTTAACGATGATTCAATCCTCCTATGGCATTCAACCTTATCTGTCTTTTTTTTTGTCTAATTATGAGAGATATGTTTTAACCAGATTTCGGTTTGATGTATTTTATCGCCTTGTCTCACTGCCTGTGCCCTCTGATTGGTCACGTGAAATAGCTAACTGTCCATGTGATGGTCATACTCGCCAGTCAACCCTGCATGTAACCTTCTTCTGCAGTCTTTATGAGACCCCGCGGAAACGTTGGCTGGTCCCACTTCTACGGCACTTAGGATTGAGAAGATGCAGACCGGCTCTTTTGGCACTTCAATACTTAGACACCCCGTATGTTGCCAAAACTGTAGCCTGCTACCTCAAAGCCTGCTTGAAAATCCATTCCCAATTACTGACCACTGCTCCTTAAGACTTTATTTCCGCGCAAATGACTACTGTGATAATATATTTGTGCATAGAGTGTCAGTGTTTAGTTGAACTTGAACGATTTCTTATTGTTTTGAAGCAATAGCGCTCCGCTTTCTTTAGTAATTAATGAGCAAATGGAATTTTTTATACTGTTGTAAATATTCGTTTTTAAATGCACTTTTTATGATTGTAAATTCAATTGAAATAAAGTTACTTTTGACTGACTCGCACTTGTTGTTGTGAGACATAGCTTTACCCCACCTAGCTGACGAAGACAGGGAATTGATCGATGCTGTACTGACTGCTGATGAGATTGCGCTGGCGATCCGTTCAGTGCGTTCAGTCAAAGCGAAGGGACCAAACGGGCTCCCTATTGAACTGTACAAACTAAGACCCGACAAGATAACGCCATAACGCCGGGCTATGTTTCTTGAATCGCATGATGCGGGCCTCCTCCCCCGTGATCAAAGGTTCGCAACCATTGCAGTTATCCACAAAGAGGGAAAGCCGCGAGAACATTGTACATCCTATAGGCCCATTTCACTTTTGAACGCCGAGCCTAAGATTCTGGCTAAGGTTCTGGCGAATCGCCTGATAACAGTCATTGGTGATTTAGTCCATCCTGATGAGTCCGGCTTTATTCCACATCGCAATACCACACTGAACCTGCGGCGTCTCCATGGAGTCCTCGCGAGAGTGGCGTCCATACGTGAGCCGGCCATCTTGGCATCCCTGGATGCAATGATGGCCTTCGATACGGTGGAGTGGCCATACCTTTGGGCCGCGCTGGCAAAGTTTAGTTTCGGCCTGGGATTTATCAGATGGGTAAAACTGTTATACAAGCAGCCGCTAGCCCAGGTAGTGGTGAATGGCAAAGTCTCTGGCCCCTTTGTACTGGGGAGAGGCACGCGACAGGGATGCCCGTTGTCCCCTCTCCTCTTTGCTCTGGCCTTGGAACCGCTCGCTGCCTGGCTGCGTTGGCAGCCCTCGATGAGTGGTATCAGCTGGACCCCGGAGTTTGAGGATCGCATTTCGCTCTAAGCTGACGACATCCTTTTATATCTTTGTAAATCACCCCCTAGCAGTGTCTGGGAGAACTATGGCCTCCTTAGTCATAGTGCATGTGAGGCATTGATGATGCCATGCTGTGTGGCATGTGGATAGGGGGGACAGGTTTGCTATGAAAGAAATCACTTATTTAGTGGAATGAGAATTTGTGGATGATTGTGTAAGAATTGAAAATGCATGGGGCTAGTGGCAGACTGGAAAATAGGAAGGGATATTTGTATTTAAAGCATATAAGATAGAACAAGTGTTTGTACCAGCAATAGTCCGAAAACACCATGGAAATAGATGAGGGACCACCATCATTTTTCCATGTCTAATACTCCTTTGGCTGGAAGCAAATTCCAGCAAACTAGATGGCTCACTGTTAATTCATAGTGGCTCTGAGTGAGTTTTGACCAGGGTTCAAACCCCAGCTGGGGAAAATCGTTTTTTTTTTTTTTAAATTTGATTTCTAAATTCCACAAATGAAAGCTGTGCCTTTGTAAATCACCCGCTAGCAGTATCTGGGACAACTATGGCCTCCTTAGTCATAGTGCATGTGAGGCATTGATGATGCCATGCTGGGTGGCATGTGGATAGGGGGGACAGGTTTGCTATGAAAGAAATCACTTATTTAGTGGAATGAGAATTTGGGGATGATTGTGTAAGAATTGAAAATGCATGGGGCTAGTGACAGACTGTATGAAAGGAAGGGCTATTTGTATTTAAAGAATGTAAATCGAGAGAAGATTTCTGGTATCTACAGTCCAAAGACAATAAAAATAGAGGAAGGGCTGACATCCTTATTCTATGACATAGATGCCTTTGGCTGGGATACTGTCAGCAGAGTAGGTGGCACACTGTGAATGTGCAGTGGCTCTATGTGAGTTTTGACCAGGGTTCAAACCCCAGCTGGTGAAAATCGTTTTTTTTTTTTTTTTTTTATTTCTAAATTCCACAAATGAAAGCTGTGCCTTTGTAAATGACCCCCTAGCAGTATCCGAGAGAACTATGGCCTCCTTACTCATAGTGCATGTCAGGCATTGATAATGGCATGCTGTGTGGCAGGTGGATAGGGGGACAGGTTTGCTATGAAAGAAATCACTTATTTAGTGGAATGAGAATTTGGGGATGATTGTGTAAGAATTGGAAATGCATGGGGCTAGTGGCAGACTGTATGAAAGGAAGGGCTATTTGTATTTAAAGAATGTAAATCGAGAGAAGATTTCTGGTATCTACAGTCCAAAGGCAATGGAAATAGAGGAAGGACTGACATCCTTATTCTATGACATAGATGCCTTTGGCTGGGGAACTTTCAGCAGAGTAGGTGGCTCACTGTGTATGTGCAGGGGCTTTGAGTGAGTTTTGACCAGGGTTCAAACCCCAGGTTGGGAAAATCTTTTTTTTTTTTTTTTTAATTTTATTTCTAAATTCCACAAATGAAAGCTGTGCCTTTGTAAATGACCCCCTAGCAGTATCTGGGAGAACTATGGCCTCCTTACTCATAGTGCATGTCAGGCATTGATAATGGCATCCTGTGTGGCACGTGGATAGGGGGGACAGGTTTGCTATGAAAGAAATCACTTATTTAGTGGAATGAGAATTTGGGGATGATTGTGTAAGAATTGGAAATGCATGGGGCTAGTGGCAGACTGTATAAAAGGAAGGGCTATTTGTATTTAAAGAATGTAAAACGATAGAAGATTTCTGGTATCTACAGTCCAAAGACAATAGAAATAGAGGAATGACTGACATCCTTATTCTATGACATAAATGCCTTTGGCTGGGAAACTTTAAGCAGAGTAGGTGGCTCACTGTGTATGTGCAGGGGCTTTGAATGAGTTTTGACCAGGGTTCAAACCCCAGGTGGGGAAAATCGATTTTTTTTTTTACATTTTATTTCTAAATTCCACAAATGAAAGCTGTGCCTTTGTAAATGACCCCCTAGCAGTATCTGGGAGAACTATGGCCTCCTTACTCATAGTGCATGTCAGGCATTGATAATGGCATCCTGTGTGGCACGTGGATAGGGGGGACAGGTTTGCTATGAAATAAATCACTTATTTAGTGGAATGAGAATTTGGGGATGATTGTGTAAGAATTGGAAATGCATGGGGCTAGTGGCAGACTGTATGAAAGGAAGGGCTATTTGTATTTAAAGAATGTAAATCGAGAGAAGATTTCTGGTATTTACAGTCCAAAGACAATAGAAATAGAGGAAGGACTGACAACCTTATTCTATGACATAGATGCCTTTGGCTGGGGAACTTTCAGCAGAGTAGGTGGCTCACTGTGTATGTGCAGGGGCTTTGAGTGAGTTTTGACCAGGGTTCAAACCCCACCTCAGGAAATTATTTTTTAATATTATTTTTATTTTTTTAAACAATTTATTTATTTTAGCAGAGTGAAACATAGTCCTTTGGAAATGCTCAACTGATAATAATGAAAGACCAAGTAGAAAATCTATGGCATATGTCACATCAGATGTGGCATATGCCACATGACAGAGTGGCAGGTGTCACATGCCAGACTTGCTCTCCAACCCTTACTGTAAGGTGCCTCCCGCTCCTTCCGAGGGAAACTGCTGCCTTTTCTGTTTTCCCCTCCTCCGACGTCTTTAGTGGTCCTGCATGAAACATTTCCTACTCTTGAGGTTCTTTGACTGTCGCCCTCTGGTGTAGTATGTTGGCACTTCTCTTGCCCATTTCCTAGTCTCCCTCAACTTCGGGCCCATGCTCATTCTTGAAGGAAGCCTTTCTGATTTATGGGCGCCTCAGCCCTCCTCCTCACGCCCCTTGCCTCTGTTCTTTCATGCTGACTGCACTTGCTTCTCCTGCATTTTTATTCCTCTCTCCTGAATTGAACATGTTGCTGCAGCATGGTTTTCTGTCTCCTGCCGTTCCATCTTTGTATTTATTTTTATACAAAGCGAACCGGACCCGAAGGTACTGGAATGCTTTACGTGAGAACCCGTTACATTACACAATGACTCATTCATTTTTTGGGAGGCAAGGTTAAGTGATTTGCCCAGAATCACACGCTGTTGAGCTGACGCCGAGACACGAATCCAGTCCCCCGTTCTAAACTCGGCAGCTCTGGTTGTTACGCCACATCCCCACACTGCCAAAACCCTTATTTTCCCTTTTAAAATCGCCTGGAATAGCCACGGCTCTTTCCTGCAAAGTTCCCTGTGCCCCTTTGCCTCTCTCTTTGCATTTCCCTACTGCTCTTTCCTGCACTGACTGCTACCCAAGCCACAAAGCAAATGCATTGGTTTCGCGCGGCCAATCAGAATACTTCATGCAAAAAAAAACCGACTCAGAATTATAAAATGCGATAGTTGAACCCTTCTCCCTTGTGTGCATTGCACTCTCCTAGATGCAGCGCGAGAGCGCTGTTGACAGTGCCCGCTTCCCAGGGCACAATACCAGTGTCACTCAGGTTTTAGACAGGACAGTAGCATGGACGTTGAGCCCAGGCCAAGCTAGAGTAAGTCGCAGTAACTTAGTAAGGACATCACAGTATGTAGCGGTGTAACCAAAACACTTGATTTGGTCTGTTCGGCATGTTTCAGTCTGAAATTGAATCCCAAATCTATTTTGGAGAAGAGTTGTGAGTCACAGAATTTAGCAGGTGGCACGTTTCTAAGGTGTGTGAGAATGCGCTGCAATTGCTGAAAAACAAAGCCCACTACTGGAATTATTACACTAAGGGCCCACTAACTATTTTATGACATTTCAACACAGTCATAGAGGCAATACTGTGATGCCTGTTCCCAGCAATTCTCGTCTAGAATGATGAGTGTTTATATATCAGGAGGACCGTGAGGGTGTGGACAAGTGCAGGTGGAAATGTGTGAGGTAATTAGTATTGATGGAGCGGGTTAATGAACAATATTTTGTTCAGGCTTGTGAAGTCAGACTTCCATAATGTTTTAATAAAACTAATATGTTTGCTGCATGTTATTAAATCAACCTAGAATAAACTGTGCAACATGAACATATGGAACTAACATTATGCTTATTTGTGCAAAATGCAAAAGAAATAATACAATATTTATAGTCTATTGTCTTTGTAGTATACTAACTGCTGCTGTTAAAAATAATAGCATGTGCTTTTAAATGTGCTTTTGTCTTGTCTTTTCTGTGACAAATGCTGTTCCAGATCGGATTGGTATATCAAAGGCAATATATGCTGCTTATATGTGCTTTTGCTAGGTAATATAACTAATGGGTTAACATTTAGCAAAGGGGGTGGGTAACAGAACAAATGTCAATTCTTTAATTAATTGATGTTTTATGTTTGTTTATAATAACAGTTTTCCAAAAGAAGCTTAGAGTTGGCTGCTGAAAAATAATGCTTTTTAAAAAAAAGTGACGCAAGAAAAAGTGGCGCAGACAATTGACGCTTTCTGAAAAGAGGCCTGCTGATGTAAAGCCACAAGAGAAAACTTATTTTGAAAAAGATGAGGAGCCTATAAACTTTTATTGTGAAAAGTTTTGAAAAGAACTGCCAAAGGCGACCCTGTGGAGAGCTGTGCTATTGTGCCACGGGGAAGCTCAGAACGGACGGGCTCAAGGCCAGGACGTGAGTCGTGGCATTTTTGTGCACTACATGAACATCTTTGCTACAAAATGTAGCAGCCTAAGGAAGTGCCGCCAGGACTCTGTACATGAACAATGGGTTAGTGAAAAGGCCTTGACCTGAGGTGGAAGATGTCAGCCAATGGGGAGCCAGAATTCAGCTGTTGGAATGTGAAATAGTTAGTTTAGCCTTAGTTTTAGGGTATAAGAATTGGCTCAAGGAGCAGACTTTTTCCTACACTACTTTATTCCAGAGGGTCGTGTTCTGCTGATCAACGAATGCACGTAAAGGAAAGGAGACTTTTAAAAGACTTTGTTTTCAGGCGATGAGGGTAGAGACAGGGAATTAGTTAGGGTTAGGATATGCTCTTTTTCACTTATTTCTGTTAATGAATAATATTTCTTGATTCAGGCTCCCTTTATAAATGCTGAATAAACCTTTCTTTAATGACATTTTCTAATACTTGTTTAATAAAGTTCCAAAGCCTAAGTTTTCATGAATATGTTTGAATAAACTTACTAAATGACAAGCTGGTCTTGTTTAAACAACATATTTGATTCATTCGCCTCATAATTCAGCTGCTCTGTTATTTTTATGGGCCTGGTATTGATTGGTAAGTATGGTGGTAGATGGTGACATCATTTATGCAGAATTTTGGTAGGAGTGCTGGATCAGTATCAACATGACCTGACATTCAAGGGATGGGGGTCAGGTGGAATGGCAGATGGAGTGCATGCAGTGCAGCTATTCATTCGGGGGTTCATGGGGAAAATTATCATTCTGGGTGAGGTGCTAGAATTAGTCAAAGAGAGCGACCCGGGCATTAGAAATTGATTGTTTATGAAGGTGCTGGACTTCTTCATACCCTGGGCATCTCCCTCAACCCTCCCCGATTGCGCATTGCTCCATGCTATGCAGCTACCGGTGGGTCTTGTTCGGCCCTTCACTGCAGAGTAAGGACTCTTTGTGAGCAGAAGGGCCATACCGGCAAAGCGTGTTTCCACCCTATGACGCTTTATACACTTGAAGATTCCAAGGGTGCATGCCTCCCACGTGTTAATGTCAGAAGCTCAGTGACCTCGTGCAACAAGTTATTGAGAGAGTGCCAACTAGAGGATAAGGCCCGGCAGGACGTAAGCATCAGCTGCAAATTAGCAGGAGTTGAATGGCAACGCGGGCAGCAAAGGTGTGCAGCAGGGAGGTAGCGGTTGAAGTGCTCTGGCATCAGGTAGGTCTGGTTTGAAATAGAGAATTGTATGCTTTTAAAGCGGGCATTCCTATACACTCATTGAGGAAAATCCAGAGCCTGATCCCACTCGGTGTCATGCAGCACTCGCCCTATTTCATTCTATCCTATACCCCGCAGAGCCGCTAACTAGAACCCAATGTGTTTCCGTATGGCATTATACAGCAACATTATTAGGTGATGCTCTGTACCCACATGAAGCAGAGTCAGTATAATTGAGTGTGTTTTGAGATCTTCGCCATGTGTATACCAGATGGTATGGCATGTATCACACAGCTGTCTTTACATGAGAAATTGCCCTATGGAATAATATGGTCAGAGACAAGTTGGTGAAAGGTAAGGAGGTGGCGATCTGCAAAGAGATCTCCTACTGTGGTAAAGGATTTTTCATGTCAGCTCCACAAGTCAGTGGCTGAATTGGATCTGGGAAATCGATGTAAGTACTGCAGGAGGAGTGCTGGCGTGTAGGGTGGAACATGGCATGTTAGGTGGGAAATCCCTGCGAAACATTTATGGTCTATCATGACTTGCAGTGACCAGGGATCTGGAGTGTAACTTTACAGAGTAGGAAGTTTCAGAATGTGGTTGGTGTAAGGGGGCCAGATCCGTTACATGTCTCTTCCATGAGCCATCCTCTAACCACCATAAAATCCACTGTAATTGTGCTGCTAAGTTGTAAGCCTCAAAGAATAGGGCTCCAAGTCCTCCTCTGACTAAAGGCATTTGAAGCTTTTTCAGCGCAATTCAGTGGCTCTCGCATCGGCGTAGCTAGGGGTGGGCGAGGGGGGCGGTACGCCCCAGGTGGCACAATTTTGGGGGCAGGGGCATTTCCAAGGTGTGGTTGCTCTTCACACGGGGGCCGCGCGGCATTAGCGGCGGCCTTTATAATTTATTTAGGGACAGCAAAATCTATAATAAAGTTAATTATAAAGGCCTCCGCCAGTGCCGCGCGGCCCCCGTGTGAAGAGCAAGTGCTGCGTGCACCTTGTCAATGCTGCCTGCAGTGCATAATGATTGGCCAGCCCTCGCGCGACCTTCACAGTCCTAGTTTAGGTGAGGCTGCTGGCAGGCAGCTCACCGTTACAATTGGGGCACACCAGTAGGTGAGGGGGGGAAGCACTAACCACAGACACCAAAATAGTTTGATAAAGGCCGCTTTATTGGAATCAGGTGCACCTAAACAACAACCCACCTGGCCTGTGCTGAACAAAACTACTGCTCACTAAATAACAACTGCCTGACAGCCCCCCACCTCCACCCCTAAAGTTAACCCCAACATTGCAACTGAAATACAAACTTCCACTCAGCAACCTACCCCCCTACCCACCGACTGAATGACCACAGTGACCTCAATGACCTCAACCCCCCGCCTACCAATACAGCCCCAGGCCTCCAGCAAATACCCCCCTATCTCCTTAGGAAAGCGCCAACAAGTAACAGCACCTGTTCCAGCGACACCACAACTCTTAACACCCTAACATCCAGTGCACCATTGTCCAACAAAACCCCTCTCAACCCCGGAAGAAACTCCGTATCGCAAAAGGCCCCCCAGGGTCACCCATCCACCCCTCGGGGAAAAAACACAGGGAGGGTGGGTGGGACAACAATTTTACTACGGACCACCCGGCTGCTGTGTCACTGCACCACAAACGGTGTGCAGTGACACAAAATGGCTGTTTTTATTGGGACCAGCCCAAAAGGAGCCCAAGGAAGCCAACCAGCCCAACCAGCCCAGCTATGGCAACCCACAGAGCTCAAACTTCCTCCCTCCTGCTGCCCCAAACTTCAAGGTGTGGGGGGGCAAGCCTCCCGCCGGCCGGCTGCCCCCCCAAATCCCCATTGTGCATCAGGCATCCACCGGCGCATGCAGTTCTCAAACAGCCTGGCTGGAGGTGTGCAATGCCTCAGAGACTCCTACCATTACAGCCGGGGCAGGGCGCAGTCCGATTACAATGAATGGCTGGCGCCGTGGGGAGGCGTCATATCCTGCTGCCAACGGCGCGGAGTTTGTTTTGGAAGGAAGCAGCAAGGGACTATTTATCGCTGTAATTATGGCCTCGCAGAACTGCCTTCAGCTTGTCCCGGCTGGGCCGTCAAAAATCGCCCCATGGAATTGTTAAATTATAGGCTGAGCGTGCCTCTCACTCTGGTACTCTGCAAGCGAAAGTCCAGTGCCGGCTCAGTGTACCTTCAGGGTTCAGCAACTCAGTTGCTGAGTGCAGACTTAGAACTCTGTGGCTGGGATCCTCATGGAGGAGCCCGGCCTCTGCTAGCTCTCTCATCTGTCAGAACTACGGGAGAATCAGCCGACTCATCTCTAACCCTGGGGGAAGCACTACGCTACGCTTGCGGAGTTTGCAAAGTTTGCGCAACTTCGCACTATGTGAGCTGCACGTAGCAGTGCGAACACGCGTAGTGCAGCGGTCATTTTTTGCTTGTTTGTGGTCCTGAACGTCATGTTCGCGACCGCGAGCAAGCAAAATGACATCCCAGGGAGATTCTCAACACGGGGAGGTCAGGTTTCTCATTGTGAGTGGTTGCACATGCTCGCGACCGCTCTCAATGAGAAACTACCAGTTCGCGTTGAGAAAGCTGCCGCTCGAGTAATAATCTACTCGAGCAGCAGAAAACTACAGCTCGCACTGTGCAAGATGCCGTTTTCAATGATTGCACAGTGCCGGATGCTTGTCCGCACTGTGCAATCATTGAAAATGCATCTTGCACAGTGTGAACATGCTACTACGCAGCTCGCGTAGTGCTACGTGAAGTTCACGTAGTGCGAAGTGCACTTCGCGTAGCTTTGCGTAGCGCTACTTCGCGAACTACGTCCACCCCTATCTCTGCCTATAGGAAGTGCAAGGTATGGGGCAGGAGAGACGCAGGGAGAGGAGAGAGCAGCCACGGAGGGCACAGCTGACCCCTGGAGTACGTCCTGCGAGATCAAGACTGGACTGCAGTGAGAGGTTGGTGTGTGTGTCCTTGTCTGTGGGCCACTGTCTTATAAAATAACTGAAACTATTCTCCAGTGGCAGGCCGCAGGCACCGAGGACAGCACCTCTGCCAGTCTGACATATCAGTGCCACCACGACGAGCACCCATGCCTTGCAAGTCTATTAAATAAAAAACCCTAGACCTGCCGCTCTTGTAAAGAGCTCCCCTACCTTTAGAATGTGGATCCAACTTCAGCTTTTCATGAAAATACATTGTTTTGCACGAATGGATGTCAGCAGGAAACTGATATTTTTAACCACCTCAGATAAACGTTGCATATTAAATGCATAGCATCTTGTCCTTCTTTAATTACGGCAGCGATTGAGTGCGTGTTGCCTTCTAGGAAAACCTAGGCGGGTGTAAGTGAGAAAAGTTTAGATGGCATGATGGGGCTCTGCAAGAGTGACCGCTCGCCCAGCACCCCCGCCCCAAACCCCCCTTCACATAAACCATCTGAACAGCTGTACCGAGTCTAGTAACAAAAAAAATGCGTCAGAGCTCTCGTCAGGAGATAACAGCAGCTTGCACTACACATTCCCCCTGCTATGCTGCCATTGCCAATGAGTAGCAACGCAACTACTGACCATCACACTCAAAGTGTGACAATTCTGGGGCTGAATTCTTTGTGTGTCCAAGAGTTTTCATGCACCAATGAACATGACAAAATCACTCTTGTGAAGAATGGAGTCCTGACTGGAGCAAGATTACCATTTTGTTTAGTGAGTTTTCACGAAAGAACATGAATCACGCATATTCTCAAAACTGTATTTAATGTGGATTAGCGGTCAATTACTGCTTTTTACTAAGTTAGTGCCCATTCATTTCTGGTGCTTTAAAGCAGTTTTAGGATCACGTTAGATTTTTTCGTTGCTCAAATGGTTGTGATAGTTGATATTTATATGTTTCCCTTCTCTTCATTTCTTGATTTTGCTCGCGAGAAAATGTCACTCATAGTCATTGAATGTCACGCATAATTGCGATGAAATTATAAAAATGACACACATAAGCAATCTGAACCCTTGGCAGCTATGTCATCCCCAGCAATTGATTTACGCCGATGAGGCGAGCAATCTTCGGTACTTTCCCCAGTAGACATATCGACCACTATGGGTCAGAGTTTGCCGCTTTATCTCGGTGCTTGACAGAATCTGTTCTTCCACTCCCTGGTGAAGAAAGAATGAAGTCCTGAACAACGGGCTCTCAGTACTGGTCCTGTCCCACCCCAGACCGGGCGCAGCTTCCACCAGCCTGCGTGGTACTTACTAGCATGGGTGTTTTATCGCATTCGGCGACACGTGAGTTTGTGATTCATAATGAAAAATATACAAGGCAAACGTAAAAGTTTACTCAGAATGAATACATCCAATGAATAAACACAAACGTAAAAGCGCAGACGGTACCAGGGCAAAGTTTTAACCTAATGTGCAATGTTGTGTTTTTTTATAGTGTGCTTGTGTATGACTTTAAGGTTTGTTGTGAGAGGGCGTGATGAAGGAGTTTGCTGGTGTAAAGGCAAGCAAGGGTGTGTTTGACAGTGTTTCTGGTGGTATATGTGGGCTTGATGCTGTCTGTGGTGTGATATGCAAG
Organism: Lissotriton vulgaris; assembly: GCF_964263255.1. Lineage (NCBI taxonomy): Eukaryota > Metazoa > Chordata > Amphibia > Caudata > Salamandridae > Lissotriton > Lissotriton vulgaris. Next base: position 224,292,901 of record NC_141695.1, read on the forward strand.
GCCATGTGTGAAATGAGAATAATGTGCATTTCTGTGGTAGTGAGCGTTGGGGTTTATGATGATGTGTGTGCTTTTGTGACAGTATGGGCGTGAGATGCGTGCTATACGGTGTCTGATGGAGTTCAGTGGTGAAGCTTGTGTGAAATGCTGCGCCTATGCGTGTGTTAGTATGCGCGCTTGAACGATAGTGTGCTCATGCAGTTATGTTGGCGTGTACTGTGTGTGTGATGGCACGTGTTTTATGAAAGCAAACGGAGCGCCATATGGACCACCACAGGCCATGCCCCAGCCACTTGCCTGGATTCATTTTCAGCTGTTTGCGTGAGGATTGTGACAAAGAACGCCGTGTTGCTAAGCCGGATGTCTACTGTCTGTTTAATGGGGTCTCTGAAGCGCTACACCTGCTGTGCCTTCACTGCTTTTAAAGCAGGAGTCAGCCGGCAGCAGGGCCTTCTTAGCAACTAAAAGCAAGCCAGGCATATTTACTCATACGAGCTCCCATTCTGCGAAAGTGCACAGCAAACGAGCAGGACTGTCGATGCAAGGGGCGGCAATCTGAAGGATAGTCCCGGGCGCCACAAGCTCTAGCTACGCCTCTGGGCTCTCGTCTCCCCAGATAAGCAGCCCTCACATGGTATTGAGTAACTAGAAAATGAACCTTGGGTAACAGAGCCATTTGCAAAATAATAAAGCAATCTAGGTAAGATTATCATTTTGGATAAAGTTGATTTCCCAGGTGTAACTAAGAATAAATGTTTCCAGAACTGCACTTGAGATTTTTGGGCAGAAAGGGCTCTCTTTAGGTTACCTTCATATAGATCGGCTCAGGAGTGGTAATCTCCAAGGTAAGGGGCTGGGTTGACCCTGAGACTCGCCACCTGTACAAACATGTGAAGCATAATGTGTATTGGGAAGAGGTATGAGTGGACCCCTGGAGGTAGTGGAGCAGGTTGCCCAAATACAAAGACACTATGTGGGTCACAGTGCCTAAGGGGATTCCCCAAGCCCCGCCCCTAGTTAGAGCCATATGGCAAGGGACCCCATAGCTATTGTGAATAGCAAGGGGGACAGAGAGCAGTCCTGCCTGGTGTCTCTGTCCACTGAAAATGACAAGTAAATAATGGGCAAAGGGCGGGCCCTCTGAGGCCCTCAGAGACCGAGAGAGGCCGGGAAGGGCCCACTCATTTAAAAATTTTTGTTGTGTTTGTACTCTGTATTGTGATGGCTCAGAGTCCGGGGAAATTGTTGCTTGAGAAGGCTGGGTGTACTGTTATTGGTCCTTTAGATAACTACTTTCCAAAGGCTCCTGTAGATCAAAATCAGGAGAAAACTTTGGCAGTTCGTAGAGCAGAGCATCGCCGCTCTATCGAAGGTATAAAGAACAAAGCCCCTGCCGTTTCTCCACCCAAAGACCTTATGATGATTTCTGAGGGCACTTTATCCATTGAAGATCCTTTATGTTTGGAAAGCTTTCCACTGTTGCTACGTGACTCCACTCCAACGCCTTTGGGTCAAACTGGTCAAACTGCAACACATATTTCACCATCTAGATTGGTATAGCCTGATGTTAACTTGCTTACTCGGCCTCTGACAAGACCAAAGCAAGTTTTAAGCAAGCAGAGGAAATTTGCGCAGGCTAAGAGCCATGGGCCACCGCCTGCAAAAAAAAGACGGAAGGGGGGGGGGGGTTTGCAAAAGCCAAAAGTTAGTCATTCGGATTTTGGAAAATCTATCAAAGATACTAATAACATTGCTAAAAACCCCGTTGTTGATCAATCCAACAGGGTAACCCCGATCACCATGCCTCTTTCTCCTACAGTTGTTCAATTAGAGAATATCATTGTTCCAACAGATAAACCGGTTGATACTCTTCAAATGGATATTTCTACCGTAGCTTCACTTGATAATATGGAACATTTAATTAGGTCATTCATTCTACCTAATATTGAGAGACTGAGGAGGGTGGAGAAAAAACTTGAAGCAATTGAGGCGGCAGTTAACAATCACCAGGGTCCACCTAAGGCTGTGGGGAGAGGGGTTTTGGAACTATCAGTTACGGTGCCTACATGTTCTCTTAGTGTTTTAAAAGGTTCTGATCAACCGACAACATCAACTACTTCTAAGAATCAAATAGCTCCACCCCCGAAACAGACCACTAGTTCAGTTCTTACATCAGTAAATATAGCGGCGACGGGATCCGCAAAACCCTCAATGGGGGCTTCTCAACAACCGAAAGGGGGTTCAATTAGATACACCAATCCACCATCTCGTAGAATCCCCCAAGTAGAACTGCCCACAGAAGCCGCCCGTATGTGGTTGTTTTGATGGGGGTCCCTAGCTTACCAACAAATAAGAGGGAGGGGTATTTCCAACTCAAAAATAAGATCATGCACTGGTTAGCTCAATACAGACCACTATTACATGACATCGATGGTGATATTGTGCATGTAAGACGACTCCCCTGGTTGGGCAGCAGGGTCAAGGATATAGATGGTGATCTGGTAGTTATTAATTTTCGAGATCCCCGAGCCGTTACCTATATTCTGAATTGGCCTCAGGGTGGAGGTGGTAATTCTATTATACCGCGCCCCCTGACTTATTTTTATCCTAGGTCCCTGGTTTTTCCCCCTAACCACATTGGTGTACAGTTACCCAACCAGATTGTTCCTCCTTTATTGTCCCTTAATTCTGGGTTCCCGCTAGAAACTCCACAGTATTATCCAGTTGCTGACCCCTTTGGGTGGAACAAGGTACCACCTAGGTCTTCTAGAAATCAGAATAGGAGGATGGAACATCTGAGACCTTTTACACCCTTGGAAACAGCAAACAGGTACGATATCTTCTCTGGGCTGGATAATTGCGATTGAAGACCACTGAACGACCAACGATTAGTTGGTTATACCAATCCAATAGAGGTAACCGTGGGTGGTTGTAAAACGGGACAGAAAATATTACATCCACTGCTGGAGAGCACAGGTGCTATTTATCCCAACCCTCTAGTATCTGTTACACATAACGAAGATTGTGATACAATATTGAAGCCCACCCGTGCTGAAGAGCAAATGATCCAAGACTTGATACCACCTAGGTTAAACCAAAGGGGAGATGTTACTGAAGCTGGAGGTGTTTTAAAATCAGGGCAGTTGACTGGCAACCCAGTTTCTTCTGTGGCAGGGTCTACATAAGGGGCTTGCAATAATGTGGTTTCGAATCTGGGGGTACCACCAGTAGGGGAAAAATCAGTATCAGGAGGGATAAGATCAACCACAATACAAAACATAACTCTAATATCATGGAATATAGCTGGTTTGACCAAAAATCTCTGATCCTGATTGGTCCAACTACATAGATTCTTGTGATTTTTGTCTGCTCCAAGAAACTTGGTCCCTTAAAATGCCACATAGGATGGGTTACAGGACTTATAATATTGCGGCAATCCCATCAGTCAGGGGTAGACCATCAGGGGGGGCTTACGATCTGGATCAGTGTGTCCCTGGAGGTAAAAACTACGCAATTAATCACAGACTCCGCTGATATACTGGGTCTCCTAGTGAAGCTGAATGATGGAAAGCGTATTGTATTGTGTAATGTTTATAATCGCCCTTGTGGGTTAGCAAAGGAATCTGAAATTTTCGACAAATTGGACAAACTCCTTACTGATATTGTAGAGGCACCTACTGGTATAATAGTATGTGGTGATTTTAATTGTAACTTTGAACCGATTATAGGGTTTGTAGATGTTTTTTCAGATGAGGATAGATCCAACAATATCCCCCCCTTATCATATACAGAGGGGGTGAGCTGCACGACTTTAGCTACTCAGATTACGAGACTGGTACCAGTACATGGTCTGAGGGCTTGTAATGGTCGTTTTCCATCTGATTCTCCAAAAGCACCAACTTTTGTTAAAAACAAATATCAAAGTCGGATTGATTACATTTTGGTCTCTTTTGATATCTGGAATTTCTTATTAGATTTCGTAATTGACCATAGAAATGAAAGTGACCATCGCCCACTGCGTTTGTCAATGGACTATAGTTTAGTCCCAAGCTCTAGGATTTCGATGATACAAAATACTATGGATAATCCAAATAATACTGGCCCTTTAATAAGTAATAACAGGAGATCTCTCAAATGGGCTAGTTTATTAAGTAACAAGGAGGCATTATCCAGTATCTATTCACTTTTTGCGGATACTTTTGATAAACATCTACTTCAACCAGTAGAGGGTGAGGCTTTTATAAACCTACATAATGATTTTTTTAGTGCCTTGGTACCACTTGTGACGAAAATGCCGCATAAAAAAAGGTTGAATAAAATTAGTTCCTCTGTTACCAAACAATGGTATAATAAAGAATGTCGTAATTGCAAGAGCAAACTCCTAGAGGCAATAAAGAGTAATACAATACACGCTATTAGGACACTAAGACAAGAATACAGGAGAGTGCAGAGAATGGCAAGAACTGAATGGGATGAGGAATGTTGGGAGAAGATGCTTATAGCTGTTAAACTCAAGGATAATGTGAGTTTCTGGCAACTAGTTGCTAATGAGAATATTGGAGGAAAGTCACCGGATGACGTGTTTATTAATGAGCAAACTTGGGTTGATCACTTCACCCACTTGTATAAAGCTCCTGACAGTGGTAAACCAGAAGTTGTAAATAGCCCATGGCTGGAGTCATCAACTAACATTGTAGAGTTTAGTCTCGAGAAAACCGAGTTAGCATTAATTGCTGTGAAAAATGGTAAAGCCCCCGGTTTAGATAAAATACCTGGGGACTTATACAAACATGAGACCAGTATTTGGGCGGCATATATAAACAAGCTTTTTAATATAATAGTTGCCGGTGGGAAGTTACCACACAGTTGGCGGGGAGCAGAAATTATATTAGTTTTTAAAAAGGGGGATCGACATGATCCTTCCAACTATTGTCCCATTTGTCTTTTGGACATCTTGCAAAAAAAAATTTCTAGGCATCTTTTAAATCGAATGGAAACATGGATTGATTAGAATGAGATTCTTACTAAGTTTCAAGCAGGCTTTAGACGGAACATAAGTACGATAGATCAGGTTTTTAGGTTTTGTTGCATTTTTTGGAAATATGTCTCTTTGCTAAAAGGACACATTTATGTAGCTTTTGTTGATCTTAGGGCAGCTCTTGATTTAGTTTTGCGGGATCGTTTATGGGATTGTTTGTTTGCATTGGGATTACCAACATGTATACTCCAGCAGATAGTAAGATTACATGATAATAATTTTGCTAGAGTGCGTTGGGGCCCGAAAGGGGAACTACCAGAACCCATACCTATTAGACGTGGGGTCCGCCGAGGATGTGTGTTGGCTCCTACACTTTTTTCTTTATTTGTCAACGACATCCCAGAAATTTTAGACAGGTGTGGTAATGACTCCCCAAAACTGAATGGTGTGAGGGTCCCATCCCTTTTATTTGCGGACAATACAATCCTGATCTCGCAAACGCCCATGGGCCTCCAAACCCTTTTGAACACTTTTAAAACATACCGTGACTCAAAAGGTCTTGAAATAAATGCGAAAAAAAACAAATGTATGTCTATAAATCCACACAAAACCTTTAATGGGCAATTCTTTTTAAATAATCAAAGGCTTGATCTGGTCACAAATTTTTCGTATTTGGGTGTTTCCTTAGATTCAAAAACCTCATGGAGTACACAAATAGAAAAGAGTAAAACTATATATAATCAGAGCTCTTTACCAATTATAAAGCGCCATGGGGCAAGTTTAAGTAAGTTAATTTCACAAGCACTAGAAGTTTACAAATTTAAGGCTCAATCTGGTGCTTTATATGGAGCAGAAATCTGGGGCATAAAAGCATGTAACATCTTTACGACTTGTGAAAATAACTTTTTTAGAAGGCTATTGAAACTGCCCAAACGTACCCCACTTGTACCAATGTTTTTGGATTTAAACATGAAAAGAACGGATCATATCGCATTACTTAGGCCACTGTTGTTTTGGGTCAGACTCTGGAGTACTCCAGAACTCACAGACTATAGACAAGGTATCATAGAAGTCAAGAGTCTGGATGTTTATAATACAACCCCCTGGCTTAAACATGTTAATAATTGGATGCATCAAATAGGCCTTGCTCATTACTGGGATGACCCAGCATGTTTGACACAAAGATGTAAGATTCAGGTTAAGAATCAATTTTGGTTTTATATAATACACAATTACCAAAATAATCATCCATGTGGGTCCATTACACGCAGTTTTCTTGATTTTAAGGATGTTCCACTGTTTGAGGAATTTTTAAATGAGATACAACCAGCCCTAGCAAAAAGCCTGTACTTAAAATTTAGATATGGTATATTAAAAACAAAAGTAGTACTAGCGAAATGGGATAAGATCCTAGGGCAACCAAAAAGTACAAACTGCACATGTTGTGATTTAAATTTAAGAGAAGATGATACTCACATATTGTTTTTTTGTACTGCCTATGAACATGCTAGGAAAAGATGGATCAAACCCCTGTGTAAAGCCTTAGGTATTCGCTCATACCAGGAAGCATATAGGATTGTTAAAACTGACACTATACGCCTTATAGTATTTTGCGTTAGCAGATTCCTATTGAATGTTGGGTATACACGGAAAAACATGGCTCTTGATCTATAGATAGCATACATGTGTACATTAGATGCAGGCTAGGTTGCCATAAGATATGCTGGAGATGAAAACTGTAAATATACTTGATTTTTAATTACTATGCCTATTTTAACTGGGATGATTTTTCAAGTTTTAATTGTTGGAATGCATAGTTTCTGCTTCCAATTGATATGTGTATTCACTGTGTATAATGTATTGTGTTATAATGTATCTTTTATGGCCAAAAAGAGCCGAGATAAAGACTAAATGAAATAAATGAAAATAATGGAGGTAGGGTTGGCAGTCAACAGTTTTTTGTATCCTTAGAGGTGTTTTCCCATCCCCAGCCTGACCAACACCTGGAAAAGATAATCCCATGTGAGTGTATCAAAGGTTTTTTCAAGATCCAGTGTAAGGCAGGCTGCATGCGAGAACCACTGGGGCTGCTGGTCCATCACATAAAACAGACATCAGATGTTTTGAGACATGCAGCATCCTGCAACAAAACCGTTTGTATCTGGGCGAATTAGGTCAGTTAATATAGGGGTGTAATATAAGCTAAAATCTTCCGCCAAATCTTAAAATCCTCACCTACGATGGTGATTGGGCTGTCTGATAGCTGGGTCAGATCCCTGTAGGGCTTTGGGAAGGTCACCAGGAGAGATTCCGGGTTGGACAGAGGCAATTCCTAAACTCACAGGGCTTCATTAAACATGTGTGCCAATCTAGGCAAGAGGCTCGTGGCTTCACGCCTAATCTATCTGTAGCCAATCTAGTACTGTGGTTTAATCTTTAGCTAAGTCCTGGATGTTCTTCTTGATATTGGGAATTGCAACACAGGTGTCTATGTCCTCTCTGTCAGTATCGGGGAACTAACAGCCATGTTGAAGTTGGGGGAAGGGGGTGCTTTGCATATAGATGAGTAGTACATGGAGAATGCATCAATATGTTGTGCTGTTTGTATAAGCTGTCACCTGTAGGTGAAGATAATTCCATGATCAGGCCCTAGTGGGCGTCCTGTCGAACCAGCCACATGAGAAGAAAATGAGATTGGTCTTCCTCCTGATGTGTCTTGACTGAATAGGCACTGCAACTGAAGCAGCACAATCTCTGAGGGAGAGTTGGGTGATGAGTTTTGGCCTCAATCAGTGGGGAACCTTGGAAAGCACCCCAAATCACATCTCTTTAAAGAGTGGATATAAGTTGTTCAGCCTCCCTAACATCTCTCTGGAGTACTCTGTGAATCCCCTCCACTTCCCACATGCAGACCCACCTTGTGACAATGTTGAATGCATCCCACTTGCGTGCTCTAGCTGATGCTCTGGCATGGTTACCTCGAAGTAGTATCTGATATGCATCCTTCGGGATTTTTGGAATACCTGCTCCTCCATATTTTACTGAGAGAGATATCATGTGGGTACTGGGGAGCCTGGGATGTTCCATGCCGCATCTACTACTTGTAACCAACAACTGAGATTGCATGTGCTGCCAATCCTTTTGCTCTTTTATTTATAGATGGTACACCTGACTGTTAGACAAATGTACCTAAGACCAAGAAAGTGTCGTTTAACTTATATTTTATTTTGAAAAACAGGGGGGTTATATTTTATTATTAGAATATGAACCGTTTTTTAGAAGATTTTTCAAAGTATAATTTTTAGACCTTTATGTACAACTGACAAATCAACATATTATAAACACAACAATACTTTTTCACATATTATAAACACAACAATACTTTTTCGGATGGAAATCTTTTAGACTTTATGCACAACATATACAACAGGACACTCAGTCATACTCCTCACACACCACACTATTTACATATCTACACACGGTACAAAAAAAGAACATGCTAGTTCTATCAACAATGTAATCACTGTGGATTTACAAAACTAGTAAGAAACTACAACTCCCGCACAAGTCCTCCCGCTAAATAAAAGACGGACTACTCAAGAGAGTAGGCATCCGCCCATACTCCCAGGATCCTTTGCGGACCCGGAAGCCCCAGACGATCGGCAACACAGAACGCGGCTTGACTGCCGGTAAGTTTTCAACGCGCTGGCTCAATCCTTTTCTGAAACTTGAGCATATGTAGACCTCGCTGTTTTGACTGCAGTTTCCGATCTTGGTCCTCGTAGATTTACTCCTGTGCACTACGGACCATTGCTAGATCCCAAACTGGCTGAGTGAAGAAACACCACCAAGCCGCGAGGTGAGACTACACGCAGGGTTAAGCTATTCGCCATGGGTGCCTAAAAATCGCTATTTACATCACTCCGTGTTTTCAACACACAGCCCGAGCTCGATCGCCTTAAGCCACTCTATGGCGCCACAGACCATTTATTGACCCCATACCGGCTGCGCGAAGGTAGAGCACCATACCCCGAGGTGAGCATATTCTCAGGGTCAAGCTACTTAATAAGTTTTGCCCAACTATGAGCCACAATTGACACATCCTCCTTGTCACATACAGCCGGAGCGCCACCGCCCAAAGTCGTCAGAGAGCCTGGCCCCACCAAAATTATGTAAGCATAAATTGAGGTTTGAGTTTGGTCATAAAGCAACATGGTTATTGTTTATAGCAGTCATTGATGGGAGTCATTTATTCTCTCCACAACAGATGGTTGGGTGTCCAGATTACTCGCTTTTTTCTGGTTTCTGAGTGACTGAGAGGTAAGAGACACAAGCTAGTAGTAGGGACGGTAGACACTAGTCCTCACTTAAACAGCATACCAATAAGTTTCCCCTTTTTTCTTTTCACAGACCTTGGTCCTGATGAGAACTCATTCAATTTTATGAGTTCGAAACGCGTAGACTTAACAAGCCTTTGACAACCTGTAAAATGGATGAGATTTATTTTTGAATAGTTCTTGTAAATAGACAACTAGGTTTTAGGCTTCATTTGTAAATCTACAGTGATTACATTGTTGATAGAACTAGCATGTTCTTTTTTTGTACCGTGTGTAGATATGTAAATAGTGTGGTGTGTGAGGAGTATGACTGAGTGTCCTGTTGTATATGTTGTGCATAAAGTCTAAAAGATTTCCATCCGAAAAAGTATTGTTGTGTTTATAATATGTGAAAAAGTATTGTTGTGTTTATAATATGTTGATTTGTCAGTTGTACATAAAGGTCTAAAAATTATACTTTGAAAAATCTTCTAAAAAACGGTTCATATTCTAATAATAAAATATAACCCCCCTGTTTTTCAAAATAAAATATAAGTTAAACGACACTTTCTTGGTCTTAGGTACATTTGTCTAACAGTCAGGTGTACCATCTATAAATAAAAGAGCAAAAGGATTGGCAGCACATGCAATCTCAGTTGTTGGTTATATGCTTGTGGCAAGCAGTGCTGTTGGGAGCCCAAACCCAGTAGTTTTGTTGTTTAGGTGTTACTTGCAGACGGCTGTCTGTGTGGTCCCTGATCTCTTGAAAGTTGAGAGGTTCTAATTGATGAATTTAGTGTTTTGTCTTTTGTTATCTCACCGAACAGTTAGGCTGGCCTTCTGTGAGGTGGTAGTCTATTTGTTAGAGAGACCTGTGTCCACTTTGTGGTTAAGTGTTAAGTAGCATTAGGAGCATGAGTGAAAACGAAACTTTTGCGTATACTGAAGATCACATAAAAAATCTACTAGCGGATCCGCCCTTATTCGCTTCTGCTTCTCTGAGCGTCTCAGCCCAGAACCAAAATGAAATTGACAAACTAACACGATTAAAAAAGAAACAAATCCGCACCGACCTGCATGGGCATTTTTTGCTTCAGCACTTGAGAGGAGGCACAATCCCTACAGGGCTACAAATCAAAAACGTTCCTGTAATATTTACAGAAGACCCTATATACAAAAAAGGATACAGCTACATAGAGACGAAATGTAGTCGGGATTTAATGGTGTTAACTATCGAAACTGCCCAAAGACTCTCAAAAACACAATTAGAAGAAATAGAGGCATTGGAAACAGCAATATCTACCAATCAACTCATCACTGATTCAAAATCTTTATTGGAAAAATTACAAAAAGAGATTGGAGAGTTCAAAGATTATACAATCAACCAAAAAACAGTGCAATTTGAAAAGGATAAGAAAAACTTCAACTTAGAAAAGGTGTACCCATATTTACAATCTGATTTCTATTCCAAACCGGATTCAAGAAAACATTTACAAGAATACCAGGGAAGATCATTTAACAAATTCACTACTTTCTCAGACACGTCGTCGGCAAGCGGAAACGAAGGAGACGATCCCACACCAAGGAGAAATAATAACAGAAGAGGAGGATTCCAGCAAAATCAGGGATTCCAACAACAACACCAAGGCCCTTTTTTAGGCAGAGGCCAACCGACAGCACGTGGAAAAACCCGGTTTGCCCCCCAAACATGGGAAATGTCAACAAGACGATGCAACTACAAAAATTAATACCATCACCAATATTCAATCTTTCCAACAAAACCTTGACACCTGAGGAAGAGAAGATTCTAACAAAAGGTCTTACCTTTGTTCCCACCAAACACACAAATTTCGTAAAACTAAAGACAGAGGTCATCGAATTCTGCCGAAAAATAAGACTGAAAACCTTCTTTTCAGAACAACCCTATCAACCTAGGCAGGAAACCACGGGACTTAGAAATAAATCAACTTTCTGTCCACCCACAAATAAAATTCCGAAGGAAGTGATCACTTTCGAACGGACCTTATTGTCAGCAGTGATGGAAATGGAACAAAAGAAAAAACATCTCAAATTTAATCTATCAAAAGCGGAGTCACAGGCCCTAAATAATCTAAAAATGGACACATCGGTCATTATAAAGCAGGCCGACAAAGGTGGCTCTATTGTAATATGGGACAAGGAACTATACAAAATGGAAGTCAAGAGGCAATTAAATGATGAGACATGTTACAGAAAGGTGAATAAAGATCCAACTTTGGAACTCAAATATGAACTACACAAGATCATAGACGAAGGATTCGAACAGGGTTTTCTGGGACAAAAAGAGTATGAGTACCTTAAAATAAAACATCCCAGGACTCCTCTTTTTTATGTATTACCAAAAATACACAAGAACGTAAAAACACCTCCTGGACGCCCCATAGTGTCTGGGTGTGATTCTTTAATGGAACCTATCTCAAAATTTGTCGATTTCTTCCTCAAACCTTTCCTATCAACTGTCAAATCTCATATTCAAGACACTACGGACTTTATTAAAAAACTGATGTCAATAAAGTTTGATAAAAAGTCTCAAGTAATGGTGACAATGGACATCACTTCTCTTTACACATCAATCCCACAAGATGAAGGTATTTATGTCCTAGAAGCATTCCTGGAAGAAAGACCAAGACCTCACCCGATACCAACGAATTTCATCCTAAAACTTGCAGAATTCGCACTAAAAAAGAACTATTTCAATTTTGACGGTGAATTCTTCTTCCAAATTGGTGGGGTGGCAATGGGTTGCCCTTTTGCCCCGGAACTAGCGGTTTTGTTCATGGCTAGATATGAGGAGGCTTTCGTCTACAACAATAATCCCTATGTACAATGGATAACCCATTGGTATCGTTATATCGACAATATTTTTTTCATATGGAGTGGACCAATTGAAGAACTCAAACGATTCCATGATTGGATAAATAACAGAGTACCAACTATAAAATTCAGCATGGAACATTCATCTGAAAAAATGCCGTTTTTGGACGTAGAAGTATACCCATATGAGGGAGAACTAATAACAACGCTATACAAAAAATCAACTGACCGCAATAGGGCACTACACTTCCGGAGCAACCACCCGCGGAGCCTAAAAGAAAACCTGCCTTACGGACAATACTTACGGTTGAAACGGAACTGCCAATTCAAAGCCGAGTATTGGAAGCATGCAGATAAACTCACAGATAATCTACTGCAGCGAGGATACCCAAAAAAATTGTTAATCAAATCTGCTAAAAGAGCTTGGTGGACGCCTCGCGAAAGCTTACTAGAAAGAAGATCAAAAAATGCTACAGACAGGTTGGTGTTTGTTTCAACATGTTGCCCTAATTCTAATGACCTAAAGAAAGTGGTTAAACAAAACTGGCATCTTTTGCGTAACCTCGACCAAGTATTCACTCAAGACCCACTCTTCGCGTTCAAAAATGATTACAGTGTGGCCAATCAGCTGATCAGAGCAGCGTTGCCCAAAAAAACAAATCCGGATTTAAGGACTATGCTCAATTTTCCACCAGTCCAGGGACACCGCAAATGCGGCACATGCATCTGTTGTGACACTACGATTGAAGGAACAGTTTTCACTCACAATCACATCAGTTGGAAACACGAAAAGTTCTCGAATTGTAAATCACGAAATGTGGTATATGGAATCATCTGTCCCTGTAAATTGGCATATATCGGCAAAACCAATCAAGAAGTGCGCCTACGAATACAACAACATAAATCCAGAATCCGCAATAGTGTGGCCACAGCCCCTTTAGTCAACCACTGGAAAGAAAAACAACATAAAGAGTCAGATGTCATTTGGACAGTAATCGCTAAAGTGGAAAGTGACACCAGAGGTGGCAATCTCGATGCAAAACTTACAAGAATGGAAGCTATGTTAATAGTGAAATTCAACACAGCATTCCAGGGCCTTAACGAGATGTCCGAAATGTTCAAATTGTAATCACGGCGAGGTACTGATGACACCAGCAAAAAACTTCCCCATCACACCTGAACCCCGACCACTGCGAACTCAAAACCGTGTTTGGATGCATTGCCAACTACATTCCAGCCCATCCTCCCTCCATGCTACAATCTTCTAATCAAATTACACCAGTTGCCATATTAAACTCTTCCTAATAAATTTCACGCTGTAGTCACGAGATTTGACTACTCGAAATCGGGGTACTACAATACTCGTACCTCAGTTTATTGAATCAAATAGGACACACCACACAGTGTCTTACCCTGTCAATAAGCTTTAAGCGGGAATTCTTTCAACACTCATTTCCCTCCAGCTTGATTCCGTCTAAAGGCGAACCAAGCGCGATGCAGTCGCAGTTTGTTCATGAATGGCCACACGTAATCGACCAAATAATTTCGTTAAAAACAGCGGCTAACCTCGATTTTTGGTACTGGACCAAGCGCTATTCGAATATCTTTACATACCCCAGACGTACCGGAAAACATAAAAAGCATCAATGTAGCATTGTCAATATCAAAATATATTTTAAACTTAAAAAGGTCAAATTTGCATAAAGTTTTCAACTCTAAAGAAAAAACAATCACAAAGTCGTACTTGGTTAAAAAAAACTAGTAAGAAACTACAAACACGATTTTTTTCACTGGACCGTGCGCTATTGGAATATCCACATATAGCCCAGACGAACCACATTCAAAGCATGAATGCAGCATTTCTGATTTCAAAAAATATACTTCAAACGTAAAAAGGTCAATTTGCATAAAGTTTCAATCCCAAAGAAAAACAAACACGGAGTCGCACTCGGCCAAAAACTAGTAAGAAACTACAACTCCCGCACAAGTCCTCCCGCTAAATAAAAGACGGACTACTCAAGAGAGTAGGCATCCGCCCATACTCCCAGGATCCTTTGCGGACCCGGAAGCCCCAGACGATCGGCAACACAGAACGCGGCTTGACTGCCGGTAAGTTTTCAACGCGCTAGCTCAATCCTTTTCTGAAACTTGAGCATATGTAGACCTCGCTGTTTTGACTGCAGTTTCCGATCTTGGTCCTCGTAGATTTACTCCTGTGCACTACGGACCATTGCTGGATCCCAAACTGGCTGAGTGAAGAAACACCACCAAGCCGCGAGGTGAGACTACACGCAGGGTTAAGCTATTTGCCATGGGTGCCTAAAAATCGCTATTTACATCACTCCGTTTTTTCAACACACAGCCCGAGCTCGATCGCCTTAAGCCACTCTATGGCGCCACGGACCATTTATTGACCCCATACCGGCTGCGCGAAGGTAGAGCACCATACCCCGAGGTGAGCATATTCTCAGGGTCAAGCTACTTAATAAGTTTTGCCCAACTATGAGCCACAATTGACACATCCTCCTTGTCACATACAGCCGGAGCGCCACCGCCCAAAGTCGTCAGAGAGCCTGGCCCCACCAAAATTATGTAAGCATAAATTGAGGTTTGAGTTGGGTCATAAAGCAACATGGTTATTGTTTATAGCAGTCATTGATGGGAGTCATTTATTCTCTCCACAACAGATGGTTGGGTGTCCAGATTACTCGCTTTTTTCTGGTTTCTGAGTGACTGAGAGGTAAGAGACACAAGCTAGTAGTAGGGACGGTAGACACTAGTCCTCACTTAAACAGCATACCAATAAGTTTCCCCTTTTTTCTTTTCACAGACCTTGGTCCTGATGAGAACTCATTCAATTTTATGAGTTCGAAACGCGTAGACTTAACAAGCCTTTGACAACCTGTAAAATGGATGAGATTTATTTTTGAATAGTTCTTGTAAATAGACAACTAGGTTTTAGGCTTCATTTGTAAATCCACAGTGATTACATTGTTGATAGAACTAGCATGTTCTTTTTTTGTACCGTGTGTAGATATGTAAATAGTGTGGTGTGTGAGGAGTATGACTGAGTGTCCTGTTGTATATGTTGTGCATAAAGTCTAAAAGATTTCCATCCGAAAAAGTATTGTTGTGTTTATAATATGTGAAAAAGTATTGTTGTGTTTATAATATGTTGATTTGTCAGTTGTACATAAAGGTCTAAAAATTATACTTTGAAAAATCTTCTAAAAAACGGTTCATATTCTAATAATAAAATATAACCCCCCTGTTTTTCAAAATAAAATATAAGTTAAACGACACTTTCTTGGTCTTAGGTACATTTGTCTAACAGTCAGGTGTACCATCTATAAATAAAAGAGCAAAAGGATTGGCAGCACATGCAATCTCAGTTGTTGGTTATATGCTTGTGGCAAGCAGTGCTGTTGGGAGCCCAAACCCAGTAGTTTTGTTGTTTAGGCATCTACTACTTGAGCATCATGGAATGAAATGATGCATTCAGAGTAGTCTGCATGTGCAACTGTGAAACATAGAATGTGGTCAAGGTGAACATAAAAGGTAGTGCGGCAAAGAATAGAATGAAAAGTCTCTGGAGTATGGGGGCACGTTCTCCAGGTATCTAAGAGCACCCATTGACAGACCCACCTTCCAAAACGCTCTCTGAATGGGTGTGCAGGGAGGAGTGGGGATGGGATTGATACAGATGAATGGTAAGAATGCAATTGTACTCCTCACCTAATATCCACAGCGTCCAATCTCTGTGTGCTAATACCCCAGAAAACATGGCCCAGAAGTCTCCCTGATCAGTGTTTGGGGCATATATGACCCCCAGGAGAATTAGCAAACCAACAAGCTAGCCTACGACCAAGGCGTACTGCCCCTCCTGAAATAGTGTGTACTGCTGAATACAAACAAAATGGTCTGCAGGCTTAAGTTGTGGCAAAAACATCCCCTCTCCATCGCTTTCGTGAACGCTGCTGTTCCACAATCGCAGAGTGAGTTTCTTAAAGTAACATGATGCATGCATTTTAATGTTTCAATGTATGAGTGGACAGAGTAGCATTTTCACATCCTATGCATATGATGAACATTCAAGGCAAGTTATCTGGTCTGTAGCCTAAAAGATAGCCCTCATGAACGTACACCACTCGCCAAGTAATACATTACACCCCAAATAGCATAGTAGAACATGGGAGAAGGGATTGGGTACTTAGTTGAGAGGTGTGAAACCCTCATCTATACTAATCTATACTAATATAATAAAGAGAGAGCCCAAACCTTTGAGGCGGGTAATCTCAGGAACCACAGCACCAATCACAACACCCAATACAGCGTGCCAGCAAAGTAGTCCCTTGCGGGCGTGTCTGCGTTGTGCTGTGGGCGTCTGCTGGGGCGTGAGAAATGCTGGGGGCGTGTGGTACGTTTCGCTCTTCATGCCATGTCTCATATCGTGTGCTGGGGGCGTGTGCTGGGGGCATGATTACGGAAAAAAAGCGAGCATTGCGCCCAATATTTCCTTGTTTTTTCTTCCCAGGTTCTGTACATTCCAGCTCCGGGTGTGCTTGCCCCGTGCTCCCAGTGACGTGCACCTGCTTTATTGTATGGAGGTCAGGCATGACGCTATTCCCAAGGGCCGGAAGGAGCGCAAACAGGGGCCATTGTGCAGGAAATGTAATCTCGCCTGAACTTCCGGTGACGCCTGAAGCGCACACTGGAGATTTTCCACTTCTGTTGCGCACAGGCCTCGCACCACGCACATCCGGACACAAGGCCCGCCTCCACAGAAATAGCAAGAAAGGGACTATCCCTCCTCTAGGAATAGGTGATGATATTTCGCAAACCAACATCCCGCATACCATCACTCCACAATTTTTATAACGCAGGACTATTACTCCGCAAAGACATAATTTCTAAAACTTTTACAACGCATGCCAACATGCCATTATAACGCAAATGCATGTGTGGTAAAGTCATATACATTGTAAAAGTACATTATTAAAACATCAAATATATGTTTGTATATATGTGTATTTATATATAGATAGTGAGCAAGGGCACGGACGTGCCCGAAACGCGTCTGATGGCAGCCTTTTATCCACAGGTTACGAAATAAATATGAGCATTTAAAATATTGATTTCGCCTCGGAGTGCTGATTCTGCAGTCTGCGTACCTTTCAGTGCACGAAGCGCTTTGGTGACCGGTTGGATTGACATATATATATATATATATATATATATATATATATATATATATATATATATATATATATATATATATATATCGCCATTTTAAACCAACGCACAATGTGCGTACTCACTCAGTTTCGCCATTCTTGTGGTATATTTATATATATATATATATATATATATATATATATATATATATATATAAATATACCACAAGAATGGCGCAACTGAGTGGTTTAAAATGGCGACATCGAGAAATGAGAAACGAAGCGTAGCAGCGAACAAAATGTTTGAAATCTCAACTCTAGCACAAAAAGATGGGAATACTATGAGTTTAACAACGGGCAGCAGTCCGTCGAAAAACGCCCTATGGGATCGCCTGTGGAAATATTTGAAATTAGAACAAAATAAATGGTGGGAATCCACCACGTTGCAGAAATATGTAGATGCGGGTCAGTGCCGCGAGGGCTGCGCATCTTCATCACCCCCACGTTCAGTGACCCGGACCCGGATTTAATTGAAGAATGGGCTGAAAACAATCATAGCTGTTCAACGGTAATGTTGAAATTACTGGTTAAGTATGCTACTCGCGGCTGCGAGAAACTAACGGAATTAATTGAGGATATTTTAGCACAACTCAAATCAATGTGCGAAGCCGATGAGTTTGATCGTGACATGGCAAAAATCGAGAGTAAATTAGATCGTATTGAAAAGGAGATAAAAGAAAAGAAACAACGCAAATTTATGAGAGATTTTATTGATTATGAGAGGGGACAAATTTTAACCTTTGCCAGAAAGTTTGATCGGCTGAGAGGACAAACAGGGCAAGCAGCAGGTGGAACAGCAACAGCCCCAGTGGAATCAATAAGGAGGAAGGTGCCGCAAGTACAAATAAGACTCCCGAACCAATAGCAACTACCAGCGGGATTGCCCAAGCACAAGATTTGTCGGTAAAAGACAACATTTTAAAAGATTTTCCCTGATGGTCCAAGAGAGACTAACAGTCAAGGGAAATCCAGGAACGGCCAACCAAAGAGGACGAGGGCGTGGTCACGGAGGAAGAGGCATAGAAAGGCTACAAGAGAGGCCGAAAGGATTAACGGAAAGTCCAGTGGGATCCCGAACCAGGTGGCAAAAAAGGACCTAAGAATGGAGCAAGCAAAACTGAAGAAACAAACAGTTTTGAATTTATCGGATCGACTACTTACGAATGATGAAATAGACGTGCTGGGGAAGGTGTTGAATTCAATTCTCTTTCCGGTACTTGGAGCTGATTGCTGTATGGTAAAAGATTATTACCATTAGCAGGACACTTATAGGGCTAGGGCGCCGAGATCGACGGGTGAGAGTTGAAGCTTACCTGGCTACAATTTGAGCAGCCGTGGGTGGGAAGTAGAACGCAAGGGTTTCTTCCCGTTTTGTGGAGTAGGTTGCCTCCTTTATTTGGTCCGCAGGCTCAATGCTGAATAACAAAAATTAAAGTTAAGGCCGGCCCTTCCATGTTGGGCGGAAATGGAGTCCGAGCTAAGCTGGGGAGTTAGCTTACCTGACTTCTCAATGGAAGCGGCGGTGGGTGGGAAGGAGAAACACAATGGTCTTCTCCCCCTTCGGTGGCAGCGCGAATCCGCTGTGCAGGGATGCCTCGTGAGTTTGTGATTTTAAGGCCGGAAGGACTAAAGATAAAGGAAGGACTAGGTACGACTTCCTGGTACTTAGCGGCCATATTGGAGTGGTGAAGTTGGATTGGCCGATGTGCAACTGGAGTGTGTTGCGGTGGCCATGTTGTGGTGGGCGTGGATAGTGATTAAAATTGGGGTGGCTTATAGTGCAGTTTTGTGCTCATAACCGTGGGGAGTGAAGGCCGTCTGTGCTCCTCATTCATACACATTAGATTAGACAGCAGATTAAAAACACAATGTTTGATTTTAAGTATTCAGTATTTCACAGTTTCAGTGTTTCAAGGTTATTTTCAGGTTACAAGGATAAGAGACACGTCCAAATGTCACTAGTATACATCATTGGGCATTCAGAGTAGCGATGTCCAATCCTCTGACCGGTTTAACCCATTATGAATAGAGTCCAGCAATATTATGCACTTCAACTCTTCTTTGTTTAGGAGACTGGACATGCTTCCCCCTCTCTGGGGAAGTTTCAATGCCTTTAGTACAGTCCATCGAATGTCGTCCTCATCATAATTGGTCTCCAAGAAGTGTTCCACCAGTGGGGCATTTGGCGTCCGACATCTAATGCGGCTCCTATGTTGGCAGATACGGGTCTTGATTTTTTTTTTTTTTTTTTTTTTTATTGGAACACGTCAAAAAAGAAAAAAAAAACATGAACATACAAGATACACAAGATAACCGTCACAGAATACATAATTCATAATTCAAAACGAATTTTCCAACCTTGGAGAAATGAAAAACACAAGCGCACATACTCAAATACAACTTACAAATAAGAAAAGGGTAAGGCTACACAATAGGAGATACACATAACTATAGCCACATCATTATTAATACTTAAGTCTCATAAAAATCAGAAAAAGCCCCCCAAATTTTCAATCCCAATCTTTTTTTCCTTCTTGATTCAGATAACGAAAACAGACTCCACTCTAACTTATACAATTTATATAATCGAGCTTGCCATTGTTGGAGTAATGGAGGTTTTTCTTGAAGCCATTCTGCCGCAATACATAATCTAGCGACCGTCATTATAACAAAAATAAACTGTCGACAACCAATGATTTCCTTATTTTGGCCATCCTCAGGAATCTTTCCTAAAATCATCATTGAAGGAGTAATTTTTAGATTAACCTTTAGGATAATAGATACAAACTTTTCAATATCTTGGATGAATCTCCCTAATATAGGGCAAGAGAAAAAAATATGTATACAGTCTGCATTATCCATTTTACAGCGAAAACATTTGCCATCATGACCTCTTCCCCACTTTAGCATTCGAACCGGTGTATAATATAAATCAAAGAGGCTTTTAAAAAACTGTGCTTTTAAGTTAGCGGACATCAGTACATCTTTAGACATCAAAATCAGATTTCCCACTTCAATATCATTGTCTCCCAGTAGTTCCCTCCAATTTCCTTGTACTTTATCCAAATCATCAGTTTTTTCTTCCAAAAACATGCGATAGAGAATCCCTATCTTAACTTGTAGTGTTATACCTTCTACGATTTTATGCTCCCTTAAAGAAATTTTGTGTCTATTAAAATAATCTCGTATCTGTAAGAACTTAAAGAAAAAATCCCTGGTCAACCCAAATTCTTCACTCATTTCACGGGTCTTGATTTTTTGTGATGTTTGCCCAACATAATTTTTGTTGCACGGACATTGGATAAGATAAATTACGTTGCTTGTATTGCAGTTTGTGAGTGTATTACATGTAAAGGTGACATTGTTAAACACAAAACTTTTTCCTTCAATTGTTAAATTACAAACTGTACAACCACCACATTTGACATGTCCGACTATGGGGGACAGACCCCATGCTGACTCAAGAGTGGAAGAATGGGTAGGACTGGGAAGTGCTGCGCGAACCAGATGGTCCTTTAAATTCTTGCTCTTTTTGAATGCAAATCAAAGCTATGAAGCTCTATACAAAACTTACAGCGAGGAACACCCTCCTTAAATATGATAGCCACCATCCGCGGAGCCTGCGCGATATTCTCCCTTTTGGGCAGTTTTTGCGTCTTTGGCGCAACTGCACCAAGAAGACTGATTATTTTCACGAGGCTGAGATGTTGAAACAGAAATTGGTGATGCGGGCATATCCCCATAGATTTGTGAAACGGGCCTCGAAACGTGCCTGGTATTACAATCGCGAGGCTTTACTGACAAAAAAAGAAGAAATGAGTGCAATTGAGACAGATATAAAGCCTCTGACTTGTGTCACTACGTTAAGTTCTGAATCACACCAGATTAGGACCATTATAAAAAACAATTGGCATCTAATCAGTAAAGTCGAACCTCACTTCGAGCAACCTCGGTTTGCATTTAAAAGAGGTAGGAATTTAAGAGACTTTCTAGTGAAGGCTTATAATGAACCATCGCCCTCCACCATACAGTCACAGTGGGGGCTACCACCGGTTACTGGGCATTTCCCATGTGGCTCCTGTACAGCATGCGCGACTACCAAGGCAGTGAAGGGCTGCATGGTGAACGGAATAGAAATCAAATTATTTCACCATTCTAATTGTAACACTAAGAATGTTATTTACTGCATACAATGTCCCTGCATGTTGTCATATATTGGTAAAACTACACAGGCATAAAAAAAATGACTGTTACAACATCAGTCCCGAATAAGATGCAATGTCACCACTACCCCACTGGTAGAACACTATCAGCAGAAATCACACCTGCCGAATGAAATGCAGTGGTTTGTAATTGATGTCATTAAAAGCACTAGACGTTGTCAGAATGCAGATCGCTGTAACGACCGGATTTTCGGACCAGATAGATTCAGCTCACTAAGACACCACTAACCCAGGCGAAACGTAACCACCTCCCTCCTCGGGACCTATTTACAACAGGTACCTGTGTACCTACCTAAGGATGGGGAATTAGCAATATACAAGCTTAGATCTTCTAAAACACCACACTCATACTGTATAGTCTCGCGGCAACATGGGCCCAGACTAGACTACCCTAAGGCAGTTCCGATTACTTACCATTACACACTGACCGTAATCAGTGCTCTCTCAAGCCACAATCCTGTGGGTATATACACTGTATCCTCCCAGTGCTCTCACTATTTCATACAGACACAAGCCACAATCCTGTGGGTATACACATTGACCGCAGTCAATGCTCTCATTAACGCCCCTTTCCCTAGAGACGATCTCACTACACACCGTATTCCCCCGGTGCTCTCTCAAGCCACAATCTTGTGGGTATACACATCGACTACAGTCAATTCTCTCATTAACGCCGCTACACAACGACGATCACTTTCCTATGAATACCTTCAGCTCTCCATGTTGGGAAATCTCTCTCCATCTACAATACTACAATATTATAGATCACACAAGAATGGCCAAATTTTACTGTGTGAAGGTTATTCCCTATTTCAAGATCTCCTCTCTCCCTCATTGCTCAGTTACCATTTACCTGGAAGGGAGACGCATCCGTTCACATAACAGCATATGACTAGAAGAAAGGTTAACTTTACCATAAGAAAGTAACAAGTACACACTAGTTCACTAAGAACTGGGGTATCTTTATTCATTAATAATATCAACAATATAATACTGCACTATAACACATAGCCTGAAAAGCAAAAGGAAAGGTTAAAATGTGTGTGCACGCTAATAAGAAAGGGTCGACGTCACCTTATGAATATGAAGTCTGGACTCAGCAGACATCTGGGTTCCCTTCTCATCTGTGTCTTGGGTCGTCTTAGGATCACCTCTGCAGTCACGGATACACGCTATGCTCTGTCTCCTCCGTTTCCCTCCAAGTCACTGGAACCTTCCTCTTATTCTCTGTCTCATCAGCTGCTCTCTTGCTGTTCTATACTACTCCTCTCTCCTCTCAATCACGGACTGTCTTCACTTTTCAACTTCGATCTTATAAATCAGTTTCTACCACTCTGGTATTCGTTCTCTCGGCTAACGGCTTCACTCTGTATGCTCTGATCTTAATCTCAAAGCTCGCCAGCTGCTCCAACTAAAATAACTTCAATCTTTCTAAGAGAGTATTAGCTTCTCGGTCTTTCTCGGACTTCAAGATGGCGACTGTCTGCCTTGAAATAATTAATTGCAATGATGCTAACGGCTAGCTGCCGCCTACGAACTGACTCACGCTACCTCCTGCTTTCGCTAATATGGAACCTTGTTCCTGCATGGAAAGTTACGGTCAGTAACCTGCCGCCCACCAAATTCTTGTACCTCCCCGTACCAAGGACACCTTCTCAGCCGGCCGGCCGGATGTTATGTCTTCGACACGAAGAAAAATACAGTCCTTCGATAAAGGCCAGCCTGAGCCGGTTCTCTCCAAGCGAACAACACCTCATAACTAAAACATTACATTTGACCTAAAAGCATCTCAAGCTACCGAGGCAGAAAGAAAGATGGAGTCTCTCCAGTTTGAGGCCTACAAGGCCCGAAATAAGCATGACTCCATCAGAAATATACTAGCACTCTTATAAAAGGACGGATTACTACTAATACTAAGGAATCTATCCCTTAACATAGATTTATAAGCCCTAAAATGAAAAGAAGGGTAGGGGATTGCATCAAGCACCTTGTAAATAGGCCCTGTCTAAGGTTCTAGTACTCCTATTAGAATGATAGCAGACTAAAGTCACCTTCAATCACCTTCACTCAAGAAAAGGGCCAAAAAGTCGGTCAGAACACTTCACCCTTGACTTTAGGCTACTAATCATTCGCTAAATGGAACTAATATCCGTAGAGGAATAATATGAAACAAAACTAACTGATCTATTTCTAGTACCACATCTACAAGTCTGTAGTAAGGAAGGAATGCACTGAATAAAGCAGCAAATAGCTACCAAAATGCAAATAGTAATCAGGACACCCCCTAATATCTGATGTAAAGAATGTAAATCAGGTAACCAATTAAAGAGCCAGTCAAACCAGCCCTGGTCAATGTGTTTTCTAACTTCTTTGGTCAAGTCATGAAGTTTGTCAATATGAGCCTGAATGGATCTAGTATGATCTGATAAATTGCAACAACAAAAACCCTCAAAGTCAGAACATTCATGTCCATGTTTGAGCAAAAGATAGTCGATGGCATCCCGGTTCTGCAAAATAGCTCTGCGTTCACCCTGGGCGTCCAGTAACATGTCAGATAAAATTGTAGAAGTATGATTGATAGATTTAACCATCCAACAGGCCATCTTCCCAATGGATTTGGCATTGTAGACTGCTAAGGCAGGGACACCTACAATTGAAAAAGCTAAACTAAGATATTCAGGTTCAGAAAAAAAATGTAGTGTAGAGTCACAATTGTCATGTAACATTATTGCATCACGAACAATACAGGAATGCATATTAGGATGTGAAGAAAACATCAAGAAACTCAGTCTAGTAATGACACACGGTCCTCCAGAAATATTTGCAGGAATGTAAGGCCAGGAAGTATTACCACAAGAGAAAAGCCATCCAGAAGGTAACAGCATTGTACGATAATGACTAGGGGTAACTAATAGACTTTTGCAGGTCATATTATTTTTAACTGAAGTACATGATTTCGGTGATCTTCGGAAACATAAAGTTCGTTCATGAGCTGTAAATGAATTGGCACCTTTCAATTTTAGACGCACACATTCGGTTATAGCATTGGGATCACAGGTAAGGAAGAAACATAAATCACCCTGTGTGATATTATACGTAATTATTTGGGAATGAATCGGGGGTGTTGGATCTGAAATCACAGTACATAAAGGGTAATATTCATGTGTTGCGAAATCACCAAGAATAATATTAGGACGGGCATTTGATATATTGAAAATATGGGCCAAAGTCTCCAACGAAGTAGGGACAGCAACAAAATAGGTCGCTAATATGTCAGTCACCGAACGCATCGGTGTTAAACAGAAATGTAGGGAATTTGTCACCCTTCGTGCCAGGGCAGCCCAAAAGTTAGATGATGAATCCCACGCAGCAAAGGAACCAGGTACTCGGGTTATCGAATCAACCAAAGTCTGTGGGTTCCCTCCTTTCCCGACGTAGCAGGCCAAAAGGAGTCCAACGCCGGCACATCCTGCAACAGCAGTCCAAAGAGTGATCTGAAAGAAAATCAAATACAGGCATTATTCATTCTCGTAAGTAACATTTGTCAGCTGGGACAGCTTCCCAGCTATCTTTCCCTGGTCTCATAACGAGTACTGTGTTATCATGACCGGTTGCAATAACTTCAGCTTGTTAAGGGGGATTTTTAGGCGATTGCACCCACACTCTCGCTCCTGGATTATCCGTGGAGCCAAAACCTTTTTGTCCTCGTACAGTTAACAAAGTTGGGGCAGTGCCTTTCTGAATCTCACCACTGAAAACAGGCATGATTAGCAACTGAGAAATTCGGTCAGCCTTATGAATCGGTAGATCAACTTCACTGCTATTCAGCAGGAGTACCTTAATCTCTCCCTGATTATCACTGTCAATGACTCCTCCAAGCACTTGAACGCCTTTTAAGGCCAGGCCCGACCTAGGGGCAATCAATCCAAAATTTCCAGTAGGTATACAGACACCAATGCCAGTGTCAATGATAACTTGATCTCTACTTTTTACAATAATATCATTCATGGCATGCAGGTCCAAGCCTGCAGAACCTGGGGTTGCTCTGCATGGAGCTAGTGCTCCAGGGGAAATTTCCCAATACATTACAGTATTGTCAACTGTATTCGGTTTTGCGTCAACAGCTGGAGGAAATAAACGCATCAATGGAGATTCAGCATTCAAAAAGGGACGATTATTCAAAATCAACAGTGCCTGAAACAAATATTCTCTCCAATTCTTATATTTATTATCAGTTAATTTACGCAATTGATCTTTTAGCAAACCATTCATTCTTTCTATAAGGCCTGCTGCCTGTGGATAATATGGTATATGAAACACCCATTCAATGTTGTTCTCCACACAAAATTCCTGCACCAATGCATTATCAGATTGAATTTGAAATGGAACACCATAATAGAGCATAATTAATTCCAATGTTTTAATGGTGTTCACTTGGGTAGCTCGTTTACAGGGAAAGGCCACCAAAAGGCCACTGTATGTATCAACGATGGTGCAAATATATTGGCAATTTTTACTCATAGGGAGTGGACCAATATAATCAATCTGCCAAATTTGAACGGGCAATTTTCCTCGGTGTAAATGTCCTTTCACAATTTGGGGCACTTTTCGCTGTATAGAATGTTGACAGATAAGACAATACAATCTTGTATCTTTAATCAAATTTAAAGGAATATAAATTCCTCGATCAGCAGCCCACCTGCTAGTGGCTCTCTCTCCAAAATGTCCTGCTTTCTGGTGGGCCCATTTCGCCAATCCCGCCAAATTAGAATCCTGCATGTCCACCACTGCCTCAGCAATTTTAGATTTCTCATCTGCAATGTTATGAAATAATTTGTCATGGGAGTCTATTGGTGTATGAGCATTCACATGAAAGATTGTAACAGTACTTTGTGGGAGTATCTCCCAAATTTCTTGCCATAATTCTTTACCCCAAAGTTCTTTAGAATGCAATTCCCAATTATGAGAATGCCAGGTTGGTAACCAAACCGCCAGTCCATTAGCAGTGGACCAGGAATCGGTAAAAAGATGACATGTACCGGGTAACTCTTGTTTTAAAACTTGATAAACAGCATATAATTCAGCAAATTGACTACTCTTTCCTTCACCAGTTGTACTCAGCAATTTTTGTGTGATGGGATTATAGGACACTGCTTTCCAATGCCTCTTCTCTCCTATGTACCTCGCGGAACCATCCGTAAACCACACATGGTTTCTGTCCTCCGCGGACAGATCATCAAATGGCTTACCCCATTTAACAGGGGATTCCTGTACTACAGGTACGGAGCAATCACTCCCAGTCTCAATCAATGGCGCCTGCGCCACTCGCTCATGTAATGATGTCACACCTTTCGGTCCCACGCGTGCCCTGTCTTGTATGTACCATTTCCACTTAATCATACTCGCCTCTTGAGCATGTCCGATTCGATGAGTTTTCGGCGAACTCAAAACCCACTGCATAATAGGAATCTCAGGTCTCAAAACCACATCATGCCCCAAAGTCAATTGCTCGGTATCCACCAGAGCCCAATAACATGCAAGTAATTGTTTCTCAAAAGGTGTATAACGCTCACCAGCATCAGGTAACTTTTTAGTCCAAAAACCTAATGGTACTTTATTTTTGCCTTGTTTTTGCCACAAACTCCAATTTGCATAAAGACCTTGCACGGACACATTCAGATCCACATCACCGTCACGCACGGGCCACAAATCCAAAGCACACTGAATTGCTTCTTTCGCCAAATCAAACGCATCCTGCTGCGGTTTACTCCATTCAAACACATTCTTTTTACGAGTAACTCTGTATAAAGGGGCCAATATCTGACTCAAATGTGGGATGTGTTAACGCCAAAAACCAAAGAATCCAATAAAGCTTTGGGCTTCCTTTCGGTTTCTCGGAACCGCAAAATCAAGAATCTTCTGTTTTACCTGTGAAATCACTTCTCTATTACCTTTATGCCAATTGATGCCTAAAAATTTTACACTTTGTGATGGACCTTGTGATTTGTCGGGATTAATTTCCCAACCTTTTTCACGTAAATGATCAATAATCTGATCTAACTGAGTTTGAACTTGATCTTGTGTCTCACCTTGAATCAAAATGTCGTCAATATAATGACACATCTGAATTTGTGGATTTACGGGTATTTCAGATAAATGCTCCGCCACCAGCCGGTGACAAATCGTAGGACTGTGTACATAGCCTTGGGGAAGACTTCTAAACGTCATTTGACGTCCATTCCATGTAAAACTGAACTGTTCTTGACACTCAGGGGCAATTGGGATTGAAAAGAAAGCATTAGCGATATCAATAGACGCATATCATATTCCTGGATGCTTCTGGATTCTCTCAATTAAAGTAATTATGTCCGGTACTGCAACAGTCAAAGGGGGTGTATGTTTATTCAATTCACGGTAATCAACAGTCATACGCCAAGAATTATCACTTTTACGTACGGGCCAAACGGGATTATTCCAAGCAGAAGTAACCGGAGTTATAGCTTCTGCATCCACTAAATTGTATTGTATTGTATTGTATGTGGATTTGTAGAGCGCGATTGCTGCCCGGGGGCGTCCAAGCGCTAGGAACCAACAGAGGAGATTGGCGGAAGCAGGAGGTCTAGCAGAGAATTACTGTGGGGAGTTGAAGAGGAATGTTTTAAGCTGTTTCCGGAATGAGGAGAGATTGGGGTTGGCTCTCAGATGAAGGGGTAGGGCGTTCCATGTCCTGGAAGCATTATGTGTGAAGGTCCTACCGCCTGATCTGGCTTTTTTTATTCTGGGTGCTGTGGCCATAAAGTCCTGGTTTGAGCGGAGATTTCTGCTTGGTTGGTAGTGGGAGACTAAGTAAATCTTTATTGTTTGATTAATTAAAATCTTACAATACTTCCATTACAAAAACTTTTTCAATTTATACAATACAATATAATACAATAAAAATAGAAGGCATTTCTTTTATCCTTAAAATTGAGATGATTGGACTTAAATAAAAATATAATAAAATTTTTAAAAATTATCTATTTATTTGTTTATGATTTCATAAAAGCTTTTTTCCTCATCTACTTTTCTAATTCGGTGGTTATAATTTTTAAAAATTTTACAAAGGCAACGTTCATAACTATATCATTTGGATCAAGACACATTTTCAATGCCTGCCTGCATGTTCTTGTGGCCCGAAGATTAAAATGAGGTTTAAGTAATGCACATCTTTCCCTGCTAAGGCCAGGACAGATACATAGGATATGGACAATATTTTCTTCTCCACCTTTGCAAAGTCTACACAATAAACTGGAGTTCGTTTTTTCCCATGGCAGAGCGTGAGTAAGGCCTGGCAAAATTCCAAATCTTGCATTCATGAAACATGGTTTACTTTTTTCAGACCACGGTATCTCCAAGTATTCTTGCACTTTCTTTTTTTCATATCCATTTATTACTGTCCACGTGTGCTTTCTTTTTGCCAGCACGTTTTTATCATGTAATAGTGATAAGTAACTGGTTGTTCGATTCACTATTTTTTTAAATGATCCATTGTTTATTGTATTGTTCCATATAGGCATCAGTGAAAACTCCTCTAGTGCATCATGAAGATATCTCCCAGCAAGTGATTTTTTATTATTATTTACCTCTTGCCAGAGTATTTGTGAAATTTGATTATCATGGTCATTCTTAAACCTATACCACATTTTAATAAACTGACCTTTTCTCGCTAACTCTTGATTGGTCAAACCAAATTCCAGTCTTATTTGTGCTGGTGAAGCATTCTTTGGAAGGTGGAAGAGAGATCCATATACTTTAGAAAGTGCCTTGTTAATTGGTGCCGCATCCTTGCCCATTAGTGCCTCACTTCCATATGTAATAGTTGGGAGCAATTTAGCACCTATGATTTTCAATAGTGGGCCATAAGTTAAACTTCCAAGGGATTTTTGTGCTATCTTGAATGCTGCTGTTAGTGAGTTAGCTTTCCTTTGGATGTCCTGTTTCTGTAGGAGATAATTTCCCTTCTCGTCAAACAGTACCCCCAGGTATTTGTACACCTCTATTTGTTCAAGTTGATTATTTCCCATGTACCATTTGTTTTTTTGTCTCATATTTTTGTTCGTGGATACCACCATGATTTTTGTTTTGGTTTCGTTAATAACCATTCCATTTTCGTTTGCATACAAGAGTGTACTGTTGATTAAGCGCTGGAGACCTATTTTGGTGTGGCTTAATAGGATCGCATTGTCCGCATACATCAAATTGGATATTAATTTTCCCCCCAGCTTAGGGGGATGTGCATTAAGGTCGTTCAGGTTGACTGATAGGTCTCCTAAAGATAGATTAAAAAGGAGGGGGGCCAGAACACATCCCTGTTTCAGCCCTTCCAATGCAGGAATTTCCTTTGATAATGTCTGACCATCTCCCATCCTTACTCTCACCCAGGTTTTATTGTGCAGCAACTGTATAAGTTTTAGTAGCGCAGCCGGGATGCCTTTTTCAAAAAGTGTTTTCCACAACAGATTTCTTTGCACACAGTCAAAAGCAGACTTAAAGTCTACAAAGCATAGATATAAGGGCAATTTTATTCTCAGTGATTTTTCAATTGTTAGCGATAATGCCATGATGTTTGTCATTGTTCCAAGCCTTTTAATGAATCCAGTTTGATTCATTGGTAAAATATATTTTACTGGATTCATTAAAGGGCTTGGAACAATGACAAACATCATGGCATTATCGCTAACAATTAAAAAATCACTGAGAATAGTGGGAGACTAGGTCACGGGTGATCAGAGGACCAGAAAGCCTGGTGGGCGATACACATGGCTTTGAAGTGGATTCTTTGGCGTACTGGCAACCAGTGTAGGCTGATCAAGCCAGCTCTTACTGATTGTCGACAAGGGAGCTGAAGCAGTGTGCAAGCTGCACAATTCTGCACTATTTGAAGTCTCCACAGTGTATAATCTGGAGCAGCAAGGTAGAGGGCGTTGTTAAATCTTGAATTGTAGCACTAATTTCTTCATGACCACCTGGGATATGATACTGCTTTTGGGAAACAACTTGTGTAGCCTGAGGAATTTTTATAGGGGGCATTCTCAAACGACCAACTCGTACAGGTCTGGATGATATATAACTTTTACTTCCAAATTGATAACAGCCGTCATCTAAATGCAATGTCATTCCTTTCAAAATATCAATTCCAATTATGTATTCCAAGAGTGGCACAACTAAAACAGAATATTCTTTTGGGGGAATTCTACCTATTTTCATATCAAGTGTAGTTTGCACTGTGGGGGTTTCCTTTCCACCTAAACCAGTAATTGTGAAAAACCGACCTTTAAATTTCTTTGATTTTCCATGAATAAGAGTGGCCTCCGCTCCTGTATCTACCAATGCTCGGGCCCTTTGGATATTACGATGTTTCCAAAAAATTTCAATACCTACATAGGGTCTATTGTCTCTGTGAGCCCACCTACGTACTGGAGCTTGACCTATTTCCTAGTCATTTTTATTGCGTTATGATAACCAAGACAAATCAGGGTAAATGCTCTCAAATTTTTTGGACGATATAATGTCATGTTCATATCCATCTCCATTACGAAATGGATTCTTGTAATCTGCATGGTATTGTGAGTTTCGATCGGAAAATCTGTGTCGATCCTCCCTTCTCCTCATCTCGGGGGACTCATCCCTTTCATCTCTATATCTGCTGTTAACACGGTCATCCCTCCCCCTTTCTCTTTCCCCCTCTCGCCCCCTCTCCCTTTCACGCTGAGGGGACACATCACGTTCATACCGTCGTCCATCAGGACGATCAGAATCAGCACGACGACTATCATCCCCACTGTCATCAGAATATTCACAATCACAATCATTCTTTCGCACACGTCGAGCACCCTCCTTCCGATCCAAACCACGCTTGCGCAACATGTCCCACAAGCGATTATTAGGTTCACCATCAATGTCTTCACTCTTCACACCATCAGCCAGTAAAGCAAGAAACATATCACGTCTAGAGAACTTATAACTCCCAGCAGTACGACCCTCGGGTCTGGACTGTCTCTCAGGTTTAAGCCATTCGCCCAACTCACCAAGCTGACGTACAGATTCAAGCACCATAGACAATGCATTGCCAGTCTGATTAATCAACAAAGTCATCATAACCTGCTTATAAGCAACGGGGAAAGAACGGATAATGCGATTCCGCAGAGAAGATGTCAACAAACCATCCAACAATCTGTCAGATGTACTCAGAAAAATCGCAGTTTTCATCACCTCCTCCTTGAGCCTTTGTGCCGCATCGCGCAATGTATACCATGGCTTGTCATTCAGAGGCCAATCAGATTCAGTAGGGTATTTGTGATTGCAACCATCAGTCGCTAACTGAAGCAGACTCATTTGACCAGGAGCATTATAATTCCGGAAATGATCTTGTACAGTGGAATCAGAACTCAAAGAACAAAATTTCAAGGCATCTCCTGCATCTAACATGATGCCCGCAGTGCCCAGCTCATAAAGGCGCACCATCCATGTAAGCAAGGCCTCACCGGGCCGTTGCCGAAACCGTTGCAAAATGTCACAAACTTTCTGTTGCGTAAAATCTTCCAAACTACCCAAAGGAATACCATTCGGATTACCAGGAGCTTGCTGCATTTTTCGTCGAAAAACCGGATGCGCAGAAACCTCACGACGAGCATCAGAAGAAGCTCGATCAATAGAATTAGAGGGACAGTCAGAACGAGAAATATCATCAGAATGGAAAAAGCAACCACGGTCGCTGGAATCATCATATTTGTCACAAGAAGTAGATTTACAATCACGTCCGGTGCGAGAAAACTCGCGCTTGTCAGTCTCCTCAGCCGAGGAGCCAGAATCATTTGAGTCCCAGATATTACCATCCCACTCATCAGGATTCCAATCCAGTCCGGCTTTCGCCACGACCAGACGTACTTTCCGTTTACAAACACGACCGCAACGATTCTTATATTTATATTTTGCTATTGTCTGATAAGTCTCAAGTTAGTCGGCAAGCAATTTATTTTGACATCGCAAAAGAGTGTGAGCATTCTGCACTTCAACAAACTTTTCTTCCATATCCACATATTGTCTCTGTAATTTCAAAAATTTCTCATGTACAATCCTGTACGCAGATAAAACAATCCAACCTCTGCGTCCTAAGATAGGAAGCTCCTCACCCTTCATTACTGGAGCTTTCTGCAAACAAGCAATCACATTAGCCAGCTCCGCCAGTTCCAAACAAGAATTCCAATTTTCACTTAAACCAGTAGAATCGGCCCATTCACGGGCCAAAGCCTCGAAAGGCGTTGATTCCCAACCGGGAATTTCAATAGGCAATTTAAAAGTAGATTTCGACTTTCTCAAAAACATTGTAATAAAAAAGAAAAAGATATATACAATTATAAAGAAATAATATACAAAATGAACACCATACGTGCCGAGCGCAAACCAACAAGATAGAAACAATACTGCGCAAACAGGCTCTGTAAACGGTTTGTGACGCCAGATGTAACGACCGGATTTCCGGACCAGATAGAATCCACTCACCAAGACACCACTAACCCAGCCGAAATGTAACCACCTCCTTCCTCAGGGCCTATTTACAACAGGTACCTGTGTACCTACCTTAGGATGGGGAATTAGCAATATACAAGCTTAGATCTTCTAAAACACCATACTCATACTGTATAGTCTCGCAGCAACATGGGCCCAGACTAGACTACCCTAAGGCAGTTCCGATTACTTACCATTACACACTGACCGTAATCAGTGCTCTCTCAAGCCACAATCCTGTGGGTATATACACTGTATCCTCCCAGTGCTCTCACTATTTCATACAGACACAAGCCACAATCCTGTGGGTATACACATTGACCGCAGTCAATGCTCTCATTAACGCCGCTTTCCCTAGAGGCGATCTCACTACACACCATATCCCCGCGGTGCTCTCTCAAGTCACAATCTTG
Organism: Lissotriton vulgaris; assembly: GCF_964263255.1. Lineage (NCBI taxonomy): Eukaryota > Metazoa > Chordata > Amphibia > Caudata > Salamandridae > Lissotriton > Lissotriton vulgaris. The sequence goes on from NC_141695.1 coordinate 224,326,465, forward strand.
TGGGTATACACATCGACTACAGTCAATGCTCTCATTAATGCCGCTACACAACAACGATCACTTTCCTATGAATACCTTCAGCTCTCCATGTTGGGAAATCTCTCTCCATCTACAATACTACAATATTATAGATCACACAAGAATGGCCAAATTACACTGTGTAAAGGTTATTCCCTATTTCAAGATCTCCTCTCTCCCTCATTGCTCAGTTACCATTTACCTGGACGGGAGACGCATCAGTTCACATAACAGCATCTGACTAGAAGAAAGGTTAACTTTACCATAAGAAAGTAACAAGTACACAATAGTTCACTAAGAACTGGGGTATCTTTATTCATTAATAATATCAACAATATAATACTGCACTATAACACATAGCCTGAAAAGCAAAAGGAAAGGTTAGAATGTGTGTGCACGCTAATAAGAATGGGTCGACGTCACCTTATGAATATGAAGTCTGGACTCAGCAGTCATCTGGGTTCCCTTCTCGTCTGTGTCTTGGCTCGTCTTAGGATCACCTCTGCAGTCACGGATACACGTCTGCACCGCTATGCTCTGTCTCCTCCGTTTCCCTCCAAGTCATCACTGGAACCTTCCTCTTATTCTCTGTCTCATCAGCTGCTCTCTTGCTGTTCTGTACTACTCCTCTCTCCTCTCAATCATGGACTGTCTTCACTTTTCAGCTTCGATCTTATAAATCAGTTTCTACCACTCTGGTATTCGTTCTTTCGGCTAACGGCTTCACTCTGTATGCTCTGATCTTAATGTCAAAGCTCGCCAGCTGCTCCAACTAAAATAACTTCAATCTCCCTAAGAGAGTATTAGCTTCTCGGTCTTTCTCGGACTTCAAGATGGCGACTGTCTGCCTTGAAATAATTATTTGCAATGATGCTAACGGCTAGCTGCCGCCTATGAACTGACTCACGCTACCTCCTGCTTTCGCTAATATGGAACCTTGTTCCTGCATGGAAAGTTACGGTCAGTAACCTGCCGCCCACCAAATTCTTGTACCTCCCCGTACCAAGGACACGTTCTCAGCCGGCCGGCCTGATGTTATGTCTTCGACACGAAGAAAAATACAGTCCTTCGATAAGGGCCAGCCTGAGCTGGTTCTCTCCAAGTGAACAACACCTCATAACTAAAACATTACATTTGACCTAAAAGCTACCGAGGCAGAAAATGAAGTCTCTCCCGTTTGAGGCCTACAAGGCCCGAAATAAGCATAACTCCATCAGAAATATACTAGCACTCTTATAAAAGGACGGATTACTACTAATACTAAGGAATCTATCCCTTAACATAGATTTATAAGCCCTAAAATGAAAAGAAGGGTAGGGGATTGCAGCAAGCGCCTTGTAAATAGGCCCTGTCTAAGGTTCTAGTCCTCCTGTTAGAATGATAGCAGACTAAAGTCACCTTCAATCACATTCACTCAAGAAAAGGGCCAAAAAGTTGGTCAGAACAATCGTCTACTTACCCTAAGGGAAAATAAGTGGATCTGGACTTGTGACACTGTGGATAAAGGTTTGAATTCCCTCAAAGAATGGCATACTGTGGCCACTTTGTGAATCAATCTTTAATACTATTTGAAATTCGATATCATTAAAATTAGTGGCATGCTAGTTCCAGTATGTGATAATGGGCCAACTTCACTCCTGTAGAGAGGTGGGATGTGAGGTATGTAAGAGTGGCCTTACAATAGATTTTGTGTATGGACTCTACAATAGATGTTTATGAACGGGGCTCCGTTCTAAGATGGCCGACGTGTTGACGGTTGTTTGTTGAGGTTTCCTCATTAGCATGAAATGCATACCCGTGGGTCGGACATTCCTGTTCCCTTTGGCCGATGTGTAAGGGAGAGCCGGTTGCGCTTCATACTACATCAAGATGGCGCCTCGTCAATATGCGTATGACGTCACGATGCCTTTAGCGTAAACACCAGGAATTGGCTGCACTCCAGTCTCGAACGCTACAGTCGAGCGGGCAGTCAACACAGTTCTCCCCTACGTGATTAAGTAAGTGCACTCTTGGGCCTAACAGGACGCAGACTAGTCGAGGAACCTTTATAATTATAATTAGATCTTGTATCCGTGTAAGTCAGCACTGATTGAGGTTTTGGTTTACAGGTGACGTGATTGCTCCATTTCTTGGCAGCGCTTGAATTCGACACGCAAGACGATATAGGTGAAGATCTTTGGACCTCACCTGTAAGTATAGGCTGGACATGATATGAGGTTTGATTATACAGATTTAGGTTAGTTGTTTCTGACTTAGTGCTTGTTGGGTTTCTTCTTTTTAAAAGACATTATGGGGCCGATTCACAGAATGAACTTACTACTTTTGGCATTCACAGAATGCACTTACTACTTTTGGTATTCACAGAATGAACTTACTCATTTCGGTATTCACAGAAGTTAGGACTACTAACTTTAGGATTCCTAAATGCCTTCTGTGAATACCGAAAGTCTTAAAATTAGGATTTTTCTCAATTTAGTAGTAGTAAAGTTAGGACTACTAACTTTAGGACGCCTAAATGCCTTCTGTGAATACCGAAAGTCTTAAAATTTGGATTTTTCTCAATTTAGTAGTAGTAAAGTTAGGACTACTAACTTTAGGACGCCTAAATGCTTTCTGTGAATACCGAAAGTCTTAAAATTAGGATTTTTCTCAATTTAGTAGTAGTAAAGTTAGGACTACTAACTTTAGGACGCCTAAATGCCTTCTGTGAATACCGAAAGTCTTAAAATTAGGATTTTTCTCAATTTAGAAGTAGTAAAGTTAGGACTACTAACTTTAGGACGCCTAAATGCTTTCTGTGAATACCGAAAGTCTTAAAATTACGATTTTTCTCAATTTAGTAGTAGTAAAGTTAGGACTCCTAACTTTAGGACTCCTAAATGCCTTCTGTGAATACCGAAAGTCTCAAAATTCGGATTTTTCTCAATTTAGTAGTAGTAAAGTTAGGACTCCTAACTTTACTACTACTAAATTGAGAAAAATCGTTGCCGCTGCCGAAGTGTCCAAAAAGTGACGCATCGGAAGCGCAAAACTGACGCAAGGCCTCATAAATGAGGCCCCAGGATTTTCATTATTAACTCAGATTTGAAACAAGAGGAGTACACTCTTATGCCAACCAAAGGTCCAGCATCTCAGGAGCACCTCTTTGGAATCAGGACTAACTCCTTCAGAGGCCAGCGGCAGGGCTCAGGCAGGTCCAGCTGGTGCTGGTCAGCTGGGCAGTTGCAGGGCCTGTGGAAACTTCTTGTGTCCTTATAGCACAAACTTGAGGTCAGCCAGCTAAAACTTGGAGTCACCTCTTGGTATCTTGGGTTCACAGCAAGCAGGTCCAGTCTTACTTCTTCAGACAGTGAGGCAGTCCTTCTACTGAATCTTCCAGTCCAGAAGTGTCCTGATGAGAGGTTCCAATGTTTTCATTCCTTTACCCAGTGCCACGCTGCCGGTGGAAGATTCCCCCTTTATCTAACCTTTCCTTTGCTTGGATTTGGCTCAAATCTGTCTACGGTGACAAAGGTAGGTGAGCCTAGATCTGAGCTAGATTTGTTATTGATAGGTCAGTCAGCCCTTGGAAGTCAAGAATAGAGTGGGCATAGCCCTGAGGTTACCCACTGAAGAAAAGGAAGGGCTGAATACAACCCCCAGGACATCCTGTTCAGGAAAGGAACACCCTCACCCTAAGGCCCTTCTGTCCCCATGGCTGGAAGAAATCCATATCATACCACAAGAGAAGTATTACAGTCACGTGACCCTGGCACTGATAGGAAAGCACATTTAGTTTAGGCAAAAAAATGCCAACTTTTAGAAGTTGCATTTTCAGAATAGTAACGTAAAAAGTGATTTTACCATTAACCACATGGCTGCTGTGGGGATTTTTGCCCTGTGCTGCAAATTTCAATTTTGCTGCTTCTATGACGAGCTCAGCTCGTCATCAGCACACGACACCCGTGGGTGATGACGAGCTGAGCTCGTCATCAGCATCGAAAGGGTTAAAAAGCATTCTAGATTAAAATTTAAACGAGTTGAAAACGAATTTCTCTATCTGTTCCCAATCTGAAGTTCTCACTTATTAGGTGAAAACAGGTAAAACCAGTATTAGTCTATGGGCAAGATACTCTTACCACAGTGAAAAATTACTTTTAGAAGTTTTTACTGTCCGGACATGTAAAACTTAAACATAAATATCCTATGTTTTAAATGTAAATGTAAATGTAAATGCCATGCATTCTACCCTAAGAGCAGTTAAGGCAAACTTTAGGGGTGACTTAAACCAGTGCTTTATTTGAGCCGGAGCTATCCGGTGCCGAGCACCAGCACTTAATTGTTTTTCGGTGCTCGGTACCAGCACCTAATTGTCACCACCACACTTAGGGCTGTCTGCCACAAGATGGCGCTGCTCATGTATTTGGAGATGAGCAGTTTCACAGTTGTTTAGGAAAACAATATACATTAAGAAATTACTAATACCTACCTTCCCCAGCCATTCCTTTAGCTTTGTGGACCTGGAATAATCTGAACTGTCTCATTTACATGTAAGAAAGTGAAAGATGGTTAGTAGTTGTTGTGGCAGTTATGACAGGGGCGATGAGTGTTGCAAGCTGCAGTGGCCTCATGGTTATAGCCCTGGCACTTAATATTTTACAAATTAAGTACTGACAAACATAATAAAAAGGAAGGGTTAGGCCTAGCAACAGGTTTGTTTTGCCAGGTTGAAATGGCAGTTCAAAACTTAAATACATGTTACAGTGGCAGGCCTGAGACATGTTTAACAGTTCTACTGTAATGGGTGTCACAATAGGTGCTGCAGCCTACTTGCAGCATTTAATATACAGGCCCTGAGTACACGTAGTACCATTTTCAATGGAATTATAAGCTAAATAAATGTACCAATTTGGTGTATATGAAGTGTATCATGTTTAGGGAGAGGGCATACCCACTTTACCAATGGTTAGCTGTAGTAAAGTGCAAAGAGTACAAATGCCAACAATAATTAATTTAGCGAAAACAGAGGAATGAAGGTTAAACATTTGTGGGAATACCACCCACAAAAATGTCAGGCGGGTAAAAACAGTGATGACCAGTCAACCTGACAGAAAGGAATGACCAGCACATCCTTCTCAGCCCAATAAATAATATTATCCAAACCTAAACACCCCCTGGTAAATGTACACCTTAAGATACAAACCTATGCTCTTGTCCAACCAAGCCTAATATAAATCAGCCATTGAAAACATCGAAATCATACATACCTCCAGTACCCACTAGCACAAACCTAAGCATGCACAACCTAGAAATATAAATTATCGAAACATTGAACAATAATAATCTGAAATACCATGCACCGTAGACACCAGACTCTGGAACTCAATGGGATATCATTGTACAAAGCTTAAACAGAATACACCATATTCAAACAGAATAGAAATGCACATTCACACCCACAGCATATCCATCCATAAGTGAAGTAAAAAAGAAAAAAAGAACTAAACAACTGCATGGAAGCATTCCAGTATACTAATATGCAAACGTTCAGTGGCAGGTGCCACTGCAGGCATTAATCTATACTAATATAATAAAGAGAGAGCCCAAACCTTTGAGGCAGGTAATCTTAGGAACCACAGCACCTATCACAACACCCGATACAGCGTTGGAAAGGGCAGTTGCAGCAGAAGAACATAGGCTATGCAGACGCCCACCATATACATTTAAAAGGTAAAAGAACCGTGCCAGCAAAGTAGTCCCTTGTGGGCGTGTCTGCGTTGTGCTCTGGGCGTGTGCTGGGGGCGTGACAAACACCTAGGGCGTGTTGTACGTTCCGCCCTTCATGCCTTGTTTAACATCATGTGCTGTGGGCGTGTTCTGGGGCATGGGCATGCGCGGGGCGCGGGATTACGGAGAAAAAAAAGCGAGCGCTGTGCCCAATATTTCCTTGTTTTTTCTTTGCAGGTGCTGTACATTCCAGCTCCGGGTGTGCTTGCCCCGCGCTCCCAGTGATGTGCACCTGCTTTACTGTATGGAGGTCAGGCATGGCGCTATCCCAAGGGCCGGAAGGAGCGCAAACAGGGGCCAATGTGCAGGAAATGTAATCTCGCCTTAACTTCTGGTGACGCCTGAAGCGCACACTGGAGATTTTCCACTTCTGTTGCGCACAGGTCTCGTGCCACGCACATCCGGACACAAGGCCCGCCTCCATGGAAATAGCAAGAAAGGGACTATCCCTCTTCCGGGAATATGTGATGATTTTCCGCAAACCAACATCCCGCATACTATCACTCCGCAATTTTTATAACGCAGGACTATTACTCCGCAAAGACATGATTTCTAAAACTTTTACAACGCATATGACTTTATCACGCATGCCAACATGCCATTATAACGCAAATGCATGTGTGGTAAAGTCATATATATTGTAAAAGTACATTATTAAAACATCAAATATATGTTTGTATATATGTGTATCTATACTAATATTAATAAAGAGAGAGCCCAAACCTTTGAGGCGGGTGATCTAAGGAACCACAGCACCAATCACAACACCCAATACAGCGTTGAAAAGGGCAGTTGCAGCAGAAGGACATAGGCTATGCAGACGCCCACCATATACATTTAAAAGGTAAAAGAACCGTGCCAGCAAAGTAGTCACTTGTGGGCGTGAATGTGTTGTGCCTTGGGCATGTGTTGGGGGCGTGTGCTGGGGGCGTGGCAAACGCTGGGGGCATGACAAACCCTGGGGGCATGTGGTACGTTCCGCCCTTCATGCCAGGTCTCATATTGTGTGCTGTGGGCGTGTGCTGGGGGCGTGGGCGTGTGCGGGGCGCGGGATTACAGAAAAAAGAGAGTGTTGTGCCCAATATTTCATTGTTTTTTCTTCCCAGGTTCTGTACATTCCAGCTCCGGGTGTGCTTTCCCTGCGCTCTCAGTGACGTGCACCTACTTTACTGTATGGAGGTCAGGCATGGCGCTATTCCCAAGGGCTGGAAGGAGCGCAAACAGGGGCCATTGTGCAGGTAATGTAATCTCGCCTTAACTTCCGAAGACGCCTGAAGCGCACACTGGAGATTTTCCACTTCTGTTGCGCACAGGCCTCGCGCCACGCACTTCCGGACACAAGGCCCGCCTCCACGGAAATAGCAAAAAAGGGACTATCCCTCCCCCGGGAATATGTGATGATATTCCGCAAACCAACATCCCGCATACCATCACTCCGCAATTTTTATAATGCGGGACTATTAATCCGCAAAGACATCATTTCTAAAACTTTTACAACGCATATGACTTTATCACGCATGTCATTATAACGCAAATGCATGTGTGGTAAAGTCATATACATTGTAAAAGTACATTATTAAAACATCAAATATATGTTTGTATATACGTGTATTTATATATATATCTATATATATAGATATATATATATATAGATATATACCTATATATATATGACATACAACGATCACCTCAATGGGGTATCCCTCGTCGAGTGGGGGTGGCGCGCTGCCGGTGAGGTAACCGGTGCTCAATATTCAAACAAAACGGCGTTCCAAGCGCGCACTCAGGTACCATAAGAATCCACACCAGAATGCAGGTCTGTCAAGTAAGTAGGGTTTATTCACGCCATAAGCCCTACGTGACGCGTTTCGCACCCCATGAGTGCTTGTTCACACAATAATGCTCAAAAAGTTTGCTGTTTTTACCGTGTGTCTACAGTAAACATTGACAAAGGACTCATCTGTCTTAACATAATTATGAAAGCGCCATCTTATAATGGTGTTGGCTGTATTGCATTAATGCTAAATTACTATGGTATTCAACATTAATCATATCACATTACAGATATCTGGCGTTATAACCACAAACGAAAATTTACTGAACATTGAGTACATGTTTCGTAAAATAGACCACGTAATCAAAATCACTGACATTGTGCATTGGCCTGAACAGGTATACCTTCATGCTTGTAAATAAAGTTATAAATAATAACTCTAAACGATTAAGCTCCCGCAAGAATATGCCTTGCAAATTCAAACATATATCGCGGTCATCCAATCCCCTGCTAGCACGTGATCGGCAAAAGGAACACATAGCGGTTTCCATGGTGACGTTACGTGTACACCGATGCAAGTGTACGGCACAGTGAATATTTACTGAGCATATGGGAATACATGAGAATGGTTGTTTACTGATCCCCCCTGGTTAGTGGGTGAAGTCCAACCATAGTTCGATATGCGAAGTTCTAATGCGAAAGGTTAAGGAATATTGGAATCCGAGTACCAACAAGATGGAAACCATAAAACAATTTCTAACCTGCACGACCATGTTTGTGGTGTATGTATTAGTATGCCCATGTGAACTGAGGTACGTGGGCAGTACCACAAAAATGGCCAAACAACGTATATTGGAACATACTAGAGCTATCACAAACAGAGACAAACAATACCCTATTGCTAGGCATTTTGAAAGTCATCATTTTTCCAATGCCAAACTTCTGAGGTACTATATTGTTGAACAGGTAATCCTATCCACAAGGGGTGGGAATCGAGCTTTAAGACTTAGACAACGAGAGTCGAGACACATCATTGGTCTCTGCACACGTTTTCCGAATGGACATAATCTTGATGAGGAATATAATGTGCATTTACATCAGGAATGAAATTTATTGTCATTTACTATCATGATTGAATGTTTTTCCTCATTCTGACATTGGTCCTTATATACTTTTCCCTACAGGTTGAAAGGGTGGGACTTATTCTCAGGCTTGTGATCCTAGTACCCGAGTCCTTTCAACTTGGCCTTCTCCATTCTTCGCTCCAAGTATGTTGTCTTTTTATGTTGTATCACTGTACACTGAAACACTTATGGGTATTTGGAACGGGGTTTTTCTCGAGGCTGATCCTTTACATATTGCTCACTTTTTGCTGAACCGTGTTTTGACACATAGACTGTGACAGACAGTTATGTCCTGGACAGTGACCACGATATACATGACCTCCCCCACTAGCCAGGGGATTAGAACTTCGCATATCGAACTATGGTTGGACTTCACCCACTAACCAGGGGGGATCAGTAAACAACCATTCTCATGTATTCCCGTATGCTCAGCAAATATTCACGGTGCCGTACACTTGCATCGGTGTACACGTAACGTCACCATGGAAACCGCTATGTGTTCCCTTTGCCGATCACGTGCTATGAGTGCTAGCAGGGGATTGGATGACTGCGATATATGTTTGAATTTGCATGGCATATTCTTGCGGGAGCTTAATCGTTTAGAGTTATTATCTATAACTTTATTTACAAGCATGAAGGTATACCTGTTCAGGCCAATGCACAATGTCAGTGATTTTGATTACGTGGTCTATTTTACGAAACATGTACTCAATGTTCAGTAAATTTTCGTTTGTGGTTATAACGCCAGATATCTGTAATGTGATATGATTAATGTTGAATACCATAGTAATTTAGCATTAATGCAATACAGCCAACACCATTATAAGATGGCGCTTTCATAATTATGTTAAGACAGATGAGTCCTTTGTCAATGTTTACTGTAGACACACGGTAAAAACAGCAAATTTTTTGAGCATTATTGTGTGAACAAGCACTCATGGGGTGCGAAACGCGTCACGTAGGGCTTATGGCGTGAATAAACCCTACTTACTTGACAGACCTGCATTCTGGTGTTGATTCTTATGGTACCTGAGTGCGCGCTTGGAACGCCGTTTTGTTTGAATATATATATATATATATATATATATATATATATATATATATATATATATATATATATATATAGATAGATAGATAGATAGATAGATAGATATATATTACCTACTGGCGATAGCCAGTAGGTATATATAGTTAGGATTTTTTTCCTATGGGATTTTTGAAAATTCTATGTCGAATAACTTTGGCTTATGAGGACAGAATTGGCTGAAATTTTCAGGAAAATGGAACATTTTGTTTCTGAGCAGCCCCTGAAAATTTGGGGGGGTTTCGTCAAGGGGGGGCCGAGAAAAAAGGGGGGTCCCAAAACGTGTTTTTCCCATGCAATTTTCCATAGGGCGGTTGGCCTCACTTTTAGCCTGAACGGCTGAATGGATTTACACCAAACTTGGCAAAATTGTAGGGACTGGTAGCCCGATGTGCCTTTGCTATGTCTCAAGATATAGGCTCCAGTGGTTTTTACGAAAATTAACTTTGAAAAATATATATTGGGCTACATTGGGCTATATATATGTTGGAGCCCAAATGTAGCCCAATGTAGCCCAATGTAGCCCAAAGATGGCCACCAGAGACAAAAAAAACCAAATGTAGCCCAAATATCAGCCAGATGTAGCCCAACTATAGCCCAATGACAGATTGTCCCAGAGTGTTCTAAAGAACAACTAGAGTGCTAACAGTCCTACTTATTACAAAGGTATGGCACACCTGAAGCCATCTTGATTGGAATAAAGTGGTAACTCTTAAAACATTTAATTTAAAAAGGAACAAAATGAGGGGGTTCATTTTGCCATAGAAAGTATGATTAGCGAATATATGACGAAATCCCGCATACCATCAGTCCGCAAAAAAAATCCCGCATGTACTATTAGGCCGCAAATTAAAATAACGAAAACTTTTAGAACGAATATGCCTTTAGCATACACTAAACAACTAAACTACCCTAAACCCTAAAACACTACCCCCAGCATGACCCTACACTACACAAACAGTACAACACTACCCTAAACCCTAAAACACTACCCCCAGCATGACCCTACACTACACAAACACTACAACACTACCCTAAACCCTAAAACACTACACCCAGCATGACCCTACACTACACAAACACTACAACACTACCCTAAACCCTAAAACACTACCCCCAGCATGACCCTACACTACACAAACACTACAACACTACCCTAAACCCTAAAACACTACCCCCAGCATGACCCTACACTACGCAAACACTACAACACTACCCAAAGCCCTAAAACACTACACCCCAGCATGACCCTACACTACGCAAACACTACAACACTACCCTAAACCCTAAAACACTACCCCCAGCATGACCCTACACTACACAAACACTACAACACAACCCTAAACCCTAAAACACTACCCCCAGCATGACCCTACACTACGCAAACACTACAACACAACCCTAAACCCTAAAACACTACCCCCAGCATGACCCTACACTACGCAAACACTACAACACTAACCTAAATCCTAAAACACTACCCCCAGCATGACCCTACACTACGCAAACACTACAACACTACCCAAAACCCTAAAACACTACACCCCAGCATGACCCTACACTACGCAAACACTACAACACTACCCTAAACCCTAAAACACTACCCCCAGCATGACCCTACACTACGCAAACACTACAACACTACCCAAAACCCTAAAACACTACACCCCAGCATGACCCTACACTACGCAAACACTACAACACTACCCTAAACCCTAAAACACTACCCCCAGCATGACCCTACACTACGCAAACACTACAACACTACCCTAAACCCTAAAACACTACCCCCAGCATGACCCTACACTACGCAAACACTACAACACTACCCTAAACCCTAAAACACTACCCCCAGCATGACCCTACATTACGCAAACACTACAACACTACCCTAAACCCTAAAACACTACCCCCAGCATGACCCTACACTACGCAAACACTACAACACTACCCTAAACCCTAAAACACTACCCCAAGCATGACCCTACACTAGGCAAACACTACAACACTACCCAAAACCCTAAAACACTACCCCCCAGCATGACCCTACACTACGCAAACACTACAACACTACCCAAAACCCTAAAACACTAACACTACCCCCAGCATGACCCTACACTACGCAAACACTACAACACTACCCTAAATCCTAAAACACTACCCCCAGCATGACCCTACACTACGCAAACACTACAACACTACCCAAAACCCTAAAACACTACACCCCAGCATGACCCTACACTACGCAAACACTACAACACTACCCTAAACCCTAAAACACTACCCCCAGCATGACCCTACACTACGCAAACACTACAACACTACCCAAAACCCTAAAACACTACACCCCAGCATGACCCTACACTACGCAAACACTACAACACTACCCTAAACCCTAAAACACTACCCCCAGCATGACCCTACACTACGCAAACACTACAACACTACCCTAAACCCTAAAACACTACCCCCAGCATGACCCTACACTACGCAAACACTACAACACTACCCTAAACCCTAAAACACTACCCCCAGCATGACCCTACACTACACAAACACTACAACACTACCCTAAACCCTAAAACACTACCCTCAGCATGACCCTACACTACGCAAACACTACAACACTACCCAAAACCCTAAAACACTACCCCCAGCATGACCCTACACTACGCAAACACTACAACACTACCCAAAACCCTAAAACACTACCCCCCAGCATGACCCTACACTACGCAAACACTACAACACTACCCAAAACCCTAAAACACTACCCCCAGCATGACCCTACACTACGCCAACACTACAACACTACCCAAAACCCTAAAACACTACCCCCAGCATGACCCTACACTACGCAAACACTACAACACTACCCAAAACCCTAAAACACTACACCCCAGCATGACCCTACACTACGCAAACACTACAACACTACCCAAAACCCTAAAACACTACCCCCAGCATGACCCTACACTACGCAAACACTACAACACTACCCAAAACCCTAAAACACTACCCCCAGCATGACCCTACACTACGCAAACACTACAACACTACCCTAAACCCTAAAATACCACACCCCAGCATGACCCTACACTACGCAAACACTACAACACTACCCAAAACCCTAAAACACTACCCCCAGCATGACCCTACACTACGCAAACACTACAACACTATCCTAAACCTTAAAACACTACGCCCAGCATGACCCTACACTACGCAAACACTACAACACTACCCTAAACCCTAAAACACTAGCCCCAGCATGACCCTACACTACGCAAACACTACAACACAACCCTAAACCCTAAAACACTACCCCCAGCATGACCCTACACTACGCAAACACTACAACACTACCCTGAACCCTAAAACACTACCCCCAGCATGACCCTACACTACGCAAACACTACAACACAACCCTAAACCCTAAAACACTACCCCCAGCATGACCCTACACTAAACAACCACCACAACTCTACACTACACTAACACAACACTACACTACACAACACTACACTACACTACACAATCACTAACCCACGAAAAAATTAACACAAACCCACTTACCTCTCTCGTCATCGTGGTTTTCACAACGCAAATGCATTTACCATACATGCCTTTAAAACGTAATTCTTTGTAAAGGCATGCGCGATAAATGCACATGCGTTTTGAAAAAATGCGGGATAATGGTATGCGAGCTCAATGACCTTGCGGGATAATGGTATGCGGACTGAAAGTCTGCGGGATAAAAAATGCGGGAAAATGGCTGCAAACCATGATTAGCAGCAGACTTCCCTGGTGAGCACTAGCTTTACTACAGTGATCTAATGAGCAACTAGAGTGCTAACATTCAGAATTTATGGCAAATGTGTGACACATCTGAATGCCTTCTTGATAGAACCAAAGTAAACAAGCATTGAAAATGCAATAGATCTCGCCCTCGTTTAAGTTAAAGCCATTCTGTTTGTAATGAGGTGGCTTTTTAGCTTTGCTTTTATTAGTGTTTTTAAAACTTTCATGTAAATAACATGCATATGTATGCATATATGTATATGTATGCATGCATTTATATTTATATAGATATGCAGATTACATATGTTTATATATGTATATTACCTACTGGCGATAGCCAGTGGGTATATATAGTTAGGATTTTTTCTCTATGGGATTTCTGAAAATTCTATGTCTAATAACTTTGGCGTTTGTGGACGGAATTGGCTGAAATTTTCAGGAAAATGGCACATTTTCTTTCTGAGCAGCCCCTAAAAATTTGGTGGGGTTTCGTCAAGGGGGGGCCGAGAACAAAGGGGGGTCCCAAAACGCGTTTTTCCCATTCATTTTTCCATATGGCGGTTGGACTCACTTTTAGCTCGAACGGCTGAATAGATTTACATGAAACTTGGCAACATTGTAGATATGGTTTGCCCGACGTGCCTTTGCTATGTCTCAATATATGTGCTCCAGTGGATTTTGAGAAATTAACGTTTAAAAAAATATATATATCTGTGACAGCGCTCCGGTTAGCGCCCCGGTTCGCGCCCCGGTTCGCGTACCTGACGCGTAACGGAACTTCGCGAAGCGAATCTGATTGGCTCTCCGGTGTCTGTCAACATTCTAAACAAACCGGAGCGGCCGCCATCTTGTCTCTCGGTACGATCGAGAGACAAGATGTGGTGAAAAACGAAGGGGGAAATGAAGGAAAGGGGGCAAGGTAGACCACTCCTGACCCCCTAGGATTGATGAGGGGGATATTAAAGTGCCCCGCGGGGCAAAGTATTTTGCGATTTTACGCCGTAGAGGCGCGTCCCGGTACGCGAACCGGGCAGCTCACCGGGCAGCTAACGGGGCAGCTAACCGGCAGCGTAGCTGTCAACATTGTAAACAGTCCGGAGCGGCCGCCATCTTGTCTCTCGGTAGGTTCGAGAGACAAGATGTGGTGAAAAAAGAAGGGGGAAATGAAGGAAAGGGGGCAAGGTAAACCCCTCCTGACCCCCTGGGATTGATGAGGGGGATATTAAAGTCCCCCGCGATTTTTCGCGGTAGAGGCGCTTCCCGGTACGCGAACCGGGCAGCTAACCGGCAGCGTAACGGGAGTCCGCCATCTTGTGTTTTTGGAGCGTCCGGTTCGCGTACCGGGTAGCGTCCCGGTAAGCGTAACAAGGGGAAAACCAAGAGAAACAGTAAAAAAAAAATTAAGGGAATAGATTTCCAGCAAACTTGGCAAAATTGTAGGGACTGTTTGTTTGATGTGCCTTTGCAAGGCCTCAAGATATGTGCACGTGTGGATTTTGTCTAATTAAGGTTAAAAAAAATATATATATCTGTAAGCGTGCTCCGGCTCGCTTACGTTACGGGTTTTGTTTGCGCTGCAGAACCGATACGTCACGGTTATGCGACGCGTCATGAGGCGTCTCACGTGGCTACGTGATACGTCACGTAATAAAGAATATATTTTACAGCTATAGATATTAGCTTTTAAAAAACTAATGAAATTCACTGAAAAAAACATAGGTTATAGACCATATATAGTTAGGAATTTGCATTTACAAAACCTTGAAAATTCACTGAAAAAACCATAGGTTAGAGACCATATATAGTTAGCTGGAAATTTTATTGACATAAAACCAATGAAATTCCATATATAGTTAGTTGCACTAACTATATATCGCGCACCCGCAATCCACTGCTGATGATGTCACATATTACATCATTCATGACATGGTCAGTGACATCACTGATGACATCACTGATGACATCTCAAATGACATCACTGATGACATCTCAAATGACATCAGTGATGACATCATGACACACCAATACCAGTTACTACATACACACTCACTGATTCCTACGTCTACACACACATTCACTCATTCACCCATACAATCACTCATACATACAGTCACTCATTATTACAACACTATCATATGCACTCATACACCTATGCAGACACTCACACACTGCCACTCATCCATGGAGTTACTCACACACTTAGTCAGTCCTGTAAAGAATCAATCACACTTCCATTTCCTCATCTATACAGTTAAACACAGAACACCATACTTCAGTGACATCACTGATGACATCACTGATGACATCTCAAATGACATCACTGATGACATCTCAAATGACATCACTGATGACATCATGACACACCAATACCAGTTACTACATACGCACTCACTGATTCCTACGTCTACACACACATTCACTCATTCACCCATACAATCACTCATACATACAGTCACTCATTATTACAACACTATCATATGCACTCATACACCTAGTCAGTCCTGTGAAGAATCAATCACACTTCGATTTCCTCATCTATACAGTTAAACACAGAACACCATACTTTTCACACATATACTAACACATACTTACTCTCTTATACAATCACTGATACAAGTACACATTGATATGCACAGAGTCACACACCTCCCAGCCAGCCACACACACACTCAGTCTTCCATACATCCACTCATTCTTCAATATGTAAAACATATTTAAACTTTACAAAAACACACAGACACTAGATGATGTCATCAGTGATGTCATTTGAGATGTCATCAGTGATGTCATCAGTGATGTCATTTGAGATGTCATCAGTGATGTCATCAGTGATGTCACTGACCATGTCATGAATGATGTAATATGTGACATCATCAGCAGTGGATTGCGGGTGCGCGATATATAGTTAGTGCAACTAACTATATATGGAATTTCATTGGTTTTATGTCAATAAAATTTCCAGCTAACTATATATGGTCTCTAACCTATGGTTTTTTCAGTGATATATATATAGATATATATATAGATATATATACACATGTTTTTAATTTAATTAAAACATGTATTCTTTTAAATTGCATTATTTATATTATTTTTATTTATCAATTTATTTTATTACCCTTTACACCCTAAACACTAATCCCACCCTGCTCCCTTTAAATACCCCTGCACACCATAATCATAACCCACCCTTACTCCTTAAAATACCCCAACACCCTTAAAGACTAACCCATCTTAACTCTACAAATATACCCTGTGCCCCAAAACCCAAACCTATCCCTAAACCCTAAAAATACCCCTGTATCCAAAACCCAAACCTAGCCCTGTACCCTATAAATACCCCTGTACCTCAAAACCCAAACTTAGCCCTGAACCCTAAAAATACCCCTGTACCCCAAAACCCAAACCTACCCCTGAACCCAAAAATACCCCTGTACCTCAAAACCCAAACCTAGCCCTGAACCCTTAAAATACCCCTGTACCCCAAAACACAAACCTACCCCTGAACCCTAAAAAAACCCCAGTACCCCAAATCCAAAACCTAGCCCTGAACACTAAAAATAACCCTGTAGCACAAAACCCAAACCTACCCCTGAACCCTAAAGTTACCCTGTTGCCCAAAACCCAAACCTAGCCCTGAACCCTAAAAATACCCCTATACCCTAAAACCCATACCTATCCCTAAACCCTAAAACTACCCCTGTACCCATAACTCAAAACTATATATGAACCCTTAAAATTCCCAAACACCCCAAAACATATACCTCATTACCCCAACACATATACCCCTATACCCATACTTACCTTATCCAAACATTAAAAAATAACATGCTTTTACCATTCATGCATTTACAACGAATTTCGTTGTAAATGTATGCGTGGTAAAAGCATATAAAATGTAATGCCATGTGTTATAATGGCATTGCGGAGTCATGTTACTTTCGTAATGAAAGTTTGCAGAGTGATGGTATGCGGAAAGAAAGTTGCGGAATAATGGGTGTTTACCCTCCCCGAGTAAGTACATTGGTGGCACGGCGACCCACATCTCCAGCAACATACTCATATTTTATCACCACCCATTTGAAAAATGCACCGGTCTCTCTCATTGATGGCCAGCACCGACATACACTTTTATACACACCTACCGCCACAAGTTTTAGAATTGCGAACTTTAGAGTTGGGGAGTTACGTTTGAATCTCGGCATCAGCTCAACATCCTGTGATTCCAGGCAAATCGCTTTGTCTCCCCGTGCCTACTACAAATGAATGTGTTCTTCTGTAATGTAAATTGTGCTCATGCCATGTTGTTGAGTTTGCGCTATATAATATTGCAAGGAAAAATAAAGTAGGGAAACTCGAGTTCACACACTACTGAACGCTCACTCGTAAGTGCATCAGCAGTGCACTGTGAATCGGAGCGTTTCACAGGCCTGTCACAGTTAGGAAATGCTATCAAAACGAAATCCTACAAAACAATATACTAATGGCCGGCGGAAATTCATACCTGAACAACGTTGGGATGGGCTGCTAGTGATCTATAACGATATAGACATGAAACAACACCCTAATCCTTAACTTAGTAATGAAAGCCTTTTGTCACTTTCAAGCATATATACCCTTTAATTTACTACTAAAATGAAGAGTCTTTCCTCCCTTTCGATGTATAGCTGCCCATCAAAGTAAGCCCCCACGAGTTTAACAAGTACAGTAAGCCTCAAACTCTAAGGTAGAAAGGTAGCTGCTAAGGTTTTCAATATACAGCTTTAATCAACAAAGGGGACATTGTTCCCGAGGAGGGGTGTAGCGAGTAGCGTGTCACCCACTCGTTTGAGGAAAATGAAGAGGAAGGGGGGGATGAAGGGATCCTAGGTTTTACAACCCACAAGTAAGAGGGAAGAACTACTCTTCCCTCTTTTTTCCCTCACACAACCCAAATTATGTCATGCTTCATCATCTGGCGTTTGCTCCTCTTCTGGCCGGCGCTGAAATGCCCTATGTGTCCTCCAAAGGATCAATTTGGCAGAGATCTTTTAAGAGGGAAATGCCGTGTGATGCATGTGGGTGTGTGGGGAGGGTCCTATGTGGACGGTGATGAGGTGCGTGCAACAAAATTAAAACTTTATACAGGTGCCAATTAACGTCCACCTTGACCACACACTACATGGGAAAATATGTGAAAGATTCTTCCCACATATCACTCCCACTGCAACATTTTCTTTACTGAAGTAAGCAACACATATTAGAACATTGGTACAATGGAACTGAAAACAATGGAGTGCTCAGGGCTTCTAATGGCCAGAGCTCCAACATACTAATGTTTGTTCAGAGCTGCTGCTTAACAGCCCAAGGGGATTTCAACCCCCTAAGGCTCCTCTGAGACCTTTGTTTTACAAATTAGAACATTCTGCTCTGTAGTGAGGGACTGTTCTAATAGCCTTAGAGCCCTCCATCCTGCGCTTCACTGGCCATTTAAGGGCCGCTCACTTGTTAAAGGCCTGAAATGCACCTTTGGCTTGGGCCTTTAATGTTGGAGCAGGCCCAAGGGCTAATATAAACTCAAACATTTAGATGCAGCATTTGTCAAAATGCTTTGTGGTTTTGACAATGATTTGTAATTGATCAAGCATACATTGTTTCCAGGATATTCTTCTCTACTAGCACACACATAAATCCTGTCAACCTGTTGTTACTGCATTATATGCTCATCTCATAATTTGTAGTCTACATAGAATTTGAATTTAATTTGAATTTAAAAACATTTATATAGCGCACTTATACCATGCGGTTTCATGGCGCTTCAGATTGCGAGGGGGAGGCAAGCAAGGAGAAATTAGACAACAAAAGCACGAGAAAAGAGGAAGGTTTTGAGGTTTTTCCAGAATTCCGTGTAGGAGGGAGTTGTACGGAGTGTCACGGGCAAGGAGTTCCAAAACACAGGGGCCAAAACAGAGAACTTAGTGCCGCCGGCCCTTTTCTTTTTAAAACGGGGGACAGTTAAGAGGGCCAGGTGAGAGGAGCGAAGCTCTCTCCCTGGGGTGTAAGGCTTAATAGCCGAGCAGATGAACTCTGGTGCAGTGCCCATTCTGGCCTGAAAGGTAAGGCACCCGAGCTTGAACAGGGCCCGCTCTTTCACCGGCAGCCAGTGCAGTGCCTGCAGTAAAGGGGTGGCCCGATGATGTTTAGGCAGGCCGTAGATGAGTCGGGCCGCCTGGTTCTGCACTAGTTGCAGCCGGTGAATGGCGTAGGCAGGCGCGCCATTGTAGATAATGTTGCCGTAGTCGAGGCGCGACAACACCATTGCCAGCACTATGATCTTTAGGGCGGGGAGTGAAAAAAACCGAGAGATCTTCCTGATGGTTCTGAGGGAAAAAAAACAAGAGGAGACAACAAAACTAACCTGTGAATGAACAGAAAGTGAGGGATTAAGGAAGATACCAAGGGTTTTGACTTTGGGGACCGGGAGTGGGGGAGCACCAAGTGGGGAGGGCCAGTGGGAAGGGGACCAAGGACTGCAACCACCTCCGGTCAGGACTAGTTCAGTCTTGTCCGGATTGAGTTTGAGGTGGTTGCAGTTCATCCAATCCTGAATGAACAACATAACAGATTGGACATTCTGGAAGGATGACGGGGAATGGGAAAGGTTAAAAATAAGCTGGAGGTCATCGGGGTAGTTGTACACCGTGACCTCGAGCTGCTGTAACATAAAAATGAGGGGGAAAATGTATAAATTAAACAAAAGGGGGGAAAGTGAGGAACCCTGGGGGACCCCACACGTCACCTTGTGGGAGGCCGCAGTGAAGCCAGTGAGGTGGACTGCCTGAGCTCTGCCGCTCAGAAAGGACTCAAGCCAAGCGAAGGCTAGACCCTCTATGCCCGCCGCCTTGACACGGGAAAGTAAGGTGGAATGGTCCACCGTGTCAAACGCGGCGGACAGATCTAGAAGAATGAGGGCCTGAGGGAGATTGGTGTCAATGCCCTCGCGTAGGCTGTCCATAACTGAGACCACTACCTTTTCCGTAGAATGGAGGGGGCGAAAGCCCGCCTGCCGAGGGGAAAGGCAGTGGTTGATTTCCACGTGGGAGCTCAGGGTGGCGGTGACGTGGGTTTCAAGAACCTTTGCCAGGTAGGGAAGGAGGGAAATGGGACGGTAGTTGGAAGGGGATGAAGGGTCCGCACCAGCCTTTTTTAAAATGGGAATGACGGCTGCAAATTTGTGGGGGGCGGGAACCACTCCATTACTAAGGGAATCATTTAGAAGTGTGAGGGGAGGGGATGGGCATGTTCGAAAGATTTCTCTCAAAATATGGGCGGGAGCGAAATCTAGGGGGGAACCTGATTTCACTCTGTGAAGCAGGGGGAGAAGCGTGGCTGTGGTCAAGGGGGGGATGGAGGTGAGTTTGGAGGAGACGGGGGGGGGGAAGGATTGGTGAAGGTGGGGGATGGGGGAGGGATATTGGCCTTAATCTTTATCACCTTGTCCACAAAGAAGTCGTTAAGCGAGTCACAGAGAGATTGAGAGGGTGGAATGGAGGCCGAGACTCTGTTAGATGACGCGAGCTCGTGCACTGTGGCGAAAATTTCCTTCGACTGTGACTCTGCTGACAATATTCTATTAGAGTAGAATAAGGTCTTGGCATCAAGGATGCTCTGCTTATATTCCTTGAGCACGGAGAGATAGATGGTTTTTAGGGAAGGACAGTATGCTTTCCTCCATGCTCGTTCTGCCCTACGTGCAGCCAGCTTTTTCTCCTTAAGAATGGGAGTGAACCACCGGTTGGCGGCGTGAGCTCGCTTGACCGTGATATGCCTGAGGGGGACGAAGGCGTCGCCCGCATGGGTCAACCAGTTGTTAATGTGTGTACATAGCTGACAGCTGCCTCTCTACTGTCCATCTTCATGCAGCTGGTATGGACCTGGGGGTTGAGTAGAACATACAAGCAGGAAATGCAGCTCAGGACATTGTTGATGTAATCTTTCAAAAGACTGCAGCCTGGCAGGTAGCAAATTGTTGCTGTAATATTTCCAAAAACTGCAGCCTGGCAGGTCATGAAGTTAGGTTCAGATAAAGCATCTGCAAAACTACATCCCATCTTCGTAACTTCTTTATCCGGATCAGTTCTTCTCCGAACACAGCTTCACCACACTGTGCTTCTCCAGTCTGAACATCTCCCTAGAACTGAACCCTTCACTGAGTGCAGGCCCTCTGCTCTGTGCTTTCCCAGGCAGGACATATCTCCACTTCTTCCCTGAACACACTCTCTAATTGCTATGCCCAGTTCTACCTGGCCAGCTCCCCACCGAGGTCTCCTCAGCCATGGGCAATCACCACTAAGGAATGGTCAACATGCTACTGAGAGGTGAGGCAGAGACAAAGAATTGAGGGAAAGAATAACTACTATTACACTTGGCATGATGGAATTAGAAATACAGAGCATTATATACTAAAGATATCCTCCGGATTCACAAAGGCAAACTTATGGAAAGGGGCGACCATTCGGTCCCCCCGAACGTATGGTGGAGTACCACGATCCCCCCGGGAAGCCATCGTGGGCGGGAGGCGAGTCTCGGCTGGTATGCCCGAAGCGGCGTAGCCGGGGCGCGCCTTTTCCCGCCCTAGAGTGGGCTGGCCTAGACACCGACGCGGCCGGCCACGCCCTCGGAGGCAGGCGGGGGCGGGTTTACGCCCACCCCGAAGACGGATAAAAGGAGCGGAAGCCAAGAAAGCATCCTCTTGTTCCTGTGCTCTGAAGCTGCACCTCCCCGCTGCACGTGAGCTCGAGACGGAACGAAGAGCAATTATGAGCGTTGTAATCTTTCTTTTGTCTTACAGATATCCCGTCTGAGAATGCCCAAGAAAGTCGTAAAGCGGGTCGGTACCGAGCAGATGCTCCGCATGCTCATGAAGGAGATAGCCGATCTGAAGAAAAAGGTGGAGGCTAAGGACGGGGAGGGAGGACCGAAACGGCCTTTGCAGGGAACAGTCCCCGGTGGAAAAAGCAAGAGGCCCAGAAGGGGAGCGCTTGGGGGAGACACCCCGGTTCCCGAAACCCCACGTGAGGAGCCAATCCCGGTGCCGAAAGAGGGGAATCCAATCCCTGTGGTGGTCACCCCCGTGAACAGGGAGGATATGCCCCCCGAGTTAGCGGCACAATTGGCAGCGTGGTTGGGAAACGATAGCGAGGGCTCCACGGCTGATGACGCCCGGGCAGTAATGAGGCAACTGCGGGAATCTAGGGAGGCTGCGAAGGCAACATCTTCTGTTCCCCCACAGGTTCCGGCGGCTGGAAGTGCAGCAGGCCCAAGTTCGGCGACAAGCGCGGGGTCTGCTTCAGGTAAGCGGCCATTGCCGATTGCGGGGGAGAGGTCTGTACCTTCTCGAAGGGAGAAGATTGCCCAGCACGTCCCACTAGAAATTAAGGAATTGATTTGGGCGGATAAGTATGTAAACATGTTTTCATTGCTTACCGACCATTACGAGATAGAGCATGTGAAGAGTCAAAAGGAGCTCATGCATCCGAGTGTTTGGCGCGCGAAAATGGCCGCCTTTAAGGTCGACGAGACCATTGGTACTTGGGGCAGAGCGTGGGGCATTGTTACCTCCATCATGGGCGAGCGCAGGCCCGAGTTGCTGACCGAGTTACCCATTTATCAGTCGCGTATTATGGAGTATTCTGTGGCATATGGGGGCAATCAGTGGTTCTGCTATGACAATCTGTTTAGAAAAGCTAAAGAACACAACCCATTGTTGACTTGGGATTGTTACGACTCCGTGTCATGGCAAAAAATGGAGAGTACAGGAATGTTGAAGGTACCATTGGTAGGGAGTAACGGGGGGGAATCTTCCCGCCAAAACTCTGGGACACCCTTTCGGACGGGTGCAGGTAACGAGTATCACTCGAAGCCGAGTGGCAACACAGGTAAAAGGGGGATCTGTTGGAATTTTAACAGAGGGAAATGTACGAGGCCCCAGGGGTCATGCAAATTCAGACATGAGTGTGGAGGGTGTGGGCAGCCATCCCATCCTGAGTCCATGTGCAGAGCCAAAACGGGTGATAACGGTGGTAAGGGAGGCGCCAAACAGGTCTAATACAGTCCGAGGGGCGCCTTTACCTACCCCGATTGATACCATGGCAATGATTCCTTGGCTCAGCGAATACCCGGATCATGCTTCCGCTGGGGTGTTACGAAACGGGTTTTCATATGGTTTCCGCATCCCAGCGGGGGATTTTCAGGGTGTACCAAACTGTAAGAACCAACTGTCGGTCTTGCAGCACACGGCGGTGGTGCAGGTAAAGATTGGGAAAGAGGTGACTCGAGGTCGTGTCGCCGGTCCATTCGATTTGCCACCGGTTGCTAACTTTGTTTGTTCTCCTCTAGGGGTGGTCCTCAAGAAGGACCCGGGTGAGTTTCGGCTGATACATAATTTGTCAGCCCCACGTGGTCTTTCCGTGAATGACGCGATAGACCCGGAAGTGTGTTCGGTGCGGTACGCATCTTTCGATGAGGCCGTTGCCATGTTGAATCGCCTGGGGCCCGGGACGCTGATGGCAAAATCGGACATCGAGTCAGCGTTCCGGTTGCTCCCGGTACACCCAGACGATCAGCGTCTCCTTGGTTTTCAGTTTCAGGGTCGCTATTACATGGATAGATGTATGCCAATGGGATGCTCGATTTCATGTGCCTATTTCGAGAAGTTCAGTTGTTTTCTGCAGTGGGTATTCACAAGGAAGACAGGTTTTCAACATGTTATGCACTATCTCGATGACTTTCTGTTTTTGGGGGCAGCCGGGGATTCTGAGTGTGGACAGGCTTTACATGAATTTTGTGTCCTAATGAATCAATTCGGGGTGCCATTGGCGCCAGGTAAGACTGTGGGTCCCTCGACCTTGATCGAGTTTCTGGGGATCGAGCTCGACTCGGTGGAAGGTTGTTTTCGATTACCCAAGGAAAAAGTGTTAAAATTCAGGTTATCCCTTGAGACATGTATTCGTGCAACAAAAGTAAACCTGCATCAATTGCAACAGGTGGTGGGTCAGTTGAATTTTGCCCTAAGAGTGATACCGATGGCGCGCCCCTTTTCCCGCTCGATTGCACAATCCATGGTCGGATTGAAGGAAGGACATCACCGCACGAGACTCTCGGCAGAGGTTCGCCAGGACATGCGCATTTGGATTGCATTTCTGGCGGATTTCAATGGTCGAATTGTCTGGAACAAACCAGCGGTGTCTTCCGAGGAGTTGGGGCTCTGGACAGATTCGGCGGGGAGTATGGGTTTTGGCACCATATTGGGTACACAATGGTCGGCTCAAAAATGGCCGTCATGGTGGCATGAGTGCGGGTTGACGAGTAACATTGCTTTTCTCGAACTGTTCCCTATTCTGGTGGCTTTGAAAACATGGCCTGAGGGGTTTAGGGATCACTCTGTGGTGTTCTGGTCTGATAACATGACCGTGGTTGAGTGTGTCAATAGTCAGGCAGCACGATGCAAATTGATTCTGAGACTGCTCAAGGAAATTGTGTTGTTATGCATGCAACTGAATGTACTGTTTAGGGCGCGGCACGTGCCGGGGGTGATGAACCAAGCGACTGATGCGCTTTCTCGTTTCCGTATGCAGGCCTTCTGGGGTTTTCTGCCCACAGCGGACCCGGTGGCGGCACCCTTTCCCGAAGCTCTCTGGTCTCTCGGTGCCCCGAACTACAAAACCTCGTGGGAGAGAGTTTAGCACCCAGGACGAGGAAGGCATATGAAGGGGCGTTCCGTTCCTATTGGGCCTTTTTGGGTACTGCCGGGGGGGAGCTTTGGGGTCAGGAAGAGTCTGTAGTGAGATTCCTGCTCTCTTTACATCAGGCAGGCAAGTCAGTAGCTACGGCCCAGAGGCATCGGGCCGCCATTTCCTTTATGGCAAAGGCTCATGGGATCCAGGACCCGACAGCGTCTTTCGTTGTGCAGAAAGCGCTACGTGGGTGGCAACGCCTTGAGGGTCGCAGAGTAGACGATAGGCACCCGATAGGTCTGGATAGGTTGACCCTGTTATTGTCCGTACTACCGGCAACGTGTTCATCCCAGTACGAAGCAGTGTTGTTCCGAGCCGCATTTGCACTAGCATTCCATGGGGCTATGCGGGTAAGCGAATTAGTGGCAAAGAACAAGCGAGATACGATGGGGGGACTGTGCCGGGAACACATTCAGGTCAGGGAGGAGACGATGACGGTCTCGTTTGTTAGGTCCAAATCCGATCAGGGTGCAATCGGGGACTGCGTAATCATTCAGAGGATCCCCGGGTCTTCCATGTGCCCTGTTGTGTGCGTAGAGGAATATTTAGCGCAGAGGGTGGCAGCATGGGGTGGGACCTTGTTGAGACACGCTGACGCCACCCCACTGACGAGGTTTCAGTTCCGGAGGGTGCTTGCGATGTCTATTTCGGCCGCGGGCTTGAACCCCGGTGAGTTCGGGACCCATTCCTTTCGGATAGGGGCTGCTACTGAGGCTACAGCCAGGGGTCTGAGTGTGGAGCAAGTAAAACGTGTGGGGCGTTGGTCCTCTAATTGTTATAAAAGTTATCTGCGGTTGCACATGTTGTGAAGCTGTAATGATATACTCACGCTTCTTGTCTCTGTTTGATTTTCAGTTACGCAAGCTTACGAAGCGGGGCGGACTGTACAGTCGACCCGACTCCTGGGGACCAGCGGTCAGAAATCACCGTCTGCGAATAAGGAGGTGTGGGTCGTGGGCCACTCATATGTGAGGCGTGCCGCGGACGTATTCAAAGCAGGTGATATGAGTCACATGGCTGGGGAATACGGGTACAGGGTGTCCTTCTACGGAAAGGGCGGGCTCTGTATTGACCAGTTTCAAATCTTTTTTGAGGGTTTGTTAGAGCGGACGAGGTCACCGCCGTCTATAATCATAGTCCATCTTGGGGGTAACGATCTGGTGGCCACTGGTAGACGACTTCTTCTCGAGGCAATGCTTTCCACAGTAAGTTGGTTGGCAAGAAGAGTTCCAGGGTGCACGATTGCATGGTCCCATATGATCCCACGGAAAGTGTGGCGGGGGGCTATTTCGGTTACTGCACTGAATCATTCAGTAAGAAAGATAAATAACAAAGTGAGTAGATTGTTTCGTTCAAATACACTGCATTCTGTTTCGCATGGTTGTATCAAAGGGGACAGTATGTATTTGGGGGACGGTGTTCATTTGTCCCGGGTGGGGAACGAGTTACTCATAGGAGACTTCATAGCTTGGTTAAGGGGTTTACAGCATGACCTTTAGGTAGGAGTGTTTTGTGGGGGGTCCGGATAGCCGGTCAACTATCCGGCCTGTGGCGGTAAGGTCATGATCGGTGAGCAGTAATTCGAAGATCCCTATGCGGGGGCGTCACCCATTACGGATGGGAGCGCTCGGGGGAGGTGGCCAATTGGCCCCTCAACGGGGAGGCGGTCCTGTCTAAGGAGAGGCCGCCGGAAGGAAAGGAAAGGTGGTCAAGGCCCCTTCCTGGATAGGAGGGGCTACTGCCCCTCCTGGGGAATTTCCCGGGGCCAGGACATCTGCGACGGCAGATGGGTAAGTTGTGTGGGGTGCGGGAGGGGGTTTACGCTACCTTTTAGACACCTCACATGAGTCCTCGAACGACCGTTAAATGGCGTCGAGTTTATTGGGGCCCCCGTCAAGTACAAAGGGAAATTGGTAGATGCACTTGAGGTACGCCTCTGTGCGGTCGCTTCTCTCACAAGTGAGGGGGGTATTTCTGGTTTAGGGATCTGACACCGGTTACGACCTTGCCGTTGGCCCTTAACGTTAGGATGTACAATTTCAAGTCAAATGTTTTGTAGGATGTTAGTTCGGCTAGGAGAACCTTTGTATTAGAGATCTGTTAAGGTTAGCCAAACATCGTAATGTGGAAATGAAATTGTACATAATATGAAACTGTTATTTCAATGTTTTATTTTTGTTTCATATTTTAATAAATACGGCCGGGAAGGGTAACTCCCTTCCCGCCTTCCAAAAGTTCAAGAACTGTTTCCGGTTTCCCAATTCTTGGGGATTGTGTTGAGAGGGGGTGGCGGGTATCTCAGCCATATGGAAAGGGGCGACCATTCGGTCCCCCCGAACGTATGGTGGAGTACCACGATCCCCCCGGGAAGCCATCGTGGGCGGGAGGCGAGTCTCGGCTGGTATGCCCGAAGCGGCGTAGCCGGGGCGCGCCTTTTCCCGCCCTAGAGTGGGCTGGCCTAGACACCGACGCGGCCGGCCACGCCCTCGGAGGCAGGCGGGGGCGGGTTTACGCCCACCCCGAAGACGGATAAAAGGAGCGGAAGCCAAGAAAGCATCCTCTTGTTCCTGTGCTCTGAAGCTGCACCTCCCCGCTGCACGTGAGCTCGAGACGGAACGAAGAGCAATTTTGACCCACCCACCAGCCCCTGAGGACAGCGATTCGTTGTGAATACAGTTGATATAGTATCTTTTTTGTTTTCTCTGTTTTCTTACAGGTTGTGATGATTGTCGTGAAATTTCTTAAAGATGCAATAAAGATTGGTTATTTTCAGTATGTTTTGCAAATAAAGTTTTTTGGAACAAGGATTGATCAGTATTTACGCTTGGTAATAAGTGATGTTTTGCTTTGTAATCTTAGTAACTTAGGTAGAATTGTCGTATTTATTTTGGTCGGGCGGTAAGGTCATGATCGGTGAGCAGTAATTCGAAGATCCCTATGAGGGGGCGTCACCCATTACGGATGGGAGCGCTCGGGGGAGGTGGCCAATTGGCCCCTCAACGGGGAGGCGGTCCTGTCTAAGGAGAGGCCGCCGGAAGGAAAGGAAAGGTGGTCAAGGCCCCTTCCTGGATAGGAGGGGCTACTGCCCCTCCTGGGGAATTTCCCGGGGCCAGGACATCTGCGACAGCAGATGGGTAAGTTGTGTGGGGTGCGGGAGGGGGTTTACGCTACCTTTTAGACACCTCACACGAGTCCTCGAACGACCGTTAAATGGCGTCGAGTTTATTGGGGCCCCGTCAAGTACAAAGGGAAATTGGTAGATGCACTTGAGGTACGCCTCTGTGCGGTCGCTCCTCTCACAAGTGAGGGGGGTATTTCTGGTTTAGGGATCTGACACCGGTTACGACCTTGCCGTTGGCCCTTAACGTTAGGATGTACAATTTCAAGTCAAATGTTTTGTAGGATGTTAGTTCGGCTAGGAGAACCTTTGTATTAGAGATCTGTTAAGGTTAGCCAAACATCGTAATGTGGAAATGAAATTGTACATAATATGAAACTGTTATTTTAATGTTTTATTTTTGTTTCATATTTTAATAAATACGGCCGGGAAGGGTAACTCCCTTCCCGCCTTCCAAAAGTTCAAGAACTGTTTCCGATTTCCCAATTCTTGGGGATTGTGTTGAGAGGGGGTGGCGGGTATCTCAGCCATATGTTTTGGTCTTAAGGTAAACTTTTTGGTCTCAGTTAAACTTAAGGCCAAAACTCGAGTTTAACACATGTCTAACTTTATCACTTGTAAATGCCCTTTGTGAACACCGAAAGTCGTAAAGATAGACATTCGCCTCAATTTGCCTTTGTAAATCGGGTCCATCTATCCTTGATAACTGTATCTGAAAGATTTATAGAGACCTCTTACTCCAATCTTAAAACACAAGGGCCGTATAAAGGTATGCCCCAGTTTTATGGATGGTATTGTAGAGGCCACTGTGACACCTCTCGGCTGACCAGATGTTCTCACAGGCACATTTTGGGTTTACCACAGCACTTAATTAGCCCCTCTCACACTGTGCAGGCTGCACGTCACACAACTCTGCCAGATGTTTCAGCTCCCTCTGGCACACTCTACTTTGTAGTGATTCATTTTTATGATCCATGCTGTGTTTTGTAGAACACAAGAACACAGTGCGCCAGATCAAATACTGATTTGTACATTTGTTTTAAAAGGCTGTGCCTCCAGCCTTTAGTTGTTCCTAGTACATATGTATAGTATTTCACCTGCTTGCAGCTATATGTGCAGAACATACATGTACCACAATGTAACATAGCAGGACCATAGTACCTTTTGGTTTTTGTCGATGTGAGCCTGCCATCTTATTTGCAAAAACATGTATTTTACAAACACTTTGGGATATATTTACAAGGGGATTGCACCACTGGAACATCACTTTGTTTGTCATTCTGGTGGCACAATGCCCTACAGCATATTTAAAAAATAGCATTATGCCCTTCTTTCAATATGGTACCTTTGCACACAGGTATCTGCATGAAAGGGGTGAGCAATGGGTGTTGCTGTGGGCATTCCACTACAACACCCCTTGCTTTTTGATGTTGCCCCAGATTTATAAGTAGATGTAAATTTGAGGCAGCACCAAAAACGAATAGCACATTAGCAGGCCTTAGAATGGTGTAATGAGGAGTAAAACTTTATCTCTCCTTGTTTAACACTATTAATTATTGTTTATGTGCCAGTAAGTGTTCCTTCCAGCACGTAAATGATCACTCAATAATTCCGATTTGTTACTTCTACACACAGAGGTAGCAAATTGGCATGGTTGATTGGGACCCCTTCCTAGACATAAGCAATCATTCCCTGCAACGCAACCACCCTCGGTGTCTATGTTGGCCCTAGGTGGTTCTTTTAAGAGCCAGAGCTAAGGAAAGCACAGGAGTGCACCGTATTGTTGTAAATACGGTGCATTCCTGCGTTTTGAAAATACAATTCCTGGCCCTGCAAAATTTGCTGCAGCTCCATGCTCAATAATTTCCATGTAAATATTCTGCACATGGTGTACTTAGCAGGAATACGCCATGCTACAAACTTATTTCAAGCGTGGTGAATTGGGCTCTGCCTTGCTCCAACACATAAGCCTGATATGTAGGCTTGAAGCTACCACGACGCTTCATCATAAAAAGTAGAGCACTCCCCGAAAATTATACCCCAAAAGAAGACCGGAAAAACAACACAGTAAAATTGGAATCTGAGGGCATAAATCCTATCGCAGCATCACAACCCAAACTCGCACCCGACAATAACTGTAGAAAGCCCTCTGACAGGATCGCATGTTCTTTGTTTGTCAATCCTGAAACCGGGCACAAATCTAAGTTACAATATTATTTAATACAGGCAATTAATTGCAATAATGATTAAGATGAACGTGAGAAATCAACACCATCGAGAAAAAGCTCCACAGACAGAAAGAACTCTTAATCATTCCTTGGGATTTCTTTTACCTGCCCATCCAATTGACTGTTTTTACACTTCCTCCACTCTTTACTTAAGGTGTACATTGGCTTGTGCAGCCTGTCCTGCACTGTCTGTGCCTGCGGTCTAATTATTCCTTTGAAGGTCATTTTCCATTTGCTGATCACAATCTCCTTGCATAAACAACAGGCGTATACCCAAATAACCCTCTAATACCTGGGTAAGGAACGAATTGTTATACAAACAAAAAATGGTATCAAAGGAAATGATGAGTCGAGTACATTTAACTACTCTCTCAGAGATGACCATTGTTCATCATGAATGTACCTTAATCTTTACATACACAAAGGCACTAGTGCCCGTCAGCAGTGAGTGGAAAAAGACCACAAAGTACAATTATTTATACATACAAAAAAACAATACACAATATAACACATAACAAAAACCCACATAAATTAAACATACGAGTGTCCCCCTATAATTTCTAAGAGAACCACTCTGAGGAAATCTGACCAGTGCAAGACTATATGGCTCTTCGCTAAATAGACCTTGCTCTAATTTGGCACACAGCAATTCAATACATTTATGATTTTTCCAGATTCCTCCAACTGAGTTTCCACGCGACCACGTTTCAGCCTATCTTCATTGGCCTCTTCAGGACAGGGTTATACACATTACTGTAAACAAAAACATCATGACAATACTACTTCTACCCCTATATATGTACCAAGTGAGCCACACCGACACAAGCAGGTAACCGCCCCGTGCTTAAGTGCAGTGCATCAAAATCAAGCCACATCATTACCTCAGCTGCCAAAATAAACGAAGGTTAGCCAACCAAAAACACCAAGTGTCAAGTGAGAAACAATCACGCAACCTGTGTAAAACGAACTGCAACAAATGAAGTAAGTGAACAAAGAGGGAGAAACCTCTTACCATGATCTTACACAAGAAATGTGTAAAGCAGAAGAAAATCGGAACACACGAGCTTCTCACCCTCACTGAAAATCATGCAGACCCAGCACCGTAAGTAGCTAACATGACACACTTACAAGGAAAGATCAGGAAATAAACAAGATCTCATCCGCATGCTAGGAAGTCACTATTATTCGTAACAGGATACTAGAGGATATAATATGAAAAAAAGGGACGGTAGGGAGACGTCATTATGACACTATCCCTCATGGGCGCCTAAACAATATACTAATAATGCTCAGAGTAATTCACAAAGCAGGGACAAGTACATCACTTCCCTCCCTCTCTCTTCGCGAGCCCTTCCAGATTAATAAATGGAACCTTTCCCCATTCTCAACTTCAATGGCGGAGTTAACAGAGCCAAGAAATGCAAACCTAAACAACAAACATGAACACAAACTAGTCTCAATTGAATGTGGCTAAACGACAGTAGGCAGTATGCTTTGTGCCATAGGCCTGCACCCAGTCTGCCTTGCTTTCATCCATTATGCCCAGGGGTACTCAGTGGTGCATGAGCCATGTCTTTCTGTGGGGTCTCTTGAATTTAAACATCATTTAGGGCATGGATGGCATTGGATTGGGGTGTTTTTGTGTGTATTTTGTTTTTTTGGGTGTTGTTGAGGCCTGGTACAGGGCCTGGCCATGTGGGTGGGGGCCATTTTGAGGCCTGGTCCAGGGCCCGGCCATGTGGGAGGGGGTCTAGGGGCCATTTTGAAGCCAGGCAGTGTGCTTTGTGCCATAGGCCTGCACCCAGTCTACCTTGCTTTCATCCATTATGCCCAGGGGTACTCAGTGGTGCATGAAACAACTCTCTCTGTGTGACCTCTCTTCTATTAATTTCAACATCCATTTTGGATTAGAAGTGCAATTTTTATTTTGGGTCTTTCCGTTTTTGGTGTGTTGTGTTAATAATAATAAATGCCTAGTTACAAATATTAATTGAAGCACAACATATGCAACATTTATTTAACTGATGTTCCTCTGGCTTCCTTTGCTTTTAGGTGCACAAAGACTGAGAACCAGGAATCATCCTCATCATCATCACTTGTTGTAGTGCCAGGAAGACGTCCTGCTGCGGTGTGTGCACAACGTCACGTGACGTCACGTGTGGCCACAGACAACTCTGCAACTAGTGCAACTGCGTTCTGCTGTTCTGACATCTGAAGAAGATGGGCCCAAAGAAAGGTGGCCGTAGCTCCTCTACCAAGAAAGTTGCCAGTGCCACTGCCAGTAAGAAGGAGCTGAAGAAGCAAGTGGCGCCACTTACCAAGGAGACTGGTGTGCCAACAGACACTTTTTTTGGGGGGAAAAAACTACGCCTGCAGCAACAGTGTCCGCCGGGGACCAAGCTGGGAGCAGCACCTCCGCTTCATCGGTCTCAGTTCCACCACGCCAAGTTAGGCCCAAGCCCATGAGTGCCGCAGAGGCAGCCACTTTAAGTGCTCTTTCACCATCGACCAGTGATGTTGGCGTTGACTCATCGTAAAGTAGTATCCAATCAACGCTGGGTGTAACTCATCTGACGAGTGTTCAACCACATCCACAACAACAACCACAGGTGCAACAAGGAGAGGCGAAAGGAGAGGCGCAAGGAGAGGCGCAATGAGAGGCGCAAGTAGAGGTGTATGGAGAGGCACATGGAGAGCCGCAAGTAGAGGCGCAGGTAGAGGGGCATGGAGAGGCACAACTGCCCACAATGCTTGTTCCTCCAGAAGTAGGGGCACATCAGGAAATCGAGATTTATGTGGAAGTATCAGCTGAGCAAGCCAGTCCTCCTGATGATCCATTGTCTTCCAGATCCCAAGCAAGGAGAAGGTCAAGGAGGGCTAGTACAAGTTCTTCTTCAAGCCCCCTTCCTTCTGAAGATCTAGATCTTGATTGGCACCCACCAATGCAATCTGAGAGGGAGGCACGCCATGAGCAGACAAAACTAGTAAAAGGAAGGTTCCTGCAAGGCTTTCAGTTATGGGTGATGACGGAGAAGAAGTAGAAGTGGTGTATTCTGCTGATGATGAACAGTCTGACGATTACAATCCGGTCATCACAATCGACACTAAAGCCCCAGCAGGCATGCAGCAGACAGACATTTTAACCCTATCCAAAAATTCTGCTGTACAAGATGTGTGCGGCGTCGCAACACGGGTAACACCACCAACACAGGTAACTACTACACCAACACAACCTACAGCTTCCATATTTTCTCATCAGAAGGGCCGGCAGGGACCTCCATCCATCTCGACCTCCATTACCTCAAGTAGTGGTGCTGTAAGTGCACAACAGGGTCAAATTCCGCCACGCCCATCCTCCACTTCATCTGGCATTGAAAGTAGCACCTCCACCACCACCAGAAATCTCAACTCCCCAGTTTGGGACTTCTTTAGTATTAGCAAAAAGGTGGAAAACCTAGTAATTTGTTTGATTTGTAAACAAGTAGTTTGTCGGGGTAAGCTTGGTACCAACCATGGTACCGGAGGCCAGAGAGGTCATCTCCAAAAACACCACATTATCCAGTGGGAGGCGCACCTAAGTAACATCCGGAAATCCAACAGTACAAATCCAAATGTAGCCATTGATATTGCATCTAATGACGAGGAGCTGATCGTGTAAGGGGAGGTGAAGAACCGAGAGACATTTTTTCTGGTACACCCAGTACCCCTGGCAGCAGCACTGCAGTGGTGGCGCCCACACTCTCCTCTACCCCAGCAACATCTAGGAGGCACTGTAGTCTAGTAGAGACACCAATGTGAAAAGG
Source organism: Lissotriton vulgaris (assembly GCF_964263255.1). NCBI lineage: Eukaryota > Metazoa > Chordata > Amphibia > Caudata > Salamandridae > Lissotriton > Lissotriton vulgaris. The sequence continues at coordinate 224,360,955 of NC_141695.1, forward strand.
TACATCAATGAGCCTAACTGGGTTGAAGAAGTCTGGATCCTCATCACATATGAAAACGGTCCAGACCACCATTAAAACATGTTTGGGTCAGAGGCACCATTTGAACTGGATATTGCAAAGCTGGCAAAAATGTTAGCACTGGACCTTCTCCCTTTTTCTTTCATGGAAGGGGTGGGTTTTCTAGAATTTGTGGCAACAGTGTCCCCTAAATGGAAGGTTCCTAGCCGGTCCTATTTTGCCAGAGTTATGTTATGTTATGTTATGTTATGTTATGTTATCTTGGTTTTGTATAGCGCACGGCTATTCAAAGAGTGTCCCGGCGCTTTAGTTGCACACCTATCTCACAACATAACAAGAAAAAACAGAGAAAAGGAAAGATCCAGAATGACCACAGGGGTGACAACTAAGAGGTAAAAAGACAAGTTTTGAGACCCTTCCTAAACGCCAATAAATTTGACGTACTGCGCAGTGTCACTGGTAACGTGTTCCATAACTGCGGGGCCAGCAGTCTAAAAGAACGGCCTCCGATGCGTGCCCTTTTTATACGAGGCACCACGGCAAGAAACAGGGATCCGGACCTCAGGGACCTGGCAGGGTGGTAAAAGGTAAGCCTTTTTTGTAGGTATTTTGCTCCTGAGGCATAAAGAGCTTTATGCGCCAGAGTCAAGGCCTTGAAAATTATCCGCTTCCGTACGGGAAGCCAGTGCAGTGACTGCAGGAGGCCGGAGGCTCTAGCACGGCAAGATAGTCCAAAGATGGCCCGTGCTGCCGAGTTCTGGACCACCTGCAGCCGTTGTAACAGGTACTCTGGCAGGCCGAGATAAAGGATGTTAGAAAAATCAATTCTCGAGCCAATTAAAGCCTGCACTGTTATCTTCCTGTGCTCCTCCGATAGTAAGGGGAGAAACTCGCGCAACATCCGGAGCAAGCCAAAACAGGTACCAGTGAGACCGATTATCTGGGAGCGTAGTGTTAGGCCGTTATCGATCTTAATCCCCAGGTTTTTGGCCACCTGGGAGGAACCCGCTGGAGGAAACATGTTCCCTGGCCACCACTCCTTCCAATCTGGATCGGAACTGCACCCGAAGAAGAGGACCTCCGATTTATCCGAGTTGCACTTGAGGCTGTTACGTTGGAACCAATTAAAAACAGCCCCAAGGCAACTCCGGATACTCTCTCCGTCGAAATCCGCACCTTTCTCGCAGGTAAAGAGGAGCTGGGTGTCATCGGCGTAGGAAAGGATCTGGGCCCCGAAAGACTCCGCCAGAGCCGCCAAAGGGGTCATGAAGATGTTAAATAGAGTCGGGCTCAACACTGAGCCCTGAGGGACTCCGACACCCAATGGCGACATCTCGGCGGAGCTAGCAGAGGCCCAGACCGTTTGTCGATGGCCCGTCAAGAAAGAACGAAACCAGCTGAGCACCGTCCCCCTCAGACCGATCTCAAAAAGTCTTGCGAGGAGACCCTCGTGGGGGACGGTGTCAAAGGCCGCCGACAGATCTAACATCACCAACATCGCCTTGCCACCTGAGTCCAGCACCTCCCTGATCGCCTCCGAAACTTCCAGAAGTGCTGTTTCGGTGCTTAGATTGGTGCAGAAACCAGATTGAGTGGGGTGCAGTAGATCATGTGACTCCAGATAATCGGCAAGCACCTTATGTACATGTTTTTCAAGGATTTTGGCAAAAGCAGGTAAAAGCGAAATAGGCCTGTAATTAGCCAGAATCTCCGCGTCCAGTCCAGGCTTTTTAAGCAGAGGAATAATCATCGCCTGCTTCCATATCTGGGGAACCACACCCTGACTGAGAGAGCGATTCAGCAGGGGGTTCACAGAGGGGTTGATGACTTCGGCCATTTTCGCTAAAAATTTGGCGGGGCAAGCATCCCGGGGTGAGCCCAATTTAAGACAGGCCATCAAATCCAACGATGAGGCAGCGGAAAGAGGGGGAAAGACTGCCAAAATCGGGTCCACATTAGCTATCGAAACCGGAACATCCTCCGCTCGGCAGGACACCTCCGGCCCCTGCAAGGGGAAGGAGTCCTGGATCAGCTTGATCTTGGAAGTAAAAAAATTAGCAAGGGCACTGACCCAAGACTCTGAAGGAGGAGCCTGATTCGACGAAGCACGTGAAGCCGTAAATTCCCGCACAATGGCAAATAGCTCCTTACAGGAGTTTGAGGCAGTCTCAATTTTTCTCGCGAAATAACCTCTCTTCTCAGAGAGGATGTCGCGATGATAGGCTTTTACTGAGGACCTGTAGGCAAGTTTTGCCACCGGGTCGTATTTTGCACGCCACCCTCTTTCAGCCACCTTGCATTGCCGTCGAGAAGCCACCAGAGCTTCGGTAAACCAAGGGGCAGACGCCCGTCTTTTTATATTGCGGGGAGGCCTCACCGGAGCAAGATCATCAAGCCTCTCCGAGAGCCATAATTGCAACCGCTCTGCATCCCTATCTAAATCCCCTGTCAGAATACACGGATGAGCCAAACATGCCTGTGTCAGCAGTTCAGGAGTGACCCGATGGAGTGCCCTAGATCCTTGGGCAAGCTGCCGAGAGGCACAAGATGATTTTCTTACCTCCAAGATATAGTATTTGACCAACCTGTGATCCGACCACAGCACCTGAATGGGTGCTAGAATCTCTATGAGGGTCGTCGAGAAGATCAGATCCAGGATATGGCCCTTCTCATGTGTCGGTCCACAATGATAGGGCGACAGGCCGAGGGGGGCTGTTACGTCCATCATTTTTATCGTATCGGCGTCCGTTTCGTCATCCATATGGATATTGAAGTCGCCAGCAACTATACAATGCTCCGACTTGAGTGCCAGAGACGAAATTATCAACTGGAGCTCTTCAAAGAAAGTGCCAGTGGGCCCTGGAGGTCTATACACAAGGAGACCTTTAACGGATTGATGCGGCGATAGAACAATAGAAAAAGCGAGTGATTCGCAGCCCCTAATTGCGTCAGAGGGAATGATGGTACAGGTGGCACTCTTATTAACTATGAGTGCCACACCGCCTCCTCGTCCTTTCAGTCTATCCTGCCTGAAGATATTATAATCCGGGGGGATAGCTGCGGCAATATCGGGGTTGGAGGACTCACCAAGCCACGTCTCGGTTAACATCAGGCACAAAGGTTTTTCAGTGTCCAACAGAACAGTAGGCAGAGGTGCTTAACACTAACTGCCTTCCTGTATGGTACGCGGGCCAGATGTTTCTGAGGCCGCCAGCCGCACTCAGGACATCGACTCTTACCCTTGTGACGGGCCGGAAATACCGTACGACAGGAATCTCGCGTCGATTGCAGGGAGCGAAGCTCCTGTGCCGAGTATTGCAACATGATGGTGAAATTAAAAGTAAGAGCCACCAAATCCTAGTCCGGCCCGTCGCGCCGGACGCCTCCGGGACGCTGACGGGCGCAGACGGGCAGGACTCTGGCACGACTCCGGCTAAGCGAGGGCGCTCCCGCTGCGCGTTACCGCTGCGCTAGGCAGGGAGCTTTAAATAGGCGTCCCACCTATGCTACAGCGCACTAGAGCGCTCGCTTAAAGATGGCGCCCAAACTCCTACCCCACTCCAAAATGTCTGCTACAGAATGAGCCCACCCCGAGAACCGGACCCGCTCGAGCAGCGGTGGATGCCAATTAGAGTGCAAGGTAAGGGGCAATTTTAAAAACCCTGTGCAGTCAGCAGAAAACAAATATCAAATACGCAAACAAAGATTTTACAACGCTGTTCAGCAAAAAAAGTGCGAAGCGCTAGGTAGCAATGATGTTCCTTGTCCTTATCAGCGTTGGGATTCTAGCACTACATCACGATGTGCTGGATGTGATTGAGGCAGCTTTGCAGAAGAGTGCTGTTCACACTATCCACCTGACAACAGATTACATGTGCATCACTGCACACTGGGTCTCTTTTGTAGGGGTTAGAGACAAGATAGCTGCAGGTGTTCACAGTGTCACAATTTTTCAACAGTAAGGTCTTTGAATGGCTGCATCCAAGAAAGCGCGTGATTGGTTATGTTTCCACGGATAATGGTAGTAATATAGTTAGGGCCATGGCTGATGGTGGCTATTTCAGAGTGCCGTGTTTGGCGCACAGTAATAACATTGTTGTTCAAGATTTCTTGAAAAAGAAAACACAGTCAGCAATTTACTGACCACCTGCCGAAGAATCTGCACACATTTCAGCCATTATTTTTAGTCCCGGAAGCAGCTGAGGATCATTCAATGTGTCAGTAGAGTGCCAGTCAGAGGACTCATCCAGGAGGTGGCAACACATTGGAACTCAACCTTCTACATACTTGAGCGTCTGTTTGAGCAGTACTTGGTAATCAATGAGTATGTCTTTAACGCACGGGGTGCTTCTATGAAAGACATGAGGCTAGAGGTGGATGAATGGGACCTAGTTAAAAGCCTGACAGACATGCTTCGTCCTCTTGAAGTTTTCAGGCATTAAGTCAGCAGGGAGGACTGTACTTTGGGCAAAGCTATCTTATTGTTGTGCATGCTAGAGCACCAACTGAAGGCGGTGTCTGCAACGTTCCGAGTTGATGCTGAAAAGCAAGACGCATATCAGTTGGCGGAGATCTTATTAAGCTGCCTAGTTGACAATGAAAGGCTTAGAGCAATACATTCAGAACAACATTACATTTGTGCCATTATTCTGGATCCAAGGTACAAAAAGGCACTGGCCAGCAATACAATTATTCCTTTTTATCAAGCAAATGTTTCCAAGTACAAACATTGGCTAGCTCTGTCATCCACTCGATTTGAAAAAGATTGGCAGGAAATTGAAGGAACCACCACAAGTACTATTTATTTATTTATTTTATTTTTGCAATTTTTAAAGCGCTACAATTACCCGTGGGTGTCTCGGCGCTAATGGCTAGGAGCTGATACCGGTGATTAGATCTCTAGGCAGAAGTTAAATTTATTTATAGTTAGTTATGTCGTTGAGAGAACAACCAAGTCTTTAGTTGCTTTCTGAAGACAATCAGAGATGGGCTGGTTTTTATATTAAGAGGGAGGGAGTTCCATAATTTAGCAGCAGCTATAGTAAAACATCTGTCTCCTGAAGCAACAGGCCATCTCGCGTCAAGGTCCACTTCTTAGGCGGATGGGAGTCACTTTCCCTCACAGCCATTACCGACAGCAGCAACCGTATCTTCATCATCACCTGAACCAGGCCCAGCCATAATATTGTTAGAAGTGGATTAGATAACTCATCATGGGTTTGCTCATTCCAGTGTTGATGCAAAGGCAACAGATGTTACGCAAAGTGGAGCACCCATGAAGGACCTTGAGTGGATGGTGCAGGCCTATCTGGATGACCCAACAGTGGTCTTCTTTGATCAGAACCCATTGGTGTAGTGGTATGGGAAAAGGCCTCAATGGCCACTGATCATCAAGCTGGCTATACATTATTTGGCTTGCCTACTCGCAAGCGTGTCTTCTGAACGTGTTTTCAGTGCTGCTGGTGCCATTGTAACTTCAAAAAGGACCCGCCTCTCGCCCAAAAATGTGGAGAGGTTAACACTGATCAAGATGAATCAGCACTTCATACCACAAGATACAACAATACGTGAATCCACGCAGGAAGAAGAGGACACCGACTTAGGTGACAGAAGTTCTTCTCTGTTAGCTGACCTACTCCAGGTTCAATTGACAGAGACACCTAGGCTTGAAATACTTACTTTTTTTCATCCTTATTTACTTTTATTTCTGTGTGTCTTTCTTTGTTTTGCAACTTTTAGCACAACAATACTCTAATCACTACAAATCCACCAGAAACACTGTCTTCATCCTATTTCCATATTGAAGGTGACGCAGTCTGCATTCCTGAAGTTCACAAGTTAACAACTCAGTCATGCTCCTCTATCCTCCTCCTCCAGGCTCCCCCTATCCATTTGTTCACCTCACGGCAGTTGGCTGGATTACGCAGAATCAGGAAACTGTCGCTATGCTGACTGTTACTTCTAAAATTGACACAAGAGGCTGCCCTGTGGCCCTTCACTTAAGAATAAGATGCTGACAAAAAGTGGAACAGGTAATGAATGATGAGATGGCATGCAGTGGACAACACTGGCTGTCTGGCTCTGATAAAAACAACTGCTGTTTGTTTGTTGTGCACGAAATGAATCCTATGTGTTCTGTTATTATTTAATCTTTTACACACTAAATGTAACTCAAGTCTACTCTGTATACCTTGTTAAATGCAAATTGTACTTCTACTACAGGAGCCACTACGTTGCATTATTTAATATGGAAAATGATACATAATATCTTTACAGTCACTCACTGGGATGGATGGATCATCATTGTCGATTTACGGAAGAACTATGGTGATTTCGTAAGTGGCAAACAGGTAAACAAGTCAACAACAACCACAGCAGAACTACATGTCTGTCTAGTTGTGGTATGGAGTGGTGGAGTGGTGTTATGCCAGAGTCCCAACAGCGGTTCATGTAAAATTGCGGCTATGTGGCTTGCTGTATAAAATTAGATCTGCTTTGTCTGTCTGTGTCAAAGAGATATGCTACATGGAGGTTGGTTCACTCAGTGCTGCCTGCCTTGACAGTCTGCATGACCCTGGCCTGCTGGGTGCTAATTATTATCCTTGAAAAGGAGACTCAGAGTACGCACGTTAGAAATGATGCTTGTATCTAATACTGAAACCTCGGACAGTGAAAGTGTTATTTTTGCACTACACACCGTACCTTATATTTTTCCTCCTGGATGTTTTAACATCCCTTTCTGTTTTTCCATTGACAATTACAGGCCGGCTTTTACCCTGTGCGATGGGAAAAACATTAACTCAGGCTTACCATTGCAATCCGAAATTCCGCATCCGCCAGGCAGGCAGTGGACAGTGTAGTCACCAAGATTGATCGACGGAGCGTCGGATGGAATTGAGGAGTACCACGAATAAGATGAATGGCTGGATGCATGTGATGGAGCGAGCTTCAGAAATTATTTTATTCTGACTCGCAAAGTTTATTCCGTGTAACATGAACTAATTTATTAATGAATTGTTGCACGATTTGTTTTACTAATTCAACTTAGAGTAAGATTACATTCACAAACACGTGGGACTGACATTATGTGCTCTTGTTGCATTTGCGAGTTTGTCATGTAACACATGATTAATATTGTCTTGTTCGTCCTATTGTCCTTGTCATTATTAATGTGCGGCTGATCATTTTATGGCATGAGCTTACGTTATGTGTGCTTAAGTGTTTGTCTTATGTTGTGACTGTTTATCTATGTATTGCTCGATCATCTTTTTACTCTTTCAGATATATATAAAGAATCCAGCTGGACTTTAAGAAGAATGGTAGATTTTAAATGTGCTGCTTTATTTGTTTGCTTCTGCTAGCTGTCATTTATTAATGGGTAAAATATTAGCAATGGAAGGGTGGGTAACAGAAGGGTTTATTCTACTTGAATAATCACCTTTTTTGTGTTTGTTTAAATACTAGCTCGAGTGAAAAGTTTGGGGCCTAGTGCTAATGAAAAGTTGGTTGGCCTGACAGGAGCAGAGCGCGACGTGACGATCTTGTCATTTAAAAAACTTCCACGGAAATGTGCAGAAGCTCAAACAAAGAACGTTCAGTGCATCTAGCTCCGAAAGCAAAAGCGTCAAGGCCAAGATAGCGTGTAGAGGCAGCTTGGCTAAAATCCTGGAGGAAATAACTGAAAACTTTTAGTTTAATGTATCAATTCTGGGAAGTCAGTGTTGCTTCGTGTCAATGGACAATGACGTAATGATGTCACCAAGACTGATGGGTTGGGCTCACGGTGGTCTGATGGATGTCAACCAATTAGGTTGCTGCTTTTCTTAAAAAATATCGTTCCTAGTTAGATTAGTGAGTAAGAAAGGTATATAAACTTGGCCTCTTGAGAGGAGCGGGGCTGACTGTTTCCTGAGGGCGAAGTGCTGTCCGTTTTCCTTTGGACACGTAAGGCACGTTTGTTTGATTTATATTGTTTTCCTTTTCAGGTCAGAAAGCTAACATAGGGATTAGGGTTGATGTTTTCTTTATTTCAATATTTCTGTGCAACTTCGAAGTGCCAGACCCTTTTTGAGCCAATGATTTAATGAATAAAACTGATTTAATAAAATGCTTGAAATTAATAAATGAACTAATAAAGATTTTGAAACTTTGAAACTTTAAAATAAAAGACTTAAAACGTCAAGCTGGACTTGATTATTGAGTCGTTACCATTAGTTTAAATTCATTGGCCTCAGTGGTCTAATTGATGTTTCCTTATATATATAAATGTTATACTGCAGTTGTAAATATGTATATATGAGTTTAATAGTGTGACTAATTATACCACATGATTCAGCTTCATGATTTTCTGTCTTGGTGCATGGGCCTAGTTATTGATTAGTTTGGTGAGTATTAGGTAGTGAATGGTGACGCATGTGAGACAGAATTTCTATAGTGACGCTGGATCAATTCTTTTGGTAGCAGAGGATGGTTACTATGGTAACATACATGTTACATGTAAATTACATAGGATACATGTCTAAAAATTGTTGTTAGGTTTGTTCACTTGTTGTATGTAGTCGAAAGGGTTTTTTCCAGCAGTGTGAAAAATTCCTGGTTATTTGCCGGCAAAGGGTAGTGTGACTAGAAGAGTTACACAGTGCATTTGTTCTGTTTCAAAATTGTGGTATAGAATATATCATGTGTTGTGGACGTACAACACAAGTTTAGGGACCTTAGATGTGACTGACTGGTTGAATGTAATAGTGAGGATTGCCTATGAAATCGTAGCATTAAGTATAGGGACCTGGTGAGCCTGTTTTAAAACTTTTTGTGAAAAGAGTAATAGAATTTATCTAAGCTCGAGAGAAGGGTAAGATAGCGTCGTCTATTCTTATTAACATTTGACGTTTTCTGTGGTTGGTTCAAGTCCTGCCAAGATCTCGTGTGTGCATGATTAGGGTTTCCGTATGAATGCGTGAATGATCGTATAGAAATAGCGTTGTCTATTTTATGCGAAGTGAAAGTTCTGAATGTTTGTAAAAACTATCACTTTGTTAGCGAAACAGACAAATGGTTTGTTTATTTGTAGTTACTAATTAAAAATTCATTGGAAAGTATTGTTTAAAATGGCGCCATGAAAAAGTTTTGTGAAGGAGGGGTGAGTTTACGGAGTAACACGCAGAGAAGCTGCAGCGGCAGTGTACGTCATTTCGGTCTGCGCTGTGATTGGCTAACATACATCACAGAAAGCGCACTGATTGGTTCACGTGACAGTGACGAGCTGGTACCAGATTGGTCAGTTCTGAATACTGTATTTCTATTGGTTGAATAAGGTGGTGACGTGGCTTAACCTGATTGGTTTGTTGGTGTCTTTCGCGCACGGATTGGCAGAATAGCGGAACACCAAGAGAACATTTCGAAGCTTTCGGAATAAACGATTTTGATTTGAAACATGAGTTACTGGAACGACAGTGAGATAAAGAAGCCTTCATGGTTTCAGAAAGTGAAAAATTATTTTACACCTGACAAGAAAATTGAAACGCGTGGTGGTAAATTACTTCATAAGTACAAAACACCCGCAGCCTATATGGAAGGCGAATATGGCTATCATACCGTAATTTGGTTTGATAATTGGATGCATTACACTAGAAATGATGGCGAATTAGCCTGGCCGGAAGATGGGTCATTTAATATGAAAGTTTTGAGAAACTTGAGAGGAAAAATGATGGATCTTGTGCCGAAGCCTAGACCTACACAATTTGAAGCATTAGTTGAATGGGAGGTTGAGATGATGGAATTTGAGCGTGAAAACAAATGCTTGGCACCTAGAAATTCAAAGTATATTCTAAATAGAGAAACACATGAAGACAAAGTGAGACGCTGGAGAAAGGCAGACAAGTATGATGGAGTGTATCCAGTGAGAATAATGATTACTGAAGATCTAGAACAAAAGAAAGCTGGAAAAAGACTTGATGAGGAATTAGATGATACAGTTTTAGAAGACATTTACGCTACTAAGCACAAACCGCCACCTTATCAAGTAAGTTCTCAGACTACCCCGAGAGTTTCTACTGGAACTTCTCCAAGTTCACCTCCTAGAGAAGCTGAGGAAGGTTCTCCTAGATTTTTAAAATTACCTGAAAGGGAGGGTCAACAAATAATTGTAGTACACCTAGAGAAAATAGATTTCCTCAACAAGAAAATAATTTTGTGAGAAATCAGGAAAGAATACCTGCTGACATGCTGGAAATTTCTAGTTACAATAAAGCAAAGGAAGATTTAATTCAACAATTGACAAAAAGCACGGAAGCAGTGACAGTACCAGTAACTATTGGTCCTGTTGTACCAGTTTTTGATCAAGGAGAAAATAGACATTCTGCCTTGACAGTTCCATTAAATGCAGAAATTCAAAAAGTGTCTGAGAGATTTTATTCGGAACTTTCAGAGATTCATAAAGAAAAATCTATGATGGCAAATTTAACTTTAAATGGGAGTCTGTCAGGTTCGCAAACACTATCTGTGGCAGAATCAGATTCAGGTCTGTCAGAGAAAAGTCTAAACAGAATAGATTTAACTCAAAACGCATTGTCTCCAAGAGCTTTTGATTATAAAAAGCTTGATGTCGCAAAATTAAAAGCTGATTTAGAAGAATTAATCATTGGCACAATTGGCACTGACAATTTGAAATTGTATCAGGATGATGAGCTTCTCTTTACACTTAAACTAATTATGTCCGCACTGGTCCTGTCCCGCCTGGACTACGGGAACATCTTGTTCAATGGCATCCCTCAGTACAGCCTGCGTAAACTGCAACTAGTGCAGAACCAGGCTGCTCGCCTTGCCTTCGGTCTTCCCAAATTCCACCATACCTCCCCCCTCTTGAAAACCCTCCATTGGCTCCCTGTGCGGGAACGCGCCTTGTTCAAATTAGGCTGCATGGCGTTTCAGGCCAGGACTGGCCTGGCCCCCCTTTTTATATCCTCTGCCATCAAGGCCTATGTCCCTGGCAGAGACCTCCGCTCCTCGGCACATCTTCTTTTATCAGTCCCTCGCTACCGGAAAAAAAAACAGGGTGGCTCGAAATTTTCCACTCTTGCCCCCATGTTCTGGAACTCTCTCCCCTTCCATCTTAGGTCCCTTACCCAGTATTCTAGTTTCCGCAAAGCTCTGAAGACCTTTTTATTTTCTCAGGCTTTTCCATCGTAAGCCCTGCTTGCCTTTCCAGTCGACGCCTTAGCAACTGCTCTTGCCCAGTTGGCTGCCTGCTACTTTAGCGCCAAGAAACCGCCCAGGTGTACGTTGCGCTTAACAAATATTTTAAACTTAAACTTTTATTTGCAAGAGTATCCAGTGGAAAACGAAAAACAGGTATGAACAACTGGAAGAAATGGCTGCTGAATTAGAAATTGATTTGAGTAAACAGAAACACTACAGAGTGGATTTTTCTGAAAGGGATATTGACAATCTAAATGCTGCTGGAAGGATGGCCCATATAAAAGAATTAATACGTTTTCTCAGAAAATTAGGTGAATTAGGTAAATGGAGAATAAAATGGTCAAAGAATAAACAACAGGATAAAAGACTGAGAAACGATGTGGTTACAGAATTTCCAATGAGGGAAATAGCAGGAGGAGGGTATGTACATGTTCCTTGGTCCAGACAGGATATTCTGCTGTTCACCAATGATTTCCCTTGTTTGAGAGAGAAGCCAGTCGAGTTATATCGACAGGTAGACAGATTTATAAAAGTGTCAAAAGTTCTGTGGATTGATCTGGATGGATTCTTTGACATTGTTGTCCCATCAGATCTTTGGACAGAATGCAACATTTCTGTGGATTGGCCAAAAGAAGAACCTGCCCGAGACCCAATTACAGGTGCCCCATCAAAAGATGTCATGGACATTTATAATAAAGTAATTTACTGGCTGAAAGGGAAAATTCCCCCGTAAGAAGTGGACTGGGTTAAAATTGACAGAACAAATCAGGAACCAAAAGAGTCAGTTCACTCATTTTATGAAAGATTACTGTTAGTCTTTAAACAGCACAGTGGTTATGAAAAAGTAAGTGAAAAGGACATGCGCCACTTTATTTACAGATTTGTTTATGGCCTGAGACCTGAAATAGGTGATATGATTAGAAATGGGATGGGGTGCTGGCAATCACTTTCAGTTGATGACATCCTGAGAAAAGCAAAATATTGCAGTGATGAGATAGATGCAAAGCAGAAAAGTCTCAAGGAAAAGGCAATGTGGGCACAAGTGAAGGTAGCAGAGCAGCAACAACAGCAGTTAGCTTCTATGCAGCAGCAAAATCAAGGGAAATTTAAGAACAATTTCAATAATAATAACAAGCCTAAATTTAATGTAAATGTTGAAGAGCTAAAACAAAAGCTCCCATGTTCTAATTGCGGTGAGATTGGACACTGGAAACGCGAGTGTAAAAACCCGCCCAGAAATTTTAAAAATAATTAATTAAATCCACAGGTGCAGTGTGAGTTAAATCAGCAGCAACAGCAACAGCTACAGCAACAGTTAAACGAGTTAAGTCAGGAGCGACAGCTACAGTGACAGGTAGCAAATCAGCAGAGCCAGACTCAGCAGAACCAGATACAGCAGAGCCAAATTCAGCAGAGTCAGGTACCACAAGCACCATTCCCTAATAGTGCCAATGTTATGTTATGTTATGTTATGTTATTTATTTTTTTGTATAGCGCAACGGTTACTCAAAAAGAGAATCCCGGCGCTTTAGGTAAGGTGAACAGGTTTCAAGAATAACACAACACAGATAAAAACAGTTAAAAAGTCAACAAAAGAAACGGGGCTACAGGCAGACCTACTGAGAAAACAGCCAGGTTTTGAGGCCTTTTCTAAAATCAAGAAGAGTAGTCGCCCCCCGCAAAGGGAGCGGTAAGGAATTCCACATCTGTGGGGCCAGCAGACTGAAGGAGCGGCCCCCGAGGCGAGCCCTCTTCACGCGCGGAACAGCCGCAAGAAGTAGAGATTCCGACCTCAACGCGCGAGTAGGGTGGTAAAAAGTGAGTCTCTTTTGAAGATGTTTAGCTCCCACCGCATGGAGAGCTTTATAGGCCAAGGTCAGAGCCTTAAAGGCAATCCGTTTGCGGATGGGTAGCCAGTGTAGCGTCACCAACAACCCAGAGGCGCTGGTGCGTCTACTTAGGCCAAAGATGGCCCTGGCCGCCGCGTTCTGTGCAACTTGAAGCCTCTGCAGCAAATACTCTGGCAGGCCCAGGTACAGACTGTTGGCATAATCCAACCTGGAGCCTATCAGGGCCTGCACCGTCAGCCTCTTGTGCTCCTCGGACAAGAGAGGCAGAAACTTCCGCAACATTTTTAACAGGCCGAAACAGGTGCCGGTTACCCCCAGAATCTGGGCTTTCATCGTCAGCCCCTTGTCCATCTTAACCCCCAGGTTTTTAGCCATGGGAGAAGAGCCGGACGGAGGGAACATGTCGATGGGCCACCAGGCCTGCCAGCTGGGCTCCGTATCGCACCCGAAGAAGAGTACCTCCGATTTATCGGAATTGCACTTGAGGCTGTGCAGTTGGAACCATGCGAACACAGCCCCAAGGCAATTCTGGATACTCTCCCCGTCAAAGTCAGCACCCCTCTCACATGAGAAGAGGAGCTGAGTGTCGTCGGCATAAGACACGATCCGGGCACCAAAAGACTCCGCCACCGCCGCCAAAGGGGTCATATAGATATTAAAGAGGGTCGGGCTCAGTATAGAGCCCTGAGGGACCCCGACTCCCAAAGGCGGCATTACAGCGGTGTCAGATGATGTCCAGATCGTTTGCCGGCGGCCGGCCAAGAAGGAAGAAAACCATTTGAGCACCGTCCCCCGCAGGCCAATCTCAAAGAGTCTTGCGAGCAGGCCCTCATGGGGGACGGTGTCAAAAGCCGCCGACAGGTCCAACAACACCAGCATGACTTTGCCCCCGGAATCCAGCACCCCTTTGATGGTTTCCGAAACCTCAAGGAGCGCGGTCTCGGTGCTGCGGTTTGAGCGGAAGCCTGACTGGGAGTCGTGCAAGATCTCATGGGACTCCAAAAAATTGGAGAGCACCGACTGAACGTGCTTTTCCAAGATTTTTACAAAAGCCGGCAGCAACGAAATTGGCCTGTAATTGGCTGGGGCTTTCGGGTCAAGTCCCGGCTTTTTAAGCAACGGGATGACCATTGCCTGCTTCCATGATGACGGCACCTCTCCCGAGCTCAACGAAAGGTTGAGAAGAGGGTGAGCCAGCGGATTAACCACCTCCGCCAATTTACCCAGAAGCTTAGCTGGGCAGGGGTCAAGCGGAGACCCAGATTTTAAATTGCCCATGAGCGCAAGGGAGGCGGAGGCTGGCAGAGATGGAAACTCAGCCAATATGGCGCCCTGCATGACTGGGGGGGGCATACCCGCCTCTGGCACCGGCAACGTGACCGGTCCACTCGATGGAAAGGAGTCCTGGATGAGTTTGATCTTGCCTGTAAAAAAACACGCAAGATCTGCTGCCCAGGATTCTACAGGGCCCTCTTCCGAGGCGGTAGTCCGAGGTGAGATGAATTCTCGAACGATAGTAAAAATCTCCTTACAGGAGTTCGAAGCTGCTTCGATTCTCCCCGCGAAATAGGCTTTCTTTTCGAGGCGGATATCTCGGTGGTAAGCTTTAACCACAGCCTTGTAGGCAGACCTGTCCTTGCTGTCATAATGTGCCCGCCAGGCCCTTTCGGCTACCTTGCACTGCTGCCGCGTAGCCCACAGAGCCGTGGTAAACCAAGGGGCCGAGACCCGCTTAGATGTCGGGCGGGGGGGGCAGAACAGGGGCCAGGTCATTAAGCCTCTCCGTCAGCCACTTTTGCAGGGCCTCCAAGTCTCTTTCTAACTCGCCAGACAGAGGGCAAGGGTGAGTCGCAGCAGCCTGGGCCAGCATCTCAGGGGTCACCCTGCTAAATGCTCTACAGGCTCGTCCCCTCTGCTGTGAGACAAGGTTCGACGCCCTGACCTTGCCACTGATTACAAATTTGGCAAGCCAATGATCCGACCACAGGACCGGGAGAATCTCTTTCACTACCAAAGGAGAAGTCGAGAAGACCTGGTCTAGGGTATGCCCCTTCTCGTGGGTCGGACCCTGTAGATGCGGGGTCAGGCCCAGCGGCGTCATAGCCTCCAAGAGCTTAATAGCGGCGGGGTGCCCAGAGATTTACACCTGAAACAGGTTTCTGTGGAAGTAATCAGGTAAATAATGTGTCAAAAGTTAACATGACAAATGCTTCTCAATTTTGGCTGAAAGATAAAGAAGAGAGTGATTCATCAGAAGATTACTCATGACGGTGCCTGAGAGAGGAAGAAGAGTGTGTGCTTGGACCCACTCTTGAGGTAGATCAGTCTGGTCCATTTGTGAATGGTAAAGTGAATGATGTTGATATCACTTTCCTTGTGGACACAGGTGCTACCCGTTCTACTGTTAGATCAGCAGAAATAGAAAATCTTCCTCTCTCTGGTGAGTCCATCCAAGTTGTAGGTGTAGCTAATCAGCAAATTAAAACAAGCCTAACAGAACCAGTTAAGGTAGAAATTGGAAATTACAAAGATAAACACAGATTTCTAGTTTGTGACAGCAGTCGTGTGAATCTGTTGGGTCGTGATATATTATGCAAAATGAATTGCAAGATATATTGCTCACCAGATGGCATTGAAATGCAAACATCAGAAGAAGATGGGCTTTATAAATTGACAATGTTAATGGTTGATGAAGAAAAAACATTACTGTTACCTGTTTTTGATAAAAATGATTTGCCAGAAGAGCTCAAAAAGCCAGTTAATCCAGCAATTTGGGACCTAACTGGAAATGACATGGGTCTTATGAAAAATGTAGATCCAGTAAAAATGACTGTTAAGCAGGGAATAGATTTTCTGAATGTTCCTCAATACAAAATGAAAGCTGAAACAATTGAAGGTGTCATTCCAGTGATTGAAAAATTCATAAGTCAAGGTGTGCTAAAGGAAATTGAGAGCAGCCCATGTAATTCACCGATTATGGGTATTAAAAAGCCAAACGGAACATATAGAATTGTTCAAGACCTGAGAATAATTAACCAAATTGTTGTTCCATGTTGCCCAATTGTTCCAAATCCTGCGGTAATTCTTTATCAGATTCCGCATGATGCAGAATGGTACACAGTCATTGACCTGTGCAATGCCTTCTTTACAGTTCCATTGCATCCAGAAAGCCAACACATTTTTGCATTTAGGTTCCAGAATCGTAGATTAGCATGGTGTTGTATCCCACAAGGGTATACTAAAAGTCCATCTATCTTTAATCAGTTGCTAAAGAAGTCTCTGGAAGATCTGATATTGCCTGGTAATTCTACACTGGTTCAGTACATTGATGATTTGCTTGTGGCAGCAAAAACACGAGAAAATTGTGTTACTGATACCATTACTCTTTTAAATCGTTTGGCCGATGAGGGACATAAAGTGTCACCTGCAAAATTGCAGTTTTGTAAACAAGAAGTAAAATATCTTGGTCACAGAATTGCAAAAGGAACAAGAAAAGTGACAGTTGAAAGAATTAAAATGATTCGAGCAATTCAGCCACCGACAACACAAAGACAGGTCAGAATGTTTCTTGGAATGGTTGGTTACTGTCGACAATGGATTAGTGGTTTTTCAGTAATTGCAAAACCACTCCAAAGACTAACAAAAGCTGATGTAAAAGATCCAATCAGATTGTCAAAAATTGAACTGGAAGCTTTTGAACAATTAAAAAGAAGCTTATGTGAAGCTCCAGCTCAGGGTATGCCAGATTATGAGAAGGAATTTGAACTGTACTGCAGTGAAAGGGAAGGTTGTGTATTGTCTGTTTTAATTCAGAGACATGGAAAGTTGAGAGAGCCAATTGCATATTTCTCAGCTGTTTTGGATCCTGTTGCAAAAGCTTTGCCAGGTTGCTTAAAAGCAGTGGCTGCAACAAGTGTAAGTCTTGAACAAAGTGAGGGTATCATTATGGGATTTCCTGTAAAAGTATATGTACCTCATTCAGTTGAAATTCTTCTTACCAGAAGTAAAACTCAACATTTAACAAGTAGCAGGCTAATAAAATATGAAAAAAACAATTCTGGGATCAGATAACGTATCAATTGCAAGGTGTGTGAACCTTAATCCTTCTACACTATTGCCAGATGGAGTTGTTACTGAGGTAAGTAATGAAAATGACATTGGTCATGAATGCCTGGATGTTGTAGATTACTGTACAAAACCACGTCAGGACATAAAAGATGTTCCTTTGCCTGAATCATATCTAGTGTTTTTTGTGGATGGGTCTTGTTTGAGAACTGATGAAGGAATTCTGAGAGCAGCATATTCTGTGTGCACAGTTTCAGATGTTGTTGAGGGTTCACCTCTTGATGGAATTTGTTCTGCTCAAATTGCAGAGCTAATTGGTTTAATTCGAGCTTGTGAAAAAGCAGTGGGAAAAAGGGTAACCATAGTGACTGATAGTCAGTATGGATATGGCGTAGTACATGACTATGGACAGCTATGGTCTCAAAGAGGTTATTTGACCTCTGCAGGTACGCCGATCAGAATTGCAAAATTGATCAAGAGATTGATTGATGGCATTCAGTTACCAGAGCAAATTGCTGTTGTCAAATATGCAGCTCACAAGAAAGGTGATGATTACATCACTAAAGGAAATGCATACGCAGACGAGATTGCAAAATACTGCGCAAAGAACAATTATTCAATCAATCAGGAAAAAGACAAAAGTCACATGTTGAATTCTCTTATGCTAATTTCCGTAGTTGAAACATGGCAGGAGGTGAAAGATTTACAAGATGAGGCAGAAGAAGAAGAGAAAAACTCATGGTTAAAAGCAGAATGCAGACAGAGAGAGGAAGATGGAGTTTGGGTTTACAAAGATGGAAGGCCTGTAATGCCAAACTGCACGATTGCTGACATGGCACGGATGTACCATGGTCCAGGGCATTTAGGGAGAGATTCAATGATTAGACTATTCAGAGAAACATGGTTCAATCCAAAATTTAGGATCATTGCAGAGTCACTTTGCCAAAGATGTTTGACCTGTCAACAGATGAATCCACACAGGAAAACTGTTGTAAGCATGGGAACCATAGGACGGGAGGGTGGTCCATTTACCAGACTACAGATGGATTTCATTGAGATGCCGTTGCACAACAGGCTAAAATATGTGCTTGTGTTTGTTTGTCTATTTTCAAGATGGGTGGAAGCTTTCCCAACTCGTCACAATGACTAAGTCACTGTGGCAAAATTGCTTTTATGGGAGATCATACCTAGGTATGGATTTCCGGTGACCATTGAAAGTGATTGCGGAACCCATTTTGAATAGAGATTGATGAAATTGATTTGTGAAGCTTTGAACATGGAACAAAAGCTGCATTGTGCTTACAGACCAGAAGCATCAGGTGTTGTTGAACATATAAATGGAACTATCAAAAACAGAATTTCAAAAATGTGTCTAGCAACAGGAGTGAAGTGGACAGATGCTCTTCCACTTGTTTTGATGTCATTAAGAAGCACTCCAGAGAAAAAGACAGGCCTTAGTCCCCATGACATTTTAATGGGTAGAGTAATGAGGCAAGCATTTGTTCCAGTTGCCAAACTATTGAGTATTAATGATAGTGCAATCATTGAATATTGTCAGAATCTTTCTGATATAGTTAATTCTGTATTTCATCAGGTGGGAACAGATGTAATCTCAAAGGAAAAAGTGCAAGCGCATGATTTGTTACCCGGAGACTGGGTGAGGACTAAAGTTCACCGAAGAAGAAACTGTTTAGTGCCAAGGTGACAGAAGGCAAGACAAGTCATTTTGGTCACGACAAATGCAATCAAGTGCAAAGGGCTGAAAAGGTGGGTGCATGCGAGCCACACAATTCGTGTACCACCTCCTGAGAATCCTGATGAAGACAGTGAAACAACAACTGATTCAGATTCAGAAGGAGATCCAGAAGATCCCGAGTCTGATGATCAGCAGGAAAATCAACATCAAGAAAATCTAGATGAGAATCAGAACCTGAATGAAGAAGATCTGAATATCGAAACTGGAAATCGAGGTGTTGATGAGGACCTGCTAGAAAAAGAATCTCAAAGAGAAGAAGAAGATGATTCTGAGCAAGTCGAAAATCTAATCCAGGAGAGTATTGAAAAGCAAAGAAGTAACTCTGTGTGCAGGAGCAAAAAGCCTGAAACTGGGAAGCTGAAGGTGATTCCTGAAGAAGAGGAAGAATTACCAAGTACCAGCTGTAAGGAAATTGTTCCTAATGGAGTGAAGCTGCCGAGTAAAGAAGTTCCTAGGTACAGATTTGAAGTCTCAGATACAGACACTGATGAAAGTGATGAAGAATCTGAAATAAGAAAATTCAGAAAAAGAGCTTGGAAAGCTGAATGTAATGAAAGTGTGCCAAAGAAGAAAATCCTGAGAAAAGGAGATATTTGGCCTGAAGATAATTTGAAATTCAAATTGGTGAAAAAATCAAAAGAGCAGATCAACGAAGTATCTAGTCAGGGAGGTGACTCTGATAAGAAAAACGAAAATAAAAAGATTGAAGTGATCACTTGAAAGACAAAAAGAGTAATAAAGCCAAATCAGAAATATAAGTCCCCAGAGTGGACCTATATAATAATCCCGCCAATTGTTGAGGTGGAAAGCAGTAGTTAGGAAGATTTGGAAGAACTCAGTGACAAAGATTGATGTTGTTTAAATTTTAGATAAGGGTTTTGTTTCCTGACATAAGGCTGAAGAAAGTGTGTTAGGTGACTTTAAGTCGAAGAAATTGTGTTTAGTTGGAAAGCACATATTTATGTGACACAAGGTCGAAGAAAAGCTGTTTAGGGTTTTTATTCTAAAAAAAAAAAATTAAAAAGGGGGATATAGTTATAGTTTATAGTTTAATAGTTTACTCACATTTTAGTTAATTCACATTATTTTAAATTTTTGTTTTTCAATTTTGATCGTTTTTCAAAATGCCCAGTTCAGATACTTCAAGGTGTTCCATTTTGAGAAGATGTTGCAAGATGCCTTCAATTTGTGTGGTTTTATTAATTCTAGTTTGGTTAATATTAGCTGTGGTTTACCCTTTTGATATTAATAAGCAAAAACTCAAGACTAACATAACAAGTAAGGTAGAGCCTAAACATGAGAAACATGCTGGCAAGTCTAGCAGAGTTATTGAGCATGATCCAGAGATACATCAAGATAGATCTGTTGGAGATTTCCCAAGTAATTCCTTTTCAAGGCTTCTGTCTGAATATGTTAAAGTAATGAATGTTAAAGACTGTTATGTCTGTGTGAAACTGCCTGCTTCTGTTTCAGAGGGGGTGACTTATAATATGTTACCTCTCACTTATGGCATTACTTGCAGTGTAATTGCTAGTTTGTTTTATCAAACTGGTCGTCTAGAGTATTATTATTCAGACTTTGATGAGGTTTTTGCAAATCTCAAAGTTGTAAATAGCTTAAACAAAGTAAAACCTGCGAAACAGATGAGGGAATTCTTTTTAGTTACTAATAAACTCAATTATGAGTATGCATATAGAAATAATTTAACATGCAAAATGAGAGCAGAAGAAAAGACTTTCCTGAACATGGTTGAGGAGAGAAGGGCTGTTTACAAGAGAAATGAGATGCTTAAACATGCCAAGTCAAAATACTGGCAAATGGAGGACGCAAAGCTTAATGGTGTTAACAAAAATGCTGCTATACACATAGATGAACCAGTTAGTGGTAAATTTTGCATTAGAAGAGATAACACGCTCTATGATAACTTTTTTGTGGGTGCTAGTCAATGTGAGGATACCTATCGTATCATAGGGGGATGGGGATTTAAAGGTGGTAAGGATCCAATTTTCCCTGGAATTTATTGTATTTGTGGCAATAAAGCATATTTTAGCCTCCCAGACCATTGGTATGGGATGTGTTATCTTGGTTTAGTTTTTCCCAAAAATTTTCATGTTGACAGAAATGAAAAGGGTACCTTTGAATTTGGTGAACACCTGAATAGGTACAAGAGGGAAAGTTTTACAGAAGTCCTGGGAGACATCTTTGGTGCTGTCATTCCTATGGTAGGATTTACCATGAATTCAATCAAAATCAGAAAGGTTTCTACAATCGGAGATAGATTGTCAACAGATACTGCAAGTGGATTCCAATTAGTCAATACAGAACTTGTTGCTACCAGGAGCATGGTTATGCAGAATCGTCTTGCATTAGACATTCTGCTTGCAAAAGAGGGAGGAGTCTGTGGGGTCTTACATGTCCAACATTGCTGTACTTATATTCCTGACAAGAGTCGGAATATAGAGTCGCTTATCAAAAATATCACTGAGTTTCATGCAGAAATAGAACCCTTGGAAGACAAAAGTTTCACAGAGCGAATTGGCAAAAGAATGGAGGCAATAAAAGAATGGTTTTCGGAAGTTGGTAGTTCAATCATTGGCAAAGTGCTCTAGCCAGTAATTGTCATCATTATAGTGATAATGCTGCTAAAAATTAGTTGCATGATTCACAAGAGGAAGAAGCATCAGAAGGAAAGGAGGAGGATTTAAAAACTCAGAAAGGAACAGGAGAAGGAATATGAGTTAGAAGAGATGCGGAGGGCTCAGTTTGAAAGTGTTGATCAGACAGCAGAAACAGGGGTTTAGGGAGACTAATACCGAGAGAATTCAAAGTGTGATGTCTCTAAATTGGGTTCAAAATTTTCCTGAAATTTTTGGGTGTTGTTTGGTGATTTTAAAATCACCAGATGAGGGAGTTGATGGAGCGAGCTTCAGAAATTATTTTATTCTGACTCGCAAAGTTTATTCCCTGTAACATGAAATAATTTAATAATGAATTGTTGCACAATTTGTTTTACTAATTCAACTTAGAGTAAGATTACATTCACAAACACGTGGGACTGACATTATGTGCTCTTGTTGCATTTGCGAGTTTGTCATGTAACACATGATTAATATTGTCTTGTTCGTCCTATTGTCCTTGTCACTATTAATGTGCGGCTGATCATTTTATGGCATGAGCTTTCGTTATGTGTGCTTAAGTGTTTGTCTTATGTTGTGACTGTTTATCTATGTATTGCTCGATCATCTTTTTACTCTTTCAGATATATATAAAGAATCCAGCTGGACTTTAAGATGAATGGTAGATTTTAAATGTGCTGCTTTATTTGTTTGCTTCTGCTAGCTGTCATTTATTAATGGGTAAAATATTAGCAATGGAAGGGTGGGTAACAGAAGGGTTTATTTTACTTGAATAATCACCTTTTTTGTGTTTGTTTAAATACTAGCTCGAGTGAAAAGTTTGGGGCCTAGTGCTAATGAAAAGTTGGTTGGCCTGACAGGAGCAGAGCGCGACGTGACGATCTTGTCATTTAAATAACTTCCACGGAAATGTGCAGAAGCTCAAACAAAGAACGTTCAGTGCATCTAGCTCCGAAAGCAAAAGCGTCAAGGCCAAGATAGCGTGTAGAGGCAGCTTGGCTAAAATCCTGGAGGAAATAACTGAAAACTTTTCGTATAATGTATCAACTCTGGGAAGTCAGTGTTGCTTCGTGTCAATGGACAATGACATAATGATGTCACCAAGACTGATGCGTTGGGCTCACGGTGGTCTGATGGATGTCAACCAATTAGGTTGTTGCTTTTCTTAAAAAATATTGTTCCTAGTTAGATTAGTGAGTAAGAAAGGTATATAAACTTGGCCTCTTGAGGGGAGCGGGCTGAGTGTTTCCTGAGGGCGAAGTGATGTCCGTTTTCATTTGGACACGTAAGGTACGTTTGTTTGATTTATATTGTTTTCCTTTTCAGGTCAGAAAGCTAACATAGGGATTAGGGTTGATGTTTTCTTTATTTCATTATTCTGTGCAACTTCAAAGTGCCAGACCCTTTTTGAGCCCATGATTTAATGAATAAAACTGATTTAATAAAATGCTTGGAATTAATAAATCAACTAATAAAGATTTCGAAACTTTGAAACTTTAAAATAAAAGACTTAAAACGTCAAGCTGGACTTGATTATTGAGTCGTTACCATTAGTTTAAATTCATTGGCCTCAGTGGTCTAATTGATGTTTCCTTATGTATATAAATGTTATACTGCAGTTGTAAATATGTATATATGAGTTTAATAGTGTGACTAATTAGACCACATGATTCAGCTTCATGATTTTCTGTCTTGGTGCATGGGCCTAGTTATTGATTAGTTTGGTGAGTATTAGGTAGTGAATGGTGACGCATGTGAGACAGAATTTCTATAGTGACGCTGGATCACATGCAACTTCCCAAATTGAACAGGACAACAACAACATACAGTTACAGTATTCACTTCATTTCTCCTTATCTTGTAAATAATGTTATTGTTGGGAACTTCAATGAATGCGACTCTGTGCGTTTGCTGTCTGCTTCAAATTCATCCCTACAGCTATTTGATACGTTTTTTTGCTATTTTTAAAATTAATTTAATGTACTAATAAGTGTTTACTCTCTCTGAGGGCAGAGAGGCAAGTAAAATTGCGTTATTACTGCAGCCCTGTACTGTCAAATTGTTTATTCATAGTTAGTCTGTTGTAGTAAGTACTACTTTTCAGTAACCAACCATCCATTTAGCAAACAACTTCATGCATGTCCCTTAAAAGATTTATGGATATCTTCGGATCCAAAGATTAGTTTTTCTTTATTTGTTGTTTTTTCATGCTGTATCATTTTTTTTCTCTCTCCACAAAACTTTCCCAAAAACCCCCATTTCCATCCAATTTTCAAACCCTAACCCTCTTCCCCCGGGCTGTGTGGTTTTCATTGAGATGCGACTAAATGACAACAATAATTCCACACACTTGCTGGGGAGGATAAGGTCAAAAGCAACAGAAAATCAATTTCAAGGCATGTCAAGGAATCCGAGGATATATTCTTATTCTGCTTGGCACACACCCATGAGTATTTGCAAATCAAATCAGAATTTCATGTGCGCCATCGAGTGGATTCATCATCAGCATCCTCCTCCTGCACATGGCGAATGCTTACGCTGCTGGGTCCTTCATTAGTATTTCTTATAGTAGCCATACTCCACGTAACTAGTAGTTAACTTTTGATGGAATACTTTCGCATTGCTTAGGCTACAATTTATGGCACTGTTTTTGTGTACTTCACTATTGTACTGTTCTAATGCTCCTCTCAGGCCACACAATGTTTAATTTACTTTTTTTTCATATGCTGCTACCGCCAGTGTGTACCAGTACTACTACCACAACAACAATGACATTTCCTCCGTCCAGAATTCCATAGCCAAACTTAATAGCCATTTGCCATGCAGCCAGCCCTGTGCCTAGCCCTATTCTCAAAAGCAAATCACAGGTAAGAAGATAAGCATTTTGGGGGAGGAAGAATAATTGAGTAGGAGGAGAGGAGAGACTGACAGTAGTACTAATAAAGTAGTAGGACAATTGAATTCACTACCTCTGTCAGTAGCACATTTGTAAAAATGTGGGTGATTACTTGGACAATTTGAACCAACCAACCAGTTAAGTTTCAGGAAAACAAACGTACAGTTAACCCCCGCCTCCCCCACAAAACTGTAAAAATGCGTATGCTATGTTTAAGTTGAAAATAAATAATTATTTTGACCCTAACAAAAATAACCTATCCCGTAAGACCCGACTCACCCCCTCCCTAACCCCAACCAATGTCCATGATATGACCCCAAAAGTCCCAAAACACCAACACCCTATTCTCACCCCCCCAAAAGTCTTAAAAAAAGGGCAAGGGAGAGTCTCTCTCTCTCTCTCTATACTTTCGCCGGCGGTGTCCTGTGGCAAGGTGGTCACGCAGCTCTCTCCGGAGGTCCTTGAGCAGGGCTTTCTGCCTCGCCACCTCCTGCTTAAGGTAGGCCACTCGCAGGGCCAATCGGTGCATACGAGCCTTGAAGGTACTGCGGGGGGCAGCTGTTGTTTTTGCTGCTCAACGGCGGCGGGTGGCTTCCATACCACGGCGCAGAACCGCTGGAGTATTATGCTGGCTATATGACCCTGGGGCAGCGGAGGAGGACGCAGCTGTTGTGGATGTTGACTGTGAGTCATCCTCCTCCTCCTGAGCCATCAGCTGCCGATATTCGGTGACAATTGCCTCCATCTTCCGTTGACCGGCCCGGATAGACAACTCGTTCCTTGATAGTTTAGAAGGAGTATCTATATGAAGAAAAAAAATACAGTAACCAATACTCTTTAAGATTAACACAAAATGATTCAACAGAAAGTTGTGTCACAGTAGCACAAGCTACTTGCAAGCACAGTACATAACATTTGTGGCATGTATCTATCTAACCTCCCACTTCATTTCAGGAATTCTACTAGCACTATATGGACTCACTACATTAGATTCAGAAGGTACAGCAGTCATCTACTTCTCTCTTGCTCAGCAAAATTAGTATGTAAACTTGTGGAAGCCGGCATAATGCCAGTGCAGTCAGCTTGCACCCAAGAAAAACAGACGCAAGCCATGATGACGCAGACTTGCGTTACTGTTACCAGTCCAGTACAAGCAGGTGGTGAAGCTCTTACTTTTCTATTACAGGTGGCCCTGGCCATACTCTGTTACAAGGGCTACTGCTCAATTAATTTAACTTTCACCCTGCCCTGCCCCTGACTACTACAAAAGTAAAATGAAGAAGATATTTTCTTACATAAGGGATGACTTTAGGTGCTTTGTTTTTATTGATTGAGTGAACACCGATAGGCCACACATGAATGAAAAATTATTAACAGAGGTAGTGAGGAGGTCGCTGGAGGAAGGCACTTGTGAGTTGTGACTTGACTTGATAATGTGAACAATACAATATAGAAACACAACATATGCTGTTCTTGCAAATTACTGTTAGTCAAGGGAGTATTCTGAAACATTACAACTTCTACTTTCCTCGGCTTTGCTACTCTGACACGGACGTGCGGTGTTTCATGCTCTTCAAAGTAACACTCTTCATCCAGTGACCGTCTACTCTGTCTACATACACCTATGCTATCTATGAGGAAGATACCATCCAGGCATCCATCCATTCAAAGTAAATGTCAATCATTCTTCTTAATGTCTCAACTGGACAAACCTTACTTTTTCTCACCGAAAAACACCCTTTTTGTTTTATTTTGTAAACCACCAGCCATGCATCCGTGCTTGACTTGCATTTGAATTTGAACCAAAGGATATATTGCACACACATACAGTTTCTGTTTCACCCACCAAGGCAGTCCTCTTTTCTTTCTCCTTCCTCCCATCCTTGCTTCAGCCTTCAACCGGCCATGCATCAGATTCCCAGCCACCTGTGCCTGCATTCAAAAACACGTATCATTCTTTGCCAGTCAATAATTTAACTCGCTAATCCTTCCTTACACCCTTCTTTCCCTTTTCGTTCATCCCATCCATCAAGTTCCTCTCTGATCTGACTTGGCTTCTCGATTAAACTTTCACCGCTGAGTTGAAGTCAAATTTAGAGGAGGCCATTGGTTACTCGTCAACTCCCGCCGCTAATGCTATTGCTAATGCGAAGTCAAGGGTGACTATCTTCTACCTGGTTGACAACAACTTAGTTCTAAATTTGTAAGTCTTCTTAACAGTAAAGTGTACTTGTACTGTACAACATATACACCCCTGCAGCAAGCCTACTCTGCAATCTCAATAAGTAAGGAATATAAAAGCTTACCCCTGCCCGCCACTACCGTGGCATCCCCCACAGCAGTTCCTGCTGGCACCGCATCCACCCCTGGAGTGACCACCTCTGCACGGGCCACAGCACTGGGGGTGGGCTGTGCCGATGGTGTTACGCCTAGAAAATACATTTAATATTTTTAGATGCCATATACACCACTCCCTATTTTGTCTAGGATGAAAACATATGTTACTACATAAACACATTTAATTATTTGTGACTTTCTAGTCTAAACTAAAAATTCCGCTTTCGTAAGGGGAGTGTGTTTTTTTTCTATGCTTAGCCATAACATGCTACATTTTTTGGCACAACTGATGAATGCTTGCTTTTTAACACGCACCTTATTTGTCATAATCGACAGAAAATTCCCTTCTACGAACAAGAGCAATATGTTACTCGGAGTCGTCATCTTCACCACCATGACTGTACGTACCAACCAGGTGAGGGCTCTCCCACAATTAATGTGTACAATCAGCCACTGTTCAGTTATCAAGAGTTTACCGTTTATCTTATATGAAGTTTATTTTAATAAATGTTTTTTTATAATTCTCAATTGAAATGTAATATACAGAGTACACACAGAGCTAGTTGTTCTACTTTTAATAAAGCTTTAAAACTTACTTAGACTCTGTGGTTATTGGTCATGATTGAGTGAGCGAAAGGGTTTGCAATTTGCACGCATGAGTCTGTGACTCTGAGAGGTCGGGACTCTGACTCCGTAGTCTTATGTTCTGGGTTGTATAATCATTGGGGATCATCACTGCATTCGGGAGCTCAATAATGACTCTGACACACTATCTAGTCAGTAAGGAGATTGGGGGTTCAACTTCTGTTATGGCTGAAGTATGTGGAAAGTCTAACTGCGCCTATTATCACCAATGCCCTATTTCTTGTCCATAGTTCTGTATGTGCAGAATAGTCCCTGCAACAGTAGTAGTACGTCCTCTTATCCAATCAAAAAGTAAACTAGTATCTTATTCGTGGTGGCCATTGACATTTTACTGTTGGGAATTGTCAAAGCATAAACATTAAGAAGACTTCAATAGACATTATGGACAACCCAGAGGACTGCACTCAGTGCCTAGAGCTATTGCTGAATAGGTGTTTTGTTTAACACCTTTTGCCAACTGTGCAAGCTTAGCTAGCTGCACAGGTATACTAATAAAATAGTAGTAGCACAGAGAGTCATAGTGGAGGCAGGATAAGAATTTAGAAACAGTCTACAAGAAGATCAAAGACGATTTAGGAAAAAATTGAATTATGATGAATGTTTGGATTAAATAGGTGCTTTAAAAGTTAGGGAAGTATACTTATTAATATTAACAGGAAAACTTACTGCGGCCAGCAGGAGAGCCCTCGGCAGACCGATCCTGGCCTTCCTGCTCCACCGGCGCCGCCACTGTCACCTCTCTCCTCTTGCCCCTGGGAGGACCTGATGTACATGAAAGAAAGACACAAACATGGATGTCAACGAAATCAAACATTTAAAAAAACAATAACAAATTATTTCGATAAAAATAAATAACAATTGCACTAAATTTATTGACCTATCTGATGTGGTCTACTAGGATATTAGTATTGCTTGATTCGCGGACCGTCTACATGTTAAGTTATGCAACTCACTAAACCAACTACAAAAAGGTCCTACTAGGACTTGTAGCACTCAGCAGCACGCGAAGTGACAGACACAGTCCATCATGATTGCAGACCACAAAAGATTTCCTACTAAATAACAAGTCATAATATATTCAACCTATAAATCCACCACCACTATCTCTTCTTAGTGGCAGGAGTACAAAGGAAGGACTAGACTTGAGTTTCTAGTCTCTCTAGAATTACGCAGTTCTGTAAAGTACACTCATACATAATCACTCAAGCCAAATGAGCACAAAAGAAGCATAGTAGCACCGCCACTGACTGAGCAGGTGAGCACCTGAAATCACAGAAGCTTTTGAAACATAATTTACCTGCAATGTAATAGGCAGCATTCTTGCTCTTTGGAAAAAACTTATATTTGCAATATAACACAGAGCAGAAGAAAACGAAGTAGTTATTTAGCTACTAGTACTCACCAAGCCCAGGCATCTCGACGCCAAGCAGGTCGAGCAGGTCTTGTTCCCGGTCCAGGATGTCGGACCACCGGTGCGTCACCTGGTTGTAGTTGCACCGGACCCCAGACTCCCAATACATGGCCCGGCACACCTTACCCCGTAGCTGGTGACGCTCCCGGAGGCCATACCCGGTACCGGGCCTTCCGCCTGCTGCAATGGTCTTGGGGAGTTGGCACTGTACAAAGAAGACCAGTTTGGCCACCTCCACCACGCTAAAGATCTCCCTAGGACTTACTGAGTCTCCCCTTAACTGCCAGCAAGGGAGCCGGCTACGGGGTGAGGGACTCTTCCCCTTCGACTTGCAAGCTCTCTTTGCCATGGTCCTGGGTCAATGATAGGAAAATAGGAAAGAATAGGGGACAAAGTAAAGAAAAGAAAAGAGAGAGGTAAAAAAAAGTAGTTATTAAAGTAACAAAATGTTGAAAAAAACACAAAATATAGATGTAGAAAAATAGAGAGATAGATAATGAGTAAAAAAGATTAAAAAAAGTTCAATCAAACAAGGGATTACGAAGATTAAAGCTGGATAGAAAAAAGCATGCCCAGAACCATAGCAATGAATGAAAAACAAGATGTCCGCGCCCATTGCAACCACCTGATATTTCCCCCGAAAGCACACAAAAACAGGCGCGTACACGCAATCGCACCAGGCAAGTAGGAAATGCACAACGCGAGCATGCAACTAGCACCTGGAAACGGGAATTCTGAAAACAAGATGGCCTCTCCCATGTACGACCACATGGGTAAATTTGTGGTAGCCGCGCTAAAAAAAAAACCCTGCGAAGACGCAAAAATAAAAAAATCCGCAATCTCGCAAAAGTTCACGGATTTTGCGGACTGCAAATTTGCAAAATTCGTCCATACTTACCTGAACGTTAAACTAGTCCTCCTGGCAGGTTCATCTCATCAGAAGACAGAATGATGTGCAGCTTCTTCTTGACCCAATTGTTGTATTTAAGAAAGATTCTTCGGTCAGAAAGTGAAGTTCTTCAATAGGAGTTTAATCTTAACAAAGGATCCCATCCAGACAGGTTAACATCAACTGAAATATGCCTCCTATCCACAGAATGACATACTAAAGCTCTAGAATGACTATGACACACTACCATAGAGATTACTAAGGAAAGGCATAATACAATGTAATACCGTAGACAATTAATGTAGAATATCACACATCTCCCATCCTTATGATAAAATGAAAAAAAAAGTTATACTGGAAAGAAAGATAATAAAAACATTACATATAACATCAAGATATAACATCATGACCACATCTCAAACATATTCCTTTAAATGAGTTGGATATCTTGTTGATCTAGACGATCCTCTTGGTTCACTTAAACTCAAATCCAAATCAGTTATTTTCCCATCTTTCTCCATTTGGATGTCTTGATCCTGACATGTTTCCATCTCTTCTTTGCTTTTAACTAACACTATTCTATTAAGGTTCCAAACACGATGGGATTGAGTTTTAATTGCATTCGAGAAAACCTTAATAACAACCATAGGATCCATATATTTAGATTTTCCACAACTGATAATACCAGGACATCTGATGGCAACTAAATCACTAACTTCTTATTTAGTAGTCTTAACAGCATTCCTTTTATCAAATTACCTTTTCCTTTGTTCAGATTTTTGTTTTTCCTTCTTCAAAACCTCTTCATAATCATACTTTTCCTCTTTTCCTTTAGCATGTGCATACTCATGTACCCAAAAAGATTCAAGTAAGGTGTTTGGTACTCTACCTCTAAACAAAAGAAATGGTGTCTTATCAGTTGTAGAGTGTGGAGTTATCCTACACTCTTCAACGTGTTTATCACCTCATTCTTCCAATCTAGAAAATGAGATTTAGCCAAGTTTATAGATTCTTTAATTACTCTGTTAAATCTCTCTACCATTCCATTCCCCTCCGGATGATCGAGAGAGCTTTTCTTCTGTATAATACCACATGAATTCAAGAATACTGCCATCTCTTTTGAAATTAATTGTACACCATTATCAGATAGTACTGTTGCTGGCATGCCTTCTCTTGCAAATAATGACCTAAGGCATTTGATAATGCTTTTGGAATCTATGCTAGACAAAAATAAATACCTCAGGCCACCGAGAAAACATGTCAATGACTACCAAGATAAATATTTGAGAGTATTTAAAATGTAATGGACCTACTATATCAAGCGCAACGTCAACCCACCAGCCTTTTGGACAACTTCTTATTATCAAAGGTTGTACTCTCGCAATTCTGGATGTATCACTCATTTTACAAGCTTCACAATCTCGTATAATTCTCTTAACCATTTTATCCATCCTTGGCCACCAATACGAAGAATGTATCCTTTCTTTAGTTTTAGTAATGTCAGGGTTTCTTTGATGAGCTACGTGAATTATATATTTTCTAATACTAAGAGGAGGGACAAGTCTGGTACCCCTAAATACAATGTTCTCATCAACACTCAACTCATTTCTCACACACCATTAGTATTATAAGTACCTTTCTTGAAATGCTCCCCTTTTTCCCTAATCAAATCCATGACTTCTTTAATTGTACTGTCAGATTCAACTTCCTCTATCCATTTTTCTTTAGATATATGGTGGTAGTAAAAAGCACACACCCAATCATACTCTTCTTCAACATCATGTTCAACTTTACACTCTGAAGATATCAGGCGAGATAACGTGTCAGCAATCTTATTATTCACATTTGGAATGTATTTAATTTTGAATGAATACTCCTGTAGACTGATAATACATTTAGTAATTCGACTTGAAATAAGATCCAAAACCTTCTTTTCAAAAATTTCAACGAACGGTTTATGATCTGATCTAACTTCAAATTCAAAGCCCTATAAAAACTTCCTAAGTTTTCCTATAGACCAATAAATGGCCAAGGACTCACGCTCCATCACTGAATAACGACTTTCCGTATCTTTCAAACTTCTTGAGAGAAACATCACAGTACTTTCCCCATCAAAACCAACTTGTTGCAACACTGCCCCTAAATTTTTCTCACTCGCGTCAGTGGTTAATATAGATGTACGCTTAGAATCTAAACTTTTGAGAAAAGGCGCACAGCAAAGTTTATTCTTAATTAATTCTTAATTAATTCTTAATCTTCAAAAATTCATCTTGACACTCCTTTGACCACACAAAACACTTTCTTTTCCTTAATAACGATCATATCTGCAAATCCTTTTACAAATTTGGCGTAATATTCAATCATGCCCAAGAAACTCAAAAGCTCTTCCTTACAGGTAGGAGCAGACATATTATTAGTTACCTCAATCAAAGCCTTTTTTGGTCTGATACCATTACCAGAAATGTTATGACCCAAATAATTAAGTGAATCAGACCCAAATTTACATTTTTCCTGCTTAATTGTCAAGTTACTATCACTCAATCTTCCTAAGACAGATCTGAGGCGATCATTGTGTTGGTTAACATCGTTTCCATATATGAGCACATCATCCTTATAGATTCAAACACCTTCCAAAGCTTTGAAAAAAAAACTCCATAACACGCTGGGAAACCGATGAGGCAGAAATTAGCCCAAAAGGCATTCTTTTAAATCTGTAAGTTCCAAATTGCAGTTATAAATGCTGTGAAATTCCTACATGCCTCTTCTAGTTCTACCTGATGATAGGCCGAAGTTAGATCTATGGTACTAAATACTCTTGCTCCACCCAACAACGTCACCAATTCATTAATGTTGGATAAAGGATACCTGTCCACAATTACACACTTATTTAATTGGCGCAAGTCTATGCAGAGAAGAAGGTCACCATTGGGTTTTCGTGCAGCGACCACGGGAGCAAGCCCTTTCGTGCCTTCCACCTCCTCTATGATCCCATTATCTTTTAATTTAATATTCTCTTTTTTCATGTCTTCCTTTACAGCAATTGGTATGCTTCTCACCTTGCAAGATACTGGAATGTAGTTATCCTTAAGCTTAATCCTATGTTTGTAACCCTTGAGGCACCCAAGATCACCCCTAAGAACCTTTGGAAATTCTTTTTGAAGAGAAATGGCTAAATCAACATTCATAACTTTCTCCACTCCTTGACTCATATCCCTTAACAAAATCTGGGATTTGAATTTGGATCTAAATATACCCCCATCTCTCCTTGATGAATCCAGCTTATAATGCTGTCACCTTTTTTTGAAATATAGATTGTTCCTGAAGTCATCCTATCCTTATATTCTATCAGACCATGGAAATACCCATGCAGGTTGATAGGCTCCCCACCCTAAGCTAATGGACAGATATCAGGTTTTAATATTTTGATCTTGTCTTTCAATTTGTTTACATAAAAATCATTAGAGATGACGGTTATTTTCGCACCAGAATCAAATAAAACACGTGTATTGCAACCATCAACTTTCATCTCATTAAAAGGACACAACTTAGATTTTTTAGATGTCTCATTGCTCACTGCAGATACAATTTGTCCACATTCATATTCTCCAGGTCTAGAATTACTATCTTCGTCATTGTAAACTTAAATTTTTTTAACTCTCGGGCTTAATTTACTTTGGCAAACAGATGCGAAATGCCCCTTCTTTTTACATTTATTACAGGTGTTTCCAAGAGCAGGGCACTTCTTATCATTAGCTAGGTGCCCAATTTTGTCACATCCGAAACATTTCAAAACTACATAACCACCACTATGTTTATCCTTCTTTGCACCATCTTTTATATGTACTTTACTTTTAACATCCTGAACTTTTCCCATCATGTTACTCTGCCCTTTCACATTTACAATGTGCACATTATTCTCACTTCCATTATTTTTTTTAATAATGGCTACGCATTTCAAAGAATGTTCAATCCTTTTTGCAACTAAGATTACCTCATCAAGAGTTGGTTCATCAAGTAACCATCACTCTTCCCTAACATTATCCATATTGCACCCTAACATAAATTGGTCCCGATTATGTTCATCCGTTAAACCTTCAAATTTGCATGACGATGCTAGCTTTCTTAAATCAGTTAAATATGTTTCTATAGTTTTATCTTCCTTTTGTACTCTTTTCCCAAAGTTGAACCTCTCTAAAATAGTGCTAATCTTGGGAAGATAATATAAGTCAAGTTTACGAATACTAATTTCATATTCATTGAGACCATTAGACTCAGAAGCTGGTAATTCTGGAAGATGATCAAATACATCCTGCCCTTCAGAGCCAAGACAATGCAATAATAACGCAGTTTTCCTTTCAGCGCTCAGCAAAGTACCACATACTTTGGCATAGCGTTCAAATACACTTTTTTCCTCTTAATAGGTGGTTCCTCAGGATTTTTACTAAAAAGAAAGGTGCAGCAGTAACGTTCTGCATGACTCCAAACACGTAAAATCGACACTGATATTTTAAAATAAAGAGAGAGAAAAAAAATCTCAAAATAATATGTTAATCCCTGTATCACTATGTGACTATGTTGTAATGCATATGGATGTCAATGTCACATTCAAGAATACATTCTTGAAGTAAATTTCCAATATTTGAATACTATAAAATAAGTAAAACCTAGTTCAGATAAGCACGTACACCATAAAATATAACATAAGATACTATAAGTATAATA
This sequence comes from Lissotriton vulgaris, assembly GCF_964263255.1. Classification (NCBI taxonomy): domain Eukaryota; kingdom Metazoa; phylum Chordata; class Amphibia; order Caudata; family Salamandridae; genus Lissotriton; species Lissotriton vulgaris. The sequence continues at coordinate 224,395,376 of NC_141695.1, forward strand.
TCATTAAAGTGCATGCAAGGCAAAGAAGCGAAATCAGTAAGAACTGTACAGAGAATAAACCTTTAACTTAAGAGTATCTGCTAAAATATTATATTCATGGATGTAAAAGAATGCAACACGCTGAGATATTATTATTAGAGGCCTTAAAGCGTGCGAGTCGCTGTAGCAAATTATAATAAGGATATCAAAAGCCAAGGTATAGAATGAGAATCATGTGCAAAACTGTAAATAATTTATAATGCAACTTGCAAGATGAAATTGTTCCTTGATGAAAGCGTGCGAACCCCTGTAATTTAAATATTTACGTACAGAGCATGTGAGTCGCTGCAAAATAGATGACTCACATAAATAAGAGTTACCTCAATCAATATCTTAAGCGTGCGAGTCGCTGTCATGTACTTCAAATTAGACTTGCATTTAAAACGAAAATCTCATCATTCCGACTGGGCTTGAGGAACAGTGAAAGCAAGATGGCTGCTACTCTTGACGTCGGAACGCTTTGATGTCAGGTCTTGCTACGTCGTTGCGTTGTGATGCTGCGTCGTGACGCTCTGACAAGTCAGGTCTTGCTATGTCGTTGCGTCGTGATGCTGCGTCGTGATGCTCTGACCAATACACTGCGTCACTAGAGTCGAGAGCGCAAGGACGTCACAACATGCACAGCGCAGCCTCCAGTCACCGAGAAGAAGAGAATTTCCAACACAATGCGGTGAGTTTGAATGTTGATATTTGATTTTTAAAGTGTGCGCATTAAACTATGAAATTTAAAATTGTGCTTTGTCATCCTTTCAAGTTCCCTAAAAATAGTACCTCATGCTCAGTTTGCTTAATGAAATCCACAATCATGAGTGCAAAACAAACAATGCAGTCTCTCATTATAGTGTGAATTGTTATGGAGCTAAGCACATCGAATGTCTCCCAATCAAGTATATTGAATTTAAAAAAAAAATATTTCTACTTCATAGTAATATACCGATGAACATGTGCCGAATCTGCCCCAAACACACATGGTATAAAGAAGATGGCACAAGAAGTCAGATTGATGTTTTTGTTCAGCAAAATATAATCAAAGTCCTTAGATGTTGAGATCCTTTTGAAGAAATGCCGACTACGCCAGTGTTGTATTTAAAAAAGGTTCTTCAGTCAGAAAGTGAAGTTCTTCGATAGCAGTTTAATCTTAACAAATGATCCCATCCAGACAGGTTAACATCAACTGAAATATGCCTCCTATCCACAGAATGACATACTAAAGCTCTAGAATGACTATGACACACTATCATAGAGATTACTAAGGAAAGGCATAAAAATACAATGTAATACAATAGAGAATTAATGTAGAATATCACACCAATCCCACCCCCTCCTCATTACTTTAATCAGAAATCGGATCTCAACTCACTACTAGTTCAAGGCAGAGTCAATGTGTAATTTGTCATTTACAAGCCCACACATTCTCAAAGATTCCTCTATTTCAAGACCTCAGGCTCTTCCACGATGCAGAAGGCCAGCAGCTCCCATCAGCAGTGGAAAAGGGCCTCTCCCATTCAATTTCTAGGCAACTGGCTCCCACTAAGGATAAGGTGGATAAGCTGGCAAAAAGCATTCCAGGGTTGTTCAGCGATCCCGTTCTTGCAGAGACTGGTCCTAGTGGCTCCCAGGTGGGGATTAGAAGGGTCATTAAGTGTAACGCTGGGCACTTGAAGAGTTTGATAAGCTAAGAGAAACCTTACTTAAGAGTTTACGAATGCTAAAACATGCACCCTGCCGGGAGGAAGAGGAGCCTGGAGAAAATTGTGAAGCTGCTGCCACTAATTCAGACCCGATGGCGGTCTTCCCTTTGAGGGAGAGGTTGTATTGGAGGGAGATCTCTCCTCCAGCGAGGATAACGAGTCTGGGTGCCCCTTGGCGTCCAGGCTCCCACTCCTCCCGGAAGGGGATGGGGCCACTCGGACATGTTCGAACCTACCCAAATTTAACACCCTATGTCAGCAGAGTGGATCCCTGACGCCAAAGTGGCAGAGTATGTGGTGGGGAAGATCTGTTAACCCCTAGAGAGGGAAGTCAGAACTAGGATGAGGGGACAATGGCCGAGGGTCTCACTCAAGGGAAAAGTGGCACACACTCCAGAAATTGACAAGAAACAATGTACCTTTTTCTCAAAATATACGGGAGATCCTAAAAATGGAATTGATAGATCCTGGAGAAATTGCCAGGATAAACTCCTGGACGTGGTAGGTCCCTTGACCCAAATTTTTCAACTGGCGGAACGTTCGAAAGAGCCAGGATCCCCTTTGTCTACGGACATTGTGGCTGGTTGGGGGCAATAGACAATATGCCTTCTCGGCAATGCAAATTAGGCCCCGGTGGCGGAACGAAGACGGTATCTCCTTATAAAGATCGACCTCAAATTGGGGAACTTAGCTACCTCAGAAGCGGGCTCCACAGCTAAAGGTAAACTTTTTGGGAACCTTTAGTTAAGGAGCTGAACAATTTGTTACCACCTTTATAGCCCCGGATAAGTCTTAGGCCCCCATAAAAAAGATTTTTGCAGGGCAGGTTTTTCCCGAAGCTGGAAGAGGCAGGGGTCGCTCCTCCAGCCGCGTCCATCAGCAAAGCACCTCCAACAGGGTCAACAACGAATAAATAATGGCTGGAATGACGATCGCCAAGGAACCTTTTAAAAAAACAGAGGTTCTGGAAGAGGGAAAGGACGGAACAACATAGGAGGCGCCAACACTCCTGGAGGACCCTTTGTTAAGAATTGTCCTTTCTTACCCTAAAGATCTGGGGGGGGGGGGTCCTACTCTTCTCACACAATTGGGGTAAGATAACGTCAGACCCGTGCGCGTTGCAGACAGTGAGGGGATTCCACATAGAGCTCTACGGTGCTCCCACTCAAGTGGTGCGCCCAAGCCCATTGGTGTTTTCAGCAGAAGAGAAGAGTCTGATAGAGTCTGAAATGTATTAAATATTAAGGAAAGGAGCTATTTGCAGGTCGGTAATTCACTCAAACAGTTTTCTCAGCAATCTCTTACTCGTATGGAAAAAAGATTCAAAGGAGTTCAACTGGATGAGGGGATACACTTACTAGGTGACATCCGTCTACCGAGGGATTGGATGGGCAGACTAGATCTGAAGAAAGCATATCTGACTGTTCTCATCTTCCCTCCTCACAGGAGATTTCTCCAGTTCACTTGGAAGGACCAGGTGCTTCACGAAACTGGTGCATCCAGTGGTAGGGATGTTCTGTGAGCGGGGGTGAGAATGATCATCAACCTGGACAATATTCAAATCATGGACCAGTCTTTGGCACATCTCTCCCACAACATGAACATGACTATTGCATTACTCCAAAACCTGGGTTTTGTCATTCACACACCAAAGTCAGAGCTATGCCCAGCGCAACAGATGATGTTCCTGGGTTTTCTTATAGATTCCGCCTCAGCCTCCCTGAGCTTGCCGGCATCAAAGGTGAACAAGATACGGAAGGAACTCTTGCAGGTTCTCTGCAGGGACAGAATTTCGCTGTGCAAACTAGCTAGGATTGTGGGCCTTCTCTCCTCTTCGATCCAGGCCATATTCCCTGGCCCATTACATTACAGGGCCCTTCAGAGATTGTAAGCTCAGCACCTACCGAGGGGTCTTATCTACTCAGAGGTCATTTTCCTGACGGAGGAGGCCAGGACGGAACTCCAGTGGTGGATCAATCACATGGCAGCCTGGAATGGATGGGCGATATTCGGATCAACCCCAGATTTGGTGATAATGCCGGACGCCAGCAGTTTTGGGCTGGGGTGTCCAATGTAGAGAGATCTCAATGGGGGCAGATGGTCAGAGGAGGAGTTGCAGTTGCACATCAAATGCCTAGAGTTGCTGGCGAGATCTTTTGTGGTGAAATCCCTTACCAAGGACAGAGTCTCTTGTTGCATCCTGTTGAGGATGGACACCATCTCGGCAGTACAATACATCAATCGCCTGGGCGGCCCTCAATCACAGGTGTTATCCAACCTGGCAAAGGATTTTTGGCACTATTGCCTCCAGAAACAGATCTCAGTGACGGCAGAATTCCTTCCCGACCTGCAAAACACAGTAGCAGATTGGAATTCCAGGAACTTCTCTGACTACAGAGATTGGCAAAAAGATTGGGCAGTCTTCCAGGCTTTGATGGACAGATGGGGAGCCTGCAGTCTCGACCTCTTTGCCTCACGCCTACTCTATCTGTAGCCCTTCTTGTACAGTGGTTTTATTTCTAGCTAAGTCCTGGATGTTCTGCTTGATATCTATGTCATCTCTGTCAGTATCGGGGATCTAGGGCAGAGTGAGCCCTGCCAAAATTTACCAACCATGTTGATGTTTGGGGAAGGGGGTGTCTTGCATATAGATGAGAACTACATGGAGATTGCCTTCAATATGTTGTGCTGTTGATATAAGTTGTCACCTTTAGGTGAAGATATTTCCATGATCAGGCCCTAGTAGGCATCCTGCCGAACCAGCCACATGAGGAGGCAATGAGATTTGTCTTCCTCCTGATGTGTCCTGACTACATAGGCACTGCAACTGAAGCAGCACAATCCCTGTAGGAGAGGCGTGTGATGAGTTTTGGCATCAATCAGTGGGGAACCATAGAAGGCACCCAAAATCACATCTCTTTACAGAGTGGGTATAAGTTCTTTAGCCTCCCTAACATCCCTTTGGAGTACTCAGTGAATCCCCTCCACTTCCCACATGCAGACCTCCCTTGTGACAACCTTGAAAGTATCCCACTTTTGTGCTCTACCTGATGCTCTGGCATGGTTTCCTCGAAGTAGTGTCTGATATGCATCCTTCTGGATTTTTGGAATACTTGGTCCTCCATATTTTACTGAGAGAGATATCATGTGGGTACTGGGGAGCCTGGGGTGTTCCATGCCAAATCCACTATGTCAGCATCATGGAATGAAATGATGCACCCCAAGAAGTCTGCATGTGCAACAGTGGAAATAGAATGTGGTCATGGCGAACATAAATGTTGTGCGGCAAAGAATAGAATGAAAAGACTCTGGAGTATGAGTACACATTCTCCAGGTATCCAAGAGCACCCATTGACAGACCCACCTTGCAAAATGTTGTCTGAATGGGTGTGCAAGGAGGAGTGGCAATGGGATTGATCCAGCTGTATGGCAAGAATGCAATTGTACTCCCCACCTAGTATACACAACATCCCAGCTCTGTGTGCTAATACCCCAGAAAGCGTGGCCCAGAAGACTCTCTGATCAGGGTTTGTGGCATATATGACCCCCAGGAGAATGAGCAAGCCAACAAGTTCGCCTACGACCAGGGCGTACTGCCCCTCCTGAACTAGTGTGTACCGCTGAATACAAACGAAATGCTATGCAGGCGTAAATGGTGGCAAAAACATCCCCTCTCCAGCGCTTTCTTGAGCGCTGAAGTTCCACAATCGCAGTGTGAGTTTCTTGAAGTAATATGATGCATGACTTTAATGTTTTAATGTATGAGTAGACAGAGTAGCATTTTCACATCCTATGCATATGATGATTATTCAAGGTAAGGAATCTGGTCTGTACCCTAAAAGATAGCCCTCATGAACATACACCACACCCCAAGTAATACATCATACCCTAAATAGCATAGTAGAACATGGGAGTAAGAATTTGGGTACTTAGTTGAGAGGTGTGAAAACCCTCATACAAGTAATAAACCTAGTCCTTGTCAGATTGTACCAAAAAAGTCACTAGATAAACTGGAGCTTAAAGCTCTAGTAACTTCATACAAAAGCAGTCATCTTTAACTATGAGGCCACAAGATAACAAAAGTCCAATCAGTAGAACTTTTTTAAGTTTTAGGTAAAATTAGCACCAAGCAACACAAAGAGCCATTTGTGGTAATCTGTTCATGTGGAAAGGGCCAGAGGCGAATTTCTGACTGACCGTGATAGACCTCTGGTGAAGAGTTTACTTTCTAAAGGTCAAAGTTGACTCAAGGGGCTTAAGTTGGAGCTTCCATTTGTTGTGGGCTACGAGGCGGTCGATGCTGACAAGAGGAGTGGCCGTCACTGGTACTTCGTGTTGGCAGCGGATGTGAGCTGCCGCTGCTTGCCACGAAGATCAGGTCACCTTTGGAGCTTCACATTGATGGCATTGTTGGCACTTGATGCTAACCCAAGTAGCAGGTTGTGGTCAGAGCTTGGTGGTCACGGAGACACTAGAAATCATTGCTAAGGTGAAGAGAGAAGCTCAAAACATCAGGATTTTCACTATTAACTAAGCTTTGAAACAAGAGGAGTACACTCTTATGCCAACCACAGGTCCAGCATCTCAGGAGCACCTCTTGGGAATCAGGACTCCCTTCTTCAGAGGCCAGTGCCAGGGCTCAGGCAGGTCCAGCTGGTGCTGGTCAGCTAGGCAGTTGCAGGGCCTGTGGAAGCTTGTTGTGTCCTTATAGCACAAACATGAGGTCAGCCAGCTGACACTTGGGATCTTGGGTCCATGGCAAGCAGGTCCAGTCTTACTTCTTCAGACAGCACAGCAGTTCTTCTACTGAATCTTTCACAAGTCCAGGAGTGTCCTGTTGAGAGGTTTTGAAGTTGTCATTCCTTTATCCAGTGCCACGTTGCCGGTGGGAGATTTCCCTTTTGTATTACCTTTCCTTTGCTTGGATTTAGCTCAAATCTGTCTTCGGACACAAAGGCAGGTGAGCCTAGATCTGAGCTACATTTGTTATTGATAGGGCAGTCAACCCTTTGAAGTCAGGAATGGAGTGGGCATAGCCCTGAGATTACCCACTGAAGCTCAGGAAGGGGTGAGTACAACCCCCAGGGCATCCTGTTCTGGACAGGAACACCCTCAACATAAGGCCCTTCTGTCCCCATGACTGGAAGAAATGCATATCATACCACAAGAGAAGTATTACAGTCATGTGACCCTGGCACTGACAGGAAAGCACATTTGGCTTTGGCAAAAAAATGCCAGCTTTTTGAAGTTGCATTTTCAGAACAGTAACTTAAAAAGTGATTTTACCAATAATGAGCATTCTAGATTTATATTTAAATGAGTGGAACAAGAATTTCTCTACTTGTTCCCAATCTGAACTTCTCACTTATTAAATGCAAACAGGTAAACCAGTATTAGTCTATGGGTGAGATACTCTTGCCACAGTGAAAAATTACTTTTAGAAGTATTTACTGTCAGGACATGTAAAACGTAAACATAAATATCCTATCTTTTAAATTCCATGCATCCTACCCTAAGAGCAGTTAAGGCAAACCTTAGGGGTGACTTAAACCTGTGCTTTATTTGAGACAGAGCTTTCCGGTGCTGAGCACCAGCATTTAATTGGTTTCCAGTGCTCGGCACCGGCACCTAATTGTCAACACCACACTTAGGACTGTCTGCCACAAGGTGGCGCCGCTCATGTATTTGGAGGTAAGCAGTTTCACAGTTGTTAAGGAAAACAATATACATTTAAAAACACCTACCTCGCCAGCCATTCCTTTAACTTTGGGGTCCTGGAATAATCTGAACTGTCTCATTTACTTGTGAGAAAGTGAAAGATGGTTAGTAGTTGTTTTTTCAGCTATGACAGGGGCGATGGGTGTTGCAAGCTGCAGTGGCCTCTTAGCCAGAACCCTGGCACTCAATATTTTACAAATTAAGCACTGACTTAAATATAATAAAAAGGAAGGGTTAGGCCTAGCAACAGGTGTGTTTTGCCAGGTTGAAATGGCAGTTAAAAACTTAAATATGTGTTGCAGTGGCAGGCCTGAGACATGTTTTACAGTTCTACTGTAATGGGTATCACAAGGGGTGATGCAGCCTACTTGCAGCATGTAATTTACAGGCCCTGAGTACACGTAGTACCATTTTCTATAGAATTATAAGATCATTAAATGTACCAATTTGGTGTATATGAATTGTACCATTTTTAGGGAGAGAGCACAAGCACTTTACCAATGGTTAGCTGTAGTAAAGTGCAGATAGTACAAATGGCAACAATAATTAATTTTGCGAAAAAAGAGGAATGAAGGCAAAAAATCTGTGGGAATATAACGCCCAAAGATGTCAGGTGGGTAAAAACAGTGATGACCAGTCAACCTAACAGAAAGGAATGACCAGCACATCCTACTAAGCCCAATAAATAATATTATCCAATCCTTAACACCCCCTAGTAAATGTACACCTTAATATACCAACTTATGCTCTTGCCCTACCAAGCCTAAAATAAATCAGACATTGAAAACATCTAACTCATACATACCTCCAGTACCCACTAGCACAAACCTAAGCATGTACAACCCAGAAATATAAATGATCAAAACATTGAACAATAATAATATGAAATACCATGCACTGTAGACACCATACTCCGGAACTCAATGGGATATAATTGTACAAAGCTTAAACAGAATACACCATATTCAAACAGAATAGAAATGCACATTTTCTCCCACAGCAAGTCCAACGATAAGTGAAGTAAAAAAGAAAAAAGAAATAAATAACTGCATGGAAGCATTCTAGTATACTAATATGCAAATGTTCAGTGATAGGTGCCACTGCAGGCTTTAATGATCTAAAACGATATAGACATGAAACAACACCCTAAATAATCTTCACAAATAATTCTGAATACTGGTTTTTGCTCCTACGCAGTCATTCTATTTTAAATACTAATCCTTAACCTAGTAATGAAAGCCTTTTGTCACTTTCAAGCATATATACCCTTTAATTTACTATTAAAATGAAGAGTCTTTCCTCCCTTTCGATGTTAGACCTAGTTTAGCTGCCCATCAAAGTAAGCCCCCACGACTTTAACAAGTACAGTAAGCCTCAAACTCTAAGGTAGAAAGGTAGCTGTTAAAGGTTTCAATATACAGGTTTAATCAACCAAGGGGACACTGTTCCAGAGGATGGGTGTAGTGTGTCACCCACTCGTTTGAGGAAAAGGAAGAGGAAGGGGGGATGAAGGGAATCCTAGGTTTTAGAACCCACAAGTAAGAGGGAAGAACTAGTCTTCCCTCTTGTTTCCCTCACACACCCCAAAGGAGATCATGCTTCATCATCGGGCGTTTCCTCCTCGTCGGGCCGGCGCTGCAATGCCCTAAAGGTCCCCCAAAGGATCATTTTGGTGGAGATCTTTTAAGACGTGTGATCCAGCGCTGTTCCAAACTAAACCTCCAAACCATCACTATAAATCCTAGGAGCTATCACACTTTACTCGTTGGTGGGGCCCATAACACGCAAGTTATTCATTCACACAAATCACCCTGCTCCCAGGATCAGTGAGAAACCAGAGGCAGAGAAGCAGGATTTTTAGTGGAGTGTCTTTCTTCATCTAATTAATCTAAATTTTATACACTATATACATCTGCAGTTATTAGGTCTTACCATGGTTTTACTCTCAAGAAACATTAAACACTCCACTATTTGGTCAAAGGATCAGCTAGTAAAAGTTAACTAATGGACAAAAAGGCCAGCTTAATTCTCCATGTATTTAATTTTTATTTAAAGATTTAATCTTCTAGCATGACCTATTTCATTTAACCTTAATTTGAACACCATTAAAACATGTAATTCACCTATAGAAAAAGAAAGTTACATTTCAAACAGTTTACATTTATTAGCAGAATAGTTCAGAAAATAAGTCAAAACCATATTACCAATGTTATCCGCAATGTAATTCAGCAATAGCGAAGAATAGTTCCTAAATACAGCATCTCTATTCTTTCTTGATGTTCACCTCCCATCAAGACTCCTTCCCCATCAAAGTTAAAGTCAGGAAAAATGTCAAAGTCTTGCACCATGGAAAAATCAATCAGTCCGACAGCATGTCGTGGTGCGGAAAATAATTCAAAAGCAAGCTCCCTTCTCTTCACCAAACAGCCTCTTTTATACCCTTTTTCCCTAACTATCTATCTCAAATTTGAAACTTTAAGAGTCCTCGCTCGGCGTTCATTGGTTCATTCAAGGGGTGGATGAGGATCACCTCATCTCCTCATTGCCCATATTTCAGCCAAGTCATTGTTATGTTCATATGACAGTTCTGATTGTTTATTATTATAGTTTTTTCACTTGTGTCCTTTAATTTGTCACTTACCCAAAAGTTCTCAGGCTCATGACTCAAACATCTCAATCTTGCCCCATGCCATCTTTTCAGGCCACGCTGACCTTGACCCACTCTGCACAGGCAAAGACTGCTTGCGCATCTCTCGAGCATAGTCGCGCATGCGTAGAAAACCAATAACGGGAACTATCATAAAACAAACACAATTAAACGTTAGATTTCAAAGTTTAGCACTTCTGTCTACCTCCCCCCATACTAAGATAACCCTGTTAGTTATTACCTAGCACTTAAGCTACATATACGCTTCATTTTCTTACCATTCTCCATCCTTTCCGCCACCGTTATACATCTAGAAAGCTCAAATGCATAGTTTTCATTAGATTATAGCATTTCTGCACTATTTTAGTAAATCAACTTCACATAATTAATGGATTGAATTTGCAACACAAGCATATTAGTATCCCACGTGTATTTGTGTGTGTGCTTTCTATTCTATGTTGGTTAATTTTAAAACCGCACGATTAATACATATTACAGTTATGGGTAGTCAATTTTAAGAGGGGTATACAAAGACTTTTGTTTTCACCCTCACTCCATAAAGTGCGTGCAACAAAATTAAAACTGTATACAGGTGCCGATTAGCGTCCACCTTGACCACACAGTGCATGGGTGAATATGTGGAGGATTCTTCCCACATAGCACTCTCAACTGCCACATTTTCTTTACTGAAGTAAGCAACACATATTAGAACATTGGAACATTGGAATGTTGAGTGCTCCATTGAAAACAATAGAGTGCTCGGGGCTTCTAATGGCCGGTAGGCGCCAGAGCTCCAACATACTAATGTTTGTTCAGAGCTGCTGCTTAACAGCCTTAGGGGATTTCAACCCCCTTAGGCTACCCTGAGTCCTTTGTTTTACAAATCAGAACATTCTGCTCTCTAGGGGTGGACTGATAGCCTTAGAGCCCTTCATATTGGGCTCTACTGGCCATTAAAGGTCTGCTCACTTGTTAAAGGCCTGAACTGCACCTTTGGCTTGGGCCTTTAATTCTGGAGCAGGCCTTTAATTGCCAGTGGAACCCAAAGGCTATAATAAACTCAAAAATTTAGATGCAGCATTTGTCAAAATGCTTTGTGGTTTTGACAATGATTTGTAATTGATCAACCATACATCGATCGTTTCCAGGATATTCTCTATTAGCACTCACATATATCCTATCAACCTATTGTAACTGCATTATATGCTCATCTCATAATTTTTAGTCTACATAGCTGACAGCTGCCTCTCTGCCCTCCCTCGTCATGCAGCTGCTATGGACCTGGGGGTTGAGTAGAACATACAAGCAGGAATTGCAGCTCAGCACATTGTTGCTATCATTTTTTTTAAAACTGCAGCCTGGCTGGTCATTAATTAGGTTCAGATAAAGCATCTGCAAAAATACATCCCATCTTTGTAACTTCTTTAGCCGGATCAGTTCTTCTCAGAACACAGCTTCACCACACTGTGCTTCTCCAGTCTATACACCTTCCTAGTACTGAACCCTTTACTGAGTGCAGGCCCTCTGCTCTGTGCTTTCCCAGGCAGGACATATCTCCACCTCTTCCCTGAACACACTCTCTCTTCTCTATGCCCTGGTCTGCCTGGCCAGCTCCCCACCGAGGTCTCCTCAGCCATGGGCAATCACCACTAACGAATGGTCAACATACTACTGAGAGGTGAGGCAGAGACAAAGAATTGAAGGAAAGAATAAGTACCATTACACACGGCATGATTAAATTAGAAATACAGAGCATTATATACTAAAGACATCCTCCGCATTCACAAAGGCAAACTTATGTTTTGGTCTTAAGTTAATGTTTTTGGTCTCAGTTAAACTTAAGGCCAAAACTCAAGTTTAACTGGAACAAATGTCTAACGTTATCACTTGTAAATGCTCTTTGTGAATACCGATAGTCATAAAGTTAGACATTCGCCTCAGTTTGCCTTTGTAAATCGGGTCCATCCATCCTTGCTAAATGCATCTGAAATATGTATAGAGACCTCTTACACCAATCTTAAAACACAAGGGCCATATAAAGCTATGCCCAAGTTTTATGGAAAGTATTGTAGAGGCCACTGTGACACCTCTCGGCTGACCAATGTTCTCACAAACGGTGCCACAAGGCACATTTTGGCTTTCTCTTAAACCTGTACCACAGCACTTAATTAGCCCCTCTCACACTCCACTACAACACCCCTTGCTTTTTGATCTTACCCCAGATTTACAAATAGATGTAAATTTGAGGCAGCACCAGAGACGAATAGCACAATAGCAGGCGTTAGAATGGTGCAATGAGGAGTAAAATGTTATCTCTCCTTCTTTAGCAATATTAATTATTGTTTATGTGCGGAAGGTGTACCTTCCAGCACATAGATAATCACTCAATAATTCTGATTTTCTTCTTCTATGAGTGCTGCAGAATGCAGCACAGATAGAAGTAGCAAATTGCTGTGGTTTATTGGGACACCTTCCTGCACATAAACAATCATTCCCTGCAACGCAACCACCCTTGGTGTCTATGTAGGCGCTAGTTGGCTATTTTAAGTGCCAGAGCTAAGGAAAACACAGGGGTGCACCGTATTGTTGTAAATACAGTGCATTCCTGCGTTTTGAAAATAGCGACTCGTGGCTCTGCAAAATTTGCTGCAGCTCCAAGCTCACAAATTTCCTTGTAAATATAACTCTTTGGGTTTTGCCAATAACAGTCAATGGACACCGTGACCCTGTCAAATAACTCTGTGGTAGTGAGGGTAGTTCTTACTCCTCACCTTATCGTAGATTGACATTGAGAAACTACTTCTGTTGCAACGAGGGCCTTGTAGCTGTTGCTGTTTGTCAGCATGCCTTCAATGTGACTCTGTAACTTGTGAGTGACTTACAATGTGGCTGAATTAGTGGGGATGAGAGTCCTACTGCAGTAGGAAGTCTGGGGATTTGCACTGCCTCTTTGCCTCCTCCTTGATTTGTCCCTTGCTGTTCCCATCGCTGTGCATTGATTGCTGGTTCCTGAGTCATTGCTACCGGAATCGCCCACATTTACTCCTATGTTGTCATTTTTAGATGATCCTACACAAGTGGTTCAGAAGGTTGCAGGCTTGAGATTAGAATTGCAGACATAATTACACATGCAAACGTGCAATTGCAAAACAGAAAATTCTACACATGGAGTACACCATCATTGATGCTAAAAATTCATTTCAAGCGTGGTGAATTGGGCTCTGCCTTGCTCCAACACATAAGCCTTATATGTAGACTTGAAACTACCACGACACATCATCATGAAAAGCAAAAAGAAGACCGGAAAAACGACAAAGTAAAGTTAGAATCTAAGGGCATAAATCCTATCGCATCATCCCAGCCCAAACGTGCACCCGACAATAACTGTAGAAACCCCTCTGACAGGATCGCAAGTTATTTGTTTGTCAATCCTGAAACCGGGCACAAATCTAAGTTACAATATTATTTAATACTGGCAATCAATTGCAATAATGATCAAGATGAACGTAAGGAATCAACACTATGGAACACACTGCCTCATTCGATCAAGACCAGCACGTCCCTCTGGTCTTTCCGAAAAAACCTCAAAACCTGGCTTTTTAATCAATGATCTCCCAGTCCCCTTGTTGGCCAAACATTGCAGTTACTTAGCGCCGAGATGCCCACGGGCCTTCGTTTCGCGCTTTATAAATGTTAAAATAAATAAAAAAATTGAGAAAAGGCTCCACAGACAGAAAGAACTCTTAATCATTCCTTGGTATTTATTTTACCTGCCCATCCAATTTATTCTTTTTGCACTTCCTCCTCTCTTTGCTTCAGGTGTACATTGGCTCGCGCAGCGTGTCCAGCACTGTCTGTGTCTGAGGTCTAGTTATTCTCTTGCAGGTCATTTTGCATTTGCTGATCACAATCTCCTTGGCACCTTTAAGATTGGGATCATCTGACGTGGCTCCGGCGCGTATGTCAGTTCATGACTGCCAGACAGACTGAGCATCAGAGGCGTAAACCTGAAATCTGGTTATTACAGAGTCGGCCTGAAGGGTAAACTAGTCCTCCTGGCAGGTCCATCTCATCAGAAGACAGAATGATGTGCTCCTTCTTCTTGACCCAATCTCACCCCCTCCTCACTACTTCAATCAGAAATAAGATCTCAACTCACTACTAGTTCAAGGCAGAGTCAACGTGTAATTTGTCATTTGCAAGCCTATATATTCTCAATGATTCCTCTATTTCAAGACCTCAGGCTCTTCCATGATGCCGAAGGTAGGCCTAACTTACATTAAAGAAGCCATGCTCTGCCTCCCCACAAAGGACCTCCTGGAGCTGGTCCATCGTAGTCTAATGCAGCCTTCATCCCTTCAAACTGAGATCAATTTGCAACAAAACAACCAAACCCTTGTTCTGCCATATTATCATCATTAATTCTTTATGTATACGCTGTGTTTAAAATCTTAGGAGAGCCACGATGACTCTTCCCTACTCTTCTAAGATTTTGCTAATATTTATTAGGCAATTTTTCTATTGACTTCAATTAATCGTATTACTCGCTCCAGCAATTCTCTGTCAGGACGGAGGCGGGCATTATGCATATCTATCTTCACTTTATTTGCATAGCATGTTAAAAGAACATTAAACAAAACACCAGTAAACATTACAGACTATACTCCCATGAACCATAGGGGAGTAGTCTCCGTGGTAACCATAGTCCAATAAACTAACAGTCCATAGTATATAATTGTGTGACGTCCCTTCTGCTTCCTCTGGCGCAGTTTGTCAGTTAAGTGCATTCCTTACATTTTTCGCTTAACCTGATGTTTATTACTGTTTCTCTAGCAGTTTTATTGGCTTGGTTAGCCTGTGCCGTTTTCCGCTCACCGCATAGCAGGCTCTTGCCCGAGCGCGTTGTTCCCTACGCGGACCTCCCGGTGTGCGCTTTGTGCACTTGGAGTTTCTGTCAGGCGTGCTGGGGCTGTGCTACATCGTAGTGGATCCCTGACGCCAAAGTGGCAGAAAATGTGGCAAGGAAATCCGTCAACCCCTAGAGTAGGAAGTCAGGACTAGGATGAGGGGACAACGGCAGAGGCCCTTACTCCAGGGAAAAGTGGCACACACTCCAGAAATTGACAAGAAACTATGTACCTTTTTCTCAAAATATATGAGAGATCCTAAAAAAGGAATTGATAGATCCTGGACAAATAGCCAGGATAAACTCCTGGACACGGTAGGTCCCTTGACCCAATTTATTCATCTGGCGTAACGTTCGAAGGAGCCAGGATCCCCTTAGTCTACGGACATTGTGGCCGCTTTGGCTCAACAGGTGATATGCCTTCTCGGCAACTGGAATTGTGCCCCGGTGGCGGAACGAAGACGGTTTCTCCTTATAAAGATAGATCCCAAAATTGGGGGACTTAGATACCTCTGAAGAGGGCCCAATAACTCAGGGTAAGTTTTTGGTGAACCTTTTGTTAAGGAGCTAACACATTTGTTACCACCTTTTCAGCCCTGGATAAGGCTCAGGCCACCATAAAAAAGATTTTTCCAGAGCAGCTTTTTGCCGAGGCTGGAAGAGGCAGGGGTCGCTCCTCCGGCCGCGTCTATCAGCAAGGCCTCTCCAACAGGGGTCAGCAACAAAGAAATAATTGCTGGAACAATGTACGCCAAGGAACCTTTTATCCCAGCAGAGGTTACGGAAGGGGGAAAGGACGGAACAACAGAGGAGGCGCCAACACTCCTGGAGGACCCTCTGGTAAGAATTATCCTTTCTTACCCTCAAGATCTGGGGGGGAAGTTCCTACTCTTCTCACACAATTGGGGAAAGATAACGTCTGACCCGTGCATGTTGCAGACAGTAAGGGGATTTCACATAGAGTTCTACAGTGTTACCACTAAAGTGGTGCGCCCATGTCCATTGGTGTTTTCTGCAGAAGCGGAGAGTCTGATAGAGTCTGAAATTTCAGAATTCTTAAGGAAAGGGGCTATTTGCAGGTCGGTACTTCGCCCAAACAGTTTTCTCAACAATCTCTTCCTTGTACGGAAAAGAAACGAGGGTTTCAGACCTGTCATAAATTCAAAGGAGTTCAACGAGTGGCTGATCTACAACCACTACACTTAATAAGGGACATCCGTCTACCTCGGGATTGGATGGTTAGACTAGATCTGAAGGATGCGTATCTGACTGTTTCCATCTTCCGTCCTCACAGGAGATTTCTCCATTTCACTTGAAAGGACTAGGTTTTCGAGTTTTGGGCCCTTGCCTTCGGACTCTCTTCAGCCCTGTGGTGCTTCACGAAGCTCTTGCGTCCAGTGGTAGAGATGCTCCGCGAGCGGGGATGAGAATGATAATTAAACTAGACGATATCCTTATCATGGATCAGTCTTTGGCACATCTCTCTCACAGCGTGGACAAGACTATTGCATTACTCCAATACCTGGGTTTTGTCATCAACGCACGGAAGTCAGAGCTATGCCCAGCGCAACAGATGATGTTCCTGTTTTTTCTTATAGATTCTGCCTCAGCCTCCCTGAGCTTGCCGGCATCAAAGGTGAAGAAGATACGAAGGAACTCTTGCAGGTTCTCCGGAGGGACAGAATCTCGCTGTGTGTCAGGACCGTAAGAATTGGTGGCAGAAAGAAACAGTCTGTAAGCGCAGTGTTGACAAGGTTTGACAGATAACAAGAAAAAATACAGAGTAGTTAAAATTAAAACACACGCAGACACTAAGATGGCGGCCAAAGAGCTAATACAGAATAGTGAGGTTAGCGCACTAGTGTTTGAGCCCAATCATAAGCATGCAGGTGAATCACCCGATGTGTGGCACACTTCACCTGAGTAGTAAGGAGGATAAGGTTCCGAGGGAGAAGCGCTGTGAGGAAAAGTTTCAGGAATATCCTCTTTGCGTATTTTCCCAAAATGTTTTGTTGGGGAGTAGAAGCATGGAAGCATTCAAGTAAGACTGTTTCGTTATTATGGTACTGCAGCATGCGCATGAAATTACCCTGAGAAAAAGGCAATGTTCGTTCCAGGACATGGCATCTGACAGAATTCCTGAAGCTCCAAGTCAGTCTTCGTGAAGGGAGCTTGCGCCTGACTCTAGCCTGCAATCTCCGAAGTGAAGTAGCGTCAGCACAAGTTGAAAACATAACGCTAACTAATAAGAGTGCACAGTGCTCAGGTGAAGTAAAACAGAGAATAATTTAAAGTTCGAATCTCACTAACAGAAAAATCTATTTAGACACCGACTTATAATTAATTTTAGCAGTGCTGTTAACTGCAGGCATATTCTTATTTTAAGAACAAGGAAACGCAAGAAATAATATATAACAAAGAAAATTATCGTTAATTAGAAACAGGTGAAAAGAATACTTACATTTACAGAATCCACTTAGAAGCAGCAGCTGTGCCAGAATAGGTGAGGAACCTGCGGAAGGCATAAAGAAATATTGGTTAGAGCAAAAAAATTACAATTAGAATTAACCTGTTAAAATCCTTAGTTGCAGCATACAGAACAGAAGAACAAACAG
The DNA here is from genome assembly GCF_964263255.1 of Lissotriton vulgaris. Taxonomy (NCBI): domain Eukaryota; kingdom Metazoa; phylum Chordata; class Amphibia; order Caudata; family Salamandridae; genus Lissotriton; species Lissotriton vulgaris. The sequence goes on from NC_141695.1 coordinate 224,412,992, forward strand.
CTGAAAAGAAAACGAAAAGGAACATAGGTAACACCACGGCTGGGTAGGTGATTAGAAAATAAGTTAATATAGGTTCATCAGAGTATTAGAAATGAGAGTATAACACGCATTTCTTATTGCAGTGAAAATTCCAGCACTAGCGAGGAAGAAAAACAAAAAAAGGAAAGAACAGAAAGAAGACGTCTGAAGCAGTAGAAGAAAATTCAGATGCAGTGTGGCTGTCTCTTCTCTGTCCAATCCCCTTTCCCCCGTGGGACTCTACTGGCCATGATGTTTAATTAGCGAGTGGCTGGGGAGTTCTTTGAGGGAGTTGGGAACTTGTGACATTCTGCTCCTGTGTGAAAAGAAGAGCACGTCCTGACACTGTGCAAACTAGCCAGGATTGTGGGATTTCTCTCATCTTCGATCCAGGCCATATTCCCTGGCTCATTACATTACAGGGCCCTTAAAAGATTGAAAGCTCAGCACCTACGGAGGGGTCTTACCTACTCAGAGGTGGATCGATCGCATGGCAGCCTGGAATGGACAGGCGATATTCGGATCAACCCCGGATTTGGTGATAGAGTCGAAAACCAGCAGTTTGGGCTAGGGAGACCAATGTGTAGAGATCTCGATGGGGGGCAGATGGTCAGAGGAGGAGTTGCAGTTGCACATCAACTGCCTAGAGTTGCTGGCGGGATCTTTTGTGGTGAAATACCTTACCAAGGACAGGGTCTCTGTTGCATCCTGTTGAGGATGGACAACATCTCGGCAGTACAATACATCAATTGCCTGGGCGGCCCTCAATTACGTGTCTTATCCAACCTGGCAAAGGATTTTTGGCACTATTGCCTCCAGAAACAGATCTCAGTGGCAGCAGAATACCTTTCCGACCTGCAAAACACGGTAGCGGATTGGTATTCCAGGAACTTCTCCGGCCACAGCGATTGGCAAATAGATCAGCAGTCTTCCTGGTTTGATGGAAAGATGGGGAGCCTGCAGTCACGACCTCTTTGTCTCACGACTGAACCATCAACTTCCGCGATTCGTGAGCTGGAAACCATGGTGGTAGATGTCTTTCTATAAGACTGGTTGAGTGAACACCCTTATGCGTTCCCCCTTTCATGATTATACCCAGAGTAGCGGCCCAGGTTCGACGGCAGGCAGCGTTGATCACGTCGATTTGGAGGGCTCAAGCATGGTTCCCAACGTTGATGGAATTGTCTTGGGATTGCCCGATACAGTTGCCCTCATTCCCTACCATTCTCAAAGATCCCCAGGGGGACCTTCATCCTCTGGGCTTCAGGAACACTTGCGACTCATGGCATGGAAGATACCAGGAGACTCTGGAAAGACTAACAACTTTCATCAGATGCTGCAAACCTCGTCCAACAGACATGGGCATCAGACACAGTCCAGAGGTATCACTCAGCTTGGAGACTATGGCATTGTTGGTTCTGGAGAGACACATTGATCCCAGGTGGAAAATGGTTACTAACATTCTGAATTTTTTAGCAGAGTTATCCCACAATGGTCTGGCCTATCAATCTATTAACTCCTTTCGTTCGGCCATCTCTGCCGGGCATCGTGAGATTGACGGCAAACCGGCAGGGGAGCATCTTTGGATTTGTAAGTTGATGTTAGGCATCCAACTGTATAGACCTCCAGAGCCTAGATATTCGGGACTGTGGGATATTTATCAAGTGCTGAGGTTTCTTCTGGGTTGGCAGGATAACCAATATATGTCCCACAAGGAACTGTCGGCTAAGCTGGCCATCCTCCTATGCCTCATATTATGTAAACGAGTTTCAGATGTCCTAGGTTTGAACATCACTGCACACATTTTTACCCTGTAAGGGGTCACCTTTACCATATCACGAAGAACAAAGACTAATACCAGGTCAGTATCTTATCCTTCTTTTCCTGAGCACTCTAAGTTGTGTGTGGTGGGGTGCATTAAGGCATACAATGAGATGACCTCGGAGCTCTGCCTTCCCGGAGGGAGTCAATTACTTATTGCCATGCAGAAACCTTTTGAGGTGATTTCCTATCCTTCCATTGCCAGGTGGGTATGCTGGATCATGTCTGAAGCAGGTGTGGATGTGAGTAAATTTGGTGCACATTCCACAAGAGGGGCTATGGCATTAAAAGCCATTCAGGTAGGTGGTAGGCTGGACAATATTATGAATGCGGCTGATTTGTCATCTGATTCTACCTTTAAGAGGTTTTACTTCAAATCTTTTTCGGAAGCGGCGTCTCTGGTCGTAAGTAAGCTTTGAACATGCATAATCCCTGCCTCCGTCCTGATAGAATAAAACATTTCCTAGCTAACTAGAAGGAAAGTTTCAATTCTATTAAGGACTAGGAGGCGGGAATTATCTCTCCCTGAGATCCATTTAAATTTCTTCCCGCCATGGAGTTCATTCATTATCAGTAAGTAATGCAATGTTGATGTCATTGAAATTTGGTTCTGTTGCTATCAATAAGTTATAGATTTTAGGTTATTATTATTGAGGAGATGTCAATATTATTGAATTTAGGGAATGATCAAAAGTTTGAATGAAGGCGTAATCCCAGCTTAACATCCTCCAGTGAAGAAGAGGAAGCGGAAGTGATGTCACGCGATTATATACTACTAGCAGCCCGTCCCGACGTTATCCGGGAGCAAAAGGCTGCTTCAGGGCCGCAGCCCGTCCCGACGTTGTCCACCTTCAGCGCCCCCAATCAGCCGAACCGCCACCTTCATGGCCCCCAATCATCCACACACAGTTCACTGGCACATACCGCCCTCTAAACCCATTTTCTGCTAAAGATTTATTTTATCCAGTATTCTTCAAAGCAATTTTTCCCCTGCTAGTATTGAAAAAGCATAATGCATCAAGTGGAAAGTTATTGTCAGCCAGGAAACAGGAGATCTTTACAATGGAGGCGTTTTTAACAGGGACTGGTAATCTAGTGAGTGCAGGGATTCTGTTAACATAGATTAGAGCTATTGATTTTGTCATAAGATGTTCTACTTATAAGAATGCATTAAGATTTAAATTAAGAGGCGGCCATTTCATTGCTACACGAGGGTCTGCAGCCTAATTATTTCTGAAGAGGCAAGAATACACCGGCAATTGGAACCATCCAAGGAAAATGAAAATATACTTACACCTAGGCGTCTGCTCCTTATCTTCACATATCCTTGCCTGACGACGTCATTAAAATTAGAAGCCATCCTTTAAAAGCATATGGAGAACGTAATTTGCAATCGTAAAAGTTCAGGTAATCCGTGGTTTCCGATATCATTTGCAAATTGGCATCATTGCCGTCCTTTCGACCACGCGAAGAGCAGCAGGTTTCCTTTGTTGTTTTTTTTTTTTACAGGTGCTTTTTTATTTATTGTATTTACTGTTTGAAATATGTACAGATGAGGGCTAAAAATAAGATCATTAGATGATTTTACTTATTTTTGTACTTGCCGGTATACTAAAATACCAGTGGTGCCGGTAGAAAAACGGTCAGTTGGCAACCCTCGCACTACAGGGTTGAAAATAGCTTAAGGATGCTGTCAGGCCGACTGTGCATGTCGCCTTTAGGGCTCTGAGCAGGAAGTTGAGCTAAATTGAGCTCCGTTTCGATTTCCTGCTTCTTCCAGACAGGCGCTCTTAGTCAATGGCGTTCTTCTCAGCGACTGCTGTTTCGTGTAGCCTTCCACTCAGTTTTCAGGCCTCTTTAAAAAGCATTTTCCTGGAAAAATTCATTAAAGCCCCAGTCTCGCCTCCGTGCGCCACGCACTTCTTTCCCTTCCTGCAGAGTGTAAACATTTCTTCAGGATCTCATTAATTCTCAAGTGCAGTCACTTTTGTTCCATTAAACTATATTTCATTCCTAAAACCTATTTCACAAAGGATTCTTCTTGTTCGCCTGCTCATGACATTTTTTTTAACACATACAAGTTTCAGTTTCTGCAGTTGTTTTGTTGCTTGGAGATTGTACTTGTGTGCCTGGCCAGTGTTTTAAATGGTACTGAGTACCTTCTGTTTTGAAATTATTTAAATAGTAATTACCTGTACATCTGTATTTCCATTTGAAGCACTGGTCAGTGCTAAAGCAGACCTGCCAACTCACACGCGGCGCCGCACATGTCACACGATTTCAGCTCTCATATTACACGGTCACACGGCGAGAAGCCGAAATCACACAGTGGCAGGGAAAAGGAACTGAAAACCACTATAAAAAGTGGATTTCCAGCAGCAGATGTCCATAAAAAGGTGTAAAAACACGCTTTTTTCAGCAACAGCATAGATGACCCTTTTGGTTTTTTTTTTTTGCCGACAGAGCAAGGGAGCTGCGGGGGAAAATGCAGAAAATGAAAGTGCAAGAAGTAATGAGACTGAAGCCGCATCAGCTGAGAGGACTACATAGTGGAATGCACCACTCCGCTGAAGAGGGTTGTTATGCTGCAGGGAGAAGCCTTTCTGTTCAGCACCGATGGCTCACCCTGAAAAGCAGATGCACATGCATTCACCCAAGCTGCCTAACAATTCCAGGACTTCATCGCTCCTCCCCGCGCTAGATGATGTCAGCACGTCCACGTTGTTAGCGCACACGGCCGGCGCTACTTCTTAGGGACTACTTTTTTTTTTTGTTTATTTTTTTAATAACGTTTATTTTATTATTTTTTATAGCCTATGTCCTTCTACTGGACGCCCCCTTTCCAACGCTGTATTGGGTGTTGCGATTGGTGGTGTACTTTTTCGTTTTACCTGGCTCAAAGGACACAGTTCTCTCTTTATAATAGTAGTATAGATATAGATGGACTGTTAGTTGATTGGAGTATGGCTACCATGGAGACTACTCCCCTAGTGTTCATGGGATGTGTAGTCTGTAATGTTTACAGGTGTTCTGGTTTACGTTCTTTTAACCTGCTATGCAAATATAGTGAAGAAAGATATGCATAATGCCCGCCTCCGTCCTGACATAGAATTGCTGGAGGGAGTCATGCGATTAGCCTAATTGAAGACAGTGGAAAAATTATCTAAACAATATTAGAAAAATGTTAGTAGATTAGTGAAGAGTCACCATGGCTCTGGTAAGATTTTAAATACAGCGTATGGTTCATGGGATGTATAGTCTGTAATGTTTTCTGGTGTTTTTTAATGTTCTTTTAACCTGCTATGCAAATAATAAAGTGAAGAAAGACATTCAAAATCCCCGCCTAATAGTCCTTCATTCAATTGAAACTTTCCTTCTAGTTAGCTAGTAAATTTTTCACTCTGTGCCATCTCTACCTGTAATACAATAAGCCTTGTTTGCCTTAACGTTCAACAAGAAATCTCATCTGAATCATATTTTTAAAACTGTTTTTACTTGGATTTTCATAAGTAAAAAAAGAGAGCAAATATTCTAAAAAAGTATATAACTGCATTTTAAGTGGTTGCTCAGCATTTCTATTCATGGGGGTCAGTGAATTAAGTGCTAAAGCCAATAGAACATCCCTGTACTAAGTGATAATTGTAAGTACACTTAGAAGCTATTTTAGCATGTCTCTCTGGCTAACAAGAGTGATGCCCCTGAACCGATTAGGGAAATGGCAATTCGGGCTCATAGCTAGGTGGGTCCGTATTTGTCAAGGATGCTAGAAAATGACCAGAGTGAAGTTCCAACTGTGCTGTGGTTGACATCATGAGTTAGGTTGAGGGCAGTGCCTGCTCCCAGCAATTGTGGTCTAGAATGATGAGTGGCCATATATCAGGAGGACCCTGAGGGTGTGGACAAGTGTAGGTGGAAATGTATGAGGTAATTAGTATCAACATGGCCTGACATTCAAGGGGAGGTGGTCAGGTGGAATGGCAGATGGAGTGCATGCAATGCTGCTATTCATTCGGGGCTTCACGGGGAAAATTATAATTCTGGGTGAGTTGCTAGAAATGGTCAAAGAGAGCGTTCCAGGCATTAGAAATTGGTTGTTTATGAAGGTGCTGGACTTCTTCATACCCTGGGCATCTCTCTCAACCCTCCCCAAATTGCGCATTGCTCCATGCTATGCAGCTAACGGTGGGGCTTGTTCTGCCCTTCACTGCAGAGTAAGGACTCTTTGCGAGCAGAAGGGCCATACCGGCAAAGCATGTGCCCACCCTATGATGCTTTATACACTTGAAGATTCAAAGGGTGCATGCATCCCACCTGTTAATGTCAGTAAGCTCAGTGACCTCTTGCAACACGTTATTGAGAGAGTGCCAATTAGAGGATAAGGCCCGGTAGGACAAAAGCAGTAGCTGCAAATTAGCAGCAGTTGAATGGCAACGTGGGCAGCAAAGGTGTGCAGTAGGAGAAGTAGCGTTTGAAGTGCTCTGACATCAGGTAGGCCTGGTGTGAAATAGAGAATTGTATGCTTTTAAAGCGGGCATTCCTATACACTCATTGGGGAAAATCCAGAGCCTGATCCCACTAGGTGTCATGTAGCACTCGCCCTATTTCATTCTAACCTTTGCCCCGCAGAGCCTCTAACTAGAACCCAGTGTGTTCCCGTATGGCATTTTACAGCAACATTATCAGGTGATGCACTGTCCCCACATGAAGCAGAGTCTGTATAATGGAGTGTGTTTTGAGCTCTTCGCCATGTGTACACTAAATGGTATGGCATGTATCACACAGCTGTCTTTACATGAGAAATTGCCCCATGGAATAGTATGGTCAGAGACAAGTTGGTCACAGGTAAGGAGGTGGCCATCTGCAAAGAGGTCTCCTACTCTGGTAAAGGATTGTTCATGTCACCTCCTCAAGTCAGTGGCCAAATTGGATCTGGGAAATCCATGTAGGCACTGCAGGAGGAGTGCTGGGGTTAGGGTTGAACATGGCATGTGAGGTGGGAAATCCCTGCAAGACATTTATGGTCAATCATGACTTGCAGTGACCAGGGGTCTGGAGTGTAACTTTGCAGAGAAGGAAGTTTCAGAATGTGGTTGGTGTAAAGGGGCCAGATCCATTACATGTCTCTTCCATGAGCCATCCTCTAACCACCATGAAATCCACTGTAATTCTTCTGCTAAGTAGTACGCCTCAAACAATGGTGCTCCAAGTCCTTATCTGATGACAGGCAGTTGCAGCTTTTTCAGTGCAATTCAGTGGCTCTCGTCTATCCAGATAAGCAGCCTCACATGGTATTGAGTAACTGGAAAATGCACCTTGGGGTAACAGAGCCATTTGCAAAAAAGTAAAGCAACCTAGGTAAGATTATCATTTTGGATGGAGCTGGTTTCCCAGGTGTAGCTAAGAATAAATGTTTCCAGAACTGCACTCGACATTTCATATAAATCGGCCTTGGAGTGTAAAACTCTAAGGTAAGGGGCTGGGTTACCTTTCCTTTCCAGTTCTGTAGGGCCCATTTGAGTGGCACCTCAAGTGGAGTTGCACTGTAACTGAACAGATAGACACATGTTTTGACTTGCTTGACCCTGAGACTCGCCACCTGTGCAAACACTGAAGCATAGTGTGTATTGGGAAGAGGTTTAAGTTGACCTCATGGAGGTAGTGCAGAAATGTTCCCACATACAAAGACACTTTGTGGGTCACAGTGCCTAAGGGGTTCCCCAAGACCCGCTGTCAAGATCACAAAACTTAGAAATCAAAAAAGGCAGTTCATTAATGTAATCTCAACCGAAATTTACAGAAGAAATAAAAGCCTATGCAGAACAGTTAAGTTGCCATCGCAAACTCACATAAAAATGGTGGCCAAGGATCTTACATGGGGTCAGCAGGTTAGCATTCTAGCTGAGGAGCCTAATCACAAAGAAGCAGGTGGAGTGCCTATTGTGTGGCACACTTCACCTGAGTAGCGACAAGGAGAGGACGTTCCTGTATGAAGTGCTGCGTAGTTAGTTAGAGAAATTACGCGTCGCGCTTCCCTCTTCCTGAGAAGACAATTCGGAGTTCGGTTTCTTGAAGGAGTGACACGAGAGTCAAGTAAGACTGCTCAAGTTTTTATTTTAGAGGCATGCGCAAGAAGGCTCCAAGGTGGACTTAACCTGAGGCTTGCACAGACGACGTACTATAGTGTACAGAAGAAGAGCATGCGCAGAGTAGAAAAACGGCAAGCTTAGAAAACAACTTAGAGTCAGCACAAGTGATATTCTTGAGAAAAGCGGCAGCGTAATATTTGGAGAACTTCAGAGAGAAGTTAATTAGTTTTAGTTCGAGTTGTACAATAAGAGCCCACTTCTGAGGAAGTACAGGTAGATAAACATTAATTAACACATCAGTTAAAAGTAAAAGACGCAAACTATTTTGAGCAGTGAATTCAACTGCAGTTATTTTTTATTCAAGAACAATTGCAGAGAATACTTCCATATGAGGTGAAGCTACCATTTATCCAATACTTATATATTTATTGTATATGATTGTGTTTCTTTTGCAGCTATAACTGTAAGCTACCCTGAGAGGAAGAGTACAAGAAGATTAAGACGTCTGAGTAAGAGTAGAAGAGAAATTCAGACGCGGTGTGGCTGTCTCTTCTCTGTCCCATCCCCTTTCCCCCGTGGGACTCTATCATCTTTCATGCTATAACCGCGTGTAGCTAGGGAGCTTCAGGAGTGAATTGGGAACTTGCGACATTCTGCCCCTGTGCGTTCGCAGAGCAAGATCTGACACCAGCCCTCCAGTTGGAGCCAAATGGCGAGGGACCCCATAGCTATTGCGAATAGCAGGGGGGACAGAGAGCAGTCCTGCCTGGTGCCTCTGTCCACAGAAAATTACAATGAGATAAGCCTGCCCAGGTAAATCCTGGAGGTAGGGTTGGCATTCTACAGTTTTTTGTATCATTAGAGGTGTTTTCCCACCCCCAACCTGACCAACACCTGGAAAAGATAATTCCATGTGAGTGTATCAAAGGTTTTTCAAGATCCAGTGTAAGGCAGGCTGCATGCGAGAACCACTGGGGGTCCTGGTCCATCACATAAAAGAGACATCAGATGTTTTGGGGAAATGCAGCATCCTGCAACAAAACCGTTTTGATCTGGGCGAATTAGGTCAGGTAATATTGGTGTGTAATATAAGCTAGAATTTTCCCCAAAATCTTAAAATCTGCACCTACGATAGCGATTGGGCTGTCTGATAGCTGGGTCGGATCCCTGTAGGGCTTTGGGAAGGACACCAGGAGAGATTCTGGGTGAGAAAGAGGCAATTACCCAACTCACAGGGCTTCATTAAACATGTATGCCAATCTAGGCGTGAGGCTTGTGGCCTCACGCCTACTCTATCTGTAGCCCATCTAGTACAGTGGTTTTATTTCTAGTCCTGGATGTACTGCTTGATATCGGGAATAGTAATACAGGTGTCTATGTCCTTGCATATAGATGAGTAGTACATGGAGAACGCATTCAATATGTTGCGCTGTTTGTATAAGCTGTTACCTGTAGGTGAAGATATTTCCATGATCTGGCCTTATTGGCTGACCTGCCGAACCAGCCACATGAGGAGGCAATGAGATTTGCCTTTCTCCTGATGTGTCCTGACTACATAGGCACTGCATCTGAAGCAGCGCAATCTCTGTAGGAGAGTCGTGGGATGAGTTTTGGCCTCAATCAATGAGGAACATTGGAAGGCACACCAAATCACATCTCTTTACAGAGTGGGTATAAGTTCTTCAGCCTCCCTAACATCCCTCTTCAGTACTCTTTGAATCCCCTCCACTTCCGACACGCAGACCCCCCTTGTGACAACCTTGAAAGCATCCCACTTAAGTGCTCTAGTCAATGCTCTGGCATGGTTACCTCGAAGTAGTGTCTGATATGTATCCTTCGGGATTTTTTGAATACCTGGTCCCCCATATTTTACCGGGAGATCTCATGTGGGTACTGGGGAGCCTGGGGTATTCAATGCCAAGTCCATCACCACCCCCTTTTCTAAATCCACTACGTGAGCATCATGGAATGAAATAATGCACCCCAAGAAGTCTGCATGTGCAACAGTGGAACATAGAATGTGGTCAAGGTGAATATAAATGTTGTGAGCAAAGAATAGAATGAAAAGACTCTGGAGTAAGGGTGCACGTTCTCCAGGTATCCAAGAGCACCCATTGACAGACCCACATTGCAAAATGCTGTCTGAATGGGTGTGCAAGGAGGAGTGGGGATGGAATTGATGCAGTTGTATGTCAAGAATGCAATTGTACGCCCCACCTAGTATCCACAAAGTCCCAGCTCTGTGTGCTAATACCCCGGAAAGCATGGCCCAGAAGGCTCTCTGATCAGTGTTTGGTGCATATATGACCCCCAGGATAATGCGCTAGCCAACAAGTTGGCCTACGACCAGGGCGTACTGCACCTCCTGAACCAGTGTGTACAACTGAATACAAACAAAATGCCCTGCAGGCGTGAGTGGTGGCAAAAACATCCCCTCTCCAGGGCTTTCTTTAGCGCTGCAGTTCCATAATCGCAGTGTGAGTTTCTTGAAGTAATATGATGCATGCATTTTAATGTTTTAATGTGTGAATAGACAGAGTAGCATTTTCACATCCTATGCATATGATGAACATTCAAGGTAAGGAATCTGGTCTGTACCCTAAAAGATAGCCCTCATGAACATACACCACACCCCAAGTAATACATCAGACACCAAATAGCATAGTAGAACATGGGAGTAAGAAATTGGGTACTTAGTTGAGAGATGTGAAACCCTCATACAAGTAATAAACCCAGTCCTTGTCAGGATGTACCGCAAAAGTCACTAGATAAACCGGAGCTTAAAGCTCTAGTAACTTTATACAAAAGCAGTCATCTTTAACTTTGAGGCCGAATTTCTGACTGACCGTGATAGACCCAACCTGAAGAGTTTACTTTCTCAAGGTCAAAGTCCACACAAGGGGCTTAAACTGCAGCTTCTAGTTGTCGTGGGCTGCAAGATGGTTGATGCTGGCATGAGGAGTGGCCGTCACTGGTGCTTCGTGTTGGCAGCTGATGTGAGCAGCCGCTGCTTGGCACAAAGAGCAGGTCACCTTTGGAGCTTCACATTGATGGCATTTTTGGCACTTGATGCTAACCCAAGGAGCAGGTTGTGGTCAGAGCTTGGTGGTCACGGAGACACTAGAAATCATTGCTAAGGTGAAGAGAGGAGCTCAAAACATCAGGATTTTCACTATTAACTCAGCTTTGAAGCAAGAGGAGTACACTCTTATGCCAACCAAAGATCCTGCTCCTCAGGAGCACCTTTTGGGAATCAAGACTCACTCCTTCAGAAGCCAGCGGCAGGGCTCAGGCAGGGGCAGCTGGTGCAGGTCAGCTGGGCAGTTGTAGGGCCTGTGGAAGCTTCCCATGTCCTTATTGCACAAACATGCGGTCAGCCAGCTGACACTTGGAGTCACCTCTGGGGATCTTGGGTTCACGGCAAGCTGGTCCAGTCTTACTTCTTCAGACAGCACAGCAGTCCTTCTACTGCATCTTCCACAAGTCCAGGAGTGTCCTGATGAGAGGTTCTGAAGTGTTCATTCCTTTACCCAGTGCCACGCTGCCGGTGGGAGATTCCCCCTTTGTCTTACCTTTCCTTTGCTTGGATTTGGCTCATATCTGTCAATGGAGACAAAGGCAGGTGAGCCTAGATCTGAGCTACATTTGTTATCGATAGGGCAGTCAGCCCTTAGAAGTCAAGAATGGAGTGGGCATCGCCCTGAGGTTACCCACTGAAGCTCAGGAAGGGCCGAGTACAACCCCCATGACATCCTGTTCAGGACAGGAACACCCTCACCATGAGGCCCTTCTGTTCCCATGGCTGGAAGAAATGCATATCCTACCACAAGAGAAGTATTACAGTCATGTGACCCTGGCACTGACAGGAAAGCACATTTGGTATAGGCAAAAAAGCCAGCTTTTAGAAGTTGCATTTTCAGAATAGTAACTTAAAAAGTGATTTCACCATTAAAGAGGATTCTAGATTATAATTTAAATGAGTGGATGAAGAATTTCTACATCTGTTTCCAATCTGAAATTCTTACTTATTAAGTGCAAACAGGTAAACCAGTATTAGTCTATGGGTGAGATACTCTTGCCACAGTGAAAAATGACTTTTAGAAGTTTTTACTGTCAGGACATGTAAAACGTAAACATAAATATCCTATGTTTTAAATGCCATGCATCCTACCCTAAGAGCAGTTAAGGCAAACCTTAGGGGTGACTTAAACCAGTGCTTTATTTGAGCCGGAGCTTTACGGTGCTGAGCACATGCACTTAATTGGTTTACGGTGCTCGGCACCAGCACCTAATTGTCAACACCCCAATTAGGGCTTTCTGCCACAAAGTAGCGCTGCTCATGTAATTGGAGATGAGCAGTTTCGCAGTTGTTTAGGAAAACAATATACATTAAAAAATTACTAATACCTACCTCCCCAGCCATTCCTTCAGCTTTGGGGACCTGCAATAATCTGAACTGTCTCATTTACATGTGAGAAAGTGAAAGATGGTTAGTAGTTGTTTTAGCAGCGATGACAGGGGTGATGGGTGTTGCAAGTTGCAGTGGCCTAATGGTCAGATCCCTGACACTTAATAATTTACAAATTAAGCACTGACTTAAACATAATTAAAAGGAAGTGTTAGGCCTTGCAACAGGTTTGTTTTGACAGGGTACAATGGCAGTTCAAAACTTAAATACATGTTTCAGTGGCAGGCCTGAGCCATGTTTTACAGTTCTACTGTAATGGGTATCACAATGGGTGCTGCAGCCTACTTGCAGCATTTAATTTACAGGCTCTGAGTACAAGTAGTACCATTTTCTATGGAATTTTAAGCTAATTAAATGTACCAATTTGGTGTATATGAATTGTACCATGTTTAGGGAGAGTGCACAAGCACTTTACAAATGGTTAGCTGTGGTAAAGTGTAGAGAGTACAAATGCCAACAATAATTAGTTTGGCGAAAACAGAAGAATGACGGCAAAAAATATGTGGGAATACTGTGCCCAAAGATGTCAGGTGGGTGAAAACAGAGATGACCAGTCAACCTGACAGAAAGGAATGACCAGCACATCCTTCCAAGCCTAATAAATAATATTATCTAAACCTAAACACCCCTTGGTAAATGTATACCTTAAGATTCAAACTTATGCTCTTGCCCAACCAAGCCTAAAATAAATCAGACATTGAAAACATCTAAATCATAGATACCTCTAGTACCCACTAGCACAAACCTAAGCATGCACAACCCAGAAATATAAATTATCGAAACATTGAACAATAATAATCTGAAATACCATGCACCGTAGACACCAGACTCTGGAACTCAATGGGATATCATTGTACAAAGCTTAAACAGAATACACCATATTTAAACAGAATAGAAATGCACATTCACTCCCACAGCATATCCATCCATAAGTGAAGTAAAAAAGAAAATAAAAATTAACAACTGCATGGAAGCATTCCAGTATACTAATATGCAAACTTTCAGTGGCAGGTGCCACTGTAGGCTTTAATGATCTAAAACGATATAGACATGAAACAACAACCTAAATAATCTACACAAATAATTCTGAATACTGGTTTTAGCTCCTATCTAGTCATTCTATTTTAAAACTAATCCTTAACTTAGTAATGAAAGCCTTTTGTCACTTTCAAGCATATATATCCTTTAATTTACTACTAAAATGAAAAGTCTTTCCTCCCTTCCGATGTTAGATCTAGTTTTGCTGCCCATCAAAGTAAGCCCCCACGACTTTAACAAGTACAGTTAGGCTCAAACTCCAAGGTAGAAAGGTAGCTGCTAAGGTTACAATATACAGGTTTAATCAACAAAGGGGACACTGTTCCCGAGGAGGGTTGTAGCGTGTCACAAGTAAGATGGAAGAACTAGTCGTGCCTCTTGTTTCCCTCACACACCCCAAAGGATGTCACGCTTCATCATCGGGCGTTTGCTCCTCGTCGGGCTGGCGCTGCAATGTCCTACGGGTCCCCCGAAGGATCACTTTGGCGGAGAGCTTTTAAGAGGGAAATGCCATATGATGCATGTGGGTGTGTGAGGAGGGTCCAATGTGGACGGTGATGAGGTGCGAGAAACAAAATTAAAACTGTATGCAGGTGCCAATTAGCGTCCAACTTGACCACACACTACATGGGAGAATATGTGGAAGAGTCTTCCCACATAGCACTCTCAACTGCCACATTTTCTTTACTGAAGTAAGCAACACATACTAGAACATTGGAACATTGGAATGTTGAGCGCTCTATTGAAAACAATGGAGTGCTCGGGGCTTCTAATGGCCGGTAGACGCCCATAGCTCCAACATACTAATGTTTGTTCCGAGCTGCTGCTTAACAGCCTGAGGGGATTTTAACCCCCTTAGGCTCCTCTGAGTCCTTTGTTTTACAAATGAGAACATTCTGCTCTCTAGAGGCGGACTGTTCTAATAGCCCTAGAGCCCTCCACAGTGGGCTCTACTGGCCATTAAAGGCCCACTCACTTGTTAAAGGCCTGAACTGCACCTTTGGCTTGGGCCTTTAATGCTGGAGCAGGCATTTAATGGCCAGTAGAGCCCAAAGGCTATAATAAACTCAAAAATGTAGATGCAGCATTTGTCAAAATGCTTTGTGGTTTTCACAATGATTTGTAATTGATCAACCATACAGAGTTTCCAGGATATTCTTCTCTATTAGCACACACAAAAATCCTGTCAACCTCTTGTTACAGCACTATATGCTCATAATTTTTAGTCTACATAGCTGACAGCTGCCTCTCTACCCTCCCTCGGGTAAACAACCTTTACAACGAAACATTTACAACGCACTACCATTACGATGACATTTTTACAACGCAAACCATTACAACGCATTGCGCTGGGGGGCGCTCTAGGATAGGGAATAGGTTTAATGTACTATCCAACACCTTCCCTACTATCCACGGGGACTGGAGTTGGAATAGTAAATTAAACTAATCACTATCCAGCGCCCCAAAGCACTATGCGTTGTAAAGGCATGCGTTGTAAAAACCGCGTTGTAAAGGCATGCGTTGTAACGTCATACATCCCTCCCTCGTCATGCAGCTGCTATGGACCTGGGGGTTGAGTAGAAGATATAAGCAGGAATTGCAGCTCAGGACATTGTTGCTGTAATCTTTAAATAAACTGCATCCTGGCAGGTCATGAAGTTAGGTTCAGATGAAGCATCTGCAAAAATACATCCCATCTTCGTAACTTTTTTAACCGGATCAGTTCTTCTCAGAACACAGCTTCACCACCCTGTGCTTCTCCAGTCTGAACATCTTCCTAGAACTGAACCCTTCACTGAGTGCAGGCCCTCTGCTCTGTGCGTTCCCAGGCAGGACATATCTCCACTTCTTCCCTGAACACACTCTCTCTTTGCTATTCCCTGGTCTACCTGGCCAGCTCCCCATCGAGGTCTCCTCAGCCATGGGCAATCACCACTAATGAATGGTCAACATGCTACTGAGAGGTAAGGCAGAGACAAAGAATTGAGGGAAAGTATAACTACTATTACACATGGCATGAT
Source organism: Lissotriton vulgaris (assembly GCF_964263255.1). Classification (NCBI taxonomy): domain Eukaryota; kingdom Metazoa; phylum Chordata; class Amphibia; order Caudata; family Salamandridae; genus Lissotriton; species Lissotriton vulgaris. The sequence goes on from NC_141695.1 coordinate 224,428,444, forward strand.
TGAATTAGAAATACAAAGCATTACAGACATCCTCCGGATTCACAAAGGCAAACTTATGTTTTGGTCTTAAGTTAAACTTTTTGGTCTCAGTTAAACTGAAGGCCAAAACTCAAATTTATCTGAAACAAATGCAACTTTATCAATTGTAAATGCTCTTTGTGAATGCCAAAAGTCAGAAAGTTAGACATTCGCCTCAGTTTGCCTTTGTGAATGGGGTCCATCCATCCTTGCTAACTGTATTTGAAAGATATGTAGAGACCTCTAACACCAATCTTAAAACACAAGGGCCGTATAAAGCTATGCCCCAGTTTTATGGAAAGTATTCTAGAGGCCACTGTGACACCTCTCGGCTGACCAGATGATCTTACAAACGGTGCCACAAGGCACATTTTGGCTTTTTCTAAAACCTGTACCAAAGCACTTAATTTTCCCTCTTACACTGTAAGCTTACATGCCACACAACTCTGCCAGACGTTTCAGCTCCCTCTGGCACACTCCACTTGTAGTGATTAATTTTTATGACCCATCCTCTGTTTTGTAGAAACAAGAACACAGTGCGCCATATCAAATACTTTTTAGTAAATGTTTTTTAAAAGGCTGTGCCTCCAGCTCTTAGTTGTTCTTAGTACATATGTATAGTATTTCACTTGCTTGCAGCTATATGTGCAGTACTTACATGTACCACAATGTAACATAGCATGACCATAGTACTTTTTTGTTTTTGGCGATGTGAGCCTGCCATCTTATTTGCAAAAACATGTATTTTACAAACACTTTGGGGTATATTTGCAAGGGGATTGAGCCACCTTAACTTTGTTTGTCATTCCGGTGACATAATGCCCTGCACCATATTTTCTAAGTCTTATAATGCCCCTTTGTCAATATGCTACCCTTTCACAAAGGTATCTGCATGAAAAGGGCGAACAATGGGCGTTGCTGTGGGCATTCCACTACAACACCCATAGCTTTTTGATGTTGCCCCAGATTTACAAGTAGATGTAAATTTGAGGCAGCACCAGAGACGAATAGCACACTAGCAGGCGCTAGAATGGCGCAATGAGGAGTAAAACGTTAAGCTCTCCTTGTTTAACACTATAAATTATTGTTTATGTGCGGAAGGTGTACCTTCCAGCACATAGATAATCACTCAATAATTCCGATTTGCTACTTCTATGAGTGCTGCAGAATGCAGCACAGATAGAAGTAGCAAATTGCTGTGGTTGATTGGGACACCTTCCTGGACATAAACAATCATTCCCTGCAACGCAACCACCCTTGGTGTCTATGTAGGCGCTAGTTGGTTATTTTAAGCGCCAGAGCTAAGGAAAACACAGGGGTGCACCGTATTGTTGTAAATACAGTGCATTCCTGCGTTTTGAAAATAGCGACTCGTGGCTCTGCAAAATTTGCTGCAGCTCAACCCTCAATTATTTCCTTGTAAATATACCTCTTTGGGTTTTGCCAATAACAGTCAATGGACACCGTGACCCTGTCAAATAACTCTGTGGTAGTGAGGGTAGTTCTTACTCCTCACCTTATCGTAGATTGACATTGAGAAACTACTTCTGTTGCAACGAGGCCTTGTAGCTGTTGCTGTTTGTCAGCATGCCTTCAATGTGACTCTGTAACTTGTGAGTGACTTACAATGTGGCTGAATTAGTGGGGATGAGAGTCCTACTGCAGTAGGAAGTCTGGGGATTTGCACTGCCTCTTTGCCTCCTCCTTGGATTGTCCCTTGCTGTTCCCATCGCTGTGCATTGATTGCTGGTTTCTGAGTCATTGCTACCGGAATCGCCCACATTTACTCCTATGTTGTCATTTTTAGATGATCCTACACAAGTGGTTCAGAAGGTTGCAGGCTTGATATTAGAATTGCAGACATAATTATACCCCAAAAGAAGACCGGAAAAAACAACAAAGTAAAGTTAGAATCTAAGGGCATAAATCCTATGCAGCATCGCAACCCAAACTCGCACCCGACAATAACTGTAGAAAACCCTCTGACAGGATCGCATGGTATTTATTTGTTAATCTTGAAACCGGGCACAAATCTAAGTTCCAATATTATTTAATACTGGCAATCAATTGCAATAATTCTAAAGATGCACGTCGAGAAAAGGCTTCACACACAGAAAGAACTCTTAATCATTCCTTGGTATTTCTTTTACCTGCCCATCCAATTTTCTGTTTTTACACTTCCTCCACTCTTTGCTTCAGGTGTACATTGGCTCTTGCATCGTGTCCTGCACTTTCTGTGCCTGAGGTCTAGTTATTCTCTTGCAGGTCATTTTCCATTTGCTGATCACAATCTCCTTGTCACGTTTAAGATTGGGATCATCTGACGTGGCTCCGGCGCGGATTTCTGTTGATGACTGCCAGGCAGACTTGGCATCAGAGGCTTAGACCTGAACTCTGGTTATTACAGAGTCAGCGTGAAGGGTAAACTAGTCCTCCTGGCAGGTCCATCTCATCAGAAGACAGAATGATGTGCACCTTCTTCTTCACCCAATCCCACCCCCTCCTCATTACTTCAGTCAGAAATCAGATCCCAACTCACTACTAGTTCAATGCAGAGTCAACGTGTAATTTGTCATTTACAAGCCTATATATTCTCAAAGATTCCTCTATTTCAAGACCTCAGGCTCTTCCATGATGCAGAAGGTAGGCCTCACTTGCATTAATGAAGCCATGCTCTGCCCCCCCCCATTTTAGGGTAAACCACAAAGGACTTTCTGGAGCTGGTCCATCCTAGTCTCATGCAGCCTTTATCCCTTCAAACTGAGATCAATTTGCAACAAAATAACGGAGTCTCAACCCTTGTTCGGCCATATAATCATCAATTCTTTATGTATGCGCTGTGTTTCAAATCTTACCAGAGCCATGATGACTCTTCACTACTCTTCTAACATTTTTCTAATATTTTTTAGGCAATTTTTCCATTGACTTCAAATAGACTAATCGTATGACTCCCTCCAGCAATTCTATGTCAGGACGGAGGCGGTCATTATGCATATCTTTCTTGACTATATTTGCATAGCAGGTTAAAAGAACATAAAATAAAACACCAGTAAACATTACCGACTCTACATCCCATGAACCATGGGGGAGTAGTCTCCAGGGTAACCATAGTCCAATAAACTAACAGTCCGTAGTATATAATTGCGTGACGTCCCTTCCGCTTCCTCTTTCTTCACTGCTAGTCAGTTACGTCTATTCCTTACATTCTTCGCTTAACCTGACGTTTATTACTGTTTGTTTAGCAGCTTTATTGGCTAGGTTAGCTTGTGCCGTTTTCGGCTCACTGCATAGCAGGATCTTGCCCGAGCGTCTTGTTTCCCACGTGGACCTCCCTGTGTGCACTTCACGCTTTGAGTTTCTGTCAGGCACGCCGGGGCTGTGCGTTGCAGCACTGTTGAGCACTCCTGCCAGCTTTTGCACACGTTTGGGAGTTTGGTCACCGAGCCTCGAGCCGGCACGATTCCCAACCAACTCTCGCTGTATTGACATCGCTAAGAAGTGATTGCTCCCACAACGGTCACGTTCTGTGGCTTCTTTTTGAATCAGGAAGGAATAAGACAGCTTCTGGTAAGTCCAACATATCATAAGCACATTTTTTCTGTGCTCACACCCTCTTTTGCCATGTTTTCTTTGGAGGGCCATTTTTATTCCTTTTACCAGGAAGTGGAAGAGGAATAGACCCCCCAGCAGCTCCCACCAGCAGTAGACTAGGCCCCATCACATGCAATTTCTAGGCCACTGGCTCCCCTTAAGGGTAAGGTGGATAAGCGTGTGAAAAGCATCCCAGTGTTGTTCAACGATCCTGTTCTCGTGGAGGCGGGTCCCATTGGCTCCCAGGTGGGGAATAGAAGGGTCATTAAGCGTAACGCGTGGCACTTGAAGAGTATGATAAACTAAGAGAAACCTTACTTAAGAGTGCGGGAATGCTAAAACATGCACCCGTCGGGAGGAAGAGGAGTCCAGCGAAAATTGTGACCCTGTCGCCACTAATTCGTACCCGATGGCAGTCTTCCCTTTGAGGGGCAGGATGTATTGGAGGGAGATCTCTCCTCCGACGAGGATAAGGACTCTGGGCCCCCCTGGCATCCAGACACACACTCCTCCCCGGAAGGGGACGGGGGCCACTCGGACATGTTCGAACCTACCCAAATTAACCACCCTAGGTCAGCAAAGTGGATCCCTTAAGCCAAAGTGGCAGAGTATGTGGCGGGGAAAATCTGTCAACCCCTAGAGAGGGAAGTTGGGACTAGGATGAGGTGACAACGGCCGAGGCCCTCGCTTAAGGGAAAAGAGGCACACACTCCAGAAATTGATGAGAAACTGTGTACCTTTTTCTCAAAATATATGAGTGATCCTAAAAAAGGAATTGATGGATCCTGCAACAATTGCCAGGATAAACTCCTGAACTTGGTAGGTACCTTAACCCAAATTATTCAAATGGCGGAACCTTCGAAGGAGCCAGGATCCCCTTTGTCTACGGCCATTGTGGCTGGTTGGGCGCAACGGGCGACATGCGATCTCCGCAAAGCAAATTGTGCCCCATTGGCGGAACAAAGACGGTCTCTCCTTATTTATAAAGATCAACCCCAAATTGGGGGACTTAGCTACCTCTGAAGCGGGCCCCATAGCTGAACAAATTTGTTACCGGCTTTTCAGCCCTGGATAAGCCTCAGGCTTTCCAGGGCAGGTTTTTGCCAGGACTGGAAGAGGCAGAGGTCACTCCTCCGGCCGCGTCCATCAGCAAGGCCCATCCAACAGGGGTCAACAACGAAGAAATAATGGCTGGAATGACGGCCGCCAAGAAACCTTTTATCCCAGCAGAGGTTCCGGAAGAGGGAAAGGACGTAACAACAGAGGAGGCGCCAACACTCCTGGAGGACCCTCTGGTAAGAATTATCCTTTCTTACCCTCAAGATCCGGGGGGGAGGCTCCTACTCTTTTCACACAATTGAGGAAAGATAACGTCAGAACTGCGTGTGTTGCACACAGTAATGGGATTCCACATAGAGTTCTACGATGCTCCCACTCAAGTGGTGCGCGCATGCCCATTGGTGTTTTCGGCAGAAGAGGAGAGAGTGTAATAGAGTCTGAAATTTTGGAATTGTTAAGGAAAGGAGTTACTTGCAGGTCGGTACTTCACCCAAACATTTTTCTCAGCAATCTCTTCCTTGTATGGAAAAAATATGAGGGTTTCAGACCTGTTATAAATTCAAAGGAGTTCAACCAGTGGATGATTACAAATTCTTCTGGATGGAGGGGATACACTTACTAGGAGACATTCGTCTGCCCGGGTATTGGATGGTCAGACTAGATCTGAAGGATGCGTTTCTGACTGTTCCCATCTTCCCTCCTCACAGGAGATTTAGCCACCTCACTTGGAAGGACCAGGTTTTTGAGTTTCAGGCTCTGCACTTCGGATTCTCTTCAGTCCTGTGATGCTTCACGAAGCTGTTGTGTCCAGTGGTGGAGATGCTTCACGAGCGAGGGGTGAGAATGATCATCAACCTGGACGATATCCGAATCATGGACCAGTCTTTGGCACATCTCTTCCATAACTTGAACATGACTATTGCATTACTCCAAAACATGGGTTTTATCATCAACGCACGGAAGTCAGAGCTATGCCCAGCGCAACTGATGATGTTCCTGGGTTTTCTTATAGATTCCACCTCAGCCTCCCTGAGCTTTCTGGCATCAAAGGTGAACAAGATACGGAAGGAACTCTTGCAGGTTCTCCGGAGGAACAGAATTTTGCTGTGCAAATTAGCCAGGATTGTCGGCCTTCTCTTCTCTTCAATCCAGGCCATCTTCCCTGGCCCATTACATTACAGGGCCCTTCAGAGATTGAAAGCTCAGCACCTACGAAGGGGTCTTACCGTCTCAGAGGTCATCTCCCTGACGGAGAAGGCCAGGATGGAACTAAAGTGGTGGATCGATCACATGGCAGCCTGGAATGGACAGGCGATATTCAGGTCAACACTGGATTTGGTGATAGAGTCGGATGCCAGCAGTTTGGGCTGGTGAGCCCAATGTGTAGAGATCTTGATGGGGGCAGATGGTCAGAGGAGGAGTTGCAGTTGAACATCAACTGCCAAGAGTTGCTGGCCGGATCTTTTGTGGTGAAATCCCTTACCAAGGACAGGGTCTCTTGTTGCATCCTGTTGAAGGTGGACAACATCTCGGCAGTACAATACATCAATCACCTAGGCGACCCTCGATCACGGGTGTTATCCAACCTGGAAAAGGTTTTTTTGGCACTATTGCCTCCAGAAACTGATCTCAGTGACAGCGGAATACCTTCCCATTCTGCAAAATACGGTAGCGGATTGGAATTCCAGGAACTACTCCTACTACCGCGTTTGGCAACTTGATCAAGCAGTCTTCCTGGCTTTGATGGACAGATGGGGAGCCTGCAGTCTCGACCTCTTTCCTTCAAAACTAAACCATCAAGTTTCACGATTCATGAGCTGGAGACCGGATCCGGTAGCCACGGCAGTAGATGCCTTTCTCCAAGACTGGTCCACGGAACACCCTTCTTCATTTCCCCCTTTCATGATTATACCCAGAGCAGCAGCCCAAGTTCGACAGCAGGCAGCATCCATAGTGTTGATCACGCCGATTTGGAGGGCTCAAGCCTTGTTCCCAACGTTGATGGAATTTTCATGGGATTGTCCGATACAGTTGCCCTCATTCCTTTCCATTCTTAAAGATCCCCAGGGGGACCTTCATCCTCTGGTGCTTCAGGGGCACTTGCAACTCAGTGCATTGAAGATACCAGGGGACTCTGGAAAGACGAACAACTTTCATCAGATGCTGCAAACCTAGTCCAACAGGCATGGGCATCAGGTACAGTCAAGAGGTATCGCTTGGCTTGGAGACTATGGCATTGTTGGTGTCTGGAGAGACGCGTGGATCCCATGGGGGAAATTGTTACTCACATTCTGAATTTTTTAGCTGAGTTATCCCCTGAAGGTCTGGCCTATCGATCAATTAACTCCTTTCGTTCAGCCATCTCTGCGGGGCATTGTGAGATTGAAGGCAAACCGGCAGGGGAGCATCTCTGGGTTTGTAAGTTGATGCGAGGCATCCAACTGTCTAGACCTCCAGAGCCTAGATATTCGGGATTGTGGGATGTTAATCAAGTGCTGAGACTTCTTCTGAGTTGTCAGGATAGCTAATATCTGTCCCGCAAGGAACTGTTGGCGAAGCTTGCATCCTCCCATGCCTCATATCATGTAAACGAGTTTTAGATGTCCGAGCTCTGGACATCACGACAAACATTTTTACCCCTAAAGGAGTCACCTTAACCATATCATGAAGAACAAAGACTAATACCAGGTCAGTATCTTATCCTTCATTTCTGGTGCACCCTAAGTTGTGTGTGGTGAGGTGCATTAAGGCATATGAGGAGATGACCTCGGAGCTGTGCCCATGCAAAAATATTTTGACGCGGTTTCCTCTCCTTTCATTGTCAGGTGGGTATGCTGGATCATGTCTGAGGTAGGTGTGGATGTGAGTAAATTTGGTGCACATTCCACAAGAGGTACTATGGCATCAAAAGCCATTCAGGTAGGTGGTAGGCTGGAAGATATTATGAATGCAGCTGATTGGTCATCTGATTCTACCTTTAAGAGGTTTTACTACAAACCTATTTCGGAAGCGGCATCTCTGGTCATAAGTAAGCTTTGAACATGCATAATCCCTGCCTCCGTCCTGACTGAATGAAAAATTTCCTAGCTAACTAAAAGGAAAGTTTCAATTCTTTTAAGGACTAGGAGGTGGGGATTATCCCTCCCTGAGATCCATTTCAATTTTTTCCCGCCAAGGAGTTCCTTTGTTATCAGTAAGTAACGCAATGCTGATGTCATTTAAATTTGGGTCTGTTTCTATCAATAAGTTATTGATTTTATGTTATTATTATTGAGGAGATGTCAATATTATTGAATTTTGGTACTGTCGAGAGGTTGCTTTTCTGTGCAATTCATGTTTTTTTATGAACATAGTGAAGATATTTGTATACTTAGGAATGGGATAACGGAATTGTCTCTGTGTTGTAGGGAATGACCAAAAGTTTGAATGAAGCCGTAAGCCCAGCTTAACATCCTCCAATGAAGAAGAGGAAGCGGAAGGGACGTCACACGATTATATACTATGAACTGTTAGTTGATTGGATTATTGTTACCATGGAGACTTCTCCCCTATGGTTCATGGGATGTGTAGTCTGAAATGGTTACTGGTGTTTGTTTTATGTTCTTTTAACGTGCTATGCAAATTTAGTGAAGAAAGATATGCATAATGCCCGCCTCCGTCCTGACATAGAATTGCTGGAGGGAGTCATACGATTAGTCCAATTGAAGTCAATGTAAAAATTGCCTAAAACATATTAGAAACATTTTAGAAGAGTAGTGAAGAGTCATCATGGCTCTGGTAAGATTTAAAACACAGTGTATAGTTCATGGGATGTTTGATATAGTCTGTAATGTTTACTGGCATTTTGTTTTATGTTTTTTTAACCTGCTATGCAAATAAAGTGAAGAAAGATATGCATAATCCCGTGCCTAATAGTCCTTAACAGAATTGAAACTTTCCTTCTCGTTAGCAAGTAAATTTTCACTATGTGCCATCTCTACTTGCAATACAATAAACCTTGTTAGCCTTAACTCTGAATAAGAAATCTTATCTGAATCATATTTTTAAAACTGTTTTATCCTCTGATTTTCATAAGTAAAAAAAGAGAGCAAATATTCTAAAAAAGTATATAACTGCATTTCAAGTGGTTGCTCAGCATTTGTATTCATGGGGGTCAGTGAATTAAGTGCTAAAGCCAATAGAACATCCCTGTACCAAGTGATAATTGTAAGTACACTTTGAAGCTATGTTAACATATCTATCTGGCTAACAAGAGTGATGCCCCTGAACTTATTAGGGAAATGGCAATTCGGGCTCATAGCTAGGTGGGTCCGTATTTGTCAAGGATGCTAGAAAATGACCAGAGTGAAGTTCCAACTGTGCTGTAGTTGGCATCATGAGTTAGGTTGAGGGCAGTGCCTGCTCCCAGCAATTGTGGTCTAGAATGATGAGTGGCCATGTATCAGGGTGACCCTGAGGGTGTGGACAAGTGCAGGTGGAAATGTGTGAGGTAATTAGTGTCATCATGACCTGACATTCAAGGGGAGGTGGTCAGGTGGAATGGCAGATGGAGTGCATGCAGCGCTGCTATTCATTCGGGGCTTCACTGGGAAAATTATAATTCTGGATGAGTTGCCAGAATTGGTCAAAGAGAGCGTCCCAGGCATTAGAAATTGGTTGTTTATGAAGGTGCTGGACTTCTTCATACCCTGGGCATCTCCCTCAACCCTCCCCCAATTGTGCATTGCTCTATGCTACGCAGCTACCGGTGGGGCTTGTTCTGCCCTTCACTGCAGAGTAAGGGCTCTTTGTGCGAAGAAGGGCCATACCAGCAAAGCGTGTACCACCCTTTGATGCTTTATACACTTGAAGATTCCAAGGGTGCATGCCTCCCACGTGTTAATGTCAGTAAGCTCAGTGACCTCTTGCAACAAGTTATTGAGAGAGTGCCAATTAGAGAATAAGGCCCGTCAGGATGAAAGCATGAGCTGCAAATTAGCAGGAGTTGAATGGCAACACGGGCAGCAAAGGTGTGCAGTAAAAGAAGTAGCAGTTGAAGTGCTCTGGCATCAAGTAGGCGTGGTTTGAAATAGAGAATTGTATGTTTTTAAACCGGGCATTCCTATACACTCATTGGGGAAAATCTAGAGCCTGATCCCACTCGGTGTCATGTAGCACTCACCCTACTTCATTCTGCCCTTTTCCCCGCAGAGCCGCTAACTAGAACCCAATGTGTTTCCGTATGGCATTACACAGCAACATTATGAGGTGATGCGCTGTCCCCACATGAAGCAGAGTCAGTATAATGGAGTGTGTTTAGTTATTTGCCATGTGTGTACCAGATGGTATGGCATGTATCACACAGCTGTCTTTACATGAAAAATTGCCCCATTGAAAAGTAGGGTCAGAGTGGTGAAGGATTGTTCATGTCAGCTCTTCAAGTCAGTGGCTGAATTGGATCTGGGAAATCGATGTAGGCACTGCAGGAGGAGTGCTGGGGTGTAGGCTGGAAAATGGCATGTGAGGTGAGAAATCCCTGTGAGACATTTATGGTCAATCATGACTTGCAGTGTCCAGGGGTATGGAGTGTAACTTTACAGATTAGGAAGTTTCAGAATGTGGTTGGTGTAAGGTGGCCAGATCCGTTACATGTCTCTTCCATGAGCCATCCTCTAACCACCATCAAATCCACTGTAATTGTGCTGCTAAGTACTAAACCTCAAATGATAGGGCTCCAAGTCCTCCTCTGACTACAGGCAGTTTCAGCATTTTCAGGGCATTTCAGTGGCTCTCGTCTCCCCAGATAAGTAGCCCTCACATGGTACTGAGTAACTGGAAAATGCACCTTGGGGTAACAGAGCCATTTGAAAAATAGTAAAGCAACCTAGGTAAGATTATCATTTTGGATGGAGCTGGTTTCCCAGGTGTAGCTAAGAATAAATGTTTCCCGAACTGCACTTGAGATTTTTGGACAGAAAGGGCTCTCTTTAGGTTACTTTCATATAAATCGGCTCAGGAGTGGTAAACTCCAAGGTAAGGGGCTGGGTTACCTTTCCTTTCCAGTTCAGTAGGGTCCATTTATGGAGTTTCACTGTAACTAAACGGATAGACATGTTTTGACTTGGTTGACCCTGAGACTTGCCACCTGTAAAAACACGTGAAGCATAGTGTGTATTGGGAAGGGGTTTGAGTGGACTTCATGGAGGTAGTGGAGAAGTTTGCCTACATACCAATACACCATGTGGGTCACAATGCCTAAGGGAATTCCACAAGACCTGCCTTCCAGTTGGAGCCAAATGGCAAGGGACCCCATAGCTACTGTGAATAGCAGGGGGGACAGAGAGCAGTTCTGCCTGGTGCCTCTGTGCACAGAAAATGACAGTGAGATAAGCCCAGGTAAATCCAGGAGGTAGGGTTGGCATTCAACAGATTTTTGTGTCCTTAGAGGTGTTTTCCCACCCCCGGCCTGACCAACACCTGGAAATGATAATCTTATGTGATTGCATCAAAAGGTTTTTTCAAGATCCTGTGTAAGGCAGGCTGCATGCGAGAACCGCTGGAGGTCCTGGTCCATCACATAAAACAGACATCAGATGTTTTGAGACATGCAGCTTCCTGCAATAAAACCGTTTTGGTCTGGGCGAATTAGGTCAGGTAATATCAGGGTTTAATATAAGCTAGATTCTTCCCCAAAATCTTAAAATCTGCACCTACGATGGTGATTGGGCTGTCTGATAGCTGGGTCAGATCCCTGTAGGGCTTTGGGAAATACACCAGGAGAGATTCCGGGTGGGACAGAGGCAATTCCCCAACTGACAGGGCTTCATTAAACATGTATGCCAATCTAGGCTTGAGGCTCGAGGCCTCATGCCTACTCTATCTGTAGCCCATCTAGTATTGTGGTTTTATTTTTAGCTAAATCTCCTAGCTGCTCCTCCCTCCCACCTCCCATTAAAATGATGGCATCTGCACAGCCGCGCAGGCAAGCCCGTCTGCCCCCATCCGCACCTGGACCGCGCCTAGTGCCAGAACCACTGGACCCCGCAAACACCACGACACCAGACTCCACTACGATGCCAGCAGCCTCCACGCACTCAATGCCAGCCTAAACCACACCTGCTTCCAGCCACCCCCAAACGGACCCACAGACCCTTCTTATGCCGCACCTGCAACTTCACCTGCAACCGAACCACCAAACCTCCAAGGACTGGACCCAACCACCTCCACTGCAAACTCCTCAACACTCGCTCCGCACGCAAACATGCCGTCGAGCTCTGGGATCTGCTCGACACCTCCGTCCCAGACGTTGCCTTCCTGACCGAGACCTGGTGGAACAACTCCTCGGCTCCCGGCATAGCCATAGCCATCCCAGACGGCTACAAGATCACCTGCAGGGATCGCGCCAACAGAACCGGAGGAGGAATAGCCATCGTCCACAAGTCCACCCTCAAGGTCGCAACCCACGCAGATGACACCCTCAACACCGCCGAACACCTACACTTCCGGATCCACACCGACCCTAACACCACCTTCAGAGGAACAATCATCTACAGACCCGCCGGACCCCGGGCTTAGTTCAGCAACTCCATTGCCGACCTCGCTAACACCCACGCACTCACATCCACGGACTACATCCTCCTCGGGGACCTGAACTTCCACCTCGAGAACAACAAAGAGGCTAACTCCGCCACCCTGATCAACAATCTCGCCAACCTTGGCCTCAGACAACTCATCTCCGCACCCACGCCGCCGGCCACACACTGGACCCCGTCTTCTCCACAAGCACCCACGCCGCCTTCGACCACACCACCAAAGTCCACTGGACCGACCACCACTGCATCCATTTCACCTTCCAGAAACCAACCACCGCACCCAAAAACTGCCTCGCCGCTTCTGGGGCAATGTCACCGAAGACCAGCTGATCACCATCCTCGCCCAGAACCCACCCACCGACCCCACCAACCCAGACACCGCAGCCCGCAACCACAGACAGTGGATCGACGACTGGGCCAACACCCTCGCCTCGCTCAAGAAACCCTCCAACAGCCACACCAGCAAGAGGCCACCTGGTTCACCGACGAACTCCAGACCTCCAAACGCGCATACCGGAAAATATGGCTCCACAAACGCACACTGGACAACCACGCAGCCCATAAGGACACCACCCGCAGACATCACCACCTCATCAGACTAGCCAAGAGATCCTCCTTCAAAGACCGCCTGGATAACAACGCACACGACAGCAGAGAGCTCTTCAACATCGTAAAGGAACTCTCCAACCCCAGCGCCAACATCAACGACATCCCGCCCTCCCAAGAACTGTGTGACTCACTAGACATCTTCTTCCATCGCAAGATCGCTGACATCCACGACAGCTTCAACACCACGACCGCCCCGACTATGCCAGACTCCACCTCGACTGTGAACAGCACCAGCGCCATCCGCCTGACCTCCTGGTCCAACATCAACGACGACGAGACACGCAGGGTCATGAACTCCATTCATTCAGGGTCTCCGTCAGACCCGTGCCCACACCACGTATTCAACAAAGCAGACGCAGCCATCGCACCCCAACTACGGAAGGTCATCAACATCTCCTTCGAAAAAACGACATTCCCAGAAGCCTGGAAGCACGCTGAAATCAACGCCCTCCTCAAGAAGCCCAAGACGGACCCCAAGGACCTCAAGAACATCCGGCCCATCTCCCTGCTCCCGTTCCCTGGAAAGGTCATCAAAAAAATCATCAACAAGCAACTGGCCCGCCACCTGGAAGACCTCAACATCCTGGACCCATCCCAATCCGGAATCAGACGAAACCACAGCACAGAGACAGCCCTCATCGCCACCACAGACGACATCAGGTGCCAACTAGACAACGGTGAAACATCAGCCCTCATCCTCCTGGACCTGTCGGCCGCCTTTGACACGGTCTGCCATCGCACTCTAAAGACACGCCTCCTAGAACCTGGAATCCAAGAGAAGGCCCTTGACTGGACCACGTCCTTCCTCTCTGGCAGAACCCAGAGTGTCCGCCTCCCACCCTTCCAATCCGAAGCCACCCACATCATCTGCGGAGTCCCCCAGGGCTCATCCCTCAGCCCGACTCTGTTCAACATCTACATGGCGCCCCTCGCACAAGTGGCTCGCCATCACAACCTCAACATCATCTCCTACGCCGACGACACCAAGCTCATCCTCTCCCTCACCAAGGACCCACACACTGCCAAAACCAACCTTCACAAAGGAATGAAGGCCGTAACCGACTGGATGTGGAGCAGCCGTCTGAAGCTGAACTCGGACAAGAAGGAGGTCCTTATCCTCGGACGCACCCCCTCAGCCTGGGACGACTCCTGGTGACCGACCACACTGGGAACAGCGCCAACACCCACCGACCATGCACGCAACCTAGGAGTCATCCTCGATTCCTTCCTCTCCATGTCTAAGCAGGTCAACGCCGTCTCCTCCTCCTGCTACAGCACCCTCCGCATGCTTCGCAGGATCTACAAGTGGATCCCGACTGAAACAAGAACAACGGTTACACAGGCCCTCATCAGCAACAGACTGGACTACGGCAACACACTCTATGCAGGAATCCCAGCCAAACACCTACAAAAACTACAACGCATCCAAAACGCCTCTGCTCAACTGATCGTCAACGTCCCCTACCGCATCCACATCACCCCCCCACCTGAGAGACCTACACTGGCTCCCTGTCGACAAGAGGATCACCTTCAAGCTCCTCACCCACGCACACAAAGCACTCCACAACGCCAGACCAGCCTACCTGAACAGCAGACTCAGCTTTTACACCACCACTGCCAGCTCCGCTCCGCCAGCCTCGCACTTGCCGCTGTCCCCCGCATCCAACGAACGACCTCCGGCGGCATATCCTTCTCCAACCTCGCCGCCAAGACCTGGAACACCCTCCCTACCCACATACGACAGACCCAAGACGTACTCACCTTCAGGGGATCCTCAAGACCTGGCTCTTCGAGCAGTAGCAGAACCCCCCCTTCCCTCAGCGCCTTCGGACCCTCACTGGTAAGTAGCACGCTCTACAAGTACTCTGATTGATTAAGTCCTGGATGTTCTGCTTGATATAGGGAAGAGTAATACAGGTGTCTATGTCCTCTCTATCAGTATCGGGGATCTAGGGCGGAGTGAGCCCTGACAAAATGTAACAACCATTTTGATGTTTGGGGAAGGGTGTGCCTTGCATATAGATGGGTAATACATGGAGAATGCATTCAATATGTTGTACTGTTTGTCTAAGCTGTCACCTGTAGGTGAAGATATTTCCATGATAAGGCCCTAGTGGGCGTCCTGCCGAACCAGCCACATGAGGAGGCAATGAAATTTGTCTTCCTCCTGATGTGTCCTGACTACGTATGCACTGCAACTGAAGCAGCACAATCTCTGTAAGAGAGCCGTGTGAAGAGTTTTGGCCTGAATCGGTGGGGAACCTTGGAAGGCACCCCAAATCACATCTCTTTACAGAGTCGGTATAAGTTGTTCAGCCTCCCTAACATCCCTCTTGAGTACTCTGTGAATCCCTTCCACTTCCCACATGCAGGCCGCCCTTGTGACAACCTTGAAAGCATCCCACTTGAGTGCTCTAAATGATGCTCTGGCATGGTTTACCTCGAATTAGTGTCTGATATGGAACCTTTGGGATTTTCGGAATACCTGGTCCTCCATATTATAATGGGAGAGATATCATGTGGGTACTGGGGAGCCGGGGGTTTTCCATGCAACATCAACTACATGAGCATCATCGTATGCAATGATGCACCCGAAGTAGTCAGCATGTGCAACAGTTAAACATAGAATGTGGTCAAGGTGAACATAAAGGTTGTGCTGCAAAGAATAGAATGAAAAGACTCTGGAGTATGTGTGCATGTTCTCCAGGAATCCAATAGCACCCATTGACAGACCCACCTTGCAAAACGCTCTCCGAATGGGTGTACAAGGAGGAGTGAGGATGGGATTCATCCAGTTGTATGTCAAGAATGCAATTGTACTCCCCACCTAGTATCCACAACGTCCCAGGTCTTTCTTGCTAATTCCTCAGAAAGCATAGCCCAGAAGGCTCTCTGATCACTGTTTGAGGCACATATGATCCCCAGGAGAATGCGCAAGTCATCACGTTGGCCTACGACCAGTGCATACTGCCCCTCCCGAACCAGTGTGTACCGCTAAATACAAACTAGATGCTCTGCAGGCATAAGTGGTGAAAAAAAACATCCCCTCTCTAGCGCTTTTGTGAGCACTGCAGTACCAAAATCGCAGTGTGATTTTCTTGAAGTAATATGATGCATGCATTTTAATTTTTTAATGTATGAGTACACAGAAAGCATTTTCACATCCTATGCATATGATGAACATTCAAGGTAAGGAGTCTGTACCCTAAAAAAATGCCCTCATGAATGTACACCACGCCCAAAGCAACACATCACACCCCAAATAGCAAAGTAGAACATGGGAGTAAGAAATTGGGTACTTAGTTGAGAGGTGTGAAACTCTCATACAAGTAATAAAACCAGTCCTTGTCAGGATGCACCACAAAAGTCACTAGATAAACCAGAGCTTAAAGCTCTGGTAACTTTGTATGAAAGCAGTCATCCTTAACTTAGAGGCTACAAGACAACCAACATTTCAATCAGTAGAACCAAAATTATGAACTTTTTTTACTTTTAGGTAAAAATAGCACCAAGAAAGACAAAGAGCCATTTGTGGCAATCTGTTCACGTGGAAAGGTCCAAAGTCAAATTTATGACTGACCGTGATAGACCTCTGGTGAAGAGTTTACTTTCTCAAAGTCAAAGTCCACACAAGGAGCTTAAGCTGGAGCTTCTATTTGTCACAGACTGCATGGCGGTCGATGCTGGCAAGAGGGGTGACCGCCACTGGAGCTTCATGTTGGCAGCTGATGTGAGCAGCCACTGTTTGGCACGAAGAGTAGGTCACCTTTGGAGCTTCACATTGATGGCATTGTTGGCACTTGATGATAACCCAAGGAGCAGGTTGTTGTCAGAGCTTGGTGGTCGCGGAGAACCTAGAAATTATTACTAAGGCAAAGAGAGGAGCTCAAAACATCCAGATTTTCACTATTAACTCAGCCTTCAAGCAAGAGGAGTACACTCTTATGCCAACCAAAGGTCCAGCACCTCAGGAGCTCTTCTTGGGAATCAGGACTCACTCCTTCAGAGGTCAGCAGCAGGGCTCAGGCAGGTCCAGCTGGTGCTGGTCAGCTGGGCCGTTAGAGGGCTTGTGGAAGCTTGTTGTGTCCTTATGGCACAAATATGAGGTAAGCCAGCTTACACTTGGAGTCACCTCTGGGGATCTTGGGTTCACGGCAAGCAGGTCCAGTATTACTTCTTCAGACAGCGAGGCAGTCCTTCTTCTGAATCTTCCACAAGTCCAGGAGTGTCCTGATGAGAGGTTCTGAAGTTGTCATTCCTTTACCCAGTGCCACTCTGCCGGTGGGAGATTCCCCCTTTGTCCAACCTTTCCTTTTCTTGGATTTGGCTCACATCTGTCTAGGGAGACAAAGGCAGGTGAGCTTAGGTCTGAGCTACATTTGTCATTGATCCCTTAGAATTCACGAATGGAGTGGGCATAGCCCTGAGTTTACCCATTGAAGCTCAGGAAGGGCTGATTACAACCCCCAGGACATCCTGCTCATTAGAGGAACACCCTCACCATATGGCCTTTCTGTCCCCATGGCTGGAAGAAATGCAAATCATACCACAAGAGAAGTATTATAGTCATGTGACCCTGACACTGACAGGAAAGCACATTTAGTTTAGGAAAAAAGATGCAAACTTTTAGAGGTTGCATTTTCAAAATAGTAACTTAAAAAGTGATTTTACCATCAAAGAGCATTCTAGATTATAATTTAAAAGAGTGGAAGAATAATTTCTCTATATGTTCCCAATTTGAAGTTCTCACTTATTAAGTGTAAATAGGTACACCAGTATTAGTCTATGGGTGAGATACTCTTGTCACAGTGAAAAATGACTTTTGGAAGTTTTTACTGACAGGACATGTAAAATGTAAACATAAATATCCTATGTTTTAAATGCCATGCATTTTACCCTAAGAGCAGTTAAGGCAAACCTTAGGGATGACTGTCTTCAACATAATGAAAAGGAAGGTTTAGGCCTTGCAACAGGTTTGTTTTGGCAGGTTGAAATGGCAGTTCAAAACTTAAATACATCTTGCAGTGGCAGCCCTGAGACATGTTTTACAGTTCTACTATAATGGATGGCCCAATGGCTGCTGCAGCCTACTTGCAGCATTTAAATTACAGGCCCTGAGTAAACGTAGTACCATTTTCTATGGAATTATAAGCTAATTAAATGTACCAATTAGGTGTATACGAATTGTACCATGTTTAAGGGAGAGAGCACAAGCACTTTACCAATGGTTAGCTGGAGTATAGTGCAGACTGTACAAATGGCAACAATAATTAGTTTAGCAAAAACAAAGGAATGAAGGCAAAAGATCTGTGGGAATACCACGCCCAAAGTTGTCAGGTGGGTATAAATAGTGATGACCAGTAAACCTGACAGAAAGGAATGACCATCACATCCCACTAAGCCCAATAAATAATATTATCCAAACCTAAACACCCCCTGGTAAATGTACACCTTAAGATACAAACCCATGCTCTTGCCCAACCAAGCCTAAAGTAAATCAGACATTGAAAACATCTAAATCATACATACCTTCAGTACCCATTAGCACAAACTTAAGCATACACAACTCAGAAATATAAATTATCAAAACATTCAACAATAATAATCTGAAATATTATGCACCACAGACATCAGCTCAAACACAAGACTCCGGAACTCAATGAGATATAATTGTACAACGCTTAAACAGAATACACCATATTCAAACAGAATAGAAATGAGCATTCACTCCCACAGCATGTCCAACCATGAGTGGAGTAAAAAAGCAAAACAAAGAAATAAACAACTGCATGGAAGCATTCCAGAATACTAATATGCAAACGTTCAGTGGTAGGTGCCACTACAGGCTTTAATGATCTAGAACGATATAGACATGAAACAACACCCTAAATGTTCTTCACAAATAATTCTGAATACTGGTTTTAGCTCATATCCAGTCAGTGTATTTTAAATACTAATGAAAGCCTTTTGTCACTTTCCAGCATATATACCCTTTAATGTACTCCTAAAATGAAGAGTCTTTCCTCCCTTTCGATGTTAAACCTAGTTTAGCTGCCCACCAAAGTAAGCCCCCACGACTTTACCAAGTACAGTAAGCCCCAAACTCTGAGTAAGAAAGGTATCTGCTAAGGTTTCAATACACAGGTGCCAAGAAGCGTCCACCTTGACCACACACTACATGGGAGAATATGAGGAAGATTCTTCCTACATAGCACTCTAAACTGCCACATTTTCTTTACTGAAGTAAGCACAGCATATTAGAACATTGGAATGTTGAGTGCTCCATTGAAAAAAAGGAGTCCTCGGGGCTTCTGATGCCCGGTAGACGCCCAGAGCTCCAACATACTAATGTTTGTTCAGAGTTGCTGCTTAACAAAGGCCTCAGGAGCCCAAGGGGATTTTAACATCTTTAGGCTCCTCTGAGTCCTTTGTTTTACAAATTAGAACATTCTGCTCTCTAGGGGCGGACTGTTCTAATAGCCTTAGAACCCTCGATAGTGGGCTCTACAGGCCACTAAAGGCCTGTTCACTTGTTAAAGGCCTGAACTGCACCTTTGGCTTGGGCCTTTAATGGCCAGTAGAGCCCAAAGGCTATAATAAACTCAAAAATGTAGACACAGCTTTGTCAAAATGCTTTGTGGTTTTGACAATGATTTGTAATTGATCAACCATACATCGATCGTTTCCAGGATATTCTTCTCTATTAGCACACACAAAAATCCTGTCAACCTCTTGTAACTGCATTGTATGCTCATCTCATAATTTGTAGTCTACATAGCTGACAGCTGCCTCTCTACCCTCCCTCGTCATGCAGCTGCTATGGACCTGGGGGTTGAGTAGAAGATATAAGCAGGAATTGCAGCTCAGGACATTGTTGATGTAATCTTTCAAAAGACTGCAGCCTGGCAGGTAGCAAATTGTTGCTGTAATATTTCAAAAAACTGCATCCTGGCAGGTCATGAAGTTAGGTTCAGATGAAGCATCTGCAAAACTACATCCCATCTTCGTAACTTCTTTATCCGGATCAGTTCTTCTCAGAACACAGCTTCACCACACTGTGCTTCTCCAGTCTGAACATCTCCCTAGAACTGAACCCTTCACTGAGTGCAGGCCCTCTGCTCTGTGCTTTCCCAGGCAGGACATATCTCCACCTCTTCCCTGAACACACTCTCTCTTCGCTATGCCCAGTTCTGCCTGGCCAGCTCCCCATCGAGGTCTCCTCAGCCATGGGCAATCACCACTAATGAATGGTCAACATGCTACTGAGAGGTGAGGCAGAGACAAAGAATTGAGGGAAAGTATAACTACTATTACACACGGCACGATTGAATTAGAAATACAAAGCATTATATACTAAAGACATCCTCCGGATTCACAAAGGCAAACTTATGTTTTGGTCTTAAGTTAAACTTTTTGGTCTCAGTTAAACTTAAGGCCAAAACTCAAGTTTAACTGAAACACATGTCTAACTTTATCACTTGTAAATGACCTTTGTGAACCCAGTAAGTTGTAAAGTTAGACATTCGCCTCAGTTTGCCTTTGTGAATGGGGTCCATCCATCCTTGCTAACTGTATCTGAAAGATGTATAGAGACCTCTTACACCAATCTTAAAAATCAAGGGCTGTATAAAGCTATGCCCCAGTTTATGGAAAGTACTGTAGAGACCTCTCGGCTGACCAGATGTTCTCACAAACGGTGCCACAAGGCACATTTTGGCCTTACCTAAAACCTGTACCACAGCACTTAATTATCCCCTCGCACGGTGCAGGCTGCACGCCACACAACTCTTCCAGACGTTTCAGCTCCCTCTAGCACACTACACTTCGTAGTGGTTATTTTTTTTGACCCATCCTGTGCTTTGTAGAACACAAGAACAGAGTGCGCCAGATCACGTACTGATCAGTACATTTATTTTAGAAGGCCAGACTTCAGCGTGCACACAGCGCCCTGGACTGTAATCGAGAGAGAACGGTTGTTACTTTTAATGGCAGGTACCGCACATGGAAGGGCAGAGGGGCGAACACGTTGCACAAGGAGGTCTTTTTTTAAATGCGGCACATTAGATAAAATTGCTGCATTAATGGGTAGCAATTATAGAAAGAAGTTCGTGCACTGTTGAGTGTGTGCTATGGTGCTCGTGGTGCCCTGTTTGTGGTCAATCGAATTGCGAAATAACATAATAAATGAATTAAAAAAAACTGGTTAAATATAGCATATTCTGCTCTTATGTCTGCTGCTTACTTTAGGTTTTCTCCTGTATCATAGCCAGGGAGGTCGCCTAAGTCATATTTTAAAAATTAGAATCTACTTCAAAAGAATATGATGAGAAAATGGATTTTTTTCAGGATCTCATATTATGGACATCAAACCTATCCCTACGATTAGGCAGAGCTCGTAGGTTTAGAGACTATGGTCAATGCTCAGTTTAAAGTAACCTTGCCTACAGACAGTGTGTACATGTTTTACGGCCCACCAATTGGATTGCCTCAGCCCTCAGAGAACATCAGTGATTAACTATATATTATGAAAAGCTGCATCAGTATAGATGATGGCGTATTTCCCCATAAATCATAAAATACCGATTAAGGAAGTAAGTGGACGATGAAATGAAGGCAAAAGCTTCAGTGCTAAATGTTTTTATATCAACACTCAAACAACAAATTACAGATATTATGGAAACACAATACCTCATCTGGGATATTGTGTTAAGGCAAACCCCTAGTGAATAGTTTGGGTGGGACCTGGTCGTCAAGGCTTCACATACTCTGGTGTCCGGCACAGACGTCCATCGTGACACGCGAAGGGTGGCTTTATGCTTGCTTTTTGGAATTATGTGCCACATATTATTATGTTGAACACAGCCTCTATGGAGGATGGTTTTCCAATTCGCTAATTCAGCCACTGTACTACTGGTTAGACAACTCAACTTGTCTAGATCGGCCCAAATCCAACTTGACAGTAATGTCTGCTGCCAATGAAGATCTCATCTGTGAATGTTCGGATGCAGCAGTGTGGCTTTAAACCCCTGCTTTCTTCATTTTGACTACCTGAATTGTCTGCGTCCTTGGTGACTCCAGAAACTGCACCCTGGAGTTATTGAAGTCACATATTACAACATGTTCCTTTTATGCACAGAAAAGTTAGATGTCTTAGTCTACAACGCATAGGTCTTCTGTGGCATCTTGATGGGCATGGAAGTTTATCTGAACAACATTTTTTTTAGTATGAAAACTCCTACAATGTAACTACTCAAACGATGATGTTTGTATGGAGTCACTAATCCATGTCATGGTATTTAGGGGCAGAAGACCTCTCAGTTGCTGGAAAGCATTTACTTTTGTGTGTGCAGAGTAGCTTCCATCTTTCATGGACTGCCCAGCATGGGATGATAAATAGCAATGCATTGTCCTCAATAAGAAAATGCTTTGCTATCCTAAATAGGGCTTTATTTAACCCCTATTTTTCTTGAATCAGCAATGGATAATTTAAATTGTCGCTCATTTACTTTTTAATTAATCTGATTTCTTACCCACTAAGAAAGAAACGAGTTACTTAACTCTAACTGTGATTCTCCAGTATGGGTATCTTTCATGGATTTACATGCTTGAATCATTCCCCATTGTCGACTGGAAGACTCTTTCTGACTTTGAGATATAGCAAAAAAAAGACACTGATAGCTATTGCAGCCATATGCATTACTTACTTTATTTGTGCATCCATCATTATATACGGCCCACACTTCAACCAGTGCGGCGGGAGTGCTCTGTGATGCACCCTTCCCAGAGGAGCTCAGACTTTGTAGCACAAGCTGTGGGCATACCAAATCATAGAAGAGATGACTGGGGTGAGTGTCTTTTCAGGACGATTTGTGGGCCGCATTGGAATCTATGAAAGGTAGCAATGCAGGGGAACCACAGTTAAAGGTAAGTATATTGTTCTTTTCCCCAGCATTGGATCACTCATAGATTCCCATGCTAGAATCAGAATAGCAAGCAGTATCAACATTTTTAAGAACTATATATATGACATGAGGATGGTGAGAGGGAAAACAATGTTACCCTCACTTGAATAGAACATGACGAATCGTTACAAACACTGCTGTATCTCCGCTTGCAACTGCTAGAGGCAGCCATGCTTTGTGACGATATGTGCACTCCTCCATGTCAGTGCTTGGTAAATGTCTCGTTCTGGCACTCCAGAATAGAATGCTTAAGAAGTAGACATGGTTCATGTGGAATGAGCTTTTACTGTCTGTCGAAGGGCTTCCAGCTTTTGCGTGACAGAAAGTTATGGTAGCAGCCACTCATCTTAAAAATACAGTGTTGTTACAGGGAAACCTTTACATGGTGATGAGAAAGATATTAACAGTTGGTTGCCCCATCATATATGTTTTGCTTTGTACAGCTAAGACTTTAAGCATCTTTTTTCATTCCGCTAGTGAAGAGTCCTTTCTGCTAGTATCATTGGATTCTTAAAAAATATTTTTAGGATGACTGGTTCCTTCAGATAAAATTTGGGAGGTACTTTTTTTAATGCAATTGAGATGGCTTAAAGGCCTGTGCAGGGTTTGGGTTTAATTTTTGCTATTACTTGGGCATTGAGGAAAATGGTGGAAAGGAGTAGGCATACATCCTGCGCAGCATTAGCATTTCTTCAGTGTAGGAAATAAGGTTTATAATTGAGGGGGGTGATGACCTTTCTCAAGCAACAACCACACTCCTTGTCAGGGTGCACCCCAAAAGCGACTCTATTACCTGTGCTTAATCCTCTTTTAGCTTGGCAAAAAAGCAGTCAGGTTTAACTCAGAGGCAATGTGTTAAGAATTTATACAGCACATAAACAGTAATAAAGTGAAAATACAACACAAAAAAACACACACCAATTTAGAAAAATGTAATAGATAATTGGACCCCAAAACAAATTACATCCAACCAGTAGAACCAGAGGTAATATGTTTTAAAGTTTTTAGTGTAAAATAGCGCCTAAACATCAAAGTGCCAACCGCCGGCATCAAGTTGCGCCAAACCGGGGCAAAGTCAAACGTTATGGCTGACCGCAGTGGAACGTGGTACAGAAGGACATGGTGGCTAAGGCCTGGTCTCGGCTTACCTTGGGACTTAGAAGAAATCTCAAGGAAAAGTTGCTGAAATGGTAACATTCAGTGGGGCAAAGGATTTTATCACTTTGTCATTTCAAAAATCTCCAGCGGGACAAAGCTGCATGCTACATGGATTTCGAAAACATCATAGTACAGAATCTGCTCTCACCTTTGTAGTCGATAACATCCGACGCAAAGTTGACGCTGGTCAAACTACTGTTCTAGTGCTACTGGACCTCACGGCCGCATTCGATACCCTGTCTCCCGCCATCTTAACATCTCGGCTTAGGGAGGCAGGTGTCACTGGGTCGGCCCTGAGCCTCCTCAACTCCTTTCTCCTTGATAGGGAACAGAGAGTGATGCTTGGAAACCACCTCTCCCCAGCTAAGTCTTTGCAATGCGGGGTGCCACAGGGGTCGGCTTTAAGTCCGACCCTGTTTAACATCTACGTGGCCCCCCTTGCTAGGCTTGTAAGATCGCAGGGGATGGAGGTGGTATCATACGCCGATGACACCCAGATTAAGGTTAGATAAAGACTGTAGGTACATGGGTAAGGCGCACGGCGTAAATGGTTGCTTGCAAAGTTAATTTGTGATTGTTTTGAATTTGAGGTAATTTTGATGATTTTTAGGGTGCTCCAACAAGTGGCGTAACCATCCCAGTACGCCGAAGAATTGTGGCTGGTTGAGTGCGTTACAGGGTATGTAAACGCATCCTTGTGTTTGGGCACACCGTTGGGTTCCTCATAAATACGACAGACTCCTGGATTTCAGAAATGAATTACTTTTTTAATTTAAATTCACGTTTTTCAAAAGTTCGTTTGGTTACATTTTATGACTTCATCTTATCCATATTGATGCATATGGTGAAATAGTTCAACACTGTTAAGCTTCACATAAAACAAATGCTCCAATGCATTTCGGGCAGGTAAGGCCCTTTCTCTAGGAGTGCTGAAAACGTAAACATAAACACTTATTTAGAATTGGACTAACCCAAAAAGAAAACATGCGTATATGCTTGAATGTTGCGAAGAAATACATTAGATTAACAACCCATGGTTACACATGCTTGTATGGTGGGGTAACGGTAGGTGAACAGGGTGACCTTATGGCCCAAGGGGTGGGACGTGGTGGGATAAGGGGGAAAGTTGGGTGCGGTGCAAAGGCAATCGCAGGCAAGTATCAAAGACACTTACGTGCAGGTGATCGTTCAGTTCGGTGAAGACCTGTGAAAAAGACGTGGGAGAAGACTGTTAGCGCTGTTTGTTTCAAGCCGGTTTGGCGAAACAAAGGGCTAATGTTCGTCGGGGCCCCAACTTACTTGTAAGTTGAATGGATGCTTGCAGAGCATCAGGTTTGAAGCTGCGAAGCGGCTGGTTTCTGGAGCGGAATTTCCGCGGAGTTCAGGAGGGAAGCTCCGCGGGCGAAGTTAAACAGGGTCAGGTGGAGGGTCACGTGGTTCGGGAGTAAACACAGTGAGGGGACTGGGGTGGAAAAGGGTATGGCAGCAGCCATGTTGGAATGGGGTTGATGTGTACAAGATGTAAACATTGAAAGGTTGACACCATGCATATACGAATAGAATATTGAAACAGTTAATCATAACACTCAAGTAAATGCTACCAAGAGTCAATGTGAGGAAGAAGTACCAGACATGGTACTATAGGAAAGCGCTTAGTTCAATTCGGTCTATGAGACCGTACGGCTTCATCGCCTGAAGTCTGTAAATCCAGGCGGTTTCCCGTTGAAGGAGAACTTTGTTGTTGTCTTTGCCCTCATTCTTGCGAACAATCTCAAGTACCATGTACTTAAGTTGGGCCACGTTGTGGTTTGAATCGTTGAAGTGGAGTGCTACATTGGATTTCTGTTTTTTTGTGCGGATGTTTGACTTATGTTCGTTGAGACGAACTTTGATTTTTCAAGTTGTTTTGCCCACATCGATCATTCCACATGGGCATTTCAGGAGGTAAATGAGGTTGGAGGAGTCACAAGTGGCGTCTATGTTAAGTTTGATCTTGAAGCCTCTCATAGGGTGGATTATGCTGTTTCCAGGGATGACGTTATTACAACTGTTGCAGTTGTGGCATGGACGTGTTCCAGTATGTGACATCTGTTTGGGTGGTGGTTTGGATAACAGTTCTTTTAGGTTTTCCGTCCTTGTGTATGCGAACAGTGGAGGTTCTTTAAAAAGATCTCCAAAGTCTGGTTCAGATGAGAGAATGCGCCAGTGTTTCAAAATGATACTTTTAAAGGTTTTGCTAGCTGTAGAGTATCTGGATACTAGTACTGTTCTGTTGTTATCTTTTTTAGTGATGGATCCTTTGAGGGCTTCCTCACGAGTGATATTTGAGACTTTATTGATGGTTTTGTTAAGGCTTTCTTGTGGGTACCCTCTGCTTTGAAATCTTTTGCCCATTTCATTCATTCGGCTGATGCACATGTCAGGATTTGATACAATTCTTTTAACTCTCAGCAGTTGGCTGTAGGGGAGGTGCCTTTTCAACGAGTCCTGGTGAAAGCTAGTGGGATGAAGGGTATTGTTTCGATCGGTTGCTTTACGAAACAGGTCTGTTTCTAGACCCTTTTCTGAGACTTTAATCTTAACGTCAAGAAATGTAATTTCTTTGTCACTTGTGTTCCATGATAGTACAATTCGGTTGTCCTTAGTGTTGAGAAGATTCAGAGCGTTTTCAAGGGTGTGTTGCGTATTCTTCCAAATGAAAAAGAGGTCGTCAATGTAGCGGACGTACAATAAAATGTTGTCAGTCCAGTTCTTGTCAGTGTAAATATATTTTGATTCAAATTCGCCCATGTAGAGGTTCGCATACGTCGGTGCTGCGCAATTGCCCATTGACATTCCGGACATCTGTAGGTACCATTGGTTGTTGTATACGAAATAGCTATGGTAGAGTGTGTAAACCATGAGTTCCATGAGGAACGTTTGGAGGGATTTGGTGATGTTGCTGTTCAATAAGGTGTTTTCAATGGCCTCTATACCACCGCCATGGGGGATGGAGGTGTATAGGCTCTTGACATCTGCCGTGCAAAGGATCAACTGTTCATGATTGGTGATGGTGATTTCAGAAAGTTTTGTTAGGAATTCGGTGGTATCTTTGATGTAGCTTTGAAGTTTGATGACCGAAGGTTGTAGGTAACGGTCAAGGAATTTTCCGATGGGTTCGTGAAGGGACCCTCTCGTAGACACGATGGGTCGGAATGGGGGATCATTGAGATTTTTGTGGATCTTAGGTAACATGGTTATCGTTGGGCTTCTCGGATGTTCTGTTATCAGGAATTTTTTGGTGCGATCATCGATGATGCCATCTTCATGTGCTTTGGTTACTATGGTTTGGAGCTCCGTTTTGTATTCATTGGTGGGGTTTCCTTCAAGGGGCATGCAGGTTTCAAGGTCAGAGATGTGTTCGTGCACTTTGTTTTCATACATGCTGGTGTTGAGGATGACCAGGGCACCCCCCTTGTCAGCTTTAAGACATTTGATCGTGCTGTTACCGGCGATCTTCTTTAAGGTGTCTTTGTCTTTCCTTGTGATGTTCTGTCTGGTTTTCTTGTTGAGATTTAATTTGGAAATGTCTTGTCTTACTAGGGCTTCAAAGGTGTCTATACTTTTGTGGCTACATGGAGGCATGTACGAGCTTGATGGACGCAGGCCCAGCAATTGATCGGTTTTGGTGTCCGTTGTTGGTTGTATGATGTTTTCAAAGAAATGCCTTAAGCGTAATTTGCGGGTTAACTTAAAAGTGCTGACTTCCAGCTCCAGTAAGTTGGTGTTGCTTGTGGGGATGAACGATGTACCTTTCTGAAGGAGTCTGGTTTCGTTTGGATTGAGGTGAACATCTGATATATTGATAACTAACGATTCCTCCTCGTTTTGGCTTCTTTTTGTTTGATGATTGATTTTCTTCTTGATCCTTTTCCTGCTCTTTTTCCCTGACGTGGTCGTTTGTGTCGTCCGGTCCTACCTCTAAAAAGGCTCAGAGGTGGACGGTGTATCAGTCGGTGTTGATTTTTGTCTGGTGTCTCGTGGTTCTCCTGGTTTGGTGGATTCCGGGTGTGTTCTCCTTGGTGGACGATTTGAACTTTCGCTGCCTGAGGATGATGTGTCGGTGTTCTGGTTGTACGGTTTATTTCGGCGACGCTGGGCATATATGTCGGCCCAGGTGTACACTTCCCCTAGCTTGTAGTCCATGGTGTCCCGGCGAAATGTACAAATTTTTCGTTCGTTTATCTCCTTCGTATGTTTATCCAACTGTAGGTTTATATCCTCTAAGATTTTGGTTAGGTCCTCTTGGGTGATTGAATCCTTGAGTTCCTGTTCTATGTCATTAATTTCTTTTGTTAGTTCCAGTAAGATGGAGGATAATTCTTCTACAATCAGGAAAATGAGATCGAGACTACACTTGTTCAGTATGGCATTCCATTTTTCTTGGAACACTGGTGAGTTTTTGCATAATGAAGGTTTCAATGCTATCCGTAGTCCTCTGGGTATGCGCAAGGCCTTGTGGTATTTGATCAAGGTGTTTGCGTGGAATTTTTGGTTGATTTGACGTTTTGATAAGTAAAGAAGTTGTTTAACACACTGTTCCTTGGTGCGACTTGAGGTCGTTTGGGTTAGGTCCTCGTTGATAAGTGCATAAATCCGTTCGGTTTCTTCTGATCCGAAGGCTAATGTGCTTGCTCTAGCTTCGGTTGATCTGGAGATTTCCTCATACTGCATGCTGTTTGCTTCGGGTGAGGCGTGCTGCCTGCCAGCGGGGCAGAGTGGGTTAGATAAAGACTGTAGGTACAGGGGTAAGGCGCAACATTCAAGCATATACGCATGTTTTCTTTTTGGGTTAGTCCAATTCTAAATAAGTGTTTATGTTTACGTTTTCAGCGCTCCTTGAGAAAGAGCCTTACCTGCCCGAAATGCATTGGAGCATTTGTTTTATGTGAAGCTTAACAGTGTTGAACTATTTCACCATATGCATCAATATGGATAAGATGAAGTCATAAAATGTAACCAAACGAACTTTTGAAAAACATGAATTTAAATTAAAAAAGTAATTCATTTCTGAAATCCAGGAGTCTGTCGTATTTATGACGAACCCAACGGTGTGCCCAAACACAAGGATGCGTTTACATACCCTGTAACGCACTCAACCAGCCACAATTCTTCGGCGTACTGGGACGGTTACGCCACTTGTTGGAGCACACTAAAAATCATCAAAATTACCTCAAATTCAAAACAATCACAAATTAACTTTGCAAGCAACCATTTACGCTGGGTGCCTTACCCCTGTACCTACAGTCTTTATCTAACCCACTCCGCCCCGCTGGCAGGCAGCACGCCTCACCCGAAGCAAACAACATGCAGTATGAGGAAATCTCCAGATCAATCGAAGCTAGAGCAAGCACATTAGCCTTCGGATCAGAAGAAACCGAACGGATTTATGCACTTATCAACGAGGACCTAACCCAAACGACCTCATGTCGCACCAAGGAACAGTGTGTTAAACAAATTCTTTACTTATCAAAACGTTGAATCAACCAAAAACTCCACGCAAACACCTTGATCAAATACCACAAGGCCTTGGGCATACCCAGAGGACTACGGATAGCATTGAAACCTTCATTGTGCAAAAACTCACCAGTGTTCCAAGAAAAATGGAACGCCATACTGAACAAGTGTAGTCTCGATCTCATTCTCCTGATTGTAGAAGAATTATCCTCCATCTTACTGGAACTAACAAAAGAAATTAATGACATAGAACAGGAACTCAAGGATTCAATCACCCAAGAGGACCTAACCAAAATCTTAGAGGATATAAACCTACAGTTGGATAAACATACGAAGGAGATAAACGAACAAAAAATTCGTAAATTTCGCCGGGACACCCTGGACTACAAGCTAGGGGAAGTGTACACCTGGGCCGACATATATGCCCAGTGTCGCCGAAATAAACCGTACAACCAGAACACCGACACATCATCCTCAGGCAGCGAAAGTTCAAATCGTCCACCAAGGAGAACACACCCGGAATCCACCAAACCAGGAGAACCACGAGACACCAGACAAAAATCAACACCGACTGATACACCGTCCACCTCTGAGCCTTTTTTAGCGGTAGGACCGGACAACACAAATGACCCCGTCGGGGAAAAAGAGCAGGAAAGGGATCAAGAAGAAAATCAATCATCAAACAAAAAGAAAGTCAAAACGAGGAGGAATCGTTAGTTATCAATATATCAGATGTTCACCTCAATCCAAACGAAACCAGACTCCTTCAGAAAGGTACATCGTTCATCCCCACAAGCAACACCAACTTACTGGAGCTGGAAGTCAGCACTTTTAAGTTAACCTGCAAATTACGCTTAAGGCATTTCTTTGAAAACATCATACAACCAACAACGGACACCAAAACCGATCAATTGCTGGGCCTGCGTCCATCAAGCTTGTACATGCCTCCATGTAGCCACAAAAGTATATACACCTTTGAAGCCCTAGTAAGACAAGACATTTCCAAATTGAATCTCAACAAGAAAACCAGACAGAACATCACAAGGAAAGACAAAGACACCTTAAAGAAGATCGCCGGTAACAGCACGATCAAATGTCTTAAAGCTGACAAGGGGGGTGCCCTGGTCATCCTCAACACCAGCATGTATGAAAACAAAGTGCACGAACACATCTCTGACCTTGAAACCTACATGCCCCTTGAAGGAAACCCCACCAATGAATACAAAACGGAGCTCCAAACCATAGTAACCAAAGCACATGAAGATGGCATCATCGATGATCGCACCAAAAAATTCCTGATAACAGAACATCCGAGAAGCCCAACGATAACCATGTTACCTAAGATCCACAAAAATCTCAATGATCCCCCATTCCGACCCATCGTGTCTACGAGAGGGTCCCTTCACGAACCCATCGGAAAATTCCTTGACCATTACCTACAACCTTCGGTCATCAAACTTCAAAGCTACATCAAAGATACCACCGAATTCCTAACAAAACTTTCTGAAATCACCCTCACCAATCATGAACAGTTGATCCTTTGCACAGCAGATGTCAAGAGCCTATACACCTCCATCCCCCATGGCGGTGGTATAGAGGCCATTGAAAACACCTTATTGAACAGCAACATCACCGAATCCCTCCAAACGTTCCTCATGGAACTCATGGTTTACACACTCTACCATAGCTATTTCGTATACAACAACCAATGGTACCTACAGATGTCCGGAATGTCAATGGGCAATTGCGCAGCACTGACGTATGCGAACCTCTACATGGGCGAATTTGAATCAAAATATATTTACACTGACAAGAACTGGACTGACAACATTTTATTGTACGTCCGCTACATTGACAACCTCTTTTTCATTTGGAAGAATACGCAACACACCCTTGAAAACGCTCTGAATCTTCTCAACACTAAGGACAACCGAATTGTACTATCATGGAACATAAGTGACAAAGAAATTACATTTCTTGACGTTAAGATTAAAATCTCAGAAAAGGGTCTAGAAACAGACCTGTTTCGTAAAGCAACCGATCAAAACAATACCCTTCATCACACTAGCTTTCACCAGGACTCGTTGAAAAGGCACCTCCCTTACAGCCAACTGCTGAGAGTTAAAAGAATTGTATCAAATCCTGACATGTGCATCAGCCGAATGAATGAAATGGGCAAAAGATTTCAAAGCAGAGGGTACCCACAAGAAAGCCTTAACGAAACCATCAATAAAGTCTCAAATATCACTCGTGAGGAAGCCCTCAAAGGATCCATCACTAAAAAAGATAACAACAGAACAGTACTAGTATCCAGATACTCTACAGCTAGCAAAACCTTTAAAAGTATCATTTTGAAACACTGGCGCATTCTCTCATCTGAACCAGACTTTGGAGATCTTTTTAAAGAACCTCCACTGTTCGCATACACAAGGACGGAAAACCTAAAAGAACTGTTATTCAAACCACCACCCAAACAGATGTCACATACTGGAACACGTCCATGCCACAACTGCAACAGTTGTAATAACGTCATCCCTGGAAACAGCATAAACCACCCTATAAGAGGCTTCAAGATCAAACTTAACGTAGACGCCACTTGTGACTCCTCCAACCTCATTTACCTCCTGAAATGCCATGTGGCATGATCTATGTGGGCAAAACAACTCAAAAAATCAAAGTTCGTCTCAACGAACATAAGTCAAACATCCGCACAAAAAAACAGAAATCCAATGTAGCACTCCACTTCAACGATTCAAACCACAACGTGGCCCAACCTAAGTACATGGTACTTGAGATTGTTCGCAAGAATGAGGGCAAAGACAATAACAAAGTTCTCCTTCAACGGGAAACCGCCTGGATTTACAGACTTCAGGCAATGAAGCCGTACGGTCTCAATGACCGAATTGAACTAAGCGCTTTCCTATAGTACCATGTCTGGTACTTCTTCCTCACATTGACCCTTGGTAGCATTTACTTGAGGGTTATGATTAACTGTTTCAATATTCTATTCGTATATGCATGGTGTCAACCTTTCAATGTTTACATCTTGTACACATCAACCCCATTCCAACATGGCTGCTGCCATACCCTTTTCCACCCCAGTCCTCTCACTGTGTTTACTCCAAAACCACGTGACCCTCCACCTGACCCTGTTTAACTTCGCCCGCAAAGTTTCCCTCCTGAACTCTGTGGAAATTCCGCTCCAGAAACCAGCCGCTTCGCAGCTTCAAACCTGATGCTCTGCAAGCATCCATTCAACTTACAAGTAAGTTGGGGCCCCGACGAACATTAGCCCTTTGTTTCGCCAAACCGGCTTGAAACAAACAGCGCTAACAGTCTTCTCCCACGTCTTTTTCACAGGTCTTCACCGAACTGAACGATCACCTGCACGTAAGTGTCTTTGATACTTGCCTGCGATTGCCTTTGCACCGCACCCCCCTTTCCGCCTTATCCCACCACGTCCCACCCCTTGGGCCATAAGGTCACCCTGTTCACCTACCGTTACCCCACCATACAAGCATGTGTAACCATGAGTTGTTAATCTAATGTATTTCTTTGCAACATTCAAGCATATACGCATGTTTTCTTTTTGGGTTAGTCCAATTCTAAATAAGTGTTTATGTTTACGTTTTCAGTGCTCCTTGAGAAAGGACCTTACCTGCCCGAAATGCATTGGAGCATTTGTTTTATGTGAAGCTTAACAGTGTTGAACTATTTCACCATATGCATCAATATGGATAAGATGAAGTCATAAAATGTAACCAAACGAACTTTTAAAAAACGTGAATTTAAATTAAAAAAGTAATTCATTTCTGAAATCCAGGAGTCTGTCGTATTTATGACGAACCCAACGGTGTGCCCAAACACAAGGATGCGTTTACATACCCTGTAACGCACTCAACCAGCCACCCAGATTATGGTGTCATTCACTCATTCCTCTGTCACTACATCTGCCTCCAGCTTCAGGTCATGTATGCAACATGTTGCAGACTGGATGGTCATCAATTCCCTGAAGCTGAATGCCGACAATACAGAGGTGCTGGCCTTTGGGAAGGACCAAGATGTCTGGTCGAGTGAGTGGTGGCCTTCCTCTCTCGGCACCTGCCCCACTCCCTCTCAATCTGCCAGAAACCTCGGTGTGGTGTTTGATACTTCACTCTCGATGTCCCTTCAGGTGAATCGGACTGTTGCTACCTGTTGGGGCGTGATCAGGATACTCAATGGAATTCGCAGCTATCTGTCTCTTCAAGCACGTAAGCAGATTGCAGTCGCCCTTGTTGGCTCCAGGTTAGACTATTGCAATTCTCTCTATATGGAGTCCAACAAGGGCCTCATACATCGGCTGCAAATCATGCAGAATGCTGCTGCGCGCTTTGTCTTGGACCTTCCCAAGACATCATCTGCCACGACTGCGAGGAGAGACCTCCATTGGCTGCCTGTCCAGCACAGAATCTATTTTAAAATGTTGTGCCTGACGTTCAGAGCTCTCGAGGATGGACCTAAAGGCGCTATCAGCTCCCTTCTTACCCGTTACCATCCTACAAGGTGCCTTCGCTCTGCGGGACTACTCCAGCTTGTTGTCCCTCGTTTCAGGCTCACCAGATGGGGAGCCAGGGCCTTTTCCGTCGCTGCTCCCCAGCTCTGGAACACCGTGCCTATGGAGATCAAAACTCTACCTTCTCTTGACCTGTTTGAAAAAGGCCTTAAAAATGTGGTGTTTTTCAAGAGCCTATTCAGGTTGAACTGCTGAGTCTTTGTTATGAGCTAGTTTCGGAATTAGGCGCCTTGACGCCCATTGGGCTAAGTTTGCGCACGATAAGACTCTTTTCATTTCATTTCATTTCATGCCCCAGCCGATGAGGGATTGATGAGTCCGGATACACTTGCTGAGAGAAGTTGGTGAACAGAATTTGCTGCTGCGGATAAGAATATAGCGAGAGAAACCGCAAATTCAGAAAGACCGGCTAGAGGGAAGGTCCCAGTCTCCTGAAGGTTTTCAGGCTACTTTATGAGGAAATATTTTTAAAGTCTCGAATTTCAGATTTTGGCTGTTTTAGCTCCACCTTGAAGGGTCCGTGACTGGTTGGGCACCACTTGGAGGGTAGGACTCCCTCTGGGTAGGGTCCACATGCAAGGTTAGTGTTGTTGGAGCTTTTTTTGCCCTGTAGCATATGTCAGAGGACCAGACAATTAGCCCTTGGGGTCACTCTGGTAGTCTTGGGATCAAGCACCAAGGCGGGCTTCATGCAGCAGAGCAGTCCTCTGAGGGTACAAAGCAGGCATCAAGCAGTAGGGCAGTCTTCTGGTAGCAGCAGGAGAGTTATCTGATGTCCAAAGCAGGCCTCAAGTGGTAAGGCAGTCCTCTGCAGTACAAGGCATTCCTTCAGGGGGACCTCTGCAGGTTCAGGAGTGAACTGAAGTGTAGATCTGAGGGTTAAATATGTATACCTGGTGCCAGCTTTTGAAGTGGGAGAAACAACTAGGCTCTCCAAATTAAAAGTACATGTCCAGCGTTTTAAATACACTGCACCCCACCCTATTGTCTTTCTAGGGCTGTGACATATATGTATTTAAAAGAAAGGCTTAGGTTTGGCAAAAGGTTTATTTTGCTAAGTTGAATTAGCAGATTAAAACTGCACGCAGGATGCAATGGCAGGCCTAGAACATCTTTTAAAAGGATACTTAAGTGTACAGCAAAATAAGTGCTGCAAGCCCACAAGTAACATTTAACTTGCAGTTCCTGGGTACATGCAGTACCACTTTATTAGGGACTAGCAGCCCGTCTCGACATTGTACGGGTATGAATTGCTTCAGGCCAGTAGTATATTGTTTTGTAGGATTTCGTTTTGATAGCATTTCTTATCTGTGACAGGCCTGTGAAACGCTCCAATTCACAGTGCACTGCAGATGCACTTAAGAGTGCACATTCAGTAGTGTGTGAACTCAAGTTTCCCTACTTTATTTTTCCTTGCAATATTATATAGCGCGAACTCAACAACATGGCATGAGCACAATTTACATCACAGAAGAACACATTCATTTGTGGTAGGCACGGGGAGACAAACCGATTTGCCTGGAATCACAGGATGTTGAGCTGATGCCGAGATTCAAACGTAGCTCTTGATCCAGCGCTCCTATTGAAAAACTGTCTCACAAACGCTACCTATCACCTCAATACTCACCATTAATTATGAAACACTTATACACGCCCATAACACCAATGAGACAATTTCTGAGCAACTGAATCAGGTGATCTGATTAATCAAACTTCTCATGAAAAATGTACATTATTATATACAACTGCAGTTTATCTTTCTTTACCATGGTTTAAAATCATTTATTATTTATTAAACAGATCACTAAGGCGATTGGATCAACTAATGGAAACTAGACCATGAATAAACAAGATCAGCTTGTCTTTTCAAATCTAATTTGTATTAACTTTATTCTTCATAAGGAAAAAAGCATTTACGTTTTAGAATCTTTATTTTATAACCAAATAAGAAAACAACATTTTAATAAGGAAATTAATTAATGAACTGACATTATTTAAGCAAATTCAGAAACATGAATTATTAGCAGAATAACAGTTTCCATTCCCTAAATCTATTTCCCTGTCTATTTCTCACTTTACCTGAAACAGAAAATATCATTTAAAGTCTGCTGTCCTGACGTGCGCCAAAGTCCAACAGCACGTCATGTCATTCAGGAATCGGGAAGCAAGAGTTTTTTCCCTGCCCCAAGTGTCAGGTTTAATACCTTTTTCTCTAGCTGAACGTTCGACATTTTACATTCTTTCAATGAAATCCCGACATCTTATTGGCTAAGCCATGTCAGTCCACCGTTAGGTCACCTCCGAATTTTGACCAAGTCCAGGCTTCACATAAGCCCTATTGTCTATTCATTTCCACGTTTCTCCGTTTCCTCAGGAAATATACTTTTCCCTCAAGTTCAGAACATTACTTCCTAATCTTGGCAGACACTTTCTTCCTGTCCTTGCGCCTCTTCTCCGTGAGCACATTTTATTCAAGCAAAGAACTGTTCTTTCAATTAATGATGATTGTGTGGTAAAAATCTCCACTACTACGCATATGCAAGGCTCCACTCTGGACAAGGTTTCACGTCTGCATCTCTGTCAGCCATTTTTCGAATCATCTTTTAGGCCTCTCTTTTGGAAACTATTATTAAACAAACACAAAACATCAATTAATTAAAGAATTTAGACCCATTCTGTTACCGCCCCCTTCTAATAATTAACCCTGTTAATTATGTTATCTAGCAGAAGCACAGTCAGGATTATATTTACTCTTCCTTCAGGAACTGCACAAACTCCATGAGCTTTTTTCACAGAAAGACATAACATAAGCACACATAATAAGCACATGCCATTAGTTAAACAGCCGCATTTAACACCTTGGCTGCTAGAGCAATTCCCGCTGGGTGCTGAAATATTCAGATCCCCATACTACATGACGAGCTCAGCTTGTCATAATCACACGACCAGTGTACTGCATGACGAGCTGAGCTCGTCATGAGCATCGAAGGGGTTAATACTGACTAGACAATAGACAGGGTTAGTTTATTATTTTCTTCTTTGCATTTACAACATAAAGCACATTAGTTTATCCCGCGTGTACTGATGTTTGCATTTTTTAACTAAGTTGATTAATGATTTCACCACATGCTTATTAGTTTGATTATTCATTATGGGAAATTAACTTCACAAGTTAGAACAACATTTTGTTCTTTTACCTTGCTTCATCACTCCCCAGCTCTAAAGTTTGCAATTCTAGAACTTGTGGCGGGAGGTGTGTCTAAAAGTGTATGTCGGTGCTGGCTCATCAATGAGAGAGACCTGTGCATTTTTCAAATGGGTGGTGAAAAAATATGGGTATGTTGCTGGAGATGTGGGCCGCCGTGCCACCAACGTACTTACCGGGGGAGGGTAAACACCCATTATTCCGCAACTTTCTTTCCGCATACCATCATTCCGCATACTTTCATTACGAAAGTACCATGACTCCGCAATGCAATTATAACGCATG
The DNA here is from genome assembly GCF_964263255.1 of Lissotriton vulgaris. Lineage (NCBI taxonomy): Eukaryota > Metazoa > Chordata > Amphibia > Caudata > Salamandridae > Lissotriton > Lissotriton vulgaris. The sequence goes on from NC_141695.1 coordinate 224,465,953, forward strand.
GCTTTACATTTTATATGCTTTTACCACGCATACATTTACAACGAAATTCGTTGTAAATGCATAAATGGTAAAAGGATGTTTTTTTTAACCCCTTCGCTGCTGATGACGAGCTCAGCTCGTCATGTAACGCGGCTTTTGGAAAAAAGCCGCACAGCGCAAAAATAACCCCCGCACACATGTGGTTAATGTTTGGATAAGGTAAGTATGGTAAGGGGTAAATGTTTTGGGGTACTGAGGTATATGTTTTGGGGTGTTTGGGTATTTTAAGGGTTCAGATATAGTTTTGGGTAATGGGATACAGGGGTAGTTTTAGGGTTTAGGGATAGGAATGGGTTTTGGGGTACAGGGGTATTTTTAGAGTTCAGGGCGAGGTTTGAGGTTTGGGGTAAAGGGGTATTTTTAGGGTTCAGGGCTAGGTTTGGGTTTTGGGGTACAGGGGTATTTTAGGGTTCAGGGGTAGGTTTGGGCTTTGGGATACAGGGGTACTTTTTAGGGTTCAGGGCTAGGTTTGGGTTTTGGGGTACACAGGTATGTTTAGGGTTCAGGGGTAGGTTTGGGTTTTGAGGTACAGAGGTATTTATAGGGTTCAGGGCTAGGTTTGGGTTATGGGCTACAGGGGTATTTTTAGGGTTTAGGGATAGGATTGGGTTTTGGGGTACAGGGTATATTTATAGGGTTAAGATGGGTTAGTGTTTAAGAGTGTTGGGGTATTTTAAGGAGTAAGGGTGGGTTATGATTATGGGGTGCAGGGGAATTTAAAGGGAGCAGGGTGGGATTAGTTTTCAGGGTGTAAAGGGTAATAAAATAAAATAATAAATAAAAATAATATAAATAATGCAATTTAAAAGAATAAATGTTTTAATTAAATTAAAAAATGTATATATATATATATATATATATATATATATATATATATATATATACACATATATACAAACATATATTTGATGTTTTAATAATGTACTTTCACAATGTATATGACTTTACCTTACATGCATTTGCATTATAATGGCATGCGTGATAAAGTCATATGCGTTGTAAAAGTTTTAGAAATTATGTCTTTGCGGAGTAATAGTCCTGCATTATAAAAATTGCGGAGTGATGGTATGCAGGATGTTGGTTTGCGGAATATCATCACATATTCCCGGGGAGGGATAGTCCCTTTCTTGCTATTTCCGTGGAGGCGGGCCTTGTATCTGGATGTGCGTGGCGCGAGGCCTGTGCGCAACAGAAGTGGAAAATCTCCAGTGTGCGCTTCAGGCATCACCGGAAGTTAAGGCGAGATTACATTTCCTGCACAATGGCCCCTGTTTGCGCTCCTTCCGGCCCTTGGAAATAGCGCCATGCCAGACCTACATACAGTAAAGCAGGTGCACGTCACTGGGAGCGCGGGGCAAGCACACCCGGAGCTGGAATGTACAGAACCTGGGAAGAAAAAACAATGAAATATTGGGCACAACGCTCGCTTTTTTTTCGTAATCCCTCGCTGCACACACCCCCATGCCCCCAGCACACGCCCACAGCAAACAATATGAGAAATGGCATGAAGGGCGGAACGTACCACACGCCCCCAGCGTTTGTCACGCCCCCAGCACACGGCCACAGCACCATGCAGACACGCCCACAAGGGACTACTTTGCTGGCACGGTTCTTTTACCTTTCAAATGTAATGGTGGGCGTCTGCATAGCCTATGTCCTTCTGTGCAACTGCCCTTTCCAACGCTGTATTGGGTGTTGTGATTGGTGCTGTGGTTACTGAGATTACCCGCCTCAAAGGATTGGGCTCTCTCTTTATTATATTAGTATAGACTTATGAATAAATGAAGTGCGTCAATTGGGTGCAAGCCAATTGCACTATGTTTAGGAGTGAGCACAATCACTTTCGCAATGGATAGCAGCGATAAAGTGCACAGAGTCCTAATGCCAACAAAAACGAATTTCAGCAAACAGGAGGAGAGAAGGCAAAATATTTGGGGAAAGACCACCCCAAATGCTGTCCAGTCTAACCCAGGAATTCGTTTGTGTGTGCCCGCCTGCATAAAGCAGCATTTCTTGTTGCTGCTAATTACATTGAGATCTTTGTTTGGCTTGCCCCAGTGGTCGAACACTTTGATTTAGTATGGTGTCCTTTAACCCCTGTTAGAAATTTGGTTTCTTGCTGGCAGAGGTTTGCCCCTTGTCTAAGTTGGGACCACAATCCTAGTCAGAGTAAGATAGATATACAACCTAAATTAACCTGTGCTCACCTCCTCGTAGCTTAGCACAGAGCCGTCAGGCTTAACTGAAAATGTAATAAGTAAAGCATTTGTGTAACACTTAAATTACAGTAACACAGTGAAAACACCACAAAAAACCTCAACACCAGTTTTGAAACTAGAGAATATTTAGCTGAGTAAAACAAAACCAACAGGACAAAACTCCAATACGTAAAAATTGAGATATGGATTTTTAAAGAATAAACTGCAATATATTGTATAAAAGGCCATAGAGCTTAGGGGTTACTTAATTCAAAGTTCAGGTGGACCCCGTAGGAGGGCTGGCCGGCTACAGGACCCGCGCAATGTCTTATGAAAAAGTACTTTGGATGGAGCAAGTGTCGGCATCGAAGACTTGATGTATCGGTTTCGATCCATGCAGTCAGGCAGATGCATCAGTGTAGAGCCTCGCAGTTGAGTCCCGTATCGTCAAAGCATGCCTTTAGATGCAGGCTATGCATCATCATTGAGCCTCGCAGTCAAGTACCACATCAAACCGCTTATGATGTAGGTGCCTCATCGTCGTCAAAACTCACCGTTGAGTCCTGCATTGTCATCGAGCCAGGCAGGGATGCCCTCGGATTGGCCCTGCATCGGGGTTGAAGAACCCTGTGTTGGTTCCGATCAGCACAAAGTCATCACTGCATCCATTTTTGTAGAAGAAGAGCTGTAGAACCACCTTTCAAGCTTGAGGACTGGATTGGCACCTATTGGCAGGGTGAGTCACAGTTGGCAGACTCCATCAGCTGAAGCAAAGTGGAAGGATGTCTTTGATGACCCTGAGACTTCAAAACAGGATGCAATTCAGCAAGCCCTTGGAGATCATGGGTTCAAGGATGTGGAGAGCCGGTACAGTCCATTTCACTTACAGGCAAGTGGCAGCAGGTCAGCTCAGCAAAGCAGGTAACAAAGTGGCAGTCCCTTCTATAGAACAGCAATCAGCAGGCATCAGGGTAACACAAGAAGACAGTTGGCAAATTAGCAGTCCCTCCTACAGCACACCAGCTCTTCTTCCTGGAAGAATATCCTTAGTTATGTTATGTCATGTTACCTGGGAATTTCAAGAGAGCAACATGCACCGACAGGTTCCTTGGCGCTAAGAGGTGAGCGGAGAAAGCAGTGTTATGCCAGAGACAGCTAGTTGTAGGCCATGGTGAAGAGCCAAGTTTTAAACAGCTTCCTGAAGCGCAGGTAGTCTTCTTCACACCTGAGAGGAGCAGGAAAGGAGTTCCAGATCTTGGGCCCCAGGAAAGAGAACCTGGTCACACCAAGACGTTTACGACGGATTCTAGGTACCGTCAGGAGTTTCTGGTGATAGGTTCTCAGAGTGCAGTTAGGTAGATATTTATTGATCAGGGATACAATAAAGCTAGGACCAGTATTTTTGGTGGCTTTAAAGAGAGTGCAACCTGCCTTGAACAAGGCTTGTTGTTCCACTGGGAGCCAATGAGGATCTCTGAGCAGAGGGATGATGTGAAAGTGCCTATTCTTAAGAAAGAGGATTCTGGCCGCTTGGTTCTGAATCATCTGTAAGCGATGTTTCTGGAATTGCCGAAGTCCAATGTATAGGACATTTCCGTAATCGATTTTAGAAAAATTAAGAGCGATGGCAATTTGAGTTATAGCTTCCTTGCTGAAGAAACGTCTGATTTTACGCAATTTGCACAATTGGGCAAAACACGCTGAAGTCACTGAGCCAATTTGAGTGCACATAGACAGGTCAGCATTGATGTGTAGACCATGGCTTTTTATAGTAGATTTAGGAGTGGGTGCCTCACCTAGCTCAGGGGGCCACTGGGATGGGATCCAATATTCAGGTTTACTGTGGGGGACAATGATCTCAGTTTTTTCTAAGTTTAGCTTTAGGCTATTTTCATTCATCCAACTTTTGACATATGCCATGGATTTTTTAACAAAGTTCTTACAGTCAAACGAGTTGTCAAGGGTGAAAATGAGCTGCATGTCATCTGCATAGTTAAGGATTTTAACACCCATCTGACATAGACCTGAGATCAAGGGGCGGATATAGATATTGAACAAAATAGGAGAAAGAGAGGAGCCCTGAGGAACACCACAGTTTAAGTCTACCATTGTAGACTTGAAGGGAGATAACCATACAGACTGTTTACGGGCTTCTAGAAAAGAACTAAACCAGGTGAGGGCAGAGCCCCTGAGACCTGCTGCGGCGATACGCTTCATCAGAATGTTATGATTCACGGTATCAAACGCCGCAGACAGGTCACGGAGGATCAGGGCAGGAGTATGCCCTTTGTCTGCCTGGCCTTTAAGATCATCGAGTACTGCAAAGATCACTGCTTCAGTAGAGTGGGCTGGCCGGAAGCCTGCCTGATGGTTATCCAAAAATGTTGTCCTTTCCAGACAAGAGCTAAGGCAAGTGGCCACGTGAGCTTCCAAAATTTTTGCTGGGAAAGGTAGGGTTCTGAAATCATGATGTCAGATTTCCAGTACCAATTTGGCCTTTGAAGTAGGGAGACTTCAAAGAGACACTTTGAAGTGCACAAGGCCATGCTTTTCCTGCCCTGGCCGCAGACTCACTACAGGGGGGTATGGGATCCTCTGTGTGCGGACTGGCAGAACCCTATTCAGGGGCAAGTGTCAGCTCCTCCCTCTCTTCCAGCCTCAGGATGACCCATCAACATGTAGATGGCTCTCAGTCACACCTACCCGTGTGTGTGACGGTCTAGAGGGAATGTAGGGAGCCAACTGTCACCCACCCCACACATGTTGCCCAGAGAAATGTAGAAGGCACAAATGGTTAAAGTAGAAAAATGCCCACTTTCTAAAATTGCCTCTTTCAGAACTGCAATGTACAAGCCAATTTCACCGTAAGTTGTGCTTTTAAACAGTGAGTCCTGAGACACCAAATTAGATTTTCCGATCTTGTCCCAATGGGAAACTACACTTATAAAATGTTATAAGGCAATCCCCAAGTTAACTTATAGGCCTTGCAGGAGCGAAAAACTAATTTAAGAGTAGTTCACAACCAGGACATGTAAAACTTAAAGTACATCTTCTACTTTTTAAATACATGTGCCCTTAGGACTGCCCTGGTCTATCTTAGGGGTGACCAATTTGTAATGAAAAGGAAGGTTTGGGACTGGCAAGTAGGTTAACTTGTCAGGTTTAAATGGCAGTCTAAACTGCACACACAGGCTCTGCAGTGGCAGGCCTGACCCCTGTTTAAAGCGCTACTTAATTGAGTGGCACAATCAGTGCTGCAGGATCACTAGAAGTATTTAATTTACAAGCCTTGTGCACAGGGAGTGCACTTTACTAGAGACTTATAGGTAAAATAAAACTACCAATTGTGGATAAGCCATGGTCATCATGTTAAAAGTACAGGGCACATGCATTAAGCACTGGTTAGCAGTGGTAAAGTGCCCAGAATCCAAAAGCCAATGACAACAAAGTCAGAAAAAGGGGAGGAAGAAGGTAAACATTTGGGGTAACCCTGCAGAAAAGGCCAGGTCCAACACCCTCACTCCTGACATTCTTGTTATGCTGAAATCTTCCTGGTCATTGTCCATACTGGGAGGATGACCCAATGTAAGCATGACTCCGTTGTGAAATGGCAAATGCCATAGTTTTTGTGCTTCCACTGGCAGAATCTTGGAGTGTGTCCCCCTTGCATCAGTATAAAGAACTCGGTGATGGTGAGGTCTGTTCAGATCAACACCCATGATTTGGAAAAGCATCAGGGTTCCAGTATATTTATATGTAGGGTTTTACAGGGGGGTCCAGAGTCCTCTTGCTGAGGACTCTTGGAAATGAGCCCCTGAATATTACATTGAGGCATCAGTGGTGTTGACTATGTAATTTTCTGATTGGAGGAACGAAAGACCTGATCCCAATTTGCCTTGAGCTCTCCACCAGTAAAGAGATTTTATATCTTTGCTATCACCGCTATTGTGTCTTCAAGTGACCCTGATATCTGTGTCCATTGATTGTCCAACTCTTCTTATATAGGTCTCATATGCAATCTGCAAAATGGTATAAGCACCATACATGATTCCTCCTTCCACCTCCCCGGTCCACAGCAAGCTTGCTCGATTGTTGTGGAGGGAGGGTCTTGCTTTCCCTGACTTCTCTACCTTTTCCTCACTTCCGGTGGGTTGCGACTTAACGGTCTAGTGTTTGCCGTCCCTCCCCCATATAACCGGAAGTGCTGGCCATCGCGCAGCGGACGCGCACTACTCAGGTGATAGGCACCCTCTGTGAAGCGGCAATTTTTATTGTTTTAAATTAAAATATATCTGCAAACTTAAGGCGAATTGTTTTTTAACCTGAACGCTGTTAGCTAGAAATTTTAATTTGTATCCAGTGGTACCTGGCACTTTAATTTGTGTCATTGCACTATTTGGACTTACTTTTTCCCGCTTTCGGGATTCCTCCTTCCACCTCTCCGGTCCACCGCGAGTTTGCTCGATTGTTGTGGAGGGAGGGTCTTGCTTTCCCTGACTTCTCTACCTTTTTCTCACTTCCGGTGGGTTGGGAGAGAACGGTCTAGTGTTTGCCTTCTCTCCCCCATATAACCGGATGTGCTGTCCATCGCGCAGCGGACGCGCGCCGAAGGCGCGCCAAAGGCAAGCCCGTCTGCGCCCATCCGTGGCAGTCCGGGGCTAGGGGCCAGCCACTATGCACGCGCACAAATTTACTCTATAGGTCAACTAGAATACCTCCAAGGTCATTACAAGATAGATAATACTCTCAGGCGTACCTTGAAGCAACACAGACTATTGGCTGCTGGTCCCTCACAGACCCATACAGGTCAATCCTTGTCTCAAACTACTGAGCCGGCCCACATCCACACTTATGTTAAAACTGGTATTAAATCACCCTCCGCCATGCACAAGAGTATCGAATTGTTAATTTATTACCTTAACACTCGCTCCCTGTGTAAACACCAGTCAGAGCTATTCTCTTTGCTGGACATAAACAGACCGGACATTTTATTTTTGACAGAAACATAGTTGACCCCTGAATCCATTTCGGATATCTTAGCGGCCATCCTTGATCCTTATTACATACTGCAGGTGGATAGAGAAATGGACAAAATGGGAGAGGGGGTCACGGCAATCATCAATAAAAAGTATCAGTTCACCTCATTGAGTACCACTCAAGTTCCGCACACAGAAATTCTAACAATAAAACTGGAATCATACCAGTTTTCTTTAGTATGCATGGTTGTGTACCACCCACCTCAATCCATGCCCTCATTTCCCCAAGTATTTGGGGATTTGACTGTGCAACTCGTGATTAACCACACTATGGTCTTGATAGTCGGCAACTTTAATTATAGGCCGAAGGACAGCAAGGAAGACTCTAGATCTCGGGAATTTACGGAAACTCTGGCCAGCCTAATTTGCACTCAGCACATACATACAGCCACACATAACACGGGACACATATTAGATCAAGTGTGGACTCAGAATCTAGTTATATCACCCATAACAATTCTTCCCTGCGTGTGATCCGACCACTATCTGATTATATTTACGGTTCCGTGTGCCACTGCAGTTGTCACTTCCAAGCCTGGCAGTATGAAAGCCAGGAACTGGAATCAAACAAACATTGAGAAATGTCATACTACATTAGCCAACACAGCGCCCCAGACACAAGATTGCTCAACCTCCAGCCAATCTAACCTCACCTTATGACTAGAGAATGCATCTGACATAGTCGCCCCTCTAAAAAATATCAAATCACGAAGACCTCATGATGCCCAAAAGTGGTTTTCCCCAGAGCTGAAAGAAACTAAATTAAAACTCCGACAAGCCGAACGGAAATAGAGAAGACACTACATTACTGCACTTAAACTAACTTACCTACTTCTCCTTAGAGAATATAAATCTTCTATTCTCTCATGCAAAACTGAGTATATCTCCGCGAACATAATGAATTCAGCCAATAAATCAATTGTAGAGGAACTCACAGGATCAGCTAGAGTGTTTGCACAGCCTGAGCAATCTCAGCAGCTCTGTGACTCATTAAATTACTATTTATTTGAAAAAATTACTGTAATAAAAGCGAGCATCCCTCAACCCAATATTCCCATTACACTCCTTCCGACCTGCCAAACCCACGTGGCTTTCAACCAATTTTCTCCTGTCACGTTGCACTCCTTTTGTGAACTAATGATCAAAATCAAGTCAGGCTTTCCCCTCGACAGCGGTCCATCCCACATTTTGTGGGAAGCTTTCACAGCCTGCCCGGAACCCCCTATATCCCTTCTCAACTCTTCACTTAGCAGTGGCAATGTCCCAAAGTCCTTTAAAGTTGCGGAGATCCTTGCTATTCTGAAGAAACCTGGATCAAACCCTCAGGTAATGAGCAATTACCGTCCAATTTCCCTCCTACCATATCTTAGCAATATCTTGGAGTCTCATGTAGCAGGATTTCTGAGCTCCTTTGTTGAAGCATCCTCTCCCCTAAACACCAACCAGGCTGGCTTTCGACCTGCTCATTCAACCGAAACGGTCATTCTGTCGGTCATGGATAAACTTCGTAAAGGAGCAGATCAAAATACTGCTCAGGCTCTAATCCTTCTTGACCTGTCGGCCGCATTTGACACGGTCGACCATAACATCTTGGTCGACCGTGTCCGCAGTGCAGGTGTTGGGGGCCGAGCACTGAATTGGCTTCAGTCGTTCTTGTCAGACAGGTTTCAATCCGTCCGTCTGGGCCAATACTGCTCGACGAAAGGCCGACTGCCCTGTGGAGTACCACTGGGTTCTTCCTTATCCCCTCTCTTTTTCAATCTTTACATGCAACCTCTGATCACTGCTTTAAGGGAGATGGATGTTTTGGTGTTTAATTACGCAGACGACCTGCAATTAATCTTCAACCTACATTCCACCAGTTCATCAGAAACCAACTTGCGTGATACTATGAACTACATCAGCAATTGGATAAACTTGAAGAAGTAGCAAGGACCCCCTGAACCACTCATAGGTTGATTCCTAGGACAGGGAAAATTTCAACAATGTATAAACACTCCTAGGCAATCTCCAGTTTATAAAGGTCTATAAACAACTATACTATAGGTCAGACAACATTAATATATATTATCTAAAACAGATATCACTAATGAAAAAAGAGAAAATAGGAAATCAGAATAGATTGTTTTATTTATATAAAAAATTGATTAAAAAATCCTCACTAAAGGATTAAGGACAAAACATATATTTTACTGAATATATAAATCACAAAGGGACATTGAAATATTAAACAATATAATACTGTAAAACATAATATCAAATTGTGGCAGAAAAAAATATTCTTTACGACGCGCGTTTCGGCGTAGTGGAGACGCCTTCTTCAGGAAGCCACGTATTTAAAATCTCTTTATTATGAGTAGTGGTGTATAACTTTATAGAGGATACGCTCTATTTCTGATATTCATTTGGCATCAATCTTGATAGGAGAATACTTATGTCTTTCGTGATACATCTTTTATTAAAATGTTAAAGTCTTTCTCTTCGTCTGTCTCTATATGACCTGGACGTCAGAAATTGTTTTGATGCTAGGTTGGTCCTGCCGAACCGCCGTAGGTAACCTTCTGAAAGGTGTCTATTTTCAAGTCGTTATCTGCATAGGCCAAGGAGGACTCTTAATATGCGTAAAAATTAGAATGAAAGATTGTAGGCAGAAAATGGAACCTGCATCTAATAAAAACTGTAAAGGTTCTATTCCACCTGAAACTTTGTCGTATTGACGTGTCCGCTGATAATGGACGGGTCGGGGTTAAAACTTGCAGACGAGAGTGATTATCTTGTTGTCTAATTTGGCGATGTTATTCTCCTCATCTGATGGCTCGTTATGCGTTTGCAGTCTGTTTTTAATGCAGCATCTGCCTTGCCAGTGCTAAAAGTGCCTATTTTCGGTCTAGTGACTGAAATTAATTTACAGGCCTGGTAATCTATTATGGTTCCCAGAAAGAGATGTTATCGTTATGATGTCAGGAATGACATGTTTTTGTTTACTTGAAGACTTAAGGACTTGAACAGATCTCTCCATGCATTTACTGAGTTGTTGATAGAAGTTATAGATTAACCTTTTATTATCCAGTTGTTCAGATAAGGATGTACCTGGTGGCCTAGTTTTCTAAGGCGGGCAGTCACCTGAGCCATTCATTTGGTAAAAATGCGCAGGGTGGCTTGAAGGCCAAGAGAAAACACTCAACACTGATAGTGATAAATGGCTACCTCAAATCAAAGACATTTGCCATGTTTCATTTGGATGGGTATGCAGAAATATGCATCCTTGAGATCCAAGGATGCTGTATCTTTGTTTCTCATTAGAATGGGCAGTACCTCTTGAAGTGTGACCATTTGGAAAGCTAGAGTTGGCATAAATCCAACATGGGTTTCCACTCTGTTGCAGTCTTTTGTTTTACCAAGAAGGGTCTGGAGTAAATCCCCACATTTTAATGCTGTTTTAGGACTATCTCTATGGTCTTTTTCGGCAGCATGGACTGAATTTCTGCTTTCAACAGATGCAGAGAATTGTGTTTAGTTTTTTTAGGAGGGGTTGTCGGAGGATGTTGAATGACCTTCAGGGTGCGCTTGTACTGGTAACATCCAGAACCTATTTTTCTGCATTGATTGCCTCCCAGTCATTGTACTGAGCAGATATTCTGCTTGCTACAGGGCCTGAGATATGTATTCAACCTTCTTTGGTATCTGGTGTTGGGGATTGTCAGGGAAATCTTGCTGCCTGTCTATGTGCTGGGATATGCATGTTTGAGGTTGACTTGTGTAAGAATGATGCTGCTCTCTATCTATTTATGACTGTTGGCCGACGTGATGCATACATCTAGTGGTATTGTGTAGGTTGATAAAAAGGATGGTATGATGAGTACCTGCAGCCTTGTTATTATGAGCTGTTGTTGCAAATCTCTCAGTGAACTGGCAGTTTCTGTTTTGGCTTATATACCTTGCAGAGAATCATCCACATGTTTCCCAAACAACTATCCAGCATCAAAAGGTATTGTCAAGATCTTGCTTTGGACCTTTGGCCTGAAGGAGGAGGCTCTTAACTATCCTTGACATGTAATACCATTGCATCAGCTAGTTGTGTGCACCCCATATTAAAGACGCCCATAGCTGAATCAATAAGCACCGCAGGCTAGATATAACCTCATGCCATTTGTCTTCCAGGAGGGGATCTAGAAATGGGGTTATATCTGATCATATCTGCCGGCAATACCTGCCCACAATCGCAATGGCATTTTCTTCTCCTATAGTCATGGCAGCGATAGAGGAACATCTTTCCCATGCCATATCTATTCTTCAACCCTTTCAATCTGGTGATACCTTGCAAGGTGGCATTGGGTGCTTGGTACATGTTTGAGCGTCCTGCATTACAACCAATCATGCCTTAGAATGACCCAAAAGGCATACCGGTGAATCTCTAGTGATTTTATATTACTTATCTATCCAATGTATTACCGCAGGTACAGTAGCCAGGGTGTGCTTAATTCACTTGCTTTCCAGCAAATGTGGCACTAGTAGTATTGACTTGTTTGCCCAGTTTACTGGTTCATCGAAGTCACACTGGAAACAGACAATTTCACTCAAGTTACAGAAAGGCCAAATCTTTTTGCTGCTACATTTACCATTGAGTAAAATTGGATAGTATATGGTAAAGAATCTACTGGCTGTGATGTTGGTGGGTTTGTAACTAGTAAAACACAGTCATCCCACTCATTGCCCTTAGGAAGGAATTCTTCTTCTTTCACATCTGTATTTTGAAATTCATCAACTGTTGAACCGACTGCGGATCTTACATTTTTCAATGTTCTCCCTCCTTAGTTGTTTATTGTGCAGATGGTGAAGATCTAGAAGCTGTCTGCTCAGAATTAGTTGGGAATCACGTATAATAGTCATTCACCATGAGCCCGAGGTCAGTAATTAGATCCACAGGCACATGCATCATGAGCCACTGTTCATAGTTGTCATATGCCACCTTATAGAGTTATGATGATGGTCTTTATACTGTCTATCTTCCCAATGTTGGGGGTGAAAAATTAAAGAGGTATGATCCATGAGTTTGTTGGTGCTGTGATAAATATTCCTGTTTATCTTCTGTCTCATGGCACTTTATGTGGATCACATATGCTACAACAAAGAAATTAGTTGTAACAGATTTGTCTTCATCTGCTCTGCGTCCAGCAATTTTGCTGGAGGATGAGGTGGTACTTTGCTCAGGGACATATGCTCCAGGTATAATAGAGCAATAGGTTGCAATGTCGTTGATGCTTGAGTTTTCGTAGGGGCTACTGTAGGGGAGATCATCAACAATAGAATCGTCAACAAGGTTATTCATGGTAGTTTCATCGATGACATTGGTGTCAACAGTAACAGCATTAGTTGACGTGGTGCAGCAGATAGGAGTCATTGACAGAGTTTTCGTGTCTGTATGACTGTTGACAGAAGGACCCCCTTTCTCTTTATTTTATATGGGGTGATGGTGGAGGCAGTGAGGAAAGTGAATACCTTTTCTTGCCCTCTAGAGACGACTCATCAGAAGATTTTTGAACTGCATTTGTTTAGTTTCTTTTCCTCACATCTTTCTGTAGACGAGTTTTAGACATAAATGCCTTAAGGGTCTCTGGATTAGGTTTCATATTCCAAGAAATACATTTAAAGACATGACAGCATTTCTGGATCATACAGAGAAGCTGTTTCTATTCATTCCATCCCAGCAGATACAACAAGAGGATATACTTGACCTTCAAACATCAATTGTTCTCAATAGAGTTTTATCTTACTGCAAAGATGTTTGATTTCACAGCTGGTTGTTACCAGAAATTAAAACTTTTAAAATTCCCATAACATCCTCTGTATATGTGGTATTACATTTATAACTTGCATTCTATTTAAGTGTATGGCAGCTTCCAGATTTGTATCACTTGAATAGGAGACTTCTAGATTAGTGACTAAAAACTAGAGAAGATGGGGGTGTTACCGGCATTTGCAGGCATTTTTCTGTGCTGTTTCCTTCACTCTCTTGTCCCGCCGTCCCACAGCCAGTCTTCCTACTCTGCCGCCGTAGCTCCACGCCAGCACAGCGCGGCCAGCAGCAGAGGGAGGGACTACCATTACCGGCAGCCTCTGCGGCAGGAAGCCGCCACCGCTGAATTCGCGCCAGGAGGCGCATAAATTAGAGGACAAGCCCACGTCGCTGGATCGCGCGCGGGTCGGGCCGGGCGAAGCCCGGGAAAGGACGGGACAGGCCATCCCCCTAACATCACTAAAAAAGGTCAGTGAGTGATTGTATGTACTAGTGTCCCTTGGAATAGATTGAGTATCACCTAACAATCGAAAATCGAATACTGAGCCACTTGCATGCAAAATTATGCCTACTCCTCCATCTACGGGTGGGCATGCTAGGAAATCCACTGGAGGGTCACTAATGGGCACTTTGGATAATTTTCTAGTCAGAGTGTCCACAGCACTAGCCCGGGATATTGAATCAACAGAAAAGAGACGATCCCTGGACTCAGATCTTTTGACTGCCATTAAGAACGAAGTGGATAAGGCATTGGAAATCGTGGGGGCGGGTGTGACTAATGGGACAACGAATTCCGATTTTATGGAAGCCCACTCAAATCTATTTGCCAACCTTAAAATGTATTTTTGTAAGCCTAGCACAGTTAGGAAAAAATTGAAGAATAAATCTGAGACATAGTATAATGATGCCTGTAGGCAAGAACGTGCAGAGCATTAAAAACTAGGGACCTTAGCAAAATAAGAGCGGCACGAAGTAGCCAAAGGAAAACTCAGGTTGAAACAATAAAGGCATGGGAGGAGTGCAAATGGCGGGAACTAAAGGAGGTGTATGTGTCCAAAAACTCGAAAGCCAGAGCAGGAGAAGCTAGGTGCCGAGCGGGTGCTGGGCGTTGCGGGCGGTGTGAAATAGTCGCCTCCACCCCCCTCCCGAGACCCATGGGGCGTGGATCTTTCTGAACACAAAATACACAGGTTCCTCTGAGTGGAGGTAATTCCCACAACTTGTGGTTTATGTTGTTTTTTTGCACTTTTTTACACATAGAGCAATTTTTTAACTTTCACGTCCTCTGGTAGGGTGGGCCTTAGCGTGCCCATACTGCCGAGGTACACGCTACACGGTCCTGACGAATGCCCATGTAATTCTTACACTTAAGGGCAGAAACATGTTGACCCCACTTTAAGTGGAAACTCCCATCATAATTTGTGGTAGTTCCCACACATATCTTTTACCTATGTCTAAACTGACCAGTAAATAAAATCTTTTTGGTTGGTACAGTTTCAGACATTTTTAACATCACTTTTCACATCACTGTCACAAAACCCAGCTCCGCAGTAAACTGGCATTGTAGCACACCAGGGAAGCATTCGGCTTCTCCTGGTGGGCCCGATGATGAAGCATGTCACCAACCAGGTTGGTGAGTGAGGGCTTCCAATAAATCCCTTGAAGTTTCCACTGTGTCCTTGAGAGGGTACTTCTTTACAGTCTTTGCCTCTGTGCTTTCGAACAGACTCCTTTGCGCATGACACTCTTCCTTTGTTTTACATACTCAATCCAGGGGACTAAGAGTGCCTCCAACCCTCTCTCTCTAATTGTTTCACGATCTTTTTAAATGGGACAGGGGTGGATGTCCGGACTGCCCGCAGAATAACGTTGCTCAAAATTCGTGGGTTAACTACTTTGGACCGCAATATGCTTGTAGTAATAGTGATGAAAATTACGGTATACTCCCTTTTATGTTTTATAAAGATGACGCTTTTAGCCTAGGGGATGTTGACAGGGCGCTAGATTCAGTAACTGAGGGACGAGCACCGGGCATGGACTGCGTTCCCGCCGACGTGTTCCGAACTGATGAGCAACGTTGGCGACAATACACTGTTTATTTAGCAAATGCCATAGCACAAGGGATGGCAGTCCCCCATTCCTGGAAGGGAGCAGAAATTGTACCTGTGTATAAAAAAGGTGATAAGTCATTAGCAGGCAACTATAGGCCCATTAGCCTTATAGACTCTATTCAGAATTTTATGGGCCGTCTTGTTTTGGGGAAAATACAGACCTGGATGGAGGATAATAACATCTTGAGCCCACTCCAGGCAGGTTTTCGTCCCACTGTTATATGTTGATTTTTTTTATTTTGGGGTGCCTGTAAAGCCTCACTAGCCAGTAGGCCCAGGTGTAGTGAGTGCTGCATGGACCTAGGGCCATATGTATGAAAGTACCGATTTGCGAATCTCAATTTGCGATTTTTACCGAATCGCAAATTCAGAATCGCAAATTGGTATGTATGAAAAAAATCGCTAATAAATAGCGATTCCTTATAAAACGCTATTTATTTGCGATTCTCCCATATGCGAATCCGCAAATCAAAATAATCGCTAAATTTGCAATATCGCAAAGGAAATTTGCAATTCTGCGATTACGTGCCGGTAAAAATCGCAATTTTGCGATTACGTGCCGGAAGAAATCACAATTTTGCGATTTTCCAAATTAAGCCAATCAGGAACTCTGGTGCAGCATGATGACATCACAACCAGGAAGTGACTGACTAACCATGCTGCATCTGAGTTCCTGAGTCACAGGCAGAGTGAAGGTGTGTTTGGGAGAGTGAAGTTTACAGCAGGAGCAACATGGCAGAAAGTGGAGCCACGCCTAGGCAGGAATCCCAGCAGCAGGAGAGTGAAAGCTCCAGGAAAAGGAAGCAGAAGTTCTCAGAGGCTGAACTGGGGACTTTGATAGAGCAAATGGTGTCAAACCATCAATTGTTATTTGGGAAAAAATCCCTGAAGGTGCCTCAGAGTCGTAAAAGGCGAATCTGGGAGGACATCCAGCATAAGGTTAATGCTGTTGGTGTGACACCCCGGAGTGTGGAAGACCTTAGGGAGTGCTGGTATGACCTGCGCCTGCGCTCAAAAGAGAAGCTAGCTGCCAGGCTGGAGCAGTCCAGGCTAACCGGTGGTGGGACATCTTCTGTTTCGGACTCCACACCCCTTGAGGAACTGGTGGAGGGGACCCTGCAACCAGAGAGCGTGGGAGGAGTGGCTGATCTTGACAGCTCTGACCTACCAGCATCACAAAAAGGTAAGAAGCATGCCCTCACACCCCTTACACCCCCAACACCCCCCAGCAGTGAGCAATTGTCAGGAAAAAAGATAGGTAGTCCAGAGCATGCACACAGGCAGAAATAGCAATGCATCATGGGAGATGTAGTCACATGAAAATCAAAGTTCAAAATTTGCAGGAAAAATAGTCTAACCTAGATTCAGCAGGTCATGAAAGGGAAATAATACAACAATGTAAACAGAATAGGTGTGAAAAATGTAATCTCATAGTGCAAGTCAGTACGATAAATTAATGTGTGCTGTTCTCTCCACAGCACCATCTACATCACAGCCTACAGGCAGTGGGACAATCATTGGAGGTGTGGACTCAGGAAATGGCAGCCATGATGGCAACACTGATGTGGAGGACAGCCCCGTGACCACTCACATCCAAAAGAGGAGACGCATTGTAACACCACTTGCGCCAATAGAGGATAAAGCAGATGGTAGTGCAGGAAATGCAACAAATGACAGTCCACAGACAGGGCAAGGGGGCCCTGCACCACACCATCATGTCCTACAAAGTGCAGCCAGGCGCAGACGGCGCACAACTGACAATGTTGAAGCCCGTGCAGAGGATTCTGTGTTTGCTGGCCTCAAAGTCAATATGTTGCAAGTGCAGCGCCTGCAGGCAAAAAACATTAAACTATTAGAGAGAGAGTTGAGGGCAGGCTTCTGTGGATTGAGGGAAGAAATGAGGGATGGCCTACAGTCGGTGTGTGAGGAATTGCGCACAGAGGGTGCTGCTAGGCGCAGAGCTTTGCAGCGCCAAGATCAATACACCCGGGCCATCAACCGCCTTGCGTCCACAACAAGCATCCAGACCAGGCGCAACATTGAGATGCAGCGTCAATTCACACATGCTGCACAGGATATAGCAAATGCACTTTTGCAAGTAACCACTGCCATGGACGAGATGTGGGCATTATTCACAACAGGGCCAGGAGTACTAACTCCAAGTGAAGATGACGTGCAGTCAGGTTGTAGCAGCACCACCCCACCACCCACCTCGGAGAGGCGCCGTAGTGGCCGAACCAATAGGCCTACCCCTTCTAATTAGCCTCACGCCGTGAAACACCTCACTTTGAAGTCACTACTTTTTTCTTCATAGCACTGTGACTGAAACATGTGCCAAACATATGTAGTATGACTACCATGCCTTAACGTTTTGTATTATTATTTCTTTCCTGCTAGTAAGTATTAAAGTACAAAATTCACACTTAAAAAAATTGACATTGTGTCATTTTGCCTTACCTAGAAATAGTTGCTCGCAATCTCCTCACATCTCTGGCGCCCAGCTGCTGCAACAGCTCTACCAGCTACCATACATCCTGGGCCAGGCCCCTCCACGTCTGAGGATCCTGAGTCACTCAGCTCCACTGGTGTTCCTTTTCTTGTGGCAATATTATGCAGCATGGCACAAGCTACCACTATTTTGCCACACGTATTGGGGCAGTATTGGAGAGCATCTCCACTTTTATGTAGACACCTAAATCTGCTTTTCAGGATCCCAAAGGTCCGTTCGATGGTGCCTCTGGTTGAGATGTGTGCCCTGTTGTATCTGCGTTCACTGGCATTGTTGGGATTGAGGTAGGGATTCAATATGAAATCGCGTACTGCATATGAGCTGTCACCTGTGGGTTTGAAATGAAATGGTTAGTCTGTGAAATGCACATGGTACTTAGTACAAATGAGCCCTATGTCTGAAGGTATTTACCGAGTAGGTATCCCTCGCCAAAATCCCCTCTTGAGAGTCTACGGTATATCCCACTGTGACGGAATATGAATGCGTCATTTGTGCTGCCAGGATACTTTGCTACAATGTCAGTTATGATGTGTTTGGCATCACACACCACCTGAATGTTCAGTAAGTGGTAGCATTTCCGGTTCCTGAAGATGTATTCATTGTTTGAGGGGGCGGATATAGCAACATGTGTGCCATCTATGCATCCTATCACGTGTGGAAATTGCGAGATTTGATAAAAGTCCTGCTTTGTCTGGGCTAGTGCCTGTGGGGTGCTGGGGAAGTATATGTGATGTTGCATCCTCTGAGCCATGGCATCTAGAAAGGCATGGAAGAATCGCGAAAAGGCACTTTGTGACACCCCTCCTGCTGAGGCAATCACCCCCTGAAAACTTCCAGAGGCCAACAGGTGTAATGAACACAGGACCTGTATTTCAGTGGAGATGGCATTTGTACTGCGTGTGGGGTGTTCAAGGTAGGGTCTGAGTTCTGCAATTAAATCATTAATGCTGTCTTCCTCCAGCCTGTAATGGGTGTAGAGCTCCTCCTCGAGGCACTGGGAGATGCTGACGCGCAAACGGAATATACTCTCTTGGCGTATCCTCCTCTGTGCAGCAGCTCTCAGACGCATCCTCCTAGCTATCAGGCAAAGCCCCGCCATGTAGTAAACAGTTTGTGGTATTCTGTTGCTGCTTAAATAGTTTGCACCTGGTTACCACCTGCTCGTACTTGGTGGTAATTGAGATTCTGTAATTTGCAAATTTACGAAAATCGCTAATTGCGATTTTTTCTTACATACCATTGCGATTCCTTATTTTGCGATTATGGCCATCTGCGATATTTCTGCGATTTCCTACATTTGCGATTTTCAGTTTGCGATTTTCACAAAATGAGAACTCGCAAATGTAGGGAATTGCAGGAAAATCGCAGATTGGCCAATTTCGCAAAATAGGGATTCGCATTTTTAGCAATTCCTTCAATCCCAATCGTTTTGCATTCATACATACCATTTAGCGAATTTCGGCCTTTGCGAATGCGAATTTGCTTCATACATATGGCCCTTAGTCTTTCTGTGGGGTGTCTTGAATTTAAACATCATTGAGGGCATGGATGGCATTGGATCGTGGTGATTTTTGTGTGTTTTTTGACTTTTTGGGGTGGTGTTGGGGCCTGGCCATGTGGGTTGGGGCCATTTTGAGTCCTGGTACAGGCAGGGCCTGGCCATGTGGTGAGGGTCAAGGGGCCATTTTGAAGCCAGGCAGTGTGCTTAGGCCTGCACCCAGTTTACATTGCTTTCAACCATTATGCCCAGGGGTACTCAGTGGTGCATGGACCTAGTCTTTCTGTGGGGTGTCTTGAATGTAAACATCATTGAGGTCATGGATGGCATTGGATTGTGGTGATTTTTGTGTGTTTTCCGACTTTTTGGGCCCTGGCCATGTGGGTGGGGGCCATTTTGAGGTATGGGACAGGCAGGGCCTGGCCATGTGGTGGGGGCCAAGGGACCATTTTGAAGCCAGGCAGTGTGCCCAGGTCTGCACCCACTTTGCCTTGCTTTCAACCATTATGCCCAGGTGTACTCAGTGGTGCATGGGCCTAGTCTTTCTGTGGGGTGTCTTGAATTTAAACATTGAGGGCATGGATGGCATTGGATTGTGGGGATTGATTCTTGTGCATGTTTTGACTTTTTGGGGTGTTGTTGGGGCCTGGCCATATGGTTGTGGGCCATATTGAGGCCTGGGACAGGCATGGGCCTGGCCATGTGGTGGGGGTCAAAGGGCCATTATGAAGCCAGGCAGTGTGCTCAGGCCTGCACCCAGTTTGCCTTGCTTTCAACCATTATGCCCAGGAGTACTCAGTGGTGCATGGGCCTAGTCTTTCTGTGGGGTGTCTTGAATTTAAACATCATTGAGGGCATGGATGGCATTGGATTGTGGTCATTTTTGTGTGTTTTTCGACTTTTTGGGGTGTTGTTGGGGCCTGGCCATGTGGGTGGGGGCCATTTTGAGGCCTGGGACAGGCAGGGCCTGGCCATGTGGTGGGGGTCAAGGGGCCATTTTGAAGCCAGGCAGTGTGCTCAGGCCTGCACCCTGTTTGCCTTGCTTTCAACCATTATGCCCAGGGGTACTCAGTGGTGCATGTCTCTGTGGGGTGTCTTGAATTTAAACATCCTTGAGGGCATGGATGGCATTGGATTGTGGTGATTTTTGTGTGTTTTTCAACTTTTTGGGGTGTATAACTGATGTTCCTCTGGCTTCCAATACTTTTAGGTGCACAAGAGAACCACCAGTGCCAGGAAGAAGTCCTGCAGTGGTGTGCGCAGCACAACGTCACGTGATGTCACGTGTGGCCACAGACAAGACAACTCTGCAACTCGTGCAACTGTGGCCTGCTGTTCTTACATCTGAAGAAGATGGCCCCAAAGAAAGGTGGACGTAGCGCCTCAGCGAAAAAAGTTGCCAGTGCCACTGCCAGTAAGAAGGAGCAGAAGAAGCAAGTGGCACCACCTACCAAGGAGACTGGTGTGCCCACCGACACCTTTTTTGGGGAAAAAAAACCTACGCCTGCAGCAGCAGCGGTGTCCGCCGGGGACCAAGCTGGAAGCAGCACCTCCGCTTCATTGGGCTCAGTACCACCACGCCAAGTTAGGTCCAAGAACACCATGAGTGCTGCTGCGGCAGCCACTTTGGTTGTTCAATCACCATCGACCAGTGATCTTGGCTCATCACAAGAAAGTACCATCCAATCAAAGCCGGGTGTAACTCAGCTGACGAGTGTTCAACAACCACAGCCGCAACGACAACCACAGGTGCAACTAGTACAAGCGCAAGTACATGGGCAAGGAGAGGCGCAAGTAGAGCCGCAAGTAGAGGCGCAAGTAGAGGCGTAAGGAGAGGCGCATGGACAGGTGCATGGAGAGGTGCAACTAGAGGTTCATGGAACGGCACAACTGCCTACAACGTTTGTTCCTCCAGAAGTAGGGGCACATCAGGAACTTGATATTCAGTAGGAGGTATCATCCGAGGAAACTACTCCTCCTGATGATGATCCATTGCCTTCCAGATCCCCAGCAAGAAAAAGGTCAAGGAGGGCTACTACTACTACTACAAGTTCTTCTTCAAGCCCCCTTCATTCTGATGACCTTGATCGTGATTGGAACCCTGCAATGCAGTCTGAGAGTGAGTCACGCCATGAGCCGACAAAGGTAGCTAAGCCTAAAAGGAAGGCTCCCGCAAGGCTTCGACTTATGGGTGATGACGACGAACAAGAAGTGGTGTCTTCTGCTGCTGATGAACAGTCTGACGATGACCCGGTCATCACAGTCGTCACTCCAGCCCCAGCGGGCTTGCAGCATACAATATTTTGACCCTTTCCTGATTGGCTGCTGAGCGGGATGTGGGCGGCGTGGCACTGGTACCACCACCAACGCAGTCCACTACAATATCAACACGACCTACAGCTTCCATATTTTTTAGTCAGTAGGGCCGGCAGGGACCACCATCCAGCTCGACCTCAAGTAGTGGTGCTGTAAGTGAACAACAGAAGCAAATTCAGCCACGGTCATCCTCCACTTCATCTGGCATTGAAAGTCAAAGTAGCACCTCCACCACCAGCAGACATTTCCAGTCCCCAGTTTGGGACTTCTTTACTGTTAGCCAAAGTGCTGAAAACATGGTTGTTTGTTCGATTTGTAAAACATCAGTTTGTCGGGGTAAACTTGGTACCAACTATGGTACCGGAGGCCAGAGAGGTCATCTCAAGAAACACCACACTATCATTTGGGAAGCACACATAAGGAATATCGAGGAAGGCAAAAGAAAAACAAATCCAAATGTATCCCTTGATATTGCATCTGATGATGACGAGAAGCTGATCGTGCAGGGGGAAGTGAAGAAGCGACAGACATTTTTTCTGGTACACCCAGTACCGCTGGCAGCAGCACTGCAGTGGTATCACCCACACCCTCTACCCCTGCAACATGTATGAGGCACACTAAAAGTCTGGGAGAGACACCAATGCGAAAAACTACATTACTGGGCCTAACTGGTTTGAAGACGTCATCATCATCATCACGTAAAATGATCCAGCCCACCATTCGCGGAACGTTGTGGTCGGAGGCGCCATTTGAATGCAGCCCCCCAACGGTATGTCTCAATAATGCAAAGCTGGCTAAAATGCTAGCGCTGGACCTTCTCCCTTTTTATTTCGTGGAAGGGGTGAGGTTTCTAGAATTAGTGGCAACAGTCTGCCCTAAATGGAAGGTTCCTAGCCGGTCCTATTTTGCCAGAGTTGCGGTTCCAGCACTACATCAAGATGTGCTTGCTGAAGGTGATTGGGGTAGCTTTGCAGAAGAGTGCTGTTCACACTATCCACTTGACAACAGACATGTGGAACAGTTGCCAAGCCTTTGATTACATGTGCATCACGGATGTACCATGTTACAACGCATACCATTACAACTACCTACTATTACAACGCGACCATTACAACGCATACCATTACAACGCATAGCGCTTTGAGGTGCTGAATAGTGGTAAGTATAATTTACTATTCTAACTCCAGTCCCCGTGAACATTAGGGAAGGTGTTGGATAGTAAATTATACTTATTCCCTATCCTAGAGCGCCCCCCAGCGCAATGCGTTGTAATGGTATGCGTTGTAAAAGTTGCGTTGTAACAGTAGGTAGTTGTAAAAGTTGCGTTGTAACAGGTGTATACCGTGCATCACTGCACACTGGGTCTTTTTTTGCAGGGGTTAGAGACAAGTCAAGTGCAGGTGTTAACCCGGACACACTTTTTCAAGCTACTCGGAAACATGCAATATTAGCCATGTTTGCCATGGAGAAATCTCATACTGCAAAAAACATTTTGGAGGAGTTTAACAATAAGGTCTCTGTATGGCTGCATCCAAGAAATCGCATAGTTGGTTATGTTTCCACCGATAATGGCAGTAATATAGTTACCTGCCGAAGAATCTGCACACTTCAGCCATTCTTTTAAGGCCCGGAAGCAGCTGAGGGGCATTCAACATGAACGTAAACTGCCAGTCAAAGGACTCATCCAGGAGGTGGCAACACGTTGGAACTCAACCTTTTACATGCTTGAGCGTCTGTCTGAGCAGTGCATCGTAATCAATGAGTATGTCTTTCGACGGGGTACTACTATGAAAGACATGAGGCTAGAGTTGGAGAAATGAAAGCTAGTTAAAAGCCTGACAGATATGCTTCGTCCTTTTGAGGTCTTCACGCTTGAAGTCAGCAGGGAGGACTGTTCTTTGGGCAAAGCTATCCCATTGTTGGTCATGCTAGAGTACCAACTGAAGGTGGTGTCTTCAACGTTCAGAGATGATGGTGAAAAGCAAGAAGCATATCAGTTGGCGGAGAGTTTATTAAGCCGCCTAGTTGACAATGAAAGGCTTAAAAACATACATACAGAACAACATTACATCTGTGCCACTATTCTGGAGCCAAAGGCAGTGTCCAGCAAAGCATTCATTCCTTTTGATGAAGCAGATGTTTCAAAGTACAAACATTGGCTAGCTGTGTCAGCCACTCGGTTCGAAAAAGATCGGCAGAAAATTCAAGGAGCCAGCAGAAGTCCAACTGAATCAATAGGCCATCCGGCGTCAAGTTCCACTTCTGAATCTGTGGGTGAAGGGAGTCACTTTCCCTCACAGCCGTTAACGACACTAGCAGCAACCGTATCATTATCCTCACCTGCACCAGGCCCAGCCATAATATTGTCGGAAGCGGATTGGCTAACTCATCAAGGGTTTGCTCGTTCCAGTGCTGCAAAGGCCACAGATGGTACGCAAGGTGGAGCAACCATGGAGAACCTTGAGTCGATTGTGCAGGCCTATCTGGATGACCCAATAGAGGTCTTTGTTAAGTAGAACCCATTGCTGTATTGGTACAGGAAAATGCCTCTATGGCCACTGATCACCAACCTGGCTCTAAATTATTTGTCTTGCCCACTCGCAAGTGTGTCTTCTGAACATGTTTTCAGTGCTGCTGGTGCCATTGTATCTTCAAAAAGGACCTGCCTCTCTCCAAAAAATGTGAATAGGTTAACACTGATCAAGATGAATCAGCACTTCATACCACCAGATTACAAAGTACGTGAATACACGCAGGAAGAAGAGGACACCGACTTAGGTGACGGAAGTTCTTCTCTGTTACCTGACCTACTCCTGTCTCAATTCATGGAGTTTGAGGACTAGCTCTACTTCCCTGACACCGAGGCCTGAAAATGACTTCCTTTTTTTCGTCCTTATTCACTTTTATTCCTGTGTGTCTTTCTTTGTTTTGCAACTATTACCACAACAAAACTCTAATCACCTAATCACAACAAGTCCATCAGCAGCACTGTCTTCATCTTATATTCCTTATTGATTTGAAGGTGCCGCAGCCTGCATTCCTGAGGTTCACAAGTTCACAACTCAATCATGCTCCTCTATACTCCTCCTCCAGATTCCCCCTATCCATTTCCCTCAAGGCAGATGGATGGATTACGACGAGTCCCCTCAAGTGGGACTGAAATTACTGACTGACTACATGCTTGCTGATTGCTGACAGAGTTACTTCTGATATTGACAGGAGAAGCTGCCCTGTGGGCCCTCACTTTCCGAAGAAGATGCGGACAAAAAGTAGAACAGGTAATGAATAATTGAAAAGATGGCATGCAGTGGACAACAATGGCTGTCTGGCTCTGATGAAACCAATTGCTGTTTGTCTTTTGTGCATGAAATGATGAATCATATGTCTTGTCTTAGTTATAATTAATATTTTACACAGTAATTGTAACTCATGTCAACTACTTTGTTTTTTTTACCTTGTTTAATTCAAATTGTACTTCAAATTCAGGGGCCACTATGTTGCATTTCACAATATGCAAAATGTCCTTGGAGCGGACTCACTTTCCAATATACCATGATGATTGATTAAATAATATATCTTTTTTCTTTACAGTCACTCACTGGGATGGATGGATCATCAGCGTCGGTTTACGGAACAACTATGGCCAATTCCTGAGTGGCAAACAGGTTAACCAGTCTACAACAACTACTACAGCAGAACTACATGTCTGTCTATTCGTGGTATGTAGTTGTCAAGGGCGAGGCAGTGTACTGTTGTTATTATGCCAGGCAGAGTCCCCTCCAGACAGCAGTTCATGTAAAATTGGGGCTATGTGGCTTGCTGCATACAATTCGATATGTTTTGTCTGTCTGACAAAGAGCCTAGGTATGCTACATCAGCTTGTTTCACTCAGTGATGCCTGCCTTGACCGTCTGCATGGCACTGCCTCAAGCTTGGGCCAAATATCCATTATGTTTGGAAAATTTGCTGTTTTTCGGTGTTTCGCAAATCTCCCGAAATTACAGAAAAATCGCAAATTCTTGAGCGGAACAGATTTTTGGCCCATGCTTGAGGCAGGGCCATGCAGACGGTCAAGGCAGGCACCACTGAGTGAAGCATCCTCCTGATGTAGCATACCTAGGCTCTTTGAGACAGACAGACAAAGCATATCTAGGGTTTAGG
This sequence comes from Lissotriton vulgaris, assembly GCF_964263255.1. Taxonomy (NCBI): domain Eukaryota; kingdom Metazoa; phylum Chordata; class Amphibia; order Caudata; family Salamandridae; genus Lissotriton; species Lissotriton vulgaris. The sequence continues at coordinate 224,491,618 of NC_141695.1, forward strand.
GTTCAGTGCGATTTACTAGGGTTTTTGGGTTTAAGTTGGTATGGTTCATGCTGAGTCTAGGGCTCGGGCCCGATACAGGCTCGTTCATAATGATGTTGGCAAGGTTTTAGGGGGGTTTGGTGTTCTTTGGTCCATAATTGGCAGAATTTTGGCCTTTTTGGGTGTTTTGCGGGCGCGTGTGTTTAGGTGAAAAGTACTAGTCGTAGACCTTCTTCTTCTTCTTCAAAGAGCGCAGTGGTTCTATTTTGTTCTGCCTTGCTGAGATTCTTGGGAATCGCTGGAACAAGTGACTGTCCAGGTAAGTTTCAAGAGGATCGAAGTAGTGGAAGTGCTGAAAACAGCAATGTTTTGTGAACAGCGCAATTTGCCATGTTTTGAATATACCAGTATTGCATGTTTTTGGGGGGCTGTTTGGGGGTGTTCTAGATTTGTGGGGGTGGGTCGGGGGGGTTGACAGCACTGCTGGGATAGTCTAATTTTGATTGCGAGTGGTTTGAAGAAAATCCATGGTTGAAAAGGGGGGTTTGGGCCTAGTTGCAGACAGCGTTTTGGCACAATTTAAACTGAGGCCTAGCAGTATTGCGTGTTTTTGGGGGGCTGTTTGGGGGTGTTCTAGATTTGTGGGGGAGGATCTGGGGATCTGGGAGCACTGCTGGGATAGCATAATTTTGATTGCAAGTGATTTGAAGAAAATCCATGGTGGGAAAGGGGAGTTAGGGCCTAGCTGCAGAGCGCGTTTGGACCGATGTTGACTGGTTGGTGGAAAATTTTCTAAGTATGAGTTTTTGCATTTTTGCTTTTTGCCTGTTTGAGGGTGTTCTGCTTTTTTGCGGGTGGCTGCAGCGGTCTGGGGGAATAGCATGGAAGGTCTAATATCGGAATCAAGTGGTTTGGACAAAATCCATGGTGAAGAAGGTTTTCCGTTTTTGCTCACTTGCCTATTTTTGGGGGGCTGTTTGGGTGGCTTCTAGGTTATTGGTGGTGGGTTTTGTGGTCTGGGGGCACTGCTGGCACAGTCTAATTTTGATTGCATTTGTTTTTCAGAAAATCCATGGTGGAGAAGGGGCATTAGGTCCTAGCTGCAGAGCGCATTTGGACTGAATTGAAGGTAGGCCCATTTTTGCTTTTTGCCTGTTTGGGGGTGTTCTGCTTTTTTGCGGGTGGCTGCAAAGGTCTGGGGGCATAGCTTGGAAGGTCTAATATTGGAATCAAGGGGTTTGGACAAAATCCATGGTGAAAACGTTTTCCCCTTTTCAGAGTTTTCGCTCACTTTCGTGTTTTCGGGGGCCTGCTTGGCGGGGTTCCTGGTGTTTGGGGGGGGTTGGGGGGTCTTGGAGCAACGCTGGGTATGGATAGTTTTGATTGCAAGGGGTTTGAAGAAAACCCATGGTGACATAGGGGAGTTAGGGCCTAGCTGCAGAGCGCGCATGGAGTGATTTGGGAATGAGGCCTAAAATAAGTATCACTTTTTCGGGTTTCGCTTTTTGGCTGTTTGGGGGTGTTAAACTTGTTTTTGCCTGGGTTGACAGGTCTGGGGCACTGCTGGGAAGGTCTAATACAGGATAAAAGTGTTTTGGAGAAAATCCATGGTGAAAAGGTTTTTCACTTTTCAGAGTTTTCGCTCACTTTCGTGTTTTCGAGGGCCTGCGATGGGTGGGTTCCTGGTGTTTGGGGTGGTTGGGGGGTCTTGGAGCAACGCTGGGTATGGATAGTTTTGATTGCAAGTGGTTTGAAGAAAATCCATGGTGGCAAAGGGGAGTTAGGGCCTAGCTGCAGAGCACGCATGGAGTGATTTGGTAATGAGGCCTAAATTATTCTAAGTATCACTTTTTCGGGTTTCGCTTTTTGGCTGTTTGGGGGTGTTAAACTTGTTTTCGCCTGGGTTGACGGGTATGGGGGCACTGCTGGGAAGGTCTAATACAGGATAAAAGTGTTTTGGAGAAAATCCATGGTGAAAAAGTTTTTCACTTTTCAGAGTTTTCGCTCACTTTCGTGTTTTCAGGGGCCTGCGTGTGGGGGGTTCCTGGTGTTTGGGGGGGGTTTGGGGGTCTTGGAGCAATGCTGGGTATGGATAGTTTTGATTGCAAGTGATTTGAAGAAAATCCATGGTGGCAAAGGGGAGTTAGGGCCTAGCTGCAGAGCGCGCACGGAGTGATCTGGGAAATAGGCCTAAATTATTCTGTGTCACTTTTTCCGGTTTTGCTTTTTGGCTGTTTGGGGGTGTTAAACTTGTTTTCGGCTGGGTTAATGGGTCTGGGGGCAATGCTGGGAAGGTCTAATACCGGATAAAAGTGTTTTGGAGAAAATCCATGATGAAAAAGTTTTCCACTTTTCAGCGATTTTTCTCACTTTCGTGTTTTGGGGGGGCTGCTTGGAGGGGTTCCTGGTGTTGTGGGAGGTTTTGGGGGGTCTTGGAGCAATGCTGGGCATGCCTAGTTTTGGTTGCAAGTGGTTTGAAGAAAATCCATGGTGGGAAAGGGGCGATTTGGCCTAGTTGAAGAAAGCGTTTGACACTATTTTTAACTTAGGGCTTGTAGGGTTAGCAGTATTGCATGTGTTTGGGGGTGTTCGAGATTTTGGCAACTGGGTTCTGGGGTCTACTCTTGGAGCACTTGTCGAGAAATGTTTAATTTTGGTTGCAAGTGGTTTGAAGAAAATCCATGATGGAAAAAGGGGGATTTGGGCCTACTTTACTTTCAAAGTATGTTTTGTCACCATTTTCCACTAGGTCTCAGACAGGTTTCAGTATCGCACGTTTTTTGGGGTCTGATTGGGGTCTTTGCGACAGAGTTTAAGGGTCTGGGAGCACTGCTGGGAAGGTCTAATTTTGTTCTAAAATCGCAGTTTACAGTACACCTAGCTTGAGGGGAAAGATCCTCAAAATTCGCCCATACTTATTTATCCTTCAAAAGGAGTAGGGAGTACGCCCTTTCAAAACTATTGTACTGTCGATTCTGAAACTGAAAGTGTGACTTTTTGCACTACACAGCGTACGTACCTTATATGTTTTTTCTCAGTGGTGTTTAAATATCACTTCCTGTTTTTCGATCAACATTTACAGGGCGGATTTCACCCTGTGCAATGGGAAAAAGGATGAAGTCAGGCTTCACATTAGCGAGCCGCAATTCAGCATCCGCCAGGCAGGCAGTGGACAAGGTGTCTTCTGGTCACCAACATTGATCGACGTAGCGTCAAATGGAATGGAGGAGTACTGCAAATATGAGGAATGGCTGGATGCATGCAATTTCCCAAAATCAACAGGACAACTACAATAACATACAGTAACAGTATCCATTCATTTCTACTTATCTTTTAAGTAATGTTATTGCTGTGAACTTCTATGAATGTGACTCTGCATTTCTTTGCTCTCTGCTTCTAAATTCATCCCTCCAGCCATTGTATAGTTTTACTTTGCTATTTTTCAAACTAATTTAATGAACAAAGTGTTTCTCTGAGTGCAGAGATAGGCAAGTGAAAACGCATAATTACTGCAGCCCTGTACTGTCGCATTCTTTCATTCATACTTAGTACGCTGTAGACTTTTCAGTAACCTATCCATGTAGCAAACAACTTGATGCATGCAGTAGTGCATGCACTTCCTTTATATCACTTAAAAGATTTATGGATAGCTTTGTATCCAAAGATTTGTTTATCTTCATTTGTTGTTTGTCCATGCTGTGTTTTTTTTTCTTCTCTCAACAAAACTTTTCCAAAAAACCCCATTCCCATCCAATTTCCAAACCCTAGCCCTCTTCCCCCGGGCTGTGTGGTTTTCATTTATGTGTCAGTAAATGACAGCAATAATTCCACGCACTTGCTGGGGAGGATAAGGTCATAGCAACAGAAAATGAATTACATTTCAAGGCTGGTGAAGGAATCTGAGGATATATTCTTACTCAGCTTGACACAGACCCATGACTTTGGCAAATCAAAGCAGATTTTCATGGGCGCCATCAACTGGATTGATCATCAAGAACATCCTCCTCCTACACGTGGCAAATGATTACGCTGCTGTGTCCTTCACCTTCAGTACTATGTCTTGTAGTAGTAGCCAATGTCAAATTCCACGCAAGTAGTAGTTATACTTTCAATACTTTAACATTTGTAAGGCTACACTATGGCACTGTTCTAGTGTACTGTCACGTGTTATAGTATTTATTCTAATGCTCCGCTCAGGCTAATCAAGGTTTCATTTTCTTTTTTTTCCATATGCTGCAACTGCCACTGTGTACCACCACTAGCACCACCGCAATGATGCCATTTCATCCGCCCAGGATTGCCAACCTTAATCGCCATTTGCCATGCAGCCAGCCCTGTACCTAGCCCTATTTTCAAACACGAATTATAGGTAAGACAAGCGTTTGGGGGGAAAAAGAATAATGGAGTAGTAGGAGAGACGAGATACTGACGGTAGTACTAGTAAAGTCCTAGGACAATTCAATTCACTAACTCTGTGAGAGGCACTTAGTTTTGTAAACATTTGGGCAATTACTTACACAATTTGAATCAAGAAGCCACTTCAGTTTCAGGAAAACAAACTTACAGTTAACCCCCCCCCCCCCCCCCCAGCCTCAGCTGCAGTAAAAACACGTATGCTATGTTTAAGTTGAAAGTAATAATTATTTATATCCCTAACAAAATTAATTATCCCGCAAGACCCGACCGACCCCCCCCTCCCTAACCCCAAAGAATGTCCGTGAAATAAAAAGTCCCCAAAGTCCAAAAAACCCAACTCTCAATTCGCACCCCCCAAAAGTCTTTAAAAAAGGGGCAAGGGACAGTCTCTCCTCCTCTAATGCCGCCGGCGGTGTGCTTTTTTGGCCAGGTGGTCATGCTCCTTATGTTGATTCTTGAGCAGGATTTTCATTTTCTTCTGCTCCTGCTCAAGGTAGGACACCCTGAGGGTTAGGCGGTGCACGCGTGCCTTTGAAGTGCTGTGGGGGGCAGCTGATTGTTTGGCTGCCTGGCGGTGGTGGGTGGCTGCGGTACCACGGCTCCGTACCACTGGAGGCCTGCGCTGACTGGCTGACCCAGGGAGCGTGGAGGAGTATGCAGCTGTCGCTGTGGATGTTGTGGAGGTCGACTGCGTGTCCTCCTCATCCTGGGCCACCATCCGCCGATATTCGGTGACAGTCGCCTCCAGCTTCTGTTACCAGGCCCATCTAGCCAGCTCCTTCCGTGACAGTTTTGAAGGAGCATCTATATGAAGAAAGAAAGACATAGTCTGTAACCAATGCGCTTTAAGATTAACACAAAATAATTCAGCAGAAAGTTGTGTTACAGTGGAACTAGCAACTTGCAAGCACAGTACATAACATTTGTGGCCTGTATCTATCTAACCTCCCACTTCTTCAGCCTTGCTCTATCATTAGTGGGAGTTTCAGGGATCAATTCTACGAGCACTATGGCCTCACTACATTAGAGTCGACTATGACAGTACACCAATCTTCTTCTTCTTCTTCTCTCTTGTTTAGCGAAATTGGTACGTAAACTTCTGGAAGCTGGCATAATGCCAGCGCAGTCAACTTGCACCCGAGAAAAACAGACACACGCCATGATGACACAGGCTTGCGTTACTGTACCAGTCCAGTACATGCAGGTGGTGAAGCTCTTACTTTTCTATTACGGGTGGCACTGAGAATACTCTGTTACAAGGGCTACTACTTAATTAATTTAACTTTCACCCTACAGTGCCAATGACTACTAGAAAAGGAAAATGAAGAAGATAAATAATATGATTATCTATCCCTTCACAGGATATGTATTTGCTGACATATGGGATGACTTTAGGTGCTTTGTTTTTTATTGAGTGAACACTGATTGGCCACACATGAATGACAGAGTTGTACTAAAATTATTAACAGAGGTAGTGAGTGGCCCCCGTAATTGCCAGATATATGCTGTGCTTGCAATACAAACTACTGCTACTATTCATGGTAGTATTCGGAAAAATTACAACTTCTTTTCCTTGCCATTCCTACACTGGAACGGACGTGCGGGTGCAGTGTTACATGTTCTTCAAAGTAACACTTAGTTCATCCAGTGACCGCCTACTCTCTCTACATACACATATGCTATCTATGAGTCAGATAGTACCATGATCCAGGCATCCATCCATTCAAAGTAAATGTCAATCATTCTTCTTAATGTCCCAACTGGACAAACCTTACTTTTCTCACGGGAAAACAACATTTTCATTTTATTTTCGAAACCGCAAGCCATGCATCCGTGCTTGACTTGCATTTGAATTTCAACCAAAGGATATATTGCGCACACATGCAGTTTCTGTTTCACCCACCCAGGCAGTCCTCTTCCCTTTCTCCTTCCACCCATCCTTGCTTCATCCTTCAACCGACCATGCATCATGTTCCCAGCCACCTCTGGCAGCAATCAAATACGTATATTTCTTTGCCAGTCATCATTACTTTTAACTCGCTCGTCCTTCCACACTTACTTACACCCTTCTTTCCCTTTTCGTTCATCCCATCCATCAAGTTCATCTCTGATCTGACTTGGATTCTCGAAAAAACTTTCACAGCTGAGTTGAAGTCAATTAAGAGGAGGCTACTACCTGTTTGATAAAAACTTAGTTCTAAATTTGTAAGTCTTCTTAACAGTATAGTATACTTGTACTGTACAACATATACACCCGTGCAGAGAGCACACTCTGCAGTCTGCAATCTCAATAAGTAAGGAATATAATAGCTTACCACTGTCCGCCACTACCTTTGCATCCCCGACAGCAGTTTCCGCTGGCTGTTGCACCACCTCCGCCCCAGGAGTGCCCACCTCCGCACTGGCCCCGGCACCGGTGGATGGTTGTGCCGATGTTCCGCCTAGAAAATACATTTCAGATTCTTAGATGCCATATATACCACTCCCTAGTATTTTGTCTAGGAATGGAAAAATTTCACTACGACTCCACAAATAAATTTAATAATTTGTGACTGTCTAGTCAAAACTAAAAATGGTCCTTTTTTCAGGGAAGGGTGTTGTCTTGCTACACTTTTTGGCACAACTGTTGAATGCTTGCTTTTTAACACGCACCATTTTTCTCATAACAGACAGAAGCTTCCCTTCTAAGAACAAGAGCAAGATCAGATCATCATCACTAGGACGGAGTCAGCAATGATTCAGCACCACAAAGAAGATTTGAAGTTCCAACCAGGTGAGGGCTCGCCCACAAATAATGTGTGAAATCACTAAGCACTTTTCCATTTTCATTCCACCGTTTATGTTGTATGATGAACTTGATTTTAATAAATGTTTTTACTTTTAATAAAGCTTTAAAACTTACATAGACTCTGTGGTTTTTGGTCATGAGTGAGTGAGCGAAAGGGTTTGCAATTTGCAAGCATGAGTCCGTGGCTCTGACAGTTTTGGACTCTGACTCCGTAGTCTTATGTCATGGGTTGGATAATCATCATTGGGGATCAATCATCGATGAATTAGGGAGCTAAATGACACTGCCACACTAGCTAGTCAGTAAGGACATTGGGGGTTTAAATTCTCTTATGACTGAGGTATGTGGAAAGTCTAACTGCGCCTATTATAATTGATAAACATTGCACTATTTAGTGTCCATAGTTCTGTTTGTGCAGAATTGTCCCTGCAACAATAGTAGTATGGATTGTCCTCCTATCCAATCTAAAAGTAAACTACTATCTTATTCTTTCTTGGTGGTCATTGACATTTTATTGTTGGGAATTGTCAAAGCATAAACATTTAGAAGACTTCAAAAGACATTATGGGCAACCCAGAGGACTGCACTCAGTGCTTAGAGCTATTGCTGAATAGAATGGGAGTTTCGTTTAACACCTTTTGCCAACTGTGCAAGCTTAGTTAGCTACACAGACAGACTAATAATAATAATCTAGTAGTACAACAGGGAGTCATAGTAGAAGCAGGATTAGAATTTAGAAACAGTCTACAAGAAGTTCAAAGACGATTTAGAAAAAATCGAATGAGGAACGTTAGTAAAAAATAGGTACTCTAAAAGATAGGGAAGAATAATTATTAATATTAACATGAAAACTTACTGGGGCCAGCAGAGGAGCCCTCGCCGGACTGATCCTGGCCTACCTGTTCCTGCTCCGCCGGCGCCGCTACCTCCTCCTCTGTCCTCTTGCCCCTGGGGGGAGCTGATGTACAACATGAAAGAAAGACCCAAACATGGATGATTGTTGTCAACCAAATCAAACATTTCAAAAGAAAAATAACAAATTAATTCGGGGAAATAGCAAATAGACAACAATTGCACTACATTTATTGACCTATCTAATGTGGTCTACTAGGATATTAGTATTTCTGGATTCGCGGACTGTCGACTTGGAAAGTTATGTAACTCACTAAACCAACTACAAAAAGGTTCGACTAGGACTGGCAGGCAGCACTCCGCAGCACGCGAAGTGACAAAGTCCATCGTGATTGCAGACCAGTGAGAACACTAAAAAGTAAGTTTACTACTACATAACCAGTCATTAAAATACTCAAACTATCAATCCACCACCACTATCTCTTCTTAGTGGCAGGTGTAGAAAGGAAGGACTGGACTTGCGGCTCTAGAGGCAGATTTACAAGCCCCTTGCGGCTCTTTTGCTCTGTCGTTCCGTGACTTTTGTGACGCAGCGGCAGCGCAAAAGAGGCGCCATGGTACGGGGTATATTAACAATGTGACGCATCTGGGAGATGCATCACGTTGTAAAGCCCTGCGCCATCAGGGGGCGTTCCGGCACAAGGAAGGGCGTTCCTGCACTGGAACGCATCCTAAAAGTGGCTGAGTGAAATCTACAAGATTTCACTCAGTCACTTTTAGATCAATGCTGCGTCAATCAAAACCCTGCGCCTGCTTGAAGCAGACGTATGGCTTGACACAGCATTGAGGAGATGTGGCACCCCAGAGCATTGCTGGAGCTGTGTTGTGGTTGCGACGCAACTCCAGCAATGCGCCGCCTTTAGGGCATAGATGAGTGACTTTTCTGTGTGGTTTTTGCCCCATGGTGCGCCACATTGTAAATGCGGCGCACCATGGTTGGAGGAGGCGTGGCGCACAATTACTGGCACATCCCTGCTAATTTGCAGGGATGCGCCAGTAACTTTAAATCTGCCCCTTGGTGTCTGGCATTACGCAGTTCTGTAAAGTACACTCATACATAATTACTCAGGCCAATGAAAATGAGGTAATAGAAATTTTCAGGTAGCCGAAGTGTCCCCCAACTCGCACCCTATCCATGCACCCATGTTCCTTGTATGTCGTGTAACTTCCGTTCTGTTCATGCCAGAGAGACGCAAATGCATTTGCGTCCATCCTTAACATGTTAGCTATCCAACCATACCAAGAAATCCCATTAATTATGTTCTTAAGCATACAGTGCCATCGTCTTTATGTGGTGCACTTCTGAAATTCGCACACGTTTTCTCCATGTTTTCTGACCCAGTCGAGCTAGGCCCTTAACGAGGCCTCTCTGTCTCATCTCTCCTGTCTCCGAAAGCTGCACGCATCCCTGACCCCTGCCTTACTTCCTGCCAGCGCGGCGGTGCCCGGCTCGGCCTGGACTGCCTGCCTAATTCATGTTTTGCCTACCGGTATCTGCTCAGCCTCCTCGAAAACACATTCCAGTCTAGTGAAATGGGTAAACATCTTCCCGGCTGCAGAGCAAAGGGCCCGGCCTTCCTGTCCTCCTTGCAAGTGATTTACTGATCCCGTTACCATGGTAGGCCCATGGCTCCGCGCATTGCACCGAGACACGTATGCATGCACTAGCATTCGGTATTGAACGGCCCCTGCCCGAGAGACCTTTACTTCAGACACTACATCCTCCAAACAACAGATATCAGATATGCTATAGGTACAGGTTGCCCTGACACTCCAGACACCAGTCTCCTCCACTAGTGCTAAAGTCAAACCCCCAGTTTCACGTCATACTAGTTGCGCGCGCATATAGGCGAAGGGTTTCTGCTGATTCTGCAACTTCTCATTTTGCTTCCACCCACATGTGTCGTATCTTGTGACGTTTCTCTGACATGTACAGTGCACGCCCATGTGTACGCCTCTTTTCACGCCTCCTCTTACGCACATGTGTTCTTATCTCTCTCTTTTCACCTGTTACGCCTACTGTATTGGATTCAAGCGTAACGATTTACTATATATAATGTGTAATGTTAATAAAACGTTGAATGTCCCTTCCTGAACCTGCGTGGAACCCGATATCCTTTGCTTCGAAGCATAATATTAAAGCCCGTATGACTCAGATACCACGGACTCTGCCTCTCATTTTAATGAGCTGTCTTGTATTGATAATTATATGGAAAAATTGATTAGGTAAAACTTATTTACCACAAAATGAGTACAAAATCGAAAACAAATAAGTATAGTAGCACCGCCACTGAGCAGGAGAGCAGTGCACCTGAAATGCAATCACAGACAATCTTGAAACATAATTTACCTACAATGTAATCGGCAGCATTATTGCTCTTCGGAAAAAACAAAAATTTCCAATATGATAACACATAGAGCAGGAGAAAACAGATTAGTGATAAAATAGCTACTACTACTCACCAAGCCCAGGGATCTCGACGCCTAGCTGGTCGAGCAGGTCGTGTTCACAGTCCAGGAGGTCGGACCACCAGTGTGTGGCCTGGCTGAAGGTGCGCCGGACCCGAGAGTGTTTATACATGGCCCGGCACACCTTCTCCCACAGCTTCAACGCTCCCGGAGCCCGTACCCGCTAGCGATCCTGCCGCCTGCCGTGATGGTCTTGAGGAGGCGGCGCTGCACATAATTAACCAGTGCGGCCACCTCCTCCGGGCTAAAGATCTCACAGGCTGTGACTTGCTCCCCCTCAATCGCCCACATGGGACCCGGGAACGGGGTGCAGGACCCTTCCCCTTGTCAGGCTGCTTCCCGGCTCCCTTTTCCATGGTCTGGACAGGAAGGTAAATAATAAATAGGAAAGAGAATAAGGAAAAAGTAAAGAAAAGAAAAGAGTTTAAAATAGTAGTTTTAAATTAACCAAAAGTAGAAGAAAACACAAAATATGGAGCTAGAAAAATAGAGGGATAGATAATAAGTAAAATAGATTAAAAAAACTTCAAACAAGCAAAGGATGGAAAAGATTGAAGCTGGATAGAGAAAGCATGCCCAGAACCATACCAATGAATGAAAAACAAGATGGCCGCGCCCGTTGAGGACCGCGTGGGTAAGTTCGCGTGATATTTTCCCCCGCGAGCACGCAAAAACACACGCAAACTTGTAATAGCGCGCCGTACACAACGCGAGATTGCCAATAGTGCCCGGAAACGGAAATACGCAACGCGCACAAGATGGCCGCCCCCATGTACCACCGCATGGGTAACTTCGCGGTTGTTGCGCTGTAAGCGGCCAGCGAAGACGCAAAAAACCTGCAAACACGCAAAAAAAGTCCGCAAATTCGCACTAATTTGATTGGTTTCTGGCATTCCAGCCGTCTTCAGCCCGGCTTGCTTGAATCCAGTGGCAAAGTGAGCAAGGGACTCACGTCTGAGCATACCCTGCCACACTTATGGCGACCAAAAGCGGTACAAAAGCCGGGCTGAAGACGGGTGGAATGCCAGAAACCGGTTCCCGGAAGCTTGTTTCCGGTCCATGGAAGACATGGCTTGGCAGTTCGGGCTGGACTGTTCCCATGAGGCACAGGGTCAGACTGATTTGCATATAGCCATGTCTGAACTGGGGTGGCAGAGTGGGCTAAAGAACGGTGATGGATTAAACCCAGATCTTTTGACTGGGTGTGAGTGTTTGATTGATTCAGATGCTCCGTCCATCACCACCCCCTTTTGTAACTCTTTTGGCCACCATAAGTGTGGCAGGGTATGCTCAGACGTTAGTCCCTTGCTCACTTTGCCACTGGATTCTAGCAAGCCGGGCTGAAGACGGCTGGAATGCCAGAAACCGGTCCTCGGAAGCATGTTTCCTGTCCAGGGAAGACATGGCTTGGCAGTTCGGGCTGGACTGTTCCCATGAAGCACAGGGTCAGACTGATTTGCATATAGCCATGTCTAAGCTGGGGTGGCAGAGTGGGCTAAAGAACGGTGATGGATTAAACCCAGATCATTTGACCGGGTGTTAGTGATTGATTCAGATGCTCCGTCCATCACCACCCCCTTTTGTACCTCTTTTGGCCGCCATAAGTGTGGCAGGGTATGCTCAGACGTGAGTCCCTTGCTCACTTTGCCACTGGATTCAAGCAAGCCGGGCTGGAGATGGCTGGAATGCCAGAAACCGGTCCCCGGAAGCTTGTTTCCAGTCCAGGGAAGACATGGCTTGGCAGTTCGGGCTGGACTGTTCCCATGAGGCACAGGGTCAGACTGATTTGCATATAGCCATGTCTAAGCTGGGGTGGCAGAGTGGACTAAAGAACGGTGATGGATTAAACCTAGATCTATTGACTGGGTGTGAGTGTTTGATTGATTCAGATGCTCCGTCCATCACCACCCCCTTTTGTACCTCTTTTGGCCGCCATAAGTTCGGCAGGGTATGCTCAGACGTGAGTCCCTGGCTCACTTTGCCACTGGACTCAAGCAAGCCGGCTGAAGACGGCTGGAATGCCAGAAACCGGTTTCCGGAAGCTTGTTTCCGGTCCAGGGAAGACATGGCTTGGCAGTTTGAGCTGGACTGTTCCCATGAGGCACAGGGTCAGAGTGATTTGCATATAGCCATGTCTAAGCTGGGGTGGCAGAATGGGCTAAAGAACGGTGATGGATTAAACCCAGATATTTTGACTGGGTGTGAGTGTTTGATTGATTCAGATGCTCCGTCCATCACCACCCCCTTTTGTACCGCTTTTGGCCGCCATAAGTGTGGCAGGGTATGCTCAGACGTGAGTCCCTTGCTCACTTTGCCACTGGATTCAAGCAAGCCGGGCTGAAGACGGCTGGAATGCCAGAAACCGGTCCTCGGAAGCTTGTTTCCGGTCCAGGGAAGACATGGCTTGGCGGTTCAGGCTGGACTGTTCCCATGAGGCACAGGGTCAGACTGATTTGCATATAGCCATGTCTGAACTGGGGTGGCAGAGTGGGCTAAAGAACAGTGATGGATTAAACCCAGATCTTTTGACTGGGTGTGAGTGTTTGATTGATTCAGATGCTCCGTCCATCACCACCCCCTTTTGTACCGCTTTTGGCCGCCATAAGTGTGGCAGGGTATGCTCAGACGTGAGTCCCTTGCTCACTTTGCCACTGGATTCTAGCAAGCCGGGCTGAAGACGGCTGGAATGCCAGAAACCGGTCCTCGGAAGCATGTTTCCTGTCCAGGGAAGACATGGCTTGGCGGTTCGGGCTGGACTGTTCCCATGAGGCACAGGGTCAGACTGATTTGCATATAGCCATGTCTGAACTGGGGTGGCAGAGTGGGCTTAATGGATTAAACCCAGATATTTTGACTGGGTTTGAGTGTTTGATTGATTCAAATGCTCCGTCCATCACCACCCCCTTTTGTACTCGCCTCTCAGACATGGGAGTGGAGGGATCTGCTTATGAATGGATAAGATCTTTTCTAGAAAATAGGAGTTTTCAGATGTATTGCCCTCCATTCAAACCTCCCCCCGGAAGCTGAGACATGGGGTTCCACAGGGCTCAAGTTTGAGCCCTACGTTCAATCTTTGCATGGAACCCCTAGCTCACATTGTGGAAGCCTTCGGAGTGGATATCGTCATGTATGCTGACGATACCCAACTGATGATTAAACTCACGCACAATCAGATGGAAGATGCCACCAACTTTTCCAACTGCATGCTATCTGTGGCAAGGTGGATGAACAACAACTGCCTGCGCCTTAATGGCGACAAAACAGAACTGCTGGTTGTTGGCAAATCACCCTCTGCCTGGTCGCATGCGTGGTGGCCCACGGAATTGGGCGTGATTCCCTCCCCGGTGGAATCCGTCAGAAATCTTGGAATTATGCTTCATGCTGAGCTTTCTTTTAAACAACAAGTCAGCAAAGTCACGGGAAGATGTTTTGGTATACTCAAAACTCTTCGAAAAGTTCTTGACCTTCTCCCCATCAGCGCCAGGAAGACACTTATACACGCCCTAGTTACACCGCACCTGGACTACGGCAATGCCCTGCTCTTAGGCTTAAACAAAAAGGCATACATCAACTGCAGTGCGTTCAAAAAGCTGCCGCTCGCCTGGTGCTCACCCTTCCGTGCAGAGCATCAGGAAAGACAGCACTATCTAAACTACACTGGCTCCCTATTGAGGAACGCATTACGTTTAAAGCGTTATGCTTTGAACACCGCATTGCCCAGGGAAAGGGCCCAGGTTACTTGCGAAAACTCCTCACCATCCATCGTCCTATCCGGAACTTAAGATCTGCCGGAGCGATGTTGTTCAAACTCCCCCGCATTCGCAAGGCCAGAATGGGAGGTCGCTCCTTCAGGTTTTTAGCAAGCAAACACTGGAATGAAATCCCGCTTGACCTATGCATGGAACCCTCTGAAACTAGATTCAGACTGAGACTCAAAACCGATCTCTTCCCACACTAATAAAGCTCTCCTGTTCCTTTGACTTGGGCCACTCGCTTCTGGACTTCTTTCTCTCTGGGAGCAGCAGCAATTTTAGCGCGGGGACACACTGTCTTGAGTGTAACCAGGCGCTCTAAAAATGGCTTTATTATTATTTTATTATTAGTTACTAAACAAACCAGAGATTAACCCCCTGGTAGCTATTTCCATTTCCATTTTATTTCACTTGTATAGCGCGTAAATCACCCGAAGTTCTCAGAGCGCTGGCAGCTGACAAGGATCCTTAAAACCCAACAGATTCAGGAGGTCGGGGGCTCGATAGCTAGAGATTAAAAGAGCCAGGTTTTTAGTTGTTTTCGGAATTTCATTTGATCTGGCTCTGCTCTCAGTGGGATGGGGAGGGAGTTCCATGCTTCTGGGGCGGTTTTGCTGAAAGCTCTGTCTCCGTTTCTTACTGTTCGGACTCTGGGAACGGAGAGAAAGGCTTTATTGGAGGAGCATAGCGTCCTGCTTGGGACGTGAGTTTTGAGTTTCTGTTCAAGATAAGCAGGTCCATGTCCATTTACTGCCTTATGGACTAGGCAGCAGAGCTTGAACTTTATACGCTTTTGTACAGGGAGCCAGTGTAGTGATCTAAGGCAGGCTGCTGAGGGGGTGCGAGGAGGTAGATCTAATACCAGCCTAGCAGCTGTGTTTTGGAGGACCTGCAATCTGTTCAGTAGTGTTAGGTTGATGGCCGAGAACAGGGCATTCCCATAGTCCATCCTGTTAACAATGAGTCCCTGGACTAGGGGCATGCGTGCTGAGAGTGGGATCCATTTAAAGATCTTCCTCAGGCTACGCATCTGGCCATAGCTGCTTCCCACTGTTTTTTTATGTGTTCAGACATGGTGAGCTTGTTGTCTAGAATTACTCCCAGGTTCCTGACGTATGGCTTAGGGGCGGGGCAGAGACCAAGGGAGTCTGGTCACCAGTCCGATGACCAGATTTGGTCAGCTTTGCCAAAAAGCATGACTTCGGTCTTCCCTGCGTTTATCATAAGATAGTTTCTGGTCATCCATTCTTGTATATTAGTCATACAGCTTTTGAACCTATTTTTTACGTCATCAGGGTTTTGGTTAATGGTGACGAGAATTTGAGTGTCGTCAGCATAGGATATGGTCCCAAAACCATTTTCTCTGATGATCTTTGCCAAGGGGGAAACATAAACGTTAAAAAGGGTCGGGGTCAGAATAGATCCCTGCGGGACACCTTTATCATTATTGTAGGAGATAGAGGTGTGGGGGCCTAGTTGGACCCTTGATCGCCTGTTTCCAAGGTAGCTTGATATCCATTGGAGAGCGTTGCCCTCAACACCAATCTCGGCAAGACGCTCTAGCAGAACGCGATGCGAGATGGTGTCGAAGGCCGCAGATAGGTCCAATAGAACCAGGAACGCTGACTTTTTTGAGTCCAAGGACAGTCTTATGTTGTCCACGATCTCCAACAGGGCTGTTTCAGTGCTGTGGAATGCCCTGAAACCGGATTGAGATAGATCAAGGAGTTTGTTAGACTCCAGGTGGGCAATAAGCTGGTTGTTAATTAGGTTCTCCATGACTTTCCCAAAGAGTGGTAAAAGGGAGATGGGCCTATAATTTACAAATTGATCCGGGTCAGCCGTGGGTTTTTTCAAAATGGGCCTGATTATTGCTTCCTTCCAGTGATTGGGGACAACACAGTGCTGTATTGATTGATTGAAAATGTTGGTCAAGGTGGGGATCAGAACTGGGGAGATTTTGGATATAACTTGTGGCGAAGCAGGGTCTCCCGGTGCTCCAGATTTCATTTTCAACAGAGTTTGGTTCACGTCTTTTTCGGTCAAGAGTGAAAACTGTTTCAGCGTGGTGGAGTGGGTATCGAGGGAGTTTTGCCTTATGGTGAGAGGGGTAGTGGCCTCATCCTCTGTGGTTGGTTGGGGAAACCGTTTGTGAATTTCATTTATTTTCTCAAGAAAGTAGGAGGCTAAGGATTCCACCCAGTTCTTGGAATCAGGGGGCGCCTGCTGTGCGCCTGGGGGTGTAGTGAACTCCTTGACAATATTAAACAGCTCTCGTTGTGAGTTTGCTGCTAGAGTGATCCTATTGCCTAGATAGACTTTTTTGGCCTCGGCGATATCCTTCATGTACTGCCTATGAGCAACTTTATATAGTTCCCTGTCTTGGGCACTTTTTGTATGTCGCCATTTTCGCTCTGCCATCCTAGTGGAATATTTTATTTGTTTAAGCTCTGGCGTAAACCAGGGAGAATTATTTTTCGGAGGCTTAGATGTGCGCATAGGTGCTATATCGTCTAGCGCAGTGGTGACAGCCGATTCAAATTCCATGGCAGCTAAACTAGGATTGGTGCATTGGGAAATTGAAGGAGGGGAAAAGGATTTGACAAAAGCTGGCATGGTGATTTTATACCATGGTCTGCTTTTTTTCATCCTGCCTGGGCGGATCGCCGGGATCTGAGCTATGACACAGACCAGACAGGCTTACCTTAGAGACAATGTGTAAAGTTTTAATGCAGTACCAAAACAGTAATAAAGTCAAAACACCACACAAGAAAAATCCCAAACCAATTTAGATTTGAGAGAGTCAATGTTAATCAATAAAATGACACTGAAACCCCAGAAATCCAACTAGTTATCAGAGTTATACAAATTTTCGGTTTAAGGTTCAGAAGAACACCAAAAGTGATAATCATTGCCTGCAGTCATTAGGTTGCACTTAACTGGTAGCTAGGCATAACTTGATGTCCTAGATGTATGCTGCAGATGATATCCACCTATTCATGCCATATCCAAATATATCCTCCTATTGGAATTCAGTTTGTGACTTTATAAGGGAATCGACTGGGATGCAGATTATAGTTTGCACTCATTTAATCTTCTTTGGTTTAAGCACGGAGGATGATGTGCAGTCTCCAGCGTGTAACGTGAAATTTCTGTTTTATGTGATTCTCTTGGCTAGACGGGAGATATGCAGGTTATGGAAATCAGGAAGTCCACCATTGTTTATTGAATGTCTTAATAGTATAATATATACAAGTGAGTCTGATATGGCATGTGATCCCATGAGTGAGAGAAAAATGTGGGCTCCGTTGGTTAGATGGAGAGAAAAGGAAATGTGAGTACTATGATTGAGCCAATTTTGCTATTGGCCACTATTCTCTCCTACGGGCGGTATCACTGGGTATAGGAGATGGAAGTGAATGCAGTAGTACGCTTGTGGGTTGCTACTTACGATTGCCTCATGGTCCATTGGGCAAGTTTCCCCCGGTAAGAACTAGAGGGATCAGAGTACACCCTAACAAGAATGCTGGCAGAATGCGGACACAAAAAAAAGGCATACGTTAATGCCAATCATGATGCAGTATGGTTTGGATCGAGGAACCAGGCTCAACCTTGTTTGAAGTTTTACCTTTGGACATGATCCCTGGAATGGAAAACAAAATTCCTCAGGTGGGCTAGACAGCAGGCTGCAATTAAGGACTCTATATCACGAATAGCTGATGGACGAGGTCCCAGTTAAACCGTGGGCTTTTGGTGGGCTTTTGGTGGGAAAGCTCTGGGCAAGAGAAATTTGAATTTTGCGCCCTATAGATCCCTTGACAGTCGGATAA
The DNA here is from genome assembly GCF_964263255.1 of Lissotriton vulgaris. NCBI lineage: Eukaryota > Metazoa > Chordata > Amphibia > Caudata > Salamandridae > Lissotriton > Lissotriton vulgaris. Next base: position 224,509,764 of record NC_141695.1, read on the forward strand.
ATATGGTGTCTTTGCTCAAGGGAGATTTCTATCTTTGGACTTAGTTACTCTTTTGGAGGCAGGAGTCTTTCAGTGGGGCAGGACTGCAGGCCCCAGCTAAAGTCGTGTCCACAAGACTGAATACCTTCTCCTTGATGTCCAGCTGAATAGGATTTGCTGCTGCTGAAAAGCTACGAACCAGAGCATCCTGAATATTTGGCCTGGCAGCAATTTACCTTCATTGGATCAGCTCGGGACCGGTCTTCGTGAGGTCTTTGGAACAAGCTTCAGTAAAAATCAGATACCAGCCAAGAGTCCAGGCCTTTCAGGACAACCCTTAAGGGTCAACACTCACTCCAGCAGCATGGTTCAGGGTGGGTGCAGTCTTAAATGGTCAGCTCTGCAGTTGAAGATTAAGGCCTGTTGTGTCCCTGTAGCTTGAACATTATGTCAGCCTTATGACCGTATGAGTCCACTTCTTTCTCCTGCAAACAAGAGAGAGAGCAGGTCTAGTCTTCTAGCGCCTTCTCATATCAGAGACAGCATGTTGAGTCCTCTTCTGTTATTGCACAGTCCAAAAAATGCTCTGATGGTGGTACTGGGGATGTCACATTTTTTTTTTTTTTTTTTTTTTAATCTTTATTCGGAAAAAATGTGTTCACCATAAAAGAGTACATATGCACAATAAATATACAATTCCCCCGCTAAAAACAGTGATAAAATATAGCAGCATAATTATATAACCTGAGAAAAAGCATACTCAACAGTCACTAGATTAAGTAAGGGTGCCTTCAGTTACTTGCATCAATCGATTGGAAACCTAGAATGCATCTTCAGTAACCGTGAGCGCGTCAGCCAAGCACTACTCAAAAATTTTGCCACCCCGCATATCATGACAGTGGATGATGAATCGGTAGAGAGTACACGTAGAGATGTCACATTTATGCATGGCACCAGCTGGTGGGTAGGGGAAACTCTTCGCTAATATCAACCTAGTGAGGTTAAAGTTCCCAGAGGTAATCCTACCTACTTTTTTTGCATTTGCTGTGTGACCTACTGCAAACAATCCCAACTCTACCTACCATCCAGATGGAGAGAACTCCTGCTCTCGCCCCAGAGATGGGGTCAGTTGAAATGAGCAACACCTCCTCTGTGGTCGATCTCAACTAGTTCTGGGGGCAACTTCTCTCCCACTGGAATTGGTTCCCAGCTATCTTGGGAAACAAAGAAGGGCCCTGTCCAGGTGTCACATAATATGTGCCTGTGACATGGTAGACCTCTTTGGTGATAATCAAGTTCCTGGGCACAGCCCAGGTGGTCACCCTGCCCAGGGAACAGAAACCACCTCCCCAAACTGAAGCTTTGTCCCTGTTCTAGAAGTAGCTTTCCCACCTCCTCAAGGTGGCTATTCAGCTGCCAGGTAACAGTCAGAGCTTCAGCTTATGCAAATTGCCTGCAGAGGTTTGGGCAGGGAAAATGTAACTTTCTAAAAGTACCACTTGCTCCATACTTATTATAAATACAACTCCACCGGTGAATCGGCATTGTAATAAACATTTCAAAAAGTTTCATAACACATTTTTAAAGAGTTTCCTAGATATACATTTAATATTGTATCACAATGCTTTCATACGGCAACCCAATTACAGTAGAAATAGTGTTTGCTGCCTTTTTGCTGCAAGGAAAGTTTAATAAGATTCTTTACATGTCCTACTTTTAAATACCGTACACTCTGCTTTCTGGGCAGTATGGCCTACTTAAGGGGTGACCTATTAATATTTATAAGCAATGTATAGGCCTGATAAAATGTGTTATTTTGACAGGTCGAATTTGTAATTTAACATTGCACAGCCTGACTACTAATTGTAGGCATGTAGTCATGTTTGCACTGTCACTGTAGTGGGTGGCACAATAGGGGCTGTAGCCAACTTGTGACTTTTAACTTTCTGGCTCTGAGTAGACTTCTGTACCATACAATAGGGACATAACAGTAAGATAAATATGCCAATTAGGGGTATGTCCATTTTTATCATGCTGAAGTATGGAGCACAGGCACCAACACTGGCTATTAGGTGGTAAAATGCAGAGAGTTTTACAGCCAGCAAAAAAATTCAAGACAAAAATCTGGAGGTACACCATTCAAAATATAGCAATTTCTAATTGACCTCCAATGCATCATACATTCTATGTCAGTCTCAAGCAGAGCTACACTCTAACAAGTAACCAAAGCACAGTATCTGAGTGCAACATTGCTAACAGTCTGAAGGAAGAGAGGCGTACTCAGATCTTGGTTTTATGCTGTGCACACATATTTTACAGAACAGTTGACTGTTTTGCTCACCATAGTGTAGTCACAGGTTCAGAGTTATTGATAGAACCGGCATCCTTGGCATGATTTCCCCAGTCTTTTTGCCTCTCACTCCTGTATTTTTGACTGTATATTGGACTTCGTTTTTGCTTTTTTTGTTTCTGGGTATTTTACCACTTCTGTTCAGTGCTATAGTGCTATTGCTCCCTCTTTAAATTTGAATTATGTTTGGTTATCCCTGATTGGAATATTTGACTTAAAGGAAAGCCCTAGTAAGTACACTGTGTGTGCCTAGGGCCTATAAATCAAATGCTACTAGTGGGCATGCAGCATTGATTGTGCCACCCACAAGTGACCCTGCAAACATGTCTCAGGCCTGCCACTGAAGAGTGTGCAAGGGCAGATGTTGACCTAGCAAGTGCACCCACTTGCACGGCCCAAACCTTCCCTTTCATTACATTTAAGGCATCCCTAAGGTAGGTCCAAGGTAGCCCAAAGGGCAGGGTGCAGTACATGTGAAAGGTAGGACATGTACTGGTGTGTTTTCCATGTCCTGCTAGTGAAAAAAAGCTAATTTCGCGTTTCACTATTGCAAGGACTATCTCTTCCATGGGTTATAATTGGAGCACACTTGTTATACCTTACAAGTGTAACTATCAATTGGGAAGAGATAGAGATTTGACGTTTGGGTTCTCTTAACTCTGAATTTAGTAACGCATCTTTCTGTGGCTGTGGTTTTTAAATTGTGTGTTTGAAAATTCCACTTTTAGAAAGTGGGCATTTTCTTTTGTTAAAAACCAATAAAGAAATCCTTGGGTCTGTGGTAACAAAACAAACTGACATAGGCACTAGAGTTTAATGAGAGAGACCAGTGGGAGAATCCTTTTTAGGACAAAATCCCTCAAGCACCAAAGGTGGCATGCTTCATCATCTGGGATTCTCCTCTTGGCGAAAATACCTAGTCCCACCTAGGGCTACAACTCCCTCTCTGAGAGGAAGGAGCTCAGGGATGTTCTATTCCTACTCTATTAGGGATGTACTAAATCCAAAAGATGAGAGAGAGTAAATTGGGTTAGGATGGAGGTGCAGCGCAACAAAAAATATCTAAATGTGTTGATAGTGGTATTAAAAGTAGCTACTGGGAGTGAAGAAGTTGCCTTCATTAGTTCGTTCCCATTGCCAGGATTAAAAACAGTGCACTTGCAGTATAGATTTAGAACTGCATGTGTTGGACGAAAAGTGGTCTACATGTTTCAGCCTGGGAGACTTGGAAGGTGTCAAGGCTTTCATCAGGGCCTATAGAAATGCTACTGCAAAAATAGTGAACAGTGATAGAAAGTAATGAAATAAAAGAATACAAAACCAGTAATCCTGTTATTTTCAGTTAAGATTTACTGGTAGTACCTGTTGGAGAAAGACAAAAAGTAGAGAAAACCAATAAGTAAGTGACTCTGAACCTGTTTGTCAGTACAATGTGGGATATTCATATCACCACATATATAATGCATCTGTCATGTGTGATTAGTGAAAAGTATTGCTTACCCGTGCTGTATGGATGAGAAACCTCACCTCAACCTGGCGACAGCATAGTGAAGGGGGGCACCGCTCTGAAAGAAAAGGATGTGGAGGTGTCAGCCATCACAATAATGAACTTGACCCCACTCCTTATGACTATGATTACAAAGGAGGAGACAAATCACGAAAACATTACGTGTATAAAGGAGCTTAATGGCCCAAAGCAAAAGATCAAATGAAGTTTAGTGATGAGCATGGGAATTTGGCAAATGGTCTAAGGCGTGTGTGTAGTGCTTCCATGCTGCCTAGACTTGTGGAAAGGTTTAATGGAATAAGGAGCCATGGCACTAGATTGTGCTGGCTTTCTCTTCCCAGATAGTTGACGTGATACTACAACCCCGCTGAAGGCAAGAGCGTGTTAACGTTCCAGTCCATGAGTTGCCTATGGTGAATGATGTGAAGAGCTGTCATACGTACAATATGAAATGCTGCCAAAAGAATGCTTAAGATCTAGAATCAGGGCATCTATTAGTCATGCAAAAATCATGTATGTTGTGGGGCTGTGACAGGATTTAAGAATGACATATTTATAGAACAACCGAAGGCCTGTCATGTCTCGAATGATGACTACAGGGCCTCATCAAACTACCACCTAGTTAAATGAAGCAGAACTCAAAGTACTGTGTTTAGGAATAATGGAACAGAAAGTAAAAAATACTTAGTCACAGGGTTCTAGTGAAAGTACAAAAACCTGTGTATTTGGCTTCTATTAGAGAGCTCAAGTACACAAGCCGGTACAGAGCCCGCAAAAAAGATCGTAACTATGATAGAGTGACTACGTAGTATGATACTAAACAAGCAATAGTGACAGGCATGCACAATCAAAATGAGGGTCACAATTACTGGGAGTGTCGTGGCTCAACACTCACCTGTCCGTCGGTACCACTGGCTGTACATAAGCTGTAACTAGAGGTGAGTGTGTAAGCCGGCCACTGCCCTTTAAGTATCCTGCCTGGGAACCACCTGGACTGCGGGTCCCGGTTCATAGTCCTTCGTTGATAGGACTTAATATAATTTGTCTCCGCTCGTTGGAGCAGCGAATCACGTAGACAGTGAGCTTGAGTCATTACTCTTTTCCTTACATAACCATGGCAGAATTACAGGGGTTGGCCTTTGACGATGTCACAGTCCAAACCATTCTCACCACACCCAGCATTATTGATACTATCCAGAGTGGGACATCTACACAGGGAGATGATTGGTCGAAACTACTAGTGTTAAAAGATCACACTCTCGCACATATATTCACTGTTCGATCAGGACGGAGTACCTACGGGGTATTTGTGCCCCCACTGGATTGATTGTCACAAACACACCCAGATTGTTTCTAGATGATAAGATACATTTATGAAAGACTGGCAATGTACGGGTTTCTGGCTGATTTTTATAATCAGCATGGCCAATCAAAATCGCAGACACAATCTTCGTCGAGATCAAGACGCTTAAGTCACAGATCAAATCAGTCATCTCAGTGACCCTATACAAAAAACAAGCCGAAGAAAATAGCAAAACTAAGAAAGAGTTTAAAGACTCTGTATTAACGGCAAAGATCAACAAATTCAAAAAGGACCTGGCACGGTACTCTTTTGAAAGAGTGTATCCATACAGTAGCAACAACTACATTCCAGCACAATTTGATTAAATAGGCAAGAGGTGTGGGTCCAACTATTCTACCTCAGGAAGCGAAGATTGGTCTAGCGATTCAAACTCGACCACAAATGCTGAACCACAGAGGAAGGGGTAAAATAGAAGAAGTAGCAGTAATTAGAGAGGTGGTCAGTCAGGTCCTCCACTGCCACAATGGTGGCCTCCTGTACCTTATGGCTACCCTGATCCCTCTTCCCAGCCACCAATGCTCCCATACCAGCCTCACCCTCAGTTTTTCCCCATCCAGCGTTTTTTGATGGCCTGGCCGAGGACCAACAAGCCGACATACATTGGAGCCCTCCACCGTCCCCAATGACAACACAGAGCATGACGAAGCCAACCTCATCCCCAGGGAGCAGCCACGAGGCGGTCTAGTAGTCAATCTAAGAAACCAGCATTTGTCTCAAGACGAACTAGCATTACTTGACAGAGGACTGGGTTTTGTCTCTTGATACAAAGGTGACACCTTCCAGATCAAACAGGAGCTAGCTCAAATTTTCCGAAAGATTCGCCTCCATTTTTTCCTTGAGGACAAAGCAATTGAAGAGGCAGAGGATGCGCCATCTAACACCGGCTCGAAAATTCAGTCAACATACAATCCTCCGTCACATTTGATCCCCTCCCAGGTTCTCACTAAGAGTCTGACTCTTGAAATCAACAGGTTAGTAGACGATGCTAAAGAGAATGGGTAGGTTACTTCCCAAGAAGCATCATTTCTTGTGACATCACTTCCCATAACTCTTTATTTTTAGGTTTTGCCTATTCAGCGCACATGCGCTGCATCAGCAAAAAGACCTTTTGCTATCACTACGGCTTTTCAGCCAAAAACGTGCATGAGTTCCATTGCATTCAATGGCAATGCTTGCACGTGTGGCGATTTACTTGCAGGAGCGCACGGCGCCATATGGAAGCAATTATCGCTCGTGGCGCTGCTCACTCTCGCAAGTGAAACGCACTCACCCCCTCCACTCACCCCTTCCCCTGCTGCCTCCTTTTAGCGCGAGGAAAGCGCTTGTTTTAAGTAGTAATCACTAGTCAACTGCGACTATAAGGATCTTAATCTTATAAACGCCCATTATTTATATAAAGACACTTGGTTTTCCGTCAGGGTTGAATTAACTAAACTCAGGTTACTTACAAGCCTGTTTGTACGTTTGGCACAGCGTCTGATTTGCAGCCTTGAATTCATCCTTCAATGTGACTAAAGTACTAATTAGTTGCGTCACAAAATGCAACTTTATAGTAATTTGCAAAAGCTAATAATTATGAGATTGGAATTTTTTTCTCACACCCTGAACGTGCAAGGTCGTGGCCTTAGAGGGATAGAAGACCTTTATCTCTGCGTTCGCATTACCTGCTGCCTGCCACCATCCACAGAATGGAAGGTGTCCCACGATGTAGCATCTTCAGTTGTGCGTGTTGAATACATCCTCCTTGGCCGTGTCCATACCTGTTCCATGGTTTGCAAACTCAAAGTGGATGTAAACCACTGACGAGTGGCATTTCTAAATCCATTTAATGCGCCCAGCTCTTGGCGATACATAATGGGTTGCAAAAGACCTATTTTTCAGGCCCCAGGGCTCTTTTAATAATTCATACACCAAGTTGTAACCACCAAAGAAAGAAAAAAGGTAATTTCTGCTTTTCTAGGCCTGAGATAATAATTATATAAATACGGTGACAACATTGATCAGACAGCATTTACAATGGTAAAAATAAATAACTATCAGACCCACAGCATTTTCTAGTTGTCGCAGCTAGTTAGCTTGCTTTTCACCCTGGGCAAGTTGGACGTCGGTGGTTACGTTATTCACATGCCTCTATTTGCATGGATTAATAACAGACGGGCATTATCTGAAAATATCTAGCGAGTGAGTCATAGAAGTGCTGGAACAATGTATTCCACATTGAAAATACTAGGTGCAATGTAATTCAATCTCCCTCATATAACTTAGGGGAGGAGCATGCAAACAAACTGCGGAATGTGTAGTTTTGGTCTGGTAGATTTACACCCAGGCAATACAACAGAAACGAAGAGCACACTTAACAGGTTTAACTGGCTCTGAAAGAACAGTTTGTGCACGTTAAGAAATGCTAATACTAAAACAACTGGTTCCTATTGTCTTTCATGGTAATTCCTCTGTGAAATCAGATGTGCACTGAAAGAGGCTACACAGAGAGGAAGCAGCCATATAACTAGCATTGGCATAGCCAATAGGTCTCGTCTTTGGCCCTAATAAGTGTTTAGCCATGCAACACTTGATGCTGTTGCACCAAAGATATTGTGCTGGAAACAAAACACTTCTAAGGTCCTAAAGGCGAGCCCTATTAGCTATGCCAATGCTTGTTATGTATTGCCAAAGATACATAAGGAGCAAAGAAGCTCCCCCCGGCAGACCCATCATCTCAGGGATAGGGTCTCTACTAGAGCCCCTTTCAACTTTCGTCGACCTCTTCCTTCGCCTGCTGGTCGTCGACATGCCTACGTACCTCCAGGACACAAAGGACATCTTGAAACATCTTTCTGAGACTCCGTTTGATGATATCAGAGACTATCTGGTCTCTTTTGACATTGAATTTCTTTACACCTGCATTCCTCAAGATGAAACACTAGTAGCTATTCAGTCTCTGCTAAACAACAGAAGCATGGATACCATTTCCCCAGTATACTTTATTAAGGAATGTGCACGATTGGCCATAAAAGGGAATTTCTTTAAATTCAAAGGTGTGTTATACCTATAAACATCAGGAACATCTATGGGCAGTATTTTTGCACCCAGCTTGGCTAATCTTTATGTACATCTGTTCGAACAAGAACAGATACTGGTAGAAAGGAACACTTACAGAGTATACATTGTTCTTTGGAGGCAGTACATTGACGACGTGTTTGTCACATTACGAGCAACACCTGATACCATTGTTGAATTTCCTCAATGGCTCGACACCAGGAATGAGTTTCTGAAGTTCACTTTTGAATTTAGCAACACTAGTCTACCATTCCTGGACATCCGCATCTTCCCAGAAGGGGAAGGCCTGGGGACTGAACTATTTAGGAAACTGATGGCTAGAAGGTCCCTATTGTCTTACAACAGCTATGACTCTAAATCGCTTCATTATACCTTGCACTATGGGAAATTCTTACGAATCAGAAGGAATTGATCCTCAAAAGAAAAATATGAAGAACATGCTAGGAGCCGCTCATCCCAACTCAAGGACAGACAATACCCAGCCAGATGGGTCCGAAAATCCAAGAAGAGGGCAGCGAACAACAATAGGGAGGCACTGATTGAAACCCCCACACCTAAGGAATGTTTGCCTATAATCACATGTGTGAATACCTTCTGTAGCTTCTCAAATCAGGTAAAGAAGAGCATCCCAAACATTGGAAAATCCTCAACATAGAGTACACACCGATCCCACAACCATTATTCGGTTTCAAAGGGATCCCTAACCTAAAGGATAAGCTGTTGCATACTCAACCAAGATTGAAAAGACCTTCCATTCAAGAGACACTATGGAGTTTACCTACTATCACAGGTCATTATCCTTATGGTTTGTGTGCAGCGTACCCCCAAACCAAACACACTGTTTTGATCAATATTGGTACTGAGAGACCATGGGTACTATCTTGTCACATGAACTGCAACAGCAAATAGCTGATCTACTTGATCACTTGCCCATGTGGCTTACGCTACGTGGGCATGCAAAATCAAGATAAGGATAATGGAGCACAACAGCACTATCCAGTGTAAGAAACAGTCCACCAAGTTCACAAACCACTTTCTAGACGGGAATCACTCACCAGATGAATTGAGTTGGACTATTCTTGAACAACCATTTATCCCTACCCATGTAACAGACACTGCCAAATTCTTGTTCAGGCGTGAGCAAAGATGGGTTCACAGATTACAGAGTGACATCACAGGTCTCAACATTGATATCCTGTGGACAGAACTGTGACATGGATGCTCACTAATACAGCTACGGCAGCCTTGATATGACCTGATATCCATTAAAAATACACACATTGGTTCCCTGTACGGACATAACAGAGGGAGTTCAAACCACTCATTGAATAATCATCACGATAACACTACTGCAACACGTAGTAAGCAGCAATATAGATTAAGGTTCAAGATGGCTTCTCAGGTACCTAACACTGGAAACCACCTGTGGAAGCAGGATCCTATCAAACCATGTCCCTGCTCTACTTATTAAGACCAATAGGATAGCCACATCATATGTTACATAAACTGACCAGTATGGCTGACATCTACTAATATGACATTCACACATTTGTGTATATTGCTCTTTGACTACCCTGTAGAACAGAGCAGTATATTTTATGAAGCTTTTTGGTCCTCTTTACATCACTGTGTACACCAGATAGTAGACATAAAAGGTTTCGTGATAAGGTAATATGATTACTACCTGGAGGGCATATGCTGAGGTGCACAGTTTAATAAACACATGAAGTCCATGTTGAACCCTTTGGCACAAAAAAAGATTTCTGCTCTTGCATTTTAAACAAACAAAGTACCCCATACTCTGTGCATGCGCAGTACAGCCAATGCAGAAGGCTCTTATTTCTATCACCTGTCAACTGCAAACAGAGCCCACACGTGTTAAGTCCTATCAATGAAGGACTATGGACCGGGACACGCAGCCAAGGCGGTTTCTAGGCAGGGTACTTAAAGGTTACTGGCCGGCTCACACACTCACCTCCGGGTACAGCTTATGTACCGCCAAGGGTACTGACGGACAGGTGAGTGTTGAGCCGCCACACACCTAGTAATTGCGACCTTCATCTTGATTGTGCATGCCTGTCACTATTACTTGTTTAGTATAATACTGCGTAGTCACTCCATCATATTTATGATCTTTTTGGCGGGCTCTGTACCCACTTGAGTACTTGAGCTCTCGAATAGAAGCAAAATAACCACTGACTAAAGGAAACAACCAGGGGTCACCCTGAGGTGATAATCGATAGCAAAGGGGTTTGTGAGCACTAACTGTGCCCATTGGACTCCTCGTTTCTCCTCAGCTTATAATTATGAGCATACACAAGATTTTTGTACTTTCTCTAGAACACCATGACTAAGTCTTTTTCACTTTTGATTCTATTATACCTAAACACAGTACTTTGAGTTCTGCTTCATTTAACTCCGGTGGTAGTTTGATGAGGCCCCCGTAGTCATCATTCGTGCATGACGGGCCCTCGGGGAGTCTATAAATATGTAATTCTTAAATCCTGTTACATCCCCACAACATAAGCGATTTTTCTGATTCTAGATCTTAGGCATTCTTTTGGCAGCATTTCCTAATGTATGCAAGACTGCTCTTCACAAGAAGCATTGGTATCATTAACCATAGGCAACACATGGACTGGAACGTTAACATGCTCTTGCCTTCACTATCTGGGAAGAGAACAGCAGCACAATCTATTGCCATAGCTCAATATTCCCTTAAACCTCCTCACTAGTCTAGGCAGCATTGGAACACTACACACACGCCTTAGACGGTTTGCCACATTCCATTGCTCATCAGTGAACTTCATCTGATCTTTGGCTTTGGGCCATTAAGCTCCTTTATACATGAGATAGTTCTGTGATTTGTCTCCTCCTTTATAATCATAGTCATAAGGAGTAGGGTCAACTTAATTATTGTGATAGTTGACACCTCCACATCCTTTTCTTTCAGAGCGGTGCCCCCCCTTCCCTGAGCTGGTGCCAGGTTGAGTTGAGGATTCCTATCCGTACACCATGTGTAAGCAATACTTTTCACTAATCACACATGCCAGACGCATTATATATGTGGGGATAAGAATATCCCACATTTTACTGCCAAACAGGTTCAGAGTCACTTACTTATTGGTTTTCTCTTGTTTTGTGTCTTTCTCCAACAGGTACTACAGTAAATCTTAACTGAAAATAGCAGGATTACTGTTTTTTAAATTCTTTTATTTCATTACTTTCTATCACTGTTCACTAATTTTGCAGTAGCATTTCTATAGGTCCTGATGAAAGCCTTGACACCTTCCAGGTCTCTTAGGCTGAAACATGTAGACTACTTTTTCAACTGACACATGCAGTTCTAAATCCATACTGTAAGTACACTGTTTTTAATCCTGGCAACGGGAACCAGCTAATAAAGGCAACATCTTTGCTCCCAGTAGCTAGTTTTAATACCACTATCCACACAGTTAGATATTTTTTGTTTTGCTGCGCCCCAACCAGTACCCGATTTACTCTCTCTCATCTGTTGGATTTAGTACATTCCTAATAGAGTAGGAGTAGAATATCCCTGAGCGCCTTCCTCTGACAGGGAGTTGTAGCCCTTGGCAGGACTAGGTATTCTCACAAAGAGGAGAATCAAAGATGATGAAGCACCCCTGAATTCCTCTGCTGGTTGTTCTAACTTGGTAAATTGTGCTAATTCCAGTCCTTGGTCCTTGGAGGTGGTTATGCTGCTTATGAGCTGAAAATACACGCATCGCCCTTCAAGCACAGTTCTTTCCCACCACAAGCTTTCTGAAAAACAAACGCAATGCCTGTTCGCGGCTGGAAGAACCACTGCAGCCTGAGTCCACTATGCAGCTGAAGGAATTGATGCATCGCCTGCCCGTGGCTGAAAGAATCGACGCAGCAACTGTTTCGCTGCCGCACTGATTCAGCTCTCCTGGTTTTTCCATGCACCACAACTGTCCGCCAAGTTTCTAGCTCATCACCCCGCAGTAAGGAGCTGCCTTCAAAATTCGATGCATTGCTTCTCCTCGCAATAAGGAATCGACGCAACACTTCTCTTACGTGCAGCAGAACTGACGTCTCCATTCCCCTGGGACTCAAGAATCAACGCATTGCTGCGTTTTCTGATGCTTCCCTCCTTTGCAACTGATTTTTGTCGTTAATTTTGACAAGTAAAGGTGCTTTGTGCTAAAATCAATGTATCCATAGAGTTCTATAAACTGAACTGCATAAACCCTTAAAAGGTGATTTCTTACATTGGGAATGTTGGATTTGTTTTGTTTTTGTCTTTTTTGATTTAGATAAAGATTGGTTATTTTTCTAAACTGGTCTGGTGTCCATTTGTAGTGTTTTCACTGTGTTACTATGTGTTGAATGTACAAAATCTTTGCAAATTGCCTCTGAGATAGGTCTGACTGTGGTGCCAAGATACTAAGGGGGTAAGCAGGAATTACCCTTGGTGTGTAACTCCCTTACCATTGCTAGAAGGAAAGGTGCCTACTTGGACAAGGTGGAAACCACTGCCAACTAGAGACCCCCATTTCTATCAGTTATTTTAGTGTGTAGACACAAGAGCACTAGTTCCCCTCATGACTCTGTTCACCACTGCAGCCCATGGTGACACTTAGGTGTCATCCCTGCTGGGAACTGGAGCAGGAGGTTTCGATCCTAGTCAAACTACGTGACGATAGCAGGTTTCTGGCCTCTTTCTCACTAAAATCCGCCATGACTAACAATCTATATCAGTGCTTCCTGCGGAAAAGTTCAGCTTTTTGCATAGTTATCCCCTAACATTTTGCCACATACCTGATGCTAACTTGACTGACTTTGTGCTGGGATCCTGATAATAAGGCCCATATTCTTTTCCAAACTGTCAATAAACAAGAAAAGAGTGTCCAATGGTAGTATTCGACCACCGTCAGGAGCAAGTAAACGGCTTCACTTAAGGCGTTAAAGAAAGCCCTCACTCACCACCTAGTGATGACATGCTTGATCATCGGGCCCTACCAAAGAGACCGAGTGTCTCTTCGGTGTGCTACAACGCCAGGTTTTACTGCGGAGCGGGTTGGTGAGTTCAGGCAGTGTTGTGCAAAGAAAACTAGTGAGTGGTGGATGGTTAATAAGTAGACCGTAGTGTATCAAAATTAACTTTATTATAATGATCACTAAGGACGGGTTAATAAAAACTTATGTGTTGGAAATTCGTCCACAATTAGTTGAGTGGTAGTTTCCTAAACATCAGTCGACATGTTTCAGCCACAAAACGGTATGAGGCTTCCAGCTTTACGGTTTCTGCACTTTTGTGGTGTTAAGGATTCACACCATGGGTCACAGGAGGTGGGTGGGAACGTAATTGGCACACCGCCCTCGACGCTCGACACCCACTGTGTACCTGCATCTACCCTCGACCGGACCCCGAAGATCTCCTAAACCAGGAGTAATTAGGAAGACGATTTTCCCTCCTAATTTTTTTGCACTTTACACCTTTTTGTTAATTTTCACTTTCACGTCCCTAGGTAAGGGTGGGCCTTAGAGAGTCCATTCCACCAGGGTTTAGTACACGCTTTGTCCTGATGAATGCTAGGTAAATTCATACCGTTTCGTGGCTGAAACATGTCGACTGATATTTAGGAAACTACCACTCAACTAATTGTGGACGAATTTCCAACACATAAGTTTTTATTAACCCGCCCTTAGTGATCATTATAATAAAGTTAATTTTGATACACTACAGTCTACTTTTTAACCATCCACCACTCACTAGTTTCTTTGCACAGCACTGCCTGAACTCACCAACCCGCTCCGCAGTAAAATCTGGCGTTGTAGCACACCAAAGAGACACTTGGTCTCTTTGGTGGGGCCTGATGATGAAGAATGTCACCACTAGGTGGTGAGTGAGGGCTTTCTTTAACGCCTTAAGTGATGCCGTTTACTTGCTCCTGACGGTGGTCGAATACTACCATTGGACACTCTTTTCTTGTTTATTAACTATTACCGGGGAATAAGAGTGTCACTCTACTCTCCCTGCCTCTCTTTTTGTTTGGACTTTCCCAAACTGTACCATTTTTACAAAATTGGCACACCTCTGCACAACATGTAACTCCCTTGGAAAAGGTACCCCTGGTATCAAGGGGCCTTTTGAATAGAGAATGCCACTGCGGGCAGCATCAGGTATAACGCCACCTTCACATACCCCTCACCTTAACACCACACACTGCAGGCTGCGTGTTTTGGTGCAGACCAAACTGAAGTAATCATGGTACAGACACCTGTATGCCAATGTTCTACAGCCTTCCTGTTGCTGGGCTCTTGTTTTCCTGGAAGCGCAGGTGACAGTACGAGAGAGCTGGGCAGGAAACACATTTGTTGGTTTAGGGCTGAATCTTTGGCCATTCCTTCGCCAGAATGTTGCTCCGTGCGTTGCTTTTCTCAGCCCATGCTTCTTTTATTAGGGCAGCTGTGGCCTATGAAAGGTGAAGAGAAATGTAGTTCCTACTTCATTTAAGTAAATGTGTTTGCCCTCAGGCATGTGCGCTTGAGAACAGAGGGCCAGATGTACAGTCGATTGCGAATGCAAAATGGGGTCCTGGCATGTACAGACACTCTTTTGGGAGTCGTTGACTCGTAAAATATCATTTGAGACTCTTGCTATTAGAAAGGGGCGTTACTTCCTAACAGCGAGTCACAATGGAATGTACCATTATTTTGCAACCGCATTTGCGGCTGCAGAACTCCTGCAGTTTCCCAACTACTTGTTATGCTATGTTATGTTAAGCTCATTTATTATGCGCACAGATGCTCCAGCAAAGGAGCGTCCTGGCGCCCGACAAGGTAGCAACACAACACAACTGGACATAACAAAGCAGAAAGAATTTAAGGAAACAAGAAAGTTTTTACAGCTCGACGGAAAGAGAGCAGATCCCCAAGGGCACGAATCGCAAGGGGAAGGGAGTTCCACAACACTGCGACGCGAACTTGAAAAGAGCGGCCGCCAGCCCTGCAACGCTTGAAACGGGGGACAACCGCAAGTTCTAGGTCCGAAGATCTTAAAGCCTGGACCGGAACATAGCGGGACAGAAGGTTGGAAAGGATCATAACAGGGGATCCCTTGAGAATCTTGTAGGCTACATAAAGGACCTTGAACTGAATCCTTTGCGCAATCGGTAACCAATGCAGCGTACGCAGGGTGTTAGCAGTTGGACAAAATCTAGGTAGGCCCACAACAGCTCTCGCCGTGGCATTCTGTACACGCTGCAGGCGTGTGATTTCCGACTGATTTAATCCTGCTAGAAGGGAGCTAGCGTAATCAAGCCGAGAAATCACGGTTGCTTGAATCACACGTTGCCTGGTGGTGGCATCAAAATTTTTTAGTACAGGCCGTAGTCCACGCAAAAAGCCAAAGCAGCAGGCCGCCGTGCGGTTAGTATGGCAGACAAAGGTAAGAGTTGGATCGAGCCAGACCCCAAGGTTTTTTAACTCAGCGACCGGGGTTGGCATAGGACCCAGATCCGACGGCCACCACCTGTCTCCCCAGAGTTCCGTTTTCTTGCCAAAGATCATGACCTCCGTCTTGCTTGCGTTCAGCTGGAGACAATTGGAAGTCATCCAGCTGGCGACCGCCCGAAGTCCATTCTGGAATCTGGGGGCATCCACATCCGCATCCCCGCTGATCGTGACCGCTAACTGGGTGTCATCGGCATATGACACCATGGTCATACCCCAATGCCTGACAACCTCAGCCAGCGGTCTCACGTAAAGATTGAATAACGTGGGACTCAGCGAGGAGCCCTGGGGGACCCCCAGATCCAGAGGATGGAGTTTGGACTGATAAGGCGGGTCGGCCACGCAAAAGGAGCGGTTGGCAAGAAAAGAACGGAACCACTGGAGAGCAAGGCCAGTAACACCAGCTTCCTCCAGACAAAGCAGAAGGATAGGGTGGGACATGGAGTCAGAGGCGGCGCTCAGATCTAATAGCACCAGCGTCGCCGTTTGCCCCGTATCAAGCACGGAGCGTAAATGCTCCACCATGTACAGTAGAGCAGTCTCCGTGCTGTGCCCGGCCCGGAATCCATTCTGCAAGTAGGAACCTATCATACCATGTCCCTGCTCTACCTATTAAGACCAATAGGATAGCCACATCATATGTTACATAAACTGACCAGTATGGCTGACATTTACTGACATGACATTCACATATTTGTGTATAATGCTCTTTGACTACCCTGTAGAACAGAGCAGTATATTTTATGAAGCTTTTTCGTCCTCTTTACATCACCGAATACCCCAATTAGTAGACATACAAGGTTTCGTGATAAGGTAATATGATTAATACCTGGAGGGCATATGCGAGGTGCAGAGTTTATTAAACACATGAGGTCCATGTTGAACCCTTTGGCACAATAAAAGATTTCTG
This sequence comes from Lissotriton vulgaris, assembly GCF_964263255.1. NCBI lineage: Eukaryota > Metazoa > Chordata > Amphibia > Caudata > Salamandridae > Lissotriton > Lissotriton vulgaris. Next base: position 224,526,430 of record NC_141695.1, read on the forward strand.
GTCTTGCATTTTAAATGAACAAAGTACCCCACACTCTGTGCATGCGCAGCACAGCCAATGCAGAAGGCTCTTATTTCTATCACCTATCAACTGCACACGGAGCCCGCACGTGTTAAGTCCTATCAACAAAGGTCTATGGACCGGGACCCGCAGCCTAGGCGGTTCCCAGGCAGGATACTTAAAGGGTACTGGCCGGCTCCCACACTCACCTCCGGTTACAGCTTCTGTACCGTCAAGGGTACTGACGGACAGGTGAGTGTCGAGCCACGACACACCTAGTAATTGCGACCTTCATTTTGATTGTGCATGCCTGTCACTATTGCTTGTTTAGTATAATACTGTGTCGTCTCTTTATCATATTTATGATCTTTATGGCGGGCTCTGTACCCACTTGAGTACTTGAGCTCTCAAATAGAAGCCAAATAACCACTCACTAAAGGAAACAGACTCGTAAAATATCATTTGAGACTCGTGCTATTAGAAAGGGGCGTTACTTCCCAACAGCGAGTCACAATGGAATGTACCATTGTTTTGCAACCTCATTTGCGGAACTCTTGCAGTTTCCCACCTACTTCAAGTAGGTTGTAAGCCACTCGCATACAGGAAGGGGTCCCCAAAGGCCCCTTCCCCTTTGTAAAAGGATGCGAAAATATTTTTAAAGAGCAGGCAGTGGTTCCAGGGACCACTTCCTGCATTAAAAAATTAAACAGAAACATTTCATTTTTCTTTTTAAATGCATCCTATTTTCCTGTAAGGAAGACTAGCAGCATTTTAAAAAAAATGCTTTATTTAAAAAAGCAGTCACAGACATGGTGGTCTGCTGACCTCAGCAGACCACCATCCCTGGGAGTTCTAGCCATTCCTAATGGGGTCGCAAATTGCACCTGCCTCATGAATATTAATGAGGCATGTAATTTGCGACCACATCAGGAATCGCAAACAGTGTCTGAAACACTGTTGTACATACCAATTTGCGAGTCACAAATTACGAGTCGCCAAATGATGCAATTTGCTTGTCGCAAATTTGTAAGGTCATACATTTGTCCCAGAGTGGTTTAGGCAGATTGGGGACAGAGGTAAGAACAGTAAAGGGGGCAGACGGGCAAATGTGAGAGAGGAGCTCTGAATACCATTAAATCCTCTGGAGTACACTACCACCTTTGGGGCTATATACATTAAAGGAGGACCTCGTACATGTGCACATCATCTCTCAAAAGACTACCAACCCACACCACATATAGCCAGGGAGGGTCAGTGGACCCACTCATGACAAACCTCATGTGTTTACATGGGAAATGCTGTAGGCAGGCTCCCCACAGGGATGGAAGAGAAAAGGTATGCACCCCACACCGGTGAAGCCGCCAACCATTTTGTGTGCCATGGCTTAGTTATGGGTTAACTGGCCACCACCTTGATAAAGGGATACCAGCTTTCAGTGCAAACCCTAGTTCCTAACAACATCTACGCTCTAGGGGCCCGATTCACAGAACTAATCTGAGACAAAATCCTAAACTTACTACTTTTGGAAGGCATTTAGTAGTAGTAAAGTTACTACTACTAAATGCCTGTGAATACCAAAAGTGGGAAGTTTAACCAAGAGTAGTAAGTTTAACCAAAAGTAGTAAGAACATTCTGTGAATATCAAAAGTAGTAAGTTTTGTCTCAGATTACTTCTGTGAATCGGGCCCTTGGTTAGCAGCGGAGAACATCATGTAAAGGGGCCGTCGGGGTGGGAGTGGGGGTGGGGGAGTTGGTGGGGGTGGGAGAAGACTCATGCCCCGAATCTCATGCCTAGGAAAGCAAGGTTGGTTGGACACTGAGAAAATGAAGAGCAGATTGTCAAATGAACATTGCGCCTTGGACATCCAGCCCTATGCCTGTCCACCAAGAACCAGAGCAGGGAACCTTGTAGCGCTAAGAACAACGGTCTCTTCCCTTGTTCCTAAAACTGGGCATCCAAGCAGCATATTCCGATGCCTGGTGGAACTATACAACACCTAAGCCAGGTCATTGGGTCAAATTAAATACCCTGCACCTAGCAAAAGGAAGCACGAGGCCGGCCAAACCACACACAATGGAATACATGAAATAGGACGACGATCTAGGACCCGTGATTCGCCCCACAAAAACAATCCGAAACCTGCATAAAACCCACAATGGTTTTAACTCACAGGTGGCAATACCCACCATCCCTGTGCAACACGACCATAAGGAAAATGCAACACCTTCAACTAGGTCACTGCTGGTCTGAGGTCACCCCGACTGCAGACCACTCAGGGGTAAGCCCACAACCGCAGGCACGTGCTCTGCATCGAAAACGTAAGAGTACGAGTAAATGCCAAAAAACAGAACATCAAAACGAATCTTGCCTCACAGCTTGACCATAATGAAAAGAGAAATCAGAGAGAGAGAGAAAATGAAGAAGAAAGCGTGAGACAAGTGGGGCACATGGAAACTCAGGGGTAGATTTACAAGCCCCTTGCACCACTTTTGCGTCACTTTTCCCATTTAAAAGTGACGCACGGGGCTTGTAAATCTGCCCCTCAGAGTGAAAGAGAACACAGAACTGGAACAGAAAGGGTGCCACGTGTATCAGTGAAAGACAAAACGTGTGCGCATATTTACACATCTTTTTTTTTTCTTACACTATCTCTGAAGGAATCGGCCAATGGGCCTGTGCTGAAGGCGTGTCCAGCCCAGCACAGAGCCACGTATCTGTGCCTATAAAAGCTCCTGGAGAGGATGAGAGAGTGCAGCCAGAAAATCACCTGGGGAAGAAGCCCCATGAGCCCATAAGCAGGTGAAGAAGCCCCCGGCACGCTCAGAGTGGCGCCCTGCCAGGTAGGTGGCTCTGCCTCCCTTCTCCCTGCAAACACTGCTGCTTGTAGGAATATCTTGGAACGCCAAATACCTGTTTGGCACATACAACTTAATCAATTAGCTCTTTTTAAGGGAGAGCGTAAGCTCTCCACCCCTTGAATGCAGGCCACTGTTTATCCACTGGAGTCCATGTGAAATTGGCAGCAACACCCAGACCAGCTGGCTGCTGTTCAACCCTGAGGAATGATGTGGTCTCTTCAAAGAAGGATGGAAACAAAACAGAGGCATTAAATGCTTCTGTTCACACCCATGTAGTTATCACAATCCTAAACGTTAATGATTGTTAAGCTAATACTAGCAAATAACCAGTGTATTAACGTGCGATTTTAAATTGATCTAAAACTAGATATAACTATTCTTCGCTGTGAGTTTAGATACTTGCAGCAGCCAGCAGGTGGTCTCCGCAGTGATAATCATGGAGAGGCGGGGACCAAGGGGTCTCTGCAATGACTGAGTCATGTAGAGTCTGGGGACCAAGTGATCTCTGTAGCGACTAAGTAAAGGATAGATAGGATGGGGATCAGGTGGGCTCTGTGGTGGCAAAGTCAGGGACAGGCTGGGGACCAAGTGGGCTCTGTGGTGGCAAAGTCAGGGACAGGCTGGGGACCAAGTGGGCTCTGTGGTGACTTAAGTAAAGGAGAGGCTGGGGACCAGCTGATCTCTACAGTGACTTGGTCAGGGAAAGGCTGGGGATCAAGTGGTCTCTGCGGTGAACAAGTCTGGGAGAGGCTGGGGACAAGGTGAGCTCTACCGTGAGTAAGTCAGAGAGAGGTTGGTGACCAGTTGATCTCTGCAGTGACTCAGGGTGAGGCTGAGGACCAGGTGATCTCTGCAGTGACTCAGGGTGAGGCTGAGGACCAGGTGATCTCTGTAGTGACTCTGGGAGAGACTGAGTACAAGGTGATCTCTAGGGTGACTCAGGGAGAGGCTGAGGACCAGGTAATCTCTGCAGTGACTCAGTGAGTGGCTGAGGACCAGGTGATCTCTAGGGTGACTCAGGGAGAGGCTGAGGACCAGGTCATCTCTGTAGTGACTCAGTGAGTGGCTGAGGACCAGGTGATCTCTGTGTTCACCAAGTCAGGGAGAGGAGGATGACCAGGTGATCTCTGCAGTGTCTCAGGAAGAGACTGAGGACCAGGAGATCTCTGCAGTCACTCAGGGAGAGGCTGAGGGCCAGGTGATCTCTGGGGTGACTCATGGAGAGGCTGAGGACCAGGTGATCTCTGCAGTGACTCAAGGAGAGGCTGAGGACCAGGGGATCTCTGCTGTGACTCTGGGAGAGACTGAGGACCAGGTGATCTTTGGGATGACTCAGGGAGAGACTGAGGACCAGGTGATCTCTGCAGTAAGTCAGGGAGAGACTGAGGACCAGGTGATCTCTGCAGTGTCTTAAGGAGAGGCTGATGGCCAGGTGATCTCTGTGGTGACTCAGGGAGAGACTGAGGACCAGGTGATCTCTGGGGTGACTCAGGGAGAGGCTGAGAAACAGGTGATCTCTGGGGTAACTCAGAGAGAGGCTGAGGACCAGGTTATCTCTGCAGTGACTCAAGGAGAGACTGAGGACCAGGTGATCTCTGCAGTGACTCAGCGAGAGGCTGAGGACCAGGTGCTCTCTGCAGTGACTCAGGGATAGGCTGAGGACCAGGTGATCTCTGTGGTGACTCAGGGAGAGGTTGAAGACCAGGTGAACTCTGTGGTAACCGAGTCAGGGAGAGGCTGAGGACCAGGTGATCTCTGCAGTGACTCAGGGAGAGACTGAGGACCAGGTGATCTCTGCAGTGACTCAGGGAGAGACTGAGGACCAGGTGATCTCTTCAGTGACTCATGGAGAGGATGAGGACCAGGTGATCTCTGTGGTGACTAAGTAAAGGAGAAGCTGGGGACTGGGTGATCTCTGTGGTGACTTAGTCAGGGAGAGGCGGGGGCCAAGTAATTTCTGCACTGACCCAGGGAGAGACTGAGGACCAGGTGGTCTCTGTCTTGACCAAGCCTGTGAGAGGCTGGGGATGTGGGGCCCAATTCACAGGACTATCTTAAGACAAAATCCTAAACTTACTACCATTTTGGTATTCACAGAAGCCACATACTCATTTTTGTATTCACAGAAGGCACTTACTCAATTTTGTATTCACAGAAGGCACTTACTCATCAATGAGTAAGTGCCTTCTGTGAATACCAAAATGAGTAAGTTACCCAAAATGAGTAAGTTACTCAAAAGGTGTAAGTTACTCATTTTAGTATTCACAGAATGAGTGAGGATTCATAAAGTGCAACTTAGCCCAAGGGCATCAAGGCGCATAAAAGATGGAACAGCTGTTAAGGATGTAGGAAAGTGCGCCGACTACAGGTAGGCTTCTGAGAAGAGCCAGATCTTTAATGCTTTGCGGAAGAGTGCCAGGGAAGTGTGGCCCTTGAGCTCAGCAGGAAGCATATTCCACAGTCTAGGAGCGAGGGAGAAAGAAGCCCTCCCTCCCTCCCCATCTAGCCTTAGCGACTCGGGGGACAAAGTTAGTTAGTTAACAGAGCAGAGCGGAGAACACAGAAGAGTCGAGAGACCGGGATGCTGTCCGAGAGCACGGAGAAGTCCCAGACTTAGATGCTGAAGAAGAATCGAATTCCTGAACCAATTATCTTAAGCAAATTCATTTAGAAGTAGATCGCAGAAGAATTTCGATGAGGAAGAGAGTGTTAGAGAGGGGTGCTACGAAAGCGTCAGTGATAGAGAGGCTGTCCTGCCCTGAATCCTGTCCTGAAGCTTTGTTCGCTAGATCTTTCCTGGGGGACCCTTCCCAATTCCTAAGCTTGAGAGTTAATTTCCACACCATACTTGGTAAATATTTTTTTTATGTATGTATATGCGCTTATGTGCTTTTCTCTCTGTCCTCTCCTCTCTGAGCAGTGTCATTGCAGAGTATAAATGAATGCACTTTTGATTTGATATCTTGAAAATTCCTTCCTGAGAGAGACATAGTTTATTCTGTGCTGTGTTAGTGGTTCATAAGAATTTAAACAGATATAAAATTTTAAAATATGAAATAAATGTAATATACTTGTAAAGTGCACAGCTGCCCCAGCAACGGGGCATCCCGGCACTGTATAACCCTTCCTGGCTCTCCCTGTGAGATGCCCCTCCTGGGCACCCCCAAGGTGAAGCCAGGCATCCCAGCATTCTAGGGGCCATTATGGAGATTAAGCAAGCTATTGCCCAGAGTTGCAGCATGGGACCCATGATTAGAGTAGGCGCTGAGGCGAGAGAATTATCGAGTCCGAGGACATTAAGCCCAAGACCCTGCCGCGTCGGGAATTGAACCATGGTCCCGGGCCTGATCTCTGCTTCAGAGTCTGCCGCTTCTAACCAGTGAGCCACACTTCTCCACAAATGAATTTGCTTAAGATAATTGGTTCAGGAATTCGATTCTTCTTCTGCATCTAAGTCTGGGACTTCTGCGTGCTCTCGGACAGCATCCTGGTCTCTCGACTCTTCTGTGTTCTCCGCTCTGCTCTGCTAACTAACTCATGCTATATCGATTATAATTTTCTGGATGCTTGGACCAACCTTTAATGTTTCAGATTTATGAAACTCCTAACTCTGATTGGACAGGCAATGGGAGGTGATCATCACACCATGCTTATTTCATAATATTTTCTTTCAGCTCTTTGTTTAAAATTCCACGCCTTAAATTTTATACATTCGTCTTTATTCCTACCCGTATTCACTATGTAATTGTCACAATTTAGAGTAAAAACAGTTTTCATGCACGTCAGTAGACTGTCGTTACGGTTCCCATGAATGTATCGGCTTTTCATCCTTGACCGATGTCCAAGTTGACATGGCGTCTTCCAGCTAGATTGTATCATGTAGCAGACGAGAGGGAATAGACTGTGTTTCTCAACTACAGGCCCATAATAGGCACTATTGAAAGAGTCGAAAGACAAATGTTAAAATAAAAAATAAATGGTTTCACTCTATACCAACATCAATACTCTAATCCCCTTTATTTATTAATATTCTTCCTGCATTAGCATTAGTATAATAGCTGGGTTTAGTATGCAGCAAGCAGGTGGCAAGCATGTGAGTCTCAAGCAGCCATCTTGTTAGCTACTGTGCAAGTGCAGAAAGTTTCCCTCCAAGCATAGATACATCATACTACATAGATGCAGTAGACACATGTGCACTAAAGAATTTCAGTTAGCAGCCATTTTAGCATCACTCTAGAGTTACTGGTTAACTCACTCATACTAGCTTACTCACTCTCACTTCTTCTCTCACCGCTCATGCATTCCACCTCTCCTTAACCCTCCCTTACTCATGACTCATACTCCCTTTCCCTCACTCAGTAACACAAACCTGCACACCCTCAAACACATTTTTCCTGATTGTGTGCTTAACTCGCATTTTCTTTCTTAACTCTTCTAAACTGGTTTGGTTTCCCATTCCCTACTGAGACAATATTTTGCTTTAAACTACTGCACCCTCAGCTTGTTGATTTTCTCCAAAACATTTGTTCTCTGTTTATGCCTTCTTGTTTATTTTGTTTTTGCGGTTCAACCCACTCAAACACTCAACAAGATCTGATCCTTTTTCACTCACAGGTGCATCCTGTCAACAATGGAACTGCATACCTACTACCGCTTCCTGATCTTCATATTCCTGCATAACCGTGAGTAGCAAAGGCATGAACCCATTAAGATATGAAGATAGACCAAAACACTGTTTTCGCTCAGCAGACATTGTGACCTCTCGCATCCAGACACATAGAGAGCGTCTGGTGTAGGGAGGGGGACTGAGGAGCATCACTGCAAAAGTCACTAATATGCTCTTAATAATATGGTAAATGCTCATTACTCCATACTCTTGGTAAGTTTGCCTTCTACAACTATTAACTAATTCAGAATGAGGTAAAAGCAGTTTGAAAATCAGTTAGAAAGCTGAATAAGCTTTCTAAAGTGAGAATGGACGAATCCGAATCTGGGTCGCATATAGAACAAGCATTTGTAATGCAATAGGTCTCGCATTAGTGACTGCAAATGAAAGAATTAAGTAATGAAACAAATTCCACGAAGCAAGTAAGGGCTGTAGTACAACAGGTTGTTGCTAGGTGTCCCTGTGGAGTTGTAAAGGGACCTCTTTTCGATACATAAGGGTCTGCACCCTTTATGCAATTATGAAGAGAAAGATTGCCCCTGAGCATTTATTTCATTTGTTGGTATTGGAAGTAAGAGTTTTGTTACCTTGCGTTGAAAAAATCCTGTATTGGTGTTCATTTAGATTTTTGTGTGAAATAAAGCTAAAAACAAAAATGGTGCATTTTTATAAAGCAAGCTAACAACAATGTCATTGTGCGAGCACCCTGAGACCCTTAGGGGTTAGAAGTCATGCTTTACAAGAAACCGGATTGATTCTTTGGTCCACTATGAGGCGAATTTCATCCAGAGATAAAGATGTAGGACTGACACAGACCTCAGGCTTGCTGTGGTACTTCCTTATGAGCTGGTGACCCTTCCTCTTCTGGCCATTGACCCTCTACTTCAATATGTCATCGTCCGTTTCAGCATTTATCTTGATGGGCAGAACATTGTCCAGGATTGGCAGGTGGGCACATCAATACACCTGCTAGAATATTTGAACTTTCTGCACTTTTCTGGCATTGTTATGACCTCCCTTAGTATTTTTTATCGCTGGAGTTGATGTAAATCACTGCACCGGGACATGCATGGGAATGTAATACGCTGAGACTTCTGTGGTATTAGTGCAAAAAGAGACTACAGAATGTCACCTGGACCATGGGGCATATTACCAAGCAATAGCGATAATTATCGCTATTGCTTGGTTAGAGACAAAAATTTACCGCTAAGCTGCGGCGATTTTTATCACAAATAAACCTTGGTATTACCAAGGTTTAACGCAAATGCGATAAAAATCGACCGCAATGCATGAATATCGCTGAAAAGTCAGCGATATTCATGCATTACCGAGCTAATGCTCTTAGCCATGTTATCCACCTCCCATTGGATAACATGACTAAGAACTGCTCAGGGCAGGTGTTAGCTTTTGGAGATATTTGCGCTTAGCAGAATATCTCCAAAAGTTGGTAAAAGGAGATAGCGATGTTAGCGACTGTTTCCAGTCGCTAACATCTTGGCACGCCAACTTGGCATGTCATTAGTGATAAATATCACTGACATGCAAAGTGGGGCCCAAGATGGTCGCTATCTCCTACTAGCTGTCGCTAACTGGTGTTAGCGACAGCTAGGTAATAGGGAGATAATTTTATCTCCGCTTTCTTGGCTTTTAAAGCCGAAAAAGCGGAGATAAACCCCCTTGATAATATGCCCCACAGTTCTTACTCGAACTGCATGCCTGCCAGCACTATGACAAGCGCCCCCCACAAACAAAGAATACTTTCTGCAAGTATTCAAGGATTGGACAATAGTAAGCCTTGAAGTACACAAATAATTATTTCTGCGTCTGTTGATGCTTCCTGCTGCATAACTGCTTAATATTGATAAAGCGAGAATTATTTGAACTATTAGAGATTAAACAGAGGTTTTTAGAGTTTTCCATGAAAATAGTCAAAGAAGCTTAGCCGTGTAAATTCGAAGGAAAATAATTCCATATTTTAGCGGCAGCAATACAAAATGATCTGTCTCCATAGGGCACATCTATCTACATGATTTGGGTGTAGACAGAAGACATTCTAGTTTTAAAGAAGGCATTTGGTAGGGGCGAACTTTGCTGCCTTGAAAGCATGGGTGATATAGTATACTGGTTTGTGTACAATAGTCATGGCTACATAATTATCATATAGAAAGGTGCCATTGCAGACAGTAGTAGCTGGTGTTCTTTGGAAGTAGCCAAACAGCGAAGGAAGCAAACCCTATTGTTGTGCAGGGTTCAGTTGGGGATGCCCCCACAATAATTCTTTTTCAAAAATGAGTTAAGTTAGTAAATTTTACAGCAACAATTCTCATGTTAATTTGCTTAGAAGCCATCAGCAGTGCATAAAATGGTATGCCAATGAAGCTTACCAGGAATTTACCCATTTCATTTTTCAAAATTTGCTATGAGGACCCCTATGTGGTTAGATTTACATTCAGTGTCCCAATGCCAGCCTGTTGAAGGGAGTACCACCTTTACAGGAATAAAATACGGTCTTGCCAGTGTAAGAGTTTTGCTATTCATGCTCCCTATATATCACTCCTCATACATCTTTTCAACTCACTCATATTAGCTCACTCGCTCTTACTTCCTCACTCCTCACTCATTCCAGCTGTCTTTACACCTCACTCATTCTCAGTCTTACTCACTTTCACTTACCAGATAAGCACACACACACTCTCAAACACACTTCCACATACACTTAATTTCAGTGAATTCGCGTTTCAATCACCTTACCAAAATCGAATTCATGCATGTTAGTCCTGTCAGCTTTAGGGTGGTCTTCCCCTGAACTTTTTGCCTTCCTCCTTTGTTGTTTTCTGGTCTTGTTTTTGCTGGACTTAGGACTCTGCACAATTTACCACTTCTGACCAGTGCTAAAGTGCATATGCTCCCTCCTTAAAACATGGTAATATTGGACTATATCCACTTGGCATTCCTAATTTACTCGTTTGTACCTAGTAAAGTGGCACCACATATGCCAAGACCCTCTAACGTGAATGCTGCTAGTAGGCCTGCAGCACGGATTGTGCCACCTACTTAAGTAGTCCTTTAAACATGTCACAGGCCTGCCATTGCAGTCTGTGTGTGCAGTTGTGAAACTGCCATGTCGAACTGCAGAATAAACTTTTTGACAAGTCTAAACCTTCTTTTTTAATACATATAAGTCACCTGAAAAGGCAGGCCCTGAACAGCTTACAGGTCAGGGTGCAGTGTACTTGAAAACTAGGACATGTAGTTTTAAGATTCTCTTAAATTAGTCATTGTTCACTGCTGCAAGGCCTACCTCTCCCATAGAATAACAGTGGAGTTACTTTATTACTTTCAATAAGCTGTAATTTTTAAATGGGAACAGGTAATTAGTTTGTGTTTGGTGTCATTGGAGTTTAAATCCTCTCTAATAGTAAAGTCAGATTTAAAAGTACAACTTTGAAAATTCCATTTGAGAAAGCTGGCATTATCCTGTCTTCACCATTTGGTGCCTGTAGCCTGCCCCATGGTCACATCACTGGTTAACCCCTTTAGTGCTAAGGCTAGTTTAGTACTCTCATATAATTTCCATTGAAATCAATGAAAAGTGCATGACGAGTTACCCTTGTCATTAGCAGCCAAGAGGTTAAAGCTGACAGTTGTGCTTTGTGTATTCCTACTAGACAGCCGCAGGCAATAGACATGTTAGGTGTGCATGGATGGGCCTGCACTAGCCGGAAGGTAGGGCAGAGCTGGGCACAGCCATTCTTGCACTTGAATAGGCTGTGTTCTGCCTTCACACAAAGGGCTTCATACCCCCTGTAGTTAGTCTGGAGCCAGGGCACGAACGCCAGGATGCCTTAGGCTGCAAAGGGACACCTCTAGTAGCTTCTCCCAACTTCCAGAGGAAGGAGACCAGGTATAAATATTGAACCTTAACCATCACCTCTTCAGTAAATTTCTGGACCTGTGGATACTCTGTCTGGAAGATGGGCTGCTAGGCTGCTGAAATGATGGCCACAATGATGGACTGCTGCCCTGCTGGAACTCTGCTTTGCTGGACTGCTGCAATGCTATGCTGACCTGCTCCCTGCAGCACTCTTCCTTGGGTGAGAAGGAGTGGACCTGCAATTGTTTAACCCAGGACTCCAAAGAGACTCCAAGAGCTAGTTGCATCCCTCCTGACTTAAGCCGCAGGGGCAGAAGGCTCCAACAACCTTGACCCCAGCTGGGTTCTGTGATCTACCTGCCAAGTGGTGCCAACTTAGTCCTGGACCCTGCTTGTTTGTTATTCCAACCTGTTATTGTCATATACAAAGAAATCTTTAGGTCTTGTTTTGTTTATAGTAATTTACTATTTTATTCTCAAATCAAGATTTTCATCATACTCCCAGTATTACATCATCGATTAGTGACTTTCGGCAGCCGACATTTGTTTGCCCCCCCTAGTGGCACATTGGCCTGGGGCTTTATCAAGGCTTATGCAATCTTTAAAACATCATTATTCTTGTGTGCAGCATATATTATCATTCAGCAATTGGTTTTACCAGAGAGATCGAAAGAGTGAGGAGGGGCGTATATGGAGTAACTGTATGAGTGAGTCTTCCAGAGGAGCAACGGCAGAGCTGAAGAGTGGTGCCGAGGGATGCAAGCTATTACAGAAAAATGAGGAAGTACCTTTGAGAATACACTTGATAGCTTAGAATCAAGAGCAAAATACAATATCCAATCCAAAAACATATTGTTCTTTTAATCTCCCTGTTGAAACCAATTGCTGAATGAAATTATATGCAGCACACAACAACAACATGGGAAAACATGTGTTGGCTTCCAAAAGTCACTAATCGATGACATAGCACTTGTTGGCCTCTAAGACAGCTCAAGGCAACAGGTACATCCTAGTCTTGATGGACCATGCACAGACCATCCCTCTGAGGTTGGAGGCTGCACCCAACATGGCCAAGGCCCTGATGGGGATTTTTACACGTGTGGGGCTTTCCTTAGAGGTAATGTCGGACCGGGGCAATAACTTCATGTCAGCATACATGAAGTCCACTTGGGATGAGTGCGGTGTGACTTATAAGATCTACACACCCTATCACCACCAAACAAAAGGGCTTGTTGCGAGATTCAACAAGACCCTCAAAGGCATGATACAGGATCTACCTGAGCCAATGAGGCAAGAGTGGGACGTCCTCCTGCATTGCCTTCTCTTTGCCCTCAGGGAAGTGCCAGAGAACCGGGCTCAGTTTAGCCCCTTCAAACTATTCTATGGCCACCCTGTTAGACGACCTCTCAGCCTTGTCAGAGAGGGGTGGGAGCAAGCTCCCAGGAATCCCTGTCAGGATGTAGTCAGCTTTATGCTGGCATTCTGTAACCAGATGCATTGCTTTGTGACAAAAGGAGAAAAACAATCTTTAGCCGAGTCAAGAAGTTATGAAACTCTGCTATGACCAGAAGGCCACTCTGGTACAGTTTCAATGTGGCTAGAAGGTGTGGGTTATGGAACCTGTAGAGCCCAGAGCTCTACGTGATTGCTGGATAGGCAAATACAAGGCGAAGGAGCGGAGGAGGTATTCCAACTACCTGGTGGGTAACAAGACCCCTAGAAGCCTCATAAGGGTGCTCCATGTGAACCACCTCAAACTGTAGAGTTGGGCCTCAGCAAGGCCTACCATTGCTAGAGGTTCGCCCTTCTCTACACGCAAGTCCTCAGACCAGTAAATAGAAGTTGGCACGGAAACTGAATTGTCAAAAGAGATATTTATTAAACCTCATGAGGTGGAACTACATTCACACAACACCCTTCGGTAGTGTATTAAGTAGCACAAGGAATAGAAGAACCATGGGTCTTTTATACCGATACAGGGGCTCAAAAGAAGGCGGTACAAGCAGACATAGGAGAGTTACATACATAAATGGTCATACAGAAAGGCACAGTCAACAAAGAAGGAGGAGCCTACAGTTGCTGACTTCAATGGGTGCATGGGTAGCTACAGACCTCTCTGCGCATGTGCAGAGTAGCAGAAGCTAAGTATAGCCAGTTTGTTGAGCAAGGCACAAGGGTAAACAACAGAGAAGAAGGAAAGAGCACTTGTAGAGTACAAGACAGACAAAATGGCTGCCAGAAACAAGATGGCTTCAGCTAAACGCTAGCATCGACCTCTGCCAAATTTCCACAAAACCATACTTTGAAAGGTCCGAAGTCAACATGCTCCTGGTGACGGATGAAGGGGTGGAAGAGGAGAGTGAGCCTCTCATTAACATCCTGGCTATGCAAGACCACAATGTGTCAGTAGAGGATGTCAACCTCTCCCTTAATCTGACCCAAAGCAGCAGAGTGACTGTTGACAATTGCTGGGACAGTTTTCTTCTCTTTTCTGCCTCACCCCAAGGCTTAAACATTTGTGTATCAATTACATAGACACTGGAGTCCATCTGATAAAAATAAAATGTACAGGCTTTTAGACAATGTGAGGGCCAGTATCAAGGAGGAGGTCCCTAAGATGGTGATTGAGTCCTTCAACAGTCCCTGGTCCAACCCTGTGATGCTGGTATCCAAGGCCGCCCAACCAGGCCTAACACAAGAGCTTAGATCCTGTGTGGACTACAGGGGTCTCAGTTCCAACATGAAGACTGATGAATACCCCATCCCCCATGCTGATGACCTCACTGGCAGGCTGGGGCTACCAAGTTCCTCAGTACCTTTGATCTCACCTCGGGTTTGCTCTGACAGAGGTGGCCAAGCAGAGGTCTATATTCTCAGAACCAGAGGGCCATTTCCAATTTTGGGTGATGTCCTTTGGCTTAAAGCATACCCCTACCACCGTTCAGAGGTTGACCAACAACGTCCTAGCTGGGAAGGAGGCATTGTGTACTGCCTTCGTTGACAATATAATGGTCTTCAGCTCCAGCTGGAAGGAACACCTCTACCACTACCAGGAGGTGCTCTAGACCCTGCAGCAGGTTGGCCTGTCCATCAAGGCCAGTAAGTCCCAGATAGGGCAGGGTTCCACATGGTGGGCAGGGGCAAGGTACAGTCATTTCAGGCAAAGTTTGACACTATTCCGGCCTGAAAAACCCCTTAAACACAAACTGAGGTGAGGGCCTTCCTGGGCCAAACAGGATTCTACTGGAGGTTTGTTAGGGATATGGCACCATTGGTGACCCCTTAACAGAGATGGCTTCAAAGAAGCAGCCCAGAAAGGTGATCTCGACAAAAGCCTGCCAAAAAACCTTTGACACCCTCAAGGAAGCCAATTGTACAGCGCCTGCACTCAAGGAACTTTTCTAACAAGTTTATAGTGCAGACAGATGCTTTAGAGCTTGACATAAAGGCTGTCTGAGCACAGTTGAATGAGGAGGGCCTAGACCAACTGGTAGTCTTCATTAGCAGGAGGTTACTTCCATGGAAACAGAGATGGAGTGCCTTTGGTGGGGTATGGGCACTAAGGAACCTGGGACCCTACATGTTTGGGACTTACCGTGTTTAGAAAGACATCAAGCCCCTCAAATGCATCATGTAAATAAGGGGTGAAAATCTCAAACTGTTGAGGTAGTCTGGGATTGGTCTAGCAGTGGATCATCATTCTGGATCAGACCATGTCAATGCTGATAGTCTATCTAGATTCTCCCACCATAGTGATGAGAACTCCCAAGAGGTTGGATACTTTTCCCCACTTTCAGCTGGAGGGATACATGTTAGACTAGTCACCCTTAGGTGGCCTTCCCCCAAACATTTTGCCTTCCTCCTTCACTTTTTTCTACTCTCCTTTTTGCTACCGTTAGGATTCTGCACACACTACCACTGCTGACCAATGCTAAAGTGCATGTGCCCCCTCCTTAAAACATTGGAACAGTGGCCTATCCCCAATTGTCATACTTAATTTACTTGTAAATCACTAGTAATGTGGCACCACTGAAATTCAGGGTCTGGGCACAACAAGGTCCCAGGGACCGATTGTACCACCTACTTAAGTATTGCTTTAAACATGTCTCAGGCCTGCCATTGCAGCTGTGTTTGCAGTTTCAAACTGCCATTAAATTCGGCAGAATAAAGCCTTTGCCTGGCCAAAATCTTCCTTACGAAAATATGTAAGTCACCCCTGGGGTAGGCCCTGGGAAGCTCAGAGGTCATAGTGCAGTATATATAGAAAAATAGGACATGTAATATTAAGTTTTACATGTCCTGGTAGTGAAAAAGTCAGATTGGCTTTTCACTACAGCAAGGCCTAAATATCACCATAGGGTGACACTGGAGTTAGCTTAATACATTTAAAGTGTTGTAATTTCCAAATGGGAACATGTAACCAGTTCATGTTTGGTGTCTTTGGAGTTGTAATGAGAAATCCTCCCTTATAGTAAGACCGGATTTTAAAATGCAATTTTGAGAATGCCACTTTTAGAAAGTTGCCATTTTTCTGTCCTAGCCACTTCGTGCCTGCAGTCTGTCACTGGGGAACATGACTGAGTGTAGCTGACAGTTGGGGTTTGTGCATTATACTTAGACAGCCACACACAATAGTCTAGGTGTCAGATAGTTAATTATCCATGAATACCTCTGAAAAGCTGTCAGGCATGTACCCAGACAATGGGACAACAGCATGTACCATTTAGCAATCAGTCTCTCCTCCTTCCACATTCCCTGGTCTCTTGATACCTGTCTTCTCAATGATTGTCTGTAGAGATTGAAGTGTGAGAAATTGGGTTACTAATCGAAATTGGGTTACTAATCAAGCAGCAACCACAATCCTTGTCAGGGTAAGGCATAAGCAAACGCCAAATTAACCTGTGTTTAACCTTCTGGTCGTGTGGCGCAAAGTAATCATGCTTAACTTAGAGGCAATGTGTAAAGTATTTATGCAGCACTCTAAACAGAAATGAAGTGAAAACACAGCAGAAGAAAAACCAACACCAATTTAGAAAAATAGAGCAAAACGTAATAAATAAATCAAGCCCAAAACAACAAAACTCCACACAGTAGAACATGGGATAATCATTTGAAGGCCTTTTGAGGCTCGATTCCTTAATATGCATGTGCGCAACCGACTGCCCTGGTTGGTTTCCATGGCATCTGCTTGTAAAGGCTGTGCAGAAAAGGCATGCATGGTAAAGTATAGTCGTGGTCGGCAGGGGTTCTCGCAGGGGGGTTCTCGCAGGGGGTTAATATAAAAACAAAAAACACTTACCAGGAACAGCAAGCATGCAGCCTCCCTCCCCTAAGCCAATCACAACGCTGCCATGGCAACGTTGTGATTGGTCGGGTAGCCGACCAGCTAGGCGACTATGGGGAGGCCTTTTTCTCCATGTAGGCTGAGAAAGGGCAGAGTGCGCATGACTGATTTGGTTGGCCCCAGGGGGCCTGAAGAAATCAAAAAACCTTCTTAGCGGTCCCACTGATACTTGGTCCTTTTAAACCAACAAAGAAGAAATTGGCACAGAAGCTGAAATATAAAAGCACATCTTTATTAACCTCAAATGAGTGAGACATAGCAAATGAATGAGGCAGTCTGAGGAGTACAGAAAACTGGGGCCTTATATATGCTTAGGGTTACACAGTCATCATAAGACCAAGGGGCAGTCCTGGCTCATGTAAGCATGCATGAATGACTAAGATGGGCATACAAGATGTGTTTGCTCAACAAAGTAGGAGGAGAGTTACTTCTCCATACGGCAGCAAAAATAGCCTGACAGTTATGCAAGAGAAGCAGGTGCATTCTACTAGCTAGGCCCTTCTGGGCATGTGCAAAGGTGGAAGATGCTAAATATAGTTTGTTTCTAGGCAGATTACAAGAGCAGTCAACACTGAGGGAGGACAGAGCGCATGGCGAGCACGTGGCACAACAAGGTCCCAGGGACCGATTGTACCACCTACTTAAGTATTGCTTTAAACATGTCTCAGGCCTGCCATTGCAGCTGTGTTTGCAGTTTCAAACTGCCATTAAATTCGGCAGAATAAAGCCTTTGCCTGGCCAAAATCTTCCTTACGAAAATATGTAAGTCACCCCTGGGGTAGGCCCTGGGAAGCTCAGAGGTCATAGTGCAGTATATATAGAAAAATAGGACATGTAATATTAAGTTTTACATGTCCTGGTAGTGAAAAAGTCAGATTGGCTTTTCACTACAGCAAGGCCTAAATATCACCATAGGGTGACACTGGAGTTAGCTTAATACATTTAAAGTGTTGTAATTTCCAAATGGGAACATGTAACCAGTTCATGTTTGGTGTCTTTGGAGTTGTAATGAGAAATCCTCCCTTATAGTAAGACCGGATTTTAAAATGCAATTTTGAGAATGCCACTTTTAGAAAGTTGCCATTTTTCTGTCCTAGCCACTTCGTGCCTGCAGTCTGTCACTGGGGAACATGACTGAGTGTAGCTGACAGTTGGGGTTTGTGCATTATACTTAGACAGCCACACACAATAGTCTAGGTGTCAGATAGTTAATTATCCATGAATACCTCTGAAAAGCTGTCAGGCATGTACCCAGACAATGGGACAACAGCATGTACCATTTAGCAATCAGTCTCTCCTCCTTCCACATTCCCTGGTCTCTTGATACCTGTCTTCTCAATGATTGTCTGTAGAGATTGAAGTGTGAGAAATTGGGTTACTAATCGAAATTGGGTTACTAATCAAGCAGCAACCACAATCCTTGTCAGGGTAAGGCATAAGCAAACGCCAAATTAACCTGTGTTTAACCTTCTGGTCGTGTGGCGCAAAGTAATCATGCTTAACTTAGAGGCAATGTGTAAAGTATTTATGCAGCACTCTAAACAGAAATGAAGTGAAAACACAGCAGAAGAAAAACCAACACCAATTTAGAAAAATAGAGCAAAACGTAATAAATAAATCAAGCCCAAAACAACAAAACTCCACACAGTAGAACATGGGATAATCATTTGAAGGCCTTTTGAGGCTCGATTCCTTAATATGCATGTGTGCAACCGACTGCCCTGGTTGGTTTCCATGGCATCTGCTTGTAAAGGCTGTGCAGAAAAGGCATGCATGGTAAAGTATAGTCGTGGTCAGCAGGGGTTCTCGCAGGGGGGTTCTCGCAGGGGGTTAATATAAAAACAAAAAACACTTACCAGGAACAGCAAGCATGCAGCCTCCCTCCCCTAAGCCAATCACAACGCTGCCATGGCAACGTTGTGATTGGTCGGGTAGCCGACCAGCTAGGCGACTATGGGGAGGCCTTTTTCTCCATGTAGGCTGAGAAAGGGCAGAGTGCGCATGACTGATTTGGTTGGCCCCAGGGGGCCTGAAGAAATCAAAAAACCTTCTTAGCGGTCCCACTGATACTTGGTCCTTTTAAACCAACAAAGAAGAAATTGGCACAGAAGCTGAAATATAAAAGAACATCTTTATTAACCTCAAATGAGTGAGACATAGCAAATGAATGAGGCAGTCTGAGGAGTACAGAAAACTGGGGCCTTATATATGCTTAGGGTTACACAGTCATCATAAGACCAAGGGGCAGTCCTGGCTCATGTAAGCATGCATGAATGACTAAGATGGGCATACAAGATGTGTTTGCTCAACAAAGTAGGAGGAGAGTTACTTCTCCATACGGCAGCAAAAATAGCCTGACAGTTATGCAAGAGAAGCAGGTGCATTCTACTAGCTAGGCCCTTCTGGGCATGTGCAAAGGTGGAAGATG
Organism: Lissotriton vulgaris; assembly: GCF_964263255.1. Taxonomy (NCBI): domain Eukaryota; kingdom Metazoa; phylum Chordata; class Amphibia; order Caudata; family Salamandridae; genus Lissotriton; species Lissotriton vulgaris. Next base: position 224,545,601 of record NC_141695.1, read on the forward strand.
CTAAATATAGTTTGTTTCTAGGCAGATTACAAGAGCAGTCAACACTGAGGGAGGACAGAGCGCATGGCGAGCACGTGGCAACACATGGCAAACTAAAATGGCTGCCAGAAATACAAAATGGCTTTCACAAAACAGATACGATAACTTCTAAATACAGGATGGCTTCTGCTAATGCTGACCCATTGCTGTCAATTTACAACAGGCCGACCAAACAGTCAGCGCCCTCAGCAGTGGGCCAGCCACTCCTCCCCTGCCCGCCCACCCTCAACTAAACACTTCTGCTTTCTTGCAGTGCGAGAAGCAGAAACATAAAATGGTAGTTTTATCATTTTATGTTACTGCTTCTTGCACTCAGAGAAAGCAGAGGGGCGACGCTTCTCCGCCCTAGTTGAGGAGCAGCCCCTGCATGAAAGGTGTAATGGTACATAGGGTGTGAGCAGGAGGTTTCCGGAGAGAGTGCATGTTTCAATATTATTGAAATGTATTTTGTTTCAAATAAGTGCTTCTGGTTTATGTATATACAGTAATGATTGTATCTGTCTAGCAACATGTACAAAGAATATTGGTGAAAGTAAAAACATCTTTGAATAAACTGATATTTTTCTATATGAAAAAATCATCAGAACTGTATGAGTTTTTGACTCACATGGTTCAGTTGCGACTTGTTAGCGCATAGATATAATCGATGAGTGACACCGTTGTTTTATAAAACAGTAAGGAAGTTGTTTTGTTACTGTCCCTGTCCCTGCATCTCTATTTTGTTACCAGGAGCCCAATTTTCTGTTTGATGCCTTTGTCTGTAGAGCCTGATTTCTTAGCAGGACACTTTCTACCAGATTACAGCACAGGGCACATTCCAGATTCATCAGTTCCTCTATCCTGCCAATGCTTTTGTAAATTCCTTTGTTTATCTGACTGCAGCTTTTTTCACACCGTACAAGCAGCTCACATGAACTCTGGATTTGAACTCAGGAAGGTTCTCTATCTTTGCAACCTTGTCTGTCTGTCATTCCTTCTTTCCTTGCCTTCGTTTCTGCAATTGTTTTCCTTTCCTTCTGAATTTCATTTTTTTCCTTTCGTTCCCAAAGGGAACATTCTGGCAGTCAATGCCAGACTGATTGGCTTTCTTAGGTCTGTGCTGTCCAAGACCTTTTGATTTTACTAAAATTAATTGTATAATTGTTAACTTTCAGGCAGATGTCGTCCGTTAGTCTGTCCGTGTGTCCTCCAATGTTTTCTTCCATCCATAGTGTCAGGCTACTTTGGCTATTGGCTGATTTCACTATAGTAGTTCTATCCAGTGGCTTTATTTTTTGACACTTTTCTTTTTTCTTTCTCTTTCCCCCGTTTTCTTTCCTCCATTTTGCTTTGTTATTTACTTTCCTTCCGTTCTTTTTATAGTTTCTTCTTTCACTTCTTTTTTCTTTGCTCTGTTTGTTGTTCCTTTTTTCCTCCTTTCTTTCGTTCCTTTTTTCTATTTTTCTTTTTTCCTTCTTTCTTTTTATTTGCTTCCTTATTCTTTTTCTTTCCTTTTTTCCTTCTTTCCTTCCTTCCTTCATTCTTTCTTTCCCAAAGGTAAGAGGCTGGCCGCCAACGCCAGACCGAGTGAATTTCTTAAGTCTGTGCTAGCCAAAACCTTTTTACTTTATTAAAATTATGTATGTTACATAGTTACCTTTTGGGGTTTTCAGTCAGACTTTGTCCATTAGTCTGTGGTTCTGTTATTCACTGTTTTCTTCCACCCACTCCAGCATGCATCAAGGGGCAATTTGTCAGCCTAATTACATCAGCCATTGGCTAATTTCACTACGAGTTTTGGCTTGCTGCCCTTCCACAAAGAGTGTACAAAAAAGGTGATGGTTTGAATTAATTGCAGCCACTGGTAATCATTCGGGGCACATCTCAATTGATCGTTATTTGACCCTGCTCCAATAGGAACAGTCTAGCATCAACTGCCAAGCCAGATCCTTCCTGAACTGGAACACTAGCAAGCCAGGACTGGTTTTGCCCTAGTTTTAGGTTCATCAGTCAGGTACAGCTTGGTTCTAGTGACACAGAGAGCACAGGACCTAAGTCTTGTTATACCCGTCCACATAGAGTGACACATTAAGTATACAAAATAGTAATTAGTGGAATGCTTGAAATGTTATCTGAGCCACTATTAATCACTCAGGCCGCATCGCGATCAATCTTTATTTTGTACACTATGCCACCTCAGTTTGGACTCAGCTATATGAAAATCAGTCTTGGCCCTGCTCTAATAAAAACAGTCCAGCCCGAACTGCCAAGCCAGGTCCTCCCTTAACCAGAACACAAGAAACCCGGGACCGGTTTTGCCCTAGTTATGGACTCTTCAGCCGGATGAAGCTTGGTCCAGTGACATTGTACAGGACAATCACAACTTTGCATACCCGTCCCACTTAGGATGACACAATAAGTATAAACAAGCATTTGCAATGCAATAGGTCTCGCAATTGCGAGATTTTGAGCTATTGGCATTGTAAATGACAATGCTTGTTATTTCTGTGTTTTTAAGCAATGAATACAAGGCATTGTCATTTACAATACCAATAAGTCAAAGTATCTAAAATGCAAGACCTATTGCTTTGCAAATGCTTGCATTATTGTAAAGTGCTATATATTTTTTTTAAATAATGGGAGATGTACAAAAATAAAATACCCAACCAAAATAATCAGAACAATGAGGTGGCAGTGGTTTTCCCACAATTATGTCTTTGATAATATTTTAACTGTCTATCAATGTCAGCTACTTACAAAAAACAAAATACATTGACTCAGCGCCCTTTTAAAAAAGGCTCTCCTCGGAAGCATAAGAACCAAGTGCGCAGCTACGTTCTGAATGCCTAGGAGTCTTTGCACACATTTAGCGGAAGCACCCAGGTACAGTATAATACCATAATCAAGGCGCGATGTCACCAGGGCATGCACCATGCTCTTCCTGGCTGCTGTAGGGAACACATCCAAGGTTCTTCGAAGGCCCCACAGGACTCCAAAACAAGCGCCTGCCACCAGCCTGGTATGATGCTCAAATGAGAGCTTGGTGTCCAACCATACCCCAAGATTCTTAGCCTGAGCTCAGGGAGTAGGGGTGGGCCCCAGACTCTGAGGCCACCACACCGATGACCACACCGATGGAGCTTTCACAAACACAAGCACCCGAGTCTTATTGCCATTCAACTTCAGGCAGTTATTGGCCATCCACAGTGCAAGTTCTTGCATGCATGCCACGAAGTTGGAGGCTACCGTATCCTGTGCCTGTGTAAGGGAAACCACCAGATGAGTGTCATCGGCATAGGACACAAGCATAATTCCAATTTTTTTCTGCAATCTCAGCTAAAGGAGTGACATGGAGATTGAACTGGGTCGGGCTCAGGGTGGATCCCTGAGGCACCCCCTGTTTAAATTTGTTAACTTTGGAATAAAAAGAGCCCTGCGCAACCTGAAAACTACGCTCCGACAAGAAAGATTCCACCGAGCGCATCGCACTGCCAGGCATACCACCTACCCTCAAACAGTGCAGCAAAGTATCGTGGGCAACAGCATCAAAGGTGGCACTTAAATCGAGCAGAATTAAGGCCACAGTATGTCCTGCATCTACACATTTCCTGATGGTTTCCGTAGCAAGTAGCAATGCCGATTCCATAAAATGGAGGGCCCAAAACCCAGACTGAGTGGAGCGAAGGAGATTTTATTTCCCGATGTGCGCAGTAAGTTGCGTGTTTACAACCTTCTCTACAACTTAAGCGAAGTAGGGAAACAAGGAAATAGGACGCAGGTCATCAAGTTGGTCTGGGCTAATGTGGGGTTTCTTAGGTAGTGGAAGGACCACCGCTTCCTTCCATCTTGCTGGCACAGTTCCTGACCGAAAGTATAACTCCAAGAGGTGTCTAATAATAGGCTCCAGAGTTTCAATACTGCCTCTAAGCACCTTAGGGGAGGCAAGGTCCCTAGGAGAGCCTGAGTTAACACTAATACTTATTTTTGTTAAGATCTCAGGGGGGGGCAGTAAATGTATCAATGCACACTATCCCAGGAGCTGGACCCACTTCTCCGGAGGTCCACTGGCCAGCTCGAGCAGAGGCCGGAAAGGTGGCATAGATCTTCTCCACTTTATCTGCAAAAAAATCCGCCACACAGTTGCATGCCTCCTCCGAGCTAACCACTGGGGCTGCCGTTTTTACTAGGGAAGATATTTCTTTGTAGACCCTAAACAGTTCCTTCGCTGAATTTTCAGCCACCCCAATTCTATCCTTATAGTAGAATGTCTTAGCCCTTCTGATAAGCCCATGATAGTGCTTCAGAGTGATTTTATACTCCCTCTTCACCTGGGCAGAGAGATCTCTCCTCCATCGCCTTTCTAGGCATTTACAATCTGCTTTAGCAGTTCTCAAGGCGGTGGTATACCATGGGGCAGATTTTTGAACTCGTCCCCCCACTGTTGATGGCCAGGGAGCGGTGGTATCCAGAGCCTCCATAATACGCCTATCCAATATTTTGCATGCACCTTAAGCATCTGAGCCCCCAGACAGCCCACCCTGAGGGAGGGCATTATTTAACTTCTCCTGCGAGAAGCCAACCCATTTCCTGTGTGCTATTTTCAGCTTGGGTTTCTCCTGTACCTTCAACTAACCCGGGCAGTCCCACTGCAAAAGGAACCAGGAAGTGATCAGACCATGGAACAGGAAGTGGAGGCTTCACAGCTATAGCACCCCAGTTAGCAAAGATACGGCCCAGTTAATGACCCAATTGGTGAGTGGGAGAATCAGATTTTAACGTAAGCTGTAGAGTAGCCATTTCCTGGCATAACTCTCAAGCTCCCCACATTCGTTGAAACATCAAAATGCAGATTTTGTGTTTAAATACATGTTATCGTCATTGCAGACAGGAGTAGACACAAGGCCCCCACTAACTACATCAGCCTCCAGCCCTGGCTCCTGACCCCATCCAAATCCTGTTCTCCAAACCCCAGGCAGGCCCCGTCGGGCAGCAGCCCATGGCCGTCCCCTTTCCAGCTGGCATGGGGGCCTTGGTAAACACAATAAAAAGTGTTTGATCTGCCGAGGAGGGGCAATAAAAAGGAGCCATCCGTCTCCTGCTTTCTCCACATCGGTAATAAAAGTACATTTAGAGTCAGCACTGAGGCAACAATGACATGGTGCGCACAGTGAGGGATTGCCGCACCCTCCTTTCGGCACAGCTTGAGTTATTACCGTAACTTGGCAGAATTTGTAGGGTTTAGGAGATAAGTTGTAACGACCCATTGGGGTGGGGGGGAACGTCAATCACCCCAAACTGCTTCCAGAAACGAAATTACATCTGCATTTGAATTAGAAGCATTATTTGCCCATTTAATTCAGAGTGAACATTTTCCTTCTGAAGATAGAATAAATTACAAAATGAGAGAGTTCTTAATTTACTGATTATAAATCACGGGGAATAATTCAGCTTCTCTACCTTAAGGCCAATTACATTATCCTAAGCGACATTTTATCTCACAACCTTCGGAGCGGGCTGCGGATGGGGGCCTATCACACAAATCAGTGTGGAGAGAGGAGAGATATATCTCCGCTCTGAGCACCCGGGCGTGGAATCAGAAGAGCTGTTCCTCCATCCGGGAGCAGCCCGACAGCCAGCATCCCTGTGCCCACCAGCTGATGCCCCAATACCACCGTGGCACTGCCACAGCCATCCACAAAAGACAAGTTTTGTAAAGACGATGTTGAAACTATTACAAGCTATCCTACAGCAGCCAAAGGGGCTGAGACACCTCAACCAGCAGAGCTATCCCCTCAAGTCAATGAAGGATGTGATATTGCAGTTGCCATTAAAAGCTAACCCACCAGTGGCCCAAGAAGCGGCCGCCATGGCAATTAAAAACAAGTAGTCCTTAAACAAAAGTGACAAAGCCCTACAGCAAAATAAAACTGTAGCTGGTCGGTGCTGCTTCCGATAAAAATGGAAGTGATGCATTGTTCCAGCAACCAATAGGGACGCCGGAAGTAACAGTGTCGCATAAATAAGCCAATTGCAAGAACCAGGACAGCAGCAGGCGGGATTACTCTCGCTATACAGATTACTGTATGTCTCGGAGAGACAGCGCATGCACGCTGCCTACGAGAGACCCAAAAACAGTGTTAAATTAAATACTTGAATTAATCTCAGCCACTGGTAATCACTCACACTTCTTCCTAATCCAGGCATTTAGGTCTTAATATGTATTAGTGTCTTCTTCTGCTGAGCGGCAATTATTGAATTCAATGTAAAGTTTGTATAGTTCATGCAGAATGATGTCTGGAATTTTAATGTTTTTAGGAGTTTTTCATATTTCTTTATTTACTTTTCTTATATTTACTTGGCCTACATCTTGCATTCTTTATGTGAGAGTTGTTCGCATGCATCCTAACAGGAACAGGAACAGGAACTCATTGCAGTTGTACTGTTGAAAAAGAAGTCCCAGTGGGCACGGTAACACAGATCTTAAAAATAGGATTTGTCAGGAACGGGCATTCAAATGCCTATTGTCTTTTGGTGTGGTGAGAGTCTAGCAACATGCGGATGTGTATGTCATCAGGGTTTTCATGTATGAACTAAGCGGTCAATTCTAGAGTATGATTTTTAAAGACCAACAGACTTACATGGTCATATTTAGAGTGAGGTGTTCAGTCTTCTAGGTTATGCCAAAGAGAAAGGGCCTCTTTTAGAGGGTTAATGTACATTGATCAAATGTTTTGCTCCTTGTGTTCATTATCAGCTTTACCCATATATTTTTCTGATTATTTTGCCATGATCTTTAACACTACTGTGCTAGTCTGATGGTAACCAGTAGATCCAATAGATCTATTTGAATTATGCGTTTTAGATTTAGTATCACCAAGGTGGTTTTCTCATAGGTGTAAAATATTGCCCTTCTGCTTTCTTATATTGTACCATATTTGTTGTTGCTTTATATGTTGGTGTAATCCTTCGAAAGTCAAAGAGATGAGCTGAGCAGCATTTTAGGTCAGTCCACTCACTTCCATGTAATGTAGTTTATCCTATTTTTGTGGCTTGATGGAAACATTGTGTTCACCTGTCACTTGTCTTTCTTTTAGCTGTAGCTTGACTGAATGTTCCATTTTTGCAGGCTTATGGTAAAAATATAGAGGTGTGATAATGAACAGAGTTGCCACAGCAGGGATGGGAAGGTGGAGGGAAAGATGGCCCTTCAGGGTAATGGTTTGAAACATACAGTGGGGTTCCACCTTTAACACCAGTGAGGACGAACTCGCTGAAGCAGGTCAGGGCCAAGAGACTCCAAACATTTGCACATCTGAGGATCTTTGTACTGTCTGGGGATCTAAGTGCTATGGAAGAAAGCAGATCTCCACAATCACAAAGTTCCTTTGTATTGCTTTTCATGTTTTCTAGTGCCATTCTGTTACCCCTCCTGCTCTTATTGTCAATGTGTGTTCTTTTTTATTATTTAGCTGACCAGATGTAATTTCGTTTTCTTGATGCATTGTCATCTTCATGCAAGGGTTCACAGTCTCCAGCTTTCATCAGCCCAAGATCTAAACAGGCTTTTCATGATGCCTTAATCCAGAGGTTGTTGGACCAGCTGCAGTTTATTAACTTTGTCCTCCGGCTCGTGTTTAAAGCTTTGCCCCCTGAATACATACCAGACTTTGGATTAGCCCCAGCTTCACAGTCTCATTTGCTGTTTTCTTTCATATGTGTTTCGTTAGTGATAGTCTGTAATCTGTGTCTCCATGACACCCCAAGCTACCATGCTATTGTCTGCCCCCATGGTAAATATTGTCCCATATATTCCATATTCATGAAGCAATCCTAGAAGGTTTCTTATTTGTCCATTTCTTCCTTGGGAGCAAAATAAGGAGTAACTTGCACCACACTGGATTAATTGTCAGCTCGTATTCAGAGTATTTAAATGTCTATATCCTATTTTAAATGCTCGAACAGTACTATATTACTAGTATCACCAGTTTACATTACATTTAACAGTCAAATGGCTCCCAGTCAAGCTGCAGACTATGGGAGAAACAGCAGAGCAGGTATCTCAGGTGAAACTCCTCACATCCAACCCTCTGAACACAAACTAAATATATGTATAATCCTTGTATGAGGTCGCAATTTCTTAGTTCTTAAAGTGTTACATTAGGCAAATGGTTGCATCACTGATTGAATATAGGTCATTGAGTGTACCCTGTGAAAAATGTGGGAGAAATGTTCTCAGACTGTACACCAACTTTGCATCACAAAAGTGACTGCAACTCGGAGCAAACACAGGTGTTAGGATTTATTTTCTATCGCAAACCTGGAATTACGTGGGAAAGGTGGGTTAAAGTACTTTGCCTCAAGTGGACATTCCATGGGTAGACACGACTTTACGCCAAAAATGTTGCCTTTTTGAGCCCCGCATACGGCTTAAAAAAAGTTTTCTTTTCCCAAAACTATTATAATTTTGCATTTCTGTTGCACTCTATAACACACATATATAGTGGGGAAAGTTTTGAACTACATCAAAGCATAGTTTCTGTAGTGGAATGATGCCCCATTTGTGTCACTTTTAAGTACATATCCCTTGTACAAGGGTGAAACAGACACCTCTGCAGCCCCCATGGTGCAGGGGGGGGCAGTTTTCTATGCATAAATGGGGGAGGCTCAGCTTGGCAGCTTGAGTATATGGGTATTGCTAGGGGCCCCCTCAAAATCCCTTGCAGGGGTCACCCAATGTTTCCCTAAGTCACTGCCACTTTAGTGTACAATATTTATCCGCATGGACATTATCTATGCCAGGTTTTCAGGACAACCTCTGACTAGGTCATTGATTCCATCTAGACTCGTTGGGGCAGATTTACAAGTCCCTTGCGCCACTTTTGCGTCTCTTCCCCCATGTTAAAAGTGACGCAAAATTGGTGCAAAGGGCTTGTAAATATGCCCCGTTATATGTTAATGTATTTCATGTGGATACCCTAACATATTTATTTTGCATGGCTATCCATATCTTTTATATACTTCACCTTCTTGAACTTACTTTGGGCACCCAAATTGTACAATAAGCACAGGGTCTCTGAGCTGATTTTGGGATGGAAAGGTGAAAGCCATTGAGGCTTTTCCGCCTGTAGTTTGTTGTGTAATAAGTACTATAATCTTACAGAGGCACTAAGCAACTTCGAGAATAACTTTACAGATAACTATAGAGAAGCTTCAATAGGAACCAAGCATCTGTTCATCTGCTCTCACTTTGGAACTTAGCAGCTCTCAGCATAACTTTACAGGAACAAAGCATCTCCAATACCTGATTTCCAACTAAGGATTAAAGGGGCCATTAATAATAACAAATAAATAATTCTTGATGTGTGTGTTATTGTTTGTTCCTATACAGTCTTATCATTCTTGCCATCCCTATTTGGCCTTTTTGTCCTAGAATGTAAATATCCCACTAGTAAGCAAATACAGTTCCCAGCTCAGTAAAGTATGTCCATGGATTTATGGGACTTGCCTAAGAATGTTACTGGTACCCATAAAAGAGCTGGACATGGGATCAGTGGTGCCTCTACAATACAGACAGAGTGCTAACTGAACCTGGTCAGGGCATGGCGCCTCTTAATAGGGGGAGACTGCAAAGTGACAGCAGTATTACACTCGTAGACAGAAAACAGCTCCATCACGCTGTGAGTCTCTGCAAGAGCCGATGTACACGACACTCTCTCCATCTGCAGTAGTCCAAACTCAATTTGTTGTTAGCAGGTTTCATTTGTAGTTTATTCTGCTAGTAAGACATGCTATCTTACTGACACTCTCCTCTTTCTCCATCCAGACTCCTCATGGGCGCATGACCTCGGCACAGAGTTTGTCACCGGCTTCATGCAGAACACAAACTCCACAGCTGGAGAGAATAATCTGAAACTGATCATCACCGCCTTCTCCGGCCCAACGTCCGTCAACATCAGCATCACCAGCAGCTCCAAACAGTGGACTGTCTCATTGGCTGAGGGAGAAACTCGTGCAGTGACCATCCCTCAAAGCTCTGAAATGACTGGGAGCGCCCGCTTTCCATCCAGCGTCCTCATCACCAGCGACAAAGACATCGCCGTGGTGTCTGTGAGCGAGAAACCCCAGTCTGCAGGATCCGCGGCCCTTCTGCCCGTGTCGAGACTTGGCACTCAGTACTATGTGGTGACGCCAACACGGAGCTGTTCGTACAAGCAGTTCTCAGTAATAAACCACAGATTTCGAAACAAGGTGACCATCACCTTTACGAAGCATATTTCCTTCACTGAGGAGATGTTTGTTGCTAAAAAGAAGCTTGAAATCACGCTGGAGCCTTACCAGGCACTGCAGCTGCAGAGTGACGAAGACTTGACAGGCACGAGGGTTGTCTCGGGGAAGCCCGTTGCCGTGCTTAGTGGCTACACTTGTCTGGGGCAGGACAGCATGTGTGATCATGTCTATGAACAGCTTCTGCCTGTTTCACGTTGGAAAAAATCCTTCCTGGTCCCCCCTATGGTTGCCCGGTCCAAGTCTGACAGTGTATATATCATGGCTGGCAAAACAAACACAAAACTGCGTTACGTCTCTGGCCCCGTTAAGTACAACACACAATTGGAACGTGGGGAGCTTTTGGAGATAATAGTGAAACCCTTGACTCCAGTTTTCGTCTCCGCTACTGAGCCCATCCAGGTCCTGTACTATCACAGTGGCGGGATCAGTCAGTCTCAGCAACCTGGTGCCTTTTTCATCAGTATTTTGGGCACCCCTGAATTCTGCAAATTCTACCACGTCTTCGGTCTTTCGAACTTTGAAAACAAAGCAGTCATCGTGGCCAATACCTCATCCTCAGGAGGAGTCACCTTAGATGAGCAGCCCCTCTCTAATATCCAGTGGAGGAAGAGCCCAGGAACAGAATACTCATGGGCAGTGGTTGACTTTGACACAGCCCGTAACTCACACACACTGATGCATCCTGATGCAGCTTTTGGAGTCCTAAACATCGGCGTTGTCAATCAGCGTGCATTTGGGTCTTATGCGATGTGTACTGAAGGTATGTATTAGCAGTAGGTAAAAAGGAAAGTTGCATAAACAAACTCATCTTTTCCTGTTTTTTGTGTGTTTTTTTGTATGTGTTTAACTCTAGAATCAACTCATGCTAGGCAGGGGCGGCTCTAGGCTCATGGTGGCCCTGGGCAGGGGCCCCGGAAGAGGGGGTCCCGGCGGGGCAGAGCGGGAGGCCAGTGAAGAGGGTGGGGTCAGGGTGTTTTGAAGTGCAACAGAGTCGGAGGCCGCCAAATCCCTGCCAGTGGCCACCACCCAAATATGTATCCATCCTCAGAGGATTATTATATTAAGGATATATATTGGCATGGTGGCCCCTGGGGTTTGGTGGTCCTATGCAGGTGCACAGCTTGCAGATGCCCAAGGCCGCCCCTGTGCCAGGTGATGGCTTGCCGAAGGCATCCCCTGAAAGACCCCACAGGACCTCGCCAAAGAGCCTACGTCAGTGACACATATTTCCCAAGTGAAATTCCAAGGCCAAATAGTTATTGGTACAAGTTATGCAGTCGGTAAACAAGAAAGGGTTCCTGAGCCACTTCATCTGCCCATACTTTGTAGTAAGGCATTAGTGAATATTATCTGAATCGACTTTCGACTAAATATGCCAATACGGTCGCTCTCATCATAGATGTAAAATCTGGAGAAAACATGAATGCTCTGTTTAACAGAAAGACAGCCTTCCTTTATTACTAGTCACTGATCACACACACACATCAATATATTTACAAGTGCATGTATTATTTCCTCTTGAGTCCCTTTACGACGCGTGTTACTAACAGAAGAAACGCTTGCCGATGTCGTCTTTCTTAACCATGTCAAACGTGTGAACATTAGAAGACATAAAAGAGCCACTTTTAAGACCCTGGACATAGGAAATCAGTTAATGGTTCAAGCTCAGCAGGGAAACCCCTAATAGAGCCAGCACACAGGGCTCTATAAGCAGCATATCATGTTCTGAGTGATAATCAAGCTAATGGGTGCTTGGACGAGAAGGTGCTCAGAAGTTTTTAAAAATGTTGATTTTGAGCTTCTTTCCAAATGATAGTCCTTTTTTGCTCTTTTCGACATCTAACAGGAAGTGGTAAAATGACGCAATCAATATTCTCTCGCCTTTCCTGCACAAACATCTGGGTTGTTCAAAGTAGACTGGGGGTGCAGAGGTAGGGCGCGAAGCTCTTGTAGGATTTTATACTGAGGGAAGGCAGGAATCTGAGTGATGCTTGATCTCTGTGCTGCATTCATGGATTTTGATAACCACATGGAGCATGCTGCCAGCATCTCCTCGACTGCCCTTCATATCTTACCGAAAAGGACTACCCACGTGACTACCCAGGCGGTTCTGTGTTGGGGTGTGTCTCTCGTGGTGAAGTCCCTGCGCAAACTGGTGTAAGCCTCTTCTATTTGCCAAGTTTTGACTGGCAATGCAGAAGCAAATATTGAGTTCTAATCTCTTTTGCTTTGCCCACAATGCATCTTTGGATGCATGCCAACTAGATTGCCCTCAATAAAGCTTGAACAGAGCTAATGTTGGTTAGTACCATGACCACCGTCGAAAGGTTTAGCTCTCTTGATAAATTGGTGGATAATAGGGAATATGACCATTGCTTTCTTGGGTAGGGTTAACACCCTTGGGGTCGTTTTAGAAATTGAGTTGAGCCTGGAAGGTTATGGTGAACTCCTTGACAAGACCTCTAGTTTCTCAATTAACTACTGGCCAAGTTACTTACCTAAAATGAAGTAAGCCACCAGTGTGTGAGCAATAGAGCAATCACAACTCACGTGCTCTGGAATTTTCAATATTAGCGAAGCTCGGTCGCTTTAGTGTGTCGTCTGTGTTGGTTTCCATGCCGGTGGTCTAGCTCAGTGGGAATCTAGGGTGAGCCAACATACACCTTGCAACATATTGATTTCCCCCACACAAGGTTCATTTGAGTCTGTCCTCTTTTAGAAGAAGTGTTATTGGAGGCAAACTTTTCCCGGTTTTGGAGTACGGTGGTATAGTTATCTTAATGTCCCTAGGACATCTGATAGTGTCACCTAGTTTAGGAAGAGTATGGATACCTGAAGGCCAGATGCACTTGAAAAATACCGGTCCCTTGGCTGTGTCAGTAAATAAAAGATGCTGACAAACCATGACAATCGGTGTTAAAAAAAGAACCCGCTGTAAAATCAGTACAATATCACCAAAGAAACACAATACCGTGTTCAGGGGTCCAACGCGCATAAAATGGAGACATGGATTACCAGATTTGTCGTAGGTGAGGGTCAGAGTGGGATTTCAAGGCAGAATGCTTCTGTTTCTTCTTAGTAAGGCTGCATTGACTTTTGACTGGCTTGAGGTGACATTTTACTTGAAAAAAAGATGTATGTATAGATACGAACAATAAACTTGCCTGTATATTTTAAGCTTCTGTGCATGTGTTCAAATAGGGTGAATCGTGTCTATTTAAAGTGTTAACACTTCCTGTACAGAGGTGGGGCTGTTCAAGGCGGGTCCTGTTAAACTTTACACTTAAATGGTGCATACAGGGCAAGAGGGGGGATAGTGCTATGGAGTAAATAACATTTATACAAGATTGCATAAATTGCTCACGGAGGTGGGATTGCCTGTCTCGTTATCTGAGGCACTCAAGACCGGAAGTGCATAGGACTACATTTCCATGTCAAGCAATCTCTGGGGAGTGCGGTCTGTGTGACCCACTGTGTCAGAATTCCAACATAGTAAAGCCTTGCACCAAAAGTTACAATGAAACAAATGCTGAATTTGCCTGTCAGACTTTGCTAATGCCTCATCATGTCACTCTTTCCAACAGTGTACAAGAAGCCAACATGCACAAGTATTACCTGCAAAGCTGATGAAGTGTGCAAAATGATTAATGAAAAGCCGGCCTGTATAAAAATAGGGGATGCCTCCTGCATAGCCTGGGGAATTCCTCATTACATCACTTTTGATGGCCGAGCCTTCGACTTCGAGAGTACCTGTTCGTACACTATGGTCAAGAATTGCGGACCCAATAATACACTCCCTATCTTCAATGTCCAGGTCAAGACCGAGAACAAAGGCTCACCTCAAATTTCCTACATCAGCATGGTAACAGTCCATACACTTGAATACACCATAGCAATGGTCCGCTCTGAATACGGACTAGCCCGGGTAAGTTTCAAGGAAACTCACTTCCATACTTCCGCCTCTTTTTTCTGTATTTGAGTGAGTGTGGCATGATTTCAGTCAACAGCAACCAAATGGCGGACACATAGAGTTACAAAGCCAGGCAGATTGCATTGGCTTCTTCAAGACCAGGGGCCTCATTTATGAAAAGTGACGCATCGCTGCGTGAAAACAGCGATGCGTCACTTTTCACTGTGCCCTCCTTGCGACACCAATGATGTGTCATATTTACAGTATGACGCATCATGGCGCAAGTAGTTACGGATACGTCAGTATTTCTGACGTATCTGTATGGCGCAAAAGTGACGCATTGCTGGAGTGTGTCACAAAAGTGACGCAACACCAGCAATGTGTCCCTGCGTCAGTCTTACGCCTGCTGTGAGGCAGGCGTAAGAAATTGACGCATTTGTGTCCTAGAAGTGGCGCAGTGAAATCTTATAGATTTCACTGCGTGAATTCTGTGACCCTTTCTTGCATCAGAACGTCCCCCCTGCATACACATACCTGGCATAGGTATAATGTCGCGCAGGGGCTTACAAAGCGACACATCTACCTAGATGTGTCACTTTGTAAATATGGTGCAACAAGGCACATTTTTTGCGCTGCTGGTGCGTCACAAAACGTGACGCACCGGCGGCGTGAAAGTGACACACGGCCTCATAAATGAGGCCCTAGGTACTTTGGCGTAAGTCTTTGCTTCAGGAAATGGGAGAAAGTCCACGGTTGCAGTGAGTGTGGTAAGTGATTTTTTGAACCAACAAATCTAAGACTTGCCATGCTTTGGTTTAGGGTCAGGATTCAACCTCATAATTGCATGTACGCTAGACCAAAGCCTACTTGGTTACACTGATAAAGCACAGGCAGTTTACTGAGTGTAAGATGGAATTTAGTGAATCATTAATCAGGATTACTCATAAGAAAATGGACGTGCAAAATTGAAAATGTGCACCTGAAGTGATTATAAGCTGATTTTAAGAGGTACATTACCTCTTTTATAAGGGGTACAACAGGGTAAATGGCTCTCCTTCCTAGGCATTTTATGCGTGTCGAGCCCTTATATACGTTCCCTACGAATCTAGGATGAAATTGATCTCCCTTCCATCTGAGAGGTGTCAACGGAATCCGAGATGGAGGGCAAAGGTTTTGATGCATGTAACAGTAGCGCTCAAACCTTTAAAAATGGCAGCTCGGGGACAACAATTTAGACTAAGCCTATAGGCATCTGCTTCAATTGACTGGGTACTCGGTGCTTTGGTGTCACTGCAAACAAAAACGTCTTCTATTCACTTATCACTTAGCAATGTCATAATCTAACCCTTCCATATAGTACAGTTGCCCATCTGCCTTCGCCTCTTCTTCCAGGCTCCTCTTTCTCACACTGTAATCCTCGTTTTTCACATCTAAATTCTCTAATATGCCTTACACATTTCCCTCACCAGCTAACTCTTTTTGCCTCTTGATTCACCATCACTACTCTGGGAATATTCTTTGCCCTCCTCAGTCCCAGCTGCTCAGAGTTCCACCTGCCCCAGGGACCGGATGTACACTCTTACTAACCTAGGGAGGAACCTCCTGCATCTGCCTTTAATCCTTTATCAACACCCCCAGTGCAAACGGTGTATCCCTTGTTACTGTCTTATCTAGACTCTCTTTCAATTCATCTCTTACGTCTGGGCTATTTCCTCCTTCTTTTAAAAGTCACCATTCTTCCATCACATGAAAAGATATATTTTTATCCTTATGAGCTCGCTTATTGCGGGCTATGGCCCACATGCATCAATGTCGTCTTTTGCGATTTCTAAATTGCGATAAATAGCGATTCGCAATTTAGAAATCGCAAAAGGCTATGCATGATTATTTTTTTAATTTTTATGCAATTCGGTAGGAATCGCTATTTTTACGGAATCGCATAAAAAATGCGATTTCCAAATTGCGATTTCGCAATTCCCATTCATTCCTATGGGCCAAAAGGCCCATAGGAATGAATGGGAATTGCGAATTCGCAATTTGAAAATCGCAAATCCTGATTGCATTTCAAGGGTGGGGAGGGGGTTTCAAATGAACCCCCCCTGCACCCATGAAATGTTGTTTTCGCATCATGTTGCACACACACATGTCCTAAGGACATGTGTGTCCGTAACATGAATGTTTAAAAAATGCTTTTTCAGCGTTATTTTTACTTTTTGCAAATTTACTGAGTAGTTCAACTACTCGGTAAATTTATCCCTCTAATTGCGAATTCGCAATTTAAAAAGTATTCATGCATTGCTTTTAAGAAATCGCAAATTTGCAATTTCTTAGAAGCAATCGCAATTTTAGAAATCGCAAAAATGTTGCGATTTCTAAAATTGCTTGATGCATCTCAAAAAGCATTTTTGGAATCGCAAACGGTCGATTTTAAGGAATCGCACCGTTTGCGACTCCAAAAATGCTTGATGCATGTGGGCCTATCTCTTTGATGGCTTTTCTTTAAAAACTTCTGGAACACATTCTTTTCTTTCTATTATTTTCTTGTCCTCACTATTCTCCTTTTCAATTATTCCCTGAGTCTGTACCAGTCTCTGTCTTCAAAACTCTGCTCTACACAGGTTCTTATAAACAATCCTCTATTCTCATTCTTCCTGACCCCTCTGCTGCTTTTGCCAAGGTGAATTATTCGATCCTTATTCATTCTCTCTCTAAACTTGAGATTTCTGGCAATATTCTAAATCTATTTATGTTTATCTAGTCGGCACTGCTCTGCAGGCTTTTACCATGCAGTAACTATATTTTTTCTAAGGGTGGGCGGGCAGCTACGCCTCGTGCACGGAGTGTGCGTAGTGCCGGCTTTGACGCATTTTGCGTAGCAGGCGTAGAATTCGGCACTACGCACGCTCCGCAGACGGTGCGTAGCTGGCCGCCACCCGCCTCCCTCCGGCCCTCCCTAAATACTTTAATTTAAATGTTAGAAAGAATTAAAAGGCACTTACCTTGCCCGCCGCTGCCCGCCGCGTCCCCGGGGCTCCCTCTCTTCATCGCTGCCGTCTTGGGTACTAATGCGCATGCGCGGGCGGCCGCGCATGCGCATTTCTCACGAGAAATGCGCATGCGCGGCCGCCCACGCATGCGCATTAGTACCCAAGACGGCGGCGATGAAGAGAGGGAGCCCCGGAGACGCGGCGGGCATCAGCGGGCAAGGTAAGTGCCTTTTAATTTTTTCTAACATTTAAATTAAAGTATTTAGGGAGGGCGGGAGGGAGGGAGGCCTGCAGTCCGTAGTGGGGCTACGCGGAGTGCGGAGGTGGGCGTAGTTTCTCGCCCACTTCATGTAGCTCCGCGAAGCCCCACTACGCCCAGGCCTAATTTTTTCGAGATTTTCCCAGATTTTCTCTAATATGTAACTTGTGCACGTTTGTGAAAATTACTTTTAAATGATGTAAAAATCGTTTTATGTGTCATTTTTAAGTTTATCCGTTTAACAGTTTTCACCCAGTATCACAACCAAAAGACCCCCTTTGTAGTGGTCACTGGTCAGGCTTGCTTGCTGCACTCCCTAATCATGGTATGGGGGCTAGTCTGTCAACATTTGCCAAGGCTGCTTTGAGTACCCAGTCCAGCCCTGTTTAAAAATTCAGGGGCATATTAGCAAGGCGGCGCTATGAAATGCTTGCCGCTTTTGCGTCCGTTTACGGGCGCAATGCGGCAATAATTTAATCGCCTTATCAGGAAAGACACTCTCTCGCGTGTTTTGCTGATTTAACATCCCTTAAAACAACGCCCAGCTTTGCATCTCTAATGAGATGCAAAGTGGGCGTTCCGTGCAAAAATAACTGGAGAAATGTCGCTAAGCGACATTTCTCCAATCATCAAGCTGCACGCAAACAAGCAGAGCGATAAGAAAAGTAGCGCTAACCACTGTTATCGCTACTTTCCTTACGCCGTCTTATAATCTGATTTACCCATGTAATCCAATGGGAGGTGGATTACATGGCTAAAACCACCCTGCTCTATCAGCAAGGTATCGCTGGTCCCAGTGCGATTACGCTGGATTTCCAGCGATAATCACACTGTTTTCCAGCTAACGCATGGATTTCCATTGCTTGGGAGATAAGCATTGCTGATAGCACGATATCTTCGTGATAGAATCCAGCGTTAGCCTGCGATAATTATCCTTGCGCTAAAAGCGCTAAGCGATAATTATCGCAGGCCCTCGCTAATATGCCCCGAAGTTGCTCTTGGTCAAAAAGGCAGCCTCTCTTTTTTTACAGATGGAGGTGTCGTTGAGGCACTTTGAACTAGAACGAAATTGGTGCTCTCCAGAATGACAAACTCTGAGGCATATTAGCAACAAAGAGCGATAATTATCGCTAAATGCGCTTAGCACATTTTTTTTTATCGCCACCTATCGCCAGATATTATCGCAGAGATAATGTGCTATTAGCAACGTTTATCTCTAAAGCGATAAAATATCCGGCGATAGCGGCTCAATACGTGAATATTGCCTGAAAGCCAGCGATATTTAAGCATTATCGCTAATGGGGACTTAATCTGAATATCCACCTCCCATTGGATATACAGGTTAAGTCATGGTCTGAGCAGGTGTTAGGTTCTAGCAATATTCGATCTTATCGCAAATTTTTTAATCGCTTCGCCTGCCTTGCTAATAGGCAATATCTGTATTAGCGACTGCTTTCAGTCGCTAAAAGGTTGGGTACGCCCTCTTTGCATGTCATTAGCGATAAATATCGCTAACATGTGAAGCGGGCCCCAAACCTGTAGCTATCGCCTATAAGCTGTCGCTAACTGCTGTTATTGACAGCTTGGTAATAAGGCGATAAAAATATCGCCGCTTTAGTGGGAAAAAGTCCCACTAAAGCGGCGATATCACCCTTGCTAATATGCCCCCCTGAGTGATATTGTAAAAAAAAAATTATATTGGCTAGAAATTATAACAGAGAATTGTTGTCGCCGAAAAGAACCATTTTCTTTCTCTTACTGGGCTTCTACTGACATCTAATGGCTATAAAAAACTGCACCAGCGATGTTGGCCCATGGTTATGGTTTAGACACAGTTTCATCGGCTGAAGTCCTTAAGCTTTCACAAAATGAATACGGGCTCCCGGTTTTATGGTCTTTATTATTTTGCCATTTCCGTCTGTATTTATCCATATTTATTTTTGAGGCATTTTTTCTGTATTTATCCACATTTATTTTTGCCACAAGCAAAAGACTACGCTACAGCTGGTATTTTTCCACATTTATTTAAATTGACAATGCACACATGCGCTCGGTTGTTATTGGTCAACACTATACATTCATCTGAAAACTTTGCCATTTGCAGAATGTCCCAAATATGCTTAAAAGTGCTATCACATGCTATTTGTCTCAGAGCCTTGCAGTTTCTGTCAACGGCGGAGTGCCACATCCTCTCCCCCACTGAACACCATACTGCCCCACTGAGAGAAACTCACACTGCCTTCAGCTGCAACTCAATTGTGCCCCACCAGCGCTAAAGCTGTCCATGGCCATCACTATGAGGATGGATGTTTTGTGTGTGCAGAAGATAAAAACCGACACAGAGGTGCACTGAATTTATTGCGTGCAATAATTATCCCGAATTTTGCCCCTAAAATGGGGCACATATTGCAAGTTTGGAGCGTACACACCAAAATCTACATGTCCCATTATTCACCTGCCATTTTCCCATTGATAAATGCCTGCTGGTTTGGCATGCCAAAATGAATCCAGCTAATGGGTTTCTATCCCACCAGTATGTACTGGATGGAATAAAAAATGCAAAACTCATAATCCGATATGTGCAGTAACAGGAGTTACCACAGACACTGAAACTTACTGGGACACTCGTAATGAGGGCGTAAGTGTGCGATGACACATATGAAGGACTTTCCAAAAGCGTTCACTGTGTTTGCAAATTACAAATGAGTAGAAAACAGATAATTTGGCCGGGTCTAGGGCCCTGATGTTGGTAGTAGCTTCAAACCTGCGATAAACAAAAACTGAACTGCACCCTTGCCAGTCTTTGTCGAAGCTCTGGGTTTATTTAAAATCAAAATCAAACTGTTTGGAAGAGACCCACATTCAGGGGTGCAACTAGAGTGAAATTTCAGGGGCTGGGGGCTAATTTAATTTCAGGGGAGGGGGCTAATTTTTCAGTATTCGGCAGAGTGAAGAGGCAGACCCAGCTGCTGGTACTCGCCTTGCCGGCACACAGTGCTTTAAATGGAACAAAATAAGTGCAGGTACTCATTAAATTGAGTTGGGGGCGTGGCTAGTGGGCGGGGTTAGAGGCGGGGTGAGCGGGGTGAGACATGATGATAGAAACACATCTATTGAGTATTCATTTTGCCCATGCATTGCCCTTAACAGCTGTCTCAAACTTTCCATATGTGCAGGTTAACAGTCACATATGCAAATAAAGGGTGGTATGAAGTACTTCTGGGAGCAATGCAAGGAGCTTCTAAACCCTGAATGCAGCCGAGCCATCAACAGGACTATTAGCCCATCCAGGCTAAGAATCAACGTGCCCCAGGACGAGAGACACTGGCATAGCATCATTAATAACAAGCATTAGACGCATTTCTTTTCAAATACCTCCTGGATGTCCTGATTCTCCTTCCTCTTCCCTCGACAGAAAGTCACATGGCCGGAGACCTTTCAGTGGCAGGCAGTGAGCACTGCAGGGTCGAAAGCATGTGCAGAGTCCGGTAGGGCAGAGGTCTGGGGAAGAACAATACTGGCCTCTGATGGGCAGGTGCGCCTCCTCTCACCTCACCTGGGCGCCAGGCAAGCTGCGTAGGCCATCTCCACCACCTCATCCCTGTCAATGTCCCAGCAGGTGGACAGGGGTGGGATCGAATTACAGGAGCAAGTGGGTCAGGCCTCAGTGGGAGGCCAAGCATTTATTGGCACAGTCACTGTAGGCACTCTTCCCTTCCACCCATTCAGGCTGCACGCATCACTGTGCCCCTGGCAGCCGATGTCCAATCAATCCACTAACAAGGCGAACCAGCATGGAGTCCCGCAGGGGGCGGGTGAGGACAATGAGAGCTTCGGCAGCAGAGGCCCACTTACCACTGCGGCAGGCCTCCAGCAGGCGCCAAAACGGCAAACATGCGGCAAAATAAACGGGCCACAGCTGGCCCTCAGGCATCGGCCCAGTGCCCATCTGATAAATCTGAGTACCGGTACTCTCCTTGGCACTGGAAAAGTGCCAGTACTCAGCTTGGTAAAAACAAGAAGTGCCGGTACTCAGTACCTGTGAGTACCGGCCCATTTAAAGCACTGCCGGCACACTATTTTGACGACGTTCTTGGAGAGCTGGGCACCGGCACACACTCGTCATGTTGACGCTGTTCACGGAGAAATGCTTTTATTTCTCCTTTCTTTTAAGGCTTTGATTGTGTGCTTACTGGCAGGGAAGGTGATGCGTCAAGTCCTTACTGACAGGGGAGGTGGGGTGTAGGTTCCTTGCTGCTGGACAGAGGAGGTGATGCTGAACTTTGCTATTGTTTCTCTCTATTGCCTTAAGAATAAATCGGAAGTCAGCCATTTAAATGTTACCTGTACCTAAGGCTTGCTGGGAAATTGTTGTTGATATTGGCATGTAACACTTTCAGTAACACATGATGGGAATGGCTTTGTTACAAAACCAGGGTAGAATATAGGATCTTAGCATAGCAGTGTCCTTGAATATCAGCTCACTCCCTCATTTGGCACTAACTTGACAGGTAACTGGAGAAGAGCAAACCCCCCTAAGTCTCTCCACCCAGTCAATCCTTGCTTTGAACGAATGATGCTTCACAAGGTAGCCTTTTCCACATTGTGGCAATTGTTGATTCCCACCTCTTTCTGCATTCCCTGCTTTTTTAATCAACAAATCATAGGATGGCTACTTCCTTTTTCATCCGCTTTCGGGGTATTTTTTGTTTTTTGTTTGTTGTTCTCTTTATTTGTTCTACTTCCATTGAGTCCATCCCTTTCTTTTAGCTTGTAGAATACATTATCATATACGTTTATTGTTTTCTAATTGCTACAATTGCAAACGGTTTATACATTAGCATGTAGATGTATTTATTTTGTATTTGTCCTATAAAATGGCGTTAACCACCTGTATCAATTACAATAGTTGGATGATTTTTCATTTATCAATGTGATATGCTGTATGCTGTCATAAGTACAACCCAATTAGAATGACATATTCTACAACTGGTGATGCTATCAACATTATTGTGGTGACTGTTTCTTTCTTTCTATATTTCTTTTTGTTTCCTTAAAGTTCAATAAAGCATTTTGAAATTTAAAAAGAGGAATAACTAATGTCAACCACACTTTGAGATTTTTCTCTGGGCAATGACATTCTTGCCAGAAGCAGATCCCTCACAAGGACTTTCACAACAGCAAAGCTCGCAAAACCTCTGCCGCCTCCCATTCCCCAACACATTCAATGTGGTGGGTTAGTGAGGTTGGAACAATCAGCATTGTGTAGCCTGTTCTTTTTACCGCTTTTCTCTAAATGATGCTTGATTGCTCAATTCACCTCTCTACTGAAAGTGAAAGCTGCTTCATTTGATTTAGGAATGGAGCAACCCAGAAGTGGGGGACCTTGGAGGGCTTTGCAAGGAGGGGTGAGAGGCAGGACCTAGGTCTGGTTTGTGTGGAGGATTGATTTGTTCAGAATGCAAAAGTGTGGATGTGCACAACATGGGTATTCCTAACTGTGTGACTGGAATTTGTATTTTTCTCAGGTGGATAATCAGAGGGGACCCTTACCCATCAGTCTAAAGGATGGAGCCCTGAAGATATACCAGCAAGGCCAGTATGCTGTGCTGGAGACCTCCTTCGGCCTGCAGGTGCTCTTCGACTGGAAGACCTTCGTAATAGTCAAAGTGCCACCAGCCTTCCATGGGAATGTGTGTGGGATGTGTGGGAACAACAACCAGGACCCCAGTGATGACTTCATGATGCCAACAGGAGAGCAGGCTGCGAACGTGGCACAGCTGGGAAGTAGCTGGAAGACGAATGACGAAGACGCCCCTTGTAACAATGACTGCGACGGAGCATGCCCAGAAGTCGATGCTGAACTTGCCCTGAAATACGAGTCTCTGGAATTCTGTGGCCTCTTAGCTGACAGCACCACTGGGCCCTTCAGGCTCTGCTACTCTCAGATTAACCCCCAGCCCTTTCTCAAGGCCTGTGCCGGTGATTTGTCCTTGAGCAATGGGTATCAAATTAGCTTGTGCCAGACCTTCACAACCTACGCCGTAGCATGCCAGAACAGGGGCAATCCGATAGAGGACTGGAGAAGTTCTTCTGGCTGTGGTGAGTACTCTTATAATGTGTATTACTGTTTATGATTCAGGTGTTTGGTGCCTCTTCATCTGTTTGCCTTTGGTAAATATTTGTAAATCCAACAATTGCAAACTGGCATTTGGAGAATCAGTGGATGACAACTGTGAGTAGTTCACTGAAAAACATAGGAGCGGTGGTTGTAGTAGTAGTAATATATTTTTTTTTAAACTACAGTCTATTAAACAGTACAATATTATTTAATTTCATAAAATGTGCTATTCCATAAAACTTCAGTCTTAAACATAATCCAAGATAAAATCCTTCATCCCATACGAATAACATCCAAAATTACACACTGAACAACTCTTTAAAAACATTTATCCTTATTTTTGGATGTTATCTGTGCAGTGGGTAGGTTCTTATTTGTCTTTTCGGCATTGATAGGATTGACTGACATGTTTTTAAGGGTGCCAAAATGGTTTAAAGTTATGGTGCCTTGAAAACACCGTGTTATTGAATCAATCTCTCCTGACTTTAGAACGCTCTTTTTAAGTATGTTTCATCCAAGGCCTGAAGAAATATGATCACATCACCTCTATCCTTATAGAACTCCATTGGATCCCTGATGCTCATGCCATCCATCCTCAAAACCAGCAGCATCATTTACGAAGCCATCACAACCTTCACCCTTGCTTACTTGCAGACAAGCTCACAATCTCTGGTGGTCCTGGGTACCATCAGACTACAGACTAAGCATTGTAAAAAAGAAAAAAGCAAGATATCAGGTCTTTTAAATCTATGTACCCAGTATCTAGAGAAACCCTGTATCCACTAAAACAGCTCCAACACAGGAAAGAGCAATACATCACAACACATTAACCATCTCCAAAACAGCCCCCTCTCCTATCACATATTGACTTTATGCTTGCCTTTGACCCTATGCAGCACTCCTCTGTCTTTTGGCTAGGTTCCACATAAACACATAAATCCATTCAATTTCAAAAGAATCAGTGTTCCAGTCTTAATAATGTTATATGTTACGTGGTTTCAAATCGTATTCGAAGTTTCTTCACTCTTTTTAGGATCTTCTCCTACACGAGTCATTTTTGATTGCTGCACATTGCTGTCTGGAATATTAGTGATTCTGTGTGTACAATATGTGACTTAAGGGGTGCAGCTCGGAGTTTAAAGAATTTAGACCATATTGATGTTATTATTTTCACTGCCTTAACATTTACATTGAAAAAAACATTCAAGAATATTTGTATTCAAAGGAGTGGAAATTCTTCTGTGCTAATTTTGATTACAGCAGATCTGTTTATATCAAATGTCTGGGCCCCATACTTAACAGCTATCTTCAATATTGTCATCCAAAATGGCAGACTTCCATCCATCTAGCTTGGAGAAGATATTGATCCAATCTTCAAGAAGGGATTCAGGAATGATGCCTTACATTAATGCAATACAAGAAATCTTTTGGATGTATGATATTAAAATAATTAGATCTTTCGGCCACGGATAATGACATTGGGGTCTATTTATAAACTGCATTTTGTAGTATGATTAGAAGTACTATATTAGTACTACTAAAGTGACAAAAAAGGCTATTCACAAGCATACACATAAAAATCTTCACATTCACCTCTCCTATCTTTTCTAATGAGAGATCTTCACATATGACAGTTTACTACTAAGGGCCTGATTATGATGCGGTTAGGAAATCTTTCCGATCAAGTCAGATTGGAAATGGTTTCCAACTGACTCAGATCGGGAGAGTCAAACCGACCAAGTATGACGCATCCGGATGCTTCCAGATACAATTTGGTTGGACTCCCAATGACTTCTGTGGGAGCCAATGTTCCTCACTTCGGAAGGAGCAAATGCCTTTAGGAGGTCTCCCTAACCTCATCGTGATCAGGCCCTAGGGAATGCTTTTGTAACCGCATCGTAATTAGGCCTTAGAAGTAAATTTGGGAGGGACCAGGGGAAAAGCTGGCAAATGGGGCATACTCGTAACTAATTGGGAGGGTTTAGGGTGTATCATCAACTACGACTTTGGTGTAGTTCTACAAGGGTTGCTTTCCCACCCATGGGTGAAACAAGTGAACTTCACCAACAATTAAGTTGAAAGACAGATTTTGTAGCCCAACGGAACAACAACCAATACATTGTCGAAGTAGAGTTATTGCTTCTGAGTTACTAACAAGAAGCACCATGGTCACATTTCTATTTCTTTATTCACTCTATCAAACAGAACAACCACTTTTAAATAAAAACATCTATTACAACAGCACTAAGAATCAGATGAACATCTATAACAGGGGTAAATGTAATCTAAAACATAACACCCTAAAGCCTACTTCTATGCGCTACACTAAGCGAGCACGGAAGGTAGAATAACTTGCAGTCTACAGTTTCTTAAGGAGAAGCGACGCACTGCATACCTGGTAGACAGTGAGAGCTGTCGTTATCAGTGGACACATGAAGGCCGTGTTCCCACAACCATATGCTTGGGTAGCAGCCTTCTTCCTGGTCTCAGTTTTATCAGCACACTGCGAGATGTAGTATCTTTAAAGTGTGCTGGCATTAGGTGAGGCAATCTTGTGGAACAATATTGTGCGACAATCTGCATTAAGAACCTCTCCTCAAATATGGTCAATTAGCAGTCTGTACTATTTACTAAATCTTATCAGAGATTGGAATGACTGACATATGTTTAGGAATGTCTGACAGAGATTATGTGCATCAAGGTCTGTGTCCTAAACGTTTCCTTATGAACAAAGAGGTGAGAGAACTTCAATTCAGACGTCATTATTTTAGCTGTATGTCTGAACTTGTTCTTATTTGTCCTTGACATGGTGATACATGGACACTTGTCCCAGACTGAAGTCGCATCATGTGCAAGATCTGTGTCATTAGCTGAATGACCTGACACTTTTGCAGTTCTTAGAACGATAAGGTCAGATGACATCTGTGTCAAATGGCAGACATGACAATGATGCTGTATAAATTAAAAACAATGCGAGCTCCATTGTCTGAAATGATGCCTGCTATTATCTAAAATGGCACCTGGTCCAACTTGAAATGGAGTCAGGTCTTAGGGGCTTTACATCAAAGGAGAATTATGGAGGGGGTTAGAAAGAGTTAGGTAGTTGTTGCACCCACCCACAAAAGAGTATGCCTTTGCTATTCTCAAGCAGTACTTCTAAAGTTGCTACAGACAAAAAGGGACACAAAAACAGTAAAAGGTAACTCGAGCTCAGAGCTGGAGTAAGTCCAGCACCACACATGTCCAACCACTGGTACTACGACATCATCCCATAGAAAATAATAGGGACTTAAAATAAAACCCTGTAGGAAATAATACTCTATGAAATAAAAATATGTAAAATAGTTAAAATAATAATACATATTTTGTATAAAAATAATCTAAAAATAAGTCATATTTATTATAAAATATGTTGATTATATTTTGAGTTTATACCATTATTTTTTATTAATATATAATTAAATTTCTATTCATATTTTGGCTTATTTATTATTTATAATGATGGCACTGTGGTACTAAATGGTTGGAGAGACAGAGGATACCATGCAATGTGACATTACTCAGCCATACAGTACTGGGCTAAAATAATCTAAAACACACTCTAGGCTTTCGGAAAAAGACAAGTTTTAAGCCCTTCTCTAAAATGCAAAAGTTCAGCAGAGAGTCTCAGAGCAGCCAGAAGATCATTCCATAGTTAAGCTGCTTCTAGAATGCCTGGCCCACTAGCCTAGTCTTTCTAAACTTGGCCACCCTGGCCATCTTGGCTGAACAGGAACGTAAGTTTTGCTGGGGGCTACCATTCTAGTCGCTCCTGCATGGGGATGGTCCAGTGCCATCGGGGGACCTAAAAACTATGCACAGAAGCATCAACATTATTCCTTGAGTTAACGGTAGCCAATTCAAATTTTTCAGGGACCGGGAGACAAAGAATATTCTCGGCATATTCAGGGCCAATTTAGCTGCCACTGCGTGAACTCTCTGGATCCGCTTGATTGTTTGTTCAGGGCTTCTAGCGGTAGGGCATTGCAATAGTCAAGTCTGCTTAGAATCACACTTCGTACCACCAATGCTCTAGAAGAGATAGGAAGCAATGGGAGAATCTTCCAAAGTGCTCTGATTAAGGAAAAGCAGGTAAATAAAGATTACTTCCATGATGCTAAAAGGGCCGTTTTCTCAAGTCCTGCCCTGGTTTGTCCTATCCATTTCTAACAGCAACATCTTCTATTTATTTTCGTAAACTTTATATTCGGATGCTCTCCCAAACCGCTCTTTAAAAAGTTAAAGCAGTAAGTCATCCTGATAGGTTAAAACAGTAAGTCATCCTGTACTCTACCCACCCACCCCCAACCAGTATAGATCCATAGAATGCTGCACCACCCGCACTAAACGTTCTATGGCCATGAGGAAAAGAGGATGTGAAATCTGGCTTCTTGAACTTCTCCTTTTATTAAATCTATCCAAAAGCTAACTTTCCGTAGTATGTATAATCCGTGAAGACGCACTTCCCGTCTTATCACTTGATGACTTGGTGGCCTCCCTATTTTCTTTCTCCCAAATCATTCGTAATGATAAGGTGTGGGCCTTACATCCTTTTTTGTAAGTTATCCATTTAAGGCATAGCAGAACTTTTTTGGGCTTATTCATCAATAGACTATTCTGTTGACCTCTGAGGACTATAACATTTCTCAGGTCAGATGTACTTCCTTGTGCTGCTTCTTGGACATCTGTTTTAAACTGTGTCTGTGTTAGTTCTCTATTTTTTGTGATTGTAGCTGCTAGTTCTATGACTTCCAGCCTTAAGTTCACCATTCTGTTCCCTTCAGTTCAGGTTGCTCCAATTCACTCTGCATAAGGTCTCCCTGATGTCACTAGAGTCTTATTAATCTCTAAGTAGGCCCTGTTAGTCTGTGTAATTTCTGCCTTATGTGGGGTATCTTGTAAAATATATCTCTTTCATTTCCACCTGTTATTCTATGGAGCCCCAGCTGTCCTCTTGAAGGGTGACTTCATTAGGGTCGATTTGGGACTGGAAATATGCCTAGGCAGCAAAATAAAAGTGGCCCCCTTTGGTGGATTAAATCCATATT
The DNA here is from genome assembly GCF_964263255.1 of Lissotriton vulgaris. NCBI lineage: Eukaryota > Metazoa > Chordata > Amphibia > Caudata > Salamandridae > Lissotriton > Lissotriton vulgaris. The sequence continues at coordinate 224,574,270 of NC_141695.1, forward strand.
TGCAAACTGGGACAGCTTTGAAATTTTAAATAAACGCTGTATAAATGTTTTGCAAGGTGTAGAAGACTTCATGGATTTGAGCTTCCAGCAGGCAATGTTTGTTTTAATATCTGGGAAATCAACAGTAAACACAGTCCCAGCACATAATAAAACTGACCACAAACAGCCCATATACTAACCAGTCCGACCAACCCATCAGACATTGCCTGATCACCCTATAGGCCTGCCCAACCCTGCTTCCAATAAGTTAGGATCCGATAATTCAATTATACGTATATCAACAATTGTCACTGCTCCCAGTAGCGCTACCTCCAAACCAAATGATTGACATGATAAGGCATAGTGAAATGAACAAGCTGTATGAGTTCTCCAATTGGGTAAATATTTGGCAAAGTAAATTAAATCAATTATCTGGGCATTTTGATTAAACATGATCAGGGGACTCTCTACACCACATATTTAAAAAAAAACATAGAAACCAATTTCCTCTTGGAAATACAACAGCTACCAGGCAAGGGCTCTAAGGGGGAATTTCCCTAAAGGGCAATTCTTCAGAATCACACAGTGCCTTAAGCACAAACTCCTAGAGAAGCAGACTGTCTGCCCACCAAGAGTAACAAAGAGAGATTACTCAAGAATTGCATTGATGGAAGGTTGATTGTGTGCCGCTGTTTAACCGAGACACACTAAAGGTGGCATTAAACGGCAAGTGTTGGAGGCATTAAAACCTGATTCCAGAAGAGGTACCATCACCGGAATGCTTTTGATCAGGGAATGCAATGGATGTACTGCCTGCAATCTACAAATTAAGAGATTTAATGATGCGTAAGAATGACAATGTAGTACAACGCTTTATAATGTAACTTGACTGAATATAACACCATTACCTTTGTTAAAACATTATCTAGATATATATCACGTTTACTCCATAATTTACTCAATTTACAAAATGTCTCTCTGCCATTCAATTCATAAAAAAGGGCTTCCAATTTTTATGACATTTTAGTTAGATCTCAACCATGAGTGTGTTAGTCTCTTCCATTCTGAAGGAGCACTCAAGTTAGAAAGGCTTATCCCCTTTCCAAGATGGCTGCACGCCTTGGCAGGTGTGCGGTCAAGCCTCCCAATGTCATGAAACAGGGTGTCTCAAGTGGAATCATCTTCCTGCCACAGCAATTTCGCAGGCTTTCACAATATATCCATGTTGGTGCCGTGCATTGCTCACTCAGGATTAATTTACAATCAATGCTAACATCTGATGTGGCACGATGAATCGGGTATGATGAAACTACGTTTAGAAATTATTTCTAATCTTCTTTAAGTCATCCACTGTACATATGAGAAGACTGTGACTAGAAACACCCATTAAGTGAGAACATAACTGTTTGTGTACTGAGTGCAAACCATAGTAGATCAATAAATCCACTACTAGTAAACGGAGATGGTCAAGGTAGTGATGATTTTTACTTCAAATAGTGAAGAGAAATGTCCAATACAGACACTTTTATTTTGATTTATTTTTGTGAAGTTTGAAAAGGACAATCTGGAAACTGGTTCAGAAGTCTGAAAGATTGATTGTTTTGTAGATGGCTGGAGGTATGTGAGTCACTCCTGCTTCAGTAGGGATTTTGTCTATTGTTAATACATTCCCCCAGTAAATTAAGAACCCTCTTGCCTTCTTGGGGAACATGCCATTTAGATAGATGGCACTTGTCCTGACGGGACCCGCCAAATAAAGATAGGGTCATTTGATTGCACACCTTAGGTTGTAACTTGGTCTATTCATTTCGGAAATCTATGAAAAGCTTGAAGGATTCCCATCTGGTATCAAGTGATGAGACTACCTTAATTGTTTCAGTGCTTTTATGTTCAGCTGTAAATAGATGAGCCACGGTGAGCACTGCGCCATCTGCATTATGACTAATTATGTTTTGTGACTTGAGAATAGAAAACTAGCTCTATAAAAGGGAGACCTGTATTTGTATTAATTTATTTTCATTTTTGTTGGATTGAAAAATAGATTAGTTTATAGCGGTGCAATATTTATGTTGAAAGCTATACTTTAATATTTCCCTTGGGACCTTTGATGCATTGATCCTGAGCCAATGTGGCCAGACCAGGAGACCGCTTTTTACTCCTTGTTCTTTCTATGCTATGACTTGTTCCCGTATAGGTTCTACATCGGTCTGATGTTGATCTAGACCTTGTGTTCAGTTATTTCATATCAGTGTCTCATCTTACTCTTGACCGATTCTCTACATGGCTTATTCTATGTTTGAATGGAACACAGTAATTTCAGTGCTTCAAGCGCAACTGGTTGACTTCTTTGTTTTTAATGAGGGCCTTTACCGCCTAGGTCTCACTTCCCTGTCATTCCTTCCTTCACTCCACTTTCCGTCTTTCTGCTTCTAAATGATTTCCTGGAACCTTTCGTTTTCCATAGATCTACAGGAGAGCTACTGATGGGAGGATGATGTTTACTGACCCGCCCTGTGCTCCGGCCGGTCAGGCATTTGTGACCTTGTGCTCAGGCACCATCGTTCCCACAACCAATGACTTCTATCCTGGCGCCCTCACTGCACTTGAAGTCGCTGGTATTTTCTCTGACCTGTTGCACTACTTCCCTAAAGGCCTGCTCTAGTTCTCTAATTGGAACTGCTCTAGTTGTAGTGCCCTTATAGGTCTTTCCTTTGGTGTTCTTCCATTTCCATTTTCTATAGTTCCAGTGTCAGGGTTGAGCAAGCAAGAGGTCCTCTGGGAATTCATTTATTTATTTATTTTTAGAGTTTTATAGAGCGCGGACAAGACCCTTGCGAGTATCAGATCGCTTTAGAGTACACAGAGATAATTATAACATACAAACAAGATAGGTCAGTGAAGTATATATAACACCATAGGGCAAACATAGAGCAAGGCAGTAAGAAGCAGAACAGGAGCGACCTGATGAGTGAAGGTAATACAGTAAAGATAAGTAAGTCAAATAAAAACAACATCATTGAGCCAACAAAAGGCAGAGCAATAAGGTGCAAAACAGGAGAGAACTGAAGAGTCCTGGTAACGACAAATAGATTGATTAGGTTGACTAGTTTGATACAATGTACAGACGTTCTCACAGAAACATAGGTCTGTGTTTAAGTGAATTTTGCCATAATACTGCCTTTGACTGCCAATTTGAAAGATGCAGTGGAGGGGTTCAGTCTTGTTTCCAGAGGAAGGGCAGTCCATATCCTGGGCGCTATTCCTGAGAAGGATCGTTTGTATGTTTTTTTCTTGTTGAATCTTTGTAGCTTCAGTAGGAGGTTTTCCGCACTTCATGTGGATCTTATCCCACTGGATATTGTGAGATTCTGTGTGAGATAGCTGGAGGCATTGTGATGTATGGCCTTATGCGTCATGCATGCTATTTTCAGGTGAATTCTGGCTTCAAATGGCAGCCAGGTTAGAGATTTAAGGTCAGGGGAGATGTGGGCCCTTCTTTTTGAGCCAGTGATGAGTCTCGCAGCCACATTAGTAGAGGCTCTTAGGGGAGCTGTAGTAGCTTCGGGGAGACCGCATAGCGAGACACTTCCATAGTCGAGCTGAGGTAGAACTAGAGCTTGAACCGCCATCTTGAAGTCATTGGCAGGTAGGAAGGGTTTAAGCTTCCTCAGTGTATTAATCTGAAAGTTTGCTCCCTTCATTGCGTTACTAATGTGCTTCTGCATATTGAGGTTGCAATCAAGTGTTATACCCAAATGATTTCACTGAATCCACAATTGTTGGTTGAACGTTGAGTGCTGTAAGGTGTTTGATCCAATTGTGCATTATGGGGACTTTGGAAGGGTGGGGAATTAGGAGGAATTCAGTTTTTGCAGCATTCAATTTGAGGTGAATCTCTGCCAGCCATGTTTGGGTGGTCTTAAGAGTAGTGATAAGCAGATTCATGTCTTCAAGAGTGTCGATTTTAAGGTAGAGTTGGGTATCGTCAGCGTACATGTGAAATAGCACGTTGGACGCTTGTAGCAGATCGGTGAGTGGTTCCATGAATACGTTAAAAAGTGTTGGGGATCGCAAGGACCCTTGTGGTACTCCTAGCGTAACTGGAACAGGTTTGGAAAGGGTGTTGTTGACCTTGAATTTTTGGGTCCAGTTTTGCAAAAAAGAGGTAAACCAGTTAAGCACTGATCCAGATAGACCCATTCTGTGGTTCAACAGATCTATCAAATTCTTGTGTTTCACCGTATTGAAGGCTGATGAGAGGTCTAGTAGGATAAGAAGGCATGTTGCATTTTGATCATATATTTGTAGAGCATCATCAATGATGTGTGTCATAGCTGATTCCGTCCTGTGATCTGCTTGGAAGCCGGATTGGTTTTTGTTGTGAAGGTTGAAGCGATCAATATGTTTTGTCACTTGGTGGTTAACACATTTTTCCAGAAGTTTGGCCAGGTTGGAAATATTGGAGATAGGGCGGTAGTTGTTTATGTCCGTGGGGTCAGCTGTCGGTTTCTTCAGGATGGGAGAGACCTGCCCCACATTAAGGAAATCAGGGATGCAACCTTGTAGGAGTGTACTGTTGATGATTTTGGTCCAGAGAGGAGGAAGAAGCAATGGGGTAAGTTCTTTAACTGCACTTGCGGGGAGAGGGTCGGTGAGGTGATTGGCAGGCTCCAGGGCACTGGGAAAGTTGCCTATGTCGTCTTCAGAATAGGTGTAAAAGGATGACCATACCACGTCATTTGTTAAAACAAACTTTGACAAGATTTTTTGTGCTGCACTTGTGGGTAGAGGGGAAGTTTTGGTGTGCGGACAAGAGTGAGAAATTAGATCATTGAGGAGATCTTTCTTGATGTTCTAAGTCTTTAGATTAAAGAAGGTGGAGAATTCTTCACATGTGGGTTGTGGATGAGTTAGGTCTTGTGGACGTTGAGGTGCATACTATTGGGTTTTGATTAATTTAAAATGTTTTTTTGGTCGATTATTGCTTGGTCAAGTTGGTGAAGAAGTCTGCTTTAGTGCGCTTGATCTTTCAGTAGTAAGCATTTCTCTTTCTTTTTGGAGTCATGAGGAGCATGGCGGATGGGACCGATCTCCAGTTGCGATCAGCAGTTCTGGGAGAACGTCTATCCTCGTTAAGTGGACCATTGAACCAGGGTTTAGATTTTTTCGGTGAAACTCTCTTTAGTTGAAGGGGAGCAAATTTGTAATTATCGAGGTCATAGAGCTGAGGTAATGGTTGGTGAGATCGTGGACGTTGGAGGAACCAGCAGGAGGCAAAAGTAGATTGTGGCTGGAAGCAGGTAACTTATTTGGGTTGTGTTTTTTCCCATCTCTTTTCCATACTTTGGGTTTTGTGGATTGAGCCGAGTTGAGTTTAACTGTTACATTGATAAAGAAGGTGATGATGTGATGGTCTGACCAATCACAAGGGAGAATCGACTAAAGGTGCGTGGAATCGCTCATGGAGATTATTAAGTCCAGAGTTGCACCTTTAATGTGTGTAGGGCTGTTGCAAATGTCGTTGAGGTCTAGGGCATTGAGGAAGTTTTTGAGACTGTTGACCACAGTATCGTTTTGGTCGTTCCAGGGGAGGTTGAAGTCACCAAGTAAAATGTGGGTGTTTTGTTGTCCGGTGTATGTTTTGACCATGTCCATGAGGTGTTCTGTGAAGATGAGGTTGATACCAGGTGGATGATAGATGGTGTGTAGCGTACAGACAGGTTTGCCATTACTTTTGATGTTGAGGCATATGTGTTCGCATGAGGGGAGTGCAGGGGATATGGCTCTGTTTGCGGTGATGTTGCTCCGGTGTATGCATGCAATTCCTACTCCTATCTTGCCACTCCTGTCCAGTTTGATGATGTCATAGTTAGGGGGTACTAGGATGTCGATGAGAGGCTAGGAGGATTCTGTAAGCCATGTTTCAGTAAGAAATGTCAGGTCCAGGTCAGTAGAGATAATGAGGTCCGCTTTGTCAGTTGCGTGCTTAGAGGCGGATCTGCAGTTCAGGAGTGTGCATTTAAGCCGGGGAGTGGCGAGGGAGGTGTGGTGTAGTCCTGCATGATTGGGACTTTACTAAGATTGTTGTCGATGATTCCTCTATTGTTATGGGTGGAGGGCCTATGAGGGTTGGAGGGGATAGAAGGGATGGGCATGTGTGTGAAAGAAACAGGAATCACGATGGAGGGTTTGTAGGAGAGTAGAAGAGAGCAAAGAGCGTTGTCCGAAAAAGGGTTGGGGGAACGCAATGGGAGGGAGGATAGATTACGGGAGGTTATTGATTTCCAGCTTGGAACATTATTCTTGGGGTGTTAGGTAGATAGGTTGGGGGCTTGCTAGTTATAAAGTTTATGTAGGATCTGGAGAGCTCTGGTTGTCTCGATAGCATCACTTTAAAAGCATGGAGATCCTCTTTTATTGAGTGAAGTGTGGACATGATCTCATCTAATCTAGTGTCAGATGTTGTAATGATTGGAGCGGGAGGCAGTGACATGGGTGTGTGTGTCTGCAGTGTGGACTGGTTGGGTGTATGAACTGGTACAGGAGTGAGTGGGTTAGGAAGCGCAGTTGTGTGTGTTTGTGGGCGGGATGTTAATGTGGGTGGCTGAGTAGTGGGTTGGTGGTGGGCAGGTGTGTGAAGTGTGGTTTATGTCAGTGAGAGTTCAGAGGGTGGACTGTTGCCTGAAAGGTCATGGGTGACCCGTAAAGTGCAGGCGACTGAGCTGTGGGTGACTGGCTAGCATGGGTGGAGTCCTTGATAGGAGTGTTATTGCAGGCATGGGAAGAGGTAGGGGGAGAGATGATACGTGGGGGGGTAGAGGGGTGGGGAGCAATGGTGGTTCCCGGATTGGGTTCCATTGGTATTGAAGGTGCGGATGTAGACTAGGTCTTGCTAGATGAGGATTGAGTGGACTGGGAGGAGTCCGAATGTGGTGTGCTATGGAGAGGAGGGGATGAGGTGGGGGGAGAGATGATTAAGGAAGGGGTTCTGTGAGCAGGGTAGGAGCTATGGTCGTTCCTGGAGTGAGTTCGGTTGCTGTTGGGGGTGAGTATTTAATTTCGGTCATGCTGGGTGGGGGTAGGTTGAGCTGGGAGGAGTCAGTTTTGGGTGTGGTATAGTGAGGAGGAGATGGGGTAGGGGAGAGATGTTGAGGGAAGTGGTTGTGTAGGAGGGATGAGGAGCTCTGGTCGTGCCCTGAGTGGTTTCAGTAGCTATGGGGGGTGCAGATGTAGTCTCGGCCATGTTAGGTGGAAGAAGCGTGCGATGTTTCGATGAGGTGCCGCTAGGTGTATCGGTGAGAGTGGTAGTCAGGGTAGTCGGGTAAAAGAAGCGATTGGAGTCAGAGAGGTAGCACCTCAGGTAATGGTAGTGAGGGTGGAATGAGAGGCAGCTTGGGGATTATCCACTTGTTCTTTAATAATGGGGAAGATGTTATCCAGGAGATCTAAACTGCGGTCCGTGGATTGGTTGAGGATAGTACAGTTGATGTATATAGTGATGGTTGCTGAGTTGGGAAGGGGCAATAGAAATAGCAAGACTATGTTTTCTCGAGGAAGAAACAGTAAATGTGGCTAAGAGTACTTTCTTCCATTTTGCTCTCCGTTTTGTGTGTAAGATGATATCAATGGTTGTATGCCCGTTGCGTGGAGAGAAGTAGGGATCCGCGAAGAGGGTTTCATGGTGTGATTTGAGAAAATTGTGTTTGAACCGTTTGGCCGATATTTTCTTTTTGTGAGGCCAGGGGGATAGGTGATGTTGTATGTGTGAGTGCCTGTGAGTTCCATGATATGTGTGGGCAGATAGGTGTGGAGAGGAGGGTCCCAGAGAGAGTAAGAATAGCTAGGGCCCAGGAGGATTGTGAGGAGTCCAGAGAGAGGGATGTGGGGAAGAGGGAGGTTAGGTTGGTTGAAATCAGTTACTGCTAATGTTATTAATTTCTAGAGGGCTAGGGGGCCACGGGGGTAGGATCGATGATGCCATGAAAAATGCCGTTGGGCGAGTGGAGGGTTCGGAGTGTTGTAGGCAAAGGGTGAGGAAAAGAAGGTACCGGGCAAATAAAAAGTGAGGAGGGAGATACGTAGGGTAGGTGGCCAATTTTTGGTGTAAGTTTAGGAAATCTAAATAGATAGGAAGGGGGCGGTAGTCAACTAAGGGCTAAGGTAACCATGGGCTAGAGCACTGTGGGGGAGTCAGGCTAAAACGACATAACAGAGACCTATCCTTGAGATTCACTGGGCATTTATGATAACATGTTAGTTACCCCTGACATATTACACATTCTGGGTAACCTTGGAATATTACAGGCCCACTTGTGACACCCAGTCGGCACAGGTGGGGTCAGTATGTCTTTCATTGCCCAATAGTGGCTTATACTTCACAAATTGTTGGGGTTTTAAGGCAACATTCTATTGTGGCTATCTCTAACACTTCGAGTCCATTATTGAAATACAGTGAACTTTCTGCCCACCATTTTGGATTCCTGGTATAAATGTTTCTGGCCTTAAAACTGTTGTAATATCCTTGACATTCTGGGTGTACTTCAAATAACTGTGGACATCCATTCTATACTGGGGGCATTGGCATCTTTCCATGACTTATTGTGGTAATTCCTGACGTGGTTATGACTATCCACTTCACAATGGAAGTGGAGGTTTCAATCATAAGATTGATATCCTTGGGATCTGGTGAAGATGATAAACAGGCATGAAAGGTAGAATCTGACCGATTGGCAAAATGTATTGTTTCTTTAAATTAACAAGCTGATGTTTAGAGAGCAAAATATAATTATTAGAAGTTAAAATCTATCTTTATTGATTAAAATCAAAATACTTTTTTTCCTTTAAAATAAATAACAAGCGTCTTTTTTTGAGAATGTAATTTATTTACCCAAAATAAAAACCTATTCCATGTTGAAATGCTAGTTGTTTTAGAAACTGCAAGCATGTGAGTCACATAAAATAAGTTAAATTAAGAAATATATGTGGGCATTTAAGGGTTAATTTGGACCTTATTCTGAAGACATTTTACTAATTCTGTTTGCTATGTTGCAGAGGGCACCCCATGCAGTGGCTGAAATGTGTATACACTGCACTATTATGATGTAACCAGATAGGCTCTCTGAGCCTATATGCACTGTATAACTGAGCACTATTATTGCTTTTAAGACAGAAGTGTATGTCTGTCTTGGCTCTATGATTGTGAAATATGTACAACCTTTGATTTTTCAACACTGCGGCTTCCAGGTAGACTCTCACTTTTAGCAGATGGCTCAGAAGCTACTTGGTAGTGGCTGGAGGCTATATATGTTTTGGAAAGAGATAAACAAATTGCATTTACCAAACAAATTATGTTAAATGCCTATTACTCAATTTAATTTTGAGAGAGTCTAATTTTAAATCTTCGTTCAAATTTCTAAGTTTATTTAGGGAAGATGAGTCCCTATACCCCAGATAGTACGTTTTTCCAATCACATAAAAATGTATTGCAATGTAGCACTACTGTGCCTTTAAAACCTTTGGATTTCTCCATTTATATTAAAACATTGTTGTTAATTGTCCCATCTTGCCCTGTTCATTTAAACTTTTCCGGGGTGGGGCCTCGAACTAAGGGCATATTACCAACAAAGTGGCGAAGAGAGGTGTTAGCCGCCTTGGCTCAACGCCTCTCTTCACCACTTCGTAAATACTAGGCTGCACCATATTACCAAGGATATGGTGCAGCCTAGAGTTTCCCCCTGCGATGGCGATACGTTTTACAACTTAATGCCAGCGCAGGCAGGGAAGGTTTGTTTATTTACAGGAAGGTGTTCCTTCCTGCACATAAACAAAGCTTAATGCCATTTTGTAACTTACATGTGTACTGCTTCATGCAGCACACATGTAAGTTACAAATTGGCATTTTTAAAAAGAGGTATGTTTCCTGTACATAAACAAACCTTGGCATTTTGCTTTTTTCATGTGTGCTGCTCAAGGCAGCACACGTGGAAAGAGCAAAAACGAGGAGAAATGAAGGATTTCTCCTCATTTCGCAACCTTAAGAAGAGTTCTTTCCTGTTCTTAAATTCGGCACAGCCACCTTTTATCGCCTCTCTTGATAATAGGTGGCAGCGTCGAAGTGAATGGGTGTTGTAGTGGAATGCCCACCGCAGCACCCACTGCACGCCCCCTTTCACGAGGAGTTTATCATGAAAGGGGCCCTATTACCAAGGCAGCTTTAAGTCAATTAACGTGGCTTTAAGCCACGTTAATTGACTTAACGTTGCCTTGATAATAGGGCGATGCAAATATCGCTGTGTTATCGACAGTAAAATGCCGGTGACGCGGCGATAAGGGGCTTGATAATATGCCCCTAAGTTCAGCTCAGTCAATTCACTCCATTGCTGAGTCTTAACACAGCTTTCTAAGCAACATCACTCTAAAAATTTCCCACATCATTCTAATAAAATCCTCTAAAATTCCCTACTGACCCCGCTCGGATTGTGAAGTTTTGATCAGGTCAATACCAGCATGCTATGGTTGCTCACACCCAGCCCAAAATGAGATTGGGCAACCTACTGACCATGCTCCGTGTACCAAGCGCATCAGGCCTGGCCTTTTTCATCAGGCGCACAACTTTGATCATGAGTGCCCAGCTACCTTTGAGCACTGGGCCGGGTAAGATGAAACTCTCAATCATCCTATCCCTAGAAAGGATATGACCTGACGTACCACCATGCTCAGGTGCACTTTGACGTATGACCTCTTGAGCAGTGCATTTGTTGGGAGCTCTCTTAAGCTGGCACATTCTGGTGTTTTTCTGGTCTTGTATAGAGTTGGTCTTGCTGTCTAGTCTTAAGTTAGTCATGCCCGTTAGGTACAGGACCCTGGCATGTTCACAGAAGATACCCCATCTTAAATGTACAAACTCTATACACTTGAGTCAATCCAAGTTGCATGAATTTTGCTGGATGTACGTTTTCTCACATGCTTTGCATGAACTCTTTACATTTATCATTGCAGAACCAGAATGTCCACCCAACAGCATATTTAAGACGTGTGGCTCAGCTTGTCCTGAGACTTGTGTTCCAGACTCTTTGGAGGAGTGCTCCAGGCCGTGTGTGGAGACTTGCGAGTGCGACGAAGACTTTGTTCTCAGTGAAGGCGCCTGCATCCCTCAGAGCGAATGTGGATGTATCTATGAGGGCCGCTCTTATGACCCCAATGAGAAGTTCTGGAAGGATGATTGTGAGAAAGAGTGCTTCTGCAATTCAGAAACCAGACGTGTAGAATGCAAGAACAGCAAATGTAGGCAGGAGGAACAATGTGGATCAAGGAATGGGATTCTCGACTGTTATCCAGTGGGAAACCGTACGTGCTCAGCTGTCGGCGACCCGCACTACATCACCTTTGATGGGCTCAGATATAACTTCATGGGCACCTGTGTGTACCTTTTTTCTGGACTTTGCCAACTGTACACAGGACTGGAGGATTTTGAAGTGTATGTGCAGAATGATAAGAGGAGTAGTAAATCAGTCTCCTATACTAAAATGGTAGAGCTCAAAGTTTATGAGAATGAAATTCAGGTCAACAAAGAGTTCCCAAGACGAGTGACGGTAAGATGCCTTTTATAAGTATAATGCATTTTAGTTATTATTGTTATTTTTAATGTAAATGTATTGGTCCATGCCTCTGGATTCACCCGTTATGGAAATAGTACTTCTATAATTCTAAATGGATAGAACAGCTGCAGACCTGGCAGCTATAAAGTAATATATATATATATATATATATATATATATATATATATATATATATATATATATATATATATATATATATATTTTTTTTTTTTTAGAGGGGGGAAGTATATATATATATATATATATATATATATTCACAGAAAAAACCATAGGTTATAGTGGATATATAGTTAGGAATTTGCATTTACAAAACCTTGAAAATTCAATGAAAAAACCATTGGTTTTAGGCCATATATAGTTAGGGATTTGCATTTACAAAACCTTATTTTACTCGCATAAAACCATTGAAATTCCATATATAGTTATAAGCGCTAACTATATATCGCGCACCCGCAATCCACTGCTGATGATGTCACATATTACATCATTCATGACATGGTTAGTGACATCACTGATGACATCACTGATGACATCTCAAATGACATCACTGATGACATCACTGATGACAACATCCAGTGACTGTATGTTTCTGTAAAGTTAAAATATCTCTTACATATTGAAGAATGAGTGGATATATAAGTGTCTGGATGAAGGATTTAGTAGGTGCATGACTGACTGTATGAGTGAGTGATTAAATGTGTCTCACTGAGTGCATGGGTTAGTGACTAAACTGTCTTAATTTGTGCATCATTATGTCTGTTGTTCTGTAAACTGTTGCATGTGTTGATAAGTAGCTATATGAGTAACTATATGGGTTATTGATTGGTTGCCCAAGTATTTGTATGGGATACTGAGTGTGTGTGTGGGTGGCTGGGAGGTGTATGACTCTGTGCATAGATGTGTGAGCAGTTGATTCACTAGATGTATGGTTTCAAAAGTGCATGTGGAAACAGCTGTATGGGCGGTTGACTGTGTGCATGAGTGCATTGGTGAGTGAATGGATATCTCAGTGCTACATGTCAAAGTAAGTACATATGTAAAACACAGTACATGTGAGAGTTGACATATATAAATAACTGTGCATAAGAGCCAGTGAATGTGTGAGTGGCTGTATGGATCATTGTGAACTTGTATCAGGGATTGTATAATAGAGTAAATATGTGTTAGTATATGTTTGAATAAGTAAAGTTTGTATAACTGTATAGTTGAGGAAATGGAGGTGTGATTGATTCTTTGCATGACTGACTAGGTGTGTGAGTAACTCCATGGATGAGTGACAGTCTGTGAGTGTCTGTTTACACTGATTGTATCTAAGGTTATATTAGAGTCTGAAGAGGTTCATCGTATTATCACATGAATGATATCATCAGTGATGTTATCAGTCATGTCAAATGAGATGTTTTCAGTGATGTCATCAGTGATGTCATTTGAGATGTCATCAGTGATGTCATCAGTGATGTCACTAACCATGTCATGAATGATGTAATATGTGACATCATCAGCAGTGGATTGCGGGTGCGCGATATATAGTTAGCGCTTATAACTATATATGGAATTTCAATGGTTTTATGCGAGTAAAATAAGGTTTTGTAAATGCAAATCCCTAACTATATATGGCCTAAAACCAATGGTTTTTTCATTGAATTTTCAAGGTTTTGTAAATGCAAATTCCTAACTATATATCCACTATAACCTATGGTTTTTTCTGTGAATTTCATTGGTTTTTTAATAGCAAATATGAAAAGCTTTAAAATGTCAAGTACGTGATAGATAAAAACATTTTCGTATTTATGCACGCTGATGTGCTTTGAACGCTGCACCCCCCCTCCCCTCTTTTGTCTTAGTAGTACTCTCTCTTTGCAGATAGTGAACGGTAGTTAACGCAAGCCTTTGCCCCCGTTGTAATCCGTCGTGCCTGCTTGTCTCTCCATTTGATTGATTGTTGTCCAAGCATTTACTGTTTTAGAATTGGTTCTCTTTGGATCATTCTCTATTTACAAACAAGCACAAAGTCGCAATACTCTGTTTAGTCTTTGCAGATAGTGAAAAATCGTGTAAAAAAATAAAAGTAATCGAGCAAAATCAGTAGGCCACTAATTGGATCTCTTTTTGACCTCGCTAAAATAGAAATATTAGGAACAACCCTTCATGAGAAATACGAAAATAGTGAGATGAACTGAGCTCCACACCATGAGAGCTGCAAGACAGCTCGGCTCCATCACCCATCCCGCACAAAATAATGACAAACCCTATGCAAATATTAAAAATATAGACAACACACCAGCAAAGAAACAGGGTAAAACATTTTATTAAAAAACTATTTACATAACGTTGGTTTATAAGATGATGTCAGTAGTGGACCGATGTGTGAATAGATCGAAAGCAGCACAAGGCTCCAAGATCCGGATGGCAAGCTCCTGGATGTTGGGTGCCATAGTTCAGAGTTCTGAGTTTGAGCCTTTTTCAATGCCTGTGCTTTGTTGAATCAAAATGCCGACTTGACACAAAGCTGACTCAAGCGTTGCTACTGATGCTAAGCAGACCAAAACTGGTTTTCAGTTTGTACATTTTTCTAGATTTTTCAATCCAAGTTTGGTTGACTTTGTAGAACGATGGCTTCAAATTTTCAACATACGGTGTGGTGGCGCTGACTGGGAGGGGGCGCTTCGCTCCTGCCCCCTCCCCAAGTAAGATTTTCATACGTGAAAGTACGTTAATGGTTTTGGTCCCTGAGTTGCTTCGATGTCACTGCCATTCTCAAATAGCATAAGTTCTGGATGTTGGGTGCCATAGTTAAGAGTTCTGAGCAGTGCTTGTAACACTGTCTGAAGCTTATTTCCACCTACTGCAGCTTCACTATTCTCAAAGTAAGTGAGTGTCGTTTGTGGACCTGACTGCATTAGAAAACAATGTGATATGTTACCTTCCTAAACAGCTTGACGGAGGCCCCTGAGGGGCGGTGTGATGGCCATGGACTCGGATAAGACGCTTGGCTCCGACACCCTCCCCAAGTCTTATAGCACTGGTGTAGCCTGAGATCGCCCCCGACATAGGCGGCCGGCTCCCGGTGTCCGGCGGAACTTTTTGCCTTTTGATGACTCTTCAATTCTGGACCTTGTCCCACAATCCGTTTCACCTGAAGACAAGCTGTAGTGGGGCGCCCCTTTACCGTTTTAGTTGCCATTCCGCCCGCTTTTGCTACACTGTGCCTCTTCCGCCATTCAGCTGTTTACCGCCCGCTCTTGCGACTACAGCGTCTCGCTCACCATGTAGTTGAGTTGCTCCCGCTCTTGCGGTGCAGCGATAGGCGGCTGCCACATGGCTCTCAAAATGGCGGCCGGCTCTTCGGTTTTGGGCCTGGTCCACTAAAATGGCCCTGGGACACATTGGAACTCGGACGCTTCCCTGATAGGGCTTGGGTCCCATTCTCGAAAAGCGTCCCCTCAGCCGTGAAGATTCTACAAAAGTCTTGGGGGCCTCCGACTCCCGCAGGCTTCTGGTGGGGAGCGGCTGCCATGATTGCTCGTGGAATGGCCACGACGGAGCTACGAGATGGTAGTGGTCTCATGCTGACGCCAGCTTTAGTCTGAAACATCCAGAAACACTGTAGACTACCAATTCGATCAGTTCCGGTAGCGCCCCAACATGACCCGGAAGAGAAGAACTTGCCCTCCCCTCTTTGACTGATGGTTCTTGTTGCCTGTCCCCTCTGTTGTCATTTAACAGAACTTTTTGGACTGCTGAAAGGGGTTGTGTTCTGAACGCTGGTTGGTGGAGACATTTTGACTATATTCTTGACCTACGTTGTCGCGTAATGCGTTATATGACACGCCGTGTTAGCGCACCCGGAAGTGATCCGAGGCGCAGCGCGCAGCGCGTAACGTAAGCATAACAGGTCATGTGACTTGTTAATAAAACTTTTCATTGGTTCATTTTACTTTTGTTAATTTAATGATGAAAAGCTTGGTCATATGACCTAAAAATTACGCTTTTTATTGTTTTCGAATATTTTTTTTTCAAACATATGTTATAATATTCCAGGCTAATGTACTTTCCCGGAAAATTTACAACTGTCTTGCAAGTAAAATATATTCCTTTTTCGAGAAAAAGGGCGTTTCTTCCTTCCATGACGGAACCGTTGAGTAAAAGAGATTCGGCCTGCTGTCTTAGTCGCCGATACGCCTGATTATCAGATTCTTATCGATCACTTTATGTTGCAGACATGAAAAACACAACTGCCCTTGACCATTTATCTTTACTGCGTTCCTACATATTATACCTTTTATCCGTCATGTAATTGGACTGCTTTATTTCACTTGCCTTTTACTGATTCGAAAACAGTGACTAAAAGTAAAAACTTTACCAATGTAAATACTACTACCGTGTTTTGTTTTAAAAACCTTTATTGTGAAAATGTCAGTATACAAATACGGGCCTATAACCACGTGGGCCGGCCACGGAGCAAACTGAAATCGTATATGATGAGGAGACATTTACACTGTAGAGGAACGTAACGAGCGGGCCATTAGGTTGCAAGAACTAAGGTGTCTAACAGTTGCGGAATCGGTGGACATACATTTTGTAATTAAAATAGGACAGGGCCACTTACAATAACATTTTCTAGATATACATTTGCGGGCAAGGAGTTACGAGTCCCATTTATACCGGCGCCATTTTGGGCGAGGCCGGGCAGGTCCAAGATATAGTCAAAATGTCTCCACCAACCATCGGCCAGACCAGAACCCCTTTCGGCCCTTTATGCTACAAGATGGTGTCTTCCATTCAGAAAATATTGTTGGCAGCATTTTGAAAGGAAACAGAAACAGCCGTTCTCCTAGTGAGTTTCACATTGTTACATTTAGGAAGAATGTTGAAGAGTAGTATGTGGAAAATCTGAAGCCATTTTTCTACAAACTCTTAATCAGACTTGGATGGAAAAAAAAAACATGAAGAATGTACAAACTGAAAACCAATTTTTGTCTGTATAGCATCAACAGTAACGCTTGAGTCAGCTTTGTGTCAAGCCGCCATTTTCATTCAATCAATAGCGTCCCCCTGCACACATTCAGGGACCTGGTCGTGTCTTCAGATGAAACGGATTGTAGGAAAAGAAGCAGAAAGGAAAAGGCAAAAAGTTCCGCCGGACCTCGGGAGCCGGCCGCCTATGTCATGTGCGACCTTTGGCCACACAAGGGCAATAGTGAAGCTGCAGCAGATGCAAATAAGCTTCAGACAATCTTACAAGCACTGCTCAGAAATCTCAACTGAGGCACTCAACATCCAGGACTTGCCATTCGAATCTTGGCGCCTTGTGCTGGTTCCGACCTATTCACACATCGGTCCTGGATCTCGGCGCGTTCGACTCACTGTACCGCAACAGTGACCGCAATTCAGCTGGACAAGCCGCCATTTTCATTCACTCAATAGCGTCCCCCTACACACATTCAGGGACCTGGTCGTGTCTTTAGATGAAACGGATTGTAGGAAAAGAAGCAGAAAGGAAAAGGAAAAAAGTTCCGCTGAACACCACCTTGGGCAATAGTGAAGCTGCAAAAGGTGCAAATAAGCTTCAGACAGTCTTCAACTTACTCTGATTCTTATAATAAACTTCAGATAGTCTTACAAGCACTGCTCAGAACTCTCAACTGAGGCACTCAACATCCAGGACTTGCCGTTCGGATCTTGGCGCCTTGTGCTGGTTCCGACCTATTCACACATCGGTCCACTACTGACATCACCTCATAAGCCAACGGGGCACCCCACGCCGACTTTCGGCGCAGCATTGTAGGATGGCCACACCAGTGCGGCAACTTGCTGGACACAACATCGGGGCCATCCAGATCTCGGCGCGTTCGACTCACTGTACCGCAACAGTGACCGCAACTCAGCTGGACACGCCGTCTTTCGGCGCAGCATTGTAGGATGGCCACACCAGTGCGGCAATTTGCTGGACACCACCTCGGTGCCATCCGGATCTCGGCGCGTTCGAGTCACTGTACCGCAACAGTGACCGCAATTCAGCTGGACACGCCGTCTTTCGGCGCAGCATTGTAGGATGGCCACACCAGTGCGGCAATTTGCTGGACACCACCTCGGTGCCATCCGGATCTCGGCGCGTTCGAGTCACTGTACCGCAACAGTGACCGCAACTCAGCTGGACACGCCGTCTTTCGGCGCAGCATTGTAGGATGGCCACACCAGTGCGGCAATTTGCTGGACACCACCTCGGTGCCATCCGGATCTCGGCGCGTTGTGCTGCCTTCGGCCTATTCGCACATCGGTCCGCTACTGACGCCGCCTCACGTGCCAACGGATTTTCTACGCTTTTTGTAGCCCTATGCCGCATAACAGGTCATGTGACTTGTTTATAAAACTTTTCATTGGTTCATTTTACTTTTGGTTTCCTAAAGATGGAAGGCTTGGTCATATGACCTAAAAATAACACTTTTCATTGGTTTAGAACATTTTTTTTTCCCAAACGATGAAAGCCCCACCTTGTTTCCGGATCATTCAGACTGAAACTGGCGTCAGCATGAGAGCACCACCATCTCGTGGCTCCGTCGTGGTCATTCCGCGAGCAATCATGGCAGCCGCTCCCCACCGGAAGCCTGCGGGAGTCGGGGGCCCCCAAAACTTTTGTAGAATCTTCACGGCTGAGGGGACGCTTTTCGAGAATGGAGCCCAAGCCCTAGCAGGCAAGCGTCCGAGTTCCAAGGTGTCCCAGGGCCATTTCAGTGGACCAGGCCCAAAACCGAGGAGCCGTCCGCCATTTTAAGAGCCATGTGGCAGCCGCCTATCGCTGCACTGCAAGAGTGGAAGCAACTCAACAACATGGTGAGCGAGACGCTGTAGCCGCAAAAGCGAGCGCAACTCAGCTAGATGGCCGCCACCTGGGGAGGCCCGTTCACGCCGCCTCCCCCACCCCCGGGCCGCCGCTCGCCAATTTTCGGAGCAGCATTGTAGGATACCAAAACCAGTACGGCAGTTTACTGGACATCACCTGGGTGCCTGTCGTACATGTTGTGTCAGCCATGTGACACTGGACACAGTCCCATCAACATCTCAACGCGTTCTGCTGCCTTGGGACTATTCGCACAACAGACCGCTACTGACGAGGCCTCCCCCCGCACCACCCGGGACGCCCCACGCTGTTTTTCTGTGCTGCATTGTAGGATCCCAAAACCAGTGCGGCACCCAGGCGACATCACCTGGGTGCCGTCCAGAACTCTGCACGTTGTGCTGCCTTGGGACTATTCGCACAAAAGACAGCTTCTAACCATTGTTGCTTTTTGTGTTGAAAAATGTTTAAATGTTTTTAGTTTTTGTTCCGTTCGTTATAGTTAATAGTTAATAAAGTTTTATTATCTTACTTTGTTGGAGTGTTATCTATTTTTTTAAAAACGGGTGAATGGGGCCTTGAATCGGGTTATTGTCATGTGTGGGCTTTGGAAGTGTGCTGCTGCAGGATCGGACATTTCAAACTCAAATGCACGTTCTTTTTCTTACCTTTCCGAAGCATGGAGCGCAATAGCAGGCAGAGAAAGGGTGATGCACGTGTTGAACACTACCTGACCTGGCAAGTTGCTGGCAGTGCCCCCCCGCCCGCTCCTGAAAGAGGGCACACACACACCGCCGCCCCGAGTACTTCACAAATCTTTAAAAGACCATGCGCTTGTTCATGAGGCTTAAATGGTTTATCACCTCTTCTAGAGCCCCTGCATCGACCCTCTGACGTTTCCTGGAAAAATTACCATGTAACACAATACCAAGCCCTGTCAGCTGAAACCCCCAAGGAATCGTGGGGCATATTATCAAGGGGGTTTATCTCCGCTTTTTTGGCTTTAAAAGCCAAGAAAGCGGAGATAAAAATATCTCCCTATTACCAAGCTGTCGCTAACACCAGTTAGTGACAGCTAAAAGGAGATAGCGACCATCTTGGGCCCCGCTTTGCATGTCAGTGATACTTATCACTAATGACATGCAAAGCGGGCGTGCCAAGATGTTAGCGACTGGAAACAGTCCCTAACATTGCTATCTCCTATTACCAACTTTTGGAGATATTCGCGCTAAGCGCGAATATCTCCAAAATCTAACACCTGCCCTGAGCAGTTCTTAGCCATGTTATCCAATGGGAGGTGGATAACATGGCTAAGAGCATTTGCTCGATAATACATGAATATCGCTGACTTTTCTGCGATAATAGCAAGGTTTATCTGCGATAAAAATCGCCGATGTGCGGCGATAATTTTTGTCTCTAAACAAATAAGAGACAAAAATTATCGCTAGTTGTTGGTAATATGCCCCCGAGTTTTTGCTTGCAGAAATCGGGAGGCGGGAGACTAGCACTGAAATCAGTAGTCACACGCCTGAATCGGGAGGGTTGGCATGTCTGAATTCTCTACAGCTGGGGCCATAAACTACATCCGCAGGGGTAGGTGATAGCCTAGGTCCGGCCTGGACAATCGGACACAGAGGAAGAGGAGTGTCAGAGGGTGCGGTAGTGAATAGGGTGAAAGAGAGGTGTCGGGAGGGCACAGGGTGTGATTCTCAGAGAAGAGCAGCGCAGATGGGGGGAAGTATATGGCCCATGCATGAGAGACAGAGCGGGGATGACCAGTGCGTGGGGGAGATGCTTGCGAGGGTGGGAAGCCATGCTGAGGATCGGCGGCGTGCAGAGAGTGGGCCTGGTCAAGGCATCTAAAATGGCTGCCGTGCACGACAAAATTGTGGCATTGGACAAAAAGGCAAGATGGCGCAGACAATGTTTTTCAATAAGGATTCATTTATAACAAAATATTTACTCGCAGTGACAAAATGGTGGTCAACACTTCCTGATTTCCATCGAATCGAACGTTAACAAACGTCACGCAGCAAAAAAAAAAAAAAAAAAAAAAAAGCTCACGCACAGAGCAGTTTTTAACCATGTTATCCAATGGAAGGTGGATAACACGGCTAAGAGCATTTGCTGGATAATGCATGAATATCGCTGACTTTTCAACGATACTCATGCATTGTGGCCGATGTGCGGCGATAATTTTTATCTCTAAACAATTAAAACGAAGCACAAAATGGCGAATTCCCGTTTCGCTACCAGTTTGCGGCCCAGTTCGCGGCCCGTGAAGCGCTTCTACCGTGAAAAATCATTTTTTTTTTTCTTTTCCCCACGGGACCCTTTAATAACCCCAACAACATTCCTAGGGGGTCAAGAGGGGGATACCTTGCCCCCTTTCATTAAATTCCCCTTTCGTTTTTCACCTCTTCTTCTCTCTCGATCCTACCGAGAGACAAGATGGCGGCCGCTCCGGACTGTTTAGAATGTTGACAGACACCGGAGAGCCAATCAGCTTTCTGCACGCAAAGTTCCGAAACGCGAAAAGTAAGCGGACCGGATCGCTGCCCGGAGCGCTGTTACAGATATATATCTTGATTTAAACGTTAATTTCTCAAAATCCACTGAAGCACATATATTGAGACCTAGCAAAGGCACATCGGGCTAACAGTCCCTACAATTTTGCCAAGTTTCGTGCAAATCCATTCAGCCGTTCGAGCTAAAAGTGAGTCCAACCGCCCTATGGAAAACTCAATGCAAAAAACGCGTTTTGGGACCCCCCTTTTTTCTCAGCCCCCCCTTGACGAAACCCCACCAAATTTTCAGGGGCTGCTCAGAAACAAAATGTGCCATTTTCCTGAAAATTTCAGCCGATTCCGTCCACAAACGCCAAAGTTATTAGACATAGAATTTTCAGAAATCCCATAGGGAATTAATCCTAACTATATATACCTACTGGCGATAGCCAGTAGGTAATATATATATATATATATATATACATATATATATATATGTAAAAATCATGCAAACAAAAAAATTCTTGAGAGTTCGCTTGGAACGGAGAGAGCAGACACTGGTAGTAAAACTCAGCAACAGGGTTATCACAAGCAGAAGCAGAAAAGGAAAGGTCTGATTCATGAAAAAAAGCCATCTCCGGATGTGTAACCCTACATCTTGGCAAGTCTAACACACTTTTAATGTTTAATTAATGTAGTAGTCCCTCCATGTAAGTTGTCCTCAAAAGGAAGTGAAAATACAATAAGATTTCTGCAAACCCACCTAAATAGCTCTTTCCAGTTTTCAGGCCACTTTTGTAGCTGCCATAAGGCCAAAATTCCTTGTTTGAGCTGATATAAGAACCCAGCCAACTTTTGCTCGGTGTTGAGACCGGAACAGAATGCTTACAACCGTCTGCCACCTTGACCCTGGAAAGATGCAGTACCAGTACCAATCAGTATGTTTGAAACAATATGAAAAGAAGTAAGGTAGGCAGGGATGCTGGCTTATGGTCCTGTGATAATGAATAGCAAAAAGAGTCTGCTCTTGTGAAAACTTCGAAAGTATTGTAATGGTTAGTCCTACATGTCCTGACAAAGGGTCAACTTTCACAGCAGAGTAAGCGTGGTGCACCGGACCCTATTAACCATCATCCCGATGTGGTTGAACATGAAGGTTACCAGGATGTGAAGACAGGAGTTAACACGCAAAGCTAACAGAACTACCGCAGAAGATCATTGATACATAGAAGTTCCTTGAAGTGACATGAGTCTTCTAGTACTTGATTATTCTAGCAGTGTTTGGAGTCATATGGCCCAATGAGGGCTGACGCTACTCTGCAGTTCTAAGGAGGCTGGGTAGTTTATTCTAGAGTTCAGTGCTACACACAACAAAAACCACTGTGGTCACTCTGGGGCATAATATCAACAAATAGCGATATTTATTGCTATCTAGGCTTAGCGGCTTTTTTTTATCGCCGTGCATCACTGGAATTTATCGCTGAGATAACGTGCTATTAGCAACGTTTATCTCAAAAGCGATAAAAATTCCAGGCGATAGCGTCAAAATCCGTGAATATCGCTGAGAATACAGCGATATTCACGCATTATCGCTAACAGGGTCTTAGCCATTATATTCACCTCCCATTGGATATAATGGCTAAGAACTGGTCTGAGCAGGTATTAGTTTATGGAGATATTTGCGCTTAGCATGAATATTTCTAACGCTACGCATGTGTTGGTAATAGGCGATAGCGAGGTTAGCGACTGCTTTCAGTCGCTAACAGGTTGGGAAAGCCCACTTTGCATGTCATTAGCGATAAATATCGCTGACATGCAAAGCGGGCCCCAAACTGCTCGCTATCGCCTACAAGCTGTCGCTAACAGCAGTTAGCGACAACTCGCTAATAGAGCGATAGAATTATCGCCGCTTAGCGGCCGAAAACGGCAGCTAAAGCTGCGATAATTCCCTATCGCCACCCTTGAAAATATGCCCCTCTGTTTCTAGAGAGTTCAGAGATACTGAAAAGTAAAATGACAAACCCAAATGTCCAGAATATTTTTGCAGGTATGGTGAAGATCCCACTGTCTCAGGGTATGGGAGAGCCAATGACAATTTTTACTCTTGAGTGAAATCCCACATAGGCTGTATACAGGGCATGAGTCCATCTATGTCTGCAGTCAAGTAAGCTAATTGTCACTAACCTATTCATTTCGGATGTATGACGTTACAACACATACTTTTACAACGCCTACCTTTACAACGCATTTTTTACACCGCAACATCCATTACAACGCATACCATTACAACGCATGCCATTACAACAAATTCTTTGAAACTACCTTTACCACGCATTTCACTACAACGCATACTACATTTACAACGCATACCATTACAACGCATAACATTACATTGCATGTAAGGTAAGTATTGTATAGTGTAGGGGTTAAAATTACTATTCTAACTCCAGGGGGTGCAACAGTAGGGTAAGTGTTGAATAGTGTAGCGGTAAAAATTACTATTCTAACTCCAGGGGGTGCAACAGTACGGTTAGTGTTGGAGAGTGTAAAGGTACTATGTGTTGTAATGCTATGCGTTGTAATGGTATGCGTTGTAATGACTGCGTTGTAATGACATGCATTGTAGTGGTGTGCGTTGTAGTGTAATGCGTTGTAATGGTTGCGTTGTAAATGCATGCGTTGTAATGGTAGTGCGTTGTAAAAGTTGCGTTGTAAAGGTTGTTTCCCATTGATTTCCAAAGTCAATACATTTGCATATTATTAAGTTGTCACACTTCTAAATAAAGTCAACAAATCATCCTACCAAATTATAGAGTGCTGGAAGGGTACAGGGTCACAGAAGATGGCCTTACTTTAATGATGAGATACAACTCCGATACTGGTCCGGTAACACTGTATTCATGGCACTGCCCCTTTTTTATAAGGGACCACTCTCATAAACAGTTTCTACAAAAGTAGCAAGACATTGAAGAGCAAATATGTGCTGCAAAGAGTAACAGTGCACTGTGACCTCCTGCATGGTCCATAGCATGGCAGAAGGGACCTGGAGCAGGAAAAGCTTGATGGGGCCTGCATAGGGAGAGGTAGAGGATTATGCCCTGACTGCCAGATACCTGTTCTCTCAAAATATATTCACATCACTGAACCCCAGAGACACTGTTCGATTATATGTGAGTCTCAGCCTCTTTTGGATTTCAACACTGGCTCGTGTAAATTAATCATGAGACATAAGCGTGCTTATGAGTGGCAAAATGGATTAGCTGTTGAAGAGGTTGATTATGAGAGAGAGGAGGACCTCAGATATTCCAACATGAACAGGGAGGCACACTGGTGGAATTGAAAACACATGAATAATTCAAATGAAATGTAGACTGTATAAATGTGCAAGTACCAACAGGAAGAGGTTATATCAATCTTTGGACTAAAGCAATAAACAATATTAGTTATTTATTCTGTTTATGTTCCATGTGAGTCTTACCAAATACTGGCTTGATCTCTCTTCCACAGCTCAATGGCCTGCTGATTAACCTCCCTTACACCATTGACAATGGAAAAATACAGATGTACAGGAAAGGTAGGACTGCAGTGATAGAAACAGACTTTGGCCTCAAAATAACTTTTGACTGGTGGAGCCATCTCTCACTAACCATCCCTAGCACATATGCCAAATCTGTGTGTGGGCTTTGTGGAAACTTTGACAATGATAAAAGGAATGATTTAACCATGAGAGGTGACAGTGTGGTGTCCAGGCCCGCTGTGTTTGGAAACAGCTGGAAAAAGGAAGATGTTGAGGGATGCCGAGAGACGCCCCTTGAAGAATGTCTCAATAAGGAGTCCATGGTAGCCCAGCAGAGGGAGAGTAAGAACAGCTGCGGCATTCTGTTGGACCTTAGTGGCCCTTTTCACGATTGCCATAGCAAAGTGGATCCAGAAGGCTTCTTCCAAGACTGCGTTTATGACTTCTGTTTTTATAAAGGATTACAGAAGGTTTTTTGCCAGATGCTTTCATCATATGTTTTGGCTTGTCAAGATGCCGGTGTTAAGGTTCGCCAGTGGAGAAGTGACAGCTTCTGCCGTAAGTACATTGTTACATTACTTATCACTGGTCTCGTGAAGAAAGTCATTCTTTTTAGAAAAGCATGTCCCACTGGTGCAGCATTCTCCATCTGACACAAGTCGGACATCAAATTGCACATAGAAGTGTAAATCATCTAAACCAGTTAGACATCTACAACTCCCTAGCGCCATTTATCTCCAATAATGATATTTCAGACCATACTAATTTTTGACTTACCTATATCTTGGGTGATGATCACTAATGGAAGGGCAACAATCTTTCCAGCAGATGGAACACAGTTCAATACATTGCATGTATAATGTGTACTAAGTACACCATGTACTCTTTGTACCCAAAGTAGAGAAAACTGGCTAATTTCACCTAATGTAGGGTGCATCTAATACATGGGTGAATGGGTAATTCCTTAGATTGTTATTAAGGGAGATACTTCTATTCCATGTATATACGCATGACACAGAACATAATTCTGTGTGCACATGAAACAGGGAAATGGTCATAAAGATTAGTATATTTTCAAATGTCAAATGTACTTCAAACCAAGGGGACCCACAGTTTAAGTGATTTTACCTAGATAATGGGGTTAAAGATAGTTCGGATGGTGTAGTCAGTGAAATTTGTCTTCTATGTTACAACATTTAAGCCACTTCTGCTGTATAATTGTATACGTTAAACCAATCATAAACATTCCTAAAAACTCGACTTTGCATAAATTGACTAGGATCTATGAAAGCCTGCATGTATTATGCAAAAGTCTTATGTGATTCATTGAACAGCAATTTTATAAAATACTTAACCGGGAAACCATTTCAGCTATACTATTTAATGTAAATTTTCAGATTGAATGGCATTTACCGTTACAGAGAAACCAATTCAAAGAATGTCTTTTTAATCAAAGTTAGCATACGCTAGCTTATTTTTTTAATGTGTACATACATGCAATGATTGCAGCCCTTACTTTTTCAGATAGATTTGATGGAGGTATTTAGGTCAGTGTTTTTCTTCAAGGGATAATATTTCAGATTAATGTCATTCTGATTGTCAAACAATCACTTTAGATACTTTTAATTTGCTGACCCTCATCACCCAAAGCACATCAATCACTGCCCCCTAAAAACACCTCACCACAACAATCTATACCCATACCTGAATCCTAAAAACCCTTTGTACCCTTACACTTCACCTATTGCTGAACAGTAAAAATCCCTCGGTACCTCTAAACTCCACCCATTCCTCAAACCCTAAAAACTCATTTCTCCGCCTAATCCCCCCATCACTGAACCTTAAAAAACCCCCACTTATCTTAAAAACCACCCATCCAAGGCCTCTAAAAATGCCTCACTACTCCTAAACTCTACCTATCCCTGAACCCTAAAAAGTCCTTTCTACAGCGAAACTCTACCCTTCCCTGCATCCTTAACCCCTTCCATGCAGCTGCGATTCTGCGCCTGTATGGCAGAATCGCGAGTGGGCGGGTTTATAAAGGCCCTCAGCCGTCATCAGCACACGAGCACCGTAGTGCATGACGTCTGGGGGCCGTCATCAGCATGCAAGGGGTTAAAAGTCCTCACCATCCTAAACTCCACCCAATTCTGAACCCTAAAACTCTTCATCATTCTTAACCTCTACCCATAGCTAAAACTTAAAAACCCTCATCAACCCTAAACTCTGCCCATCCCTGAACCCCGAAACACCTCACATCCCTAAACTCCACTCATCCATGAACCCAAAATCCCCTCACCACTCCTAAACTCCACCCATTTCTTACTCATGAATTCCCTCATCATCCCTAAACAATACCCATTCCTGAACCTAAAAACCCCTCACTAGTCCTAAACTCCACCTATTCCTGACCCATAAAATCCGTCATCATCCTTAAACATTACCCATTCCTGAAACCAAAAACCCCTCACTGATCCTAAACTCCATCCAATTGTTATGTAAATATGGATTTTTCCTTAAAATTATCTTTTCTTAAAATTTTGACTTTTTTGTGTTTACTTAAAATTAGCTTTCCTTAAAATTGTTAAAATGTGGTTCCCTCCAATGTGGTTGCTTAGTTTTCGTTTTCCATTAATCCACACAAATCAGTGGGTGGCAACCAAGAAGGCATAGAGGCTACTGAGTTAAACAGGTGCAGAAGGGTATGTCTGCTTGGTGTTTAGAGTTTTCCAATTAAAGGGAGTGAATCGAAATTTGCCTATCGGATGTAACGGTAAGTTTCAATTCTATTAAGGACACGGAGGCGAGGATTATGCTTTTCCTCCTTCGCTGTTTATTACATACAAAAAACACATCAGCCTCAGAAAAGCGTTCAATCAATGTTCACAAACCAAGAAATAGTAAAACATTAATCAAAACCTCGTGTGTCACTAGACAAAAGCTACAACTCCCATGAGTCTATCATATAAGTCCATAACGTAGTCCCTTCACACTGTCCATGAAGGCTAGATATGCAGTCTCTCGTCTCCCTCTTCCTTCACGCAAAGTACGCTCACTCTTCATTGGTCTTGTTTGGAACCGTCAATAGAAAAATACGATAGCGTAAGCGTTGTAAAATAAACCACACTTACAACCATGTAATCAACAGCATCAGCATGGAAATCAACACAGTACAAAATCAGATTGTAACCCGATTACTTACTGCCATACGGGTGGGTTCTCACTTGAAGAAGTCCTGGGAGGGATAGTCCTCACATTCGTGTCCTTAATAGAATGGAAACTTACCTTTACATTGACTAGGGAAATTTCGATTCTATGGCAGGACCGGAGGCTAAGATTATGCTAGTTCAAAGCTTACTCACCACCAACTGAGCAAAATCCACCACTGTTTTAAAGTAAACCCTCTTAAACGTGGAATCTGAGGACCAATCTGCTGCCCGCATTAAATCCTCTAAATGAGCTCCTAAGGAAAACGACTTAGAGGGCATGGCCTCTCTGTCTGAATGAGCTCCAAAACGCTTAGTATCAATTCCTGCTTCTTGCATGACCCAATGCACCCACCTCGCAATGGTGGGGGAGAAGACTCCTTCGTGTGATTTCCGCAAGGCAATTAACAATTGTCTTTCGCCCCATGGGCGAAGTTCCAGTGTCACCTCCTCATAAGCTTTCAGACATTGAACAACACACAACTTGGGGACATCCACAAAAGCCAGGTACGAGACAGTTCTTGATGCAGATTTTGTGCCATGCCCCACCGTAAAGGTAGCCCCATCCGGGGAAAAAACTCTTGCTGAAATGTCCAAGGCACATGCATCCGACACTCTACAGCAAGAGACCAACCACAAAAGCATAGCCAATTTGGCTTAAAGCTCCTTCAAGGACAAATATGCATTAGGTTTCCAAGACAGGAAAAGGTTTAGAACCTCAATGACGTCCAGGAGGACCGAATACCGAGGTTCCGGAGATAACAAAAGACGAATACCTCTTCAGAGCCTACAACCAAAAGGGTGTTCCCCTAACTGTGTCCCCTCCACCGGATGATGGCGCGCTGAAATCGTGGAACGCATCACGTTAATTGTTCTGTACGCTGGGCCCTTGGTTGCCAATTCTGCCCAAAAATTCAGAATAGGAACGACTCCTGCGACCAGGGGATCCACGTCCCGTCGAAGACACCAACGCATCCACTTAGCCCAAGCGGATCTGGAGCGCTTCGCCGTACTGTTTGCCCAGGCTTTGGTCAAAAGGCCCTCAGCTAATCTCGAAGGGCCAGGGAGCGACCACGCCATGAGGTGGAGAGAACTGTGAATGATGAGATGATGCGACTCCCGATCCGGATTGAGCAGAAGG
The DNA here is from genome assembly GCF_964263255.1 of Lissotriton vulgaris. Lineage (NCBI taxonomy): Eukaryota > Metazoa > Chordata > Amphibia > Caudata > Salamandridae > Lissotriton > Lissotriton vulgaris. The sequence continues at coordinate 224,603,076 of NC_141695.1, forward strand.
GGAGGAACCAGGGGAGTAGGATTGGAGAATCCCAAAAAAGCTCCAGAAGACTTGGGACCTCCAGAGCGGAGTCACCATCACCAGCTCCACATTCTGCCAGCGAACTTGGGCCGCCGTCCCCATCACCATCGAGAAGGGGGAAACGCAAAAGGTCTCTCCTGACTTCAATCTTGGAGAAAGGCATTGGTGGCTTCCGCCAGAGCATCCGGCCTCCAACTGAAAAACCGCGGAAGTTGAAGATCCAAGCGGGACGCAAACACGTCCACCGAAAAAGGACCCCTCAGCTCGTTCAGCCACTGAAAAACCTGAACATCCAACATCCATTGACTGAAGTCTCGCAGATACCCGGAATGCAAGTCCGCCACCTGATTGGCTTGTCCCTTTAAGTGTTCCGCCATCACGGATACCTGATGAGCGAGTTAGTAATCCCAGAACTCTTTCGCTAAATTCGCCATAGCCCGAGACCGTGGACCTCCCAGGTGGTTGATGTATCGAACCGCTAAGACATTGTCCATCTTTAACGAGCACACATGACTTCGCCGTATCTCTGGTCCAGCAGCGTACTGCGAAAGCCCCTGCCAGAAGTTCCAAACAATTGATGTGTAACTTCTGTTCGTCGGACGACCAGGAGCCGCCTGTGGAGAACTCCCTGCAGAGAGCACCCCAACCCGACCTGCTGGCATCGGATTCTATTACCAGGTCTGGGACTGATCCGAAGATCGCTCGACCATTCCAGGCCTCCATGTGGGATAGCCACCATGACATATCCTTCACTTCGTCCGAGAGAGACACCGTCTGATCGTATGGCATGCCCCTCCGGAGATGCTGCGCATCCTTGAGGTCCAGCCGCACCATCCAGTCCCGTGGAAGGAGTACATCTAGGAGGAGGTGTATCCCTTCCATCTTGAAGTGTCGGTAAATCAACCACCAGTTAAACTCTTTGAGATTGATCACCGTACGCTTGGCCCCATCGGTCTTGTTCACCAGAAAAATGTTGCTGAGGAAACCCGAGGGGTGCTGAGTTGATTGACGAATGGCTCCTTTGGGAAGCAACTCCGAGACCTCTTTGTCTGTCAACTGCGCATTGGACTCTGAAAAAACCATGGGGTGCGGGGCACCTACCTGAATGGGCTGTTCGTAAAAGTCTATATGGAAACCGCGCACGGTCTGTAAGACCCATGCCTCTGCAGTAAGAGATGCCCACTCCCCGTAAAAGAACGCTGGTTGAACGCCAATGCGCACTTGCTCTGCAGGGATGACACTTAAGACACTCACCGTTCGAGTTGTTGGATCCTGAGTTCTTCCGGTATCCTCGACCGCCGAAGCGGTGCCCTTTTGTGGGATAGAAATTGGTGAAGTTGCTGAGGTTTGGTATTGGCCTCGCCCAAAGCCTTGCCCTCGATTGCTGGCATTCTGTCCGCCACGGCCGGTCGATCGGCTCCTACTCCGACCGGCCCCTTGGGAAAAACGATCTCCGGCGTTTCGTCGATAGGACGCAGTTGGCGTTACCTAGAAAAAACATCACCCTCTGTGCCCAGTCCGAGAGGACATCAGGAGAAATGGTATTTCAAATGTGCCTGTGTCAGTCTTACGCCTGCTGTGAGGCAGGCGTAAAATATTGACACATTTGTGTCCTAGAAGTGACGCAGTGAAATCTCATAGATTTCACTGCATCACTTCTACGAGGCTTACTTGCGTCAGAACGCACACCTTGCATACATTATACCTGGCGCAGGTATAATGTAGTGCATAGGTTTACAAAGTGATGCATCTACCTAGATGAGTCACTTTGTAAATATGGCACAACATGGCGCATTTTTTACCTTGCTGGTACGTCACAAAAATTGCCGCACCAGCGGCGCAAAAGTGACGCAAGGACTCATAAATAAGGCCCCCAGTTCCCCAGATTCGAGGTTTGTATTTCTAGCCAGTGTCATGGATATTTAGACTTAGTTTCTCCTGACTTTCAATTTATTTTTTTTATCAGGTAATTGGACATTTTGTAAATGTAAGCTAATGTTTTATGACCACAAAAAAAGAGAACTTACTTTTAGCAAAGGTTGTTGGTCATCGTATACAAGTATAATTATATAATTATTGTATATATGTAGCTAATAAACAATTATGGAACTAAATCCATAAATCTCACGTCATGCAAACCAAAACTCACACATGGAATTAAAAGTATCTTTTCAATATCATGCTTAAATTAATTAAACTTTCAGCAACCACTTCCTGGGATTTCCACCGAGGGAAAATGCAATGGGTGGATTGCTTGAAATGTTATTAGCCAATAGTAATTATTAAGGGCAGCAATCCAGCACATCATTGTTTTACCTACCATGCCACTTCAGATAGACAACCAGGCTAGGTCTCTCAGAGTGGAAACACAAGCAACCTCAGACCAGCTTTGGCTTCCTTAGGCTTTGTCAGAAAGGTGAAATTTGAATCCTATGGGACAGTGAGCAGGGGACACATATATGGGCATGATTGGCATATGATTGCTTTAGGTGGTATAATGGGCAAATAGCGATGGACTGGATTACCAGTGGGTGACATAATTTCAAGTAACTCATTCATCACTTTTTGTTTTTGTCTTTTCTGGATTTTGGCACTCCTATTGGTTGGGAGGAGGAAGAAGATCCTATTGCTCCTGCTTCTTTTAAATAAGGGATACACCTTTCCTCTCACTGTCAAAGACATCTGACAAGGCCACCAGCCCAGTTTCCTTAGAAATTCCAAGCTCCCCCTTGTATTACTGTGTATCACAAAGGGTAAGTGTTCGGGTGGTCATCAAATCCCACTGCTACCTGCACTCATCGTTGTCTCTACTGAGGGAGCCAATAAAGTCTGGAGCGAATGCGTCACACATTTCAGAGTTTAGAGAACATGGGCTGACTCCCTGTTGCAGCTTTACTCCTTTAGTGGCTGTACTCTATGCACAATCAGGGTTGGGCAACAGACCTATGAAGTGTGAGGAGGAAAACCTCTCAGGAGGAATAGTCCTGTAAAAGTAAGGTACATTATCAGTACAAAACAGCCCCTAGAAACAGGAATGTAGGACTGCTTTAGACAATGACAAGAATGCTATGCTTTTGTGCAATTAGTGTTTCATTTGACTTTTCCCATTCACTAGTTCGCAGCTATGGTTGACTTTATCATGTCCTACCGCTGTGGTAGGAATTTGATGTGTCTTAAATCTTCATCACTCGAGCTGTGTTAATCAGAGCAAACACAAAGAGGCCAACAGCAATTAGCCTTCCTGCAAGGTTAAAAGCCTACATTAGCTCGGAGCATTCTTGTGCTGCTAGAGAATTTTTTTCCTTGGCCCAGTTGTGTTATGACCCAGCTACTCCAGGGCCAGCCAATGCGGGAGATTAGCTAAACAGGGCAGAATGTAACAACTTGAAGAATGACAAGCATTTAAATGGCTGGGTAGATTGCTAATGTGTGCAAGATCACTCATAAACATCTTCTAGAAAGTTTTGGAAACTGTCTTTAGGAAACTGGGTCCCTGATTGAGGGGGTTAAACAGCCCCTCTTGCAACTGAATAGGCTGTGCCCTACATTTAAACAAATGAATTGTCACCACTGCATTGGTTATTCAGACTGACTAAGGGTCCAGGACCCTTGCAGGACATACTTAATGAAGGCCACAGCAGGACCATGCTGCTGGAGCTCCAAAGGCATGCCAAAGGCATGCCCATCTGCATCTGGACCGCTTCAGGAACCTTGGCCCCTCTGACCTCAACAGGTGCTCTTCTGCCAATTTCCTCTCCCTAGAGCCCGGTCATAACAACAACTAGTGCATTGAATCTCCCCGCTTCACAGTAGAAACATTCTCCTCCCTACAGTGCTGCTTCACCTCCTCTCCAAAACGACCTTCTTTGCAGGATCCTGCACTTCACCATCCACGCCGGCCAAGACCCTGTCAGATCAACTTAGATGCAACACCAGATGCCTGAGCAAACACACCACTGAAATCTGGGGCACCATCTCAACCCTCACCCTCATTGTAACATTCATTCACAGAGAGCTTGCTCACCACAGGTTGGGACCCAGACATCACAACAGTAATATCCGTTGGCTACAAGATGAAACAGCGCAACCGCACCAACAAACACGGAGGCAGCATCGCCATCAGACACAAGGAATAGCTCACTTGTCCCATCACAGACGACAAGACCACGGCATGGACCACATGAACTTCAGCTCCACACTGACAATAAGACCACCATCAGAGGCAACCTAATGTACAGACCTCTGGTATCACAAACCAGAGTCAGCTATGCCATCACCCTGCTCGTCATCAACTCCAAACACTACGATCTTCTAGGAGACCTAAAATTTCACCTAGACTACGCAACCAACACCAACTCCACTGGCCTCCTGGAAAGACTACACAACATCGGCCTGAAGCAGCTAGTCACTGACCCCACATACAAAGCAGGACACACACTGGACCCCATCTTCACATCCAGCAACGTAATCAAATACAGCCACACTTTAGAACTTAAATGGTGTGACCATTCCATCGTACACTCCACCATCACCCTACTCACCCGCACCATCCCCAACCGACACAGTGCTCCCTTCCAAAGATGGTCCAAGGTCACGCAGTAACAATAGATTGATCCCCTCACCACCACACAGCCTAGAGACACCACCAACTTGGACCAGCCAGTACAGACCTTTCACAACCGAATCACCCCTACCAAACCTACGAAAATGCAAAGACCCTCCAAACAAGTCAGCTGGTACACCCCAGAACTCAGCACGTCTATATTCATCTGCAAGCAACTAGAAATGAGACAGTGCTCTAGCAGGACTCACACTGACAGAGCCACCTTCCAATCAGCCCTCAACAACTACCACTGACAGATCGTAGTCACAAAATAAGAAGCCTTGACACTCTGTATCAACACTAGCACAAGCAAAGCTAAGAAACTCTACACCATCCTTAGAGAGTTCACCTGCCCATAAGCCACCCAAAACCTCTTCTCATCTTCACAGAAACTCTGCAATGCCCTTGCCGACCACTTCCAAAACAAGCTAACAACAAACTATGAAAACTATGATCCCCAACCCTCCAACCCAATGAGCCTCTGATTGACCATTGACGTCGACAACCTGCTCACAGCTTGGAAATAGCTCAGCACACAGGACACTTCTGCCCATATGAATTTCATCCACTCAGGGGCATCCACCAAATCCTACCCCGACGGAATCTTCAACGTCAGAAAAGACGAGCTCAGCTGACAACTCACCACCATCCTCAATGCCTCTTTAACCGCTCCTACATGTACTGTCTCCTGGAAACATGTGGAGGTCAGACCACCTCCTCAAGAAACCCTCAGCAGACCCCCCAAATAGCTCCAGAACTACCGTCCAATCTTACTTCTCAAGTTTTCCTCCAAAGTCCTGGGAAGGCCATCAACCTCCAACTCATCAAACTACTGGAGAGTAATAACCTACTGGAACCCTCCCAATCAGGCGTCCATACTAACCACAGCACAGAGACAGCCCGGATCGCTGCAACTGACAATATACACACCTTACTAAACAGAAGAGAATCAGATGTCCTGATTCTGCTTGACCTCTCAGCGACATTCAACACTGTCTCCCATCAGACGCTCATCAACCGCCCACAGCACATTGGCATAACAGACGACACACTCAGATGGATTGCATCCTTTCTCACCCGACACACCCATAAAGTCTGACTCCCTCCTTTCACGTTGCAAGCCAAGCACATCTGCGGTGTGCCCAAAGGCTCATCTCTCAATTCAACCCTCTTTCACATCTAAATGACACCACTCACAGACATCATCAGATCGCACAAATTCAACATTATCTCCTATGCCAAATACACCCAGCTCCTCCTATCTCTCTCAGTCGACCAGATCTTTAACAAAGTCAAACTTCCACAACAGTATAAAGAACGTCTCAGCCTGGATGAAGGACAACTGCCTCTAACTCAACACAGACATGTTGAAAGTCCTTATTTTCGGCAAACACACTGCTCTCTGGAACGACCTCTGGTGGCCGTCGGAGCTCAGACCCACCGCCACACCAAAAGACCATGCCTGCAACCTCAACATCATCCTTAACAGTGGCCTCTCAATGAAACGTCAGGTGAATACTGTCTCAGCCTGCTTCCACACACTCTGCATTCTCCTCAAAATCTTCCAGTGGCTCCCCATCAACACCAGGAAGACTGTAATGCAGGCCCTCATCACCAGCAGACCTGACTCCAACAACACACTCTATGCAGGCACCGCCACCACAATCATAAAAATACTACATATGATCCAAAATGCAGACATCAGACTTATTCTCACCCTGCCAAAGAGAATCCACATCGCCCAGCACCTGAAAGACCTCCACTGTCTCCTGGTCAAGAAGAGATGCCAGTTCAAGCTCCTGACACACGTCTACAAAGCTATCCATGAGCAAGGACCAGCCTACATGAACCACCGTCTGCACTTCCACAAACCCTCCCTGGAATCTCTGCTCCACCCACTTACCCCTTGCACGGATCCCATGCATTCACTGCTGCCACGCCAGAGGACGCTGGTTCTCCCATTTGGCCTGGAACAGCCTACTAATTCACCTACATACCTCACCCTAGCTGACCGGCTTCAGAAAGCGGTTCAAGACCTGGCTTTTCCACTGAGACGTTCATTCAGGGCCTGGAGACCCTCTCAGGTGACAAGCTGCGCTTTACAAATCCGACTTGATTGAATTATTGATTGACTGCATTTTCCTTAATTCCATTTGCCATTTTCCTTGAGTTTATCTGTGCTATATATAGAGTTTTAAATTATCTTTTTATATATAAGAGATGTTAGCTTTTGGGGGCAGGTTTGGTTATAGTTCTGTCCTCCATGAAATTTGCATCCTTAATAGTTATGGCTTTAGGAATGCGAGTGGCGAAGCCATGCCTAATATGATGGAATCTAAATAGTTCAGACTCAGGCATTTGGTATACCTCTTCATTTCTGAGAAGGATTTCAACCCGCCTCCTTGCGATAAAGTTAATCACTGGGGTAGCATTCCAATACATTGTTCTTTTGACCACCAAGCCAGCTCAGATTAGATGCAGCCATATGATCTATCTCCAATGGAAACAGTCCAGTACAATCTGCCAGCTGAGGTCCTCTCTGAACCACAACACAAGCAACCGAAGAATGACTTCTACATGATTGGGCCTATTCAGTCAGGTTGGTTGCAGTGGCAGGGTGAGTAAAGGACCCATGTCTGGGCACACTCTTGGCCACTTAGGGTGTTACATCAAACACACAAAAGGTGATGGGAGCTGCTTGCAATAAGTGTAACCACAGGCAACCACTCAGTATACCATTTCAACCCATCATTCTTTTGCCATCACTGCCCCCTAAGATTAGACCCAGCATCTCGTTCTTCATCCTTTTAGCTACAAACAATTCACAATACAGACCTGAGGGCCTTAGTCAAGTCCACTGTGCATGCTGCATTGCCATGGACTGTCTAAGAGTGGTCTCACAGATGTTTTTTTCATTTGTTTATTTTCTGTCACTTACTTTTTTTGGTAACAGCTTTCCAACCTTCATGCCCGGTTTTAGGAAGGTCCATGCCCGCTCCAAAAAATTAGAGTATTCATTGAAGGGACGAGAACTCACCTCAAATTATAAACACAATACTTATCACGGTTGTACGAAAGTTGGATCTGCTGTCATTGATACCCCACTTTTTGCTGGTGTCAGTATGTTGTTTTGACTAGCCTGACTAGGATCCTGCTAATCAGGATCCCAGTTACTGTGCTTCCTCCTTAAATTGACATGGTAAGTGTGTCAGTACCTCCACTTTATGGGGCAGGCAGTGTTCCCAGGGGCCCCTACCTGTCCTTAAAAATTGAAACAAAAACGTTTCATTCCTCCGAGGAAAATGGGGCGAATAAAAAAAGAAATTCTGCTTTATTTAAAAGCAGTCCCAGACATGGAGGTCTGCTGAGCCCTGCAGGCCACCATCCCTGGGAGGGCCAGCCATTCCCAATGGGGTCGCAAATTGTGAGTGCCTCATGAATATTGATGAGGCATGCAATTTGAGACCCCATTGGGAATCGCAAACAGTGTCCAGACACTGTTGTACATGGCATGTTGCGACTCACAAATTGTGACTCAAAATTGAGCGCAATTTGCGAGTTGCAACTTGTCATAGTTGTACATCTGGCCCAAGATTCCATGCACTAGTGGACTCCTCCAGGAAGCCACCCGTACTCCCGGTAACAGCCTTTCAAGGTCTGCCAGCAAGCTAGTGCTACTCCCAACCCCAGACGCGATTCTGCTCTCTGGCTTCCGAGCTGAGCTTGAGCGTGATAAGGTAAAACAACATGTTTGATTGTCACAGGGAGGTGTGACCACCTCTCAGACAGGACTCGGTGTATTGGGTTGGGGTGTGGGCAAGTGCCAGTAACACCAGACTGCTTTGAACGGCACAATTAATGCCCTCCTTGCATACTCCGGTTTGAGCCAGTTCAGGAAGCCCTTGGCTCCAACTCTGGTGAAAAACTGGACAAAGGACATAGGAGTAGTTCTGCAACTCCCTAAAGGTCTGACCTGTCCTCTCAGCAATTTGAGGTCTGTATCCCTCATCAATAGCGCTGGGACTGAATCCCTTTGCACTGTGTCGGTTTGCCATTGCCAAGTTGCCAAGCTTGTTGGCTCTGCCCTTCAGAGATCTTTGGGCTAGAAGAAGCTCCAGCCTCCAGCATCTCTTCCTGCCAAGTTTGGCATTCTCAACGCAAACGCTGCACCGTGGGCCTTCATCTTTGGTGAGGTGCTCGAGGTCCTCCTGCAACTCCTGTGCCGGTAGCCTGACAGTCCTCTTGAGGGTCTTCTCCTGCTTCAGTAGGCTCCCCTGCATCATGGGGACCCGCTCTGACTTTCCTGCTTGTAGTAAGTCCCTTGGACCTTGTTGGTCCCAATGTTTCTCCTTCTTTGCTTTCCACACCTGTTGCAGCTGCCAAGGCTTGTTGGGGCTTTCCGGCTCCAGCGCAGGGGTAGATTACCAGCGTTCGTCCGAACCTGGACAGTGCACCTGAATAGAAGGTGCCATTTGCTGGAAAGACCGCTAAATTAAGAGCTTCCATCTAGTTGGGTTCCACTAGATTTGGCGGGACTACGTGCTCGCATACTAGATCAGTGGGAGGTAGGAAATTTTTCTCCAGACCACTAAGTGTAGATAGTTCTCGGTCCTCATGAAATGCACTGTAACACTCTGCACATAATGCGTGAAACATGTTGGACATTAAAGTAGAGTAGAGCTTTGCTCCACCGGACCCTAGAGCCAGAGAGCAGCCTCTCTTTTGTTTTTTTAACAAGGTGGGTTACCACTCTATTAAAATTACTTTGTGGACTATCCAACCTTTTTTATACCACCCACTTACATCTATACACACCCTCCCCTAGGACCCTCACACCCACGGCACCATACTGCAGGAGCAGAAGATCTCCGCTAAAGAGACCCTTTATGGGTGCCTGTCGGGTATTGTACCGCCGACCCGATGAGAAGCGAGCCCATATGATGAAGCATGACACCTAGCTTGCTGGGTGTGTGAGGACTCTAGTTCCGACAAGGAGGATTCTCCTCCTTTGTGCCTCCACTGACGCTGGTTCATCCGCTCTTTTTCCTACTGGGGAACTGCGTACTCTCTTTTGGTTTATTTTTGGGGCTCCAGCCAGACATCAATCCCTTAGTTCTTGACTCCTGAAGTGGGACAGTTCAGAACGGCTCCTGGTCTTCCTCAGTGTCAACTGGTCCTCACAGCTAAAGGGACAAATTCACTGTCTTCACTCCTACACCTTCCAACATCGTTGGGCATTGCTCTTCAGTGCCTCCTGGTCACCTCCGAGTGGTAAAGACTATGTCCCCTTTGCTTGCAGGTTCTCCTCTTCAAGAATCCACCCTTGGATTCCACTGGATTCTTGCACAGTCTTCACCAGTGGCATCTAGGATCCACTGGAAAGGGCATTTCTTTACAAAAGTGCAACTGCAACTTTCCTGCTCACTTCTATTGAGCACGCTGCTGTGTTTCCATTCTGCACACAACCTCTGTGGGGTTCCTAAGTAGTTAGCTTGGGTGGTTCCTTGTGTCCCCGGCTACTCTGAGTCTCCTGGTCCAAGTTCCAACTTCGGTTGCGGTTCACATTCCATTTTTTTAGTATATGGTTTGGTCTCTTTCTGGAGACCACAGTGTATGGGCTTACTTACCTAATTGCAATTGAAGTATTGTGTATTTGTGTTTATATCTCCAGGTAGGAGATATACCAAACTGTTAGTGAGTGTGTATAATAAATATACTTATTTTTATAACTACACTGTGTGGTTCTTTTGCATTTAACCTACACTACATGATTAGATCTGGTAAAACAAGCTACTTAACACTCCTTAAAGATAGGCCTGAAGGCTGCTCTCCAAAGCTACCACTTACACTTAGAGAGCTTTCTATGGTTGTCTAAGACCACTAAAATCTCAATGAGGGTTGCCTGGAAAAATGCAAGGTGCTTCAATTAGATAAATGTGCACTATATACTAAGTCAGCCTCCTACAACGGTGAACCACAAAATTCACTAAATAAACCTGTAGTTATTCCTCTGGTATCTTGGCACAGATCATTCAGGCTTATCTTAGAGGCAATGTGTAAAGAATATATGCTCAGGGGAAGAGAAGGCATGAAGAATCAAACTTGATTCTTTAGAAAGCCATCAATCACCAACCTAGTTGGTGACATGCTTCATCATCGGGCCCCACTAGGAGAGGCCGAGTGCCCCTCTGTTGTGCTTCAATGCCAGAATTTCAGCGGAGCAGGTTTGTGTTGTTTGAGTGACAGGAGAAAGTGAATGTGTGGAGGTCAAAAAATGCCTAGATTGTGTCCAAAAATTATTTTATTAGTTGACCAATCAGACACATTAAAATATGAGGTGTGGGATATGAAAACTGGATACACTGTTTAGCTATATCCCATTGTGCGTGGTCAACATGTTTCTGCCTATATGATGCTATTAACCAGTCATTCTTCAGGACCAAAGTGTGAACCTCCGCAGTATGGGTGCGCTAAGGCCCACCCTAACCTGAGGTCGTAAGTGTGAAAAAAAATAAAATCCTATTAATTAGGTATTCACACCAACTGCAGCTCCACTAATGTGGTCTATTTGATCACATGTCCATGTGGGATGTGGTATGTGGGCACGACTACACGTAAAGTCAAACAACTTTTGTGTGAGCATTGAGCATAAAAGCAACATTAGATGTAGGAGAGCCACGACCAAAGTGGGTGAGCACTTCCTTCAACAGAACCACGCAACAAATGACTAGAGGTGGATAATTATTGAACAGGTCAGAACATCATCGGGCCCCAATGATGCCTACCCCTTTATTTAACTAATTCATGATCTTTTTCAATCCTACTCTGTCTTCACAGTTTTTCTGTTTTTTATCTTCCTCCTTCTGTTTCCTCATTATTTTGCCCTTTTAGGTTTTCCTCTCTCACTGTGTCAAAGTATGTTTGGAGAAAAATAATTGCTGGTCCCAAAAAATGTGTGCTGGCGAGTCCCACCTCCATCCTCAGGCTCAGAATAAGCACTCACATTCACACAAGGAGTCTAGCGGGAGATGCCCAACAGATACATACTACTCCCTGTCTATACTCACAAAAGTATGTATGGTCAGAAAAAGAGAAACCACAGTACACACCTATATAGTCCTATGTGTGTATGTGTTTAGTGTGTTATATAGCTGTCAAAGGAGATCTTCTTTCAGGACAAGAACCTTCACTCACCAGAGGGTGACATGCTTTATCACTGGGTTCCCTCCTCACACCTGGACTGCAAGGTCCATAGTGTGGGCTGCAACTCACTAAAGAGGAGGAGCTGAGGTATTTTAGAAATAAGAGAGATTTTAAAGGGCCAGTGAAGGGCAGAGTGCAACGGAAATTGTCAATAAATCTATCTCCAGAGGGCTGAATCAGCGTTATTCCATGGTCTTCTGTGACAGGGTTAAAATAAGACTACTGAGGGATTTCATCAAATATAACCCTATAAATGGGCAACATGTTTTTGTCCATGTTTCTTTAAATTTGACTACTATGGTACAGTTTCTTCTGATCCTCAAAAACTGACCTACTGGCAAATTGCTCTCAGAGCATGGGATGGAAACGGCTATAACATAGGAGGGAATTCTGTACCATTGGTTTCTTGTATAGCTCAGCAGATCCCTCCATTCTTCGGCTGCAATAGAAGGTGCAGGAAAGGAATGGATACCTTACTGAATTCGCAGGGGAATTTGAGATGGGTGTTTCCAGTGATAAGCCAACCTGAGAGATTCAAGATCACCCTCCCAAACAACCAAAATATCATCTATTTACCTCCTCCACAACTTCAGGTTCTCAGAGTATGGATTGTCTTCGGGGGCGATGTGTGTTGATTCAAAACTGTGCATATCCAGAATAGCCATTTTCAGAATGAGCACTGCCATCTTTCCTTGTGTAATAATTACTAAGGGCACATAATGGCACACTGAGATTACACAACAGCCTTGGCTAGGAAGCAGTCCACAATCGTATTAAAAATGGTATAAACTACACAAAAGTTGATCGTTAAACTAGGTATGCACGGCTGGATGAATTATTAAGCAAAATAATCCCAAGCTTAGGGCATCAAGGGATGGGGGGCACCACAGAAATGTTGCATTGCCATATATACCATGGATCATATGGCGCAAAACTGCAAATGGTGCAGTTGAACTTATAAATAAAGTGGAAGTATTCAAAAATAAACATTATTTTCGATTTTACTGTAAGTTTGTTTATTTTCGAAAAATAACCTGTTATTTTATGGTTTAATATTTCTTATATTTTGTATTAGATACATATGGCTGCATCAAAATCTTTTAAGTGCTTAGGGCCTCTAAATGTTTTTTCTGACTACGCCCACTTCACCTAACTTAATTAACGAGTTGACTTTATATGGGTTATCCAACAAAGTTTCACAATCCTGCTTTAGTGCTATCATTGCTTCTGTTTCTGTATCGCAGATTTGGTGCATTTAATAATGCTAAGAATTTAAATGAAAGTAAAAAACATATCATTTGAATTCCTTTGATTTCTTACAGGAATGAGTTGCCCTAAACACAGTCATTATGAACTATGTGCAGGAGGCTGTGGTAAGACATGCAGTGACTTGTTTAACCAGGTTGAATGCAAAGCTAAATGCAAAGAAGGCTGTGTCTGTAATGATGGCTTCCTGCTCAGTGATGACAAGTGTGTTCCCATCTCCCGTTGTGGTTGCAGCTACAAAGGCGTCTACTACCAATCAGGTGCAACGTTTTTCCCAGAGGACGACTGCAGCACGCACTGCCTCTGTAAGAAAAATGGTGGTGTGAAGTGCAAAGACCACTCATGTGGCCCCAATGAGGTCTGCCAGGTGGTCGATGGTGTGAGGAGATGCAATGCGGTTGGTTCATCAACGTGTTCTGCATATGGCAATCTCCACCTCTGGACATTTGACATGGTGGCCTATGACTTACAAGGGATCTGCTCGTACATCCTGTCTGAATCCTGCACAGGTAGTTCCACCTTGGAACCATTCTCCGTCAGGGTGATAAAAGAAAACAGGAGCAACATGAAAACTGCAGTCACAAAAGCGGTAACAGTGGATGTCTATGGACTCAATATAACCCTCATGCAGGGAGAAGCATGGGTTGCCAAGGTAACTTAACATTTACATTTGTTTCAATTATTGTTTTATAAATCACTAACACGGGTAAAGAATGCTTCACTGCATGAGTTACACAAGGGAGTTAGGAAATGAGATTCAGAGATAGCTCAGTTCATAGTGTTCTTGGAAGAGGTTGGTCCTCTAATGTCCACCTCAAGGACCAAGAGGCAAAAGAAGAGGGCTTCCCAGGGAGGAACCGAGGGGCATATTATCAAGACGGGAGATACAATTATCGCCGTTTTATCGGCAGAAAACTGCTGATAAAGCGGCGATAATGGGCTTGATAATATGCTCTATGGATTTCCAATCAAAGCCCATGTTAGATGTGAAGACATCTAGCATGGGCTTCAATTGGAATTCCATAGATCATATTATCAAGCCCATTATCGCCGCTTTATCAGCAGTTTTCTGCCGATAAAGCAGCGATAATTTTATCTCCTGTCTTGATAATATGCCCCCTTGAGACCTACCCCAATGCCACTTGCACCTCACCAGGAACACTGAGCAGCCTGTGCCACTGCGTGAGATAATAGCAAAGTACCAGATGTAATGATGTCATAGATTAAAACACCCAACTCTGAATTTCTCACATCTTTATCATTCCAATGCAATTTTACGAGACTGTTCGAAGGCTGCTGGTGGGTTAAAAAGTGAATTAGGAACTCAAAGATGACAGTGTAATTTCGCTCAAAAATATTTCTAAAATAATTGTAAAGATTTTCACAGAGCTGCCCGTTTCACACAATATTTTGGGCGGAGATAATTATAAATGGGACTCTATTATTAATTTAGTAAAATCCTGCACAGGAGCGGAAAAAGACTGTCGGCCTTCCTTATTAAGTGGCACCATACCAACAGCAGGGGGAGGGGGAACCAGAGGTACAAAGTCAGGCACAGTTTGTAACGCTGGCTTCTGTATTTTAATAGATCTTAATAATGAACTCCAGGCAAAAGACCAAGGTTGTGAATTTCAATGGCCCACATTCCACAAATTGAAAAGACTTACATAGACCTTGTCTAGACCATCAGGCAGCATCACCCCTTTTGAGGTTTAGTTTAATGTTTTATAGAGCACGAACTTGACCCGTGAGGGTATCAGAGCGCTTTACAGGTTCATAGAGTAATACAGAAAAGAACGGTTATCACATGAGAGCAATACATCGGAAGGCTATACAGAATCAAGGGTCAAATGGTAGGCAGGGTGTCAAAGGGGAATATGCAAAGGTGGGAGGGGGTGAAAGCTTTACATAGCAACATTTTACAGAATAGATGATCATACAATAGGGAGGATATTGCAGGGGTGCTTTACATTAAGAGACTGAAAAAGAAAAGAAAACTATACCACAGTGTACTTTACAGAGTCAAGGATCATACAATAGACAGGATATCACACGGGTACTAAGTCTCTCGGTGGCTGTGGAGAGGGCTAGCCAAGAAATTTACCCATGAGAAAGGATTTAGCCTCTTTTTTGAAGCGTGCCAGGGAGATATCACAGTTAGTGTTTCCCCGATGTACTCAATAGCCTCAAACACAGCACAGAGTTTCCATGTATTGTTTGGATAGTGGACCAACTGTGCAGCATAAAGTGATCCTCCTCCAGGGGTGCACCAAGGGAGTAAGTACATCTCCCTATAGTGGAAAGCGTCTGGTGGAGTTCACAAGACTATGTTGGAGGCAACTTTTTGTCCATTCAGGTGAACCAACATCTTTACTTGTACCTCCGTGAACGTTTGGTAGTCGATCTACCATCCCCTTGTGTAAAATCTGCACAGTCCTAAATGAGATTCTTTGCTTCCCTGTATGTGGAAGGATTGTGCTTGTGCACATATGTTTCCAAGTGTATGACCGGTGTGAATGGTGTCCTCTTCATGATGCATTCAGGATCCAAAGCCATTTCTCCGGATCAAAAACCATGGCCACTTTTTAGGTCTGGACTAAAGACAGCTTTTGCTGCGTTACCAGCCTCATGTTTTCCCAAAAACATCATACAAAAATACGTGCATATACAGGGGCTCCCAATCAACACTCTTTCACCATTGGTTTATCGGCATGTCACTCAAAAGTTACTCCCTCCCAACCCAGATGAAGGTAGAGAACAACAGACGAGCCCACACCATCCATTTGATGCTTTCACTTTGAGTGACTGCATTTTTCCCTTGCACATGCACACATACACCTAATAATAGTTCCCAAAAGTAGAAATTGTGAGACACTTGCACTTCCCATTGTCTGATAGTATCTATGTAAATTTAATTAGGGTTACTACGGCTATTTTCATAACTCTCCAGAAATTTATTGTAAATTAGTATTCATTCCGCGACATAAACCAACATTGGTATTTGTAGCAAATCGCATGTATATGTATTTTATCCAACTGAAAATTAGCACGTTGTTAGAGAAGCTAAAGTGCATATGCAGGTTCTTTAGGTTCAAGCCCCCCCAACCCCAAAGGGGGGTTGTGATTTGCATATAGCTGGGTCCAAACTGGGGTGGCGTAGTGGGCAAAAGAACGATGGATTTAACCCAGATTTTTGACTGGGGGAGAATGTTTGCATTGTCAGCATTCCGTCCATCATTTGTTTGCTGTAACAGTCTTGTTAAAAGGGGACATGCAGTGTCTAAAAGACTAAAAGTTTGAAAGTTTGAAAGACTAAGGAGCTTGTTTACATTTGCATTGTTGTTGTGTTGGTGTGACATTCTGACAGTGAAGTGTGCAGACCCATATCTATGAGGGCACACAAAGCCACTCTGCGCAGCTTTTCATGGCCTCATAAATATGGTGTAATTCACTGAACACCCATTTGTTTGAACGCTGCCCCCGATCACGTAAATTTGGAGCAGCGCCAAAACCTTAAGCCTTCCCAGAGCAGGACTTTCTTCGTTTTTTTTTCTTCTTTCAATGTGTTCTGCATTTTGTTACAGATACAACGAGGAAAAAGCCTCCATGGATTGTTTTTGTGCAGGAAGATGTCCATTCCTGCACAAAAGCTCCTTCCTGCCCAAAAACTATCCTGCCAATAATACAGACACCCTTGCACGATGGTGCAAGGGTGCCTGGGTTGGTGCTAGGCAACAAATTGTGTGCAGGCTGAAAGGACAGGAATGCCCGTATCTTGTAAATACGGTGCATTCCTAACCTTTGAAATTGGCATAGGGCAAAGCAGCAAAAAGACTTGTGGCGCTGCCCTACACCAGTTCATTGTAAATGAGTACCCAAGTGATTCTAAGCAACTCATTTGATCTTCCTGTGCCTAAAATTGTAAATATGTATACTTTCATGCAATGTAATCCTAAATGTGTAGTTCTGATATGTAAAATATCCACTTGAGGTTCCCAATCCTGAATTGTGCTCTGCAGCTCCCAAGCTAGGTTTGCACTATGGAAATGTCAGTACATGCACACATTTACATCACTGAACTGAAGCTAACTCGATATCTGCATTTCAGGGGCTTGAGTACCTGATTTGCTGGCATACCACAAAGTGTTAGTAGATCCTTGTGGATCTCTGCACTGGACTTGCATGAAGCACGCACTGTGAGGGCAGATGGCCTAGCACACAAACAGCAGGTTGCTCTTGAAACAGTAGGGAACACAGAAGGATTATGAAGGGGAAAGGAAAAACACAGTTTGGGTACTCATGAACAGGATTTTCCTTCTTTTTCTATGACTTATTATCCTACAAAGTTGATAGTCCCAGTCTAAGTGTTAAATCTAGACCTAGGATAGCTATGCAGGCTCAAATGGTATATCTTTTTTGAACAGCAAGCACAACTGATGATACTTTTAGTGAGGGTTTTGCTTATTATCTTGCAGGTAAATGGAGTCCTTTACACCCTTCCTTTCAGTCTGCCTGATGGGATACTTCAAATCTACCAGAAAGGCATTCGAATCATTGTCGATACAGACTTCGGCCTGAATGTGGCATATGACTCGGTCTACCATGTAACAGTGACTGTCCCAGGCAACTATATGAACCAAACATGTGGCTTGTGTGGCAGATACAACGAGGATAAAAACAGTAAATTTCTGCTCCCAGACAACAAGCTGGCGTCTGATGCCACCACCTTTGCCTCTGCCTGGGCACTCCAGCTTCCTGGGATAACCTGTACCAGTGGCTGTGGAGTGTCTGGCAGTGCCTGCCAAGACTGTGATCAGAAAAGCAAGGACGACTACAAAGAGTTACAGTTCTGTGGTATCTTGGTACAGGTTGGTGGCCCCTTCTCAGCCTGCTATTCAAAGGTCAATGCGAATCTTCACTTTGCTCGCTGTATCTCTGATCTTTGTCAGGCAAATGGAGACCGCAGAATCCTGTGTCACAGTATTCAGAGCTATGCGCTGGAATGCGAGGAGATGGGGGCCGCCATCAAGCCATGGAGGGAACAAGCCATCTGCCGTAAGTAATGCAAAGATTTCTGAATTTCTTCCTAACATGTACTGTCCCTTTCAAAACAATTATCAATTTAATTGCGGGTTTATATAATTTAATTTAATTGTGGGTTTATATAGCGCTAGGATCGACTCCCAGAGGAGTATCTCCGCGCTTCGACAGCTGGGGAACCCGTCCTGGCTCACCCTGAGAGATGGTCCCTAATGGGTATCTCTAAGGGTCCAAAGAAAGAACTAATGATCAGGAACTAGATTTAGCCATCAGAAACGTCAGGAACTCAGAGCGTGATGCGCATTGTGACGTGGAGATTAGTGGAAAGGGATGAGTTATGAGGATGTGCCTCATTGGCTGAACACCTTAGCTTTACACTTTTTTGTGACTTATTTGTCTAGAACAATGATGCTGAACATGCGCCATGAGGACAGAAACTTATACAGTCTGTTTGAATAACAATACTTCGCACATTTCCTTCTTGCACTTGTCATAAATCAGGGGGTCAATGGGAGTCAAGGCCATAGCAGGGCAATATGTAACATTTGTTCTTGAAGTGAAGAAACAACAAACAACTTAAGTCATGTCCTTTAAAGAAGGGCGTATGGATGTTTGTTGAATCCTTCAGGCACATGAAGATGATTTTGGATCACATAAACTGTGGTCTAAACCAAAACCACAGGTAGACCGCTCCACTACAGTAGCTCATGAGCAGGAAGTGAATATGCTGCAATATTGATTGCCCAGACTAACTTCTCACCAGATACACAAGAAAACGTTGACTAAATTGGTCTAAATTACCAAGCAAAAAAATGCACATAAGTGTCTCTGACCAAGAAAGAGAGCACACATACCCTCACTAGAAGTTCCGATAAGCCTTGTGGAAAGGTCTCATTTAACTGACAGACACTCAGCAAGCTGTTCTTAGTCAGGAAAAAGAAATAAGAGTAATTTACCAAAGTTGTCCAAAACCTTAAACGGCCAGATGAGTAGAGTTGTGACTGCATTTTGGTAGGCAATAAATAGTAAATACAAGTCATTAGAACAAATTCGCTTCATAGGTCATATGCTTTGCCCTTGTCATGGTTATGTCAATGCTGCAAGCCTAGCATTCTAATACACTGACTGTTTATTAGTAGAAATAGATCCACAATGTCAAGGTATCTTGTAATTTCACGACTCTATTTTCTGAATTTACATTTTTTTTAAACTCTTTTTACTGGTACGTATACGATGACTTGTACATACAGGGAGCAGCATATTATAGCATCATTCAATTTTTACACTTTTCTAAGTTCTCTTATACATGTTATGACTTACAACAATCTTGAATAGTAAAACCATGTTACTCCTCAGTGTCTGCCCTAGAAGCCTCAGTATGTCTGCCAGGCCCCCCAAATGTGCTCCCTTTTATTGGGGCACCCTCTACTCGTGTATATCATGTGCTCTGCTTGCCAGCACCAGTCTAAATCATTTTCCAATTCTTGTACTGTCTGGATGGAGGTCGCCCCCCATTTCCTTGCTACGTTCCGTTTTTCAACTCCAGCTGCCCGCGCTAGCCACTGTCTAACATGTTTCAGCCAGTCTACTTCTCCTGCAGTCATCAGCAGGAACGAATCTGCACATTTAATATACAACAATGTAGTCATTCTGATTCAGTTCTGGGCCAAATACATGTTATTTTAAATATTTCACTGGGTAATAGCAAATGTTTTTTCTCATAATAGTCTACCACTCCATCATCCCACCTGAAACAATCTGAAGGAATGATAAGAAATGTTTCCTCCTTCGAAGCACTTTTATCACTTTGAGCCTGATTTAGATTTCAGCGGCCGGTCACTCCATCACAAGTGTGATGGATATCCCATCCAACATATTACACGAGCCATTGTATACAATGCACTTGCAATGCAGTGGACGGGGTGTCAGTCACGTTTGTGACAGAGTAACCCATCTGCTGAGCTGCAAAACAGACCCTTATTGCAGATATTGCATATGCTTTTCATTCGCACCTTAAAATGGAAATATTGCATAGATGAACCTAGAAAGCAGCAACATCCCTCTGACCTGACATTAATGAACATATTTCTCCAATTAATAATTTTGATTAACAGTAGGAATAATATATCTCTCTCAATTGTTCAGGCAATGTATTCGTGGCTAGATGCTCCTTTAACTATGCAGAGGTCTTTACACAATTTTTACAATTTAACCCACCCAGGTTTAGTATTTTTGATTCACTCTTAGGGCACTCAGTACAAGCTCCCATGTTCATGCGTATGGCATGGGGAGGGTGAAAATTCCGCACCCCTGGCAGAGCTTCGCCCTCTTGGAACGCGTAGTTCTGGTAAAACTCTATCAACTGCCACGTGGTGGAGTTATAGTTCTCACAAACAGCTCACCAAAATGACACAAGCGAGTAATTGCACCCCACGTGCGCTATTTTCGGGTGCTAGCAGGTCTCCTGTTAAGATATCTCAATGCGGGGACTTGCAGCAGGTCGCAGCCGTTCACATTGAGAAAGTTGCTGCTCATGTAGGAAATGTACTCGAGCGGAAGAAAGAAGCAGTGCTCTACGGTGCGCGGCAGTTTACAGCACGGAACAAGCTCCCAGCACTAAACATCGCCATGAGCACCGCAACATGCTGAATTCTGCCTGCTCGCGAAACTCTAGTATAGGCCAGCCTTGTTCCAGATGAAAAAACCTGGGTGTCGGTATCCAAAAATAACCTGCTGCTGAAAACAGACATTCTTGAACTATTGATATTCAATTCTTGTTTCCTCCTATTCAAATCTTTGGCATTGTAGACCACAACATCCTTCTGAACATTCTAAATAATAGAGTAAGGACTGTAGACCCTATTGTAAAAGGCTTCAGGGGCATATTACCAAGCAATAGCGATAATTATCGCTATTGCTTGGTTAGAGACAAAAATGTACCGCTGAGCTGCGGCGATTTTTATCGCAAATAAACCTTGGTATTACCAAGGTTTATCGCAAATGCGATAAAAATCGGCCGCAATGCATGAATATCGCTGAAAAGTCAGCGATATTCATGCATTACCGAGCTAAGGCTCTTAGCCATGTTATCCACCTCCCATTGGATAACATGGCTAAGAACTGCTCAGGTGTGCGTACAAGAAGGTTTTGGGTCCAAAAACCTGACCAGCCAGGACCTCAACAATTGCCAAAACAGAAAAGCATTTGGCTGGCTAGACTGCTTAGAATTACAATCAGAACCCACACAGCCAATGAGTGCTGCGTGGTCAAGTCTTTTTTTTAGCAAAACATTTATTTTTAGTTATCAAACAAATCTTGAAAGTTAATGGGAACTTGACATCAAAGGAAAGCACACCGTCAAAACAGTTAAGTCACAAAACAAAAACAAGCAATTGTATACACCATAAATACAAAATATACAGACATGAATAATAAATCTTTATATATTAAAAAGACACCAAAAAACAACTTAAAATTCCATACATGCTGTCCAAATCAATTGAAAAATCAAGAAAATATAACATGAAAAATCAATACAAGACCAGTCCTTAAACTATAATACTGGTGGACAGGCGGAATGCGAGGTGGAAAACAACTGCCTGCCTATCCACAAAACCTGTGACTCTGTGTTCTATCTAGTTGCACACTAGGGCCCACATCGGTGGGGTAAATTGATCCCAAGTCGCACACTTCCTTCTTGTCACAGGCTGGGGGTCTACGCGTTTCGAACCAACATAGTTCTAGGTTCTCCTCAGGACAGGGACTGGGTAGAGTATTCACTGCACCGCGAGCACAGGTGGTTGCACGGGTGACAGCAAAAACTGTAGAGCAGGACAATGGCTCTGAGCCAAAGTGGGCGGTGTCGGCGGTTGAGAGCGTCCGCCCAGCGGTACGCTATTGCAAAGTGTAGCAACAATCACATCCTTTTTGTATGCTGAACGCCGTCTGAAAGCGTGAGCGGCTTCAGAGATTCTTAAGCGGGTGGGGCAGGAATTAATCTGCCGCAAGCGATAAATGTCAGTTGTAGATTGGGTCCGCTACTGAAGGCGTTCCAAGAGTCCTTCAATACTGCTCAGGGCAGTTGTTAGCTTTTGGAGATATTCGCGCTTAGAGCGAATATCTCCAAAAGTCGGTAATAGGAGATAGTGATGTTAGCGACTGTTTCCAGTCGCTAACATGTTGGCACGCCCACTTTGCATGTCATTAGTGATAAATATCACTGACATGCAAAGCGGGGCCCAAGAGGGTCGCTATCTCCTACTAGCTGTCACTAACTGGTGTTAGCGACAGCTAGGTAATAGGGAGATAATTTTATCTCCGCTTTCTTGGCTTTTAAAGCCAAAAAAGCGGAGATAAACCCCTTTGATAATATGCCCCTCAGTTCATATGTCACAACAGATTGTAGCAGTTAGAGAAAAAAGACTGTATGTTGACAAACTCTTTATTCATCCTTTGGTTTCCCCAAATCGTCATGCTTGCCTCTTTACTCATATGCATATATGGTGAATCTCTGGAGGACAGCAGCTAGGACAAGATCTATACGAGTCTCACCATGAGGCGCAGCTCTAACTGATGACTGACTCCCTCAAATCTTGACCATCTGCTGTAAGGTTATGAAATTATAGCTGCACCAAAGGAACAAAAACCCTCGAATGACTCTGCGCACCCCTAAAATAATAAGAAGCTACCATCTGCCTGGCTCTGTCCCGACATGATAGAATTGTCCCAAAACCATTTGCATTGCTGAATTCTTTAGTTGAACCTACACAGCCCTGCCAAGTACCATGCATCAGGGGTTGGGCTAGTAGCACATTTGAGTGTATTGTCCCCGCCACTGCACTAAAATGCATTCATCACTGGAGGACAGCAATAAACTCACTGACCTTCGATTGGAGACTCAACTGCAGCAGCATTAAAACCTCCAAGAGACTCACAACCATCAGTGTGACTCATTTTTCGTCCTCCAACCAGTCAGATTTCAAGTACGTTTTTTTTAAAGGGCGAGAGTCTGTGCCCCAGTTCACACATGTGTGTGTGTGTATGTGTGCGAGAGTGTAGCTATTAGATTTATCAATACATCTGGTCATCTGCGCTGTTTTCGTTCATCATATGAGATATGCGTGCATAGTAAAAAGGTCACATATTTAAAAAGTCTTAAAAAAATAATACACAAATAAGAATTTATACAGTATCATGAAGTCTTACTATCAAAACAAAGCTTTACACCACCCTTAGTATAAGTAAAAACTAAAGAGAAAATAATAAGGTTCCAAACTATGCACTGCAGTCTACATGCAGCTTGAAGATACCAGTTCAAAACTCATTAAGCTATATTTCAAGGACTATACCTTGTGACTTTTGGGTAACAAAAGGTTCTCACAAGCATAAGCAGTAACCAGCTAATCTGTTTACTCAAAATACAAATCGCATACCCGCATGTTTCATGTTGTGCTTAGGGACATGTATATTAAATCTGCCTGCTATGTGATAAGCCAGACTTGTGGCTAGACTGCACAGTGATTTCTCATGCAAGTGCACTGACTATCAAATATTTTACGGTAGATCAATCTTCCTCATCAGGCGCTTTGCGGCAGTTTTAATGCGTTTCAGAGCATTTCATTGTTTAAAGTGATGATTTTATATATGTATATCTTTACATATGCTTTACTACGTTCGCTTATCGAAGTTTGAAGTGCCACGTATTTGGCTGTAGTACACAACTCATACTACACTGGAACCATGAAAATGTCTAACATTAGCAGTCTAAAAACTTGGCAGCTAAGTCTGCATTAAAACTAGAATTTCATTTCAAGACTACAGAGTGCAGCAACAAAATATAATACAATTAATTCTTAACCCAGTCCAAATCTAGTAGCACACACCTTAGTTATATTACAAGTAGGTCTTGGAAATGTCCTCATTACCCACCTTTGCAAGATATGTGTGTCCTCTAGAGGTCTGGTTCATGCCAAAAATTTTTAAATATCTAATGCTGACACAGCCTTACATCCCAATGAATATTTGTAATGTTGTGAAAGTAACATTTAGGGGCCGATTACAATGTTGTGCGAAAAGCCTCCGACCAACAGCCAGATTCTCCTAGACTGCGTCGGAACCCATGAGCCTGATTCGGTCAGATTACAATTACGATGTTCGTGGTTGAAAGGGAAACCGTTCGGTCATTCCCAATCGGTTCCGACTGGCTCTCGGAGTATCTGTGTCTTTCAGAACTGCATTGTACAGCTCCACGGAGAGTGATTTCGATGTTGGATTCCAACAGCCTTCCCTAGTTGCACTGTCTGACATGAGAAGGCTGCTGCAAACTGACTTTAGAGGCCCGTAGTAAGGCCCCCTTTTATCCTGAGGTCTCCAGTTGGAGGGCACACTACTTCAGAAAACAAAAAAGATTAGTGATGGAGAGGGAAAGAGGAGTTATTTTAGCGGAGGACATGTTAACATGTTGGTTGGATTGAATATGATAATGTAGGAATATAGGATGGAAGAGTCTTGAAAGTGTTTTTTTTCCAGCGACCAATGTGGTACGATGAAGTTTGGAAAGATTAAAAGGAGAGATGGAAGAGGGAAGAGTCTGTAGAATGGATTATTGAAATTAATTAAGGAGATCATATTGGTGAAATTATGTTTTGGAAGAGTCAAGGAGGGATACATGAGGGAAGAATTTAGCAAGAGTTGTTTGGGAGATGATAGTAGTAAAGTGATGTTTGGGGTGATCCATGATTGGAAGAGTCTTGAAAGGTTTATTTTGAAGATCACAGTAGAAGAATGAGGTGTAGAATGAGTCAGAGAGTGTAGGTAGAGGATGCATTGAAAGAGGTATTGGGTGAGACTTAGGGTGGTGTATTGGAGAGAGTCAAAGTCTTTTTTTCTCTTCTTCTACAGTAGGAGTAAAGTTATAAATATGTAGATACATAAGTTCATAGAGAGTGTATACATGTATTTTATAAACTCAGACTTTCAAGTGTTGCTGTACTTTAAGCTAATTTGTTTGTGCATTTTTAACTGTTTTATTTTATTTTATACTTTCCTCATCATGGCAAAAGTGAAGCAATTTTCGATAAAATTGTTATGATAATATTTACATAAAGTCATAAATGAAACAGAGACCCATACAAATCTAACCAAATAGCTATTTGAAAAAGTAGTGGCCTATATGCATGAGAGATATATATATATATATATATTCACTGAAAAAACCATAGGTTATAGACCATATATAGTTAGGAATTAGCATTTACAAAACCTTGAAAATTCACTGAAAAAAACATAGGTTATAGACCATATATAGTTAGGAATTAGCATTTACAAAACCTTATTTTACTCACACAAAACCATTGAAATTCACTGATGACATCTCAAATGACATCACTGATGACATCTCAAATGACATCTCAAATGACATCACTGATGACAACATCCTGTGACTGTATGATTCTGTAACGTTAAAATATGTCTTACATGTTGAAGAATGAGTGGATGTATAAGTGTCTGGATGAAGGATTTAGTAGGTGCATGACTGACTGTATGAGTGAGTGATTAAATGTGTCTCACTGAGTGCATGGGTTAGTGACTAAACTGTCTTAATTTGTGCATCATTATGTCTGCTGTTCTGTAAACTGCTGCATGTGTTGATCAGTAGCTATATGAGTAACTATATGGGTTATTGATTGGTTGCCCAAGTATTTGTATGGGAGACTGAGTGTGTGTGTGGGTGGCTGGGAGGTGTATGACTCTGTGCATAGATGTGTGAGCAGTTGATTCACTAGATGTATGGGTTCAAAAGTGCATGTGGAAACAGCTGTATGGGCGGTTGACTGTGTGCATGAGTGTATTGGTGAGTGAATGGATATCTCAGTGCTACATGTCAAAGTAAGTACATATGTAAAACACAGTACATGTGAGAGTTGACAAATATAAATAACTGTGCATAAGAGCCAGTGAATGTGTGAGTGGCTGTATGGATCATTGTGAACTTGTATCAGGGATTGTATAAGAGAGTAAATATGTGTTAGTATATGTTTGAATAAGTAAGGTGTGTATAACTGTATAGTTGAGGAAATGGAGGTGTGATTGATTCTTTGCATGACTGACTAGGTGTGTGAGTAACTCCATGGATGAGTGACAGTCTGTGAGCGTCTGTTTACACTGATTGTATCTAAGGTTATATTAGAGTCTGAAGAGGTTCATCGTATTATCACATGAATGATATCGTCAGTGATGTGATCAGTAATGTCAAATGAGATGTCATCAGTGATGTCATTTGAGATGTCATCAGTGATGTCATCAGTGATGTCATTTGAGATGTCATCAGTGATGTCATCAGTGATGTCATTTGAGATGTCATCAGTGATTTCACTGACCATGTCATGAATGATGTAATATGTGACATCATCAGCAGTGGATTGCGGGTGCGCGATATATAGTTAGTGCAACTAACTATATATGCGAATTTCAATGGTTTCGTGTGAGTAAAATAAGGTTTTGTAAATGCTAATTCCTAACTATATATGGTCTATAACCTATGGTTTTTTTTAGTGAATTTTCAAGGTTTTGTAAATGCTAATTCCTAACTATATATGGTCTATAACCTATGGTTCTTTCAGTGAATTTCAATGGTTTTTTAATTGCAAATATCAAAAGCTGTAAAATGTATTCTTCTTTTAAAGGAAAAATATATTTTTTATGTATTTAATATAATTTTTTTATGTATATACATTTTTTTTTTCGCTACCGGTCCGCGCACCGGGTAGCTTCCCGTTAGCTCAATTTGGTGCTGCGACCCGATCCGCGCACCGGGAAACGTTCCGTTAGCACAACTGCCGCATTCGAAAACAACATTGTGACGCGTCACGTAAGCGCGACGTATCGCGTTGCCGCGTAATGCGTCTTATGACGCGCCGCGTTAGCGCACTCGGAAGTGCTCCGGAGCGCGACCCGAGGCGCGAAGCGCAGCACCCCGGAAGCGCTCCGGGCGCGGAGTGGGACGCGTAACGTAAGCGTAACAGGTCATGTAACCTGAAAATAACACTTTTCATTGGTTTAGAACATTTTTTTTCCCAAATGATGAAAGCCCCCACCTTTTTTCCTCACTCTGACTTTCATCTTTGTGAGAGGAAGACCTGTTTCTGCTTGTTCAGTCATGGCATCTGTAGTAGCTGCAGCTGGTGGAGCCCCACCACCACCACAACCACCTAGGAAGGAAGGACCACCTGCAAAGTTCCTTCCAAACCCAGAGGAAGAGGAAGAAGAAGAGGAAGAGGAGGTAGAGCCGAGGCAGTTCTTGCGTGAAGTGCCCCGGCAATCCCACCGCTTAGACCATTTTATATGGCAATTTTTTTCTTACCCTCGAGGGCAAAAGAAGGTCAATGCCCGGCTGGTGACATGCCTCATTGCGATGCAGTTCTGTCCCGAGGCACAGACAAAAAGTATAGTTTTGGAAACTATACTATGCACCGCCACAGGCAGAGGTGGCATCCAATCAATTATAGCGTTGCTGAGGTGCGTCACCTCCAGGATAACCCACCAATATTATTTTACTGTTTCCCTTGGTTTTCCCCTTGTTACGCTTTCCGGAACGCTACGCGGTGCGCGGACCGGGCACTAACCGTGCAATTTTTTTTTAAAAAAGGCTCTTTTCTTTTACATATATGGGCCTCCTCAGCCACCCTCAGAAAACCTAGGGGGTAAGGATATGTCTCCTGTGCCCCCTTATACCCATTCCCAACATTGTTTATCCTCTGTCTTGTGACTAAATTCGTCCGAAACACAAGATGGCGGACTCCCGTTACGCTCCCGGTGAGCTACCCGGTTCGCGTACCGGGTAGCGCTTCCACCGCGAAAAATCATTTTTTAAAATTTTTTATTTTGTTGCCCCGCGGGGCCCTTTAATAGCCCCCACATCAATCCTAGGGGGTCAGGAGGGGTCTACCTTGACCCCTTTCATTCATTTCCCCCTTCGTTTATTTCCACCTCTTGTCTCTCAATCCTACTGAGAGACAAGATGGCGGCCGCTCCGGACTGTTTAGAATGTTGACAGTCACCGGAGAGCCAATCCGCTTCTCCTCGCGAAGTTTCGTTACGCGTCTGGTACGCGAACCGGGGCGCTAACAGGGACACTGTCACAGATATATATATTTTTTTGAACGTTAATTTCTCAAAATCCACTGGAGCACATATCTTGAGACCTAGCAAAGGCACATCGGGCAAACAGTCTCTACAATTTTGCCAAGTTTCATAGAAATCCATTTAGCCGTTCGAGCTAAAAGTGAGTCCAACCGCCCTATGGAAAACTCAATGTTAAAAACACGTTTTGGGACCCCCCTTTTTTCTCGGCCCCCACTTGACGAAACCCCGCCAAACTTTTAGGGGACGCTCAGAAACAAAATGTGCCATTTTCCTGAAAATTTCAGCCAATTCCGTCCATCAACGCCAAAGGTATTCAACATAGAATTATCAGAAATCCCTATTAAAAAAAATCCTAACTATATATACCGACTGGCGACCGCCAGTAGGTAATATCTATATCTATATATCTATATCTATATCTATATCTTGACCAAACAGGGACCTTAACTTCTAGTCAGGGCAAAGGGGTACACACTGTTGATAACCCCTGCTCACCCCCTAGGTAGCTTGGCAAGAGCAGACAGGCTTATCCCCAAGGCAATGTGTAAGGTATTTACACTAACACGCACAGTAACACAGTGAAACACCACAAATTGACACTACACAGGTATTTATAAAAATATAAAGATCTTTATTTATAGATTCAGATCAGATCAAAAATGTCAGCAAACCATCATACCAATAAAGTTACTTAAAAAAAATCAATGGCTCTATTGTAATGTCTCTTCCCTCACAGACAGTTCACTTGTAACACTGTCATTGGTCGTATGACTGGGAGCCTGTGTCTATGTTCCCAGTTTGTCTTAGTCCCCTAACTCTCAAACGCGGGGACTCAGCAGTTCAGTTTTTAAACTGAGCCCAGATGTTCTGTTCCCGCCACAAGCGAGTGAAAACTGCCCTCAGTATCACCCCCGGTACTTGGACTCCTGTTATGAACACCTCTGGCGCTTTCTCTAATATGAAAGGGATGGGGCCGTGCCCGTTGTCCCCCGTTTGAGCCACACACGGCCCATCAGCAGGGCACGGGTAGATCACTGCAGGAGGCGCGAGCTCCCGTCTGAGAACCGGAGCGAGTTACCTGGCAGGTGGGTACTGGGCCGTCCGTGAGATGCCAGGCATCTTCACAGCAGGGCAGGTTTCTTTCCCAAGAGGCTCCCCGGTTCCCGGTACAGCTCTGCTTCCAGGCCTGCACGTGGGGAAGCCCTCAAGGCTGGGTCAATCCCAGCGCGGCAGGCTGATCTCGCGGTATGAATCCCCGGGACTAGGACCAATCCAGACGCGGCATTCTGATGACGAAGCGGGTATCCCTGACAGCTCGGGCCAATCCCAGCGAGGCCCAGCGGTGACATCAGCTGTTTTTCTCTTCTCCTCGAACTCGGCCACACACTCGCGGTACAACGGTGACACTTTTGGGGCACAGCATGGTGTTAAAATTACACGCACTTCTCTCAACAGTGGCCCGGGGCCCACTGGGGTGATTCTGGCCTCCCTTTGATGACGACCTGGGGCAGTGCACAGAGTCGCACTCTGGAGAGGCGGAATAGCCAATACAGGGTGCGGCAGTCCTCCACCAGCTTCACTGTGTGCCGGTCGCACACCGAACCTCCAGGATCACACGACCAGGCAAATTTAGCAGAGCATCCAGGCTATGCACAGAGATATGCACGCAGCCCCTTGTTGAATGTTTCTTTAGGAACCTTGGTGTCCCTGCGTTCCCAACAGGAGGTCAGCTCTTCCTAGGCCCTTGGAGACTTCTTTAAGACACAGCACACAGCAAAGTCCCCTTTTCTCCTCTTCAGTGGATACAGCAAACTACAGGTCAGTCCCAGAACCCACAGCAAGGGCAGTCTTCCCTAGTCTCTTCAGCTGATCTTCCTAGCAGAGATTCCTCTTGATTGCAGAAGTAGTCTGATTTTGAAGGGGTCTCTGTCCTAGTTTTATACCCCTAAAGTCTTTGTTCTTCATGTGTTGGGGGTTCTGGACCCAGTTCAAACCAGTCCTGGGGGCACTCTGCCAGTGCACAACTTCTTCCTTTGAGACAGGGGGCCAAGGTTCTCAGACGCCCAGCAGGAGGTGGAGCCAGTCCTTTGTGGAGGAAGGCACAGCCTAACTCAGCTACAGGGATTTCCCAACCCACCTCTCTAAATGCACATGGGCCTATTCAGCCTAGGACTACACACCCAGACCCCTGGAGCCAAGACACCTCACCAGCCCCTGTCACTCCCCAAAGCCAGACAGTCAATCCACAACCAGACATAGACACACAGGAAGGTTTGAACAGAGAAACAGCAACTTTCTAAAAGTGCCATTTCTAAATGCAGGATTTAAAAACCATCTGCACAAAAAGATGTGTCATTAAATTCTGAATTCAAGGGTACCAGACTCCATGTCTTCATCTTGTTCCTATGGGAAGATATGCTGGTATAATGGTACACAGCCTTCCCCATTCTATCCTATGGGCAAGTTGCCTCCCAATAGTGAAAAACGAAATTGTCTGTATTTCACTATTATGACATGTTAGACACATCGGTACATGTCCTATCTTTCACCTGCACTGCACCCTGCCCAGGGGGGTACCTTGGGCCTTCTATAGGGGGGGTCCTATGTGCACAGAAAGGGAAGGGTAGGGCCTGGCAAGGGTGGGCACTTGCCAGGACAACATGGCAGTTCACAGACTGCACCCAGGCACTGCTGTGGCAGGCCTTAGACACCATTTTAGGGCTACTCATGTGGGTGGCACAATCAGTGCTGCAGGCCCACTGGTAGCATTTGATTCACCAGCCCTGGCACACTCAGTGCACTTTACTAAGGACTTCTTGGTAATACAAATATGCCAATCATGGATAACCAATCACAATAACAATTTACACAGGGAGCACTTGCCCCTGGCCACCGATTTTTAGTGGCCACAGGGCCCAGATCATCTAAACCAGCAAAAGTGAAATCCAGCAGAGCATCAAAAACACAGGAGGCAGAGGCAAAAAGTCAGGGGTAACCACGCCAAGGATGTCGGGTCTAACATGCGTCCCCTCCAGCTGAAAGTGGGGAGAACTACCCATCCTCTTGGGAAGTCTCTTCACTAAGGCGGAAAAACCTGGACACACCATCAGCGTTGGCGTGTTCTGTGCCAGGGCGGTATTCCACCGTAAAGTCCTTTCCCTGTAGGGAGCTGGACCACCTCAACAGTTTTGAGTTCTCACCCCTCATCTGCATTTACCATCTGAGGGGCCTGTGGTCTTGTCTGAACGCGGAAGTGAGTCCCAAACAGGTAGGGCCTCAGCTTCTTCAGAGCCCAGACCACAGCAAAATCTTCCCTTTCAATTGCACTCCACCTCTGTTCCCTGGGTAGTAGCCTCCGGCTGATGAAAGCTACAGGTTGGTCCCAGCCCTCGTCAGTAATCTGTGAGAGAACTGCTCCCACACCATGCTCTGAAGAGTTTGTCTGCACTATGAACTCACTGGAGAAGTCAGGTGCCTTGAGCACCGGTGCTGTGCACATGGCAGACTTCAGGGTATAAAAAGCAGTTTGGCAGGCTTTGGCCCAATTCAATTTCCTGGGCTTATTTCCAGATGTCAGCTCTGTCAAGGGGGCAACGATGGTGCCATATCCCTTGATAAACCGTCTGTAATACCCGGAGAGTCCTAAGAAGGCTCTCACCTCTATCTGGGTCTTGGGGGGTTCCAAAGCCAGAATTGTATCAATCTTAGCCTGTAGGGGCGCCACCTTGCCGCTCCCTACCTGGTGTCCCAAGTACATCACAGATCCCTGCCCTATCTGGCACTTGCTGTCCTTGAAAGTGAGGCCTGCCCTTTGCAGAGCCTTCAACACTTCACAGAGGAGTTGCAAGTGTTCCTCCCACATGGAGCTGTACACAGCAATGTCATCCAGGTATGCAGCCCGGTCAGTACCTGGTTGACCAGTCTCTGGAAGGTGACAGGGGCATTATTCAACCCAAAGGGCATGACCCGGAACTGGAAGTTCCCCTCTTGCGTTGAAAATGCAGACCTCTCCTTGGCCCCATCAGTTAAGGCAATCTGCCAGTACCCAGAAGTTAAATCGAACATACTGAGGTACCGGGCAGCTCCCAACCGATCCACCAGCTCATCAGCTCTGGGGATGGGGTGTGTGTCAGTCTTGGTGACCGTATTGAGCCCACGATAGTCCACACAAAACCGGAGTTCTGAAGTGGCACCAGGGCCAACAGCTTTTTTGGGGACCAAGACCACTGGGCTAGCCCAGGGGCTGCTGGAGGGCTCAATTACCCCTAGCACCAACATCTTGGAAACCTCTTCTTTGATGCTGGCCCTGACCTTGTCAGCTACTCTGTAAAATTTCTGTTTCACAGGTAGACTATCTCCAGTGTCCACATCATGGACGCACCAATTGGTGTCACCCGATCCGCGCACCGGGAAACATTCCGTTAGCACAACTGCCGCATTCGAAAACAACATTGTGACGCGTCACGTAAGCGCGACGTATCGCGTTGCCGCGTAATGCGTCTTATGACGTGCCGCGTTAGCGCACTCGGAAGTGCTCCGGAGCGCGACCCGAGGCGCGAAGCGCAGCACCCCGGAAGCGCTCCGGGCGCGGAGTGGGACGCGTAACGTAAGCGTAACAGGTCATGTAACCTGAAAATAACACTTTTCATTGGTTTAGAACATTTTTTTTCCCAAATGATGAAAGCCCCCACCTTTTTTCCTCACTCTGACTTTCATCTTTGTGAGAGGAAGACCTGTTTCTGCTTGTTCAGTCATGGCATCTGTAGTAGCTGCAGCTGGTGGAGCCCCACCACCACCACAACCACCTAGGAAGGAAGGACCACCTGCAAAGTTCCTTCCAAACCCAGAGGAAGAGGAAGAAGAAGAGGAAGAGGAGGTAGAGCCGAGGCAGTTCTTGCGTGAAGTGCCCCGGCAATCCCACCGCTTAGACCATTTTATATGGCAATTTTTTTCTTACCCTCGAGGGCAAAAGAAGGTCAATGCCCGGCTGGTGACATGCCTCATTGCGATGCAGTTCTGTCCCGAGGCACAGACAAAAAGTATAGTTTTGGAAACTATACTATGCACCGCCACAGGCAGAGGTGGCATCCAATCAATTATAGCGTTGCTGAGGTGCGTCACCTCCAGGATAACCCACCAATATTATTTTACTGTTTCCCTTGGTTTTCCCCTTGTTACGCTTTCCGGAACGCTACGCGGTGCGCGGACCGGGCACTAACCGTGCAATTTTTTTTTAAAAAAGGCTCTTTTCTTTTACATATATGGGCCTCCTCAGCCACCCTCAGAAAACCTAGGGGGTAAGGATATGTCTCCTGTGCCCCCTTATACCCATTCCCAACATTGTTTATCCTCTGTCTTGTGACTAAATTCGTCCGAAACACAAGATGGCGGACTCCCGTTACGCTCCCGGTGAGCTACCCGGTTCGCGTACCGGGTAGCGCTTCCACCGCGAAAAATCATTTTTTTAAATTTTTTATTTTGTTGCCCCGCGGGGCCCTTTAATAGCCCCCACATCAATCCTAGGGGGTCAGGAGGGGTCTACCTTGACCCCTTTCATTCATTTCCCCCTTCGTTTATTTCCACCTCTTGTCTCTCAATCCTACTGAGAGACAAGATGGCGGCCGCTCCGGACTGTTTAGAATGTTGACAGTCACCGGAGAGCCAATCCGCTTCTCCTCGCGAAGTTTCGTTACGCGTCTGGTACGCGAACCGGGGCGCTAACAGGGACACTGTCACAGATATATATATTTTTTTGAACGTTAATTTCTCAAAATCCACTGGAGCACATATCTTGAGACCTAGCAAAGGCACATCGGGCAAACAGTCTCTACAATTTTGCCAAGTTTCATAGAAATCCATTTAGCCGTTCGAGCTAAAAGTGAGTCCAACCGCCCTATGGAAAACTCAATGTTAAAAACACGTTTTGGGACCCCCCTTTTTTCTCGGCCCCCACTTGACGAAACCCCGCCAAACTTTTAGGGGACGCTCAGAAACAAAATGTGCCATTTTCCTGAAAATTCCAGCCAATTCCGTCCATCAACGCCAAAGGTATTCAACATAGAATTATCAGAAATCCCTATTAAAAAAAATCCTAACTATATATACCGACTGGCGACCGCCAGTAGGTAATATCTATATCTATATATCTATATCTATATCTATATCTTGACCAAACAGGGACCTTAACTTCTAGTCAGGGCAAAGGGGTACACACTGTTGATAACCCCTGCTCACCCCCTAGGTAGCTTGGCAAGAGCAGACAGGCTTATCCCCAAGGCAATGTGTAAGGTATTTACACTAACACGCACAGTAACACAGTGAAACACCACAAATTGACACTACACAGGTATTTATAAAAATATAAAGATCTTTATTTATAGATTCAGATCAGATCAAAAATGTCAGCAAACCATCATACCAATAAAGTTACTTAAAAAAAATCAATGGCTCTATTGTAATGTCTCTTCCCTCACAGACAGTTCACTTGTAACACTGTCATTGGTCGTATGACTGGGAGCCTGTGTCTATGTTCCCAGTTTGTCTTAGTCCCCTAACTCTCAAACGCGGGGACTCAGCAGTTCAGTTTTTAAACTGAGCCCAGATGTTCTGTTCCCGCCACAAGCGAGTGAAAACTGCCCTCAGTATCACCCCCGGTACTTGGACTCCTGTTATGAACACCTCTGGCGCTTTCTCTAATATGAAAGGGATGGGGCCGTGCCCGTTGTCCCCCGTTTGAGCCACACACGGCCCATCAGCAGGGCACGGGTAGATCACTGCAGGAGGCGCGAGCTCCCGTCTGAGAACCGGAGCGAGTTACCTGGCAGGTGGGTACTGGGCCGTCCGTGAGATGCCAGGCATCTTCACAGCAGGGCAGGTTTCTTTCCCAAGAGGCTCCCCGGTTCCCGGTACAGCTCTGCTTCCAGGCCTGCACGTGGGGAAGCCCTCAAGGCTGGGTCAATCCCAGCGCGGCAGGCTGATCTCGCGGTATGAATCCCCGGGACTAGGACCAATCCAGACGCGGCATTCTGATGACGAAGCGGGTATCCCTGACAGCTCGGGCCAATCCCAGCGAGGCCCAGCGGTGACATCAGCTGTTTTTCTCTTCTCCTCGAACTCGGCCACACACTCGCGGTACAACGGTGACACTTTTGGGGCACAGCATGGTGTTAAAATTACACGCACTTCTCTCAACAGTGGCCCGGGGCCCACTGGGGTGATTCTGGCCTCCCTTTGATGACGACCTGGGGCAGTGCACAGAGTCGCACTCTGGAGAGGCGGAATAGCCAATACAGGGTGCGGCAGTCCTCCACCAGCTTCACTGTGTGCCGGTCGCACACCGAACCTCCAGGATCACACGACCAGGCAAATTAAGCAGAGCATCCAGGCTATGCACAGAGATATGCACGCAGCCCCTTGTTGAATGTTTCTTTAGGAACCTTGGTGTCCCTGCGTTCCCAACAGGAGGTCAGCTCTTCCTAGGCCCTTGGAGACTTCTTTAAGACACAGCACACAGCAAAGTCCCCTTTTCTCCTCTTCAGTGGATACAGCAAACTACAGGTCAGTCCCAGAACCCACAGCAAGGGCAGTCTTCCCTAGTCTCTTCAGCTGATCTTCCTAGCAGAGATTCCTCTTGATTGCAGAAGTAGTCTGATTTTGAAGGGGTCTCTGTCCTAGTTTTATACCCCTAAAGTCTTTGTTCTTCATGTGTTGGGGGTTCTGGACCCAGTTCAAACCAGTCCTGGGGGCACTCTGCCAGTGCACAACTTCTTCCTTTGAGACAGGGGGCCAAGGTTCTCAGACGCCCAGCAGGAGGTGGAGCCAGTCCTTTGTGGAGGAAGGCACAGCCTAACTCAGCTACAGGGATTTCCCAACCCACCTCTCTAAATGCACATGGGCCTATTCAGCCTAGGACTACACACCCAGACCCCTGGAGCCAAGACACCTCACCAGCCCCTGTCACTCCCCAAAGCCAGACAGTCAATCCACAACCAGACATAGACACACAGGAAGGTTTGAACAGAGAAACAGCAACTTTCTAAAAGTGCCATTTCTAAATGCAGGATTTAAAAACCATCTGCACAAAAAGATGTGTCATTAAATTCTGAATTCAAGGGTACCAGACTCCATGTCTTCATCTTGTTCCTATGGGAAGATATGCTGGTATAATGGTACACAGCCTTCCCCATTCTATCCTATGGGCAAGTTGCCTCCCAATAGTGAAAAACGAAATTGTCTGTATTTCACTATTATGACATGTTAGACACATCGGTACATGTCCTATCTTTCACCTGCACTGCACCCTGCCCAGGGGGGTACCTTGGGCCTTCTATAGGGGGGGTCCTATGTGCACAGAAAGGGAAGGGTAGGGCCTGGCAAGGGTGGGCACTTGCCAGGACAACATGGCAGTTCACAGACTGCACCCAGGCACTGCTGTGGCAGGCCTTAGACACCATTTTAGGGCTACTCATGTGGGTGGCACAATCAGTGCTGCAGGCCCACTGGTAGCATTTGATTCACCAGCCCTGGCACACTCAGTGCACTTTACTAAGGACTTCTTGGTAATACAAATATGCCAATCATGGATAACCAATCACAATAACAATTTACACAGGGAGCACTTGCCCCTGGCCACCGATTTTTAGTGGCCACAGGGCCCAGATCATCTAAACCAGCAAAAGTGAAATCCAGCAGAGCATCAAAAACACAGGAGGCAGAGGCAAAAAGTCAGGGGTAACCACGCCAAGGATGTCGGGTCTAACATGCGTCCCCTCCAGCTGAAAGTGGGGAGAACTATCCATCCTCTTGGGAAGTCTCTTCACTAAGGCGGAAAAACCTGGACACAACATCAGCGTTGGCGTGTTCTGTGCCAGGGCGGTATTCCACCGTAAAGTCCTTTCCCTGTAGGGAGCTGGACCACCTCAACAGTTTTGGGTTCTCACCCCTCATCTGCATTTACCATCTGAGGGGCCTGTGGTCTGTCTGAACGCGGAAGTGAGTCCCAAACAGGTAGGGCCTCAGCTTCTTCAGAGCCCAGACCACAGCAAAATCTTCCCTTTCAATTGCACTCCACCTCTGTTCCCTGGGTAGTAGCCTCCGGCTGATGAAAGCTACAGGTTGGTCCCAGCCCTCGTCAGTAATCTGTGAGAGAACTGCTCCCACACCATGCTCTGAAGAGTTTGTCTGCACTATGAACTCACTGGAGAAGTCAGGTGCCTTGAGCACCGGTGCTGTGCACATGGCAGACTTCAGGGTATAAAAAGCAGTTTGGCAGGCTTTGGCCCAATTCAATTTCCTGGGCTTATTTCCAGATGTCAGCTCTGTCAAGGGGGCAACGATGGTGCCATATCCCTTGATAAACCGTCTGTAATACCCGGAGAGTCCTAAGAAGGCTCTCACCTCTATCTGGGTCTTGGGGGGTTCCCAAGCCAGAATTGTATCAATCTTAGCCTGTAGGGGCGCCACCTTGCCGCTCCCTACCTGGTGTCCCAAGTACATCACAGATCCCTGCCCTATCTGGCACTTGCTGTCCTTGATAGTGAGGCCTGCCCTTTGCAGAGCCTTCAACACTTCACAGAGGAGTTGCAAGTGTTCCTCCCACATGGAGCTGTACACAGCAATGTCATCCAGGTATGCAGCCCGGTCAGTACCTGGTTGACCAGTCTCTGGAAGGTGACAGGGGCATTATTCAACCCAAAGGGCATGACCCGGAACTGGAAGTTCCCCTCTTGCGTTGAAAATGCAGACCTCTCCTTGGCCCCATCAGTTAAGGCAATCTGCCAGTACCCAGAAGTTAAATCGAACATACTGAGGTACCGGGCAGCTCCCAACCGATCCACCAGCTCATCAGCTCTGGGGATGGGGTGTGTGTCAGTCTTGGTGACCGTATTGAGCCCACGATAGTCCACACAAAACCGGAGTTCTGAAGTGGCACCAGGGCCAACAGCTTTTTTGGGGACCAAGACCACTGGGCTAGCCCAGGGGCTGCTGGAGGGCTCAATTACCCCTAGCACCAACATCTTGGAAACCTCTTCTTTGATGCTGGCCCTGACCTTGTCAGCTACTCTGTAAAATTTCTGTTTCACAGGTAGACTATCTCCAGTGTCCACATCATGGACGCACCAATTGGTGACACCTGGGGTCAGGGAGAAGAGGGAGAAAAACTGACCCAACCCCTGGCGACAGTCCCTCAGCTACTCTGGGGTCAGGGTAGGCGAGAGGACCACACCATCCACTGACCCGTCTTACTCTTTGGCTGCCAGGAGGTCAGGGAGAGGATCACTCTCCTCTTCCCCTCCAGCATATTTAGCCATGAGCATTGTCACTTCAGACCTCTCAGAGTGGTGTTTGAGGCAGTTCACATGCAAGACTCTAAGGGGCTGCCTGGGAGTCTTCAAGTTAACCAGGTAGGTTACTTCGCTCTTGTGCTCCACCACCTCACATGGCCCAGTTCACTTGTCTTCGAGCGCACAAGGCTCCACTGGCGCCATCACCCACACTTTCTGCCCAGGTTGAAATTCAACCAGAGTAGTATTCTGGTCGTACCATCTTTTCATTTCTTTCTGGCTAGCTTCCAGGTTCTCCTGAGCAAGCTTCCTGAAGCGCTGTGTCTGGTTGTGGATGGCCAGCACATAGCTGAACACATCCTGGGGGGTTTTCCCACGGGATTTCTCCCACCCATCCTTCACCAGTGTGAGAGGTCCTCTTACAGGGTGGCCATACAGGAGTTCGAAGGGACTGAATCCTAGTACTTCTGAGGCACCTCCCTGGAGTCAAACAACAGGCATGGTTACAAGACGTCTGTCATGAACTCCCCCTTCCTCTCCTATGCCGTTAGAGCCGGGTTTCCCGCGATCCGGCACATGCAACGATCAGCGGCATCACAGAGCGGAACTACGACAACCAGCATGCCTAGCGAGGCCTTTGCGGCGACCGGAAACGCCTACATATAGCTTGCCTCATCAGAGACTCTGGGTCGGAAATTATGATTCCTTGCCGTCCTCGAGGGCTGCCCTGGAGTTTGCTACGAGAAGCCCTTCGCCCGCAACAGTTCTGAGCGCGAGAGAAGTAGGTGAGGTCAGGGCGGCTCACCGCATCTCGCTTCCCGGTCATAATGACTCGAGTGTCATTCCGACACTCTTTGATAATTTGGAGGAGAAGCTTCCCGTAGGGGTGGCAAGAGCGTCTCATATTTGACCCCGCCAGATTCCACCAAACGGGAATTGAAGATACGGAGGCAAGATCGAGCGGCTGCTCTCTGCCCCCGTTTTCAATACCCGACAGCTGGTATCATTGTTAGACCTTAGCAGAGACGCACCCCACAGAGGCGTTTGCCGTGTCTCTGCTGTACATTGAGTTTATCCTCACAGAAGCATTGATACAGAGCACAGGGACTGCGCCCTGATAGAGGAGGAGGTTGAGTGGCTGCTCCCTTCATCTCGGTGAGAACTCTTGGTGGAGAGCCCAGCTGGGCCTCCCAAGTTCGTTGCTTCACTGTGAGACATCCAAAGCCATTAGCAGCACACGAACGGCATTGTCGGCCGTTTCTTAGCACAGTACCCTTCGTTGGTGAATACCGGGACAGGTATTCATGCGGAGGACGGTGGGATTTCCGTGCAGGCATAAGGACCCGTGCTGCTAATGGGTATCGTTGACATTTCCCTTATGCTTATTTCTTTGATGATTCATTGACTCTATCTACACTTTATGTTTTGCCATATTGGTTGCTTTCGTTTCTTATTACCTTTACTAACATTGATCCAATAAATACAATTGGTCAGATACAGCTGTTTGGGGTCTGATTATCTTCCTTAGCCTGGCCTCTCCCGATCCCGGGTATTCAACAGGTTACAACATCCCACTTCCGTCTCATGGGCTCTGCTAGGCGCATAATCATACCTTTCAGGATGTGGTTGTACCTTTCAACCAACCCATTTCCTTGAGTGTGGTAAGGTGTGGTGAACTTATAAGTTAACCCACACTCCTCCCAAAGAGACTTCATGTACCTAGAGACGAAGCTGGTATCCCGGTCGGAGACCACCTCTCTGGGGAACCCCACTCTGGAAAAGATCCCCATCAATGTACGGCCCACCACGCGTGCTGTGATTGTCCTGAGAGGGACTGCTTCCAGGTACCGGGTGGCATGGTCCACCAAGACCAGAATGAACCTGTTGCCTAAGGCTGTCTTGAGGTCCAGGGGCCCTACGATGTTGATGCCCACCCGTTCGAAAGGGGTGCTCACCACAGGAAAGGGTTGGAGGGGTGCCTTGCACTTCACTCCAGTCTTGCCACTGGCCTGACATGTTTGGCAAGATCTACAAAAGGCCCCAATGTGCTTCTTCATCTGGGGCCAGTAGAAGTAGGTGACAAGCCTGTG
This sequence comes from Lissotriton vulgaris, assembly GCF_964263255.1. NCBI lineage: Eukaryota > Metazoa > Chordata > Amphibia > Caudata > Salamandridae > Lissotriton > Lissotriton vulgaris. The sequence continues at coordinate 224,643,725 of NC_141695.1, forward strand.
GTGGGTCTTGTCTTACCCCAGATGTCCGGCGAGAGGCACGTCATGAGCCCGACCCATTAGGAAGTTCCTGAAGCGTGAGGGTACTACCAGCACATGGGATGCACTGAGCTCAGCAAACTTAAGCTCACTATATAATAACTCATCTTCCCAGTAGATGTAGTGATCTCTGGACGCTCCACCTGCTGCCTGGTGTGCAGCCTGTTGCCGCACACCAATAAGAGAAGGGCACTCTTTCTGTTCCTTACAGAATTCCTCCCTTCTTGCTGGTCGCCCAGTTCGGCCACCTGTTCCCCTGTAGGTTCTCAGGTTCTGCTTCTTCCTGGACTGTGAGAATGGCTGGGACTGGTTTCCTGCACTCCCTGCCCTTTCCTCTCCTGGCAGGTCAATGGGCCACTGTTTCAGTCTCCAGTTCTGCTAAGTCATCCCTACTGGCTGCCATAGTACGCGTGGTCACACAGATCCACGCAGGCAAACCCAACATCTCCAAATGAGTTCTGTGTTCTACATCATTCCATGGAGAACTCCCCAGGTCATTACATAGCACACAGTCTACAGGCAAGGCATCAATGACAACAACTTCCAAGAAACCAGAGACCCGTTCCCATTCAAAGGGAACCTGCGCCAACTTGCAGAGGCACACTGAGCTGTCAGCTGCCACTACAGGGCGGAGCACATCAGGAATCACCTGCTCTTCAGACACCCACTGGCACCTCAAGGATGTCACGCTGGCTCCTGTGTCTTTCAGAGCCTCTATCTCTCTCCCATTGATAGTCACCTTCTGCTCAGATCTCTTAGTGTTAGGGGGCAGTAAGGTTTCCTGGACCATCCTTTGGTCTCCTGAAGAGAAAAGGGTAATCACTGCTAATCCCTCCTCCCCACTGGAAATCAAATCCCCTCCCAAAGCTACACTTGCTAAACCCGGTGTCTGAGCACCAGTGGGTGCTGGCTTTTTTGGGGCACTTAGGGGCAATTTGACCCACCTCCCTACATGCATAACATGTGGGCTGAGCTCGGTTGTCCTGTCTGCCCTTAGGGGGCCAGGACCTCTTAGGCCTGGGGGGTTGGGATTCCTTCTCCTGGGAACTATTTTGGGGCCCTTTAGAGAACTCCTTTTGGTTACCCTTGTCCTCCCCATCCTTCTGCTGGGGACCCTGCCCACCTTTGGCTGTGATACCCACTACCCCCTTGTGGACCCTGGTGCTAGTCCAGCGGTCCGCCTTCTTAGCAAGCTCACTGGAGTCAGTTAACTTGCTATCCAAAAGATGCTGGCGCAGCTCTGGAACACATAGACTACCCAAGTGCTTCCAACTAATTAAGTGACACGACCCCACAGTGCCTGATATTCCCCTTTAGAAAACCTTGGATGAAGGTAGTTTTAGGAATAGGTGAGTAATTCACCAAGGTGGACAGTTAGTAGGTAACAAAAGTGTACGGTTAGTAACTGGCTAAGGTGCATGGCTAATAAAGCGCAGAAGGGAGCCATGTCTGCAACTGCCATGGTCTGAAGGATTGGCAGTCATCATGGCCTAGTGTGAGTTTTCTGTAGTGCCTCTTCAGCCCCAGGGCACCACTCTCTGCATTTTTACCCATTAGACTCGAAGGTACATTTCAAACGTGAAGTGTCCTGTAGAAGTCATGTTTTTCTACAAAATCTTTTACTCTTCCTGAAAAGCAGCCACTTGCCAGACCGCATATCCAAGTGAAAGCGGAGGAGGAAACTAAACAGCTGGGACATGATATTAATATCACTAGACAAGTTTGCTGGGATATTGCAGATCCTATTGGAAGGTGCGGTGCAGAGTCAAGCAAAGGGAGAAGGATTAAATGACAGCACTTTTACAAATACAAACCAAGCAGCTACCAATGATTAGGCTAACTGGCAACTCTTCAGTCCCTTCTCTGCTTTTCGTTTTTCGACATGAAAGCCGAACACGTCATATACCTGTGACCATTCACGACTCCCATATGTGAGGGAGTACTGGGTGTCCACATGAGTTCTAACAGTCTAGTGTAGTTTCTTTATTCCCAATAGGCTCTGCGCATTGGAATAATATATCCTATAGATTAGACGTAGGACTGAGGTAAACTAGGTCTCTATCGAATATATTAAACTTAATAGTGAGTGCCAGCTAGCTCAGAGGTCACTAGAAACTTTCTCGAATTCACAAGAAGAGATTAGTTTCTGACAACCGCATAAACATGACAACTTTGTTTCCCAAGAATAAGAAATATATCTTTAGAGTCGCAGAAACAATAGATAAGTATTTCACTCAGTCAACCGTGCATGCTTCGTTACAACAGAGGTGCAGAGAAATAGAGAGACAGGCGTTTTCAATAAAAGGTTTTATTGAACAGTCTTGTTTCTCATGCAAGAAAAGTGAACTGCTACATTCGTAATGCAGACTGCAAAGTATAATGCGTACAGCGAGAACAATGTTATAAAATAATATTGTAAGAGCATTGTATGGTTTCTAAACCATATATGAATACATACATAAATAACAGTGGCTAAAAATGCTCAACTGGTGCTTCTAAAATATGCCTCCCCCAATGCACCTAAACTAAGTCTAGTACGAAGAAGTAAGTATTATGTAGATAGGTTTAGTTTTCTTTGCCAAGAATCTATCCAAGATTTCTCTAGGTTCTAATCAGCTCCATACCTTTATTTAGAATGAAGGAGGTCTGGTATCTCAGTCGAGGGACTCGATTTCCCAGCACCCCGCAAGGGGAGCTTGGAAACACTGGAGCTGGATTCTCACCGAGAGAAAGGCAGCCTCTCGATCAGTGCGTCAGTGCGTCAGCTGGAGGGTTTGCTTCCTTCGGCACTTGCTGGAGCGAGCTGCGTGGGGCAAGTAGTTGAACTGCTCTGAACCAACGTGTCTTGCTAGAGCAAGGCATACTTATACCTTGAAGGTGTCTAGTTTCACGTAAAGTCGGGCATAATAATGTCAGGAAAGAACCCCTTGGGAATAGTGGTTCTTTGCAAAGTACATGAGATCTTGGACAAATCAATATTCAAGCAAGGGAAGGTCCCTGACTGCTTAAGCCGATTTTCAAAGAAATAGTTGTAGTTTTTGGCACGGGTGGAAGTAGCCATGCCTGTATTTGATCTGCATGGGCTATGTCTAAATAAGGGATTGATTTCTATGCCTATATTAGGGCAATGTGAATTGTACCTATATAAAGACATGAATCGGGAAAATTCACTCGGAGCCTAAAACACCACACAACAACAGGACGTTAACATTGGATTACATCTCTGGAGACGTTTTTGCTACCTTCTTTTGAACGTTTATAAAGTCACTAAAGGCCGTCTGTTAGATTGACTCTAAGACTACATACCTCGAGTGGGACATTGTTTACAAAGTGACTATCCACACCTCAAATAGGTCCATTTGGTGGTTTTACGATTGTCCTGATGAAGGCCTGTTTAGGGAGAAACACGTTGGCTGAAGCTAATAAAGAAGAATTTCAAAGATTACCTGAAGACTCAAGAATATGTGTTTTTTTATTTTTTTGTTGGTTGAATTGAAAATTTATGTTGTCTCTCTTTATCTGTATATTAAATGAGAGCGCTAAATGGATTCTAAACAATTCCCAAACAACATGAATGGCATATGGTGAGGGGCACTTGTTGCCCCGGTACAACCTAAGAGAAGATGTCAGCACTAAGAAGAACTACACACACTCCATGACAGTTAAATGAACATTGGAAAGCAAGTTACAGAAGGAGGTTCTGCCTCCGTGCTGCTTCAGGGTTTCAGCAATGAGACAGGAGCACCTCCCACAATAATTACATTAGTATTAGAAGAAATGTCTTAGAAAGAGGGGTGGGGTCTCCTGTGTGAGGCTGTGGATGGCTGAGAGGAAAATGTGAGTTCATAGAGTAATGTAAACACTACGTAAACCTATTAATGTTGGGATGCTGGGCTGGCCTGAGGAGGGAGCGCAGTAGCCCGTGCTGCTTCTGGGCCTGAGAGTAGTGTCAGCACCGAGGGAAAGCAAAGCACAACTCAGACTAGATATTAATAAGGGGACTTCGGGCAGGCACAGGGTCAGACTTGCCTTTAGAGCAATGAGGCAGTGCTGGATGGGCTGATCTGACAAATCAGTGTGTCAGTTGGCTTTTTTAAGTTTGCGGGCATGTTTTGGGGACAAGTAGACATATTAAAATTTTTGATTTCCTCATTATGACCACAAAGCATTGCCAGCAACAAGCACAAGCACATGCAGTCTCCTATACCTTGTAAAATATCAATACGGCGTGTCTTCATGAGTTCAAAGTAGCCTGATTTTCAAATAGTTGACTATTTTCTATTTAGCCGATCCACAGCCCGCTCACAGCAATTTACATACGCACATGCATTTTGCGCACACCTCAGCAACTCTCACAGGGTGGCTTTAAGACACCTTAGCAGCTTGCACGTACACCTGCAGCTTGCACACACTTCATCTCAGCAGGTTGCACTCACACATGCTGTTTGCATGCAGCTCTGCACCTTTCACACACACTTATACACACACTTATAGCTTGCACAATCAGGTCGCACACACCTAGATACAGATGCATGCACACACACCGAGCACACACCTACATACAGATGAATGCCCACACACACACACACAGCTGGCACACACATATAGACAGACGCATGCACAGGCATACACAGCTAGCACGCACATACATACAGACCCAGGCACACACACAGCTAGCGCGCACATACATACAAACGCATGCACACACACACACAGCTAGCACACACATACATACAGACGCATGCACACACATACATACAGATGCATGCACACACACGCACCACACATGCACACCCAGCTCACACGTGCACCCCCGCCCGCAGCAGGGCCACCCTTAACTTCGGGGAAGATGGCCCACATCTTGAGGTAGCTGGTGGTGAGGCGGATGATGGACGCCTTGTCCAGCTGCGCGGTAATGGCGGCCGGCAGGGGCAACAGCTTGGCCAGCTCATAGAACTCACTGTTTCCTTCTCCCACTGGCTCTTGGCCGCATTCTTGACTTATCCTTCATGGCGGGGGCAGCCCGGGCTGGGGATCCAACGGCGACTGCACAGGCCCGGGGGGCATAATAGGCCTTGCCGAGGGCAGGGGCATGGGGGCAGGGTCAGCGGCGGAGGACTAGTTGAAGTCAATGCAGGAGCCGAGAGAGGGTGAGGAGGCCAGGGTTGTGCCGGGAACTGATGTAAAGGAGGCCGAAATCTCCTGATAGAGAGACAGAGTAAGTGGCCAAGGACCACTGCCAAGTCAGAGGCTGAGTCGGGAGACGGAAAAAGCGGGCTATGGGAATGGGGACCAGAGCTGGGGGTCAAGGTCCAAGGTGGTAGCTGACAGGCACAGGGGAAAGGGTCTGGGAATGATGGGCCGGTGGGTGGACTTCAGGGCGCTTTAGAAGGGAAAGCAGTTGTTTATCCTCAGCCCCGGGATGCTGGAGTGAAGTCTTCCAGAAGGGTGTGGGGTTCACGGGCAGAGGGGTTCAGCTCCTGTGCCCGTTCCAGCACTCATCTCAGTTTATCCAAAGATGTCCCATAGTCAGCCATTCTCAACAGGGGGAGGTGGTGCACCTCTGTGAGAGAGATGTCACAAACAAGGGAAGATGCGACAGACCAAGAGAGCTGCCTTTGCCATACGTGGGGAGATACCACACAGGATGGAGATATCCCAATGTGGGAGGCCTCTCCAGCAGTCCGTGCCGTACCAGCCTGTGGCACCCTCTGGCCACCTGAGCTCCCCCGTGGCACCCTCCAACAACATGAACTCTGCCGTGTCACCCTCCAACCACCAGAGCTCCCCCTTGGCACCCTCCAACCACTGGAGCTCCCCCTCGGCACCCTCCAGCCACCGGAGCCCCCCCCTGGCACCCTCCAGCCACCGGACCTTCCCCTTGGCACCCTCCAACCACTGGAGCTCCCTTGTGGCACTCTCCAACCACCGAACTCCCACATGGCACCCTCTGACCACCTGAGCACCCCTGTGGCACCCTCTGACCACCGGAGCTCGCCCTTGGCACCTTCCAACCACCTGAGCTCCCTTGGGCACCCTCCAACCACCGGAGCTCCCTCGTGGCACCCTCCGACCACCAGAGCTCCGCCGTGGCACCTTCCGACCACCGGAGCTCCCCATTGGCACCCTCCAACTCCCGAAGCCCCCCTTTGGCACCCTCCAACTGCCGGAGCTCCCCCTTGGCAACCTCCAACCACCGGAGCTCCCCCTTGGCACCCTCCAACCACTGGAGCTCCCTGGTGGCACCCTCCAACTGCCAGAGCACCCCATGGCACCCTCTGAACACTGAAGCTCATCTGTGGCACCCTCTGACCACTGGAGCTCCGCTGTGGCACCCTCTGACCAGCCAAGCTCCCACGTGGCACCCTCTGGCCACCGGAGCTCCCACATGACACCCTCTGACCACCTGACCTCCACCGTGGCACCCTCCGGCCACAGAAGCTCCGCCGTGGCACTCTCTGACAACTGGATCTCCCCCTTGGCACCCTCCAACGGCCAGAGCCCCCCCATGGGATTGCAGGTTGTTAAGTAAATTGGGAACTTGTAGTGGTGCTGCATCACCGATCTATCTTTGTTGGACTGCAGTGGCCTACTAAGATCCCTGGCATTTATGTAATTTTTATTACAAATTAAGCATTGCCGCCTGCTGTTAAAATGAAACACAGGGGTGACTGACAGGAGCATTTATAAGTATACATAGGAATTGGGTGGGGGGGATGTGTAACGGCCAGAACTGCCGACCTTGTGTAGCAAGTGCAGGCTGGAGTGGATCCGTAATAACACAGTGCTCTTTGTAAGCAGGTTAATGATGGCATGGGGTCCTCTGACCCTTTTATGTTGCAAGTCCTCCCCACACTTTTAAACTGCATAAAAGTCCACAACTATTTTCAGATCTTTCTGGAACGCCCACTCTTTCTTCTCTTTCCAATCTCCTCGAGTCATCACTTTCCATTGCCTCTACTTTTTCCTTCCTTTCTTGCCTCATGTAAGGCAGGGTGTCTGGAACACATTTATATTATGTCCACATTTGGCATCAGTCCTGCCAGACCGGGCCACAACCTCATTTTTCTAATATTTTTGGCAAGAAATAGAAAGTTTCCAAACTAGGACACAACACAAGTTAATGTAATCATTACCTTACACACAAAGGCCAGCAGAGGGTGCTCTCGTCATACTACCCTCACAAGGCGCTTGAAGGAAGCGCAGGCCCGGGGTGGGCTGCAGGGGAGGAAGCTTTCCATTTTGGCACTGGATGCTCCACAGCTGACACGTGTATCCCCCACAGCACTCTTACATAAACATCCTGCACAGAAGCCTCCAAGATATATCGAGTTAATGTACCTCTCTCAGGGCTCTCCAGCACAACCTCCTCTCGTAGTCTGTGTGTGTCTGGCATGCTCCTATGCAGGGAGCCTGAACAGTGCTTATGCTTCAGCTTCAGGGGGCATGAGTCCTGCTCCTGTTGCCCCTTTAGAGGGCACACAGAATGCTGATGGTCTCTCTGTAGAGACAATGACAGCGATCTATAGGGTAGTGAGTAGTGCTGATATTGGGGCAGAAGTCAGAAGTGCAACTAAAAACATACATTTTCAAAGTAATAGTTTTTGCATTTGCAAGAGTTTAAGCTATTGGCATTGTAAATGACAATATCTTTTATCTATCTGTTTTCAACACCAACTAATAAATACAAGGCATTGTCATTTACAATGCCAATAGCTCAAAGTCTCATAAATGCGAGATCTATTGCATTGCAAATGTTTGTTAAGAGTAGGCAGTGGTCTGAGGGACTACTCCCTACTCTTAATTGATGTTGGGCCCACATTCACAAAGGGTAAGGGGTCACTTGGGGACCCCTTCCAGTTTGCTAATGAGTTACATGAAGTTGGTGGTAACTGTGACTGTTTTGTGACCAGGTTCCCGGTCACAAAACATACCTACATACCAGTGTGACTCATTATTAGGAAGAGACGTCCTTGGCATGCCTCTTCCTCATAGGGACTGGCAAATAGGGCTTTGTACATTTAAAAATGCCTTTTTCAGGTTGCAAACAGCCCGATTCTGTGAATCCGGCCTTTGTGAGCTGAAAAAAGCTTTTAACATCTGGCCCATAGATATTTTCTGTTGCGCACTTTGTATACCTGGATTCATCTAATTCAACTCTAAGCCACAAGATGTGCCTCCACTGATCCCAGCTTGTGCTGATAGCTTTGTAACATTCTCTATAGCTCTGCAGTGTCAACAGAATTCATATATTGAAACAAACAGTTTTGTATGACCCCACACCCTCGCCTGTCTTCAGAAGCGTTTTCTCTATGACGAAAACTCTTAAAGGAGAGTTTGGAACACAACTTATCTAAGCTCATTCAATTTTCTTTTCCCATTGCAGCCATCACCTGCCCGGCCAACAGCCACTACATGCTCCGTGCTGATGTCTGTTCTACATCATGCGCCTACCTGACAAATACAGAAGAGTGCCCACGCAATCCTTTGGAGGGATGCCAGTGCAACGATGGCTTTTTCTCAGATGGTGTGGAATGCGTACCCTTAAATAACTGTGGCTGCATCTATAAAGGAATATACATCAAGGTAGGTCTTACTTTCTTTATGGAAACATACCAAAGAAGCTTTCAGAATCAGTTGTGTCTTATGTGAGAGTACCCCAATCACAGTGAGGCTCACCTTCATAGGACAGCCTCTTGGATTCGGTAATCTTCCAACCCTCCTACATTTTGGGACCTGTTCTACTGCTGCCTCATTGTATGTGAGATCCCTGCAGTCTGCTACACTACGCAGTCTATTGTTCCATCCTTCTTCACCCAGCAGTGGTCTACAGCGCCTTGATGGTCTCTGGGTGCTTCGACTTACCTGCACTGTAACAACTCTATGTACTTCATGAAAATCTATTCTAAACTGCACGGTCAGTGCTTTTACTCAAGTTGTAGGACTTTGAAGAAAATATGATTTCTTAATTGGTCTACAGGGCAGACTGAAAGGGATTTTGGGGGAGTGGAGAGTATTGCATCCTGTTGAAGATAACCTTCAGTTCTCTAGACCTTCAACATGAAGGTCCTGGAAGAAATCTCCATTGTATGAATCTACGTATGGTTAGATATGGCACTGGTGGAGTTAGCAAACGCATTTGCAGTGTAATAAAGCAATACTTCTTTAAAATATCCCCCATAGCCAACCCAAGAAAGACCGCATTGCGTAACGTGGGACCTCCCTGTGGATGGGATCTGTTTATAACAAGTTCACGCGGCAGCAGAACGAGGCGCTGCAGCAGGGGGGAGAAAGGGGACCTGCACTTGCTGGAGCGATAATTGCTGCCATTTGGCTGCGCTCGCTCCCGCGAGTAGATCGCCTCACGTGCACGCGTTGCCATTGATGGCAATGCAATGTGTGCACGTTTTTGGCCCAAAAAGCAAGTCGATTACATGAGGTCCCTTCCTATGCAACGCATGCGCGTTGCGAAGGCGAGACCTAAAAAGGACTGGTTATTCATAGAGCAAAAACAAAAGTTATGGTAAAGAAAGAAAGCCATCCGGCACAGCTTGAAGAACAGGCCACATAATGCTGCACACTCAAGGCTGCTCTACAGACCGGACAGTTATACATGTACCCCTTCATGAGATGAAAATAGTGAAAATGAAAGACAATTTAACAAAACACAACCAAAAAAAATAACAAAGCAAATGCATATTTTGTAAAGAGCTGCAATTCTTACTTTCTCTGCAGTGAAGGACAGGGGGAAACCACAGCAATTGCTTGGAAATTCGATATCTTAGACAGAGGAATAATGGTGTCTCTATCTATTGTAAACACCGCACATATGAATAGTCTTTACTTGAAGGAAGTTCTAACTTTTAAATCAATGTCTAAATGATGATCAAACAGAATGTAAGATTGTTTCTCAAAATGTACATCCTGCATTGTGTTTTAGTGGCATTTATATAATTCTTTATACCCCTCCCATGGCTCTGAAAAGGTTTGTGGACTGTTAGCAACTCCATGACACACTGAGGGCCATATTACCAAGATGTGCGGTAAAAAACGCACATCGCACATTTCCCTACCAGATTTTATCGCCGTGTTAGCGCGTCATTATCAACGCGCAACACGTAGGCGATATTAAATCCGGCGATAGCCAGCGATAGGGAACATTAGCGCGGGAAAACAAGCGTTGTTGTCACGCGCTAATGCGTGACTTGATAATATGGGGAGAGGATTCAGCTTTAGGATCCACACCCCCATGTTATTAATGCCTAACACCTGATCAGAGCAGGCGTTGGGGGACCTCCGATAAACGAGTTTATCGCAGGTCTCCTTCTCCCAACGCCTGCCTTGGTAATAGGGTGTTACCACCTCCAACCACATTTTACATTTGGTTGGACGTTGCAACGCCCACTTTGCATGTCATTAGCGATGTTTCTCGCTGACATGCAAAGTGGGCTTGAGGCAGGCGTTAGCATGCCCTTGTTAATAGGGCGCTAGAAGTATCGCTGCTTTCTCTGCACAATTCGCCGAAAAAGCAGCGATACTTCACCTTGGTAATATGTCCCTTAAACATTACAGACAGCATGGACATTGTCATGCATCTTGGACTAAGACTGTAATGCTGCTTATTACCAAGTTATCACACAATGTGTAAATCATCGGACATGCAGTTTCAAAGCTAATACCTTATGGCATATATCACAGATCCTAGTGCAATATATGTATCTGCCATGTCGGTGATTGAGCATGCTGTTGCTCTAGAGAATCACACAACCAGTATTACAGGAAGGAGTCTATATGTAATGTGTGATGATGCTTGCTGTGCACTAGTTTCAGAAGCGGCTATGCTCTGCGCCGGGCTGGTAGGCACTCAGGAGATTGGGAAAGTCGTTAAATACTACTTGATTGTCACGATCTTCGCTGTGGTCAGGCCAGAACCATTATGAGAGCATATATAAAAAGGTACTGCATTAAAGCAGGGGCGGCTCTAGGCTCATGGTGGCCCTGGGCAGAGAGCATAGGTAGGGGGCCCCCGGAGTAACGCAGGCGTGGAGGCCAGTGAAGTGGGCGGGTCAGGGTGTTTGGAAGTGGAACAGAGCCGGAGCCAGCCAAATCCCTGCCAGGGGCCGCCACACAAATATGTATCCATCCTCAGAGGATTATTATATTATGGATACATATTGGCTTGGCGGCCCCTGGAGTTTGGTGGCCCTGTGCAGGTGCACAGCTTGCACATGCCTAAGGCCGCCAATTAACATTATCAGAGTGGACCAGTCAGAAGAGTTTAATAAACTGCACTGTTTTATCAGATTTATTTATGACATTGGTTTGTAATTCATGAGATCTAATTAATGGGGCAATGGCAGGGTGTTTGTTAAACGCAATGTTCACCTCAAAGGATTTTTGGCGTTAGTCAGAGATTTAGGCTATGGTTGTGTTATTGATCTGAAAGCAAAGTTTATCTCCTTTCTAAACATCCTAAGGAAGATTGCATGGGAAAGGTGATTGCCAATACATTCCAGGGGCCTCATTAATGAGGCCTTGCATCAGTGTTGCGCTTCCGATGCGTCTCTTTTTGTGACGCATCGGCGGCGTAAAACATGCCTCCTGTTGCGCACTATTTACAAAGTGACACATCTAAGCAGATGCGTCACTTTGTAAACCCCTGCGCTACATTATACCTGCGTCAGGTATAATGTATGCAGGGGGGGGCGTCCCCTGCAAAAAGCCTCGTAGAAGTGACGCAGTGAAATCCATGAGATTTCACTGCGTCACTACTAGGACACCGTTGCGTCAAAATCTTGCGCCTGCCTCACAGCAGGCGTAAGACTGACGCAGGCCCTTTCTCATAGGGCTTGCCCCATGTGAAAGGAAGCATTGCTGGAGTTGCGTCACTTTTGTGACACACTGCAGCAATGCGTCACTTTTGCGCTTACCGATACGTTAGAAATACTGACATATCTGTAACTCCTTCGCGACATGATGCGTCATACATTAAATATGACGCATCAGGCATGTCGCAAGGAGGGCGCACGGTGAAGTGACGCATCACTGCTTTCACGCAGCGATGCGTCATTTCTCATAAATGAGGCCCCAGGTTTTCATTGCAGCACCTGAGAAAGCTGCATGCTTGTATCCGGAGGTATATGATACAGAGTCCATCATTCCCATGTAGTCTACTTTTCAGTGCTTACAGCTGCTCTATGATGGGCCTTCGTGGCCGGCTGTACATGGCATTGACCAGCAGATACTACCATTTGCGGTTCATTTGGTGCTCTGGGGGCAGTCGTGGTGTGGACGTAGCACATTGTAGACAGTATACAAAAACAGCTTTATTCTTTATCTCTTGATAGGATAGAATTTACACATTTAGCCAGTCCCTCTTGCGGCTTTATGCAAGTAATAGGCAGGGCTTCACCATCCTTCTAAGCTGCAATAGTTTTTATCCTTGCGGGAAGTGAGGTCTGTAGTTTAGTAGTTTGAACATACAAAGAAGTAGCAACTTAACATTTCTCTTTGGGAGTTCTGTGGATGATATGTGGTGCTGTAATGCTCAGAATGTTCTTTCATGTGATGTAAATAATTAATTTACTCTCTTAATTTCTATGCAGGTAAGTACTTAATTAATGATAACTCAATCAGAATGAAGGAAAACAGAGTCCGTGGTGTAAGAGTTTCTAAGGGTTTTATTCCTCATAAAGGAATCAGGATATCATGTTCTGACCACCACACAGGGTGTCAGAAGGGATAGATGAGCGCGCTCACGTTTATTGACAATACATAGCTTATATACTTGATTTACATCATTATGTTCAATGTAAGAGGCGTAACAGCTGAGAGAAAACAAGATAACAGTATACACATGGTACTAGTACATCATCAAGAGGCGTAAACTAGGCGTAAACTAGGGGTGTGTGCTAGAAACGTCACTGATAGGTGACGCAAATGGGTGGCACCAAGGGGTGGTGCTAACAGAATGTTGCAATGTCAGCAGAAATCGGAAGCTTGGATGCGCGCGCAGCTGCATGACGTGTGATAGACGGGGTGCAGGGGACTTGACATTTACACTGACGGAAAGAGACAGAAGTCTGGCATGTCAGATCAACTTGTGCTTCTATCATATCTGATATCTGATGTTTAGGAACTAAGCTATCTGGGCAGAAAGGTCTCTAGAGCAGAAGCTATTCTATACTTGCTGTGAGTGCGTGTATAAGCGCCTGAGTGTCTGTATGAGAAGCGTGGGGGCATGGGGCCTTCCATGGAAGCATGGCAACAGAGGCTATGAATTACTTGCATAAAGACAGGTCGGCCCTTTAGCCCTGTAGCTGAGGAAGGATGTTTACTGAAACTAGCAGGCTGGAATGTATCTTCGGGGAGGAAAACAGATAACTCGAAGGTTATAGTCAATCTTGGCAGGCAGCAGGCTGAGCTGAGCACGGAGGGCCGCGCTAGAAGTAAGTCATAGTTCACGGGTACGGGGGCTGCTTGGGCAGGGGCCCTCGCAGTCAGAAGCCAGAAAAGAGGCTCGGTGGCAGAGATTCAGGGCCTACTTTCAGCCAGGCTGAAAAACGTAGGAATACACTTCAAAAAGACGTTGGCATAGCATACTTAGGAACGGACCATCGAACCCATTCATGGTGGGTCTGAAAGAGGACAAGTTAACGTTGGACGCAAATGTATTTGCGTCTTCATAGCTGGCACAGGAGGGAAGTTACATGCACTTTTAACTCGTACATGGAGTCGGTGGGGTACTCGCTAGGGAACACAACATGACCATAAAATTTATATTACCTCATTCCCTCCTTGTTCCCTACGGACCCTTCATGATATATCGATCCTCATAAATCGATCGGTTTGTTCTTGTAACATTATATGTTCGTCTTTCTTTCTTTGACTGTTTGAGAGGCAACTGGAATGCTCAATGCAGGATGTGGCACACAGTCCACATATCGCTGGCCCACACTGCAGGCACAGGCAACAACTGAATACTATAACAAGGCCAATGCCTAGGAAGGATAAGATCTTCCATCCCCAAGCTGTTAACGTAGTCCAGAACCAACCGGACCAAGTCCAGGTGCCTGGATTCTGATGTATCTGATTTGCAATTTTATGTAAACGGGTGATAGCTAGATAGACAGACGGTGCGTTTTGTGGAATGAAAACACAGCAACTTGACCCGATGACCTTACAGGCTCCACCTCTATCTGCCAAGATGACGTCAATCACAAGACGATTTTGAAGGACAACAGTCCGTATAGCAGACTGCTCCTCTGTTAAGTTACCTAGAGCGGAGGCAGTTTCGTTCACTACTGCTTCAAGTGTTCTCGTTAATCTGCGTATTAATTTACTGTTTTGGACAGGTCCTAGGAAGAAAAAGAATCCTTTATTGAAATCAGTGTACTGTTCCCATGCCGTTTCTGTGTAGTCGACAAGGGGAATATCTCTTTTGGGTCTATTCGGTGCTAGATTCGTATTTCTATGGTAATCAGGGGGAGCTAGGAAAACAGGTGGCAGAAGGAATGCAATGTAACAGGTACCATCCCAATCTGGAGGTAGGCTAATGTATGCGGTATGACCACAAACAAAGTAAGAATGACTGGTAGCTTTAAAGGACGATTTACCATGGTCACTGAACTCGACCACAGTAGTGCATTTACTATGACCTACGTGTACTGAACCTTTCTTGCTAACACATAATTCACCTGTGACTGGTAATACTAACATATGGGGCAAAACTGGAGCAGCTTCAGATTCAACAGTGAGGATCATAAGGCTAATTGTGTAATTACCTAATCCATATACTTCGTTTTCTAGATCAGTTCCTATTCGAGTGGGAAGTCCCTCTTTATCAGGATAACAGACGTTGAGCAGGACTAAGTTCAAGTTTCCCCAAACCCAGCCCCCATCGAAAACAGCAGTATCAGGATCTAAGGAATTAATTATTTTAAACCATGCTCCACAGGAGCCATTGTGAGTGAATGGGTACGGAAAGAGGGGCAGAGCTCCCTTGTAATTCTGGTAGGGAGGGAGTCGGCCACATATCCAGCAGTCTGTGGCATTACGTGTCTGATGGGAATGGTGTAACATACTAATGAATGTATTGTTGCGCAGCGCAAGTCTGTAAGAGAGTTCATGTGCAGGAAGTTCACTAAAAGTGTGTTCAGCAGAGACATTGTAAGCAGATTGTTCACGCCTGAAAATAGGCCAGTATATAGGTAGCAGAATGCTGGCAATAATAATTAGAATACTTAGAAAAAACATTATTAACAACGTCACTATACAGTGACTACGCAGTGATTTACAGTATGTATGTTTCTTTTCTTTTCTCTCTCTCTCTCTATCTCGATCTAGGGGATACATGTCAGAAACTTATTTAACCGATTCACCTAGGGGAGGACTTAAACAATTAAACTGTCTGACTTGCTAGATCGGAGTTTCATTCGGTAGAGTTCTTGGGGAGTCTTTTCTCCTTTAGGAACGGTAACGTCTTGTGCTTCAACACAGTCTTTGGTGGGGGTGGACGAGTCAGAGTCCTGTTTCAGTCCGTTTTTTAGTTCATTGCATAGTTTGATGTGACTCGTGTGGACCCACCCCTTTCTCCCCTCGATTTTCACAGCGGTCCTGGTGGTAAGCAGAACGGTCTTTGGAGACTTCCAGCGGGGCTCCAGCGGACTTTTCCGGTCGAAATTCCGGACGAGTACCAGGTCCCCTGGACGGACCTCATGCGCCTTCACATCGGTATTGTCAGGGAAGGCTGCGGCAACCTGTGAACGACATGATTGGAGTGCAGACATCAAGGAGGCAAGGTAATCTGTCAACATGTTACAATCAACATCAGTGATCTTTTTCGGAATGGGCGTCCCCCACATATTCGGTGGTCTGCCAAAGACCACTTCGTACGGGGATAGCCCTGATCTTGAGTGGGCGACCATTCTCATGTAGAATAGTGCCACGGGCAGGGCGACTATCCAGTCGACCCCTTTTTCCTGACAGATCTTGGCAAGACGGATTTTTAGTGTCTGATTATGCCTTTCTACAAGGCCAGCTGCTTCGGGATGTCGGACACAGTGGAACCTCCACTGATATCCTAACAAGAGGGAAACTTGTCTCATCAACTCGGACGAGAACGGCTGTCCGTTATCTGAATATACGACACGGGGCAAACCGTACCGTGGGAAGAATTCACGAACCAACTGTCTGGCTGTGGTCGGAGCAGTGTAGTCTGGGACTGGGTATGCTTCGGTCCAACGGGACAGAGCACAAACAATTACAAGGACATACTTAAATCCTCTACAGCTATTCATCTGGATATAATCCATCTGGAGGACTTCAAAAGGGTGATCGGGAGGATGGAATCCACCTTGCTCAACAGGGACGCTTTTACCTGGATTGAACTGACAACAGATCATGCAAGTACGCACTTTCTGTTTTGCTGCTGCTCGTAAGTGTTTGTTGTACCAGAGATTCTGTAAACTGTCTAACATGGCTTTTTCTCCAAGATGGGCAGGACTATGTGCTGTATTTATCATGACTTGAACCATTGAGTCGGGGAGAAACCATATAGATTTTCCCTTCGTCACCCAACCTTGATCTGTCTGAATCCCTCCTAGTTCAGTCCATTTCTTTATCTCCTCTGGAGTAGCATGTGTCTGGATGTCAATTACGTCTAGGGTGGGATCTCTAACTGCCATACACTGTGTCTGTACTATTGTCTTTGTCACATCAGTAGTCTGGGTGTGAGTCAGTGCTGTATGTTTTGCTGTCTGGTCTGCCAGGTCGTTACCCTGGGAAACAAAATCTGTGACTTTAGTATGTGCTTTACACTTCATGACTGATATGCCCGAGGGCAAATGTATTGCTTCTAACAGTGCTTGAATGAGGGGGCCATGCTGTATCTTGGCCCCATGGGAAGTCAGAAAACCTCGTTCTTGCCAGAGGACTCCGAAGTCGTGTACAACTCCGAAGGCATAGCGGGAATCTGTGTATATGTTAACATTTCTGTTTTTGGCTAGAATACAGGCTCGGGTCAGAGCGATGAGCTCTGCTGCTTGAGCAGACAGTGTGTCAATACGATGTGTTTCTTTAATTTCAGTTTCAGTGGTCACGGCGTACGCGGCCACTAATTCTCCTGTACTTGTTCTCATGCATGAACCATCCACATAAAGTGTCAGGTCTGGATTTGTCAATGGGACATCTGTTAAGTCTCGTCTAGGCTTAGTTACTGCATTAATTATTTCTATACAATCATGCGGAGCTGGATCTGTCATAGCTGTAGGTAACAGTGTTGCTGGGTTCAGGATGCTGCAACGTCTGATTTCTATGTGTGGCTGGAATAGTGTTAATTCATAACCTGTCAGTCGTGCTATAGTTAAGTGTTGAGTCTGGGTTCTGTTTAACAAAACCTCTACAGAATGTGGTACTTGAACTGTTAACTGATGACCTAAAACAATTGAATCACTTTGTCTTATTGCTAACGCTGTTGCTGCTACTGACTTTAAGCACGCAGGGAGTGCTTGAGCTACTGAATCCAATGTACTAGAAAAATAAGCACAAGGCTTATGTGAACCTGCTTGGTCTTGAGTGAGGACAGACAGCGCTGTGCCATCACGTTCTGTAACAAAAAGTGTAAACGGTTTGCTGTAACATGGTGTCGCTAAAACTGGTGCTTGACATAAAACTTTCTTTAATTCTTCAAAAGCTTGTGTATGTTCCTGAGTCCAAGGGAGGACAGTCGAAGTCGCTGCCTCCTGTGTCGTTAACTGGATGAGTGGTTTAGCTAGAAATGCGTACTGGGGAATCCATTGTCTGCAGTACGAGGTGAGGCCTATGAAGGCCCGCACTTCCTTTTGTGTCTTGGGTTGCGGCATGTTCACAATTAACTGAATGCGATCGGGAGTGAGCTGTCTCCCCACTTTGGACAGCAAGTGACCCAAGTACACAACTTGCTGAACACAGAATTGTAGCTTCGAAGGAGACACCTTGTGTCCCTTGTCGGCCAGGAAATGTAAAACTGTCAGTGATGCTTTTTCACATTCGGGCTCACTTCGTGCGGTGATCAGCAGATCATCGACGTATTGTAGTAAAGCGGTGTTAACTGGCATTTGAATACAATCTAGTTGTCTCTTCAGTGCTTGACTATAGATGCTGGGGCTTTCTGTGAATCCTTGAGGTGCGCGCGAAAATTTGAAACTGCGTCCATTTAAACAGAATCCGAAGAGATATTGGCTCTCTGGATCAATAGGCACGCTGAAGAAGGCGTTCTTGAGATCAATTACAGTGAAGAACGTTGCTTCTGAATCAATAGCAGTCAAGAGAGATGATATATCGGGAACCACAGGATACTGTGGGATAATGCATTTATTCAATTCTCGAAGATCAATCACCAGCCGATATACTGGCGGTGCATTGGGATCAGTACGTTTAAGAATCGGAATGATGGGTGAATTACAGATATTGGAGTCGGTTTCGACGACCACTCCTTGGGCAATGAGCTCTTCAATGATTTTCAGTAAAGCCACTACAGCATCGGGTGGTAACTTGTATTGTCTGATTCTGGGTAATACAACACCTGCCTTGAGTGTAACGCGGTATGGTGTAATGTGCATACATCCTACATCAGTTGGGCCTTTTGCCCACAAGTAATCAGGTACATTTTTCAATCTGACGTCAAACTCACGAAGAACGTAATGACCCTTGAAATCCCGCAGAAAGAGTCTAACCCCCTCCGGGGAGCAGCATATTATAGCTCCTAGAGCCTTCAGTGTTTTAATTCCTAACAGATTTTCCGGACATGATTTTGTTAGTAACAGGTCTGTAACGCGTGATAATGGACCCACAGCCAGGGGAACTGGTTCTGATACTTCATTTACAATAGGCTGTCCTGAAAAACCAAGGGAAACATTTTGTGAGCCTGAGAGGGGTGCCCCTGGAACTTCGTCATGACTTATTGTAGTGCGACTTGCCCCTGTGTCAATTAAAAACTTTCTGTCTTTCCCCAATACTTGACTGTGTACATAAGGACCTTCTTGATCTACAGGAATCTCGATAAGAGGCAAGCCACCTTCCCTCTCTAGGCTGTTTCATGTATATCGGGAATATTCGGGGTAAGCAGACTGGGCATACTGGTACATCTGTTGTGAGACTTGCTGAGTTGCAGCAATGGGCTGTGGCTGTGGTACTGCTACGGTCTGTGCTGTCTGTGCAGATGCATGCATAGGCTGTGTATTCTGTGTAGACTGATGCTGGTTATGGTCTTGTCTAGGCGGATGCGGTCTTTCTTTAGTTTTACCTGTCGCTATGTTATGTTTCAGAACTGCACATTCGTGTACGTAGTGACCTGGCTGTTTGCAATAATTGCATGTCCCTTTAACAGGAGCTGCAGTGTGACTTGTCTGGGTCGTACCTTTTCTGTGACTGTCGGATGGGACCGTCTGAGCTACTAACATTTTCATTTTCGTGTCTTTCATACGTTTCTGTTCCTGATCTTGTTCTTCCCTAATTCTATTCTGGTGATATTGTAACATTTGTAACATCTGGGATGGCGTATTTGCTTGCCATGTACTCTCGACCTTATACACTCTATTTTTAACTAACGGTAGGGAATTCTCGACTAACTTTGATACAAAAAGATGCGGGTACGACTCGCTACTTGGCTGGAGGCCACTATTGATAATAAAACATTTCTCGAATCTTGAATAAAAGTCGCTAGTATCTTCATCTTGTTTCTGTTTACAGGACGAGATTGCGTCCCAATCTTCTTTTCTAGTTGTCAATAATCTGGGCAGGACCTGTACTATCAAACCTGGTAATGCTTTAGTTTTGTCCCCAAGGCCTAACCCTGGAATCCGTTTTTTCTCTTCGTCTTCTATTTCTGCCCAGGCAATCTTTGTGTCTCCCACCTCCCATTCCTTTTCTTTCAGTTTCTCGAATATCCCCGTAGGCAGTAATACTTTCAACATTTTCATGATATCATCATACGTGTAATCTCCCATCAGTAACATATCTTTGAGCTCTCTATGAAAACCTGCAGGGTCTTTATCATGGCACGGTACTAATTTCTTCATTTCTAACAGTTCTAATTTAGTCAGAGGCGTGTGTACATACACGCGTCTCAAAACCTTGTCCTCACCCATAACAGGGTGTACTTCTCGTAAGGGGTTCTGACTTTCAATACCACCCCCGCACTGCATATGGTACATTTTCCTCTCTGGAGGTGGGGCGGGAACATATTCAGAACTTACAAAGGTATCATATCTGCGTCGTTGTTCTAGAATTATTTGAACTAATTTGGTACTTAAGCCTCTCCATCTATCCATCAGTAGTGCTTCCAGTGTCTCGTGTAAGGGACCTGGATCGGAATAATGTTTTCTGTATTTGATGAGAAGGTGCTGAATCATGTATACACCTGCTAATTTCTGTTCGTCGGGGGAGAGGTTCAAAAATGTCTGTGCTACGGTATCATCATTATATATGTCGGCATTCTCGGCCCACGATACAGCTGATCGGGCTAGTTCTTGTTCATCCATGGAATTGAGTACATGGTACCCAACTCGATCTCGAAGCCTTTTATCAGTCTCCTGGAACTGATGCTCAGCAGAATTCGGATTCGTCAAGGCAGAGAAGAAAACTCTCTTGCTCTCCGGACGGACACCTTTCCTAAGGTAGTTTCCCCTACCTACATACGCTATAATGTCTGTAGACTTTCCTGATGTCTCATCTTCATTTTCTTCCTCGGAGGAAGTTTTATCAGTTGCTTCTTGATGCGCAGTTAATACTGCCTTTCTAATTTTCTGGGACATAGCGGCTATGCAAGTCCCCTTGTCATGTTTTGCTTCGGCTATATTTTGGCCCCACTTGTTCAATACGTCTAATTCACTCTGATCTGTTCCAGGCCTGTCTCGTTCTCTTATTACACAATTAATGAAGAATCGTAAGATCTGTTTTTGAATGTCTACTTTCTGTTTATACATGGCAGCTTGGACACTGTCGGGGTCTTTCCCTGTCTGTATGAATTTGTATAGTCTGTCGAGGGCTTCCTGCATTCCCACACAGCATAACAAGCTGTCGGTGGCTGATCTTAAGCGCAGTGATGCTAATACCATTAGATCGTCTGTTCCGGGTACTGGATCATATCTGCAGAATGACATCCTATCTTTCAATGCCTCAAGCCGGGATGAGTAGTGGGGAGACTGGAAAGGATTCTGTGTGTCCTTTAAATGCAATCTATGTGTCGGTGGCGGGGTCTGTAGACCCGCTGTCGTACCTCCTGAGGCGGATGCTTGGGCATTATCTCTCCGCGGAGTCTGTATCTGAACGTGAACTTGTTGTTTAGGTGGATCAGGCAAACGTGGTTTCGGTAGGTCAGTTTTGAGTAGGGGAAGTGGCGGGGCTGGCGGAACAGGAGAAGTCTGTTGTGGTACCGGCGGAACGTGACCTGGGGGTGGAGTACCACCCCCGTCCCTGTCTGCAGGCAGGGCGCGAACAGGCAGATTGGTGTAGGCTGGTGCTACATCATCTAGATAGGAATTTAGGAATATGTCTTTAGTAGTCTTGTGCATTACTTTAGTTGGAACCAATGGTGACGGCAAATTTTTCGGTATTTCTGAGATGGCGTCAGGGGTACCTTCGGCCAAAAGATACATGTTATTTACTTGGCTCGTTTGGGTGCGATCTATTTGTTCTAATTTTACTCGAATTCCCTCAGTAACTAATACGTTTTCTTGGGCCTTTTCTGATTCTTGAAGTCTGTCTTCTCTACGGAGTGCTCTTTCAGCACGCTTACGTGATTCCTTACGCCAAAATTCTATGGCGTCTTTCTGAGATTGTCTGGCTTTCTTTTTCCGTAATATTTCTTCTACCTTTATGATGCACTCGGCATCCCATGTTCCGTTAACTGGCCATCGGTATCTTTCCTCTAGGTGCTTGGTATAATCGGTCCATAACTCTAGATACAGGATGGCGTCTATGCCATGTTTATTGTACATAAAATTACCTGGAGTGTCCCTAGGGGGGATTGGAATCTCTTCCTCTAATATCCCTTTCCTAGTCCCTATCTGCCTTAACTTGTTGAAAAACGGCATTGTGCCTACTTGATACTGTAATGCTTGATCCTTGGTACTTAATGTCGACTGTAACTATTTATACAAGAAAACACAATAATGCACAAAAACAATCACACTCATACCACGACATTAATCACATGAAACATTTAAAGACATAGCTAACTTCCCCCTACTCTGAATGTACCGCTCAACGATACAGATACACTGCTGTAACAGTGCAGAAATTCGGAATACTTTATATACTGCTAAACAGTACAGATACACTGCCTAAAAACAGTGCAGACCGGACTTGCGTACCCAAACCCGTCTAGATACGACCCAGCAATGGTACTCACCGGGAAGCACGGAAAACAGAAGGCCTCGGAAAACTCGACTGGACTCGGCTCGGAACGTCGGAAAACTTCGGAGAACTTCGGAAAACTTCGGAAAACTTCGGAAAACTTCGGAAACCTGGTGGGCCTCTTCACACCTCGGACCTTGCTTCTTTCGGCTGGGCTCTGGTCGGGATCCTCCGCACTCCTCACCGCCTCGTCTGGGCACTGATTGCAGTCTTCGTCACCTCCGTGTGTCAGAGGGGGATGCAGGAAGTCCTGCCAGTACACGTGTAGTCCGTCTAACTGATGGCAGGGGACACGGATTGCAACGCACCTTCCGGCGCGTGAGGTGGGGGAGGGGTCCCTATTCGGGCGCCAAAATGATGTAAATAATTAATTTACTCTCTTAATTTCTATGCAGGTAAGTACTTAATTAATGATAACTCAATCAGAATGAAGGAAAACAGAGTCCGTGGTGTAAGAGTTTCTAAGGGTTTTATTCCTCATAAAGGAATCAGGATATCATGTTCTGACCACCACACAGGGTGTCAGAAGGGATAGATGAGCGCGCTCACGTTTATTGACAATACATAGCTTATATACTTGATTTACATCATTATGTTCAATGTAAGAGGCGTAACAGCTGAGAGAAAACAAGATAACAGTATACACGTGGTACTAGTACATCATCAAGAGGCGTAAACTAGGCGTAAACTAGGGGTGTGTGCTAGAAACGTCACTGATAGGTGACGCAAATGGGTGGCACCAAGGGGTGGTGCTAACAGAATGTTGCAATGTCAGCAGAAATCGGAAGCTTGGATGCGCGCGCAGCTGCATGACGTGTGATAGACGGGGTGCAGGGGACTTGACATTTACACTGACGGAAAGAGACAGAAGTCTGGCATGTCAGATCAACTTGTGCTTCTATCATATCTGATATCTGATGTTTAGGAACTAAGCTATCTGGGCAGAAAGGTCTCTAGAGCAGAAGCTATTCTATACTTGCTGTGAGTGCGTGTATAAGCGCCTGAGTGTCTGTATGAGAAGCGTGGGGGCATGGGGCCTTCCATGGAAGCATGGCAACAGAGGCTATGAATTACTTGCATAAAGACAGGTCGGCCCTTTAGCCCTGTAGCTGAGGAAGGATGTTTACTGAAACTAGCAGGCTGGAATGTATCTTCGGGGAGGAAAACAGATAACTCGAAGGTTATAGTCAATCTTGGCAGGCAGCAGGCTGAGCTGAGCACGGAGGGCCGCGCTAGAAGTAAGTCATAGTTCACGGGTACGGGGGCTGCTTGGGCAGGGGCCCTCGCAGTCAGAAGCCAGAAAAGAGGCTCGGTGGCAGAGATTCAGGGCCTACTTTCAGCCAGGCTGAAAAACGTAGGAATACACTTCAAAAAGACGTTGGCATAGCATACTTAGGAACGGACCATCGAACCCATTCATGGTGGGTCTGAAAGAGGACAAGTTAACGTTGGACGCAAATGTATTTGCGTCTTCATAGCTGGCACAGGAGGGAAGTTACATGCACTTTTAACTCGTACATGGAGTCGGTGGGGTACTCGCTAGGGAACACAACATGACCATAAAATTTATATTACCTCACATGAGAGCAAATTTTGTGTTTTACATGTAGGAACTCTCAACCCATGCTGTTGACCGGCTAATCTGTAATGTATAGGGCTATTCTGGTTAAGAAAAGCCAGTGAAGTGCTTCTAAGGCAGCAGAGATACCATCCCAAGTGTAGGATTGTCTCACTCCTGCCTTTTCAATTCTTTGGATCCGGAGCATAACTGAAAGCAAGACTCCATGGTACAGACTACCTTCATAATCAAGAGGTGATATGATGACAGAGGTAGTCTTCTAGATTTGTTCTTGGCAATCCCAGATGTGCAAAGACATGTTGTACCATCTGCATAGTGGGATGGAACTTTTTTCCATTTGGTTTATTTGCGTGGTCAAGGAGAAGTTTGGCTGTATGGTAATTTCCAAGTTTCTCACTTCTGTTGAGATAGTTGCTATTATCCATGTTCCTGGTGCCAGGTTGCCAAAGGGTCATAGCTCTTGCAGTCCCCCTATTTCAGCATCTCTGTTTTGGATCTACTGAGTTTGAGATCGTTTCTTAACATCCATTGGTCAGAGGTTCGGACGCAGTCATTCAGTTGTGCATTATCAAGATTGTTTGGATTTTCCTGTTTCCAGATGATCCGAGTGTCATCTGCTTAGGTGTAGCAAGTGAAGTTTAAGGTTTCATCAGTACAAGGAGCGGACCAAGGTAAGCATTGAAGAGCAGAGAACAAAAGCTAAATCCATGAGGTATACCTATCCAAATGGTGTAATGAAGGTCTTCAGATGATACTTGACCTGTTAGTAGGCAGGAACTAATGCAGTCTGATATTCTCCCATTGTTGTCGTTTTCTTTTAGTGTCTCTTTGAGGGACAATGCCAATAGATGGATCTAGAAGAAAGAGTGCTTCCACTGCATTCTTAGATACTGTCAATATTAGATCATTCCAGATGGAAATCAGGGTTGATTCTGTACCTCGCATTGGCTGTTGGTTTGACAGTATGTCATTTTCTTCAAGGAATTTGATGTTCTGACAGAAGGCTGCTCTTTCTGTCATTTTTTAAAGCAAAAGACTAATATCTTTATTGCTGGTTTTGCAGCTTTGGTAAAAGTACCTGGTGGGCCGCTCCATTGGACTTCACTAGGTCTAGGAATTTCAATAGGAAGAGTTGCTTGAAGGTGGTGATGGTGTTTTCGGTGTGATACTTTTTTTTCTTGGGTCTATATCTTTTGTGTGATATCTTGCTGGCAAAAAAGAGTTCCAGTAACCTGCCATGGGGTAACAAAAATCACATGACTGAGGAGTTGTTGCAGAGGGATACTCGAGCTTTCAGAATTCTGTGTGAGTGTTGTGGAGCTCTTTATTAAGACACTTGGCAGAATAGATCCATTTCACTAGTGAGCTGTTTTTGCTTTATTGACGATAGACTTGTAGACCCTGTTGAGTCTGTGAATAATATCTGAGAGTTCTTTTTTTAAATTTGTTTCAATGGAGATCAAGTTGTCAAATGCTTTGTTAAGACAATTACTCAATTGCTTGACGTTTGTAATTTGTTCTGGAATCAAGAGCACATCCAGTAAAAAGCAAGGGCTCGATTTTCAGTTTGATCGGTTGTGTATGTGTGGTAGGAAACAGCTATCTGGTTGCAATGGGTTTTGATGGGGGGCTTTTGATGAAAAAGATGAGATGGATTTGTTTGGTTTGACGTGATGATTCCAGGAGGTGCGAAGATGACATCTAAGGCGTGTGCTGCTAAGGGTATTGCACCATGAACAAGCAGAAGGAGGTTATGAGCGTCTACATTTATTGTGATTGTCATTGACTGTGATTCAACCAGATGTCTATGTCACCAATCATGTCAGGTTAATGAGTTTAGTGGAAATGTAAAATATGGCATCTAGGAGCGTCTCTGTTATTGCTCCATTTTTGGAGGTGGTCTGCATATTAGAAGGAATGTGCCAGAGAGAGTAGAGATAGATGTACATGTTTCAAGTAAGGTTTCACAGCCTGCTTGGTGAAATTCTTCAGTTTGGGAGGTTAAATGTGTTTTACAAAATAAAAGCACCAGGCGCCAATTCAGTTTAGAGATTTAAAACACTTGGGCAGAAGTTATTTTACTGAACTGACCGGGGTGTTGCGTTTCTTTATCTGTCTGATAGCATGGTGACTGTATAAACTAAGTTATTTTCTTTTTCTGTCCATTTGTGGTCCGTCTCTCACTGCCTTCTTTTTCCACAGGCGGGTCAAGAATACCTGCTGGAGGGATGTCAAGAGAAATGCACTTGCTCCTCCTCCACTGGAGTTTTTTGTGTGCCCTACAACTGCTCCGTCACCGAGAGTTGTGAAGTAAGAGATGGAGCACCTGGGTGTTTCAATGCAGGTACGACTACATTTACATTCTTCTGTTTGTTCTGATCAATGTTCCGTAACATCTGGTTAGGAGTCCTTTTTACTTATTCATTAGTGGAAGGTGGGGTTGTGGAGATTTACACAGGGCATGGGCAGAGACCACCAAATCCCATACTCGCTACTCGAATTCTGGGTAAAGAATGGGTAGCTGAATGCCACACCCTATGTCCAGTACATGTTGCACATGGCTGCATGGCATGCATTCAATGTTTTTAACCTCACATTATTCATACCAATAAATAATAATATCTAAAATGTAATGAAATAACGTATTAAAACCAATAATTGATACTAGATTCAATGTCATCACTCTGATGGTGTAAAGGGTAATGCGATAAGTAATCTCATCTGGAAGAATATTTATCTCATTTGTAAACATTAAGGATGAGGTCATGAACATAGCATTTGGTGTACAAGTTATGATTTAAATGGCTGTTACGGATTGCAAACCCAATCATGTTTGTTAACCCCTTGGGCGCGGCCGCGATTCTGCGCCTGTGCGGCACATTCAGATCGCGGGTGCGGTCATGACGGCCGTGAGCCGTCATCAGCACACGAGCACTGTGTGCCATGACGGCCCCCGTCCGTCATCAGCATTGAAGGGGTTAATATCAAGGTTTTTTAACCTAATTTAAATCTATAACTGTGCTTTAACAGTGTTTAAGTGATACGTGTGTGTGTGTGTATATATATATATATATATATATATATATGTTGCCTACTGGCTCTCGCCGGTAGGTAGTCATAGTTAGGACCTAGTCTCCATATGAAAAGTGTTTTTTGATTTGTCTATATCTTTGGTACCAGTTGATGAATCTTCTTGAACTTTTCCCCCAAATGTGCCCTGGTAATTTTTGCTGTGAATGAAAATTTTCGGGTTGATCCGTGAAACAGGGGCCGAGAAAAAGTGGGGCCAACAAAACGCGTTTCCAATATTAATTCTCATAGGAATTTTAGACATGACTACTGCCCAACTGCTGAACAGAATTACACCAAATTTGGCAGACACGTAGATATTGGTCAATAGAAATGCCTTTTTCCTATTTGGTGTAAGTCCATTCAGTAGCTGTGGAGTTATTAAAAGAAATTTAATTTGTATGTATAGGAACATGAAGGCTTCGCTAACCCTCCTGATTTTGTGCCGAGATCTGATTGGCTGCCAACACTTCCAACCCAGAAGTGTTGGCAGCCATCTCGGAGAGGCCCATAAAAGACATTAAAATAAAGAAAAGGGGTCAAGGCTGGAATAAACTGAACCCTAGGCCCAACAGGGCAAAAAAAGTGTCTTCAAAAAACATTTTGTCCAAGAAAAAAAAAAAGCACTGGCTCCCACTCTTCTTTGCAAATGGACCCCAGGTGGCCAGGCCATGGGGCATGCAAGCATGAAAGGAGAGGGCGATCTGACCCCCTCCCCAGAGACCACTTCTTCCACAGGTCGACATGAAAACAATTGCTGTGCAGACATCCTCGGCCCTAGGAACCACCACCTACCAGGGCTAAATTAAAGGTAATGGCGCTGACCCCCGGGGGAGAACCACCTCATTGGGGCCAAATTAACATTAACACTGGGAGGGGGGGCTGCGCTGGCCCTCTCCGGGCAATAAATATCCCCAGGGACCACCGCCTCCCTGGGGCCAGCATGTCTACTTCCTAGTAGTCGTGCCACACAGCCCTCTTCTGGAGCCAATGATGGTCTTGGGTACTGCCACCACCTTGTGCAGGCTCATACTATGACCCAGGCTGCCCACCCCTGGGACACAACTGTTTGCTGTGGCTTGACAGGAACTTAAACCTCTCCCTCCAAGCCACAGCAAACACTCCACTTTCAGCAAGCAAGAACAGTGAAAATACTATACTCTTGTTTGCTGGAAGCAGAGCACTTGTCAGTTTCCATTCCTACTGTCAAGCAAGAAGGGAGACAGGCATATTTCTTTCACACACACATGGAGCTGCATGCTTAGCGGCTCCCTGTGTGCCAAAGCAGTGCTGACTCCAGCACGAGGCAGGGAGCCGGCAGGGACCGCGGGGGACTTGAGGCCCACCCCGGGGTCCTTGTGAAAAGCAGAAAAAAGCTAAATAAAGGTCAGAAACGAGCAGAAAGAGGCATAATAAATGTCAGAAAGAGGCAAAATAAAGGTGAGATATTAGCAGAAAGAGGTGAAATAAAGGTAAAAAATGAGCAGCCAGATGCAGAATGAAGGTGAAAAACGAGCAGAAAGAGGCAGAATAAAGGTCAGAAACACGAGGTAAGAGGCAGAATACAGGCCAGAAACTAGCAGAAAAAGGCAGAATACAGGTCAGAAATGAGCAGCAAGAGGCAGAATAGAGGTCAGAAACTAGCAGAAAGAGGCAGAAGGAAGGTCAGAAACAAGCAGAAAAATGGAAAATCAAAGACAGAAACTAGCAGCAAGAGGCAAGGTCAGAAACAAGCAGGTGAAAGGTCAGAAAGAAGCAAGATAAAGGTGAGAAATTAGCAGAAAGAGGTACAAATAAAGGTAAGAAATGAGAAGCATGAGGCAAAATAAAGGTGAAAAATTAGCAGAAAGAGGAAGAATAAATGTCAGAAACGAGCAGAAAGAGGCAGCATAGAGGTCGGAAATTAGCAGAAAAAGGCAGAATAAAGGTCAGACAACAAGCAGCCAGAGGCAGAATAAAGGTCAAAAACAAGCAGAAAGAGGCAGAATAAACATCAAAAAGAGGAAAGATAAAGGATAGAAATGAGCTTGCTGAGAATTGCAGAGAACTCTTCGGAGGCCCTGCCCCCTTTCCCAACCACTCAGCACAGGGACCTCCTGTGGTACTACTGGTTGGAAGATTACTCCCATTGGCTGCTTGGGTTGCTGAATTCCACAAACTTCATGAGCGGGGCACAATTTTACACCCAGGACTGAAAAAAAACAAAAGTTACAAAGACATTATAGTTAGAAAATAGAATTAAAAAAAACCTTAGAAGTACACAGAAAAAAACAAGTGTTACAGAGAAGTTTTAGTTTGGCTCACATTTCACTAGGTACAATACCAGTAAAGTGCAGCAGTTATAGTTACCTGCACTATAACGTACAACCGTGCAATGCTCTCCTCATGGCCTCACATATTACATCACTCATGACATGGTCAGTGACATCACTGATAACATCATCCACAGAAATGCTCAAACACACCCAGGCACCCCGATACAACCTCTCCTACACACACCCATACCCACACAACCACTCACAGACAAGTACTCACAGATCCACTCACTCATCAATAGAGCCACTCAGATACCCACTCACCCATGCATACAAGGCACTCACACAATCACTCACTCACCCCTAAAGCTACTCAATTTACTGGTCACTTATCCATACATCCACTCATACATCCACTCATTCACCCATGCAGCCTCTCAACACAGCCACTCACTCACCCATTCAAGCACTCCCACACTCTCACACAACCACTTACATACCCATTGACAAAAAGAGCCAGGTCCAACAGTGGGAAGTGTACCAGTAGTTACCAGGGGTCATGTGCACAGTCCTAGAGCCAACAACAAAATGAGCTCAGCAACAGAAGGCAAAAATTGTGGTGTGATCCTGCAAATTTACAACACATACATACTGTATAATGTGGCTTGCATTGCAACAAATGTGCTCGCAAATGCTGCTTCACTTATCCCACATTGGAGAGGTTCATATACTTAGGAGACAACAACAGTGCGACCATCTCCCTGCCTCCTAGCAGGTCGCTCCATGCACCGCGCAGCTCCACCTGTTCCGCGCCAGTGCTCCCAGCCAGCTCCTGCCACTGTGCCAGGGTTTGAAGCCCGCTTAGGCTCTGCCCATCGTTGGTTCTTTTTTGTGACTGTTACATTATTGCACTGTATAATTGTGTTACTGTATAACTGTATAAATGTTATGTTCCCACGCTGTCCCCCTGACCTCTGCTCTCCCTCGCTGCCCCCTCTCATCCCCGGTTCCCGCCGCTGCATCCCCTACGGCCCGCCCCCTCGTCCCCCATTGGCCACCCCGCTCTCGCCTCCCAGCTGCATCTCCCTCCCACCTCTCCATTTATGGGGCCCGCGCTGCAGCAGTGAGTGGGACCATCTCCCTGCCTCCTGGCAGGTCGCTCCACGTGCCGCGCAGCTCCACCTGTTTGGCACCAGTGCTCCCAGCCAGCTCCTGCCACTGTGCCAGGGTTTGAAGCCCGCTCAGGCTCTGCCCATCATTTGTTCTTTTTTGTGACTGTTACTGTATTGCACTGTATAATTGTGTTACTGTATAAATGTATAAACATTTTGATCCCCTACTGTCCCCCTGACCTCTGCTCTCCCTTGCCGCCACTCCCATCCCCGGATCTGGCCACTGGGTCCCCTACGGCCCCACCCCCTCGTCCCTCATTAGAAACCCCGCTCCCGCCTCCCAGCTGCACCTCCCTCCCACCTCTCTATGTTTGGCTGCCGCGTAGTGGCCGCGCGCAGCGGGCGTGCCGCTGGTGCGCCGAATGCATACCTACGGCAAGCCCGTCTGTGCCCGTCCGTGCCTGGACTGCACCCAGCAACAGAACCCCTGGCCCCTAACAACGCCACGATGCTCGACTCCGCAACAATGCCAACTTCCTCCACGCACCCAACCCCAGACGAAAACACACCTGCTTCCGGGCCTCCCCGAAGCGCATCCACTGACCCTTCTCCTGCCGGAACTGTAGCTTCACCAGCATCCGGCCCACCAAACCTCCAACAAAAGGAGCCAACTACCTCAGATGCATACTCCTCAACACCCGCTCCGCCCACAAACACGCCGTCGAACTCTGGGACCTTCTCAACACTACCTCCCCAGCTGTCGCCTTCCTGACGGAGACCCGGCTGAATCCCACCTCGGCCCCCACATCACCATAGCCATCCTGAAAGACTACAAGATCACCCGGAGGGACCATACCAACGGCATTGGAGGAGGAACCACCATAATCCACAGAAACACCCTCAGAGTCTCGACCAACACCGACGACACCCCCAGCACCGCCGAACACATGCACTTCCAAATCCACACCGACCCCAGCACCACCCTCAGAGGAACCCTCATCTGCAGACCCCCCGGAGGCCGACCACAGTTCAGCGACTCCATCGTCGACTTCATCAGCAAACACGCCCTAGCCTCCACAGACTACATCCTCCTCAGGGGACCTGAGCTTCCACCTAGAAAACAACAATGACACCAACTCCACCACCCTGATCGACAACCTTGCACTTAGACAGCTCGTGACAAAACCAACCCATGCCGCCAGCCACACGCTGGACCCACCTTCACGGCAAGCCCCCACGTCACCTTTGACCACACCACTGAACCCCACTGAACTGACCACCACTGCAGCTAATTCGCCTTCAGGAAGCCCACCACGCACCCAAAAAATTGCCCCGACGCTGCTGGAGCAAGGTCACAGAAGACCAGCTAACCAACACCCTTTCCCAGAGCCCACCTGACGACCCTGCCGACCCCAACACCGCCGCCCGCAGCCTTAGACAGTGGATCGACGACTGCCATCAACTCATCAGGACCGCCAAGAGGACCTCTCTCAAAAACCGCCTGGATAACAACGCTCACAACAGCAAAGAGCTCTTCAACATTATGAAGGAACTGTCCAATCCCAGCTCCAACACCAACGATATCCCGCCTTCGCAAGACCTGTGCGATTCACTGGCCACCTTCTTCCACCGCATGATTGCCGACATCCACGACAGCTTCAAGGCCATGATCACCCAGACAACCACCGCTCCCATGACCACCACCTGCACCAACCACCTGCTCTACTGGACCAGCGTCAATGACGAGGAAACCAGCGAGACCATGAACACCATCCACTCCGACTCACCATTGGACCCATGCCCCCACCACATCTTCAACAAAGCCAGCACAGCCATCGCACCCCTTCTTTGGAAAGTAATCAACACCTCCTTTGAGACAGCAACCTTCCCAGAAAGCTGGAAGCATGCCAATATTAACGCCTTACTCAAGAAACCCAAGGTGGACCCCAAGGACCTCAAGAACTTCAGACCCTTCAGACCCTTCTCCCTTCTCCTGTTCCCGGCAAAGGCTACCGAGAAAATTGTCAACAAAAAACTGACCCGCTTCCTCGAGGAGAACCACATCCTGGACCCTTCCCAGTCCAGGTTCCGCAGCAACCACAGCACCGAGACCGCCCTCATCACAGCCAAGGATGACATCAGAACCCTGCCTGACAACGGAGAAATAGCAGCCCTCATCCTCCTCATGGACCTGTCGGCAGCCTTTTACACGGTCTGCCACCACACACTATGCACACGCCTACAGGACGCTGGCCCCGGATCCAAGAGAAGGCCCTGGACTGGACAACATCCTTTCTCTCCGGCAGAACTCAGAGCATTCGCCTCCCCCCCATCCGCTCCACAGCCACTGAAATCATCTGCAGCGTACCCAGGGCTCTTCCCTCAGCCCGACGCTGTTCAACATCTACATGGCACCCCTTGCCCACGTCGCCCGACAGCACGACCTCAACATCATCTTCTACGCCGACGACACCCAGCTGATCATATCCCTCACCAAAGACCCTCACACTGACAAGACCAACCTCCACGAAGGAATGAAGGCCGTCGCCGAATGGATGAGGAACAGCTTACTGAAGCTGAACTCAGACAAGACGGAGGTCCTCTTCCTCGGCTCCACCCCTTCAGCCTGGGATGACTCCTGGTGGCCTGCAACCCTAGGAACAGCCCCGACACCCACAGCATCCACCCATCCTCATCCATGCACACAAAGCTCACCCTCGCCACAGTTCCCCGCATCCGAGGAGCGACCACTGGGGGCAGATTCTTCTCCCACCTCGCCACCAAGGAACACCCTCCCCACCAACCTACGACAAACCCAGGACCTACTGGCCTTCAGGAGACTCCTCAAGACCTGTCTCTTCGATCACTAGCAGAACCCCCACACCCCCGGTGCCTTGAGACCCTCACGGGTGTGTAGTGTTATGATTGATTGATTAATTGATTGACAGTGTTTCACAGAAGGCACAGTCAGAATGAACACTCTTAAGTGCACTCAAGGCAACTGAGTAGTCAGAAAATTAAAGCACTCCTACTTTGAAATACATGCTCTGATGATAAAAAGCAAGCAAAGCAAATGAGCTGAACAATCCATAACTGAGCTCCCCCTGTCTCTTCCATCCAAACATCTATCTATACATACTTCACCCTTCCATCCACTATTTCACCTTTACATTCTTATATGCATTAATGTTTTCATCCATCATTGAATCTTTCTCCATTCAATCAATCGATCCACACTGCCATCCATCCTTCTGCCATCGATCTGGCCACTGTGCCATCCATCCTTTTACTCATCCATTCGTTCTTTCCCTCCATCCATCCATCCATCCATCCATCCATCCATCCATCCATCCATCCATCCATCCATCCATCCATCCATCCATCCATCCATCCATTCATCCATCCTTCTCTTTACTCTGTCAACCATTCACCTGTCCATTCACCTATATATCCATCCCCTTAAGTTGCCATCCTTTCACCTTTCCATCCATCTATCCATCCCTTTACTCTGCCATCCTTTCATCTGTTCATCCCCTGACCCATTGACCAATCCATCCATGCATTTACACTAGAATATTGTCACTGTTACAATCACCTATCTATCCATCCACCCATCCACCCACCCATCCATCCATCCATTTACTTGGCCATCTTTCCACCTATCCTTTCAGCATTCCTTCCTTCGTTCTCTTTTCTATATACCCATCTTCCTTTTTGTCCTTGCTCCTCTACTGATGCTGTATTCCTTCATGGAGGCCAATTACAGTTTTGTTCGGAAAGGATCTGCATGGGATTCGGTTTTGCAGAATCCCATTTGGAACTTGTTTCCGAACGTATCGTGCACATTTCCCAAAAAACTGGTTACGATGCCTGGAAACTATTTGAGCAGTCTTAATCAGTTCCAAAAGGCATTGAGATTGTCTGAGTCTTTCAGAGCTGATTCGTACAGCTCTATGGACACGGTTTCCAGATGAGAGATTACAATTACCGATTTGGACAGCCTTTCCGATTCAGTCGGCTTGACACAAAATGGCTGTTGGAAGCTGTCTTTGTGGGCCCGTTGCGGGCAGCGCTTCACCTGGAGGCTTACAAATGTGGCCCGTGCGAGTACCCCAGGTACTCCTCTTCCCAACCAAGCACAATGTGGCAGGCACAATGGGGTGCCTGCCACAGGGTGCAAGGTTTTCCCCAACCACCCCTTTTTTAATGGGAGCCTGTGTTCTATTTCTGTATACAGGCTTCCTTTGAAGTAAATGCGAGCCCGACAGAACGATGTTGGGAAGCATCGTAATCAGTCGTCCAGACTCGCAGGACCCGATTTGTTCAGAAACGAGTAAGAGACCAATTCATTTGTGTTGGACTTGGCACCTGTGCATGGGTCTCCCTTCCATTTTTTGCTGTTGCCACATGTGTTTTTGCTGGTGTTAGATGCTTTGGGCACTGTGCCACTGCTGTCCAGTGCAACAGTGCAAGTGTTCCCTATTGTAAAACTGATATATGGATTAGTGACTCCATGATTGGCTGGTTTGGTTTACCTGTCAGACCCTAGTACAGTGCACTAGAAGTGCCCAGGGCTTGTAAACCAAATGCTGCTGATGGGCTTGCAGCACTGGTTGTGCCACCTGTAAAAGTGTGTCTAAGACCTGCCTTTGCAGAGCCTGTGTGCAGTCTCTACAAATGCTGACTGGGCAATTGCACCCACATGCCAGTCCCCAAACCTTCCCTTTTCTTCCTGGCAGACACCCCTATGGTAGGGTGCATTGTAAGTATAAGGTAGGACAAGCCCTGATGTGTGTGGCATGTCCTAATACTTCATTACAGCCATTTTCGTTTTTCACTATTGCAAGGCTACCTATTCCCAATAGGCCAGAATAGGCAGTTTTATTATTACATTTTAGAATCCTAATTGACTCAGGGAACATGGATAAATTTGAGTTTAGTATGCCTGAACTCAGAATGATAAAATACATCCACTAGTGAAGTTGATTTTAACATTCTGTGTTTGAAAATACCACTTTTAGAAAGTTGGTATTTTCTTGTCTAACTATCCAAGCCTGCTTCTGCTAGGTTGTGTATTCCTTGTATGGAGTTTGAGTGCCAGGGGATGGGGGAATCCAGGAGAAAGGTGAGTCAACCCAGTGGTGAATAAAGAGATCTGCAGCTAGATGAGAGGGAGGAGTTGCACCTGGGACCTGAATAGGGCTGTGCCTTCCCTCTACAATGCTGGCTCCACCTCCTGTGATGCATCTGATATCTGTGCCCTGCACTGTGAAAGGAAAGAAGGAGTCATGTAAACAGAGTGCTCCAGGACTGACCAGAACTGGTTTGGAGTAGGCAAAGGCCTCTCTGCCATCAGACAACAAAGAGAAACTGTGTATAAAAGAGGGGTCCGAAACCCCAGAGAAATAGATCACTTTTGGACAACAAGAAGAAACCTTTGCTGAGGAGTGTAACCAAGAGAGGCTGAGGAAAGATTATCCCTAAGCTCAAGCGCTGCTTGGAAGATAGGCCTGCAGTGGTTGCCTGACTGCCAAAGAAAAGAGAGAGGAATTTTGTGTGTACTTTCATCATCTTGTGTAAGGCTCTCCAAGGGCTTGAGAAAGAGCTTGCCTCCTGCTGAAATCTCAGGGATAACAGACTTCACCCACTAGCTCCCCAAGAGTTCTTTTGAAGTGCCTGCAGTTGTACTGGACTTTTTGAGGACTTGCATGTCGCAAAGAGCTGGAAGTGCGACTCAAGAACAAGAAGCGCGTTGCCGAACTGCCGCTGCCGCGTCACAACACAAAGCGCCTCGCATCTCCGGAGGATCGACGTCACAGCAGATGCAGCCGCATCACCGGGAAGCGTGTCGCAGAAGAATCATTGAGTCATCGCAGGTCCACCGAAGCACCTCGCATCGCCAGGAGAGAGGATCGACGTTGTAGCAGATGCTGCTGCATCACTGGGAAGCTTGTCGCAGGGCCTGTCACGGCTCATTGCCGGAAAAAAGGATCGACGTTGCATCAGACGCGGCTGCAACTCCAGGAAGCATGTCGCAGGGCCTGTTGAAGCTCATCACCAGAGAAGAGGGTTGGTGTCACAGCAGATGCCGCCGCATCACCAGGAAGAGTGTTGCAGGGCCTGACGCGGCTCGCATTCTTGTGGAAGCCACTCATATCGCCAGGGGAGAGGATCAACGTCGCAGCAGACACTGCTGCATCACTGGGAAGCGTTTTGCAGGGCCTGTTGCGGCTCGCATCGTGGAAAGCATCTTGCATCGCCGTAGAAGTGGATCAACATCGCAGCAGACGCCATCGCATCACCGGGAAGCGTGTCGCATCAAGGAGATCGCGCCATCTTTGTTTCTTTGCACCAGAACTTCAATGCATCACCGTCCTTGCGTGTAAGGGACTACTGCATCACCTTCCCTGCAACACTTGCATTGCCCTGCTTTATGCATCTTAAGGTACATTGACTCAAAAGTGTTGCATTACAAGATCTAAAGAGAACTAAGCTAATACTACCATTTTAAGTACAGTATTGTGGATTGTACAGAATTTGTCATTTGTGGTCGTGTTGAATCTATATAAAGAATACTTATTTTTAATATACAACTGTGTGGTGTCCATCTGTAGTGTTGTCACTGGATTACTGTATGTGTTCACAAATGCTTTACACACTGCCTCTGAGATAAGCCTGTCTGCTCATGCCAAGCTACCAAGGGGGTGAGCAGGGGTTATTTTAGGAGTGTACCCCCTCACCCTAAATAGACACAAGAGTCCTTATTTGTCACAGGTACCTACCTGTGCCAACTAGAGACCCTCAAATCTAACAGTTCAGAACAGTTACCTCAAACTGCACTTGCTCAAGAAATATTGGGGTCCATAATCCTATCCTTCTCCTACTTTTTCCGCCCCTCCTCCTTTTGCTCTCCTTTTCCCTATCTCTCTTACCTCCTAGCCCTCCTCCATCTCAGGATGCTATATACTATTCAACCACTTGTACCTATTTATTTCTGTTTCTTATACTCTCACACCTCATTTGTTGATTTGTATTTTGCTACTTGTTCTTCTCAATTGAACCTATGAGATCCCCATGATATGAACAATTGCAACATGCCTGTATTATTTTCACTCAAGAAAAGCGCTCTGATACCCCCGGGTCCAGTCAGCGCTACATAAAAGCTTTAAAATAATATATAAAAATAAACAACATCATAATCGGCTCCACAGTGTTGACTATACGTTTTTTACTGCTGTACTGCAGACAGAAAAGCCTCCTAAAGAGCCCCACCCCCGCTGTAGCTGCCAAAGCGGGGGATTCACGATGAACCGGACTCAAGGTATAACATTCCATTATTTTACTCACTCGTTCTCTTGTGTAGAGAGAGTGACGTTGCATGCAATAGTGAGCTTTTCACAGAGCTATAACCCCTTCGGTGCTCGGGATGGCCGTCCAAATCCTGTCCGCTGTTTAAAGCTCACGCACATCGCGAAAATTCATGCAGCGTGCAAGGGGTTAAAATTCTAACAAAACAATTGTATGTGTTTATTTTTATGAAAGAATTCTTAGATGAACCCATGCTTTTTTATCTTTTTCAGGAAAGGTATGTCCCAAAAATTCCCACTATGAGTCGTGTGGGAGTGGGTGTCCATTGCTCTGCTCTAGCCTCCCCTCCCTGGCCGGCTGCAACACCCCATGTACCGAAGGCTGTTTCTGTGACAAAGGATTTCTCTTGAACGGTGACACGTGTGTGCCCATTTCAGATTGTGGCTGCATGCACAATGACACATACTACCCAGCGGGGCAGAATTTCTACCTGGGTGACACCTGCCAGTTAAGTTGCAGTTGTAACAAAAATGGAGCACTGGATTGTCATGCTAATTCCTGCAGCACCAACGAGCTCTGCAAAGTAGTCAATGGCATCCACGGTTGCTACCCTGTGGAAGTGGCCCAGTGTGTTGGTACTGGAGACCCCCACTATCGGTCATTTGATGGCTGGACATTCGAATTCCAGGGTACGTGCACCTACATATTGGCTCAACTCCAGAGCAGACTCCCAGAGATTCCAAACTTCTCGGTGACCGTGAAAAACGAAAGATATGGAACGAGCAGCGCGTCAGTTGCCAAGACGGTGACAGTAGCTGTGGACAGGTACAACATAACTCTGGACAGAGGGACACGCTGGAAAGTGAAGGTAAGATTAAGATCCTCATATAAATACTTGTGTCTTATCCTTAAGATCTAGTACAGGCCTACATTGTCCATGGCCCTTTAGCCTGGTCACAATTTTTTTTTAAATTGTATCGTCATGAAAACAAACAAAAATAAACTATTGAAGCTTCGATTTGATTGGGGGTATTCCCTAGCACATATGGACGATGCAGAATGTGGTCCAGTTATGCAATAAATGCTTTATCGTGACAAAATGAACCACGAGGCTGAAGGCTGAGTGTTTTTTGGGTTTTGTTTTTTTCCCAGACTACCATAAATGCTTCATTGAAAAGGGAAATATATCAGGTATTATTATTTTGCATTTACATGTTTGTTCTGAAGCAATTTCATGAAAAAAATGAATTTGTGCAATGGGAAAACGTTTTTACAAGCAACAAGTTGTTGGTCCTGTCTGACTTTTTGCTATTTTTCGGTGATGTCTATAGAAGTAAGCTGCTTCATACTAGGTTCAACTACAATCAACATCTTTAGAATGTTCAGCCTTTGACTCCCATGAAAACTATGCTGATTAAAGGAATAAAGGGCAGTGGTAAGGCTTTTCAAGCAGTTGCAAAGCTTTACATTTTCCCACATTTTTGTGAAAATTGGGACAACATATGTTGACAGAGTGCAAAGAGAACATTCTGCAGAAAGGTGTTGCAAACTGTTTGCATGGCCCATAATGTATGGGTTGGACTACAATGAAGATCATGGAAAAAAGAGTAAACAGCGGGTCCCTCAACTGCACCTCACATGGTTCGAATAGTACAGCACAGTGCACTCCTCTTCCAATACTAGCCATTGTGTGGTATTGAAATCTTGACAAAAGACAGGGCAGATTGATGTACCCGTAGATAGAGTAATTTAAAAAGTCTCGTCGTCCATTAAATTTCCATGTTTTATTCAAATCCAATATCTAAAGGTTTAAAAGCATCCAGCCAACGAGTTTTGTTCATGATTCCTTGAACTTCATCAATTCCTACACAAGTTCAAACTCAGAAAGACACACAAGCAAATATATACATATAGAACACAGGAACACATAAAAACATTCAGACATAAATAATACTAAATACACAATAAAACAAAACAAAAATATTGACAATGTTTCCCAAAACACCATAATGTCACCCTAACACATACTTGGTATTAATTTTGGTATGTCAAAAACAGAGGAAAAAAGAAATTCATACGTTTTAACACCTATAATTATCATCTGTATTGGAGGATCTACACAGAAAAACAGCACAGAAGCCAAGATCAATTCCATCAGCTTTCATGCCGATTATTAGAGACTTCCTTTTCACTTATCAACCTTATATGTTGCTAGCTACATTGATACAAGCTGTTCCAACT
The DNA here is from genome assembly GCF_964263255.1 of Lissotriton vulgaris. Taxonomy (NCBI): domain Eukaryota; kingdom Metazoa; phylum Chordata; class Amphibia; order Caudata; family Salamandridae; genus Lissotriton; species Lissotriton vulgaris. The sequence continues at coordinate 224,683,720 of NC_141695.1, forward strand.
AATCCTGAAAGACAAACATAAACTGACTTCATGATCGATTAGATGACACATGTCATCTAATCATATGTTCATATATTCTTTCTCCTGTTAGTCTTCAGTATATAAGGGTGGATCCACAGGAGTACACCTATTGTGTGCATCCCCTCTTAAAACTGGGTGTCTGACTTCATGTTAACGAGCAGGGCCAAATCGAAAAAATTATTGTGGGACTTATTTTGTGACCACTAGTCACTATCATACCTTTGCTTGAATAATCACTTTCCAGTTGTCACAAAGATTTCATAGCAAACATACCTTGTTTATGTATGGTATTGAATAATAATATAGGATTAACTTTGATCCATAGTTTTGTTCATGTACTTCTTCATTTTATGCGGTCATTTTCAATCATGTAGCTCATTATTTCCTTATGGGGATAATTGTTTCCGAAGTACAATACCTGAAAGAAGAGTTATAGGTACCCAAAGTTATAATCAAATATGTTATTTATACAGAGTCAACTCTGGATGTCTATCCTGTTGTGTCTAACAAGCAATATGCCAAGTTGTAACATGGCCCATTCACTTGTCAGTATATTTGGATTCAAATTCACATCTCTACACCCATTACAATAAAATTATTCGGAATTCCGATAGCTAGTATTATAGACGGTAAAAAAGCAAATCGGGTATAGGGGAAGCTAGAAACATTCTTCTAAACTACATGACTAGAACCAAGATTTTAATCCAATATCTCTTAAAAAGTTGGCGGTCATAATTCTGTCTCCATGGTTACAAAAATACATAAATGTCAAAATGGGGAAGGTATCTTCATTGTCCAATAATGTCAATTCCCAAACACCAATTGGTAAACTGCAAGAGAGACTAAGTGAAACATGCTCTAATATCCCATACATAAAAGTGAAACAAAAAAGAACATGATAATGATTCTTCACTTTCCGTATCAGGTCCATCCTACCTCCAAATTGTCACTCCCGTCATACGAGCACCCCAAATTAAGAGTTTCATGACTCCCAACATCAAACAAAGAGGAATCTTTACCGAGCAAAATGTATTTGCTCCTATGTAAAACAACATCATGAATCAAACATAATGCCGTCCCAATAGAGATAACCACTTACGTACAAACAAGGTTCTAGCTCGAACAAAATCTGTTCACACGTAGGCAAAACAACATCGGAGAGAGCCGTAACACTGCCTCACCTGTATCAGTATTGCCAAGCAGAAAACACTGCGTCCAATCCTTCAAATCTGACCATAGGGAAAATCCCTGTATATTTACCATGGGTCAATTGGTTGAAGCATCCACATTTCACGTCAGCTTTCGCCGACAAACATCTATAACGCAGCTCTGAGGTCCAATGGATGGCAACGTGTGTATAATGTGGCAGCCATTTTGTAGTACAACATGCAAATGGTGTACTCATATCTATCTACAGTGATTCCCGTGTTACTCAATGATTCAGTTCAGTGCATGCTCAGAGCATGCAAGTTGTTGAAACAGTAGGCTACACACTTTTTATTACTCTGATGTTGAATTAAGTTTGTCCTGAGATCTGAACTTTCCAGAATCCAGTCTGCCTCCCCCGAGCTCACCCATTAGCCCACCCACAACCACAATTAACCAATGGGAATGGTATGCTCCTTGAAAGGCAGCCATGCACACTACTGACATTACTAACGTAATGCAGTCATCACGCCTGGACCTGGGTGGTCCCTCCTTTAAAGACATACCCGGGAGGCGCACATGCATCAAAGCCAAAGGAGGACAGGTAGGTAGGTACATTCATTTTTAATAATTACTGAGCCTATCGCATAGGGGAAAAAAATCAATAGCTCCAGCCCTGTTAAATAAGGGCTGGTGCAAAGCACCAGAAACCACCAGCACAATTAGGCACTTGAGAAGAAAAAAACCAAAGCTTGAGTTTGCCAATATAGAGAAGGAGCAGACCATTGGCCTTGCTAAGCTTAAGAAGGGGGAAGCTCTAGAAGAGAAAAAGCTGGCCATGGAGGAAAAGAAGGCCCATGAGCTTAGCCTCAGACAGCTGGATATATGAGGTGGAGTCCGGCAACAACATTGGTGGCAGAATACCTACACATTGCCTGTTTAGATTCTTATAGTTTTGAAGAGCTCTCTCCAGACAATCACTAAAGCCTTGCCCCGCTAGAGGATACTGATCTTCAAAAAACAGATTAAGTCTGAAGGTAAAAATCTTGACTGGGTGAAGGCACCAGAAGTATCTGGCCAGCTAGAGTACTTCCATGGGCATGAAATTAGGATTTTTCTGCTCTGAGCTTTTCCTGCCAAAACTAACAGCTTCACTAGGACCTCATCCAATGGTTATCCGACCTTGTGAAGATCTTCTTGCTTAAAGCCTGTTGCCTTGTCCCAGTTACAGATTTTTAATTTCATTTTAGAGACCCAAGGTAAATGTTTCCACCAGGTCGAACGTGGATGGTGTGTCTTACCTGTGCTCCATCACAGTTGGCCTGAAAATGCACCTAAGTCCCGACTTCAACGACTAGGTGACCTGCATTGTTGCTTAATGCCTTTTGACACTATTTATATTCAAAACCTTTTAAATGTATGTCTCTAGTTCCGCTTTCTGGATTTTGCCATTTTGGAATCATTTTGTACATTAAATTATTCTCGATGTTTATAACTTGGAGTGGTATTTTTATTTTGTTGTGTTTTTTAACAATTAACAGTTTTGGCATTTCTAAATGCTTTACACAATTTCTCTAAGGTAAGCCTGTCTGCTCTGTGCTCTAGCTACCAGGTGTTGAGCCTAGGTTTTAATTACTGAAACCCTTAACTGGCCCTAATGAGATACTGACTTTGTTACTTATGGTGGACTACCATCCGCCCAAATAAACCCCTCACTTTCTCGCAGCATGCAAAATAGAATGCCTGCTCTTGTTTCCTGTTCTAAGAGCAAAAAGGAATGGTGTTTTTAAAGGGAACAGAAATCTACCAGCTAATATGTATTCAGCGTGATGAATAAATATGCAGTGTATATACAGCACTACATTATACAGATGCTGTTTTACCAATATTACATCTGTAATTCATCCATCACACTAACATATCCAGAGATGTAAAAAAAAGCTACAATTATGAAACTGCCTACTGCACTGCAACAGGCCTATGCGATTTGCAGATTGGATTCTTCTGGACTGTGAAGTATGTGAAGACCAAGGGAAGAGGCAAATGAGGATCATGTGGGTCAGCATAAAGGTTCATGCAGACTGAAGAGACCTCAGAGTTGAAGTATTTGTCTGAAAAAGAATCTAATCTAGGGTAATGCATTTAAAATTCTATAAAGATGAACTTGAATTCAGATAAAGATGGGCTTGAAATCTTAAGGATGCCCTTCGCTTAGGTAGGGTAAAACAATATTCCCTGCTATGACACACTCTCTTTAGATGATAATGACAACAATGTTCATAGCCCTTTTTATTCTATAGTCATGATTGTAGAGAGTGAGATGAGGAACCTAAATTCCAATGTGTCCTAGTTTACCAGGCAAAATTGCAACCAACAAGTGCAACAGACAGAATAAAGCCCAGCTTAAGTGTTGAACATCGTATTGTAACTTGACTTCAAATTTTACCTCTCAGAATTGTGCCTAGTACTGAGAGGCAGTGGTATTGTTACGCTAAAGTATTCTAGTCAGAAGTAAATATGCATTTCTTTCTTTCAGGTCAATGATCTCTTCTATGCACTACCACTGAAACTGTCACCCAGAGACATCCAAATCAACCAAGAAGGAAACAACATTATTATTTTGACCAACTTTGGCCTGAAAATTCTCTATGATGCAATGTATTACATTCGGGTGGAGGTTCCAAGTACCTGGAAAGGACAGATGCGTGGCCTCTGTGGGAATTTTAACGGTGACCAAAATGATGACTTCCAAATGCCTAATGGAGTTCTAGCCAGTCAAGTGGATGATTTTGGTGCAGCTTGGCAAGTAGATGTAAAGGAAGCTAACTGCTTTCGGGGCTGTGGCAATAGCTGCCCCACCTGCAGTGCTGCTGACACCCAGCTGTACAGCAGCATCTCGTCATGTGGAATGATCAAAGATCCATCTGGACCATTTAGATTGTGCCATGGTCAGGTCAACCCCACTGATTACATGAACTTCTGCATCTATGATCTGTGCTCTGTGGCAGGCCAGACAGATCTTCTCTGTAAGAACCTTCAAGCATATGCAGCAGCATGCCAGGCTTTGGGGTCAAAGGTTCTGCCCTGGAGGTCTGCAACTTTCTGTCGTAAGTAGCCGCAAATAAACCAATCATGAGTCAGATAGTATTGCATGATTGCTTGATATGTAAATGAGTGCACTCACATTCCTAAATACAGTGCTGATGAATTCAATGAATTGACAAGAAATATTTAGCTGCATGATTCTAAACAGTAGGATCCCTTCAGTAGAAAAGAAAACATAAGGTGCTGACATACTCTATGTTGAACATGCCGTAATCGATGGAGATCTATTGTGTAGAGGGATTCGTGAATTGGTGTTCCTCCTCTATACTGAGCTGGGCAGCAACCCAGTACTAGTGAAAGTTAAAACATCTGTAACCTTCCTGAGCTTTGGGGAGACCAGGAATCTTGCAGGTTGTTATACTTGCTCATCCATCACAAAGATTCCCACTTGTTAACATGTGCAAAAAGAAACCAGAACCACAATGGGCATTGTTGTAAATAGGAGCAAAGTACAAGACGGCATTTTAATTTTGATGGAAATCAACTTGCCAATCTAAGGACCTTCTTTAGAGCCTGGTTGCCTGCACTCTGGTGCCCCAGTGGGCTGCAGCCTGCAACATTTAGAGATCACTGCATGACTGGCGATCACCTCTGTGTCTTCTGAAGAGCCTCTGTCATGGCGGCTCCACTGAGGAACATAGATAAATGTCTGATATACATGGGGCCATTATACTAAAGTATCCACGGGCGCAGCCAGTTGAGACTCCTGCCGGTAGGACGTTGACACTTTGCTAAATTCTAAATAGAGCACGTGAACCGAGAGCTTGGTGGAAAGGGTACTCCACACGTTTGTAGTGGAGAACCATGTACTCTAAATAAGGCCCTCTAACCGTTCATCTATTAGTGCCCATTGACATGTGCAAGGAGGGGGAAGGACATGTTGGGCAAGTCTAGTGATACATTTGAAAGAATAAATTCCTTGACTCACCCACCAAGTTGAAGGAAGAGTAAGACATTCAAATTGTTTTTCTTGCTATGGTCATAGGAAGTACCACAGATGTGTGTGAATTGACCTTGGGCCCTGACAGTGAGCAGTAGGGGTCTAACCATTTGATTACTGCACATAGGAATTAATCCATAGATGAGAAGCAGAGGAGGAATCCATTCTAAAATTATACCACCTTATTTATGAAGCTCCTTAATGTACACACTTTTATATACATCCGTTTTTGATTACCAACATGTTTTAGATCCAATATTTATTGTATTTTGAATTGTATATAGCACTGCTTCATCCAAGATGACATTGGAATGCTTTAGCTAGTAACTATCATAGAGAAAATTCTCTTTACAAATAAATTATGACATAACCATTAAATTGAGAGGGCAGAGCAGAGTGAAGATAAGAAAGAGGGATTAGGGGAGGGACCCTGGGAGAAAGTTGGATAAGGTATTAGATAGCAGGGATGTATAGAAACATATTCTCTTGTAAATGTTAGTGTGGAGTGCGATAAAAAGTGAAATGGATAATAAGAGTGAATAAATAAGAGAATTTCACTTTACGTCCTCAATTTTATATGCTCCTCTAGATGCTTAAGGTCTTCTATCAGTGAGTTTCATAGCTTAGGCATTGCACCTGGACATACTTGTTACTTGGGATTCAGTTTTATAAGTTCCAGTCTTAGGATGTTAGTGTTCAAAATATTTTCTTTCTACCTGAGATCTTTAGACAAGTGGGGATGTAGGACAGCTGCAGACAATGTATTGCTTTGGAAATAATTCAAGGTATTCTGAAACTGTTTCTCACTTCTGTCAGAAGCCAGTAGAGAACTTTCAGCACTGAGGTTAGCTGATCAAACCTTATCTTGTCAAATAAGAGTCTTGCTACTGAATGTAGCGAAGCTGGGAATGTAGCTTATAAAATGTAAAGGCATCTTATTCAAGCCGCATTTTCAGAGTCAGTTTGCGAGATCACCAATGGTAGAACTATCAAGCAGAAGTCTTTGAGCTTTACAAAGGGTTTAATTTATTTTTTCTTTGCATTTTCTTTTATTAGTAACAGTGGTACAATAAAGGCGGATCGCGCAGGTTTTTGAAAGCAGTATAATCCACAATAGAGTGCTATATCAAGAGAGAAAAAAACAAATGACAAAATAAAACACAATTACATTTTGCATAATGCTAGACAAAATAATTATGGTAGAAAATACTCTGGTATGGAAATGGAACTGCAGATATTTACAGCTCTGGTTGGGAAAAAGGGTAAATTAGAAGTCTATAGGATTAGTTTTTGGGTGCGAAACGTTCAAGAACTCTTTACCTAGCTACACCCACCCTCCATCACCAATGGATGTCAAAATAGTGCATAGCCCCCAGGCCAGTATGGTCACGGTCATGCCCAGTTCAAGTCAGATATAGGCCCCAAATGGCCTTAAAGATATTTTTCTGGTTGCTGAGTTTGTAAACGAGATGGTCATGGGAGGCAATCAGTGCCATGGCTGTACTTCAGTCCTCAATTGTCCGAGGTGTGGGTGACCTGCATCGCTGCAAAATGCACAGTTTCTCCGTGGCTAGGGTAGAAGTTAGACAGCTTCTTAAGTAACTTTTTACAGATGGAAGGAAATGGATATGATGAAGTAAAGACAGTCCTAACATGGGTTTTATGTTTTTTTTAAGGAAAAGTGGCTGTGACATTTCTTATGGAATGGTAAATGTGGGCACTGACAGAGAGATTCTGATCCAAACCCCCTGGTTTATATTAACTGAGAAATGTGTTGTAGAGCCAGCAGATAAATATAGTGGAGTGAACAATCTGCATAGATCCAGTAGGCCAATTGGAAAAGCAAGATGCATTTAGGTTTTTTTTAAGGAAAAGCGGCTCTGACATTTCTTATGGAATGGTAAATGTGGACACTGACAGAGAGATTTTGATCCAAATCCCCTGGTTTATATTAACTGAGAAATTTGTTGTAGAGCCAGTAGATAAATATAGTGGAGTGAACAATCTGCATAGATCCAGTAGGCCAATTGGAAAAGCAAGATGCATTTAGGAAATTTACAAGGATGGTGTTATGCTAAAATGCCCTCTTAGTCAACAAGTTTCTTGGTGCTGAGGTCCAACAAAAGATGATCAGACTGAGATCGATTAAGGTTGATAGGTAAATAATCTTGCCCTTAGAAAGCATCTAATTAAACCGAGGTAAAAGCCTGATCGAGATTATCGACGAGAGCATTCAGACATTTTACAGTGTAGATTGGGAAGCTGCTTCCACCCAGTTTATTTTAATCCATTTTAGGAGATACAAAAGGTCTGTTAAGGAAAAAGTTAATATTCTCAAAGGTTTGTATCTCTTTCCCGCTTTACGGTCAGTCAAGGCGATGCCCTGTTGACGGTTCAAAGGGTTTTAAATTGGGCCAGTACTTTATTAGGGGGACAATTAAGTTCCATTACAATAGAACAGGATTGACATGAAATTGAGAACCTAGTAAACGTCTAGCTGCAGCATTCTCGATTACTTATATTCCTCTAATTAGACAGTTGCGGAGACATTCACATGAAGAGTTAGCATCCTATATTGAAGAAAATTGTCCCTTTTCTACTATATTCATTAAGTTATGGTTTCTTTTTTTGCTCAGCAGTGTAAATGATATGAACAGGTAGGTAACATTAGGGATACCTGTTTACAAGTGAGGATTCACCGTCAAACTTGATTCCTAGACTTATTACATTCTTCATTTGCTCCCGAAGGCAAGCCATCTTTGTCAGGGCTCTAGCAGGGTGAGTGTGGGAGAAAACTGGAATATAGGGACCATGAGCTCTCTGTAGGAAGAAGGGATTTCCAGTGATGGTGGAAAATATATATAAGAAAGTAACTGAAGCCTGGGAAGGAAAGGAGCGCAGAGGCTGAGGATTGGAGTGCGCAGGGTCAGGCTTTGATTAGGAAACTAAAAGTTGGTAAAGGGAAAAAGGATAACACAAGTTCTACAAAAGGGAACGAAGGGAGGCAATAGACAAAAATGATAGGTTGCTCCTAGATTAGCGATCTCTCTGTGAGATGAAAATATCTTATATGAATGCAAGGAGCAGATTAATCCCAAAAAGTTTGGGAGTTACCCAGCAGCCCCTATGGAGAAGGAGCTCTGTGTAGTTCTCTCTGCCAGATGCACAATCCTTGGCTTGGATCTAACTAGCACCTTTGGATGCTAGAACAATGAAAACGAAAATACAACCACAAGACAGAACAACAGAAAACAGGGCAAGGAACACTAACATAGAAACTGGGCTCAGGGAAAACCTGGACTTGAATAAGGGTCTGAAGCAGGACTGGAATACATGGATATGAAATGCTGACAACAAGGCTAGGAAAGATCTACGCTCAAATAGGCAAGGCAGACATTTGCAGATAAACAGGAACACACAGCATATGACTGGACAGACTAAGAAGAGCGCAGACAGGAGACTGTGATCAATGGCTAACACAAGACATAAACAGATGACAAGAAGACTTAACAGAAGTTAGTTGCAAGGTACTGCACCTGTCCTCACAGGGATGAAATCACTGGAGGCCCAGGGCAGGAGCAGAGGTGTACGTAGAAAGCAGGGTGCAAGGACTAAACCAGGAAAAGGAAAAGTCGGGAATCCCCAAAAAGGGGAAGGCTGAACTAAGGAGGACCTGGAGAAGGGAAGACATGCGAAACCAGGCGACACAATTCAGGGAATAGGAAAACCTGAAACGGTGTATGGATTGGAACAAATACAGAGAAGGGTCCAGAGAGCAAATACAAAGGGGAAACAACCTTTACAACGCAACTTTTACACCGCACTACCATTACAACGAAACGTTTACAAAGTAACATCCATTACAACGCATGCAGTTACAACACAACCATTACAACGCATGACACTACAATGCACACCACTACAACGCATGCCATTACAACGCAGTCATTACAACGCATACCATTACAACGCATAGCATTACAACACATAGTACCTTACACTATCCAACACTTACCCTACTGTTGCACCCCCTGGAGTTAGGATAGTAATTTTAACCCCTACACTATCCAACGCTTACCCTACTGTTGCAGCCCCTGGAGTTAGAATAGTAATTTCTACCCCTACACTATCCAACACTTATCCTATTGTTGCACCCCCTGGAGTTAGAATAGTAATTTTAACCTCTACACTATCCAACACTTACCTTACATTCAATGTAATGTTATGCGTTGTAATGGTATGCGTTGTAAAGGTAGTATGCGTTGTAGTGGAATGTGTTGTAAAGGTAGTTTCAAAGAATTAGTTGTAATGACATGCGTTGTAATGGTATGCCTTGTAATGGATGTTGCGGTGTAAAAATTGTGTTGTAAAGGTAGGCGGTGTAAAAGTATGCGTTGTAACTTCATACATCCAATACAAAGAGGTCAGAATAACTGTAGGATCCAGGAACAAATCTAGCGAACAGGAAACCACCACCAGGTCGAGAGCTAGGAAGGTTCTGAAGACAGAGAGAACAATATGTGCCGTAATGCATCAAGGAACTGACTGAAACAGAAACCTGGCCTAAAAAGTGAAGCAAAATTAGCAGAAAAAGAGTTGTTAGGTTTATTGACCTATACTGATGTCATCGCAGGTTCGTAATGGGCCCTTGTGAGTGACATGTAGTGGCCAGAGAGCAGAATCTTGACAATCTGAAAGGGCCAGTAGGATCCAAGCCAGAGGTTAGGCTATCAATTAGCAAACATTACTTCCATGTTATGTGGGATAAGCTTAAGATAACCCCTGCCTATTCCCTTCCAAATAAACCTCAAATGTGGTTTGAAATGGCAGCTTCTATCCGATCACCATTAAGTCAGACAAGTAGCTGTGCATCATCTGCATACATCTACAAGAGTAACACCTTTTGCTAACAAGCTCACATAGATGTCAGAAAAATTACAGCTGAGCCCTCTAGTATAAACGAGATGCACATTTTGGTGTATTTCAAACCAAAAAACAGGTGTCTTAGTAACTTCATGCATTTTTTCTGTTTCCACAATATGCATTTGACCTCAAGAAAATTGATTGATTGATTGATGGTTTTCTCGACATTCATTGTAAATCTGAGTGATCACAAGATACATTGCATAAGTTGGAATTTACGGGACGACTCGTGATGAGAGCATGAAAATTTAGATATTTTCTAGGTTTCCTAAAGCTAGACCTAGGTCATTAATAAATGTAACTATCTCTTCCACTTCACAATGCCCCAAATGGTGCAATATGTATCAAATATGTAACAGAAATTCAGATTGTTATAATTGAAGAGATTCAATGGGCTGGGCGCTGTATTGAATGAGATACGTACTACCTAGTTGATCGACCTCTTCCTTGCCTTGGTCTCTATAACATTAGCAAAATAATTTGAATATAAGTTCATCTAATCTTTACAGTAATATTAATAAGTCTTTATTGTATAGTTAATAAAAACCGTTACAATATACCAATTATTAAATTAATCTTTACAGAAATTATTTAATCACCAGATACGTGGAAGGAGATAAACTGATATGCTCCAATAAATATGTTGATTTAATTACAACAAATTTGATTCCTCCATCAGTTGACCCATCCTCTGTAGAGTGGGACTCTGTTAGCAACATAGAATAGTCCCAAAGCAATATGTAAACGTTCAACCCAACAACCTTCCATTCTTAAAGTTTAAATTAAAAGACAAGAGTTTGTCGGAAGATAGAATCTGATGTGCCAGTAGTCTGGTGCTCTATTTAGGGCCTTCAGTGAACCCAGGTAGAGGGGATAACAACATATGGCAGAAAGTCATTCATCAAGGAAACCTAGACTAGGGCCTCAGCTGATCAGGTCAGCTGACAAGTTCCTAAATGAGTCTTTAATCTGACCTTTTGAAGTATCCTTATTTGAACAGATACCCTTCTCATGAGAAATGGGGGCTGGAGAGAGGGCTTCTTGGTGAGTTAAACATGGAGTACATAACGTGTTGACATGGTTCTGATACCATATTAGGCACACCTGATTCATGGCCATTGCCAACATATTCCTGCTTTCCAGTACCCACGTAGAGTAGCAGAAACCTGGCAGATCGACATTAATGCAGTTTCCACCTTATCTTTGGTCCCCAAAGTAACTACTCCCTTGGCAGCGAGAGCCACAATGGTGGCAACATTGTTGTCACTCTTACAGTAGCCTATAGATAGGCTATATTTGAGTAATGTACAGTGGTATGATCAAACATTTATCCTTCATACCTTAAATATACATGTGCTGACTAATTTATAATTTGGATTGTGCTTACAAGTACAGTTCATGAACTTCTCTACAAAATATGTACATACTATTTTAAATAGTGGAGCAGAAACATGTCAGTGCACCAAAGTTGAGTTTATTATTGTGTGAATCTATGTTGGTATTTATTTGTTCAAGATGCACCTTCTGTTCCTAACTATTCATAATTGGCATGGCTGGGGGTGGGATCGTTATTACTTAGGCTAACAATTCAGGGTCCATATTATACAAAGTGCACCGGGAGCGCAACAGGCTTCTGCATTCACTTTGTGCGCCCACGGGGCACTTTGAAATTAGAGAAGGAGTTGAAGACGCTTGTGTAGTCCATTCTGCAATAAAGATAGTACTGGCTCACAAGAGTGCTGTTAGATTTGGGAGTCTCTAGTTGGCACAGGTAGGTATGTGTGACAAATAGGGACCCTCTCCTCTAGTTAGGATAAGGGATTACACTCCTAAAATAACGCCTGCTCACCCCCTTGGTAGCTTGGCACGAGCAGAAGAGCTATACTTCAGAGGCGTTGTAAGTTAAAAAGTTGTGACCACATACAGTAACCCAGTGACAACACTACAAATGGACACCACACAGGTTTTATATAAAAAATGAGGAGATTTTATTTAGAGTTACCACAAGACCATAAACAACAAAAATACACAATAAGATTACTTTAAGATGGTAGATTTAAGCTTAGTTCAGTTCAGTTCAGTTCTTAGATGCGACACTCTGCGTCAATGTACCTTAGGTTGCGTTGCGCTTCCATGACAAGCAATGTCGCAGCGATGGGAAATGGGGGAGAAGTCTGTTGTCCCCAAGACTTCAGCCGGAGGCAAGCTCTTTTCCAAGCCCTTGGAGATCCTTCAAAAGTTGAAAGCAAAGTACACAGAGTCCTTTGGCAGTAAGGCAACCACTGCAGGCCAATCCCCCAAGCAGCACTTCAGCTTGGTAATAGTCTTTCTTCAGTTTCTTCAGCTTCCTCTCCTCAGTAAAGGTTTTTTCTTGTAGTCCAAAGTGATCTAACTTCATGGGATCAGGGTCCCAATATTTATACCCCAAAATCCTTTGTTCTTGAGGGGAGAGGGGCCTTTGCCCAGTCCAAACCAGTTGTGAAGCACTCTGTTCACCAGACTTCTCCTTTCCTTTCACAGTGCAGGGCATGCACATCAGACGCCTCACAGGAGGTGGGTCCAGCATTGTGGAAGGCAAGTACAGTCCTAGAGCACTTTGTTTACAGGACTCCTTCTCTTCTTTCAGTGTGCAGAGCAGAGACATCAGCCGCTCCCCAGGGGGTGGAGCCAGCATTGTGGAAGGCAGGCACAGCCCTATTCAAGGTTCAGGTGCAACTCCTCCCTACAATCTAAATGCAGATCTCTCTATTCACCACCGGGTGAATAGAATTCTCATGGAATTCCCCAGCCCTGTCACTCACAAAACCAGACATAGGAATACACAACCTAGCAGAGGCAAGTTTGAATGGTTAGACAAGCAAATACCTACTTTCTAAAAGTGGTATTTGCAAACACAGAATACTAAAACCAACTTCACTAAAAGGTGTATTTTATTATTCTAAGTTCAGGCATACTAAACTCGAATTTCTACCATGTTCTCTGAGACAGCTAGGATTATAAAATGTAATAACTCTAACCACCCATTATTTGCCTATGGAGAACAGGTAGCCTTGCAATAGTGAAAAACGAAAATGGCTGTTAGGACATGCCACACACATCAGGGCTTGTCCTACCTTATACTTACAATGCACCCTGCCCTTGGGCCTACCATAAGGGTGACTGATATGAAGAAAAGGGAAGGTTTAGGGACTGGCAAGTTAGTGCACCTGCCCAGTCAGCATGACAGGACCAGACTGCACGCAGACTCTGAAATGGCAGACCTTAGACACATTTTACCAGACTGCTTCTGTGGGTGGCACAACCAGTGCTGCAGGCCCACCAGCAGCATATGGATTTATACGACTAGGGTCTGACAAGTAAACCTAATAGCCAAACATGGAAACACTGATGAATACAACAATTTACAATAAGGAGCACTTGCACTGTGGTACTGAATAGCAGTGGCATAGTGCCCAAAGCATACAACACCAGCAAAAATACATGAGGCAACAACAAAAATTGAAGGGAGACCCAAGCCAATGGTGCCAGATCTAACAAGTGCCAGCAGTATCTACATTTGGTGTTCTTTCATTTGCATGCTTGCGTGGCCATTTGCAAACGAGGGACTCTCTTTACCTCTGCGTGCGCACTGTATTATTGAGGTGGGCTCAAAGAAGTTGTCAGGAAGGTCACTGAAATATTGCCACAAATAGGTATTGCAGTCTCAGTGCACCACCTCAGTGCACTCCTAAGTACCACCCAGACATTCTCTTGTAGGGGGTGCAGTCACTCACTGCACTGCCTCTTTAAAGTGCTTATGGGTTGCCTCCTGCATAGTGAAACAAAGAGCGGCTTTGAAGCAGCCGCTCTGTATTTCACTTGAATGTGCTGCCTTTAGAGCAGCACAAGTTCACAGCTGCCCTGATGGCAGCGCATTCTTCATATTAGGGCATATTTTTTTGTGTTGCCACAAGGTGCACCTATTTAAAGGTGCATTATGGTGAAAACAGGAAACATTTGCCCTATCTGTATTAGGGCCTCTGTTCTTTTTTCTGGTGCCACAGTTGCCAGATAGGTGAGTGTAACTGGCTTTTGGCTGCATCCAAAATTATGTTTTTGACTAATTGTGGTGGATGCATTATAACTGAGATTTGCTTTGATATTTGTTAATAGTGACGTTAACTAGCTTCAAAGTGTGTGGGATATAAACACATATGAATATACCAAAACTGTGGCTATGCTAGATCTTCATTGACAGGCTCATTGAGCACCCACATTTTACTGTTACTTATATTATTTAACACGCTTTTTCCTCTGCTCTTTACAGCTCTTTCTTGTCCTTCGAAAAGCCACTATGAACTCTGTACAACCACTTGCGATCGCACCTGTGCCTCAGTAAAAGAATCCTCCAAGTGCAGCGGGCAGTGCTTTGAGGGCTGTTCATGTGATACTGGATTTATGTCTGACGGAGAAAGTTGTGTTTCTATGGATAATTGTGGCTGTGTTTACAATGGGCAGTACATTCCGGTGGGTATTTTCTTCTCATTAGAGGTCTGTGATTCAGTTGACTCATCTACTTGCACTTTACATTATCTGGTCATTTGCCAGTTGGCAAAAATAACAAGTTTCTCACTGTATTGGCCCATCTCTTGCTAATCTAACATCCCACTCTTTATGACTCATGAGCTGTGGTAGAGAGGAAGGTTAGAGTAGCAAAGCAAATTGTGTCCTACAATAATAAGGTTTTAAGTTTGACACACAGGTACATGTCTTGCCTGATTTGTGTCTAGCCCCATTCCTCTTAAGAGACTTGATATACGATAGGTGAGTGATTAAAAATGTTGATAAGCAGTGTGATGAAGTTTCAAAACAATCATTACTTGGTGGTTCTTACAGGCAAACTAAGCATACATTCAAACTTCCCTGTAAGAAATTGGGAAATTAGTTGACAGGATGAGTACCCACCTAAAGTAATAACTACAACCCCTAACAGGGTGAACACCCTAGGTGATTAAATTAACCTAAGCTCAATCCAGTGGCACATATGGCACTGAGCAGATAAGCTTAACATAGAAGCAATGTATAAAATAGTTATGTAGCACCAAAACAGTAACAAAATCAAAACACAACACAAGAAAATTCCCAAACCAATTTAGAGACACAGAGTAAATTATATCAAATAAAATTACATCAAAACAACAAACATCCAATGAGGGAAACCAGAGTTGTGAATTTTTGAAGTTTAAATGTGAAAATAGTTCCACAAAGCTTTAAGAGCCAACCGTGGTAATCTGGTTGCGCATGACCTGTATCTAGGTTCAAGTAAAGGTTGAGCACAATGGAGTGCGGAACGAATACAGAAATCTGATTGATCCAGTTGGACGTTTGACCATCAGACTTGGTCTCTGAAATGGATGTCAAAAATTATTAGAATGGCAAGGCAGCAGGCTGTGGATAATGAGGGCTCCAAATCATCGGATAGCTGCTGGATGGACGAGGTCTCAGTGAAACCATTGACTTCTGGCAGGAAAGATTTAGGTGGGAGAAATTAGAATTTCATGCCTAGACAAAATCCCTCCCCAGCTGAATACTTTTGGCACCTTTGCCTACTCGATATATTTCTCCGTTCTGATGTAGTCACATTTTTATGGAGCTGAGATTTGTCAGCAGAGCAAGGCTGCAGACTGTAGCTGGTCAGGGCACTGTGCGGCCAGATGCCGTTGTCGAGAGGTCTTACTGAAAATGATTGTCTGCTGCAGAAAAGCTTGGAGTGCGAGCTATGACAATCTTTGGCCCAGCGGCACCTCACCTTGAGAGAGTTGTTCCGATTGTCCGGAGGCCTCAGAATTGAAAAAGCTTCTAAGTCTCAGGTTTAATGAAAAGTAAGGAGGAGTACACTTTGACACGAGCCGAGGGTTAAGGAACTTGGGGACCGGTCTTGGGGATCAAGACTCACTCCAGCATCGGCCAGCAGCAGGGCTAAGGACAGGTCCAATTGTAACTGGTCAGCTAGACAGTTTCGGAAAATGCCACTTGTAGCTTAGTGTTTCCCTGCATCTTGAACAGGAGAAGAGCCTTATGGCCCTTGGAGGCTACTACAATGTCCTAGATACAAGTGGGATATCAGGTCTAGGCTTTTAAGGTCACAAGCAGCAGGTCCAGTCCTCTTCTGTTCTTCCACAGGTTCAGAAAATGTTCTGAGTAGGGTACTCTGAGTGCCATATCTATTCCTGAGACCAGCCTATTGTTGGGGTAAACTCCTGGCCACTTCCTAACCAATGGGGTAAACATTCTCAGGGGTATCCGACCTATTTTGCAGCATCCCCCATTTGCCCTGTAACAATCCCACAGTGACTCTCTATATCTAATGCCTAGATGAGAGACACTTTCTTGCCCTGTGCAGAGCAACTGTGCCCACCCCATAGGTGTGGATCGAGAACAAATGCTCTTATCTATTGACGTCGAGAAGGCATTCGATCGGATCCACTGGCCATAATGCAAGAGACGCTTGTACACTATGGGGTTCGAACATGGTTTCCACCTGGATCCTCAGCAACTATGGCTGCCCAACAGCAATGGTCAGTGTCAATGGGGAGACTTCTGACTGTTCCACATGCTCCATCCTTTATCTCCGCAATGCTCATCCCACGAAAATAACTTCTGCAGAGGTGGCTGATCTAGACTGCCCTATGTGGATTGCGAGGTTATTTTGATTATCGCTAAGCGGACACCTCTTAAAGCACCAAGGCCAGATGGATTCCCAGCAATCTTCTATAAAACCTTTTCACATGTCTGACCCCACTGTTAACCGCAATGTTTAATTCAATCCAGGGTCCAAACTCGATACCGCCTTCCATGCATGATTCGTCTATTGTAGTCATATCAAAACCAGATAAACGTCAATACGACTCCAATCAGCCAATACATTGGAATGCCCTCTCTTTTGCATGTCTGTGCTTTGAACTGGCACTCAAAGTCAAGGCAAAAGCATCCCTCAACTATAAACTCTTAATCAGCTCTCTCTACCAAATACCCACTACATTGGAAGGCACTCTCTTTTGCATGTCTGGGCATAGAACTGGCACTCACAGTCTGGAAAGGACTGGCTTTTCATGGACACAGCAGTGTCAAGACAACGTCTCTGAAAGATCGCTTTCTTACATAAAAGCCACAGACCGAGAAGCCTTTACTCATCACCTATTACTAAATCTTTACTGGAGGTCTGGGATTGAGTCAGCGAACAAAAAGATTCGACCTCAATCCACTCCCCACTCACCCCGATTGTGGGTAATGTAGACTTCACCCCGGGATTCAATTCGGTGGAATTCCATCGCTGGCAGGGAACAGCCAGCGAACAGAGTGACGCTTCATTAGCCATCTCTTTGATGCAGAAGGCCTTCTGTCCTCTGCCTGCTGCCCCTCTGAGTTTTCACTACCTGAAAAAGAGCGGCTCCGCTACCTCCAAATCTGGCATTGGCCAATGCATCCCATCGTCCATCACTGCCTCTGAGAAGTGTCTATTGTCCAAGTCCTCCGATAGATGTCTGATTACTGAACTAAATAAACTCCTTCATCAGTTCACCCCATTGGTTACACACATCGGTCAGAAGCATTGGGAGGTGGAGCTGGGAAACTCCTTGACAACCAAAGAATGGGTGAATATATATTATCAGGCGTGCCACACCACCTTCGATATAGGTAGTATAGAAACTGCGACTAATATAGCCACCTACTGGTATCTCACCCCATACTCTTACATCAGGGCAATCCCAGGTGTGGTATTGGGTTCACAAGGCCTACATGCTCTGCAGAAATACCCACTTACACCAAAAGAACTGTTGGCACGGAAACTGAAAAGTACAAAAGACAAGTTTATTAAGACCTCATGGGGTGGTGGTACATTCCTACAGCACCCTTCGGCAATGCAAGAATTATCACACCGAACGTTGGTGTGAGTCCTTCTTTTATACACTTTACAGGTAATAAAAAGTTTAGGCGGTACAAGATTACAGAGCTTATGTACATATATGGTCATTTTTGGAGCACAGCCAACTCATGGGAGGGGTTACAACTCCACTGGTCAGTTTGGCGGAACATTCCTGAGGGGTGACTGGTCAGTTAGGACTGCGCATGTACAGGCTTGACCGTTACTAAAAATAGCCTGTTGCTGGGCAAACTCGAGTGGTCAGCGGCACGGACAAAGGACTAAAGGGCATGCTGACCACGAGGCCGCTCATTCCCTAAAATGGCCGCCGTACATACAAAATGGCGTTTTCGAGTAAGGCCAAGTTAAGGAAAATAACGTGTAGCAAAGCTAAGCGCTAACCCGGCCATTGTCAAATTACGACACAGGTGGAAATCAGACTTCTGGTATGGATGCGGCTCTCCTTGAAATCTACTGCACTTTTCTCTAGGAATGTCTAAAATTAACCACTGATTGGTCCCACATCCTGGATGATGTGGATACCCACTTTAATATCCAACTCCCCAGGTTCTTGGCTTACGTGATCTTTGTGCTCCCAAACCCCCACACCTTTCCCTTAAAATGGTGCAGGGGACAACAGTTGGGCCGGGCTCAATGAGCTGCCATACAGAACATCCTGACGCACAGAGGCTCTGATGTGACTCCTACTTACCAGGGATGGCTTTATCGCCTCTGCTATATACTGGGGATGGAAATGTTGACCCTTACGCTTTTCGCACAGAGCACGTTGTACGCTGAGCTCAGGCACCCTTTCAATACACTATTATCTTCTGACTATCGCGAGCTTACCTTTCCCAAATATGTACGTCTTCATCGTTTGACAGATATCAGCACTAATCCATCATCAGAGAGTACTAACTAGGACAAAAGAGGCACCTCACATGATCACATCACTCGCATCCAGGGTGGGGGAAATTTGGGAATTTTGTATGCGCTTTTGTATGGCACAATACAATGGAGCTCGGTATGCTCATGCTGATGCTGTGTTACACTGCTAGGAAACTAATAAAAAGATTTAAATCATATATAGCATGCACCTGCCTTCGTGACAGTTAGGCATACTTAGGGATGGCTTATTATTATTTAAAAGGAAGGTTTAGGCTACAGAAAACGGGTGATTTTGACAAGTGGAATTTGTAGTTTTAAAAGTGCATGGGAAGGCTAGAAAAGTAGGCCTGCTTTCATGTTAATACTGTCACTGCACTGGGTAGTATAATTGAGGACGCAGCCCACTGGTGACAATTAACTTACACTTTGGTAACATATACTAGAGGCTTGTCGGTAACTTACATATGCCAAAATTGGCATTACCATTGGTCAGCAGGGGTAATGTTCACAGAGTACTACAGCCAGGAAAAACAGTATAGAGTACCTTAAACAGTTTCATTAAATTGTTTATCTCTGGGATAGAGGGTAATATACAGGTAATAAGGGGTGAAAAAAAAACCTGTATTCCTCAGCATACAATCTTGCTCTGTTCTCATAACTGCCAATAACCACACCTTAACACCTCATAGGCAATAACAGAATTTTTCCATTGAGTCCACCCAGAACATCAAGGGTCCTAGCACACAAAGTCTCATGATACTCTTCACATACAGAGCCTGTGTAGGTTATAAGTCCATTCACAAGGGCATTTATGAGTAAATATGATAGTAATCATTCAGTACTACTTAATCTACTCATAAAGCCTTTGGGAATGGGCCCCGTAATCATAACACCAACCATAAATTAATGTTTAGGTTTTGTTGCATGCCTTTTTTAATGTTCACTACTTTGGCACAAATGAAAAAAAAAAATCATACTGAAATCCCTTATTTTCGACTGCACTTCTCTCTAAACTGGAAGTTGTAACACGCGATTTGTTGGAAAGTGCGTTATTCGTATTGAATAATATGCATCTACCACTGGCAATAAGGCCACTAACATGGTCTAGTGCTTAGTATAGGTCCCTCTAAATTATTCCCATGCTCAACCCTCTGTAGCTTGGCTGCGAGCAGCCAGGTTTAACTCAGAAGAGCGTTATGTAGAGCATTTAAAACACCAATTCAGTCAATATTTAAGACACAACAAGCAATAAAAATCCAACACCAATTTAGAAAAACAGGAAAAAGTTATATCTTTAAAATGACACCAAAATGACCAAAATCCAAATGTAGGGAACCGAAGATATGGGGTTTTAAAGGAATAACATGTCATATCACTTAGAAACCTATAGAGCCACTCTGGGACTTCTGGTTCCGCTTGAAGGGGAGAAAGTCAGAGTTTCAGGCCAACAGTGATGGAGCCCTATTCTCCTTTAATTGTATTTAATTTCATTCCTAGCAATATTTATGCCTTCATAAACTGTTTCCATGTTATCCTATTGGGCTGGTCATCTACAATGAGAAAACTGCAATGTGCAACTTCTCCATCATATTGGCTTGTAAAACATCTTGTATTAGGCCCCACCTAATAGTTAGCGGACCTCCCATCCTTGGGACACCTAAGGGAGGTTTTAGAGGGCCTGATTATGAAACAATAGTGTTGTTTCTCAACGGTGCTCCTAGCACCAAAGTTGATACTGGTAGGCACTTTACTACAATGGGGAAAGTGAAATGTGCAATTTAACTATCCCCAGGGCATATAAAACATCTTTTATAAGGACCCTCCTTATAATTACATGACCCACCACTCCTGGGACACTTAGGGGAGACCATAGAGGTACCTAAAATACTAAGTTATTGTAGTTTTATCACTTTTTAAGAGCTAATCCCTTCAAAGTCGAGTTTGCGTACAATTTACATTTTAAAACCAGTGCTGCAACCCAGGCCTGCTTTTAAAATGACCCCAGGCTCTCATCAGTGCAAACATTCAAGTGCAACAAAGGTTCCTAGCCTCTAAACTCCATGTCCTATTATATCCTGTTGACTTGAAGGGTAGGTCATGCCAATTATTGGTGTACTCTACCTAATGCACGTGTGTGTGTTTTAACTGTGTTTTCATCATAGCACTGGCCCTGGGCCTGGTTAGACAGAGCCCAGGGACTCAGTCACTTAGCACCAGTCAGCAAAAAAAAGGGGGTGCAGAGGGCACACCGGATGACTTGGCAGCATACATCATGAACATCAGAGTGCACAAGGGGCATGAAGGCCTCATGAAGGTTGGTTTGCCAGAGACCAAACACTGTCTGCCAGCAATACTTCGTAAAATAGCATGCCACTTCACAGACAGTGTTTAGGCCCGCTTTCCAACTTCCCTCATTACAACTGAGGAGGAATGCAAGCTGCTCTAAGCAGCAGCCATTAAGAATGAGATGCGCCTGCTTATCTAATAACAACAATCATTACTGTCATAGGTGAAGAGATGAGAGGGGCACAAACCGGCTCCTCTATTGTTTTTGAATGAGCTAGAGCAGTTGATAATAAAATTACTACAAATGAACACCTTGATTCTCAGAACAAGTCAGTCACCATAATCTCTCAGATTAACAAAGGATCATACAGCTGGGACATGCAATGGGTGACTTCTGGGTTCAAAGAAAACAGGCATTGGTGTTGGTGATCTTCAAGTGCAAAATACTAAACAATGTAGTGCCTGATTTAGACCTCGGCGGACGGGTTTCTTTGTGACAATGGTGATGAAATTTGTCTGCAGAAATATAAATCCCATTAAATCCTCGGGATTTTTTTTCCGGCTGATGGGTTATCCGTCCCCATTGTGATGGAGTAACCCGTCCGTCGAGATCTAGATCAGGGCCATAGTATTGAACATCCTATCCATGTATACTGATATATTAATGGTGGATAGTGTGTAACCCAGCTTAGGTGTTTTGCATTTAACAGGGCATGTGGCCAATTTGAGCCTGCGAAGCTTATTCAGGGTGTCTGTGACTGCTTAGAAAATGTAATAATTTTACCAGATTAGTACAGTATACATAAATAAAAAGGCAACATGCAGTTGAAAAAATGATAACATTCTGTACATATAAAGGAATTTTAAAGTGGAAGCAAAAAATTAAGTTAGTATCTTTAGACTGATTTGTGGCAATAGTGCAAGTGCATCACAAAGAATATAGTATGGATGTTGTGTGGCCTCCTTTAAATGTAGAAATGCTCCAACATTTTCATTAAAATTATAATTTAGTTTTGTCAAATATTTTTTTATTAAATAAAGATTTCATAATTTCTGTCTTCGTTTAATGAATGCTTGTTTCTGTATTTTTTGTGCCTTGTTTTGCCTTTGAAACCATCAAAACTGCTTAGGCTAGGGCCTCTAGTGTCCAGTAATGATTCAGTGGGGGTCCCCAGGTTCAAGTAGTGATTATGTGGTGTCCATAAAAGTCAAAAGATTAGGAACCACTATAGAGAATTCAGACACAAAGATCAGCATATTTGTATCAAATAATGTGTTCCTTTTCTTCAGTGATGACCTAAATAATTTTTTTTGACTTTCAGCGTGGACAATCAGTCATATCCGCAGATTGTTTGAAGCAATGCACATGCCTGTCGGCTACGCTGGGCGTTCAGTGCGCTGAATATGGCTGTGACAGAGGATCAGTGTGCGCTGTTAACAATGGGGTTCGAGATTGTTACATCCAGTACATTCAGTGCACATTTCCACAGGAGACCATTGTCAAGGCAATTGGAAATGTGTCAAGGATCAGTTTTGATCTCAGTCATACGTGCACTGTAATAAATCCATACTATTATACGTTGATGGTGAACTACGATCCGTCCATCAAGCCTGGCGGTATCGTCATTGCTTACATAAAAAAAGGAGTTACCATAGAACTGAGGAGCAACCAACAAGTAAAGGTAAGCAAAAGTAATTGCTGGGAACAGATTTGAAAGAGAGACTTATATCTTACACAGAAAGGGTGGGTGGTACAATTTTGGGGTAAAAAACTGGGATTCATTAGGGAAAATACTGTTAGTTTTGAATAGGTTGTCTCCAATGAGAGAGGTGAAGTGGGAAAGTAGCACTTACAAAGGAGCTCAAATCAAAGCAGAGATGTTAAGGAGAATACCTTTAAAGGAGTGGGAGCTTGGGGCTAGTTTAAAAATAAAATCTAGAATGTTAGAAAATAAAAATAAGTAAGACCTTTCTATCTTTGTTCCTTTTCTCCACTCCTTATTTCTTCTTTACCTTTCTTTCTGTTATTCTTACTATATCTCCCTATTTCTGTTCTTTTACCCGTTTTCATAATTTGTATTTGTCAGTCTCCTTAAATGTTGCAGTCCTTAGGCCCCACTTCTTAGCTCTGCATGACGGTATTTAGGAGTTTTTGGCTGCAAACTACTAACAGTTGAGGACCAAAAACAAATGAACATCATTTTAGTGGGACTTAGTTTATTAGCCCAGGCGCTTAGTCCAACCCCCATCTGGTATTGCTAAAGTAGTGGGGGGAAGAGGGTCCACAACCACCACTGCTTGAGTCCTAGATGTGAGCAGTTACCAGCATCAGCAGACAAGTGATTAGTGTTTTTGGGTACATAACATTTCGGTGAATGCGGAGGACCTGGGCTAACGTCTTTTGGACAACTTTGTCTGCTTAAAAGTCTGTGGATACCGAGATTCATTTTGCGATTGGCAAACCCAGACCTTCATCTAACTGGATTTACTTTTTGGAATCTATTTCTTACCATATACTAATTATCTGAATCAAGATTAGGATACCTGAGCCCTGACGAAGTTCCATTCGGAATGAAACGCTTTGGCTGATGCCCCAAAAAAGTTTTTAAACTGAAAATATAATAAAGAATATATTTTGGAAGATATTTGAAGCTCATTGGCTCCACCCTGGTGCACCGTCCTTCTCTCTATGAATTAATTTATCTGGTTTCCAGTGGAGTGAAAGTGCGGCGAACTCCGGAAGTGTTTGCACAGATATTTTATTAATCTGTTGACTTAGGAACTGAGGTGCTGAACTGTGGTCAGCTGCATTTTGCTTAGCTCACCATTAACACAAATCTTGCTAATTCATCACTTTGAGTTTGATCTCCACATGTAAGATAGCTGCTGTCAGGTTTTCACTAATCTTGTGTGCAAGATCTCATCATCAACACTGATGGCCATACATTAAGACATATGGGCCAGTGGTACAAATTGGGAAAAGGGAATGATAAAAGAGAGAAAATAGAAACACTGGAATCAATATTTGTCCCTTCTGTGGTCAAGAAAGTTTGCATGGTGTAGTGGATTCTACAAGACAAAGAGATGCCTTAAGAAGTCGTAGTGGAATATTGCACATAACTGTAAAGGGATATTCTATAGTAATATCTATGTATTATCAATGTATTGGCAACTTTCTAAGCTTTGGTAACTGGAATTTCATGGAAGCTAATCATAAAGAAACAACACAAAGAAACAAACATATTTAGCTATATTAATACTTCTCTCTATGTTTAGAATAACTACTTCAATCTGTGTCACTATATGCTCTTTTGTTGAAGATGAATAAAGTTTCTACTTGACTTCTATAGTACTGGAATATGAGCAACATCATTAACATCCAGTGAGTTTGCTCAACAGTATATACACAGACTGAAACTGAACAACTTAAACACGATGTATATACATGTGAATTGTCCTCTATGCCATCTACTCTGATACAAGTTTGTTTTCAAATCTAACACTTAAAGACAGTTCTCTCTAAATAATAAGGTTCATACTCAAATGTTCCTGACCAAATCCGATAGGATCTAGAAAGCTCGGAACTGAGGTCTTAATGCTTGAAAACATACAACCACATAGCGAGATCTGGCTGCAGCATCATTGTAACACAACTGCCCAGTAAGGACGCTAAGCACCTTGAAGAGCCAAGATGCTTTCTTCTCACTAGGGTCCACATTCTACTAGCAAATGCAGTTCATTGCTGGTGCTATAGCATGGAGGGTGCTCCCAACAAGTCTGCATCCTGAAATCAATCAGCTCTCAAACTCTGAAAAACACGCTGATGGTACCACTTCCTCAAACTCAAACTAGGCTTGATGGTGAGTTTTCTCACACTCAAACCAGACTTGATGGGGATTTGCATCTCCAGACCCACTTTCCAAAAGCCCCATGTCAACATGATGGTTAAATTGGGTAATTCCCCTCATGGTTCGATAACTAAAGTTCACAGCCACTGTAGCGCTGAACTAGCACACCCTGGTGAGCCGTCTGAGAAACTGTTCACATGAGTGATTCTGCAAGCATATTAGACAGTCACCCACTGATTCATCGGACTCTCTCACTTTAAGGGAGTCATAGTACTGGTCAACACAGTTACTCTATTCATTGATTGTAATGTAATCGCAATCCAGATCAACTTAATAGACACCCTAATCGACACAATTAAAGTTAACTGTTTCATTGAGTTCGTCCGGGCCCAGTAAGCCTGCTGACTTTAATGGAGTCACATTCCAGAGTTCCGAAAGTCCCTGAAGACCTGGCTATTCGGCTCATCAACTGGACCCTGCCAGTGCGTGGATACCCTAATTGGTCACAAGAAGCTCTTTACAAATCTATTGATTGATTGATTGATGGATTTCAGACCAACTGAACAGCACATTCCGAATCAACTTAATGGAGCCATTGACGTTAATGGAGTTATGGCCCAAGTCAACTCAATAATACCAAAATTTGACTTGGAGTGATTAGAGGGAAACTCGGTAGCATCACTGACTTTAATGGTATTTCTTTCTGTTTAGCTCAGTGGCCCATTGATTTAACGTGGACTTTAATGGTGGAAGACAAGGTGATCATCTCTGTGTGGCACCAGACTACAGACTAAGTGCCTGATTTTTGACGCCGCTCAGCACTCCAATGCCTTTTGGCTAGGGTCGCCCTACAGAAATACCATGGTAATGTGTACATACACAACAGGTCCACTCAATGGTGCCACTGAATTTATTACATTCCTGGTCAGCTCTGTGCACACTCACTCGCTATAGTTGAGTCATTTCTGCTTAACTCAGTGCCCCTAGTAACTTTAAGGAAATCACATTCCAGCCCAACTCAAAGGACCCAGTCATTTTAATGGAGTCAACTTCCAGGTCACATTGTCAATTCACTGGACCCACAGCTCCACCAAATATAATGGAGTTACATTCGAAGTCAACTTAGTGGGCCAACTCACTTTATGGTTCTCTGTAAATGATTGAACATAGGGACTCAGGTTTTAGGTGGGCTAAACCAAATAACTTTTATTGTGATGTTAATTACTTTCTTTCAAGGTGAAGATGTTATTGTCATTTCTCAAGTTTTAGTGCCCGATTAAGACCACCGCCACCAATGAGTGTCTGTCCACAGTATTTTGAGTGTGGCGGACAGAATGCCACAGGACCGCCCCGTCTGCCAGGATCTAGGATCCTGCAGCAGTGGCACAGTGGTCAGGAGAAGTGATATACTGGCGCTACTGCCAAGCCTTTTATGAGTCGCCTGTCCCTCTCCCATTTCATGGCGATCATGAAAAGGGTGGTGGAGAGGCAACTAAGTGGGCACTCACAGGTCCGCCTGCCACTCCGGGGTGTGGCGGTGCATGCAGGGGGGGGCACATGTTTTGCCCCCCTGCATGGTGTGACATGCACAACATAGTGCATGCCACACCATCAATGAACGCACAGTCGGCTCTCTCACAACAGCTGTCTGCATGTAAGGCTCTACGATGCGTCTAACGGACCACTGCTGTGAGAACGCCACAGCACCACCCCGCCCACCATGAATTAGACTCATTATGCAGCGGGCAGCTGCACTAGGGGCTTGTTGGTCTTCCTCTTGGTGCGGCAGTGGCGGGCTGATAGGAGGACCAGCAAGATTGTAATCAGGCCCCTAGTTTATATTAGTCTTTCTGGGTAGGACTCCCACCCTGCAATATTATGCATGCCAGTTCTTGGCTAGCACCCACAGAAGTCCAAAAGATGTGTTTCTTCTTTTTCCAATGTAGTCTTTTGCCAGTTGTCAATACAATTCCAGTATCAATCTCTGCTGGATTGAGGGTAAGGATAGTTCTAGCAGAATTGCTCATTCATGATTGGCTCTGAACTCCTGTAGTGGAAAATAAGAAGCCTAGTGTCAATGAGCAGTCTACTTGGCCAGTCAGCCTATATCTCCTCACTTCTGCGAGCTTCATATAGCTCTCCAAACCCTGTGTAGGACTGGGGCCTATTCAATTGATTAATTGATCAATATTGCTGGAGCCTCTCATTTGTACATGGAGGCTGAGTTTCTATTGGTTAACTGAGGAAAAATGTTTCCATTCACCTCCACATTCAAATACTGCCTCATCCCTTTAACTTTTTTAGTATTTGTCATGACACCCATCAGCCGTGGACTCCACAGTTTAACCCCTTATCTCCTCCCTGCCTGTGGCTAGCAAAGATGGCTCCCATCTACTTCTACATCAACCACGAGACCCAACCCTGAGCTGGCTGACACAAGTGCGAAGATGCATGGCCACGTTCAGTACGGCTTAGTTGCTGAAGGATACCTGTTAAACTGTCAGTTTGACCAGCCTGGGACAATTGTAATGAAAGCCTCAATCCAATTTCCTGGCCCTTCCCAGGAGTCTTTCGTGAATTTACACCTTGGATAAAATTCACGCTCTCTCTAACACAGTGAATCCCCTTGCTCTTTATAGAGAGATTTCTGATCAACTTGTATGCCCCACTGATTTTAATGTGGCCGCATTACAGTTGGGGTCAATTGCATTTAATGGAGACACATGCCTGTTTACCACTGACTTTAATGGAGTAATATTCCTGATTTAGTGAACGACCATACTTACTATAATGGAAACAATTTTTGTTTAGCTCAATGGCCCATTTATTTTAATGTAGACTATAATGGTGGTAGACAAACTCACCATCCCCCATCAAGTTGATGGCCCCTTTGACTTTTAAGGAATTACATTTTAGATCAGCTTGATGGACACAATTACTAGACATACTTCTGGTCATCAAAAGTTACATTCAACTCCTCACAGTAGGTCCCCTACCCCTAATGGAGTCACATTTCTGGTAAAGTCAGTGACCCTGCTGTCTTTAATGGAGCCACATTCCAAGTTTACTGAAAGATGCAACTCGGTATTGCCACATCAGCACAATGGAAATATTTACTTTAATAATTTCACAATCATGGTCACCTCAGAGAGGCTATTGATTTAAAGGAGTCCCCAGCCAATGACCCCCAAGAATTTTAATTATTTCACATTCCTCATGAACTCAATGAAGTCACATTCCAAGTTATTTAGTAGGGCCATTTACTTTAATGATGTTACATATATGTCAAGGTAATTCAATGTCACTATTGACATCACACGCTCCTCTGATGCAACGCAAGGCAAGCAAAGCTTCCTGCGCCCCCCTCTCGGCTCTCGCTTCTTGGTATACCAGGTACTCTGGCCACTTAGTATGATCAATTGGCCCAGGACGGGTTTTGAAGGCGGGCAAGGTTAGGCAACGGCAACTTCTGCTCTGAGGCGGGCGGTGTTAGGCCAGTGCGGCTTGCCTTTGTGAAGAGACCGTAGCCATGCAACTTTGACCCAAGGTTAGTCATTGATTTGCTTCGCTTCGCTTCCTCCTTCTATTTTCCACCCCATCCCTGCTTTCCTGAAAAATTGAATTTTTTTGGTGAGGGGTGATGCTTGCAATGCTAGAACCGGCAAGGGAGTAGGAAGTGGTGTATACTCCTGGTGCCCATTTTCTGTTTTCAGACACCAGTGTTAATGGCAGGGACACTTCAAAGATGTATTACAAATATGCACTAAAATTGCTGGTAAGACTTTGTACTAACTCCTGGCTCCTAGACCAATGGTTTCAGACTCTTAACTGCCCAAAACTCCTGCAGGGCTCCTAGTGGTCGAGCCCCAGGATAGAAGCTAAAGGCAGAAAGCTAAGTTTCCTTTTGTCTCCCCAGTGTTTGTTGTAGTGTGGGGGAGTGCGGTGTGGCCATAGCGTTGAGGTTCCTTGCCCAGTAGCCTGCATTAGACCAGTGTGGCTTGCTTCTCTGGAGAGATCTACATGCCGCGATCCACCTTTTGGCTACTACTCTCCTGGTTGAGCGCAACAGAGGTGCGAGGACAGGAGTAGATTTGAAGCTCCTGAAGTTGCGAACGCTGGATTGGGCCACAGAGATTGGCTCTTTATACACCATATTAATATTGTCATAGTTTGAGCGTTGTTTTGGGAATTTTGGAAATCTTAAAATCACACAGGAGGAAATTTAAATTCCTCAATCGTGAAATCGCAAAGTGTGCGAGATCCAGAGTGAAATAAATAATGACAGCAAGAAAGTTGAGATTGGGTAATTTGTTTCAGGCAGCACCTGCGCAAAGATTAAATCAAACCCTTTCCAAAACAAAGATTCTCATGTTACACTGCTGAAAGGAAAAAATCAGATATTCAGCCAATGGGAAAAGGAAATGTAGAAAGATCGCCAAGCAGAAAGAAATGCATTGTCTGAATGTAATGTGAAGCCTAATGTTCTTACTAATGTAGGTGTTACTGCTGATACTGATGGTGTTACTTCGCATTTTGGGGAAGGTGATGTCATGAGGGGGAACTGCCGGTATCTCAGAAGGTTCCTGTACAGTGCTCTGGGGGTATACATAGCTCTCCATCCCATCTGACTTCTTAAGGTCCCCCTTCACCAGTATCAATGATAGCAATTGAAGATCACATATAACTATTCAAGAACTTACCTGCCCTTTGTTAGTAGAGGACGTCCAGGATGAGGATTTTACCTTACCAGATTTTGATAAAGACCTTTTTAGGAGATATGTCTCACATGATATCAGTAAGATTGAAGAAACCATTGCTGCACTATCTGTGATAGCCCCTTTAATTATTCAGTAGCATTCCTTCAAATAATCCCTCATTGATATCTCATCTTTCTGTGCCTCCCCCCCCGATTTTGCAGGTAAGTGGCTGAGATAGTGTGCGGAAATAAAAGCGATAAAGCTCATATAGAAAATAATTTGTCTAAAGATACCTCTCAGGGAAATGTCTGGGCTCCCTTTATAGCGCCACTGGGAGAAGAAATGTTACACTTCTATTGAAAGTTTTTTGTGCTAAGATTCCTGCCTTCTTGTTGTATGGTACAGAACTAATTGATGTATCTAAGTGGGGCTTTCTAAACAAAGTGGAATGCCAAATTCTTAGAAGCCTTGCCTCAGTCAATCCAGCATTTTCTGTGGCCACCTTCGGCTAGTATTTGGATTGAGAAGCACCTGGTCACAGGGCCTCGCAGAGGTAGTGCGTTGGGCCATGGGTCTGGCAAATAGTGACCATGGTACCCTCGAGTTCTGATTGCAAGAAATACATTTTAGAAGGTCTAAAAGAAAATTCATTAATCTAAAGAATTGTTATGATTGCAAAAGATTTGTTGCAATTAGACATGCCATCGATTTTTACTTTGACACAGCACCAATTAAAAGCTACTTTGAAACAGGACACTTGGTCCTTAAGGTTCAGTATGGACAGGGAAGCTTGCACTTTTAAGAAGGTTAACCATCTAGCTATTGTTTCCTGTTCGATAAATAAAGTACAGACTTATATTCCATGGAATCGGCTGCATGGAGTGCGCCATTTCAGTTACTATAAAGACAGGGCATGCTCCCTTTAAAACCCCTTCTGGCTAAATGATACGGTTCATCAGCCATCTGTTCCCTGTGCAACAATGGTCCTCAAGCTATTAACCAAGTGTTATTTATCTATCCTTTTTTATTATGCGAGCGGAAATGGCTGAGGCCCATATGTTGACAGCTATCAATCCTCTCAGCCTCAGCATTATTACCATCACTTTACGATCCTCATAATGAAATATTTTGTCATAGAATGTATAATTGTTTTTAAGTGACTTTTCAAATAATATGAAGGTGCATCAGTCTGTAGGTTGTAGAAGATAATATTTGTATACGTGGTAAATTTTTATCTTTAATGTGTTCGCTATTTGTATTATTTGATTGTATTTTTGAGGCATTTAAATTATTTTTCTCTATATCTTTTTCTCTATATACTTTTTTTTAAAACCTTTCACTGATAGCATTTTCGCACTGTATAACATGTTGCTGATTTTTATAATATTGTCAAATGAAAGTTTTATGAACCTTAGATATTATTTAAGATTCTACGCTCTCATAATGGGGTGGGATATTTTATTAAATGTATTTATTTGTAATTTAGAATTTCTTCTTATTTACAAGTATGTAAATTTGTGAATATAGATGGCCCCCTTTTGGAGTTCCGTAATCATAAATAAATACATCTTTAAACTTGACTATAATAAAGTCATTTTCTTGGGAAACCCTATCTCACCACTGACTTTAATGAACTCATGTTTTAGATTAACTCAATAGACACCACAAAATTTAATGGGGACACATTTCTGATCAACTGTTTGGTCCCACTAACATTAATTTAGTCACATTCTTGTTCAGCACCACCCCCAACTTTAATTCACATTCCTGTTGGACTTCATCGGCTCACTCCCATAATTGAGTCACATTGCAAGGAAATATATTTGGCTAAGTCAGTAGTCCCAAAACGGTAACAAAGTCGCATGCAAGGCCAACTCAATTGAGTCTTTCACTTTAATGGAGTGAAAGTGCAGGTCAACTCAGTGGCCTTACTGTTTTTAATGAGTGGCATTTCAAGTCAATTTGTTGAACGCAAACACTTTAACCAAGTTACATTTAATGTCAATCTCCATCTTCACTAAATATTAATGGAGAAATATAACAAGTTGCCTCAAGGGACCTAGTCAAATTAAGAAATTTACACTCCAGGTCAATTCAATGGACCCAAAGGGCTCACATTTCAATTCAACTCAGTGGAGCCCTCTGCATGAATGTACAAGTTTCTGTTCAACTAAGTGGCCTCACTGACTTTGATGTGATGTTGACCTTAATTGAGATGCATTGCCAGTGACCTCAGCTGACCCACTCACTTCAGTAAAACCATGTTCCTGAGCAACCATAAGGCTCTTACTTAATGGAATCACATATGGGTCAAATAAATGGAGCCACTGATGTTAATGTAATCACATCCAATGTCATTTCAGTAGGCCGTTGATTAAATTCAGTCATAGTCCGAAGCAACTCAGTGGTATCACATCATTAATCAGCTTGGTGGTTCCAATTTCAGTGATGAAACACATATGTGATCAACTCACTGGGCTTACTGACTTTAATGGAGTTGTATTCCAGATCATCCTAGGAGTTCTATTTATTAAAAAAGGAGGCATAGTCCAGGTCAACCCTGTGAACCCACCAACTTTAATGGCATCATATTCCAGGTAAACATACTTTGGGTCAAGTCAATGGCCTATATGAAATAAAAAATACAAATATGTATAAATTTTGTTAAGTTTCATTCTTGTTCAACTCATAAGACCCACTCACTTTATTGGAGTCGCTGCTGTTTATCTTAGTTGCCACAGTGAATTTAGTGGAGTGACATTACGCCGACTACCTATCTACACCTCCATACTCAAAGACTTCAGAGTACCCCAAGAATCGTACCTCAGCCCCACCCTGGTCTGCATCTACATGATGCCCCTCACAGACATCATCACATCCCATGGACTCAACATAATCTTCTAAGCTGATGATACTCATCTCATCCTCTCACTCACAGAGGACCCTGCCAATAGCAAAACCAACTTCTGCAATGCCATGACTGACGTAGTACAGATCTTTTTTGGGACACCTCTGCATGGGAACACAGCTGTTGGCCAGCAGAACTGGGACCAACACCCACTCCAATCAATCAATCAATCAATCAATCAAGCAGGGGAATATAAAGCGTGGCTGCTCACCTGTGAGTGACTCAAGACGTTGGGGAGGTGGGGCTGCTGATCACCTTAGGGGTATGGGAACTTGAGGTCCTTCTTGCATGCAAACTGGGCATTATCCTAAACAGCCAACTGACCATGAAATGTCAAGTCAGCACTGTCACCGCTTCCTGCTTCCACACTCTTTGCATGCCGGACAGATTCTTTAGATGGTCCCCAATCAACACTAGAAAGACTGTCACACGGGCCCTCCTTAGCAGCCACCTCGACTCTTGAAATGCTCTTTAAGCCAGAATTTCCACCCAGTTCCTCAGAAGATTTTAGACTATTCAGAACACTGCAGTCCAACTCATCCTAGACCTTCCCAAACTCACCAACATCACCTCCCAACTCAGGAACCTCCACTGGCTGCCCATCTAGAAGAGATACCAATACAAGATTCTTACCCACTCTTATGAGGCCCTACACATCCATGGACCATCCTACATCAACCATCAACTGATTATCCACCGACCTGAAAGACACTTGCACTCTGACTCTCTCACCCTCGCACACGTCCTCTGCATCTATTGCAGCTGAAGCGGGGGACGTTCCTTCTTCTACATCGCCACCAATGCCCTGCCACTCCACCTATGAAACAGAACCATCCTTGGCGGACTTCAGAGAGAAACTCAAGACCTGGCTCTTCGACACAGAAACAGCAACCTCAGAACCCAGATACCCTTTAGGGGTGACAGAGTAGCGCTATACAAATGTCAACTGATTGATTGATTGACTAACTTTAATGGAGTCACTATACTTGTCAACTCAATGACCATCCTGATTTTAATGGAGTTATATTCCCTGCCAACTCAATGGACACAGTCACTTTAACGGGGTTGCATTCCAGGTCAACGTCATAGCACTATTGCTATAATGAAGTGATATTCACGGTTAGCTCACTGGACCCACTGGTTTTATGGGGTCGAATTTATGTTCCAGCCAATGACCCTATTGACTTTGCAATGGTTTGGTTTGGGGCTTCTGCCACTCTGACCACTGTTAGCTTGGCAGGATCAGGAATTTGGTCAATCAATGTTTTGTGAATATATATAAGGACAAGGTCTGTTTACCCCACAACAAAGACTTTGATGTATTTCCTCGCATTCAGTTGAAAAATATCCAGAACACCACTGGGGCACCTCGGGATAGGAGGACACCACCTATCTTCCCATCATCTCTTCTTTGAAGACCCATCAAACAGACGTCCCCTAAAATAGTAGAGGTTGGCACGGATGATAGCTTGGTGTATGCAGTCAAGGGAATCAGAATCAAAACTAAGGTTTCCTGATCGTTATTGAGACCATTATAATCAGTGCACAAACCTAACTATCCTCCTTTTTCAGGCACAAAAACAGGGACCAATCAACCGGTGACTGACATTTGCATATGGACCTGATGAAATCCATCAACGTTGTATGATCATTTCTAGCATCAAGATTAGTCCAATCACTTTTATATCTGAAGGGGTGATTATGAGAATAAAGGATTTTTTGGGGACTTGGTTCTTATTTCACTCACTGATATTGGCACCACTGTGGTCCTATGATTCTTTGTAATACAAGGGTTACATAAATATATGGCCATCATAGATCAATAACTGTTATTATTGTTTCTCTCCAGGTAAAAAATGTCCCTGTGAATGTGCCATATACTGACTCGAATGGACTGGCTATAAAGATGGTGGAAGATGGCCTAATGCTCGATCAAACCTCAGTGCTTAGGCTCAAAATCAGTTTAAATGGGACAGTGACCCTGGCAGTCAACCCTACAATAGATGCCTGTGGACCCTGCACTGATTCTAAGGACACCGTTATATCTCCAATACAAGTTGGTAAGTAAAATATTATTTCACCAATTACAAATGAGAAACACATAATTACTCCCAACAACTCTCCTCAGTTGGCTTCAGGGTATTGCTGCTGCAAAGTCTTCACTTAGAACCATATTGATACTGCTTCACACACCTACAAGTCTTTCCATGGCCTGTCAGGTTTACTTCTTACTCTCTACAAATTTGCCAAGGCTGTGACAATCTGTAAACGAGACCCTGGGAAATAAAAATGCTAGGCTATGGGCAGGGCAGGGTGCGGCTAGGATGTTTCTGTAAAGAGGCTTATGTTTGGGAGCTTGGCTTTCAGAAGCTATCAGTGACGCACTGGCGGAGCAAGGGGCTTGTAAATAAGCCCTTAAATGTCCAGGGTCCCTGATGATTCTGGTTGCAAGGAACCCTTTTAGCCATGGGGGGCCCGATTCACAGAACTAACTTAAGACAAAATCCTAACTTCTGTGAATACCAAAAGTAGTAAGTTTAGGATTTTGTCTTAAGTTAGTTCTGTGAATCGGCCCGGGTTGATCTTATTTGGCAGGCATGGCTTGAATTCCAGCTGAGCTCTGAAAGTCTTCATGAATCGAATTGTAGGGATACATTGAAAAACACCATACATAAATGCATAGCTTTCTTGAGTCTCGTTCCACTGAACGTTTGTCAGACTCTCCTAGAAGCTGTCTCACAACGCAGGTATTACTATAGCCTTATAGCCTGCCGTAGCGGGCTATACTGGCTATTGAAGGCCAGCTGAATCGTTAAAGGCCCGAGCCGAAGCGAGGGACTTTAACGAGACAGCGGGACTTTAATTGCCGGTATAGCCCTGCTACGAAGGGCTATAAGGCTATTACAACATTCTGCCACTAGAGGGCAGAATGTTCTAACAAATTACACAAAGGGTTCTCGAAGCTCGAGGGGATATAAATCCCCTCGAGCTTCGAGAAGCCTTTGTAGAACATTGGAATGTTGCATGAAGAAGCAGGGAGCACTCCATTGTCTGCAATGGAGCTCCCAACATTCCAATGTTCTAATTCAGGTTCTTCGTGGTGAATTTACTCCAGCAGACTAGAATCTTTCAGCAGGGAAACTCTTCTCAGCTCCAAGGCAAAAGGCTTATTGGACCAGTGGCCTAAGCATGTGTGTTTACTGAGAAGCTAGTTTTCTATTAGAGGCAATCACTACCCGCTACTATAGTAATAATGTGATCCATGTCCTATTAAGAGAATGTGCTTTGCAATATTAAATCTTTGACAGAAATTCAGAGATTTAAAAAAACATCACACTGATTTAACTGTGCAAACATCTCCTTTGTCTCCAAACTCCACCTTTGTGGCCCGCATTCCAGCCACCTGAATATGAAAGGAAACTGCTTCCTAGGGGTCTTATTTTGCATTAGAGGTGTCTACGTTTTCTACGTATAAATCAGAAATCCTCTGAGTTAGTGCATGAAGTTTACACACTACCACAGGTCCATGCTCACTGATTCCGACTTTTAGTGTTCTCATTCCATGCTTAAAATCATAGAAATTCCAAGTCATAAGTGTTAACCTTAGACATCTCAAACTCAAAAAAGTGCTCTCTGCTGAGCCACAGCAGCTCTTTGCAGTTCAGTCCCAGATCTCACCTCCCAGCCAAAAACAGTCCGTCACAGATTTGCTAACAGTTTCTGATAGATTTGTGTTTCACAAGTTGCATTACAAACTGGTGCAAAGTGTTGAATTGTGAGTTGATTTCCAGTGCACTATGTGCTGGAAAGTAGGTCTAAGACAATGCGCTACCTTGCCCCTCTGTGAATTAAGAGGGCGGACAATGGGTGGTACATGAGTGTTCCCATTTAAGCCTCCCAGGATTTTGATGCAAATCCCTATCTCCTAACATTGGTAGACAGGAATTTGCGTAGAAAATGTGCCTCTTTTCAGACAGACATAATGTTAGAAAAAAGTTTTATTTTCCATCACACATACCATAGCGGAAAAGTATAAGCATAGTAGTTTGACTGAAAGGTAACTCGTCAAGTACCAAACCTATGCTAGACATCACACACCTGTTTTCATGCTTTTACTATGGTGCAAGGATACATGCACAGTGTGAGGCCACCAGAATTGAGCCAGCACAGGCAGAGGGATGCCTTCTCATATCTTAATAGATATGGTGCCGTTCTGCTTGTTGCCCTTCTTGCAGTGCAGTGCAGCACATTTGGTGGCTGCATTGTGTGAAAATTAGAAAGTTTCACCCTGCTTGTGTAATCCTAAATGGAAGATCAACAGCGACCCCACCTCTCTCAAACTGAAACTGATGCGAAGACCATGATAAGAGGCACTCTTGCCTACAGAGCCCCGGGACCCCCAGCACCATTCTGAAACATTACCCCCAACTACATTGCCCACTAGCAATTGAGTCTCAAAACTATGTCCTACACGTCGACCTCAAATTCCACATCAATGACCCCAACAATGTCAACTCAATCCTGGAGAACCTGAACAACATCAGACTCACCCAACTGGTCACCGAACCCAGGGATAAATGTGGACACACACTGGACACCATTTTCACTTCCAACAACAGAATCAAATTCAGCCAATGCCACAGAACTTACCTGGACAGACCACACCATCATATATTTAACCCACACCATCACAAAGAGTCTGATTTCGTCCCACCGCAGCTTGAGCAAGGTCACCGAAGCACAGTGCGCTCAGGCCCCACCACCTCCCAATCCGATACCTCAACAGATGTCAATCAGGCCATCAAGAATTTCGCCCCCAGGATCACCTGTGCTCCACTGAAATCTACAAAATCCAACAGCGCTAAACATGCCAGCTACTCAGAACCTCCAAGCGCAACTGCAACCAACTGGAGAAACAGTGGCGTGCCACTAAGAACTGTGCCGATACAGCAGCTTACAAAACAGCCCTCAGCAAGTATCAATGACATATCACAGTAGCCAAAAAAGCAGCCATCACCACCCATAT
This sequence comes from Lissotriton vulgaris, assembly GCF_964263255.1. Taxonomy (NCBI): domain Eukaryota; kingdom Metazoa; phylum Chordata; class Amphibia; order Caudata; family Salamandridae; genus Lissotriton; species Lissotriton vulgaris. The sequence goes on from NC_141695.1 coordinate 224,721,411, forward strand.
CAGCACCGCAGGCAACCAAACAAAGTAACTCTTCAAAATAGTCAAAGAATTCTCAAGGGAACACCATCTACCCCTCCCAAGAACTCTGTGATGACCTCTCAGACTACTTCCATAGCAAGATCACAAACATCTACAACAATTCTAACATTGAGCCCACCACCCTTATTCCAGACGACTTCAACCAACCAACGAACATCAGCCAAACCATCACCACCTGGTCACAGCTAACCTGCCTCACTACCTCAGCCTTTATGTCCACCATCTCCTCTGTGTCGCCCACCGACCCATACCCCCCACCTCTACAACCGTGCACCGAACTCTATTGGCATGCAGCTCACCAGCATCCACAACACCTCCATTTCCCCAACAGCCTTCCTGAACAGATGGAAATACTCAGAAGTCAGACCCTTCCTAAATGAAGCCTCCCCTGACTCCAACAATCTTAAATATTATCTCACAAACTCCTTGCCCTCCCATCTGGCCAAAATGCTTGAGAAAGCCATCACCATCAGCTCATCAAATACCTGGACAAAGCCACTTACAGGATGCCTCTCGATCAGGATCCGTGCCAACCACAGCACTGAGACTGCGCTGATCCCTGCCACTGATGACAACAGAGCACTCCTCAGCCATGGAGAAATAACGTCCCCATTCTTTCCGTGTTGTTTGACACAGTCTACCACAGCATTCTCATCAACAGACTCCACAACGTAGTCGTACAGCAAAACGTAGTCATACAGCACACAGAGCATCCGACTCCCTCCCTTCACTTCTGCACCCAAAGACAATATATGCAGCATACCACAAGGATCATCCCTCAGTCCCATCCTGGTCAACGTCTACATAACCGCCCCTACAAACATTGTCAGATCCCACCGACTTAGCATAATCTCCTTGCAGATGACACTCAACTGATCCTCTCACTCAAATGACAAAACCAACTTCTGCAACTCCATTACCAATGCAGCCGAATGGATGAGAGACAACTACCTCCAAATTAACTCTGACAAAACTGAAGTGCTGATCTTCCAAAAGAACAACTATGCATGGGACCACAGCTGGTGGCCTGCAGAACTTGGACCCTCATTAACACAAACCAATGACCCATACATTCTCGGCATCATCCTCGACAGTCAAACGACCATGAAACTGCAAGCTAACGCAGTTGCCTCATCTTTCTTCTACACACTTCACATGCTCCGCAGAATCTTCAGTTGGTTTCCAACAAACACGAGAAAGATTGTCAACCAGGCCCTTGTCACATACCGCCTCAACTATGGCAACACCTTCTATGCTGGCATTTCCACTCAGCTCCTTAGAAGACTCCAGACCATGCAGAATGCTGCAGCCAGTCTCATTCAGGAACTCTCCAAATGAACCCACATCACCCTTCACCTGAGAGAACTCCATTGGCTCCTCATCCAGAAAAGATGCCAGTTCAAGATCATCTACAGACCTACAAAGCTCTCTACGACCTAGAACCTGCCTACCTCAACCATCAACTGAACTTCCACTAACCCACCAGACACCTGCAATACTGCTCACTCATCCTCACACACACTCCCCGCACCTGCCGTAGTGGCAGCCGCTCCTTCTCCTGCTTTGCTGCCCAGATCTAGAACGTCCTTTCCTTCCAGCTCCTTCCAGCCCCCTCGCTGGCAGACTTCAGGAGGAGACCCAAGACCTGGCTCTTCGACAAAGACACAGAGCCCCGATACCCCTCGGTGTGACAGTGTTGCGCTCTACAAATGCAGTTAATTGATTGGTTGAATATTTAGAATAACAAGTTCACAGGCTTCTTTACACCCTCCTGCAATATGTTAACACATAACACAAGACAAATGGGATAGAGTGGTAAGGTGCCTGTAAATAATAAGCCATATGAGTGCTACAAGTCAAATGTTCCAGTATCAGGCTGGGGTACCCTGTGCCTTTCCATGCTGTGCATTGGGTGAGAGCCACTTTGAATCCTGAGAGAAGAGCAAGCATGAGGTATGATATGCACCTTGATGCCCTATCGGGTGTTTAGTGGTGCTTTATAAATCCTGAATGATTGATTGATGTACCTACTCCCAGACAGCAATGAGTGGACCGCTGGGGTGCATTGTAGCTGAAGTTGGGCATAGCATTTTTTAACTCCCATGAAGTTTACAAGCATCGGTAGTAAATGAAAGGTGACCTCCTTATAGAAGTTTATCTTCTGTATCGGATTTTACCAATTAAGAATTCCAAACAAAATTTTGCATTGGATTGCACATGGTGGTGGATATGACCCTGAAGCAGTCTAACTCACACATTTTGTTGAAAAGCATTTGAGACCAATTTATTCATTGCTTTGTAAAGAGGCAGCACGTGGACTGCTGTATATGAAGAGGGGCGTTCACAGTGAATTGGGGAAGAAGAGGTGCAGAATGCTGCTACAAGACAGCAGGCTGGCTCCTCCTTCCCTGAAGCATTTCGGATATGCGATATAGGTTTTACCTTTAAAATTCACCTTTGGTATTTGGGCTACACTTTACAAACAAGTCCTCTGGCTGACTCAACTGTTATTAAAGCTCTGTGAAGCAGGTAACAATCAGCAGGAACCCGCTATTGATGAGAGAGAAGGCCTGGTTAACACCACACCGTCTCCTTTCAATAAACATCGCTGGTACCAGGGGACTCTGAGGCATGTTAAGAAAGAACCAGTGCCACCAAAGCGTCAATTTTTTTTTTTTTACCCAGCAGTGGCACAATCAGTGCTCCACACTGCTCCATAATTACAAACTGAAGCATTGGACCCAAAGAGTCAGTTTGTAGAGGCCTGTGTCACATTATACATTGACTGATTAATTTTAAACTCGTGGTATTTAGCTGAATTTAATCAAAATCTTAATAACCTTGGCCCTTAAATTCAGACACATATACCACTTACACGTGTCTTAGGGATCACTCAATAAAAGTTTTTTTGATACCCTGTTAGTCACTTTTAATTTTACAATTTCCACAACACGTCCTCCCCACACGACCAGCTCCGCAGTCTTTCTGGCGTCGCAGCACACCGAAGAGACACTCGGTCTCTTCGGTGGGGCCCGATGATGAAGCATGACACTGACCAGGTCGGTGTGTGAGGGCTTTCCTACTCAAATAGAGTGACTGTGATCAAAATTACCCTCTTATCTCTTTGCTCCATATTTCTGGTAGCTTTGTGCTTGACCAGACCTCTCTTCTTTTGTTGTTTGATACTTAACTGGGGTTCAAGAGAGTGTCTCTGATTCTCCCTACCTCTCTCCTTGTTGTTACACATTATACATGCACCAGGTATAATGTATGCACAATAGGCGTTCTCACGTAGAACTGATGCAGTCAAATGTACAACTTTTCACCACGTCACTCTATGAGTTGACTGCATCAAAATCCCTACGCCTTCTCAAACCCTGCATAAGGATTGACACAGGGTTTTTAACATGAGACTCACCTTTGTGTTCTGACTCATTACTGGGGTTGCGTCAGTCTTATGACCAACTCCAGCAACGTGTCACTTTAGGGCCAGCAGATGCGTCTGAATTTCTGATGCATCCGTGAATGCTTCCGCCATGAAGGCCTGTATTGTAAATAAATGGCCTCATTAGGGCCTTTGCATCAGGCAAAAGAAATCTGATGCATCAATGGCAATGTGTAGGTTCTTGTAAATATACCCATCTGTATCTAGGAGGCCAGCTGATCTCTGGTACTCTGGTGAAATAAGCCCCGAAAACCCAGGAGGATCTGTGGAGAAGATGTGCACAATACACAGTGGGTGGCATGACAAATCATTACTTTTAAATGGTTGTAAGTAGGCTGCATAACTTTATGGATTCTCTCCATATTTAAAGTCATTATTTGAAAAGCTTCTTCATTGCACATCACAAATCAAATAACAGATGAAGTCTACAATATTGCTGGGTGTCTACTCAGTATACCATCTACTATAGACCTCACACAGACTCACCTGACAGTATTTCCTCATACAACCAAAACAAAGATACTTTCTTTAGCTTTTCTCTCCAGGCTTGGATTGTGGATCAGTGGGCTTGCATACGGTTTTGTAGTGCGCATGTGCCATTAGTAGGATACCCATACCAAGCTGTAGGTTTCCCTCATGTGTTTTGCTTCTGTCTGTGTTCATAAAATTGAAAGGTTCTGAAGCAGGGTAGGTGTAATGTCAACATTGACTGGTGTATGGTATCAGAGGAGCATGTGCATAAAAGTAGTGGGCACCAGAAGAGATAGGAGAGGGTCTGGATCCACTGAATTGGGTTTCATGTAATTTTCAAAGGAGTGGCAGGCCTTTCCTTTTTCGCGGCCTTGGAGAAGTCTACGCATTCTAGTTGTTTGAAAATACGAGTTCTGTCCCATAATAATGCACTAGAGAGTTTGCTGTGATCATGATTGAATGTGCCTATACCATATGATCAAAGGTGTGGAGGGGCATATGTTGCTACACTGTTTCATTATCTTTTTTTATGTGTGTATACTACAGAATCAATACAAAATATTTAAACCCTTGCATGAAATGGCGGATCTAATCATTAGGGCGTTAGAAGTCACAAGATCACCCTTTTCATCGGGGTGTCCTTGAATACCCCAGGAAAAGTGGTCTTAGGGCTAACCATGGTGTTTGGAATCCCAGCCGTGCACCGGGGTACTTGACAGGGATAAGGGGCAGACGAATGCCCTGCCCTGCTGTGCTGTTGTCCATCATATCCTAACCACTTCTGTTATCGAGGGTAGTTAAACCCTCCAGAGAGTTAGAGAAAGGCAGGGTGGGGCAGCACCTTGGGGGAGGGTAGTACCTTACCACATCTAAGTGATGGCCTGTCTGACTGATGATCAACCATCAGGTACATACAGTCTTTATATCCTGATAGCTACTTCCACTTATTAATAGATCTCTCCTTTTTACCTTACAGTCAAGCTCGGGCAGGTGAAACCCTGAAGAACAAGTTAAATGGTAAGTGTTTGCTAGCTGCCTACATTTTATTGCATATGTGTGTCTCAAACCAACCTCTTCAGTTGTATAGAGGCAAATTATCTTCAATTTGTATTGTAACTCAGATGGGATAAATGCCAGATTCCCGCACTGCTTTTGAGTTGATTGGATGAGAACCAGCTACTCCATATTCAGAGTAATTCCAATAAATCAACACACATTTCTGCTGGTACTTTCATCTATTCTCACTGTGGTTGCTGCCTTTTATTCCCTTTAGAAAGATGAAAGGATTGGCCATATATTCCTAAGGTAAATCTAGTTTTATATATACATCTATGTCCCTAGCAATGTATTGTTATGAACCCCAGTGTTCCCCAATATAGGCCTAAGTTACACTAGATTTTACCTACATCTGTCCTATCATTGTTCTACATAACGGGTCTGGCGCTGACCTTTTAACAAGTTAGTGCTACATGACTGTCATGTAGTTTTCTAGCCTCATGTAGTATGCATAAGGATTCTCAATATCACAGCAGGATAATACTTCTGTAAAAGGCTCACCTCTATCGTCATCCTTGATGGACATGCCCATAGTACACTTCTAGGTTGAACGCCTGAGGGTACCTTTCAGGTATATAAACACTACGTCTTCGTTGTACAAACCAGAGGAGAAAGACTTCTATGCTGACTCGCTGACGGGAGACGCTGCTGTTCTTGCACGCAGACACTTCTATCCTATGTGGATTCTTGGCTACAAACCTACATACATGCTAGGTACATTTAGGTACATCTACTTGAGGTTTGCATTATAGGAGTTTGCATTATATATATATATATATATATATATATATATATACATATATATATATATATATATATATATATATATATATATATATATATATATATATATATACCTGCATATACTCATTGTTTTAGCATCATGGTATAATTCTTCACTTTCTTTACTCTACTAATACTCATAATTATATATGTCTGTCTCTGTCTCATGGTTGTTGCAGCACACATATTTTATACTAGAATTATGCCAGCTCAATAATGTTTATTGAAAACGTCCCCACCTTTTATTCTGTGCATCTCTCTAAGACAAAGTGAGCACGAGTGATTGAGCGAAAAGTACTGTACTGTTTCCACAATCCCTGAGGGTTCAGAGTTGTCATCTTTAATAGTTGCTACAAACTATTCGCTCCTTGGTAAAAGAGTCTCTTAGTGGAACTGTGAGCTAGCTGGTCTACAGACTAACATATCCTTTGGGGGTGTCTGGAGTCAGTCTGGACACCAATTCCTTAGTTTATGTTGTCTAAGCGCACATATCCTATATAGATTTGTAGGAACTATATGACAGTATGTTTTAAAATGTATTTGTAGGTTTCACATAATCGACTAAATGAGAATTTAGGTAACTACCAATCCTACCTCAGTTACCACTTGCCCTGCATGTCCTTTCTAATGTAAGATTTTTTTTTAATTTCTTAGCACAAACTCGACCAGAAGCTATCAGAGCACTTTACATGAGCACCAGTTGCGTTACAGATGGTTACATTTATTTATTTAGGCACCAGGAGAGTTTATACGTACATTATACTTGCCAAGAATAGACCTCATTACAACTGATGTCCAAATCCCGATTCAGTGCAAATTCTAAAACTGACCTGCCTCCGATTTAAGGGGCATGATTTGCACCAACCTAAAACATCTAGCAAAACCTGGTGCAATCATTTGGACAGACACTGCACAGCATGGTACTTGCAAAACTATATGCCAATGGAGCTTTTTCCTCCATCACGAGGTCTGAAACTACGAATGATGTGTTAATTGCGCACCAATTAAATACCGCACCTAGCACTATTAGTATTTACTGAAAGTGCAATTAGCACGTCAGACAGCACCCTGGATGCAGTGAGGCCAACAGCAGCCACATTTTAATGTTTCAAAATGACTAATTAGCAAACGAATAACATCACAGTTAATTACATCACTTGAACTTGGACCTGATGATGACAACAAATAAGTAGCATTGCATAACTTGTGTCGAGGAAAAATGAAATGCCATGAGGCACAATGATATTCTAGGAGGTTACATGCGCGGAACACTGGCATCTTTCCTCAGCCATATTGGTGTTGTAAGGACTATAAAAGCATTCTGTGCAAACCCACCAACTTTTGATTTGTTATGCCCCTGACCTCAAAGGGGACAGGGGAGATTACCTCACCTTCCTATGCAGAAGGCACACACTGACCATCCTCATTTATGTTCAAACCTCTACAATTTAGAATAAGATAGAAGCAACAACCTGGTTGCATTCAAACTCTCTTCATTTAAACTCTGATAAACCAGAGGTTCCCCTTGCCAGGTTTACAGGTACCTTGTGCAACAAATCCAGTGGAAGCAATATTCCTTTTCGTCTGTCACCCTCCCTACCATTGACCACCTACATATAAACATGAGGCCAGTGGTAGAAGTGGGAAAAAGGGAATTGTACAAGACAGACAACAGCCAACCAGGACTGCAGACTGTAGTGATCGTTATAAGACAAAGCAATGGCTTTAGTACCTTGTCATTGAAGCAATGACATTCAAAGTTTTACAACTACCCAGTAGCTTAGTAAACTAAATGTTTCTGCTTTGATAGATAGCTGGAAATTACTGAAAGCTTCACATAAAAAATACAAGAATGTCTTGCTAAATACATATAAATGTACGCATCGCTCTTTGCTTACAATATAGGTTTTAAAAATAAAAAGCTTTATTAAGACATTTGAATTAAAAAGTAAGCAAATTCTGAATACAAATATAAATGTTAAATGATAATGCAACCAAAAATGTAACAAACTTAAAGATACTCTTTAAAAAACATTTTTTTTAATACATACATCTTAGAAATAATTGCACAGCAAAAATGTTAAAATTGACAAATGTATTCCTCACCCTATTCCCATATAAACCCAACATCCCACTCCTAAAAATTGAATTACAAAAATGTTACTAGTATTTAAAGTAAAACATAGAATATAAGGCCAAGAATAACAAATACACTTACAATATGATATACAGGACAGCAATATAACACAAAACGATATTTAACATTAATAATAAAAAGTAGTTCAAAAAGAGAGTATTCTTAGATGACATATTCCAACATGTGATATTGGGGAAATCACTATATTTAACACACAATATGTGTACCTAAGAATATCCTGTAGACAATGTTGTGACGGGACACTGCTGGCTCATTCTCTTGCATCTGTACTGATGAGGTTCTTAAAAATATGGAAAATATTACGTCAGACTCAACAGATCATGTTTGCAAATCCCTTGGTTTTTTTTGTTGGTAAATTCTTGAGCAGTTTCGGACCAATGAAAAACATGATTAGCCATGTCTCTGTCAAGAAAGAATATCTGACTTCCCCAGCCTTCAGAAAGCATCTTAAAGCATTTGTACAGATTCATTTGTCAACACATCTGGGGGAGTCAGAACTTGCTCTCCTGGCAGCTAGTTTTCTGCCTTTACAAGGGCACTGAATGGCGCTTTGCTAGAGATGAGTTGAGAGAGACTGACAACACATGATTTGTGCATGATCCTTTTTAGATCTATCTGTTGTTTCTCTGTTGGATTGCCAAAACGATCATTGTTGTATATATGTGATGTTCCAGACACAACAGACCAGCCACAAGGAAACTATTACATAGTGGTTCCTTGTGATGGTAAAATGCCCCACGCCAATATTCAGTATCAGCAAGTGCATAGGAGACACTTAAAAAATGAAGAGTAATAACTTTTTAAAGCTCAAGTGTAAAGAATGGACTTCTACTTATTGAAAGACACGTTTTTTCACATGAATGGCGCCAAAGGTTCTGTAGCTACTCCAAACAGGAAGATGCTCCTGGAGTGACCAAGAGCTTTAGGAATAAATAAATACATGAATAAAATGCATGCATAGATTGTGGGTGGTGCATAATACTGTTGCCTGTCTTACGATCAGCATAAGCAGACACCCATCCATCATGTTGCTTCTGTTATCTCAGCCTTGGCTTCCTTTTACCCACCATCTGCAAGTGATGTTCTTCTTTCACAGTGTCCCATTGACAACATAACTCCTGCCATCCTGCTGCTCCCTTCTACTACACAAAACGTCATCCCACACATCAGGCACTTACACAGCTGATCCTTTGCTATTCCTCTGCATTAGCCAATCTCACGTAGGGGGCAGAGTTTTTCTGTGCTCACTTCTAAAGCATGGAATGCATTTCTTATACACCTGCCTCAAAATTTAGACATTTTCTTTTTCTGAAAAATATTGAAATCTGGCTCTTTCCTTACGTCTTATCTGCTCTGCCGTTTCTTTCTTTTCCATTTCTTCCTTTTTCCCTGGAGCTCTCAGTAAGATACCGTGGGGCAGATTTACAATGAAAGTGACTCAGTGCATTCCGCAAGCCATTTGGCTGTGCCACCCTGAGTCACTTTCAAAGCATAGGAATGCAACATATTTACAATATGTCGCATCTCTGTGCTACCCCCTGCACTGGCGCACAAACTGCAGCCGTGCACACGCACACTTGCACCATGGTGCAAGGATGACTGCGTTGTGGGGAGATTGTTTTTGCTCTGGAAGGGGCACCTTTCTGCACAAAAATAATAATTACACGCATTTTCCTCTTTCAATGTGTGCTGTAGACTGCAGCACGCTTTGAAAGAGGAGGAAATGAGGAGAAATGAAAACATTTCTTCTTGTTGTGCCTCCCTACGCCTCCCTCGGGGAGGCGTAGCATTCACACTCATTTCCAGATTAACTAGGAATCGTAAATCTGGAAATGTGTCTGGTTCCATGGGTGTTGCGTGGGAACACCCACAACAACACCCATGGAACGTCCTTTCCAAGCAAAGTGCAGCGTGTAAAGGGGCCATATTTACAAGGACAGAAAAAGCCAAGCAGGGGGGCTTTTCCTGTCCTTGTTAATATGGAGCAGTAAAATGCGCCACCAGTATGTCACAAAAGTGACGTACTGGTGGAGCAGGGGGCTTGTAAATTTGCCCCCATGTACCTGCTTTACAGCTCTTTATCGAGGTATTCGCTTTGGCTTTCTGTTTTTTTTTTTTAGCTGAGCCGTAACAGTGCAGCTATCAAACGTTCAGCCATTGTCTTGAGACTTTATCAATAACAACTTGGCACAGCCCAAGAGACAATACGTTCTTGTCCTATCGCTGTTGACTTTCTGTGCCCATCCCTAGGCCTACAGTTTAGTTTTGACTTTACAATGCATGAGGTCAATTTTACATTTTAGAAGAACAGTCAGCACATCACCCAGAATGTCACAATCGGTTGTTTATGAAATACCTGTATTTTTTGATAATCCATGTTTTTATCCCTTCCTAGTAAAGCACACATTCATGCTGAATCCTGAGTGTGCAATGCCACTTTATTGGCTTTTCGTTCATATCAGGGTATCTAACCCCAAGATGATAATCTCAAACTCTCAGGATGTCAGCTGCTTTGTCAGATAACCCATCTTGATATTCCTTATCACCCCTCTCCCTTTACTTTGTTCATTTTATTGTATTATTCCTGCTATAGCCGATTGTGTCATCAACCTGAATACGCTTCTTGAAATCTAAAGTCCAGTGTTAGATAAAGGCCTATGTTTCACTGTTCTGTATTTATGCTTGCACTACTGCAGGTGGAAAAAGGTCTGTGCATGTTCCATAGTTTACGTTTGTTGTATAACAATTTAGGTTCGGTATCTGGAACTTTCTTAAGTTACAACATTGGAACATGCACTGGTCTGTTGAGACAACTGCGCAAACTTGCCCCCATCCTTACATTCAACACACTCCGAACTGCAGTTTCCGCCTTGATACTATCACGCCTCGACTATGGTAACTCCCTATACATTGGCCTCCCGGAGAACCTTACGTCAAGACTTCAGGTGGTTATAAATGACGCCGCTAGGCCCATTTCCAAAGCTCCTAGGCGTACACATGCATCGCCCCTCCTTAAGCAGCTCCATTGGCTCCCTGTCAGACAGAGAGCTAAATTCAAGGGGCCTCATTTATGAAAAGTGACGCATCGTTGCGTGAAAGCAGCGATGCGTCACTTCTCAGTGCGCACTCCTTGCGACACCAATGATGCGTCATATTTAATGTATGACGCATCATGTCGCAAGGACTTACAGATACGTCAGTATTTCTGACGTATCTGTAAGCGCAAAAGTGACGCATTGCTGGAGTGTGTCACAAAAGTGACGCAACTCCAGCAATGTGTCCTTTCACATGGGGCAAGCCTTATGTGAAAGGGCTTGCGTCAGTCTTACGCCTGCTGTGAGGCAGGCGCAAGATTTTGACGTAACAGCATCCTAAAAATGACGCAGTGAAATCTCATAGATTTCACTGCGTCACTATTATGAGGCTTTTTGCGGGGGAACGCCCCCCTCTGCAGGTATAATCTGGCGCAGGGGTTTAAAAAGTGACGCATCTACCTAGATGCGTCACTTTTTAAATATGGCGCAACAAGGTACATTTTTTACGCTGCTGGTGCGTCACAAAAAGTGACGCACCGGCGGCGCAAAACTGACGCAAGGCCTCATAAATAAGGGCCAAGGGCCTCTGTATTTCACACAAAACCCTCTACGGCCGAGCACCTAACTACATCAAGGACCGCCTTACCAAATATACACCCAGTAGGGCACTCCGGTCCTCGGATGCTAGCCTCCTGGTCTGCCCTAGATTTAACCTGTCCACGAAGGGCGTGGAGCATTCTCTTCATCTATCCTCCCATCTGGAACAACTTTCCGGAGAGCCTTCAGAAGGAACACAATCTCCTTCCATTTAGGAAAAAATTAAAAACAGTCCTTTTTACAGAAGCCTGGATATAATCCACTCCGCGACTAGGTCGAGACCTCTCTGACAGCGCTTAGAGACCTGTAGGTGATAATGCGCTTAATAAATACCAAATAACATAACATAATATACTATAAAGCAGGAGCTTGCCAAGGTGATCCTCCTCTCACTGTCCTTGTGCGCTGCGATTGTTATGCAATTTAAACTCATTATAGCCTCGTGACAACCGCTTCCAATAGTACAGTGCATCACACGTGCTTTTGATGAGTCATGCTTTCCAGCACATTCACCTATTTCTATTCCCAATGCACGTTCACCTACTCGCCCTACTCAAGGCACGTGAAGTAACCAGGCACGTGAAGTGCCATCTTTAAAAGAACTCCGATAAGTCAAGCGTACTAGGCTTTCCTTTATTTCTGCAGAATAATCTTTTCTTCTGGTCATTCCCTGGAGCTTCATTCTTTTGCTTGCAGTCAGCTCCATCTACTGGCCATTGGAAGAACAAGTTCTCTAGGAGTCTCTTCGCCGCGTGCAGCCTGTATTTCTCTTCAGAACACACTACTTATGTCCTTTACCATCACATCCATCACTTTCATTAACCTTTGAAACAGAGAGGATGCTGATGACCAACCGAATGGCATGTGCGTATAGTGAAAAGCATCAAAGTATCATAAAGGACATTAGATGTTTAGAACCTCCACTTAGTACGACCTGATGATAGGCAGTGGACATATGTGGGGTGGTAAAAACAGCTGCCCCTTTCAGGTACACAACATCTCTGAAAAGTTAGTTAAGAGCTCACAATCAATCCAAATATTCCAACTAAGATTTTGAAGGTCCACACAAAAATGAAACAAGTTACCCTTTGTGTACAGACTACAGTGACCAGCTGCTCTGAACTCTTCAAGGCTGCATTATGTTAAATTGGCACAACTTGAAGAAGTCTGTTTACCCAATGGTCCCTATCTCATTACATTACATAATTTTGGGGCATATTAGCAAGGGCATTATCGCTTTAGTGGCACTTTTTAGCAATAAAGCAGCGATTTTTTTATCCCCCAATTACCCAGCTGTCGCTAACAGCAGTTAGCGACAGCTTCCAGGCGATAGCGACTTGTTTGGGGCCGGCTTTGCATTGCAGCGATATTTATTACTAATGACATTCAGAGCGGGCGTACCCAAACTGGTAGCACCTGAAAGCAGTCACTAACACAGCCATTGCCTATTGGCAATACCCGCGACGTGATAAAAAACGCGCGCTAACTGCGATTAGCGCCAGGATTTTACACCTGGTAAAAACCCGACTTACATAAACAATGAGATTCTATCCAATTTTTGTAGTTTTTTTTATCTCTAATACATGTTCTAGTGAAAAAAAGGGGGTTCTAATATAATTGCTACGGAGGGACTGCCGCTGCCCCTGCGGTCGGTCCCTCCACCTCGGGGGTGGCGGATGGACGCAAGTCCGTCCGCCATCCTAATTGACCACAAAGTTGACCATTTTAGATAATCTATCAGTACAAAAATATTTGTGCCTGCCAGGTAATATAGGCCTGATGTTCCTGCTGTGTGTGCTTCTCACACCCTAAAAGCAGGCATCTTTTCAAGCGAACTCCCTATTCTCCATGTTTGCTGCTCTTCTCCTCTCTCACCAGTCTGTTTGTTGTAACAGACCATTTTTTGCCCTCTATTTGCTTGCCAAATTGTGACACGAAGCCAAGAAGACGAGAGTTTTAAAGTACTGGACAGAAGTTTCTAGCACACACCCAGTGCGTGGAGTCTTCCTATGGTTGACTAGACATGGAAACCTGTACTGGAAAGAAAGGTACGCTTCCAGTACAAACCCTACGCTAGACAGCACTCACTCACCTTCATGAAGATTTGTGTTACATGAGGTAGCATTTTAGAGCACCAGCACAGAGGATGACAGCAGCAGCTTGCCAATCTTAAAATAAACATATGTTTTCCAATTTGCAAAGTCATAGGGTTTGCAGCTGCAAAGGAGCTTTATGTGCAAAAGCCAGAAAATCCTTTCTGACTCAGAAAAAGGGGTTTGCAATCCTGCCCGAATCGCAATTCATGTGAAAGGGCAGTTCCCCTTATGTTTAAGATTTGGAAAGGAATATGTCAATGGTTTGTGACTGCAATTACAGCCGCAAACCATTGATCAAATATGGGCACCTCAAAGGCGTTGCATCTGATAAGGTAAGGGGAAGGAAATGCTGCCCTGTTTCCTTTAAATAAAAAGGTCTGCATTAAAAAAAAAAACTTTTCTTTATTGAAACACAATCACAGACATGGTGGTCTGCAGCTCCTTGCAGGCCACCATCCCTTTGATTGAGGCAATCAAATGGAATCACAACTGCAATCTGCCTAATCAATATTAAATAGAGTTATTCTTCGACGCCCAGTGATTAAGTATTTTGTGAACCAACTTATTTGTACTGTTGTACTGTTACAAATTGGGTTTCTGGCTGGCAGAGGTATGCAGGCTCTCCAAGCAGGAACAACAATCTAGTCAGGATAAGTCAGATGCACTTCCTAAATTAAGGTGTTCTCCCCCTACAGTAGTTTGGCATAGAGCAGTCACGCTTAACTCAAGAGGCAATGTGTGAAGTTTTTGTGTATCACTTCAAACAGTAAAATTGTGAAAACAGCACACAAAAAGATGCCACAACTGGTTTGAAAAATAGAGCTTACTTAATTAACCAAAATAAGACCAAAACAACAAAAATCGAAGAAGTAAAACTGGAGTTATTAATTTTGAAAGAATATACTGAAAAGTAGTGGTTAAAAGCATGAAGCATGAACCGTGGCTATCTGGTCACGCTAGACGCGGTTACATAAATCCAAAAATTCAGACGGAGAAGGCGTTGGATACATAGACCAGCCTTGCCCTGCAACAAACAGTACCTTGGATCTGGGTTGTGTCAATGTCGAAGACGAGATGCGAAGAGCAAAGGAGGCACAGTGCCTTCATAAATCCTGAAGATGTAGGTAATGCGTTGGTTCCGAACTGGGCAAATCATAGATGTGCCAGCGTTCAAACTCTCTGATGTAGTCGATGCATCGTTGTTGAGCCGCAAAGCCGAGAATGCATCTGCATTGAAGGAGATGCACCAGTTCCGAGCCTTGCAATGAAGGTGATGCATGTTTTTTTATTTGTGGCCCTTTAATCCCACTTCCAAGGGCTCAGGACTAGATTGGCACCATTTAGCAGAGCAAGATTCTCAGATAGCTGAGTCCAGGTGCTGTTCATGAGTGAGGTAGAGTTTTTGATTATCTTGGGACTTCCAACAGGATGCAAGCAGATAAGCCCTTCGAGCAACTCTGTGTTCCAGTGGTGGAGAGGTGTAAGTTGTCTTTCTTACTCCCAGTCAGGAGGTTTGCAGGCAGCAGGTCAGGTCGGCACAGCAAAGCAGGAGTCCAGAAGAGGGACAATCCTTTCAGCAGCACAGCAGTCCTTCTTCCTGGCAGAGTATTCCCAGGTACAGAAGTGTAGTGCGTTGGTGGTGATGGGGGTCCAGTACTTATACCCAGTTGTGCCTTTGAAGTGGTGAAGACTTCGAAAAGAGGCCTTTGAAGTGCACAGTGTCCTTGCCCTCCCTGCCCTTGCTCCAGACTCACTACAGCAGGGTATACAGCCCTTTGTGTGGGGTCAGACCCTAGCCCATTCTGTTGACCCCAAAATTTGAGAGAACCTAGGTTAATGTAATATATTAGGACAAATAATGGGTTCACTCTGGCATCAGTACTAGTAAATAAACAAACTGTCTACAATAATTGACGGTAGATCAAACACAGATTGTTGTCGCCGGCAAAGAAGAAACAGGCAGGTAATCAATACTGTAGGACAAATTATTAATTCATGGCATGTTTTTATCATTCTAATAAATTTTTTTGTTATGTTTAAATGAAGATCCACTGCTCACACTTTAACGAAAGGTGATGGTGGAGTAAGAAATAGTATGCATCATACATATCGAGACACTTGGCACCTTAAGGTTACTTTATACAATGTACAGGAGTCTGTATGTGTATTGTTGATGGCGTATCAACCTTTGGTAATGGGAGATCATCATCAGGACGTCAATGGCGTTTCGACCTCTGATAATGTGAGATCATCATTAGGACATCTAGAATTTTAAAACATATGCATCGGAGAGTTATGGGAAGTCAAATCTATGCCTGAAAAGGTGATTCTTAGAATGAATTGTTTAAAGTTGCCTGGGGGAAGCAAAACAGGAGTCAATCCAGGATGATAGAGGGAATTATGGAATTATGGAAGGGAAGCCAATAGCCCTAAGCAGCAGAGAAAACAACATGAATCATGCTGGGCGCGCAAAAGCCTCGATAATGGTTTTTAATAAGGGAGATCTACTAATTATGGTTAATGGCTGGATGGCAGAGGGAGCCGGGTGCGAGTGTGGGCTCATGCCCATAGGTACCAGCCTAGAGGTACTGGGGTACTGCATAGGGGAAGCGCTGTGTGAATATGCCCGTAACTGGGGTGCATCAATTATTGGAAGATTCAAATGGAGCTTGATTGAAAAAAGGCTGTGGCTAGTATTGACCTAGTTCAAAAAGGCTCTTAATTAAAAGAGGCTCTGCATGAAAATGCCCATATTACAGGGCTCCAAAGGTCATATTATCAAGAACATGCGATAAAATTATCACCGCTTTATCGGCAGGAAACTGCCGCTAAAGCAGCGATAATGGGCTTGATAATATGCCCTTGTGAAGTCCCATAGCAGCCCAGGTTAACACCAGAACCTGGGCTTCTATGGGAATTCACAAGGGCGTATTATGAAGCTCATTATCGCCGCTTTAGCGGCAGTTTCCTGCCGCTAAAGCGGCGATAATTTTATCGCCTGTTCTTGATAAGATGGCCCCAAATACTTTGACATAAATGTTGCGCTGGGTTAATTGAATTTAACCCAGAGAGGGCTGACGATATATGAATTGCTGTAAATTACAGGTAGCGCTGAAATGATTAACACAAGGAGGGAGCACTGATTAACTAAGGCCACAGGGGCCGTAGGCTAAATGGGCTCAGGAGGAGGGTGGAAAATGACTTACCTTCTATCTGTGGGCTTGTGGCCAGCCGGCCTAGGGAGCAAAGGACTGACAGCTGATTGGGCCAGGAGAGCAGTTACTGCACTGCCCATTTCATGAAGGGATTGTGGTACGGTGTCTGTAATTGAAGACAAAGTAGACATGTTAAAGAATCAGGAGAGATAGATTTAAAATGCCCATGTCCCAAAGAGTGCAGTAGGACCAGGGGATGGGCACTCAGCCTTAATTGCAAAGTTTCTCATGGCCAGTGTACCTCCAAGACGCAGGGCCAGTGAATGGCCATAAACCAAGTTTGACCGGCATGAACCCTAGTGTTATGGTAGACGTCAGGTGGAGTGCCAATTGTAATCTTGGGTTCCAAGTGGATGCTCGAGGCTGCACATCGTCACAGGAAGTGAATGTTTAGGTGCTTGGAAAACTACAACGCTAACTCCTGACGCCGGGTGGGAATACCAAAATGGAGGAGTGGGGTCTATTATAAGTGCAATTGTATGTCAACAAGGTTACAGAGGGTGATGCATGAACAGGAAGAACTTTGCCCAGGCGAGAGTCAAACGAGACGGAAGTTCCACCAATGGGGCCCCCAGTATTAACCATCCAATCCACTGAGATACCCATCTTTAACCTCTCAGAACACCAGCTTTCTTCAACAGAAATATCCTTACTAAGTAAAGGCCTTATGTTTGTGATCACGAAAAAATATATGTTTATGTGTGGAGACTCGTAAAGAAGCTACTAGCAAAAAAACTTTGTGAAGAGCAAACAATCATAAACTTATATAAAAGTATAAGCATATGTTTGTGAATCAGGTCCTCAGTGTTCAGCTTGTTCCTTTACACACATGGTTTTAATAAGCAGAATATGAACCTTTGCTTATACTGTAAAATGCAAATGTTCCTAAAAATGTAAAAAGGTGTGATTTTATTAAATCAATCAATCAATCAATCATTGAACCAAGAAACTTATAAAGAGCACTATATACCCATGAGGGTCTCAAGGCATTGAGGGAAATTGTTGCTTTGTATAATGTGACCCATTTATTCTTGTACTTTGTTTTGTGATTGTAGAAGCTGTCCTTCTCAACATCAACATGGAGTCACAAGAACCTGCCTACTTCTTTAACCTGCTGATGACCATGGATCCAGATGCTGCCTCCTATCTGCAATGGCTGTTATTCCTACTATTTGTTCTTTGGTATCTAAGCAATGATATGATAACTGTAGCCGAAGCACTTATGTGTTCTGATTACTATGAATTGGCTTTGAATGCTGTGTTCCTTTTGATTGATTTATGTTCCTGGTGTCTTGGGAAGTGTACCTTGCAGCTATCTATGGTAATAACGTGAGAAAAGAAAGCATACTATTTACCTTCGTGTCTTTAAAATAAAGTCTTTTCTTCACAATAGTAGTGCAATTCTACATTATTGCTCACAATATCACAGTGCTGTCTGTTGAGAAGAGAGACTAAAATGTGCTTCTGAAAACTTTGTGGCTTTGATCACAAGGGCGTCTCACTAAACAGCTTTACTTTTTCTTTTAGTTCAATATGTTTATTAAGATTTTAAAAGGATAAAAACAGTTAGGTACAGTTCATAATGATACCAACAGGAAAACTAAGGAAAAAATCCACAGGTGCATCAGAGTATGTCATTAATAACAGAGAAATTGCCACAACTTATACTTCTTAAAAGTAAAATAAAAGTCAGGGAACAGAGTGGCATTAGTGAATCAGAAGAACTCATAAACGGCATCATTATATACAAAATAGAAAAAGGAAGGAGACAGAGAAAATGGAACAGAACAGAAGAAAGGAAAGAAAGAAGAAGAAAGAAGAAAGAGGAAAAAGAAGAAGGATCTCTCTTGATGGCGCAACATG
The DNA here is from genome assembly GCF_964263255.1 of Lissotriton vulgaris. NCBI lineage: Eukaryota > Metazoa > Chordata > Amphibia > Caudata > Salamandridae > Lissotriton > Lissotriton vulgaris. The sequence goes on from NC_141695.1 coordinate 224,740,169, forward strand.
ACAAAACACTACAGACAACAGTTAGTCAGACGTCACAAAGGAGTATTGGTCGACCAACCCCCTAGAGGCCAAATCCATATAAGTATCTAAAATTCTCCACACATTAGAAGAGATAGAGGGAGTGAGATGAGCACTATCCACAGAGGAGTGTGCACTTCTCAAGAAGGATACCCATGCCCACCATGTGTGATAAGAAACTGAAGCAAAAGACTTCCAATCCATAAGAATCACCTTAACTGCCACAGTTAATAAAAGATCCAACAATTGCATATCTAATGTATCTAACTGCAGAGGATTCTGGGAAGCCAAGGGTCCCAATAAAACCATAGGAAAGGAAAGAGGAAACTTAATTTAAAAGATTAACATAAGATGCTTATGAATAATATCCCCAAAAGGTTGGAGAAGTGAGCAATGATAGAACATAAGCCGCAACTCCAACATAAATCATCATCCTTTAAATGGAGGGAACAAAGTCGCTTAGGAATCCAATGAAGAAGGTGGATGGAGAAGAATTTGGATTGAAATAAAGAAGGAGCAATTTTATTGCGCAGAGAGAACGTACCTATTAGTTGCCAGGTGTCTGACAACACATGCTCCGTTAGCGCGGCACCAAAATGGCGGGACCATTTGAGCTGCGCAATGGTACAAGAATCTGAAAATGTTGAGGTAAAAAATGTATAAATGCGAGAAGAAACATGACCAGTCTTGAGCCACAAAGAAAGCAAAGAAATCAAAGGGGCGTCAGGGACAAGACGCACTTTGGCAAGGGCAACTTTAATTTTCAAGAAAGTGTAAAAATCCAGATTGGAAAGTGAAAATTGTCTAGCTAAAGAAGAAAAGGGTAGCGGGTCACCAGTGGAGTCATAAAGATGACGCACCAACGTGATACCTTTGTCAGACCAATACTGAATTAGCGGGGGATCAATAAGAACTTTGATTCGGGGATTACGCCACAAAGACGACCACCTGGATTTATGAATCGGAGTAGCCATTTTCCGATCAAGCAATTTAACAGCGGCAACAGTATCCAGAATAATAGCTCGAGAGAAAAGAATAGATAATGAAGATGTGGTTAAAAATGAAGAGACCGGAAGAGGAGAAGAGAGGGTCTGTTCGATGACCAACCAAGAAGGTGTATGACCAGGAAGTCAGGAAAACCACAATGCACCTTGAGAAGCTAAAAAACCCACCTGATACTTCCCCCAATCCGGGAAATTGGAGTCACCCATATCGTAGGGTTTCCTTAAGGATTTATATGCGATACGAGCCCTCTTATCATTCCAGAGAAACGAAGAGGTGATGGAATCTATCTCCCGAAAAAAGGAAGCGGATAGATGCAACGGAAGCATAGATGAAATTAAGTTAATAATAGGAGTAATCATCATTTTTAAAGTTTGAACACAACCCCACCAGGAAATGTGTTTAGGAGACCAAGTATCCAAAAGGTGACGAACTTTAGATAAGGTTTGTGCCTCATTGTACGCCACTGTATCAGACAAAGTACCTCAAAACCAGACCCCTAAATATTTAAGTTGCTTAGACTGCCATTTGAAACCAGCAGAACCCATATGGGCCAGAAAACAATAGGCATTAAGGGGAAACATCTCCGTCTTGTCTCTATTTAACGTGTAACTTGAGACCTTAGAAAAAAGAGCAATTGTGTCTGTGATCGCAGGAATAGCTGAGACAATGTCATCAGAAAAAATAAGGACATCATCCGCATAGGCCGCTAACTTCATGCTCTGTGAACCAAACGTAAACCCTTTAATGTCTTTGTGAAGATCAATTAACCTAAGTAGCGGATCATTCGCTAATAAAAACAAAAGCGGGGATAGGGGGCAACCCTGAAGAGTTCTTTGACGGAGACTAAAAACTCAGAAGTAGCCCCATTTACTCTTATATTCGCTCGAGGCTGGGCATAAAGAGACATCACCATGCTGACAAAGGAATCCCCAAGAATATGAGCATGAAGAACGGCTTGCAAAAAAGGCCAAGAGACCTTGTCAAAAGCCTTCTCGGCGTCAAGGACTAAAGCTGCAGCAGGAAGCGTAGAGCGTTTAGCTGCCCCCAAAATATGGCAAAAGGTACGAATGTTATCTCTAGCCAGCCTTCCTTTAACAAACCCCGTCTGTGATGGATGAACTAGAGAAGGGATATAGGACTCCAGACGTTTAGTAAGAATCTTGGCAAAAATGTTCGCCTCCATATTAAGGAGGGAAATAGGACGAAAATTTTTAGGATCCGTGATATCCTTCCGTTCCTTCAGAATGACCACAATAGTAGCATCCGCCGCTGTACCCGAAACCGCACTTTGCTGAATAAATACATCAAAAAGGAGTTTCAGCCAAGGGACCATGAAAGGGACAAAAGTTTTATAGAACAAAATGAGAAATCCATCGGGCCCCGGAGCTTTGCCAGATCGGGCAGCCTTGATAGCAAGAGTAATTTCCTCAGTTATGTTAAGGAGTGCTTGTAGAGCGCACTGTCACCGTGGGTTTCCTGGCGCTGATTTGATGCTGAGGGGACAGAGGAGTTTAGCTGGGTTGTGGGAAAAGCCAGGTTTTTAAGGATTTACGGAATTGGATGAGAGAGTTGGAGGTTTTGACCGAGGGAGGGAAAGAGTTCCAAAGTTTAGGGGCTAAATATGCAAATCTCCGACCTCCAGATCTGCAGAGTTTGATGGGGGGGGACAGCCAGGAGATGGAGGTGAGATGATCTAAGATTACGTGAGGGACAGTAGGGCCTAATGAGGGATTTCAGGAAAGCGGGGCAGGGACCGGATAAAGATTTGAAGGTGAGGCAGCCGATCTTAAAGGCTGCCCTCAAGGTGACAGGGAGCCAATGCAATTTGGTGAGAAGGGGTTTGGCAGATTGCCATTTCGGGATCCGGAAAGCCAGTCTCGCCGCTTGGTTTTGAACAATTTGCAGTCTGAGGAGAGAGGATTTAGGCAGATCGTGATAAATAGAGTTCGAAAAATCCAAGCGGGAGAGGACAAGAGCCATGATGACTTGAAGCAGGGCTTCGGGAGTTAAAAGATAGGCCACCTTCCTGATCCTGCGCAGCTGATACATGCAGGAAGAGACCACCGTCCCCACCTGGGGCCTAAGGGATAGCTCGGAGTCAATAGTGACCCCGAGACTTTTCACCGAAGCCACAGGGATAGGGGGGGGCCAAGTTCTGCCGGCCAGAAGTGCGGACCCCAGTGGGCAGAGCTCCTGCCCGGAAGAAGGAGCTCCGTCTTTCCGGGGTTCAGCTTAAGTTGGTTCTGGCACATCCACTGGAGGATATGAGACATGGCTGCCTGGAAATTAGGGATAGCAGAAGAGGAGTTAAGAGGAAAGATGAGTTGCAGGTCGTCAGCGTAGTTGAAGACGGTGACGTCCCACTGCCTCAGAGAGAAAAGAAGAGGTCGAAGATAGAGATTAAAGAGAAGAGGAGATAAGGAGGAGCCCTGGGGGACCCCGCAGAGCGAGCGCTCCCTCGGTGCCCTGAAAGTGCCCAAGCTGAGGGTCTGAGACCTCCCTGTCAAGAAGGATTCGACCCATGTCAGCGCCAGGCCCTGGATGCCGGCCTGCTCGACACGGTCGAGAAGGATGTTGTGGTCCACCGTGTCGAAAGCGGCCGACAGATCTAATAGTACCAAGTCCTGGGGGGTACCCTTGTCAGCGCCGTCTCTCAGAGCATCCAACACGGCCAAGATCACTGCCTCCATGGAGTGGCCGGGTCTAAAGCCGGCCTGGTTGGCCTCAAGAAAGTTGGAGCTCTCGAAGACAGGCGGTGACGTGAGCTTCCAAGATTTTTGAGAAAAAGGGCAAGAGGGAGATAGGTCGATAGTTCGCCGGGACTGTGGGGTCAGCTCCAGGCTTCTTCAATAGAGGCACCAGAACGGCCTCCTTGAAAGAGCTGGGCACCGTACCGGAAGAGAGAGAGGAGTTCAGCAAGGGAAGGATACAGTCGGGTAAAGTAAGGCAGATGTCCCGAAGTATGGATGGTGGGCAGCAGTCGTCCGGTGATCCAGACTTGATGCGGACGGCCAGTGTGGCCAGGGATGCGGGATCGAGAAGAGGGAACTGTGTGAAGGAAAGAACATTGTGAGGGGGGGAGACGGAGTCAGCGCCAGGGAGGGTGACCGGGATAGTGTCCTTAATCAAAACAATTTTCTGTAAAAAAAACGTGCTAAGCGGATTACAGGATTCCTGTGTGGGGGCCTGAGTCGGGAGCGTCCTAGGGTCAGAGGTGAATTCGTCGAGGACTTTGAAGATCTCCTTCGACTTACAAGGGGCTGATAAAATTCTTTCGGAGGCATAGGCTTTTTTGGCCGCAGAGATAGCTTTTTTGTATTTGTTGCGAGCGGCCACATAAATATCTCTGCTTGACGAGCAGTAGTCTCTCCTCCACTTGCGCTCCAATTGGCGAAGTTCCAGATGTACGGCTTTGGGGTCGAACCATTTGTGAGAGTTACTGTGTCGGGATCGGGGGAACTTAGTTAAAGGGGCAAAGATATCGCTGGCTGACGTGAGCCAGTTAGAGGTGTAACCATCTAGCTCATTGGTGCAGATATCGTTGGGGAGGGAGGGGCGGGTTTGTGACAGGTGGGACAGCAATTTAGAGGAGTCAGCGGCCCTCCACTTGCGGGCGGTGCCGCCCTCCCGCGGGGGGATCCTGATCTGGCCGACGACAGAGATTGTGGTCTCAATCAGAAAATGGTCAGACCACACACAAGGTGTGATAAGCGGGCAAGAGGATTTGACCCCGTGGACCCAGATGTGGTCGAGAATGTGACCGCCACTGTGAGTAGGAAATTTGACTAGTTGAGTAAAGTCCAGGCTCGAAAGGGCTTCGAACAGTTCAGTGGCATGGGGTCCGGCATCCTTGTGCTGGAACCAGTAGTTGAAGTCGCCAAAGATGGCTATGCGGGGGGAGAAGGTAGTGAGATTAGCAAGCTGTTCAGTGAAAGATGAAGGGAAGGAAGGCATAAGGTGAGGAGGGCGGTAAAGAATTATAAAAGTGACTGCGCCCACCTCAGTCCCAAGACTGAGAACCAAGTTATCCACTTCAGGGAGAGTCATGGAAGCGGTGGCAATGATCTTTAAATTCTTACGTATTACCGCTGCCACCCCCCCCCCCCCGGAGTGGCCCCCTGGGCGATTTGTGTTCAGCAGATAGTAATCTGGGGGTAACGCCGCCAGGATGTCAGGGAGGGAGTCGTCCGTGAGCCAGGTCTCAGATAGTAAGAGAACATCTGGCCTCTCAGCCATGAGTAAGAGGAGGATGTCAGTTTGATGTCTGACAAGAGAGCGGGTATTTAAATATAATAAGCGAATCTGTGACTCGGCAGGGGCGGGTGAGATAGATGGCACATCCGGCCCCAGATGGGAGTGGATGTTCCCTGCAATTCCAAGTGAGGAGATGCGAGTCCAGATATCGGACGGTAAAGGACTAGGGAAGGGTTGTAAGCTCATGAGGGCAGAGGGGGCGTAAGAGATGGCAGTGACAGCGTCCCTGGCGGACGGGCGCACACGGGCTGGACTTAGGCGCGACTTCGGCGCGCTGATGGCGTGCCCGCTGCGCCCGTCCGCTGCGCTCCCTGTAAAGCGGTGCCATTTTATAGGGCTGAGGTCGTGAGGGGCTGAACGCTGCACCGCTCACCTACTCACCCTCCTCACCCAAGATGGCGGCCAACAGCGCGTCCCGGCGGGAATTGATCTCCTGCGAGGACGAGTATTGGCAAGAGGGTAGCGGACAACAGATGCGGCGAGTAGTACTGTCCAGCGCGCAGTAGGAGTGATGCCTGCACAACAAAAAAGGTTAGACACAAACACAAGTTTTAAAAGTTTAAAAGTTTAAAATAATGCGCGGAGGGCGCAGAGCACAGCGCGAGTCAGGCGAGTGGCTAAGATCCCACTGACCGGCTCAGAACATCCAATGTTGTGATTGAGGCACCTAGTTTCTCCCCATCTGCCTCAGAAACTGAATGAATAGGAATAGTTTTCAAGAACTCTTGGCAAGCCTCAAAAGATGATGGACTAGTAGGAGTATACAAAGTATCATAAAAATCGCGAAAGACCTCAAGGATTTGCTTAGTGAGAATTTTTTTTGCGCCAGATCTTTCAGAGATAGAAGAAATTTGAGATGACTTAAAACTGGAATCTTGAAACTTTAACATGGCCGCTAAAATCTTACCAGCACGATTCTTCAATAACAACCGTTTAGATTTTTGTGCTTGAACACCAATATGAGCCCTCTTAGTAACAAGAGCATTATAGGAATATTTTAAGTGTTTAATAGATTGTAAAATCTGTAAATCTCTCCTTTGGCGAAAAAGGAGTTCAGTTTGTTTAATACTATCCGCTAAATCAGAAAGTTCCTTCTTAATAGCAGCATTTCTCTGCACCATAACTTTAATGATGTAACCGCGAAGTGTGCTTTTAAAGGCGTCCCATAAAACCACTGGGGATTCAACAGAACCTTCATTGATAGAGAAAAACTGTTCAATTTCGGTTTGCAAAGCACTGACCACAGTGTCATCATAAAGAATCTCCGTTTTTAATTTCCACGAAGGGGAGGATTTCTTAGAAGCAAGTCCCAAAAGGGAGAAGGAAACCGCAGCATGGTCTGAAACAAGAATATGATGAATGTACGGTGAGGATGGAGATTGTAGTAGAGACGAATGAACCTAGAGGTAATCCATACGGGAAAAACTAGAGTGAGGAGAGGAAAAAAAGGAAAATTCACTGCCGGTGGGTTATGAAGGCGCCAAAGATCATGAAGATTAGCAGAGGAGCACATATTTAACAAATGCTTGTGAGCTCTAGGAGGGCAAAAAGAAAAAGCAGAACTCCTATCCAACAGAGGATCCAACGGTAAATTAAAATCACCCCCCACTATTAGGTTACCCTTATGCGGCATACGGGAAAAAAATGTAGTGATCTTCTGCCAGAAAAGAGGATCATCATTCTTGGGAGCATAAATATTCAAAGCAAAAAGATCATTAAATCCATCAGATACTCTTGATAATACCCAACGGCACTCAGAATCATGATCAGAAGAAATTATCGACAAACCAGAATTCTTAGAGACAAGGGTGATCACGCCATTACGTTTACCAAGAGCATCAGAGCATGCCACATCCAGAACCCAGCCCTTTCGCAACCACAGAGCCTCTTTATGAGACAGTTTCGTCTCCTGCAAAAATATGAGATCCGAAGACAAAGATTTACAATAATCTAAAATGTTAGCCCTTTTTACCGGATGATTTAATCCCTTAACATTAAGGCAAACAACATTTAAACCAGGCATAGATGGACCAGAAAGACAAACAAATTAAGAATTAAGAATGAACGTAAGAACAGAACAGTACCATCTGACACAAAAAAGAAAAGCACCACCAGGAGATCCAAGAGGAAAGAGAAAAAAGCAAGAAAATAAGAAAAGAACCGAAAAAGAGAAAAAAAGATAGAAAAAGAGAAAGAGGAGAATGAAAAAAGAAAGAAAAAGAGACCTGTTAGGGTAGGTCAGTAAGAGACCAAACTCATACCAGGGGGAACATGGAGAGGGAAACAGAGGACCGTCAGGAAAAACAGTAGAGATAGCGAGAGATCCCAGACGAGAGAGAAGGAAGCAATAAGCTAGGGTAGTAAAGCAATAAAAGCAGACCTTACAATATACTTGAAACCGAGGGAAGAAGAACTACAATATCTAAATACAGAATAGTCAACTCGGTCAAAAATTGAAAAAAGAAATTTATTTATATTTATAAAACTTATATAGCGCAGCTGTCACCTTGCAGGTATCCTGGCGCTGAAAAACAACAAGAGATGCAATAGGAGGCATATCAAAAACAATCTCATAAATAAAAGCAAATGACGAAAACTAGAAAGCGTAAAATGGTGCAAATTCAGAAATTGCAAATATATAAACACATAGGCAAGAATACATGGTACATAGTGAGAGAGAAGCAAACAATACATGTGAAAAATAAAGGAATTAAGCATAGAAATATCAAGCAATATGAAACAACAGTAGGAATAAAGCTTGCAAATTTAAGAATAGTGCGAAGGTATGAACAAATCATTACCAGGTGATAAGTAGAAAAAACGAGGAAGGGAACTATAAAATAGTAACAGTATAAGTAAATGAAGAAACACAAACCAAGAGAATAAGCATCAAGAAAATAGTTGATGCTAACGGACCGAACTTCCGACAGAAACAGACGTATAAGCGGACGCCAAAAAGGAAAGAATAAAGAACCGCCAAAGTGGGAAAACAGAAAAGTACAACATGAACAAAGGTCAGCAAATATGATACTCACAAAACAATGAGCTAAAAATCAACCATAACACAGTGAATAATCATGAAAGACAAAATGGCCACAAACTAATACCGGGAAAAAGTGGAAGGAAGACCAGTAACACGTCAGGCTAAAGCCAACAAGTGACAGACAAGTCACATGGAGACTAAATAGCAACCTGCGACCATCAAATGAAACGAAAAAACCAAGACAGATGGCAGCCAGCAAGGCGCACTAAACCACGAGAAACAAAAAAGACAAAAGAACACTGAAAATCCAAAAGAGTCAAGCAAATATCAATGGTGGTAAAAAATACAATATTAAACAGATATCGGAAAATATAAGACGCATGAACAAATAGCCAAAAATTGCCCACAACAAGTAGAACAAACAGGAAAAACAAAATGACCACAGACAAATAGCGGAAAAAATGGAAAAATCCGATTAAAATTAAGCTATAACGAACAATTGACAAACAAAGCCATCGGAAAACAAGAAACAACCAGCAAACAACATATGGAGCAAGAGAACAAAGGTATATGCTACACCTCAAAACTCAGTAAACCACGTGAAATAACAAAGACAAAAAACTCAAGTCCCAGAAGAGCCAGGAGCTGAAGAAGAATCCATCTGAGATTCAAGTTGATTGTTCAAAAACGAAGAAAGATCAGCAGGTTCATAAAAAATCCGATAGCGGCCCTTGAAAGTGATACGAAACTTGGATGGACCAGCAAAGGAAAAAGGAATTTGCATGTTCAGCAGACGTTTCCGCAGATTGAGAAAACCTTTCCTGTGAATTACAGTGTCTCTGGCAAAGTCCTGGGAAATATTAATCCGATGGCCCTCCCAAGACACCGACTTGACTTTCCTCATATGGGCCAAAATTTGTTCTGAGTGCTGATGGCGCAGAGGTTTAAGGACAACTGCTCTGGGCGAAGTGGAGTTTTTAGGCTTGAACAGAGGCACCCGATGAGCTCTCTCAATTTCAAAGTCTTTTTGAAAGGAGATTTGAAGAGTAGCAGGAATCCATTTGGAGAGGAATTCGATCATTGAAGAAGCGGACTGCTCTGCATTTTCAGGAAGGCCAAAAATACGCAGGTTGCTTCTCCTATTACGATCCTCCTGCTCTGTAAGGTCTCTGCGTAAGGCCGCCATTGAGCGTTCTAGTTGGAGAAAAGATCTCGAATGTTGGTGTGAAGAGTCTTCTACCACACTGATACGAGATTCAGCATTCGTAACCCTGACAGACAAGGCTTTAAAGTCATTCCTGATAGCAGCCACCTCAACTTGCAGTAAGTCGGTATTTGTTTTAGTAGACTGCGCAATATCATGGACGGCATTAAGGCGTGACAGAATAACATCCAAAGTGGAATTAGTATCCTTCTGAGAGGATTCAGGAGAGGGGGACTGTTGCTTAAAACGTTTCAAAGTCCCCTTAGAGTCTTTCGCAGTAGGGGAAGGCCCCACGGTGTCCGCCATAAGAATAGACCACAATCGACAGCTCAAAAACACCCCCACCAAAATTACTTGACGTAAATATAGTTGAGCAAGGACCAAAAATCAACAAAAAACAAAAGTTTACTAAGTGCCAGGAAGAAAAAGCCCCATAGGCGTAGATTAAGTCCAGGAGATCAGCGTACCAAATGGCGGACCATAGCAGGTGAAGGACACAAGAAAAGAAGCCAAAGAGACCTTAGAGCGCCAAAAACAAATTGCGCCACATAATAAGCAACGTCGCAATCAGGTCATAAGGCATGAATCCCTCAAGGAAGGCAGGGAACCATCATAAAGGAATCAAGTGAGGTGAGAAAAGCAGCTAAAAAACCATGGAAGATAGTAAGCAGAAATAACTCCAGGTAGTATATAACGACTGCAAAGGGCCATTAAAATGAAAATATAATAAACGTCACCTCAATGTTCTGCCTGAACATGTTGCGCTGAAAGTCCAGAGCCCTGTCTCTCAGAAAACGAGCGACGCCACCACAGAAACAAAATGGCGGCCGCTCACTGAAGTGCTGGCAGTGAGGACTACGAGGGAGAAAAAAGGCAGTTTCAGCCGTCGTACGTTGTGGCAAGAAACAGTAGAGCGTTCACGGCACCTTCCGCCACTTCATGGCCGTAGCTAGGGGGAAAATATGCAGGAACGGGATCGCAAATCCACCCGACTGTCTCCGTCTCCCTGGAGCTCAAGCGCGGCACGCCATCTCGTAGCGGCTCGCAAGCCACGCCCCCCTAAACAGCTTTACTTTAACTGCATTGCTTGGAATGCAATTTGTCAGCACAGCCTATTCTGTTAACAAAACATAAGAAATGTCACAACCCCACACACAACGTCTGACAAGCAGATGATGGTGCTAGTGCTAACCAATGTGCAGCAGTTTGGTGAAGAAATGGCCTGCTAGTAAGCATACGCTCTTTCACAATCTTGCAACTCCAAGGGTTCTGGATACGAAACCTAATTGCTTGCAATGACGCACAGAGTACCGCACAGGGAACAATGACGCTGCAGAGCCCTGAGCCAATGACCCAATGTTCCTTTAGTAGACCTGTTTAAGATGCCTTAGGAAGAAAAGGAGTTAACATCATTCAAAGTTCAAATTGCAGTGTAACCTATTTGGCCACACAGTGAGGACCAAATGTCAATGGGATTAAACTTAGGTTCGTTATAAATTCAAAGTAATTTTCAAGAACATGTTGCATTAATACAGAATCACTACTGGCAATCCAAATTGTGTAACACAATTCAACCTCAACAGCATAAGGCATACAAGGAACTCAGTTATAGCAATGCATAAAATCAAGAAAAGGATCTGATGGCCAGTATATGATTTCCAATGCACTTGCTTATGCATGGATACAATCTAGGTCCCAACCTAAGTCCGAACTAAATGGCAATGATAGGGGAAACCCTAAAGAGTCCAATAGAGCAGAAGAGGTATCAGCATAGAGGAGATTTCTGTAGAAGGTCTTCAAGATCTGGAATATTGTATAGCACAAAGCCACACAATGAGAGATATTATCAAGAGATGTGTGCCCTTCAAAGTCTAAAAAGGAATCTACCTAAATCCAAGGTGTGGCCGCTAATTTAATTTCAGCATAACTCTCAAGAATCCCACATCACATGTTTCAGTACTTTTCCACCCATCCACAATTGGACTTGGCACTTCTACTTGGAACTGACAACTTCGACCCTAACTTTCATTTGTCCCAATTTTTTTCCTGTCTCCAAATAGCCGATGGATGGATTCCTCTCCTGCTCGTTAGCGCTTCTCGCCCTTGCCAAAGGCTCCTCTCCGAGCCTCACTGTCTCTTCCACACGATGTGCCTTCCTTTGACTATGAGATCAAAAAAATGCACCTGCAGAGGAGAAAAAACATTGCAACCCAAACAACATTAATGATGAAAGTAAAAGATCAGTGTCCAGGGTCATTGGACAAGCTGACTTAGAAAATATTTCAATACACATTTAGCTGCACGGTTGTGGGTACATGTATGGGTGTAGAATAAACGCAGAATGCTATTCAAATAAATATATGAAGATCAGCGATATTATTCAAATCATACAAATACAGAATAAGAAATGCAATTTGATTACGTTATAGAGAAACCATTAGTAGGAACACTCATGTAAATGTTGTGATTATACAGCAAATGTATCTTCAGTATTTCAGTCAAGTGCACCACTTCATCTTAATAAGATTGAGCACGATAATATAAAGTACTACATAGATGTATATATGGCACTAGTCAAGACATGACAGGGTGAAGCCAAAATCACGCTTCTCCTGTCCCCCATCTAATGACGAATCACAAATTAAAGCTTCGTTTTATCAGGTGGACCAGCCTAAACCTTGAAGTTTTGCAGTTTTCCTCTGGATTCTTCCAAACGCTTCATGCCGTATTTACTCCAACTCTGCTCTAGCTCTACGTTCGTTCTCTTTCTCTTCACTCCCTTCTTGACCTTTATGTGCTTTATAGATCGCAGCTAGGAATATCACACAAAGGGCAATTATCAGAAGAGGTTTCAAAGTAGCACCCAAATCCCACTTCCCAGGTTTCTAAACCACTTGCCTATTGAAGCAAATCAATTCCCAATAGCATCCCAAGCACATGTCACCTCCAGCACTCTTAAGTCTCCCTTGAGACTTGAAATGTTTTTAATGTACTTCTGTAAGCATATTCTTGCCACGAATGTATGTGCTGGACTTTTACCATCCAACAAACTCCACCCTCTTTTGCAAGGAGTATGTCTAATGCAAGTCTATCCTGCAAAACCATAGATCTGATCACAGCCATCTCAGTAATTACAATTAATATGGCTCCTGTTGAAGTTTTATCCAACGTATCCACTAAGAAGATAACTTTATAATCTTGATGTGATTCAAAATCACGCCCATGGGTGGAATCATTGCACCAAAAAATTCCCCCAGTACTTCTCTTGCACATTCTCCAAGCTTAGGCCTTGAATTCTGTTCCCACACAGAAGCTTTAAAGTATTTCCATGTGATAAATCTTTGGAAAAACCACACCTAAATAATGTACACCATACCAACCATCAGGTAACAGAAACTAAGATGGTCTTGTACAAATGTAATAAACTCCCAGGATAACCGGTTCTAGACCTCCCATAAACAATTTCCAATTCCCTTAATATTCAAAGGTATGATCACGTCGCTTTTCCCCATTAGGTTAGTGAGTACTCATATCTATCTCTAAGCATGCACAATTTCCCTTTATGTTTCCAATCTGAGGTTGAATTCCCTCTACCTAATGTTCTACTTCTTCTTTAGCACGTTTATGTTCTTCATTAATTTTTATATCTGTTTTTGACCAAGACTCCAGGTGTCTTTCCCTGTCCACAACTAGATTCAGAAACTTCTTCTCAACGTCCGTTAAAACACAAGTGAAATTGTGTCTGCGAGTATAAGCAGTATCTAATGTCTGGGTAATTTAGAAGAAATAATCAGCTAACCTATCTCTAGGAAATTGGGATGATGGTTTAAATGTTTAAATGGAACTTCTGAAAGGACTAAATCATAATTTGAAAAGTAATAGCGTAAAATGACCCTGCCCATACCAAAAGACTTAGTAAGACGCTACAAGTGTCACCGTCAGTCAAAGGGAGGTGATGGTATGTAATACCCTCTGCTGTGTATGCAGGTAACTGTGTACAGACATAGCAGTACCTGGCATCTATCATGTCAATGTATTCATAAAGTAGTTTCAAATAAACATTTGTAGAAAAATCTCCTCTAGCTGTATCTATATGCAACTCTTTATCGCCTAAGAAGTGTGGTCTGACATCAGCAGGGTGAGGTGTGGTAAGGGTGACTGCAAGTTTAATCTCTAATGAGCCAGATGTAGAGGAATATAAATGTGTAGGCAATGTGATTAGAATTACCACTTATTGTGTCTGCGATGGTGTTTCTCTACTTACTGGTATTACTGGCTTTGATTATTTCTTTGAAAATTGAGCATTAGGTGGAACGTAGCAGCAGCAGAGTCTTCTCTACTCTGTCAGTTTCTACCTGTGCAAACAGCAAAACCAAAGTTCAAATGATATGCAATAAGATTATGTACAAATGTGTTTAACGAGTCTGCCTTAGCCCTACTCTGTGTTTTTCTAAAGGACAACCTTCTGATCCTTCAGCTTCCTTGGACCTCGGTACTCTTTTTACTTCTGCTACAATGTCTATTTAAATGCCTCTGGTAAGGAACGGTTCAAGTTCATTGACAATTAATTCCAGGAGAGAATGTTTCAGTTCATCTATTAGCAAGAGGAATTCATTTGCATCCAGGGAAGGAAATTTTATCACATCCAGGGTAAGGTGTCTCAATGCACCTAGTCTTAGCAACAAGGGACATTCAAAAGTAAGATTGATCTGAAGGCCAAGTTCTTGTAGGTTCAGGTGATTCACCACATTTATACCAGAATTCTCTCTTTGTAATTTGCAGCAAAGTATGTCCATTTAGGAGATAAGTACCTCCAACAGGGCACTCAAGCTCCTTTTAATCTCCTGAGCGTTCTCTGCCACTTAAATCAGAATCTTCAGTATTCTCAGGGATTGTCCGTAGGCCACTTTCCCCTTGCAGATTCAGCCTCCCTCTTGAATTCTTGGCCAACATTCTCCAGCTGACACTCACTGTTCTAAAGCACTAGGCCACTCGTCAGGGTCTAAGTCTGACTCGATCATAACAGTAGGACAAGGCTCTTTTGACTCGGCTCCAGCTATTAACTCTTCAAGACCCTCCCATGCTGAACAATTCTTGCTGCTTCAGGCTCTTGCTGATCCCCCACACCTTAACTAACCTGCTCCTGTGACATCTCAACCACTGGCTATTCAGGGATATGAGCTGTTACATCATCAAGGGGACAGGACTCAGCGAGTCTGGGCAGCACGCACCCAGTTGGGGAGACCTCTGCACTTCACATCATTTGTAGTAACCAGAATCTTCTGGTAGTGACCTCATCATAAGGGCTCCAGACAAATTTTCCTCACATGTTTATTTACCAAGACCCACTCTCCAGGACTAAGATGATGGTGCTACTGCTAATGAGACAGGGCTATAGCGGCTTCAACCTGATGAGACACAGAAGGCACCACGTCTGCCAGTCCTTTGTATTAAGCAAGTATCATGCCATTGATAATGTTCATAAGTGCATTCACAGGTACAGCTGGCAGCCTCACAGCTGTGCCTATGATTATTTCATGGGGGGACAATCCTGTACTCCAATCAGGTGTACTGCTTAGACTCATCAACTTAAGGGGCAGAGCAATTAGCCACCTCAGAGATGTAGAAGAACGCACTTTTGCAATCCTGAATGTCAATGTCCCATTGAGCTGCTCTAACAGACCTGAAGCCACAGATCTATAGCTACGGTGCAGTCACTGTTCAACTTATAACGATGCGCACAACATTCTCAGGATTTCATTATTAAAGTATGTTCCTGGTCAGATTCCAAAGAAGTCAGAAAGCCAAACCTAGGAATTCAATCCCTCACAAGCAATTTTGCTAATGTGAGACTTTTGTTCCCCCTGGGAGGGTATGCCTCAAATCAATGTGAAAAAATACACACAACATCCAACACATATCTCAAACCGTTGCACACAGGCATATCTATGAAATCTAGACTGCTTTCTGTTAAAGGGACCACCTGACTTTCCTATGTAGCTAAAGGTTACTGCAGTCCTTTTCCCTATATGGTTGTGCTGACACACAACATATCTGTGACACAATGAATCAATCATCAATCTAAACCTGAAATTAAACCAGGTTTGCCTAAACAATCGGACCATGGAACCTCTTCCTACATGAGTAGGGCCATAAGAATGCCTGGTCATCTGTTGCAAAAGCCTGCTGGGTAACACAGGTCTTCTATCTAATGAAACACAAGTGTCATCCTCGTCCCTTCTGATACAACCTGCACTAGCCCAACTTTGCTGTTCTGCCTTTGACACTTCTTCCTGAAGCCTCTTGTCCTCTTCCCATGTATCAGCAATAGTGAAAAAAGGTTTATAGTTGGTCTCATCAGATCTTAATTGGTGTGCTCACCGTTGAAGGCACAAGCATTATGAGCAAAGTACTTTACAACATCATCAGCATATTTGATTTAAACGGTCACATACTCATCACCCTTACAATGAGCGGCACACTTCACAACTGCCACTTGAGCAGACATTTTCAGTTCTCCAAGAACCTTCTCATTTGTTCTCCTCTCCAGATAGGGGACCCCGAATAGCCCATAAATCCCCTCTTGGACTATAACTGTCCATAGTCATGAACTACACCGAAGCCATACTAACCATGGTTGAAAATTGTCACTCCCAGTGGGTCTGAGACACAGCATGCTCTGGTAAGTGCAATCAGTTCAGCTACTTAAATTACTCCTTAAAATCATGAAGTTTCAATTGCTCCTGAGACTATACATAGTGCCTATGCAGCTCTTAAATTCCCTTCATAGTCTCACAAACACAAGCCATCTCTGAATAATGCAAAATCAGGCTCAGGCTAAGGCTATGGCTCATCCTATATATGTGGTCTTGGTTTGGTGTATAGTTCAGTAACATCAGGACAGTCATGCTCCACTTCATCATTATCACCATCAGTGTCCAGAAGGGGCAACAAGATGGCAGGGTTTAAAACAGCACAATGTTCTCAGCAGCAAGCATGGTCTGCTCATACTTAGTTAGACTACTGTTTGTCAAGTGCTGCATTCAATTGTTGGTTAACAGTATTTCCACAGAATGAGCCACAAATACAGTCAGTGGGTGACCCTACACAATGTTCTCTCACCTCTCTTTGCTGACACCGGCAGCAGCATTTTAAAAGTAACGTTTTCATAATGGGTCTGAAATTCTTCACCTCTAAACTGTAAATAGTGCAATTTAACTTGCACAGCAAATCGTGGCCTAACAAACTGAGGGACTTGAATCACATACCATAAATTGGTGATTCTCCTCAAAATTCCCCCTTTCACTGGCACATCTTTTGTTAGAGGATTAGTCATTTGTTTATTTGCAACATCTACAACTTGGAATCTCTTTCCTGAGAGGGGTAGGTTCGGAGCTTCCACTGTTCTGACAGTAGAACGGGTAGCACCAGAATCAACCAAACATGATACAGGTGGCCATTTAGCTCACCATTTATAAATGGACCACTCTGGTCAAACTCCAAGACTGCGCCAAGTACACAATTTTCCTCCCCTCTTAGGCATCATCAGGCGGACTGATTAGAGCCATAGCTGTCAGTTATGGCAAACATGGGCTACTGCTGGAAAGGATTATTATTCTGAGAAAGTATTTTGATTCACACTTTGAACTTGATTTTAAGCAAGGCTACGGTCATTGGCAGCTGAACGTGGCATTGGGGGTTGGGCAACTTACATCATGGGATCATGGTCTCTGCACAATTTGTAACTTCACAGGGTTATTATTCCGAGACTGTGAACTCTGAATTTTGACCTTGAATTGCAGAATTAAAACAACATTGTGAATGTTAATGTTAATGTTAATAGTATTTTGTAGAGTGCACATACACCAAAAGGTTTCATTGCGCTGAGTCTAGCATGTGCCGGTGCCTGCAGAGGACTATACGTGGGCCTGTGTGAATAGCCACGTTTTGAGCAGCCTTCTAAAATTTAGGAGTTTGTTGCAGGACCAGATCTCCAAAGGGAGGGAGTTCCGGAGCCTGGGTGCCAGAGTCGCAAACCTGCGTCCTCCCTGGCGGTGGAGTTTGAAAGAGGGGGTGGTCAAAAGATGGAGGTTTGCGGGAGGGGAATGTTCCTGGCCAGGAGGTTGCTGATGAATTGAGGACTTTGGCCATGGAGAGATTTAAAGATAATACAGGCCGTCTTGAAGGCAATTCGTTGGGAAATGGGGAGCCAGTGGAGATTTTTCAACAGAGGCCTGGCAGATTGCCAACGTGGCTGCCGATGGATCAATCAGGCCGCCTCATTCTGGACCAGTTGGATACGCTTGGTGAGGCAGAGTGGGAGCCCAAAGAAGATGGAATTGGCATAGTCCAGGTGAGATAATGCTAGGGCAATTACCGCCTGGATCAGGGCTGATTGGGTGGGCATCCGACTGATCTTCCTGATCTTACGGAGTTGAAAAAAACAGGAGGACACGACCGTGCCTATTTAGGTTTTTAGGGAGAGATGCTTGTCGATGATCACTCCTAGGCTTTTTGCAGAGGGAGAAGGGGTAGGAGCGGGCCGAGATCTGGAGGCCAGTAATGTGGGCCCCAGAGTGTCTGACCTTTACCAAAGAGGACGAGCTCGGTTTTACCGGGGTTCAATTTTAGATGGTTGAGATCCATCCATTGGCGGATGTGAAGCAGAGTGCCCTGGAACTCCCGGATGGATTCAGGGGAGTTGTCTATAGTAAAGATCAATCGAAGGTCGTTGGCGTAGTTGAACGTGGTGGCCTTGAATTCCTTCAGGGAATGGGTCAGGGGAAAGAGGTACAAGTTGAACAGTAGGGGAGACAGTGAGGATCCTTGCGGGACCCCGCAGGAAGTGGGAAGCCTAGGAGAATTGAAAGGGGCTAAGAGAACTGGTTGAGTGCGGTCGCTGAGGAAGGATCTGATCCAACTATAAGCCGAGTTGCAGACGCCGGCCCATTTGACACGGTCCAATAGGATGGTGTGATCGACCGTGTCAAAAACGTCCGAGAGGTCCAGAACGACCAAGGCCTGTGGGATTCCTTTGTCGGCATTTCCTCGGAGTCCGTCCATGACTGCGGTGATGACTGTCTCGGTGGAGTGGGCAGGGCAGAACCCAGCTTGCTGAGGGTCTAGATAGTTGGACTGTTCTATGAAGTTGGACAGATGACGTTACGTTCACCTCGAGGACTTTGGCCATGTAGGGGAGAAGGGAGATGGGCTTGTGGTTAGAGGGGTTTACCGGTTCAGCGCCTGGCTTTTTCAGGAGGGGGACAATGACCGCTTCCTTAAAGACGATGGGGACCCTGCCCTGGGACAGGGATTCATTGAGGAGGGGCAGGATAGGAGGCGAAAGGACTGAGAAGGTGTTCTTTAAGATGTACGGGGGGCAGCAGTCCCTGGGAGAGCCAGACTTCACCCTCACCAGTAGGGCCTGTAAGGAGTGAATGTCTATTGGTGGAAAGTGGTTGAGAATGTGAGCACTGGATGTTATGGCAGGGGGAACCGTCTTGAGGTCGGCGACTGGGATACTGACTTTGATGGTAGCGATTGTATCTAAGACGTAATTGTTGAGGGAATCACACAATTGTTGGGTGGGCGTGATTTTGGGGAGGATTCTCTCGGAGTTGGATAGCTCGTTGACTATGGCAAAGCTGTCTTTTCATTTGTTATTTGATTTCTCAATTTTTTCCAAGAAGTAGGTGGCTTTAGCTGAGATGATGGCTTTTTTATATTCTGTGCGGGCAGCCAGATATGAGAGTTTAGCATCCGGGGCATAGGCCTGCCTCCATTTCCGCTCTTTTTGGCGGGTGTCTAATTCTCTAGCCCTGAGGTCCTGGGAGAACCACAATTGTTCATCCGAGCGATGGGCAATTTTTTTTTTTTAAGTGGATCATGTATGTTGCTAGCTGCTAATAGCCAGTTCGATATGTTAGTTTCGGCTAGATCCACGTCTAGAGTATCTTCGGGGGTGGAGCGGGCCAAGCTATCCATAAAAGCAGGGGTGTCGAGGGTGCTCCATTTCATGACCAGACTCCCTTTGGGCGCCGAGGGTTTGCTGCAGGTAGGGATAGAGATGTAGTAGTTTATTAGGTGGTTGTCAGACCAGATGCAAGGGGATATATGGGGGTTGGATACTGGGAGGTTGGTGGACCAGACCTGGTCCAGGGTGTGGCCTTTAGTGTGAGTCGCGGATAAATATGATGACTAAAATTAAGATTAAGAAGGAGTTCCATTAATTCAGTGGCGTGGGGCCCGCCAGAGTTGTCGTTGCACCAGTTATTGAGGTCACCCAGTAGGAGTATTTTAGCGTGATCCGTGACCAAGGGGGCCAGCTGCTCACTCAGTAAGAGTGGGAACAAGGGCATATGTTAAGGAGGTCTATATATTACGACACAGATAAGTGTGCCAGCCTTGGAATCAAGTTTAATGATCATATTGTCTGCTGCAGGGAGGTTTAAGGGGGACATGGAAGTAAAGACAAGGTTTTTATGTATGATGGCTGATACTTTACCTCCCGCTTTTCCTGGAGCCCGTTTGACCTGTAAGATGTAATAGGTGTCGGGGAGGGCTGCCAGGATATCAGGGGTGGAGTCAGCGTTTTGCCAAGTTTCAGTGATGAAAAATATGTCTGGCTTATCTGACAGCAGAAGGAGAAAGATATCTAGTTGATTCTTAACAAGGGAGCAGTATCGAGGTAAAGGATGCGTAGCGTGGGGTTTCTTTCCTGCACAAAGGTTTGGCCTCTGACTTTTGCCAGGGGCGGTAGGCTGGGGTCCTAATGTGTTGTGCTTATAGGAGATGCCTAGGTGGTAAAGGCATATTTAAAAACAAGGGATGGTGATGGACAGAGTTTCTGAATTAAGCAGAATACTCTCACCCAGTCGAGAGATCAGGGCTAGATCCAACCCCGTTTTTTAGCTCACTGCACCATCCCAGCTCAGAACCTGGCTATATGCAAATTAGTCTGTTCCTGTCCCAGTGCATGATGGGAACAGGGCAAACCAAACTACCAAGCCAATTCTTACACTGGGAAGGAAACAAGCTTCCGGGGACCGGTTTCTGGCATTTCAGCCGTCGTCGGCCCGGCTTGCTTGAATCCTGATGGTGCAATGAGCAAGGGACTCACATCTGAGTATGCCCTTCCACGCTTAGGGTGGACAAAATATTTAACAACAAGGGGTGGTGATGGACAGAGTTTCTGAATTAAGCAGAATACTCTCACCCAGTCAAGAGATCAGGGCTAGATCCAACACCGTTTTTTAGCTCACTGCACCATCCCAGCTCAGAACCTGGCTATATGCAAATTAGTCTGTTCCTGTCCCAGTGCATGATGGTAACAGGGCAAACCAAACTACCAAGCCAATTCTTACACTGGGAAGGAAACAAGCTTCCAGGGACCGGTTTCTGGCATTTCAGCCGTCGTCGGCCCGGCTTGCTTGAATCCTGATGGTGCAATGAGCAAGGGACTCACATCTGAGTATGCCCTTCCACGCTTAGGGTGGACAAAATATTTCACAACAAGGGGTGGTGATGGACAGAGTTTCTGAATTAAGCAGAATACTCTCACCCAGTCAAGAGATCAGGGCTAGATCCAACACCGATTTTTAGCTCACTGCACCATCCCAGCTCAGAACCTGGCTATATGCAAATTAGTCTGTTCCTGTCCCAGTGCATGATGGGAACAGGGCAAACCAAACTACCAAGCCAATTCTTACACTGGGAAGGAAACAAGCTTCCGGGGACCGGTTTCTGGCATTTCAGCCGTCGTCGGCCCGGCTTGCTTGAATCCTGATGGTGCAATGAGCAAGGGACTCACATCTGAGTATGCCCTTCCACGCTTAGGGTGGACAAAATATTTAACAACAAGGGGTGGTGATGGACAGAGTTTCTGAATTAAGCAGAATACTCTCACCCAGTCAAGAGATCAGGGCTAGATCCAACACCGTTTTTTAGCTCACTGCACCATCCCAGCTCAGAACCTGGCTATATGCAAATTAGTCTGTTCCTGTCCCAGTGCATGATGGGAACAGGGCAAACCAAACTACCAAGCCAATTCTTACACTGGGAAGGAAACAAGCTTCCGGGGACCGGTTTCTGGAATTTCAGCCGTCGCCGGCCCGGCTTGCTTGAATCCTGATGGTGCAATGAGCAAGGGACTCACATCTGAGTATGCCCTTCCACGCTTAGGGTGGACAAAATATTTAACAACAAGGGGTGGTGATGGACAGAGTTTCTGAATTAAGCAGAATACTCTCACCCAGTCAAGAGATCAGGGCTAGATCCAACACCGTTTTTTAGCTCACTGCACCATCCCAGCTCAGAACCTGGCTATATGCAAATTAGTCTGTTCCTGTCCCAGTACATGATGGGAACAGGGCAAACCAAACTACCAAGCCAATTCTTACACTGGGAAGGAAACAAGCTTCCGGGGACCGGTTTCTGGCATTTCAGCCATCGTCGGCCCGGCTTGCTTGAATCCTGATGGTGCAATGAGCAAGGGACTCACATCTGAGTATGCCCTTCCACGCTTAGGGTGGACAAAATATTTAACAACAAGGGGTGGTGATGGACAGAGTTTCTGAATTAAGCAGAATACTCTCACCCAGTCCAGAGATCAGGGCTAGATCCAACACCGTTGTTTAGCTCACTGCACCATCCCAGCTCAGAACCTGGCTATATGCAAATTAGTCTGTTCCTGTCCCAGTGCATGATGGGAACAGGGCAAACCAAACTACCAAGCCAATTCTTACACTGGGAAGGAAACAAGCTTCCGGGGACCGGTTTCTGGCATTTCAGCCATCGTCGGCCCGGCTTGCTTGAATCCTGATGGTGCAATGAGCAAGGGACTCACATCTGAGTATGCCCTTCCACGCTTAGGGTGGACAAAATATTTAACAACAAGGGGTGGTGATGGACAGAGTTTCTGAATTAAGCAGAATACTCTCACCCAGTCAAGAGATCAGGGCTAGATCCAACACCGTTTTTTAGCTCACTGCACCATCCCAGCTCAGAACCTGGCTATATGCAAATTAGTCTGTTCCTGTCCCAGTGCATGATGGGAACAGGGCAAACCAAACTACCAAGCCAATTCTTACACTGGGAAGGAAACAAGCTTCCGGGGACCGGTTTCTGGCATTTCAGCCGTCGTCGGCCCGGCTTGCTTGAATCCTGATGGTGCAATGAGCAAGGGACTCACATCTGAGTATGCCCTTCCACGCTTATGGTGGACAAAATATTTAACAACAAGGGGTGGTGATGGACAGAGTTTCTGAATTAAGCAGAATACTCTCACCCAGTCAAGAGTTCAGGGCTAGATCCAACACCTTTTTTTAGCTCACTGCACCATCCCAGCTCAGAACCTAGCTATATGCAAATTAGTCTGTTCCTGTCCCAGTGCATGATGGGAACAGGGCAAACCAAACTACCAAGCCAATTCTTACACTGGGAAGGAAACAAGCTTCCGGGGACCGGTTTCTGGCATTTCAGCCGTCGTCGGCCCGGCTTGCTTGATTCCTGATGGTGCAATGAGCAAGGGACGTAAAGGCATGCGCGAGTGGTAGGGCAAGGCAGGAGGTCTATCATATTTAGTTTTTTTTAGATCCTCCGATGAGTAGGTGGGGGCTTGTGCAGGGGGGCTGGCCCCTGTGCCTGGCCTGGTTCAGATGGGTGCAGACGGGCTTGCCTTTGGCGAGCCTTTAGCGGGCCCACTGCGTGCGTCTGCTGCGCTTCCACACGATGGCCTGCATTTGTACCTGAGCCCCTCCTCTGCGCTGTTCAGCAGCGGTCCGCATGGCAACACAGGACACAATTGCCTGCTCCCGCACTGGGACGAACTTTAGTACCTGAGCCCCGCCTCCGACACCTTCTCCTTCGGGCCAATTGGCAAGGCCTAGGGGTGGAGGTCTTACCGGAGCTTCAGGGGAAGCGGCAAGATCAAGCTGGAAAACAGTATTGAGGTGAGTTTCCCACATTCCTAATTCCCCAATTCTAATTCAAGTATTCAAGTCTTTTAAAAGGATTTCTGTGCAAACAATAAATTTTAAAAAGAGCGCTGTTCAGCAGTCTTCCGTGAGGCAACACAAGACACAATTGCCCGCTCCTGCACTGGGACGAACTTTAGTACCTGAGCCCCGGCTCTGACACCTCCTCCTTCGTGATGATTGGCTAAGCCTAGGGGTGGAGGCCTTAGCGGAGCTTCAGGGGAAGCGGCGAGATCAAGCTGGCAAACAGTATTGAGGTGAGTTTCCCAAATTCCTAATTCCCCAATTCTAATTCAAGTATTCAAGTATTTTAAAAAGATTTCTATGCAAACAACACATTTTAAAAAGAGCGCTGTTCAGCAGCGGTCCGCGCGGCAACCCAAGACGCAATTGCCCGCTCCCGCGCTTGGACAAAGTTTAGTACCTGAGCTCCACCTCCGACTCCTCCTCCTTCGGCCGATTGGCTAGGCCTAGGGGTGGAGGTCTTAGCAGAGCTTCAGGGGAAGCGTCGAGATCAAGCTGGCAAACAGTATTGAGGTGAGTTTCCCAAATTCCTAATTCCCCAATTCTAATTCAAGTATTTTAAAA